>NC_052041.1:4195605-5462988 GCF_015832195.1 Motacilla alba alba
CCTTTCCCTTTCCAACACCCGAACTCCAGATCCAACAGGTTTGGGGCTCCAAGGAAGACCTGGGGAACAGATGGGTCTTTCCTTGAGCTCCTCCACCTCCCTGGGGCTTGGCTTGGCCTCCTCCATCCCTACACCAGGAAGGAAACAGGGCCTCCTGTAGCCCTGCAGAGAATCAGAGAACCCTGGAGAGGTTTGGGTTGGGGGGACATTAAAGCTCATCCAGCGCCACCCCTGCCATGGGCAGGGACACCTCCCGCTGTCCCAGGGTGCTCCAACCTGGCCTTGGACACTGCCAGGGGCAGCCACAGCTGCTCTGGGCACCCTGTGCCAGGGTGTCCCCACGCTTAAAGGGAGGAATTCCTTCCCAAAATCCCATCCATCCCTGCCCTCTGGCACTTGGAATCCATGCCCCTTTCTCCTGGCACTCCATCCCTTGGAAATCGCTCTCCATCTCCTCCCTTTGTCCATTTTACTGTTCCCTGCACGCCAGACTTGAGGCGTGCAGGGAATAGAAACCTTTGGGGTCCCAAAATCCATCTTCCCTGGATCCTGGAAGGGTTTTTTGGGTGGAAGCTGCTGATCCCAACGCCCGAGGAGCAGCAGAGGTGGTTGGGTGTCAGTGGGAGCGAGATCCCCGCGCTGCTGGGGAAGCAGGGCCAGATGAAAGGCAGACGAGCTGTGAGCTGTTATTATTCTGTCTAATAGAGTTTAAAATGCGAGCCCTCCTTTCTGGAGAGTGCAACACAATCAAAACCACATTTCTGCTCCATGTGGGCACTTTTCCTGCGCTGACTTGTTTTCAAAACAGATGTGAATTCTTCGCGAGGGCTCCCGCCCCTCTCCTTAAAGAGCAGAAAATGTCATCTCTGCTGATGTGTGCAAACCCAACAGGCCCATAGGAACTCGAAAATGCCATTTCCAAGTAGGTCAGGGGCTTGTGTGGCCCCGTGTCCTACCCCAAACCCCAGCTGTTCCCACAAGTTTCCAAAATGGGTACAAAGAGGTCTCATAAGGAGGGAGAATGGGATAATTCATCCAGCTGATGGCCCCGGCCCCAGCCTGGTGCTGGTGCATGCCCCCAGGCACACTCAGAGCTTGTTATTATCTCTAATGCAACTCCAGAAGTTTTGGGGTTTTTGGTGATGCTTTCTAGACTTCTTAACCCTGACCTCAAAACCTCAAAGTCTCTAGAGATTGCAAATGACTGGGATTCCCTGCAGATCTACCTGTCACTTCCCAGAGTCAGGAGAGCACCAATCCTGCCCTGGAACACTCGGGTTTGGCTAAGGAGGCTCCCAGGAGGGTGAGGGGCCTGAATCCTGCTTTGGGACATCTCCTGTGGTGCCCATGGATGGCTGCAAAGCATCCCGGGAGCATCCTGGGCCAGCCCCGAGGGGTTTCTGTGCACAAAGGAGCTGGAATTGGGCAGGTGAGGAGCTGGGGGATCCAGCTGGGACTGCCCAACTTTCCCTCCACCCTGGGAGTGCCAGGTGCTCCCTGTGAGGCAGCCAAAACCTCCCTCACACCATCTCCAGAGAGCCAGAGGGGTTTCCAGGAGGAAACACCGAGTTCCCCTCTCAAGGACTCTCCCTTCCCCCAGGCTGGCTGATCTAGGAGCGGTGAGGGCTGGGCACGTCCCTGGGATTGGGGCATCCCGAGGGCTCAGGACTCAGAGTCAGCAGTGCTGAGCCCCAGGAGAAAGATCCTGCAGAGGGACAAGCTGGGACAGCAGGGACAGAAAACACAGGAATGGAACAGCCAGGAACGACCAGGGGACCTCCAAGCCTCTGTGGGACAGGAGGGGCCTGGCTGGAGCAGCTCTCAGAGGCTGCTCCTGTCCCTGATCCTGCCCCTGATCCTGTCCCTGATCCTTCTCTTCTCCTGTCCCTTCTGTCCCACTCCTGTCTGTGCTTCTGTCCCACTCCTGTCCCCTCTCTCGTCCCCTCTCCTGTCCCTTCTTCTGTCCCCACTCCTGCCTCACTCCTGTCTCTCTCCTGTCCCTCTCCTGTCCCACTCCTGTCCCTCTCCTGTCCCTCTCCTGTCCCCACTCCTGTCCCTCTCCTGTCCCCGCTCCTGTCCCTCTCTTGTCCCTCTCCTGTCCCCTCTCCTGTCCCTCTCTTGTCCCTCTCCTGTCCCCTCTCCTGTCCCCGCTCCTATCCCTCTCCTGTCCCTCTCCTGTCCCCGCTCCTGTCCCACTCCTGTCCCTCTCCTGTCCCTCTCCTGTCCCTTCTCCTGTCCCTCTCCTGTCCCCGCTCCTGTCCCTCTCCTGTCCCTCTCCTGTCCCTCCCCGGTGCTCCAGGCCCAGCACTCGCTGGCGCCCGGCCCAGCCGCCGGCCCCGGCTCCCAGCGCCGCACTCCTGTTTACAGAAATGGGAATTTGCATGATGAAAATAACCTGGGACGGATTTTGATTTTTACTGCCCTTGGCAGAAGGCTCGGAAAAAACCGGTGCATAGTCAATTACTGGAATTTTTAAACACAAATAATATTTTATGTGATCAGCAGGCTGGCCCGGGGCCTGGGCACCGCGCTCCAACGGCAACCCTGAAAGGAACAAGCCATCAATTGTGCTGCCTGCACAGGAGCCCGTGGGCAGGTGCAGCCTGTGTTGACCTTAGCGCACGCAGCTCGCTTAACCCGTGAGGGCTGGGCTGGGATTTGTGAGCCTCAGACTTGGCTCTGGTTGGGAATTTCTCCTCTCCCTCCGTTTTTCCGCCAGACACCCGCGGCGGCGTGGCCGGACACGGAGAGGGGGATGGATGCGCGAGGCTCCGCCGCTCCTGCCTGCTGTGGAGCTGGGCCCGTCCCTGTGGAAGCTCCCAAAGCCGGCGCTGGCAGGGAAGGGGTTAAGCAAAGCAGGGGCCCCTCGCTGTTCCCCCCAATCCCCCCCAATCCTGGCAGGCTCCCCAAACCAACAGCGCTGGGACCTCATTCCCAGAAACGCTCGAGCCGGGCAGGCGCGTTCCGGGAAGGACCCGCACGAGCCAGCGGAGCCCGAGCGGAGCAGGAACCTCCCTGGCAGCCACGGCCCCGCCGGGACTGTCACTGGGATCAGGGGAATTAGGGGAATTACACCCCCGAGCTCTCGGGCCCGGAGCCGTGTTTATCCATGGGGTTGCTTCCACGGATCCCATCCCCGGAGAGGGAGAGCGACTGGGATGGCTCAGAGAGGCAGAGCGATATTAATTCATTAATTTATCTCAACTACTTTTTATTTTAAAGCACCAACAGTGGAAGGGCTTTAAATTTCCAGGACTGCTGCCAGTTTCCTCCTGCTCTGCACAGTCCCCTTGGCAGAGGCCGCGCTGCGGGGTGAATTCAGCATTCCTGCTTCCTTCCACGGTGGAACTGCCCCAGGGCAGAGCCTGTGGCAGATCCGCTGGCAGAGGGGCAAAGCCTTGGCACAGCCCCCACTCCTGCCTTCAAACAGCTCCAGACAACCCCAGCGAGGATGAGGATGAGGAGGAGGAGGAGGAGGAGGAGGAGTGTGCCTGCTCTGCTCTGCTCTGAAATAGGCTGGAAGGAAAAAAAAAAAAAAAAGAGAAAAAAAAAGTGCTGTTGTTGTTGTTGTTCCAGAGCCAAGGGGAAGAAAAATTCCTTCCCAGTTTAAGGATCTCTAACACCTGGGTAGAGTTTCACTTCTCTCAGCTGCCTGCTGCAGGCTTTGAGAGCTACTTCCTAATAACTCCGGGCTGCATCCAAAGCTCACTAAGTCAGCCGGATTCTTTCCATCCATCCAAGGCTGATCAGACTTTCTTGGATGATTGGGAATCATTTGACACCCCGAGTGTGCCCAGGGGAGAGCGAGGCTGTTTTCAAGTGGCTCCTTGAATGACTTTTTCATGTGCACTGAGCTGGGGCACGAATTGGCTGCAGGGAAGCTCCTGGTGTGTTTCCATGTGCCTCTCCCAGCTGGAGGCTCACACGCAGCTCCTGCCCGGCCTGCTGCAATTCCTGCCAGCTCCCCGCACTCAGAGCAGGAGGAAGAGGATGAGGAGGAAGCTCTCTGCAGGCCGGGCCAGCTGTGCACGTGCCCCTCTGTCCAGTTCATCGTCCTGCGCTCGGTGACGGTGGCTGAGACTGGGACAGCGGTGGCTCTGCACCACGGGGACAGGTGGCACAGCTGGATTGTCCCCCTGAGCCAGTGCCACCCCTGGTGACACTCACCCTGAGCTCTCTGCAGCTTCCTCCACCTCCCCATGCCCACCCCACAGGAGTGTGGCCGTTCCTGGAGGTTCCCTGGATGGGATCCCCCTGGCAGGAGCCAGGAGAGCGCTGCAGGAGCTCAGGGTGACCCCCCTGGCCTGGTTGGAACTGCTCCTCGCTGCCCAGATTGCTCAGCCTGGCTGCCCCGAGCTGCTGAGCAGATGCCATGGTGCCCCCAGCCAGGGCTGCATCTCATTAGGGGAAGAAATGAACCCTTTCAGCAGTGGCCACAAGCTGGAAAAGCTTTGGGATCTGTCCGGAGCCGGTGGTGGTCAGCGAGGGCCGGCTCTCCACCCATCAAAGAGCTCTGGCTCCCACCATTGCAACACAAGGCAGGCTTTGAGGGAGAACGGCTCCAGGCTGGGCTGGGAAAAACAGCTGGGAAGGGACAAGGCTGGGACAGGTCACAGACAGGCTGTGACAACCCCAAAAGCGAGGGGGCTCCGTCCTCTGCAGTGCCACAGCCTTGCTGGAGTGTCCCCAGCACAAGGGAGGTGACAAAAAGGTGTGTTGGGGGACAGGAGCACTGAAATCCACGATGATTTACGCCCTCAGTGCCTTGGCCAGGCAAGGGGTCGGGTCCTGGGCGTGGAACACTGGGGGACTTGTCACCTGCATCAGCACGGGGACATTGCTGTGTGTGACAGGACTGTCACCGGCCCTGCCACTGCATCCTGCCAGAGCCCTGCCAGAGCAGGCAGCGAGGTGCCACCCGTGCGAGTCCCCACGCGTCACCACGGCAGCAGGGAGAGCCCCCGCAGCCCCCAAGCTCGGCATTCCCGGCGCGGGGTTAAGTAAATATCTGCCTGCGAGCTGAGGAAATGACTCAGGGAACATCGGGGGAGAAGAAACGCAGATCTCCGCAGAGACAAACCCCACGCACAGCCTGTCCCCAGCGTGTTCCCGGCTCCTCGGCCTCGCAGGGACACGCAGAAGGGAACAAATCCCAGCTATCCGCAGCTGGGAGTTCCCTCTGTGCCCACCCGAGCCCTGCCCGCCCCGGGCATCGCCCTGCTCCATCCCCCGTGCCAGGAGGGGATGGCGCTTTCATCCGGGACGTGCCAGGGCACGAGGAGTTCCCCGCTTCACCTGGGGAAATCCCGGAGCTGCCAGGACGTGCCCAGGTGATGCCAACGCCCCCGAGCTCCCCGGCAGCCCGGGGGGAGGCTGCGAGCCCCGCTGGAACTGGCATCCAGAGCTCCAAAGAACCCGCCCGGCCGAGAGTAAAACAAAACCGGCAATCACGGCTGATGGGAGAGGAATTGGATTCTGGCTTCCCCTCCGGTTCGCCCCCCTCCTCCCCCCAGCCCGCTGAATGCAGCTGGCTTCGTTTGGCTAATTGGCTCTGTCAATCAAGTGTCAGTCAGGGCTCCTGCCCGGCTGAGGGGAGCTGAAATCCGAGGGGTGGGAAGGCAGAGGTGAGCGGAGCTCCCGAGGGGCTGGGGGAGCCCTGAGACCCGCGAGGGGTGGGGGAAGCGGAGCCGGAGCTGGTCCCCACCGCTGCTCTGCTGCTCCATCCCGGGGAATCTGGTGCCTCAGTTTCCCTGCAGGGACCGAGGTGAACAGAGGGACCCCAAGGGAGCACAGCTGGTGGAAAACACAGAAATGCAGGCCTGGAAATCTCTTATTTGTCCAACCACAGGGATTCCGGGCTCATTCTTTGTCCCACGGGGGTCACAGCAACAGGCACTTGGGGAAATTAGGGAGCAGACAAGAAGGACAGTCCCTGTTTCTCCTGGGTGAGCGAGCAAAGGGTTAACCCGAGGCAGCCTTTTGGGAGGACATGGCAGAGGCTGGTCCCCTTTTGTGTCACAGGAAGGAAGAGGTTAAGCCGGAGGTGCCACCTGGGAGGCAGAGGCAGGTCTGAGGATGCTTTGCCGTGTAAAGAGCTTTTCCTTCCTGTGCCCAGCTCCTCTCCGAGCTGCACCCACCACCCCGAGCCCCAGCCGCACAAAAAAGGGGAGGAAAAAAAGAAAGAAAGAAGAAAGGAGGGGTTCTGGAGCCGGCTGAGGGCTGTGGCAGCAGAGCCGGGAGGGGACAGATGCTGCTGCTCTGTTTGCCCGAAAACAAAGGAGCAGAAGATCACACTTGGATTCCCAGTTTGTTTACCCAGAGATCAAACCCGCTGCAATTTCCTTGTCTGCCTTTCAAGTGGCAGAAGCCTCGGGCTGAGGGCGTGCAGCCCCTCGCTGCCAGGTGGGCACCTGCCTGGGCCACCTGGCACTGCCCCAGGACCGCTGGCGTGAGCTGGGCACTGCTTTTTGTCAGTGCTTTCTTTCTGGCCCTTGTGCAGGAGGGGAAACTGAGGCACGGAGGGGTTTGACACATAAATCCCGAAGGGACACGGCAGGGGGATGCAGGGAGGGGGCAGGGATGGGGGGAGCTGCTGAACAAGGGGTTCACTTCTTGATGCTGGGAATTGAGGGTGGGCTGAGGCTGCTGTGAAGGGAAGTGTGGCAGGAACACCACATTTAGGGGCCAAACCCGCCCCAAATCCCTGGGTTCCGTGAACCACAAACTCCAGCCAAACTCACTTGGTGACGAAGGAGTTAAAAGCTCTGGGCCCAGCCTGTGGCTTCTTCCCCCCCCCCCTTCTCCCTCCCCTGGTTTACAAAAACCCCACATTATCAAAAACCTGCCTGGAATCCTCTCAGCCAGTGACACAGAAAATTCACATTACGGAGGCTGCCAGGGCGACAACAAACAGCAACAGTAAATACAGCTGCGGGGAGCTGCCCTGGCCCGGGGACCGTCACGCTCCGCCACCAGCTCAGGGGACACTCCGCCTTGTCCTGCCCCTGCCACCCTGCTCAGGGGACACTCTGCCTTGTCCTGCCCCTGCCACCCTGCTCAGGGCACACTCTGCCTTGTCCTACCCCTGCCACCCTGCTCAGGGGACACTCTGCCTTGTCCTGCCCCTGCCACCTTCCTCAGGGGACACTCGGCCTTGTCCTGCCCCTGCCACCCTGCTCAGGGGACAATCCGTCTTGTCCTGCCCCTGCCACCTTCCTCAGGGGACACCCTGCCATGTCCTACCCCTGCCACCCCACTCAGGGGACACTCGGGACACCCCTGGGATGGTCACCGAGCGGTGCCCAGGGCACAGCGTGGGTCCTTGGCGAGGCTCTGGCCAGGCAGGGATGCGCTCACAGGGAACCTCCGTCCCCTTTCCTCCCAGGAAAAGCTCGGCCATTCCCCTGCCCCAGCCTGAGGCTGCATCTTCCCCCCACCCTTCCTCTTCCTCCTTTTTCCTCCTCTTCCTCCAGCTCTTCTCACACCTGCCAGGCCAACACAGCAACAGGTACCGAGGCCTCACACCAGGAATGCTGAAGGAGGTGTGGTTTTTTTTGTTTTTTTGTTTTTTTTTTTTCCAGGATCACTTTTTTTCCACATCATCTGCAGAGCTGGTGTTTATTTGAAGTCTGTGGCCGGGTGGAATTTGTATCCCCGCAGTTCCTGTCCTTAATCACTGCTTTTTTTTTCGCCTCCTCTGCTTTCTTTCCTGCCCTCCCATCCCAGTTTACAAAGTTGATTTTGTCCTCGGGGTGGCAGAGACAGCAGCAGGAGGGATCACGGAGGGACCGGGAGCAAAGTGACACCGGGAGAGAGGGAAGAGGAGGGACCGGGAGCAAAGTGACACCGGGAGAGAGGGAAGAGCTGAGCAGGGACAGGGGCTCCAGGGGAGGGAGCATTCCTGGCAGGTCCCAGCTGGGATCCCGCTGCTCCCCAGCCCTGAGGATTGTTGGGATGGAGAGGCTGCCTGAATTGTCTTTTCCACGGGAATGATTCTCATTCCACTTCAAATCAGCACCACAAAATCCTCCTGGAAATCAAAGCAATGAGCAGAGGTGGGCGGTTATGGAAAAGATGGGAATTCTTCCTCTTGGCTTAAGAGGAGGGCATGGAGTGAGCCTGGACACCCCAGGAACAACCAGCCACGTGCAGGGGGTGATTTTACACCAAACCACTGATTCCTGCTGAGTTATCCCACAGGGAATCCCAACAGAGAATCCCAACAGGGAACTCAGCAGAAATCCCAGCGACTGAGGGGCTCTGAACCACCTCTGCCACAGCAGCCCCTGGAAAATCCAGGACAGCCCCTGGAAAATCCAGGACAGCCCCTCCAAGCCACAGGGTCTCCACCAGGACAGCCCAGGTGCCACCAAGGTCGCAGCAGGGACGTGGCAGGGCAGGGACAGAGAGGATGGAATCTCCCACCTCCCACCTCGGGCTCCTGGCACGGCACATCCGCCTCCCAGAGCATCAAAGCAGGGAAAAGAAATGAAGATGGAGAGGATGCAGACACCCGGCCGCCTGAGGGGTTTGGGAGGTGAGATTTATGAGGCTCTGTCTTGCAGAAGCTTCCAGGGAAGAGAGAGAAAAAAAAAAAAAAAGAAAAAAGAAAGGAAAGAGGGGAGAAAATTCCTCCTTCAGGTGGCTGGAAATGCATCCTGCTGCGGAGGGCAGAGATGTGATCCTGCCACTCTGCACTCGGGAGGGTCTCCTCTCCCAGGATGTGCACAGACCCTGGGCAGGGGCTGTTCTTGCTGCTCGGCGTGGCTCAGTGCTCAGTTCCAGGCACAGAAAGGGTTTTCCTGGGGAAATCTCCCACTCTGCTGCCTCGGGCGCTGCTGCTGTGGCTGCCGGGGGCGATGTCCTAAGGAGGACAGTCCTGGGGTCTCACAGGCACAGCCCTGTGGAGAGGGGCCCTGCTGAATGCCCCGTGCCCTGCCCTCGAGGGGCTGGGGGCAGCAATCCCTCCTGGGAGCTGAGGAAGGGAGGAAGGCCATGGATGAGTGGGAGGCGAGGGCAGGGTGGTGTCCTGGCTCTCCCTGCTCATTCCCTGGGAGTCCCAAATCATTCCCTGGGAGTCCCAAATAATTTCTTGGGAGTCCCAACTGATTCCCTGTGAGTCTCAGCTCTCCCTGCTCACTCCCTGTGCACCCCAGCCCTCCCTGTTCATTCCTTGTGAGTCCCAGCTCATTCCCTGGGAGTCCCAGCACTTTCCCTGGGAGTCCCAGCATTCCCAGCTCATTCCCTGGGAGTCTCAGCTCTCCCTGCTCACTCCCTGGGCATCCCAGCTCTCCTTGATCATTCCTTGTGAGTCCCAGCACATTCCTTGGGAGTCCCAACCCATTCCCTGGGCACCCCAGCCCTCCCTGCTCATTCCCTGGGAGTCTCAGCCCATTCCCTGTGCACCCCAGGTCTCCCTTCTCACTCCCTGTGCATCCCAGCTCTCCTGGATCATTCCTTGTGAGTCCCAGCTCATTCCCTGAGAGTCCAAACCCATTCCCTGGGCATCCCAGCTCTCCCTGCTCATTCCCTGGGAGTCCCAACCCATTCCCTGATCATCCCAGCTCTCCCTGCTCATTCCCTGGGAGTCCCAACCCATTCCCTGGGCATCCCAGCTCTCCCTGCTCATTCCCCAGCTCACCAAGGGCCGAGCAGAGTGGAAGGAAGAAAGAGCAAAGCCCGGAAAACTCCTTCCCCATCATATTTACTGAACTGCTCTGAGTTATGACTGGAGGCCAAGATCTGGCTTCAGGCGATTGCCTAAATCATTTAGGAGCTGACAAGGCAGGGAGGGGGGAAAATGTTCTTGTAATTCTTCAGTCTGAGGTACATTAAGGAGCCATAAGCCATGTCGAGAGCTTGAATTACATTAGAGAGATTATCCTGTTACAGTTCATAATCCTGGATAATATAGCATCCCGCAGCACACCTGCCAAGGATAAATCTCACCCTGTAATGGGGCAGTCGTGACCCTGGCGCTCCCAGGGCCCTCCTGGCACGGAGCAGCAGCACCAGGCTGAGGGATGGAGGCAGCAGGGACAGCCCAGAGCAGGGACAGCCGGGCAGAGGGGGCTGCAGCCAGGGAAATTCATGGTTCTCCCTGGGATGGGATGCTCCAGGGCTGTGGGGATTTGGGGTCTCCACCATCCCTCAGGGATTTGGGGTCTCCCCAGAGAAATGAGCCCCTCTATCCCTCAGGGATTTGGGGTCTTCCCTAAGGAATGAGCCCCTCTATCCCTCAGGGATTTGGGGTCTCCCCAGAGAAATGAGCCCCTCTATCCCTCAGGGATTTGGGGTCTCCCAAGAGAAATGAGCCCCTCTATCCTTCAGGGATTTGGGGTCTTCCCTAAGGAATGAGCCCCTCTATCCCTCAGGGATTTGGGGTCTTCCCTAAGGAATGAGCCCCTCTATCCTTCAGGGATTTGGGGTCTTCCCTAAGGAATGAGCCCCTCTATCCTTCAGGGATTTGGGGTCTTCTCTAAGGAATGAGCCCCTCTATCCCTCAGGGATTTGGGGTCTTCCCTAAGGAATGAGCTCCTCTATCCTTCAGGGATTTGGGGTCTCCCCAGAGAAATGAGCCCCTCTATCCCTCAGGGATTTGGGGTCTTCCCTAAGGAATGAGCCCCTCTATCCTTCAGGGATTTGGGGTCTCCCCAGAGAAATGAGCCCCTCTATCCCTCAGAGATTTGGGGTCTTTTCTAAGGAATGAGCCCCTCTATCCCTCAGGGATTTGGGGTCTCCCCAGAGAAATGAGCCCCTCTATCCCTCAGGGATTTGGGGTCTCCCAAGAGAAATGAGCCCCTCTATCCCTCAGGGATTTGGGGTCTTCCCTAAGGAATGAGCCCCTCTATCCCTCAGAGATTTGGGGTCTTCCCTAAGGAATGAGCCCCTCTATCCCTCAGGGATTTGGGGTCTCCCCAGAGAAATGAGCCCCTCTATCCCTCAGGGATTTGGGGTCTCCCCTATCCTTCAGGGATTTGGGGTCTTCCCTAAGGAATGAGCCCCTCTATCCCTCAGGGATTTGGGGTCTCCCCTATCCTTCAGGGATTTGGGGTGTCCCCTAAGGAATGAACCCCTCTATTCCCCAGGGATTTGGGCTCTCCCCCATCCCTCAGGGATTTGCTGTCTCCAGCGTGGCCCCGCCGGACACTTGACAGAGCCTCTTCTCTCAGCCTTGTGTGTTTTGTTGAAGTGCTCCGAGATAAAGCCCTTTTATCCCGATAAGAGCCCCGTTGCCCTGGTTTCTTCCTCTGGCCTGAAGGCCATTCTTCTCCTCCCTCTTGTTTTTGACCTCAGGTTCAAGAGTGCCAGACCTCCCTGGTTCCGGGCAGCCCTTGGCGGCCGCGGTGGGAAAAGGCAGGGCAAGGGTTGGAGAGGGCTCCAAAGGCCCACAAGGCTCAGGGAGCAGCTCCCAAACCACTTGGGAAAGCAGGAAGGAGAGGAACACCAGAGCTGAGCACTTCTTCCAACCTCCCCTGCCCTCCCTTTTGTCTCCTTCCCTCCGTCGCTCCCTTTTATTTACCCCTGCATCCTTCCCCAGCCCTTTCTCCCTCTTTCCCCTCCTTTCCTCCTTTTTCTCACCCTTGTTTTGCTTTCCTTGCCTTGCCTCCTTTCTCCCTCTCCCCCTTCCCCTGCGGCTTTGCCAACTGCCAGCAGATGACATCTCCTTTCATGTTTGGGGCTGAGCGAGGCTCTGAATGTTCGTTTGATTCCGTTAAGATAATAGCTGGTTCACTGTCAGACGCAGACTGATCAGTTAAAACCTTAATCACTGCCTGTCTACTCACATGGCACTTATTTTTTAAGAGATTAATCCCCTAAGCACTGCACCAGCATACATTGAGGCTCAAAGAAAAGGGTGGGTTTTTATTATTATTTGATGCGTTTACTGTTGGTTTTTTTTTTTTTTTTTCTTCTTCTTTTTTTGGCTCTTTTTGGAAAAGATTCCTCCTCCCCACCCTGCCACCTTTTTGGAGCTTTTCCCCTTCTCTGTGCCTGTCCCTCACAGCCGGGAGGGAAGGAGGGAGGTGATGGGAGGAGGTGGGAGATGGAGCCGAGAGGATCCATCTCTGCTCCGAGGATCTCTCCTCCTCTGGGAGCTGAGATTTGCAGGATGCCGTGGTGGGCTCTGCATTGAGCCTGGTCGGGCTCTCAGGAGAGGTGGGCTCCATCCGTGCTTCCCCAGCCAGCCAGGCCTCCCTTCCCTTCCCTTCCCTTCCCTTCCCTTCCCTTCCCTTCCCTTCCCTTCCCTTCCCTTCCCTTCCCTTCCCTTCCCTTCCCTTCCCTTCCCTTCCCTTCCCTTCCCTTCCCTTCCCTTCCCTTCCCTTCCCTTCCCTTCCCTTCCCTTCCCGAGCCCGGCAGCAGCTCTGGATGAACACCACAGCTCAGGAGAGAGGCCCCAGCACGTCAAAGCCGGCCGGGGAAGGTCCGTGTCCACCCCGGATGGGGATTTAGACAAAGCTGCTTTAAAGCACCTCGGTTTAGCTCCTGACTGCGTGAAGGCTGAGCTGGTCTCCAGACGTGGGACATCACCCCAGGGTGTCACTGTGGGTGCCACCACAGCCCAGCCACGTCCCCAGACTGCTGCTGGCACTTCCAGCACCAACAATTCCACACTGGGATAAATAACAGCGAGCTGAAATCTCCTCCTGAGCCGGGGTTTTAATCAATGGAGAGCAGCACATCACCCCAGCCCTTGCAGCTGGAGGAGGACATGGGACAAAGGGATGGGGACACGGAGCTGAGCTCCCCCGTGCCGCAGGGCAGCAGCAACGAGCGGCTCTCAGGCAGCATTTGGTATTCCCAAACTTCCAAGGATCCCTCAGAGGAGGCTGCCATCCTCACCCCCAGCTCCAAAGGGAGGGAAAAAGCTCCTTTGCCTCAGGTGAGGGCATCTCCCGGCGGCGAGGGCAGAGCTCTGTCTCCCAAACCGTCCACAGGCAAGAGGAGCTCTGAGGTGCCATTCCAAGGCAAACCATTCCAGGATTCTGTGATGCTCCTTCCCTCCTGCTGCGAGGCCCCGGGGCTGGCCTGGGGAGGGGGGTGTTTGTTTCACAGCTTCCAGCACCAGAGACCCCAGGCAACATCTGGGTGAGACTTTTCCTTCGCGTTTGACTCGTGATCAGAGAAGGAAGAACAGTCACATTCCCGGGCTCGGGGTTTGCTTCCGCACTTGTGAGGAAAGTTCCAGAAAAGCCAGCGTTCTATCACCTCCTGGTTAACATTTCCAGACTCCAGTTGCTTGTGATGGCCATGAGAAATGAGAGATTCCTGTGCCCCACCCACCATCCCACCAGTTCCTGCATCCATCCCGCTAATCCCTGCATCCTGCATCCATCCCACTAATCCCTGCATCCCTCATCCCACCACATCCCCAGGTTCCCAGGCCTTGGATCTGCCTCTCCCTGAGGCCGTGGCTCTATTTAAGGATGTCCAGCACACGTGGGGAGGTCAGAGCCAGCTCAGGGCTGCTGGGGTCTCACTGTCCCCTCCACAGCAGCTCGGCCAGCGGCTGTTGTGCTCTCCCGGGCACAAATCAGCTTCCAGAGAGCCACTTCCAGCAGCTCCCCTGGGAATTCAGCCGGGGTTTTGCAGCCCCAAGCTGGGCTGGACACCTGGACAGAGCCCTCAGTTCCTTGTCCTGCTCCTGACCCCACACCTGCAGCTCCTGGAAGAGGAGGAATTGCTGGATTTGGTAAGAGAAAATCGGGAGAGTGTGAAAGGGGTTTTGTCAGCTGCTCTCGGAGTTTCCTTTTGAAACTGAAAATGGAGTGAGAGAACAGGCCCTGAGTGTATTTTGGCAATTTTTTGGTGAGGTAAAACAAAGCTGTCAGAAAGATCTGAACTTCCATGGAGAGGCAGAGTTCACCTGCAGGCCTCACTCTGCTCATTCCCCGAGCGATTCCCGAGGAGTTGGAAAAAAAACAAAGAAAACAAACCCACGGAAATTGAAATAAATGATCCCCAGAATCAGGGGGAACGGAGTTTTAAGAATGCTCACAGAGGAAAGGGATGCAAAATTCCTTACTGCAAAGGGATAAAGCAATTTTGAACGAATGGAGATTAGGAAGAACCTCTCCCGAAGGACTGGTTATCCCATAAATTAATGGAATCAATGGTGTCACAGCCCCCAGCCACAGGGTCCCGAGTCATTGCCTTAAGTGCTACGAGGGCAAGAGAATCCTGTCCTGGAGCAGCTGGGGCTGGGCACTCCTGGAGATTGCACAGGGACAGATGGTTCCTGTTATCCCATTGTTCTGGTCCAGAAACCCAGGTATCCTGACAGGTACGCCTTCCTCAGAGATCTCTGCTTTTTTAATATCAAACCTCACCATTTTAGTCAACACCAAGGAAACAATTATCCAACGGATTTGTTGTTATTTATTATTGGAGTTCTGGCTGTGCTTATTGCTCCACAGCAGCAGCTTTGCACTCCGGGTTGGTATTAATAAATAATAGCCAGGAATTAATAATAATTCCTTAATTATGGATGCGATCTCCATTCCGGGCCTTTCCCTGCCTAACATCACTCCTGGGCTGAGGAGCTCCTGTGTGCTGAGGGAAATTCCAGCCAAGCTTCCCAGGGGTGTGGAAGTGTTTGACTCCCCCTGGAAATGCCAATGGCTCCGAGGCTTCAGCCTCAAAACCCAAACCTGGGGTGGATTTGGGAATTCAACAGCATTTCCTCAGGATCTCACCCTGAGATCCTTCCTCCTCTATCCCAGGACCTCAAAACCATTTCAAAGCCTTGAAAAATAAACTGATGAAGAGAAGGGCTTGTTGGTGCTTCTCAAAGGGGCTCCAAGGCAAAGGGACATGAGGGGAAACCCACAAGGTCCCATTAAATTTTGCTGGAAGCACTGAAATCCCAGCGCCTGCCCCTCATTCCCATCGCAGTGACCTCCAGGAGCATCCCTGCTCTCTCAGCAAATGGAAATGGGCAGGCAGGCTGTGACAGATTGACCAGCAGAGCTTCCTGGATGGATTTCCCACAGATTGCTGCCAGGCCCTACAATGGAGACCGATAAAAACCCCGGCAGGGAATATACAGCACCTCGTCCCCCGCTTGCGCCGCGGGGACACATTTCAAAAAGCTTTTTTTCCCCTGGTAGGGGATAAATCCTTCAGCCTCAATCCTCTGGTGGGAAGCACAGGAGGAGCAGCAAACCCTGTGACCCTGCCTGGAGTCAACAAGTGGTCAAGCAGAGGTCAAGGGGCCGAAATGGGGCCAAAAAGGGCATTTTCTGCCAGGCCCATCTGGTGGCAAGCAGCCAGGCAGCACCCCAAAGGTGCAGCGCGGCTCAGGCTCCAGGCCTGGGCTGCTTCTTCCCCCAGACAGTAGCAATTATCATAATCAAGCAGTTGACTCCAATTACGCCTTCCTCTCCTCGCAGCCAGGGGATGGACACGGCCCAGGGAAAGTTCGCAGCCGCGTCGCCTTTGCATATCTTAATCTAAAATGACAGGGTGTGACACGGGGGGCCGGTGACCCTGCCAGCCTTCAGCTGTTCGTGTGGCAACAATTTCCAGCCCCAAATTACTCCCAGGCAGGGCTTGATTGGAGGTTCAAGGCAGCAGGAGAGAGAAGCCATTTAGGGGACTGAAACATTCTTCACAGCCCTATTTAAATACAATTTACATTCCAGGCTCTGCTGTTGGTGCATTGTTAATTGCACCTTGTACCTCAGTTTATTTTGTAGTTGAAGGGGGTTTTGCTTTGCTGTTGTTTTTCAAAGGCCTCCTTTGCCTGCTTTTTTTCTCTTTTCCTAAGGGGCTGTTCTCAGAATACAGTTCCAGTTCCTGGAAGGGAAAATAGATGAGTGGATTTAAAGGCCAGAAGGGACAAACGGATCATCTCGGTGACCTCCTGCAGAAGACAGGCCAGGACATTTTTGCTCAGTAATTCCTTTGTCTCCCGTTTGTCCAGACTTAACCCAATCCCCTGCAGTGACCGGAACACCCCTTCCAGAGAGGCTGGAGCCACGGAATCACGGGAATCTCCAGGTCCCGGGGCAGCTCTTCCACTGCAGCATCACCTGGAGCAGTCACGGGGGGACACCTGGACAGCCCTGGGCTGCAGGGACAGCAGGGACAGCCTGGTTTGATGGGAGCAGTCACAGGGGGACACCTGGACAGCCCTGGGCTGCAGGGACAGCAGGGACAGCCTGGTTTGATGGGAGCAGTCACAGGGGGACACCTGGACAGCCCTGGGCTGCAGGGACAGCAGGGACAGCCTGGTTTGATGGGAGCAGTCACGGGGGGACACCTGGACAGCCCTGGGCTGCAGGGACAGCAGGGACAGCCTGGTTTGATGGGAGCAGTCACGGGGGGACACCTGGACAGCCCTGGGCTGCAGGGACAGCAGGGACAGCCTGGTTTGATGGGAGCAGTCACGGGGGGACACCTGGACAGCCCTGGGCTGCAGGGACAGCAGGGACAGCCTGGTTTGATGGGAGCAGTCACAGGGGGACACCTGGACAGCCCTGGGCTGCAGGGACAGCAGGGACAGCCTGGTTTGATGGTGGCATCTCCGAGCTTCAGATGGAATCAGGTCCCTGCTGCGCTTGGTGCTGGAGAGAGAGGACAGAGTCAGCCAGGAATGTCACCAGCAACTGTGACAAAGCCTGTGGAGGCCAAGAGAAGCCTCAGTTTCCAGCATTTCTTTAGCTCTGCTGGGTTTGTTGCCTCACCTGAGGGCAATTTAATCTAATAATGGACAGAAAGTCCTACACAGCTGAACTTTGGGGGTGCAGACATTTCTCTCTTCTCAGAACTGGCCAAAGGCTGAGTTCTAACCTGGTCCTAATAAAGAAAAAGTCTTCCAAAATCCCTTTTCCTCAGCCACGCACAAAGGATGACTGGAGAGACGGAAAATGGATTTTGGATTTCCCAACGTGGGTGGAATTTCAAACCTCAGCTCTGCTTACAAAAAATTTTTAAAAATATCCAAACAAAGCATCTGTTGGGGAGCAGAGGGGTGAAACACTGCAGAACTTCCCACTCCTCTTTTTCCAGCTTGGGTTGGAAAAGCCAAAGTCTCTCCAAGGGCTCAGGATCATTTGTGACCTTGGGCTTCCCACCAGGCTTGGATCCTGGCAGGTGGAGCTGGGATCCAGGAATCCTCACTTTAGGAATGCCCTGAGAGGTTCAAATGTAGTTGGACAAGTGGGATTGTTCAATCTGGAGAGGAGAAGCTTCAGAGTGAGCCGACTGTGCCTTTCCAGTGCCTGAGGGAGCCGACAGGAAAGATGGAGAGGGAATATTTACATGGGCCTGGAGGGTCAGGACACAGGGAATGGCTCCAGACTGTCAGAGGGCAGGGACAGATGGGATATTGGGAAGAAATAGCTGCAGAGGCCCTGGCACAGGGTGCCCAGAGCTGCTGTGGCTGCCCCTGGATTATCCCTGGAGTGTCCAAGGCCAGGTTGGATGAGGCTTGGAAAAACCTGGGATAGTGGAAGGTGTGCCCATGGCAGAGGCATGGAACGAGATGAACTTTTAAGGTCTCTTCCAACCCAAAGCATTCTGTGATTCTCTGGGTGGCAACCAGAGGAAGGCAGAAACCTTTCCCCCTGCAGCTCCTGCCCCCCAGGCCGGGTCTGGTTCTGCCCCAGGGGCACCCAGCAGCACTGCCAGGCCAGAGCTACTTTGGCACTCTTTTCTTTGAGCCCCATCTGCTGGAGTCCCACGATTTCGTGACACATTTCATCTTTCCCTCATTTGTTCCTCTTTCCAAAGCCCCCTCTGAGCCTTGGCAGCCAAGGGCAGAAGCCATAAACCCCGAGAAATGAAGCAAAACAATAAAATTGAGGAATTTCAGGACAGCCCCATGATTCCACAGCTTCTGAGTGTCGCTGGCCGGGAATCCCTGGCGCTGCCGCTGCTGGAAGGAACCTCCTGGGCCTGGGTTTCCACGGGTTCCCATGGATTCCCTGCTCTGACCACGCCAGGAGCTGCTGCGACATAAAAAGGTGTCGGTGTAAATGACAGCTAAGCTCACTTGACCCCAGCCACCCTCCTCCTAATTTACTCCAGCTCTGGGGAGGTCTGACTCAGACACCAGCTCGGCAAAACTTGACGGAGAGACAGACAAATGTTCTCCCCAACCTGCTGCTGCTCCAGAGGCCTCGGAGCCAATTATCCCAGTGATCTCACTCCTCCCTTCCTTCTCCTCTCTCCCCCTTTTCCCATCACGTGCCCGCTCCCAGCACACGCACGGTGCTCCTGCAAGGGAGGGGGAAAAAGGGAAAAAAAAAGGGGGAAAAAGCAGCGCCGTGGAGGAATGTGGAGGGTTTGGGAGCCCCCTGAGAGCAGGTAGATCCATCTGAGCAGCGCCTGCCTCCTCCGAGGCGGGAGCAGATCGGTTTACATAAGTGCTTTGCCATATGAAGGAATAATTCAGCGGTATTCATAGAGGTTAAAGTTTCCCAGGAATCCCAAACAGGCCCCACAGACACAGGTGGGCTCTTTCACTCACAGGGATGGGTGGAGGGACGCTGCTCCAGCGGGGCTCTGCCCCGGGCTGGGGGTGCCCAGGGGTGGGCACTGCCAGAGGGGTGAGCCAAGGGGTGTGGGAGTGACCCCAGAACCCCCCCGAGGCTGTTGGGGGGACAGGAATGGCCAGGCAGGGTGCTGGAGGTGCACAGAATCGTGGGATGGGTTGGTTGGAAGGCAGCTGGATCGTGCCATTCCATGTCCTGCCACCTCCCACTGTCCCAGGTGCTCCAGGCTTGGTCCAGCCTGGCCTTGGACACTGCCAGGGATCCAGGGGCAGCCACGGCTTCGCTGGGCAATCCCAGGGCCTCACCACCCTCACAGGGAGGAATTTCTTCCCTGTGTCAGATCCAAACCTGCTCTCCTTCTTATCTGGGAGGGAGGAGCCGAGTTCCAGGTCAAACTTGGGATCAGGAAGGGATCTGTGTGTAGGGCACTGGCCACACACCCAGGCAGGGACATACATGGGATGAGGCTCGTGACGTGTCCCACTGGATCCCAGAACCTCTGAGGATGGGAAAGCTCCTCAAGGCCAAGCTGTGCCCAATCCCTGCTTTGTCCCCAGCCCAGAGCACTGAGTGTGACATTCAGCCCTTCCTCGGACACCTCCAGGGACCCCAAACCTCCCTGGGCAGCCCCTTCCACTATCTCAGCACCCTTTCCATGAGGGAATCGTTGGGAATTTATCCCAGCCCGGACGAGATCAGCGATGTGGGGAGGGGGCTGTGCCAGTGCCACGCTGGGAAATTCACTTTTCCCGTGCTCAGGTGCCACAGACCAACCTGGAACCACCTCCTGCTCGGGCACAAAGCCCCAGCTGGTGCCCAGCCACGATCCAGCTCCTGGAGAGGTGGCTCCGTGCTGACTAAGAGGATGAACCAGCATGGAGCACAGAGAGGGGGGCACAAGAAGGGCCTGGCGAGCCCAAATCCCTCTTTGTTTGGATTAGGATCCCGGATAACGTTGCTGATTCTCCAACACGGAGCTTTTCCCAGCCCAGAGAGTTTTACACCACCCCAAAAGTAATCATCTCTCAGATCCCCAGGGATTACTGAGCTTTCACCCTGTAAACACACACAGGACCAAGCTCCAGCCCACCCTACCTGGACTGTGCTGCCTTGCACGGATTTGGGATTTGGCCCAGAGCCTTGGGATCACAGCCCTGCCCGGAACATGTGGCGGCTGCTCTGCCCCAAAAGGGACTAACAAAGAAATAAGAATATTTGTTAATTTTTTTTCTTCCACTGCAAAGCAGTTAAACCTCCTAAGACACTTTTTCCAGACATCTAAATCCTTTAAAAATATTCTCTAGACTCCATAAAACTTACATTTTCCCTGGGTTCTCCTGTGAGTTATTAAAAAGCTGAAGTCCCTACCTTAAGAGCTTAGAGCTTGGTCATGAGCAGAAAGCCAACAACGTGGAGTGGCACCTCCTTGTGCATCCAGAGACACGGCCCAGGCTTGGTGGGGAAGAGCTGGGGCTGCAGACAACAGCCCAGCCTGGGGGGTTTTGGGGTATCCAGGCTGAGGCAGAGGGAGGGATGAGTGTTTGGGATCACTGATGGGCACAGCAATGCTCGGGGATGCTGGAAAATTGTTACCACGCCCCCAGTGTTTGCTCTTCTCCCAACAAACGCTTGGCAAAGTTGGATTTTAATGGCATTTGGTTTGGTTTCTACCAAAATCAAGTTTTATTCCCAGGAGCTCTTGATACGCAGGCCAGAAGAAAGTTTTTGGATGCTGTTGTCCGTCCGTCCATCCATCCATCCATCCATCCATCCATCCATCCATCCATCCATCCATCCATCCATCCATCCATCCATCCATCCATCCATCCATCCACCCACCCATCCCCAGAGTCCTGGAGTGACAGGACAAGGGGAACGACAGAAAAACTGAAAGAGGGAAAATCTGAATACAGGGACATCCCTGTATTCAGGGTGGGCAGGCCCTGGCACAGGCTGCCCCATCCCTGGAGGTGTCCAAGCTGGAAGGGGCATGGAGCAACCTTGGAATATTTTAGGGAGTGGGACTGGAAGAACATTCAGGCCTCTTCAAACACAAACCCTTCTGTGATTCCCTCCCAGCTCAACACGGAGGGGCTTCAGACAGAGCCGGCGCTGGGGTGGATTTTTCCATCGCTGCTTTCCCAGATCTGTGCTCCAACAAGGCTGGAATCAAAGGGATCTAAAACCCTCCCTGCTTGCCTTGAACATCGGTTTGTCTGGGCCGTGAACTCTGCCGACAGCAGCTCCCGAAGTGCCCGGCTCTCACTTTCCCCCTTTTTTTCCCCTTTTTTAAAAGCTTTCCCTCCCTGCTCTTCCCCGGCTCCCTCCCCGCAGCCTCCCAGAAGCAGCGGCGGTGTTTTTAACCCAGGCATGAAACAATCCCAGAGCCGCAGATTGTGATGTTTCAGATAACATACGGAGAATGTAAATCCTGTCAGCAAGTGCAACAGCCGTAAAAGGCTAAAATGGATTCCTGCGGATTAGAAATAAAGCACAGAAAGGGCCCTGTTCTCTCACTTTCCTCATCCCACAACCTCCTCCACCCCCCTCCTCACTCCCCTTAAAAAAAAAAAAAAATCTCCTGGAAATACAAGGGGCGGGTTTTTATTATTTTTTATTATTTTTTATTATTTTTTTCTTTTTTTTTTTTCATCAACTTAAAAAGAAAAATAAAATACATTCCAGGAAAAGGACCGCTGCTAAGAAAACTCAAACCAGAAAATGCTTAAAGATGTTTTAATGACTTAAACACAGGGCCGGGATTGTGCCTAAAAGTTTCCATATTTAAAAATAAAAAAAAAAGGGGGGGGGGGAAAAGAAGGGGAAATTCAATAAGAAACGTCCCCCGGTAGAAGTACTGATGGATTTCTTGCCGGATTTCTCTCCCAAATCGTCGGATTTAAGGCGGGGGTTGTTAAACGAGATGCGTTTAAGCGAAATTTACGCTTCTGTTCCAAACCCAAAAAAGGGGGAAAAAAAAAAAAAAAAGGAAAAAAAAAGAAAAAGCTCCTAAAAATAATGAAGGCCACGTGAGCGCGGGTCCGAGAGGCTGTTAACAAGCAGCTGACAAGTTTCTGCGGCAGGAATTAGCCCCTCATTTAGGAGGAGATTAGCGGGAATCTTCCCGCTCGTTACGGAGCCGCTCCCGGAGCCCCGGGCCCGCTGCACCCCCAGGCCAGCCCGAGGGGTCCCCGCTGAAGCCACCCCGTGTCATTTGTCACGACTGTGTCGCGACAGGGCTCGATGGGAGCCTCTGAGGGCAGGGCCGGAGCCGCCGCGGGGTCACGGCCCCGGCAGGGCCGGGCTGCAGCTCCGGAGCCGGGCACGCTCCGAGGGGCTGCCCTGGGTGTGAGCTGGGGAGAGAGGAACTGGGCTCGGATAGAGAAACTGGGCTCGGATAGTCCCGAGAGGGAGAGAAACTGGGCTCGGATAGAGAAACTGGGCTCGGATAGTGCCGAGAGGGAGAGAAACTGGGCTCGGATAGAGAAACTGGGCTCGGATAGTCCCGAGAGGGAGAGGAACTGGGCTCGGATGGTGCCGAGAGGGAGAGGAACTGGGCTCGGATGGTGCCGAGAGGGAGAGAGGAACTTGGCTCAAACGACCCCAAAAGGGAGAGAGGAACCCAGCTCAAACAGCCTCAAAAGGGAGAGAGGAATGTGGCTAAAACAGCCCTGAAAGGGAGAGAGGAACCTGGCTCAAACAGCCCGAAAAAGGGAGAGGGAAAACCTGCTAAAACAGCCCAAAAGGGAGAGAGAAAACCTGCTCAAACAGCCTCAAAAGGGAGAGACAGAACCTGCTAAAACAGCCCTGAGAGGGAGAGAGGAACCTGGCTCAAACGGCCCCAAAAGGGAGAGAGAAAACCTGCCTAAAACAGCCCCAAAAGGGAGAGAGGAACCTGCCTAAAACAGCCCCAAAAGGGAGAGAGGAACCTGGCTCAAACAGCCCCAAAAGGGAGAGAGAAAACCTGCTTAAACGGCCCCAAAAGGGAGAGACAGAACCTGCTAAAACAGCCCCGAGAGGGAGAGAGGAACCTGGCTCAAACGGCCCCAAAAGGGAGAGAGAAAACCTGGCTCAAACGGCCCCAAAAGGGAGAGAGGAACCTGGCTCAAACAGCCCCGAGAGGGAGAGAGGAACCTGGCTCAAACGGCCCCAAAAGGGAGAGAGGAACCTGGCTCAAACAGCCCCAAAAGGGAGAGAGAAAACCTGCTTAAACGGCCCCAAAAGGGAGAGAGGAACCTGGCTCAAACAGCCCCAAAAGGGAGAGAGAAAACCTGCTTAAACGGCCCCAAAAGGGAGAGAGGAACCTGGCTCAAACAGCCCCGAGAGGGAGAGAGGAACCTGGCTCAAACGGCCCCAAAAGGGAGAGAGGAACCTGGCTCAAACAGCCCCCAAAGGGACTGACAAACCCGGCTCAGACAGCCCTGAGACATCCCCGGGCAGCTCCATCATCGAGTGGCACAGCCTTGGCACAGCTGCGTCCCAGGGAGCAACACCTGGAGCGTCCTGGGCACAACGAAACCCCAAATCCTTTGCCAGAAAATCAAACAGGCTGAGCTTTGCCTGGGGGTGTGCCCCGTTACTGATGGGAATGTGGACACACAGAGGGAGAGCTGCTCCCAAAGCCCCCCAGTGCCTGGGAGTGTGGGATAGGGAAGTTTGTAGTGTTCCAGAGCAAAAACATCACCTGGGTGCAACCCAAAAAGGTCCCTGTGTCCTGTCTGGAGCCAAATGTCCCCCCCTGCTCCCACCACAGCAGCCCTGAAATCAAACTTGCTGAAGCCGAGGCTCTTCCACAGCTTTGGGAGGAGGAAAGTCCTCTCCTACAAGGATCTTTGGTGAAAATAAACCGGTGTGGGACGGGGATTCACCAAACCACCGCTCCCCACCCCTTTGCACAGCAGGAAGGACCTGCTGAGCTCCAACCCAAACCAACTCAGCAGCTGCTCTGCCACCTTCTCCCCTTCTTCATCCAAAAAACCTCATTTCTCTTTTCCACTCTCTTTTCCTCCCCTCTGGGGAGGGCTGGGTGGTTCTTGGGGTGGTATTATTATTATTATTATTATTATTAAGACTGTGAAATCATGTTTGAAACCCCAGGTTTCCATCCAAAAGAGTAGGAGGCCGTAGTCAGACTTCCCAGACCACAAAGACGCACGGCTCCGTGGCTTTTCCAGCCAGAGTTTCCATTGTATTCTTCCCAGATGAACTTTTAAAATGCGTGTGTGTTGTGTGTCAGTGTGTGCACAAACGTGCGTGGTTTTGCCTCTCTTAAAAATAATAAAAAAAGGCTTTAAAAAAAAAAAAAAAAAGGAGTGAGCAAGTGAGGCTTTCAGGAGGTTAATCACTGACCTGCTGCCAAGTTGGATATGTGCGTGGAAGGGGGAGTCAAGGGTTTTAATCCCAGTTTTTGATAAATAGAAGACATTCTAGTCATAATAAAACGTGTTTTACACTTGAGGGGAGGAATAAGGGGGAGAAAAAAGGAAAGTTTTGGCCAGGCACTGCGAGCTCCTGAGCCCAAACAATGAGGTTCAGAAACATAACTGTAACGCATTAGTAAATTGACAATGAAATTGCAGTTACTTCACTGGCTCTTTATTAAATAAACACAGCCCGAAAGGGACCTGTCTGCCCCGGAGGTATTTGCAGAGGGTTCACGTTACAAACCCGACACCGGCACCGCTCCCCCCCAGAGCAAACACATTCCAGCCGGACCCTGCGAGGTGGGGCCGGCCTGCCTTTTCCCCCTGTCACTTTTTCCCTTTCGTGGAGATCCCGGGTTTTACAGCCTCTGGAGTTCCACCCCCGGCCACAGCTCCCCTCAGGGCTGGCTGGGAGAAGGGGGTGTGGGAGCGGGACATCGGTGGAGCAGCCCCTTCCCACACACCTGGCCCTGGCCCTGCCCTGCTCCTGCACCTTCAGAAAGCTCTCAATCTCCTTCCCATCCCAGCCCCAGCTCCTGGTGGCAGTTCTGCTCTTCCCGACCCTTCCCACTGAATCCCAGCAACAAAAATTCCCCCACCCCGTTCATCCAACCACCACGGAGCCCTTTGCAGGTGACCACCAGCACTTCCCACTCAGCAGCTGCTCTAAAGGGGCTTCCAACACCATCTCCATCCCTGTCCTGCTCTGGATTGATCTCATCAACATTCCTGATGCTCTGCTAGAGCTTTACCCACAGCCCTGCCTCGAGTGGAACCGAGATCCCCCATCAGAAACCTCTGGAGAACCAAGCGGAGCTCCCGTGCAAGGTGAAGGCACCTTACAAACCCTTCACCTGCAGCTCTGCCCGACTGTTCCAGCCAGATCCCAGCCCCATTCCAGAAGGAAGCTGGGGTAATCCATCCCTGTCCTGCTCTGGATTGATCTCATCAACATTCCTGATGCTCTGCCAAAGCTTTACCCACAGCCCTGCCTCGAGTGGAACCGAGATCCCCCATCATCAGAAAGCTGTGGAGAACCAGCTGGAGCTCCCGTGCAAGGTGAAGGCACCTTACAAACCCTTCACCTGCAGCTCTGCCCGACTGTTCCAGCCAGATCCCAGCCCCGTTCCAGAGGGAAGCCGGGGTAATCCATCCCCACACACACACACGCCGGAGACAAAAGGAACGTCGGCGTGTTCAGCACCTTGCGAGGCCTTGAACGGCTGCCAAGGGCCTTTGGAGAGGGGCCAAGGCAGTCCATGAGATGTGAGGGATCGGGATTCTCGGCAGCCCATGGGGTCTGGAGCAGGCTGTGCTACTGTTGGAGCCTGGTCACGACACGCTCCCCCTTGTTCCGAGATGTACCTCCTGTGGAGGCAGCTTTTCCCCGGCAGGGATTCTATCCCTGTCTGCCAGGAGCAGGGAAAAGCCTCTGCTCCTCTTTCCTGCAGCACCAGGACTCAAAGAAGCAGTGGGTGAAGTGTTTTCCTGCTCTGCTGCCATCGAGGGCTTTGTGGGAAAACATCAGACTCCCACAAAGGTGAAACAGAGATGGGAGGGATCCTGTGGAGCAGAGAATTTACCTGTCACTAATTCCGTCCAGCCAGTCTCCACCTGGACTTCAAATTTCCCCAGCTCAAGGCTCATATTTCCAAACCTTCATGCAGACGTCTGAGGGGGCGGGAAACCACACCAAAATTCTTTTTTTTTTTTTTTTTTTTTTGGGGTAGTTTCTTCAACACCTTCTCCACAAACCTGAGCCTTGGAACAAGGGCATCCCACTGAGGAGCCCCCAGGCCCGTTCCTGCAGGGAGCAGCCAGAGCCGAGGGGATGAAGAGGAAGCAGAGACACAACCACTGATGGGATTTTCAGTGACACGGGAGATGCAATTGGCATGTTTTGGTTTTGTTTGGGCTATGGAGATCAGGAGGTGAAAGCTCAGGGCAGTGACACGATGTGGCTTTACCCAGCTCTGTGCCAAAGACAGGGCTGGGGATGCTCTGCACCTAAACATGGGTGTAGGGAGCACTGGAGGGTGATTTTCTGGGTTCCTCCTCTTTGTCCCATGCCCTCAGGTGTCTAACTGCTTTAAAATCCACCAGGATCAAGCTCACACCAAGTGTTTCCTTCGCCATCCTGCTTTTCCACGCGAGCGAACGGCGGTGTTGGCATGTGGAGCCTTGGGAAGGGCTGAGCGAGGGGGAGGCAGCAAATTCTCAGGGATTTTGGGATCTGAAAACAAGGCTGGATGTCTCTCCCTGGGAGATGATGCTGTGGCTCCACCAGGGAGTGCCTGGGGCGTGCAGGAGGGGGTGGGAGTGGGCAGGGGGTGAGCCCAGCTGCTCCAGGGGATTCCATCTGGCCCTGAGGCTGAGCATGGAATCACAGGCACGGCCCCTTCCCTGCCAAAAGCAGCTTTAATTTGGTGAGTGAGTGCAAAGGAGAGATTTCCACAGAGTTCTTTCATTTCTGTAGACTGGTGGAGTTTCAGATTTTATTTTTTTTTTCCTCCCAGCTTGGTGCAGCCTCCAAGTTTCCCTGTGAAAATTCCATGCTGGGATGGTTTTGTCTGGGAGTTACCTTTTGCAGACTGTCCAGGTGCAGCCCCCTCTTTAAAGGGGTTCTGTCCTTTTCCTACCTGGGACAGGGGTGAGTTTCCTAATCCCACTTTGAGAACCTCACATCCACTGTGGTTTTGCCCTTTGTGGGCAAGGCATGAGGGAGAGAGGCTGTGAGACACAATTTACAGGGAGTTCAACTTTGGAGTTTCCATCTCTCCCCCATCCAGGTGGTTCTAAGCATCGTCTCTCCTCGCGGTGGAAATCAAATCCCCTTGATTTCAGACTGCTCCCACCTTCCCCTGCCCCATTTTCCAAGCCTTCCCTTGCCATCTGGGAAAGAGGGCTCGGAGCCACCCTGCAATGAAACCTTACCCTGCCTCTTTTTCCAGCCTGTCTGACAGAACAAGTCAGCTGTGGGCCTCAGCACCAACTTTAAACAACCCCCCCAATCCAGCAGGTCAGGCCATTTTAGCATCTGTACCTTTTATTTGTAGCTGACTGTTAATAATTAAGTGATGCCTTTCATACAGACATTTACAATAATTTAACCTTGCCCTTGCTGTGTAATTTATTCGTGGCAGAAGCCAATAAAAATAAAGGCCCCATATTTCGTCCCCCTCGCTCATTCTCTGTCCATATATATAAATATATACACACCCACAGCCAGGAGAGTGTAATAGGTTTCACATATTGTTCCATAGGTATCATTAGGGTACCCGAGCCAAGTGTCTCAGTTCATACGACTCTTTATAGGTGCCTTATAATCCACATAAAATTGAGTTTATGTTTCCTTTCCATCTGCTGATTCTAAAACAAGATGAGGAAGGGTTTTCTCGCTCTTTTTCTCTGTTTTGTTTTTTTTTTCCCTTCTTCATTCCACTCCTCACTGCCCCAAACTCAAAATTTAAAGAGGAGCCAACAATCTCCAAACTGGGAATCCTTTATTAACCGTCTTTGGTGATGCCTGATCTCTGACCATGATAAGCATTAAAGGCTCCAGAAAAAAAGGTTGGAGCAAAGACAAATATCAAACCTCCTGCCCAGGGAGGAAAACCCTCCCCAAGTTTGCCATGGAATCATTTTTCCTGTTTCTAAATCCACATAACAGGACCTGGCAGGTAGATGGAATTGGAGCAAGGGAAGGGACTAAAACCTGAGATTTATTCCTTCTCCAAAAAAAAAAAAAACAAACCAAAAAACCCCCAAAAAAACTCAAAAGGAGAGGAAAAAAAAGCACAGGACAGGGAAAAAAAGAGCCAGAGCTCAAAGTATTGGCTGCACTTCCACAGCAAGTCCTAAAGAGGCTACGCAGAGAAACAAAAGAAAAATATTTTCCCCTAAAGAAACATTTGTAAAAACACATTTATTAAAGCCCCAAAAATTCCACAACACCTCAGAGCCCCGGTGCTCTGGAGAGTGCTGGGCTGAGCTCGGGGCCTGCCCTGCAGGGCCTCCCAGTCTGCCCAGTCCAGCCCAGCCAGGGCCACCAGCACAGCCCAGCTTGGCCTGATCCCTGTGCAAGAGGGCCTAGAGCCTCAGCTGGGCTGCTCCTGCACCCCAAAAATCCCCTTTCGTGCCCTTCCTGTGGTCTAACCCGCTCTTTAATTCTCTGCTTTAGTTATTCCAGCTTTTTCAGGGGAGCCATGCCGTGGGATGGGGCTTGGAGCAGGCTGGGGTGGTGGAAGGTGTCCCTGTCCGTGGCAGGGCGTGGAATGAGATGGGATTTAAGGTCCCTTCCAACCCAAACCGGGCTGGGATTCCGTGCCTGGAACCTCTGTGGCACACAGGGGACCTGTTTCCCCTGGTAACACTGCAAAAATTTCCCATTCCACCCCAACCACAACTTTTTTTTTCTTTCCCCGGATCCTCTGGAGCAGCAGCTCCATGAAATCCCCCTCAGGTTGTTTTCCCTGTTTTTTTCCCCCCTGTTTCTCCTGTTTTCCAGCAGGAGGACAGGGAAGGACGACCCAGACCCTGGTCCCCGTCAGGGCTGGCTCAAAACTGCTCCGTGGTCCCCGTGAGGTGATGGAAAACTTTCCCCAGCATCAGGTGTGAGCGTGAGCAGCTCCAGTCCCACCCGAGCAAGTGTTATAAACACACAGGCACAATCTAAATATTTATGGCACATGAAATCTCCCGTCTGCTGTTGCTCAGAGCCCAGAGCTGAGGAGGGAGGGGGAGTTAAGAGGTGATTATTGTGAGGGGCCTGTAAACCCAAAAATGTGGGGATTGAGCTGAGTCCAGTGCCCTGGAATGGTCGCTGCGGCAGAACCAGGTGTCAGCTCAGCTCTCTGACAAGGATCTGAGGGTTTGTCACCGCCTGGGCCGGGCTGGGCCTGGCTTCCGTGGGGAAACAGCAGATGGAAAACACGGCCCTGGCTTTGTGGGCTCCTTTTCCTCTCCAGCACCTCCTGAGAGAGCGGCTGCTCCAGCTCGTAAAACCTTCCTGGGGCTGGGAAGGAGGAGCAGAGCACGCCGGGCAATTATTTCCCTGGCCTGGAGAAAAATTATGATAGAATTTGTTTTCTTATTCGTGCTATTTTTTGCTCGGATCTCTGGGGGTTTTGTTAAAGGTTGAAATAAAAATTTAAAAAAAAAAACCAAAAAAAACCCCGATGAAAACACAAGACAACAGAAGGAGAGAGGCAGGCTGGGGAGTTCCATGTGTTTCTGGAACAATTGCCCATTGATCCAGCCTGGAAAGTGCTGAGGATCTGGAGGTGACAGGACTGTCTTGGCAGCAAGAAGCCAAGCTGCTTTAGGAAAAATGCTCCACTTAGCGAAGTTTGGGGGGCTGGTATTGCCCAAAAAGGCCACACCAACACAAATCCTGCCCATGCTGCTCTCTGGGCCCTCACCAAACTCCCCCAGGGCAACCCCAGAGAGCTGCCAAGGTGAATGCTGCCCACAGCAAGTCCTTCCTTCCTTCCCGGGAGCTGCTGCTCAGTGATTCCTGTCAGGAAAGGTGACGCCACACGGGGCAATGGGATTTCAGCTCCTGGAGGCTTTGGTTCCTGGCTGGCACAAGCCAGGAGAGCAGCACGTGGGCATTGGGGTGCTGCTCTGCTCTGCAGGGCGTGTGGGCAGCCGAGCCCCCAAAGCTAGGTTAACTCAGAGATGGAGCAGGAGGCCTTGATGCTTTCTCTGAGTGAGTCCCATGGCCAAATCATAAAATCCAGGCAATTTCAGCTCCAGCTGGGAATTTGTGGAGAGTTTCACCTTGATTTGTGTAGGGGATGTGAGCACAGGCTGCAGGCAGGACCAGCAGGACACGTGTGGGTCCCTCTGGGGTGAGCCCCACCAACCAAGACCTCGTTTCTCAAAACACAGCTTTGTTTTCTTTTCCAGCCCTACTCTGCAAAGCCACCCTCAACTTCAAGGAAGCTTCCAGGGGCTGCCAAAGGAGAGGCAACTTCCACATCCCCTGGAGCCGGGAGTGGGGCATGGATGGCTCCGGAGAGACTGCAGGGAACCCAGCCCAGCACAGCCAGGGCACGCCGGGCTTGGCACACCCGGGGCACGCCGGGCTTGGCACTCCTGGCTGGTTTTGGCATTCCTGGCTCGTGTTTACACCCACACCCAGAGCGGCGCCAGCCCCGCGCCCCGGCCACGGCAGGCCCGGCTCTGCCGGGCTTCCCCAGCACAGCCCTGCTGAGGAATTCTGCTCCCAGGAGGCTGGGAGAGTTTTCTACAGGGAAAAAAAAGGAGTCTGCCCTTGGGAAAGGTGCTGGGTTTGTGTTTGAAACAGGCAAAGCTGGATATCACCTCACATGGCCTAGCACACATTCATCCCAGGGATTCACTGGGGCCATCAGTGAGACGAGGGGCAGCTTTGGAATTCTTCCCGTTCCCCAATTCCCTGATCTCTCATTTCAACCTCTCCTATACCTCAACAAAGCACATTCCTCCAGGAACAACAGCCCGGCCAAAGGTAAAGCTACTGTGGACGTCCAGAAGCCTCCAGGCTACACCACGTCTGAGCTCAAGCCTCCAAAAAAGCCAAAACCCTCCGGCTCAAACTAATAGACACATCTGCCAACAGCTTCTTTTAATTTTTTGGAACCACTCTCTAGATTACTTCATTGCCAAGAAAAAGAAGAGATATTTATGATAGCAACTGGAAAGCCTTGACATTCCAAGTCAGGTCCTCGGTGGTGTAAACTGAGGCTGCTCCAGTGAGTCAGGGGGCCACTGCCAATTCACACAGGTTGAAGTGGCTCTCTGCTCTTATCTCCTGGGCAGGGACAATTAAAGGCAGCTCAGGCAGGCACTCCATGAATCTCTGCCACTCCTCTGCTCTGAAGTCATCCCCTTGGAGAAGAAATAGAAAGGTAAAAATGCGGGAGTGGGAGCAGACGTTCGCTCCCGCCTGGAACTCGGAGCCGCCGCTTCAGCAGGAAAACCAAAAGCTGGAGGGACACAGAGCACCTGCTGAGAGTGCCCAGAAACTCCCTTGAATGTTTTGTTCTGTAAATCAGGGGGAAATCTGTGGGTTTAGTTTGAAATAGGTTCAAGTGGGTTTAGTTTGTGGGTATTCAAAGCAGGTAAGGCAGGGAGAGGTTTCAGTAGAGACACAGAACCCCTGAGCGGTGCCTGGGTTTCTGGAACATTCAGCAGATGTGCAGCTCAGTGAATCCCGGAGTTTCCTGCCCTGAAAAATGTTCTTTCCATCAACAAAAACCTCTCCTGAGGTGGTTTGGTTCCAAATCAGGGCTGGTGTGACACGGGGTGGGTGGGGTTGGTCTGTCACTCGCCTGGGTTGTGTGTGAGGAGACATCCCTGTGGTTTATCAGGGGTTAAACAATGGACTTTGTTCTCGGGCTTTGGAATTAGAAAAAAAGCAGAATTTGGTCAACAGAAAAAGAAAATACAAGCTGAGGTGTGCACCAAACACACACCAGGCTTAACCTGGGAGTAACTTTACTCACGGTAAGAGTTCCCCTTGTCTCAAACGTCACACTGGTGAAGTGATGGAGACTCCTGCAGGACCCTGCAGAACATTAAAAATTATTTTCAAAATTTTAATTTTTTAATGTCTTTAAAAACCCCATAAACCAGTGGTGAGCTCCTGTCACCCTGGGACAGGAGTTTGCACCAGGAACGAGCCCTTTGTTGGGTCTGAATTTAATCTCAGGATGGGATTTTATGGCCAGGACATCACCCAGCCCTGAAAAGGGAGTTCAGAAAGGACAATCTGAATTATAAGCCATGAACGGCAGCACTTTAATCACCCCATGAAAGCCACCAGTCCCTCCCAGCAAAGGCTGCTGGAGCACTGGGCAGCTGGAAGGATCCTCACCTCAGAGATCTTGGGATCAGGCCCAGATTTCCTATGGATTTCAACTCGTTTACATCCTTTCGATCCTTACTCAGCCAGATATTTTAAAATATGCTAAATGTCTGCCGTTTCCTAATCCCAAATTCCAGATTTTGCCTGGGTGGAAGTGTTGTGCCAACTGGTACTGGATGAGCTCCTGGAAGAGGCTCTTCCTTGAATTTGGGATGGGATTTTCCTGTGATTTTGGTGACACTTTAATTCCTTTAAAGCACTCGTCCCCTTTTGTTCCACACTGCAGTGTGGGGATTTTAATTGTGGGGATTAACAAAAAAAAAAACCAAACCCTTTCCAGTTATTTGGGGTTTCATTTTCATTTTCTCAGGAAGAAAAGACACGGGAAAAAAAATAATAAAGAGAAAATGGAAGGTTGAAAATGATTGGGTTTTGGGGGAAAATATTTTTTTGGCGTTGAAATGAGGAAAAGCACCAGGGTTAGGGAAAAAACCTGAACTGAGCTCTGAAACTTTACCTTCCTTTAATTATCCAGGTGACATTTCAGACATTTAGTCTGATTTTTTTTTAAATTTTTTTTTGCATCTGCATATTGAAAACACCCTTTAAAAACACTTAAATAAAAAAAACACCAGCTGCTCCCAAACATTTATTTAGCAAAAAGTAAATCATATAAAAATTCAATTGCAAAGTAGTTAAGGTATTTGAATTTTATATATATATATACATATATATTTTTTTAAAGAAAAAAGAATCCCAAGAAAGAAAGTATTTGATGGCTAATAATCTCATTTCAATATAATAGGACCTTTCTTTTGCAAAGAGCAAGACAGGTTAAAAGATATAATTATGACTTTGCAAACTCTCCCAAGTGCTACGAGATCATCTGACAGTTCTGATCCCGGGCTCAGCTCTCAGAGGGGAAAAGTCTTTGTCTAGTTCGAGAGTTAAAGAGACAGGATCCCTATTCCACCCTCTGCCTACATTGCAATTTAACTGTCAAAAAAATCCAAGCTGCAAAATTGTCTTATTCCAACACAGAGCAAGGAAAGAGAGAGAGGTTTGAGACTGACCTGTCAAACGCACCCTCTTTAAAAATGTATAATATATTTTAAACATTTTTTTTCCAGAGGTACTTAAAGGTTAAAGATGTGCCAAAGAAGGAGGATGGATTTTTTTTTTTCCTTCTCCCCCTTTTCGCTAAAGCTTTTTAAAACAATTAAAACCAAAAAAAAAAAAAAAAAAAAGGAGAGGGAGAAAAAAAAAATTCGAAATTAGGGATCATCAGTGTAAAAAAATCCCCTGAAGATCAAAAGGAACACATTAGAATCACATTAATTCTGATTTAAAAAAAAAAAAAAAAAAAAAAAAAAGAGAATAAATCCCCTCTTTCAATGGGAAGAGAAACTTGGAGGACATTTAAATGGTGTTTCCATTGTCAGGATGTGCAGGAAGGTGGAGCAGAGCGTCAGGGAGAGATGGAGCCTGGTGACACTCCAGGATATTCCTGGGCTTTTTAAAGCTTGGCTTTTTTCGTCTTTCAAAACAGGGAAAGAAGGAGAGGAAAATATTTTTTCCCAAGTAACCAAACAAAAGGAGCCATTTCCACGGGGGGGGGTTTCCAAGGAGCCACAAACAAACAATTCCCAGTCATTTTTTGACCAAATATAGATGGCAGACGGGCAGCTGGACATGGCCAGAGGCTCGTCCATGGTGCCACCACCCGGGCACGTGGCCGTGTCCCCACACACCCCCTGTCACTCCACAGGGACACCGGGGCTGGGAGCGAAGCCTGGGAGCTGCAGGAATGCCAGGCTGGCATCTGGCAGCACGGGATTTGGGTGGAATCACAAGATGGGTTGGGTTGGGTTGAGTTGGGGGGACCTTAAAAATCATTTTATCCCACCCCCTGCCAGGGACACTTCCACCATCCCAGGATGCTCCAAGCCCTGTCCAACCTGGCCTTGGGATCCAGGGACAGCCACAGCTTCCATGGGCAGCCTGTGCCAGGGCCTCGCTGTGAAAAAAATGCCATTATTAATTCATCCTGCTGCATCAGGAGCGAGACCCCCGCAGATCAGGAGTCGATTCCCACGGGACTGGGATTTCCCCCCTGACAGAAAGCAATGGGAGCACGTTCAGGTCCATTATCCACCTCCATCCCACCCCTGGGAGCTGGAACTGGGATCTCTCAGCCCAGCGGAGCATTTGGAGTCTTTATCTGCTGCTTGTCCAAGGAGCCAGGTGGGTTTTCCTCCCTCCTACAGTGGGATCTGCTCCCTCCCAGCCGTGCCTTGAGGGATGGGTGGCAGGTTGGTGGCTTTGGGACAAAAGGCTTGTGAAATAACATCCCTCCCTGTCCCACCTGGCATGCGAGGTCATTCCCACAATGGTTCCTCTCCCAGGCCCCAAACCCACCAGGAAAAAATGGGAATCTCATCCAGGCTCTCAGCTGATCCTTCCGAGCAAAGGCTGCCAGGGAGGGGACCCGTGGGAAAGTCACAAGCTAAAATCTATTTAGGACAAAACCTTGGGGATTCTCCCAAATTATTGATGATCAAATAATCCCAATCCAGCAGCGCCTGCAGACTTGTATCACCTGCACAGCTGGGCTGATGTTCCAGGCTGTAAAGAGCTTGGAAACAGCCCCTGATTTCCTTGGATTTACACAAACACCGAGGCCGTGGGCACGCCCTGTAAATCCACCCTGAATGCTATCAGCACAATCCAAGATAACCTGGCACCAGCCTGATAAGGGGCAGGAAAATCAACCCACCCCTGTGCCAAATCCCTGCCTTTCCAGCCCTCCTCATCCTGGGTTTCCAGGTGGGTGGGGAAATCGAGGAGCTCTGCAGCAGCAAAAAGGTCAGATATGGAGCTTGGGAACGGGGAAATTGTGTGCTTATCTTCAATATTTAATAGATATCAACCTCTCCTGAGCTGGGGGTGACCAAACTGAAAAAAAAAAAATAAAAGAAAACAGGGATGGGGACCTCCTTAAAGCATCCTGGCAGATGGATTTGTCCCTCGTGCCACGCTGGGAAGTGTCACGGCCCTGACAGCCTGGGACCCGCAGGGTGAGCGGGCTTTTGGGATTGCTCACTGGGAATGGAAGCCAAACTGGACTGCTGCCCCAGGAATGCTGCCAGATTCCTGCTCTGAAAGGAATGATAAACCTTCGGGATGCTGCTTCTCTGACTCTGCAGAACCAGGGCTGAGTCTGGGAGCTCCTCATTGAATGGCTCCGGTCCTGCTCGCCTTCCATCAGAGGGGTCTTCCCTGAGGAGCTGGCCCAGGACCCAGCAGTGGGACCAAGGCGTGCTCCTGGTGGGTCATCCCAAGGCAGAGGGCTCCCAGGAGCTCTTCCTTTCATGGATGTCATCCCAAGGAGACAACAAAGCCTTTCCCATCCTTTCCATCCCAAATCCTGCTGGGTTTGCCTCAGCCTTTCCAGGGATGGGGCGGTGATGGGGCTGTCCCTGGTGTAACCAGGAGCAGGATCTGGGTCTCCTTGGAAAAATCCTTGTGCCAAAGCTGAATTCCTTGTGGAAAGCTGCCAGGATTCTGCCACAGATGAACCCAAACTCATGTGCTTTGTACAACTTCCTCTTCATCCAACCCATTTTCCAGCTGATCTTGCCTTGTTTGGGATGAGTTTGGAAGGATCTGTCCCTCTCTGCCAGGGACAGGCTGGCTGTGACAGCACCAAGAGGGCTGCAGGTGTTGGAAGGGAATTCCAGCCGTGAAAATCATGGATGTGGCTCCGAGGAGACAGGGACAGTGGGGAGTGAGACACTGTGAGTGTCACCTGGTGAGAGGACAGCGTGTGACAAAGGGCACGCAGTGATTCCAGGACCACCCATCCAAAGGGAAAAGGGGATCAGCAGGAGAAGCCCCAAGAAATGGCAGATAAACCCATCCACGTGTGGATTTATCCTGCTAAAATCACGGGATGGCTGAGCCAAGCCACGGGCAGCACCAGCAGCTTCTCCAGGGTTTCCTCAGGACGGGGATTCTGCGGGTGGCGTGAGGCCGCTGGTGCCAGTGCCACCCTGTCCTCGGTGTCCCCACACTCAGTGGAGCTGCCCCGGGCTGGGCAGGGCTCTGGCACTGTCCCTGTCCCCAGCTGGGCCCCCCTCGGTGCTCAGCTCTGGTTTGGTTTGATTGATTTTGTAATTGCTCGTTTAATTGAACAGTTACAGCAGCACTACCAGGGAAAGATTCCAGGGCTGGGAGGGGAGGTGGGGGTGGAAGGGGAATTGGTGCTGGGGAAAGAGCAAAATGGGTTTTTCCCTGTTTCTCCAGATGAAAACACAGGGAAGAGGCAGGGGATGAGTTCCCTTCAGCAGGAGCTGAGGAGGAGGAGAGCCGAAAACAATAAATTACAGGAGGAGGAGAAGAAAAATGAGAAGTGGGTTGAAAAGTGTGGCAGGGCCAGAGGGTCCCAGGGACTGCTCAGCCTCCAACTGACATCGGCTTCCTGAGGGCTGGGAGGGCTGCGATGAGGAAAATGGGCCACCAAGAAGGAAAGAGGGGAAGCTGGGAGAGCTGGGAGGGGGAACCAGCAGGACAAGGTGGGAAAGGATCTCAGTGAAACGTGCAGGAGCAACGTGGGGAGGAAGGGAAAGACATCCCTGTGTCAGAGGAGCTGCAGAGAGAGGAGTGGGGAAGGAGAGCAGGTGAGCTCAGGAAGGGCTGTGCTGCAGAGGGACAATGGGACAGAGGGCAGGGTCACATGGGAAGGGATTGCTCCATGTGAGGGTGGGCAGGCCCTGGCACAGAATTCCCAGAGCAGCTGTGGCTGCCCCTGGATCCCTGGAAGTGTCCAAGGCCAGGCTGGACAGGGTTTGGAGCAGCCTGGGATGGTGGAAGTGTCTCTGCCGTGGTGGAGGGTGGCACTGGGTGATCTTGTAGTTCCCCCCAACCCAAACCATTCCATGATGGACTCCCTGTGTGTGTGCCCAGCTCTGAGCCCCGCTGTGGCAGTGCCACCACTGCCAGCCCCCGTCTGGGGCTGAGTGTGAGCCAGGAGCTGGCTGGGAGCGTGTCAGGAAAAGGACAGGAGAATCCAGACGGGGTCAGGGGGGAAGGTGCACGCAGAGGCCACGGTGCAGCTCCACAGCAAGCAGCTCAGGTTTCAGGAGAGCCTGGAGCCGGGGCTGCAGGGGGACAGGAGGTGGGCTCTGCATTCCCTGGCAGGCAGCACAAGGCAGGTTTAAAGAATATCCTTCCATTTAGGAATTTGTTTATTATTCTTAACTAAGCAGCTCAGACAGGCAAGCCGGCAGCGCGGCATCCACGCCGGCTCCCCAGGAAGGCAGGGAAGGGAGGGACAGGAAGGCACATTTCCAGACTGGGGGCAAAGGGATTTGTGCCCTGCTGGGCGAGGGAAGGGGGCAAAAGGCTTTGCCAAGTCTTTAGGAGAAGTGTGGAAGGAGTGGGGTCCAGCCGAGTGCCCAGCGGGATCAGAGCTGAGCTGCTGTCCCCAAACCCAGCAGCACCTTTGGGGTGGCTGCTCCTCTGACACTTCAGACCTTGAGATTTTCATCTGAAATTCCTCAGACCCTGGAGCAGAGTCTTGAGAAGTGTTTTCTAGGGAGGAGGGAGAAGTGATCTCTCTCCTGTTAAAATCCACTCATTCACAAGGCACCAGGACATTGGTGGTCACAGAAATCCCCTCACCTGGCTGGCGTGTCCATCCTGGAGGGTCGGGGCACATCCCCCAGCTCTGCATTTTGAATTTCTGGACCATCTGGAATGCCTTCAGCTGCTGCAGCCATGGCCAAGAACACGGCAAGCCAGGCCAGGCTGGACATTTCTCCTTGTGAGGGTGGCGAGGCCCTGGCACAGAATGCCCAGAGGAGCCGTGGCTGCCTCATCCCTGGAAGTGTCCAAGGCCTGCTTGGAGCAGCCTGGCATGGTGGGAGGTTTCCCTGCCCATGGCATGGGGTGGAAGTGGAAAATCTGTGGTTTTCAGCCCAAATCTTCCAATATCCCTGACCCTGGTGTGCAGATTTGGGTGCTGGACGCCCACCGTGGTGTGAGCAGCAGCAGGACAGCGAGGGGAGGACAAGCTGCCCTCCCCCAGTGCCCCGCGTGCTGGAAACGAGGGTGAGGAAGGTCATTCAGGATAAATCAAGGAGGGAGGTGGAGTGGGAGCCTGTGGAGCTCTCAGCAGTGGGAGGTGGTGGGGGAGGAACGGCTGATGAGACCGGGAATGCCACACGGGGGGGGAGGAGAAAATCCCAGCGATGGAAGCAGGGAAACGGTGGCAGCCAGAACAGGAGGCAGGAAAGGTCCCTCATCCTGGCCATAAGCAGGGCTGGGTGTTAACTCCCGGGATTATCCTGCCCCGGAGGCAGCAGGGCTCCACACCTCCGACAGGAAACCTGCGCTGGAAACTCGCTGCAGAATAGCTTGCTCCTGGTAGAAATTCATTCCCCATCCCTGGAACATTCCTGGGAGCGGAGCAGCGGGCGGGGGCTCCCACCTGGCCACCCCAGCAGGGAGCAGAGAGCTGCCTGTCACCCCCTGCCAGCCCTCAGCCTGCCTTTCACCGCCTCCCCTGCCACCTGTCCCCTCTCTCCTCCCTTTTGCTCCCGCTCCCCGCTTTCCTTTCGTCCCTTTCTTTCCCTCTTGCCGTGGCTCTCCCATCTCCAGGCCTCCCAAACTCGTCTCACCTGTGCCCACCAGCAGAGCCCTGCACTTTCTCTTGTGGCTCAGGCCGAGCCTGCAGAAGCCTTTTAGTGGTCAGTTCTCCCCCAGCACTCCCTGGACAGTCTCCCTCTCTCCCTGCTCCCTTCCCCCTCCTCTTTCTCTCCCTCCCATAATATTTTCCATATGAAGAAGCCTTCCCGAAGCCGCACACTGCCCTCTTGGCGAGTCTTAGGCGGGTTAGAGGAGACCCTGGGAGCCTTTAATCCTCTCTCTCTCGCTCGCTTTCATCCTCAGCCACAGCTGGACGCCCCATTGATGTGGAACAGACCAAACACCAGGCCCCTCACTAAGCTGCTGCTGTGGGGCCTCTTCTCCTCCCTTCTTCTTCTCCCTGAGCCCGTGGCCGGCTCCCGAGCAGGGTCCGGCAGCCCCTCCACGCCCAGCCCGGGGGTCCCAGCTCCCCCTGCCCTGCTCCCCTCTCACCGCCCCTGCTCCTTCCTGAGCCATCTTTATTCCGAGAGCCCCCCGTTCTCCCTCATCCCAGGATTTCCCTTCTTGGGGCTGTTTGGGGTTGATTCCCCCCAGCCCCTGCAGAGCTGGGGGAGGGTGAGGGGCTGCTCTGTGTTGATGTGACTCGTGGTTGTGTCCCAGGGAGGGCCTGGTGGGCTCCACCGGCTCCACCAGCGTTGAGTCTGCAATCCACTCGGAGTTTTGGGGAGAAGCGTTTTTTAAAGCCCGCTGCAGGTGAGGTGAGAATATCTGTGAATTGTGGAACGGTTTGTGTTGGAAGGGATGCGAAAGATCACCCAGTGCCACCCCCTGTCGTGGCAGGGACACCTTCCACCACCCCAGGCTGCTCCATGCCCCGTCCAGCCTGGCCTTGGGCACTGCCAGGGATGGGGCAGCCCCAGCTGCTCTGGTGTCTCACGGGAATTTCCATCCACCTCCTCTCCAAACTCTGCAGCGTGGATAAGCCAGGCCCGGGGGGGACAAACTGCCATGTTTGGGGACCTGCCTGCAGCGAGCAGGTGATGGGGACAAGTGGGTCAGGCACTGGGGGCTGTGTCAGCGGTCCCAGGGTGGCACTGGGGGCTCAGTGCTGTCCCAGTTGGCACCTGGGGGTGGCACTGGGGGTGGCCCTGGTGGTGGCACTGGGGCTCGGTGCTGTCCCAGGTGGCCCTGGGGGTGGCACCGGGGGTGGCACCAGGGCTCGGGGCTGTCCCAGGTGGCACCGGGGGTGGCACTGGGGCTCGGTGCTGTCCCGGGGTGGCCCTGGGGGTGGCCCTGGGGGTGGCCCTGGGGCTCGGTGCTGTCCCAGGTGGCTCCGGGGGTGGCCCTGGGGGTGGCCCTGGGGTGGCCCTGGGGTTCAGTGCTGTCCCAGGTGGCACTGGGGGTGGCACTGGGGGTGGCCCTGGGGTGTCCCTGGGGCTCGGTGCTGTCCCGGGTGGCACCGGGGGTGGCACCGGGGGTGGCACCAGGGCTCGGGGCTGTCCCAGGTGGCACCGGGGGTGGCACTGGGGCTCGGTGCTGTCCCGGGTGGCACTGGGGTGGCACTGGGGGTGGCACCGGGGGTGGCACTGGGGCTCGGTGCTGTCCCAGGTGGCACTGGGGTGGCACTGGGGGTGGCACTGGGGGTGGCCCTGGGGTGGCCCTGGGCTCGGCGCTGTCCCCGGCCCGGGGCACTCGCGGGTGTCACCGCGCTCATTCCTGAGCCTCCCCCGCCCCCTGGCGGCCCCGCTCCGCCACTGCAGCGCCCTCTGCTCCAAAATCCCCAAAAAACCCCCAAAACCCCAAATCCCCGACATTTTCAGAAAAGTGTGACCCGGAGAAGCTTCTGTGGGTGTGGCAGCAACCAGAGTCAGGCAGCTGAAGTTCCAGGGTTTCCGGGAAGGCAGCAGGAAGGGGATGGAGCCATCCTTGAGCTCCAAGGGAACTTAGGGGAATCCAAGAAGACAGTCAGGGAAGAGGTGGATTGATAACAGAGTTCAGAGAAAGGGGGAAAATGATCCGAGTTGTCAGGAGCACAGCTGAGGAGAGAAAAATCAAAATATTTGGGATGCAAGCATCTGGAGTCAGTCTGGAGTGCAAGGACTGAGGGGAGGAGTGGAGAGTGGGAATGATCTGATCTCCGAGGTCACCGTGGGTACAAAGGCGTTAAAGTGGAGCAAGGCTTCAGGGAGCAGGGAGAGGCAGAGCTGGGAGGAGTGTTCAGATGGGGCTGGTGCCTCACCGGAACAGGAAAATGCTGCAACCTCAACTGCTTGAAGAGATCTTTAGAAATGCCACGGACAGGCCGGATCCTGCTGTGTCACTGGGCTGGATGAAGTGACCTCCTGAGACAGCATTCATCTTCTTCCCTGTGATTCTATAATTAAAATCATATTGATCCTCTGCCAGAGCTGCAGCAAAAGGACCGACTCCATTACATTCCTGCTGCTCCAAGATGCCAGGCCCTGGATGGGCATCTCCTCACCACCTGTCCTGCCCCACAGAGCCTCTCCCCTCGGGCAGGACCTCCACGGACACAGCAAACACCCTGGGAAGGGCTGAGGAGCAGCTCTTGGCTCAGTTTGGAGGCAACCAGTTGCAGGAACTGAGCTAATTGCAGACTCCTGGGGTTTGTTCGCTGGAGCCCGAGCGTGTTCCCCCTTCTCGTTACCGCGCATCAAGCGCCTGATGAGAGAGGGATTTGGGGACGAGACAATGCAGAGATATCTAGCGCAAAATGATTAGCCAGAACGTATTGTTAATAAGCTGCTTATTCATATAATTGGAAATTCTTTGCAGCCGGGGTGTCAGTGGAGGCTGCGTGTGCTGCTCTGCTGGAGCGGGGCAGGTACCGGCCCAGGGGACGCCGTGCTGGCACAGCAGCTCCTGCTCTGCTCCCTGCTCTTCTTCAAGGGCAGGGAAGGACACAGGGAGGTGAAGGGGAGGCAGAAAGGCTCAGGGCTGATGAGGGACTCGATTCCCAGTGTGGCAGCACGGAGCAAAGCACAGACCTTCTCCGGCATGCTTACAGCACCCAGAGAAAGGCCAGAGGCAGATAAGACCTGACACTGCTCCTGCTTCCCAAAGCAGCTGTTTGGGACAGAACCGGGTGTGGGAGATCATGAGGGAGCCCCCCAGAGCTGGGGCAGCTGCCACCAAAGGGGACTGTGCTTGTGGGATACCCCCACAGCAGCTCCAGGCCTCGCCTGGAGGATTGCACAGGAGCGCTGGCTTTGTGTGGGCTGGCAGAGTTCCTCCCAGGGGCAAAGGAGGGAAAGAAGCCATTCCCCATTCCCTCTGCCAGCCCTGGCTGAGCCCCGGCCTGCACAGCACCTGGGTGCAGAATCAGCTGCACCATCACAGGAAATTCGTGCGACACCAAACCCTGAAGCATTTCTCTCCTGCCAACTGGGGAGGAAGAGGAGCCAGGTGGGTTGACCACACCACAGGCTGAGGGGACAGAAGGGTGACAAAACAAATGCCACCAGCAAGGCGAGAGCAGCAACAGCCTTTGGCGCCAGGAGAGGCTGTGACGCTTCCCCAAAAGCACCCTGAGGTTGCTGTCATATTAATTTTGTAACAAAACATCGGGAGGTGTTTCCGCTTGAGGCAAGAACTCAGCACTTCCCCCCCAGCTGTGTCACTGCCAGGCAGGAGAGGCCAAGGGCACCCACGCTGGCACAGGACACGCTGGGCAGCCCCCAGTGATGCCCCTTCCCTGTTCCTGAGGATGGCCATGGAGCTGAGAGCCCTGGTCCTGCTGCTGCTCTGCTTCCCAGGTAGGAGAAGGGCTCAGCGTGTCCCTGGGGACAGGGAGAACCTCCCCCACTTCCTGCTGCCCCGGGAGCTCTCCAGCACCAGCCGGGCTCTGAGCTGGCAGGGAAGGGCAGCCCCAGTTCTCCGGCTCCTCCAGGTCTCCAGGATGATCCGTGCTGGGAGCAGAGCCTCTCCCATCCAGCCTTTCCCACCACGCTGGCCCTGCTCAGCTCCCCTGAGGCTGTCCTGGGTCAGGGCAGTGTCCAGGGCAGTGCCAGTCCCTCAGCAGCCCCACAGAGAGCCCAGAGCTCCCAGCACGTGGCACCCAGAGCCTCGCAGCCAGGAGCCCTGGCATGGCTGGGCGTGTGGCAGGGGACAGCTGCTTCCCTGCCCTGCCTGCTTCCCTCTGCTCCTCCCCACCGTCCCAAACAGAGCCCCTGGCCCCGGGGTGGGGCGGGCAGGGGATGGTCCCCATCTGTCTGCAGGGAGGAGCAGGGACGAGGGGACAGCTGCAGACACTGTGCCACACGTGGCTTGAAGGCCCAGCACCTCGAGCACCCTGTGGGCTTTAATCCCCAGCTCAAATCTCAACGCTGCCCTTCCCAGTTCCAGGCAGGTGAATTCAGCATGGGGAAGGGATTTGGGGGTTTTGGAGTCCTTCCAGCCACCAGGGTCCACGGGGGAGGGTTGGAGGCAGAGTTTCCCTGTGTGCCTCGAGGGGCTGTGGGCAGCCCTGCAGCTTCACAGAAAGGGTGATGGGGCATTGGAAAGGGCTGCCCAGGGAGCTGGTGGAGTCACCATCGCTGGAGGTGCTCAAGAACAGACTGGTCTGTTCTGAGTGCCATGGTCTGGGTGACAGGGTGGTGTTAGGACATGGGTTGGGCTTGGGGAGCTGAAAGGTCTTTTCCAGCCCTGTTGATTCTGTGGTTCTGTGGTTCTGTGGTTCTGTGGTCAGCTCCCCTCTCCCTCACCACATCTGATCCTTCCAGGTCTCCAAGGCCAAACCCCAGAAACCCAGAGACGACGGGAAGGGGACACTCTGTATATCCAGTGTCCTTATACACCGGAGACTACTCGCCAGCGCACAAAATACTGGTGCCTCCCCCTGGGAAATAAACAATGTCAAGAAGTAGTGCGCACTTACTCTGAAAGCATCCAACAGTCCCACGATGGGAGAACTAAAATAAAGGATGACCCCACCACTAAGACTGTTTCCGTCACCATGGCTGACCTCAAGGCAGAGGACTCAGGCACATATTTCTGTGCTCTTTACAAATCTTACTATGACTATCCACGGCTAAGGACGATCTCACTGAATGTTTTCAAGGGTGAGTACCTGTATCCCACCCAAAGCCAAGCCTTGTCAGGAAGCAACATCGCTCCTTCCCCTCCTCTACCCGCTCTCCCCCACAGCTGAGCAGCTTTCCCTGGTCCCCCCAGCCCCTCCCCAGCCTCGCTCCCTGCTTTCCCTCCCACACAGGGAGAGAAGGAGCCCCACAGACCTGCCTGGCCCTGCAGGCTCCCAGCTCCTGCCCCACCTCCCCCCTGCCCTGAGGAGGGGCTCTCCTGAGGGAGAGGTCTGTGCCAGGTGCCCCTGTGCCCAGCACTGACTGGGCAGTGCCCACCTTTGGTGTTTCACAGAGCTGCTCCAGTGGGAGCTGGACACCCTGACAGTGCAGTGCCCAGCGGGGAGTGATGCCTGGTGCCGAGGGCAGGCAGACTGCACGGGCCCGGTGAGGAAACAAACACAGCCTTCAAAACAGAGTGAAATTAAATCCCTGCAAGGCACAGTGTCATTGCAGTATAAGGCTCAAGGAGCTCTCGTTGTCACCATGAAGAACCTGAAGGCCCGGGACTCTGGTGTGTACTGGTGTGCACAGGGCGTGGAGCGCACCCGGAAAATGGAGGTCGTGCTCTCTGTGTTCAAGAGTGAGTACCTGCCATGTTCTCCGTGTCCAGGGGTGGGTTCTTCCTGCACTCAGGCTCCGAGAGTGAGTTCCTACTGCGCTCTCACTGCCCAGGAGTGAGCCCCTCCTGGCAGCCAGGTGTGGATGTGGGCAGGTGTCAGCCAGGTGACACCGGTCTCTCTCCCTGCCCGTCCCTGCAGCACACACAGTGCCAGCTGATCCCTGGCACCTTCGAGCCAAAGCTCAGGCCTGGCCCTTCATGCTCTGTCTGCTCCCAGCAGAGGCTCGGGGGAGGTTCCCGTGGGTCCCACAGAGGGGGATGCTCATCCCAAGTGCTTCCCACAGGGCCAGACTGGGTGCTCCAGCACTGGTTCCCACTGGGACCCTTCCCCATGCCAGGCACTGCTCTTGCTCTGACCCCACAGCCACCAACCCTCCCAGACCCTATGGGCTGAGTGTCCCACTCTGAGGAAACCACAGGAGGGGGACAGGACCCCCAAATTTATGACACCTCTGCGTGGGGAATCTGGGTGCAGTCCCCTTCTGCTCAGGGGAGGTGGATGTGGGGAGGTGGGTGCAGCTCCAGGGTATTGCAGTGCTGGGGAGGGGGTGCTGCTGTGGGATCCCACTTTGGGGTCCCAGCACACGTCCTGGGTGTTTTGCAGGGACCCAGAAGCTCTCAGCCAAGGAGTCAGGCAATGTCTCTGTCCAGTGCCACTACAAGATCGCAGACTACGAGACTGTCAGCAAAGCCTGGTGCAAAAAGGAAGAGGGGGAAATGTGTAACGTGCTGGTCACCACCCGACCAGAGTCCCCAGCAGGAAACAGCACGGCTCGGAAGCGTGTCAGGATCCAGGATGACACCCGGCAGGGCATTGTCACTGTCACCATGGAGCAGCTGCAGGTGCAGGACTCGGGCGTGTACTGGTGCGCGCTCCAGGGCGGCTCCGGTCTGGTCCGCGTGGAGGAGGTCACGCTCAACGTTTCCAAGGGTGGGTCTGGATCTGTCAGGACACGTCTGTAGATTCCAGACTCCCTGCCCTGCTCTCTCCTGTGCTGCCCAGCTTACCCCACTTCCCACCTTGCCTGTGTTTGCCTGCCCAAGCCCTACAGCTTTGGATCTCCTCGTGGCCACCACCCTGTGGAGCAGCAGCAGGGATGGGACAGATCCACATCGGGGCTGTGCTGCTCCTCCTTAGCCTGGGAGCAGCTTCAGCTGCCCTGAGAGGGGTTTCTGTCACTCAGTGTTTGATGTCAGTTCTCTAGAGTGACTTTATAGCCCCTTTAGAGGGATTTATCCTTTGGCTTTCAAAGACCTTCCGTTGGGTTGTCAAGGGAACAACTTTAGACTGGGATTTTACAGATCTGTGACTTGTGGGTTCTCTTTCAGACAATGTTTTGATGGTAAGGGAAGGCCCTGAGGGCCCTGGTCATGGCAGAGCAGCACCAGGCTGCAGCCTGGCTCTTGCAGCACTAAGAACAAGCAGTGCAGATGATGAGGGGGGATTCTGGGATGCTCTGGACAAGCTCAGGGGATCAAGGCCCTGGCCATGGGAGCAGCAGGGGCAGCGGTTTCACTGCTGAATGCAGAGCAGCCCCACAGTGACCATTCCTCTCCTCGTGTCTGTGATTGCAGCGCTGCCTCCGGGAGGTTTTCCAGGCTCTGAAAGCCAAAGTGAAGAAATTCTTTTGGGTGACAGGTAAGGCCTAAGATGAATCTCTGAGCCTGAGCACTCTCAAGTTACTCCTGTGGTTACCTGGGGCAGGCAGGCCCTGGGCACTCTGCCTCCTGCCTGTAGAGGAACTGGATATGACAGGATCCTCACCAAAGGTGGCCTCTCCTCCTCCAGCTCCTGCCCTGACCCTAATTCCAAAGGAAGAGGCAGATTGGTAAAATCGTGTCACAGCCTTCTGCAGGGGCCTCTCTGCTTCTTTATCCTTCTCTCTTCTGTACTTCACATGAACAGAACCCCCAGATTCTGCCCCTCAGCCTCAACTTTGCTCCCTCCTGTCTGAGTATTTAACAACGGGACAGTCCTTGACCGCTGTTATTCCATTTGCCAGTTAAATGTGAAGGATTTTTCTCCCTTTGTACATCTGCTGTCATCGATGCTACAGCAGCACCTAAGAGCAGAATCATCCCTGCTCCAGAGAGCTGGAATTGTGCTTGGAGCTCTGAACAGGGGCTTGTTTCTAAAGCCTGGAGAATGGTTTAGGAAAAGCTCAGAAGATACAGCCAAGTAGAAAAATCAAGAATCAGGAACCAGGGAAGGTCCCTAGTGCCTCTTTCCCCTTCTGAATCAGCAGGGACTCACCAAGGCTCATAGATGGAGGATCCTGCAGAAGAACCAGACCCTCCTTCCAAGAGCTTGAACTGAGCACATAAAACCTGTCCCTGTCCCTCTTTTGGTCCCTGTTTGGTGATGGGCTGGTAAACCATCCCACGCTGGTGACTGCCTTCCTCTCCTCCAGCTGCAATGGGAACACCTTTGTCATCCTGTCCGTGGTGCTGCTCATCCTGCTGCTCCTGGCCCTCCTCACCTCCATAGCCCTGGGTGTCAGGTACTACAAGCTCCTGCTGAGGACAGGTACGTGGAGCTGGGATTGTCCCGGGCAGGGCCTTCCCTCCCTGCAGCCCAGGTGAGCTCAGTGCCCTGGGGAGGTCAGGCTGGGAGGCCTCAAGGCAGGCTCCTCCCTGCCTCCCCTCAGAATGAATCAAACCCAGGCTCCTCCAGAGCCTGCACGGGGGTGCAAACACCTTCGAGGAGGAGTAAAGAGAGCAAAGTGTTCCCCGGGCCCAGAGGCACATCCCATCACTGGGCAGTGCCACAGCCCTCCCAAACCTCCCCAGGCAGTGATTCTCATGGATTTCTCCACATCTAAACCCTCTGATTTTGCCTCATTCCAAAGGTATCAGAGAAGCACAGGACACCAGTGACAGAGCAGAAGGCACAGCACAGGTAAGGAAAATGAAACATTTCCCACACGGTGCCAAACTGCTGACCAACAGTCTGGGAGGAGCTGTCAGACCCACCTGCTGAGGGGCTTGGAGCTCAGTTTGGTCATAAACAGGAGGGAAATGGTATTTAATGGCAGCAGAGACAGGGATATTCCTAGCTGGAGAGAAAGGGGGGTAATTAATGCAAGGAAACTCCAGTAGGAACAAACCCAGTGGAGCAAATTCCCTGAGAAGAGACTCAAGGTGTGGCAAGCAGGGTCAGAGCATGAGGCTCCACCTGTATCCAGGAGAGGTGGTGAAGAAAAGAGTTCTCTGTTCCTTCACCTCTGTCACGACCAGAAATAAAATTTGACACAGCTTCTCCTTTCCTTGTGGGAAAATCTCCTTCTCCTGGCAGCAGCCGTGGCCTGGCCCTGACTCATGCTAACGAGTGTTTTCCCTTTCTTTTCCCAGCCTGGCAGCACCGGGAGGAGGGAAAGTTCTCAGGATGACAGCAAAGGGTCAGCATACATCAACCTGGATGTGAAATCCCACCCAAACCCCGAGGATCCTCTTTACTGCAACGTGGAACCGAGTCAGGCTGCCAGGAGCCCCCGGCACGTGGAGTACGCCGTCATCGCCTTCAACCCGTCCCCAAGGACCGGCAGGGAATGAAGCACAGAATCCCAAACAAGCCAGAAACGGGAGGAAGGAACTGGAACACAGAGTGGGAATGAGGAGTAGGAGGTGTGTGTGGTGTTGCCTGAGCATTTTCAGCCCTCCCTCCTGTTTTGGGGCCAGGCAGAGGTTTTGCCACGCTTGTGGCAGGTTGTCTCGGGTCAGGCAGAGCTGTGGGGGAATTCCCAGGATCTCTTGTACCTCTGCTTTTCCAATTCCATTAAAGTGCAGAATCTTGGAGAGGCAGGTGTGGAGGCCTGGCCTTGTGAAAAGGAGCAGTGTGGACGTGGCTGGGTGGGATATTCCAGTCCCACTACAAAACCTGCCCCGATCCCAAGAATTCAGCTACTGTGGCCAAGCCAACTCATTCCAGTGCTGCAGGCATCGAGCTCAAACCTTGCTGTGGCTGGGTTCACGTTTCGTGGAATGGGCTGGGGGTCTGAGTGCTGGATTCCAAGAATAAGCAGAACCAGCTCCTGCACTTCCCTGTCTCTGCTGGAAACGCTCCAAATGACACATCTGATTTAACAGTCATGTGGGGAGCAACATGAAATGAGTTTATGGGGCTCAGTTCCATTTCTCCAGGAGCTCTGGCTCCTGATTTCCCTGCCCCAAGCCCTGCTGGAGGTGACAGACCCAAGAGGCCTGAACCAGCCCTCATTCCCAGGCTGGTCACATCCACCAGGCTTCTCTTGCCAGGGCTGCAGCAGGGAGGCTGATGGAAATTTTTTGAGATTTTCAGAGTTGACCTGACAGAAAGAAAAAGAAAATGGTTCTGGAAATGGTTCATTCAGCCCAACATTCCCCTAACAATTTGCTCTTCGTGCAGTTGCACTGGGTCAAGCTGTGGAAGAGTAATAGCAAAAAACAGTGGAGTGGAAGAGAGGCATTTTTGGGAAGATTCTTGAAGAGAATCCAGATTTGTGCTCACTGGAACGAGAAGGAACAAAAGCTGCAATCAGTCACCTGACAGAGAATTTCTGGTCACTGTGAGGGACCATTTTCTTAACCACTAACTCGAGGAAAGGCACATTTAGGAATGGCCAGGCCTGCAGGTTTAGCACCCCACCAGTTTCAAAGTCAGGGTCCATTTCTACTTCCACGGAAGATCTCCAAGTAAATAAATCACCTCAAAAATTAAAAGCCAGCAGCCCACCCCCATCAGTCTGCTGATATTCTGGGGGATCTGTGGCTGCATTCCTGAGCCCCTCCAGCCCTGTGGCGTTGGCTGGCTCAGAGATCCTGTGCCCTTTGTGCCAGGCACAGAACACAGGTGGGTACTGGGCTTGTTTAAAGCACCCACAGCTTCTCCCAGAGCAGTGCCCCTGCTCTGCTGTGTGTGGTTGGATTTCAGACAAGGCTGCTCCATGCACAGGATCTTCTTTCTCCTGAAAACCCAGGGGATGATGTCCTTGTCCTCCTCCACCCTCAGGATGCTGCCAGAGCTACCAGGAGAGCCTCCCTTTTAGCTTTCCAGAAATTCCCCCCATGCACAGCTCCTGTAAATAATTTATCATCATTTATCACCATCGTGCTTGGAGTGCCAGCACAAGGGGATGGCTTCCCACTACCACAGGGATTTTGGGAAGGAATTTTTCCCTGGCAGGGTGGGCAGGTTCTGGCACAGGGTGCTCAGAGCAGCTGTGGCTGCCCCTGGATCCCTGGAAGTGCCCAAGGCCAGGTTGGACAGGGCTTGGAGCAGCCTGGGACAGTGGAAGGTGTCCCTGCCATGGCAGGGATGGAGCTGGATGAGCTTTTAGGTCTCTCCAACCCAAACCATTCTGTGCTTCCCTGATTCCATGAAATCCTGCTCCAGTGGGAGCAGACACTCAGCCTGTGGCTTCAGGCCACCACGTGCTGCTCCCTTCCAGGCTGCCTGAGCTGTGGCTGGGACTGGGCAGTGCTGATGCCTGAATTTTCCAGCCCACGAGAGCAATGCCTGTCCCTGGAGAGTTGCTCAATGTGTAGGATGAAAAAGATGCCAAGTTCCTGTGCTCCTTCCTTCCGGCCCAGCAAGGAGGGGGAGAGGAGCTGCCCCTGGGCTGAGCCAGCTCGCTCCTCTCCAGCTCCTCTCCTGTTCCTTCTCTGCTCAGCCCCATGGAGAAGCTCCTGCACCTCACCTTGGTCTTCCTGTCAGGTAAGAACCGCACGTGGCTTTAGGGTCAGGTAAAGGGGGAAGGACTGGGGCAAAGCTTTGTCTCTGTCTGAAGGCTCCATCCTCAGAGGTTTCCCTTTATTTAGCAAAGGGCCACCCATCAAAAGGTGATCCCAGTGCTCCCAGATTTCCTCACAGGGATCCTTTTGAGTCAGAACAGGAACCACCAATGAGAGAAGTCCCGTGTGCAATGTGAAATTGCAAAATCCTGGGTTGTTTGCATGAGCAAATGGGATTTACATAGATGCAAATGATCACAGGTGGGCCTCAGGGGGAGGGAAACGAAACCCAGTGAAGGGCACAGCTCTGAAGTCCCAGACACCTGGGTTCTCCAGCTTGGGAAGGAATGTCCATCTGAAATGAGGTGCAGGGCCCAGCTCTCTGCAGCGCTTTGGGGATCCCAGCTCCTCACAGCAGTGCAAGGAAAGGAAACAGACTCGGGCTGTGGGAGCACAGGAACCTGTCCCAAAAATTGGGATGAGTTTGGGAGAAGTTCACTGTACTTTGCCCAGCGGCACCCGAGAAGGGAGGAGGAGCATCAACAGTTTATGATCTGTCAGCAGAATGGGTTGAAAAGAGAATGACACGACATTTTCCAGAGGGACATCAGGGAATCTTTCAATGATTCTGTTGGAGAGACGTTTTGCAGTGCTGTGGGAATTCTGGGACTAAAAAGGCAGAGTTGGAGGAAGGAAGGGGAAATAGGAGATGCTATAGAGTTTTGGAGGGATTGAACAGGACTGGACTGGATATTCCATGAGGTAAACTCTGACTGGAACAAGCAAGTGGAGCAACACATCAGGATAAAGCCCTGTAGGTGTTGGATTGCAGGGCACAGATCCATTTTAGGTCTTCTTCTAGTCAAGCTGAAAGAACTTCATCATTTTTAGTTTACAATTCACTTAGAATTGTTGAAATTATTGTAAGAAGTGTTATTAAAAGGCTCAGCCAGCACAAAGTTCTCACAAGAGCCTATTTTTACATTTACTTTTGTTTTATCATTACTTATGGTCTCGCAGAAGCATTTGCCTGTGACTTTTTTTCACTGGAAATAGAGATTTTTTTACAAATACCACGCTGCACTTCTCTCTGGAAGTATTAATAGCTCAGACTGTCCCCTCTGCCTGTCACAAAGAGGAATGGAAATTAGAAATGAGGAACCAAGACAGTAAAAAAAAGTCAAGCAAACAAAGACATGGTTAAAATTAGTAAGATATTAAAATATAGGGTGGGGAAAAAAAAGTTAAACTGGATTTGATAACTGGGACTGGGATTCAGAAGGAACCAGTGAGCAGGGCACTGGTTTGGAGGTGTCACTGGGACAAATCCAGAATATCTGAGCCGAGATCTGAGTACCCTGGGTTGGTCATGGGGAGAGTGGACAGGTGACATCCTCCAGGTGACAGCCCTGAGGGTGACAGCCCTCTACAGGTGATAGCCCTGTGGGTGACAGCCCCATAAATGACAGTCCTTCAGGTGACATCCTGTGGGTGACAGCCCTACAGGTGACAGCACTACAGGTGACGCCCTAAGGGTGACAGTTCCACAAGTGGCAGCTCTACAGGTGACAGCCCCATAGGTGACACCCCTACAGGTGACATCCCTATGGGTGACAGCCCTACAGGTGACATCCCTAGAGGATGACAATGATGTTCAGCATCCCCACAATGAGCGATAGACCTGGAAGAGCCTTGGCTCACCCCTCCCTCCATCCCTCTGTCCCTCGTAGCATCCTGTGCTGCAGAGAACGTCACCGTGGTGGCCGCCATGGAAGGGGACACCATTTCTGTCAACTGCTCCTACGACCCGCGGCAGTGGTGGCGGGAGAAGAGCTGGTGCAGGCAGCTGGACCAGAGCCGGTGCCAGCACGTGGTGAGCGCCCCGCCCGCGTGGCTGCCCTTCCCCAGGAACAGGAGGGGCACCACGTCCATCAGCGACGACGCCCGCGCCGGGCTCCTGACCGTCACCATGAGGCGCCTCCGCAAGGAGGACGCGGGGCTGTACCAGTGCAGAACGGATTTCCTGGGCCAGACAAAGAGCCTGAGGAAGGTGCAGGTGGAAGTGCTGGCAGGTACGTCCTGGGGCTCCGAGTTTGGAGGGTTCCTCATGGAATTTCAGGGGTTCCTATTGGAATGTCTCAGGTTCCTACTGGAATTTCACAGGTTCCTATTGGAATTTCACAGATTCCTATTGGAATTTCATGGGTTCCTATTGGAATTTCACATGTTCCTTTTGGAATTTCACAGGTTCCTATTGGAATTTCACAGGTTCCTATTGGAATTTCATGGGTTCTTATTGGAATTTCACAGGTTCCTATTGGAATTTCACAGGTTCCTATTGGAATTTCACAGGTTCCTATTGGAATTTCACAGGTTCCTATTGGAATTTCATGGGTCTCTGCAGCTGCCAAGGGCCCACTTGAGTCAATATCTACTTTTGTCTCGCTCTAAGGAGGTTGGGTGTTTCACTGCCTTTTTTTATTCCTGATTTTCAGCAGCGTGACCTCACTGTTAGAGGGTATCTGACACGTCACACTGCTCCCTGTGCCCCGTCTCACCTGGGTTACCTGCCCAGCTGAACATCACCCAGAAACATCTGCAGACTAAACTGTTGTGTTTCCATCAGCAGCTGACCTGGTGACCCCCGTGCCAGAGGAGCCCAGAGCTGTGCAGAGCATTTCCAGGTGAGCCCAAAACTCCTCGTGCTGAGATCTCTAATCTTCCTAGGACTGAGGCAGCACTACAAGAGATTTTTTCAAGGTTGGACCATTCCCTTCATGGTTGTGCTTCTGGTTCCCCACAGGTCCCCTCCTGATGTGGATTTCACTGTTTTCTACATCCTGGCTGGATTCCTGGTGGCCAAGTTCATGGTGGCTGTGCTGGTCGGTGCTGTTGCCCACAGCAGGAAGAGCAGGGAGAAAGGGCAGAGCCCAGGCCTGGGTGAGCAGCAGGTGCTCCCGCTCCCTGCTGACCTTGGACAAGGTGGAATCGGCCTCTCCTGGGAGAGCTCTGCGTGAGCCAAGCCAAAAGGAATCCATGGGAAAGGCAAATCAGGGGTTTGCCACCTGCCATGAGAAAGGGATCACTACTAAACACAGGTCTGGAAGTATTTGTTACTCTGGGGAGGTTCTTATCTTCTTCATCACCTCTTCCCCTTGGCGTCTCATCCCCAGGCAGTTATTCCAGACATCATTCCCAGGACCGTTCCATCACGGTCTGAACTGACACCCATCAACTTCCTGTCACCTCAGGTGGCAGATTCTGTCTTTCCAAGGTGAGGAAGAGCAGCTCCCAAAAGCTGCTTTGGACAGTGGGGATGCTTGGAGAAAATCCCTGTGGAAAGGCCTAAGGAACTACAGGACACACCAGGACAGGGATGTGGTCTCCTTGCATCTAAGAGCCGGCTTCTCCTCTCTGAAGGGACTTTGTGAACCTCACATTTCTTTTTCCGTGCAAAACTAAATAAAATCCAGCTGATTCTCTGGCTTGGTGTGGATTCCTGCAGGACACCAGGTGACAGTCGTGTCCCAGAGCAGAGGTGATGCTTGGAGCCCCCTGGAGTGTTTAGAACATCCAGGAACACTCAGAGCCAGCTCTGTGCAGGAACAGCAGCTCAGAGCCCAACCTCTCATTGCCCACAGAAGCAATGACTGAAATTTGCTTATTTTAATTACACTTTTGGTTCTCATTTTTAGAGTAGTTCTGTGTTTTGTCCGGAAATTGAAATTCACAGTCGGACATCTGGCAACCTTTGTCCTTCCAAGGTCTTTCCCTCTCACCACTGTGAGGTTCTCAGTCCTAAATCAGCAACTTTGGGGAAGAAAATCTGTGTTGGTTGCTGTCTTCTAGTCCGGACAGTGACTTGCTGTATGACTGCATCCACAGAGAGGAATTTGCCATCCAAAATAAAAATATCTCCAAGGAAATAAAAATAAATTAATCAATAACTTACTGCTTACCATCAAAAAACCATGAATGTAATTTGGTAGGATTATATTAATCAAAACCAAATGGGTTTGGGACAGAAATATTTCTGGGGCTGGTTCTGTCCTTCCCTTGCCCCGTTCCCTCTGTGCTGACATTGGCTCTGTTCCTGTGCTCCATGGGGGTTGTTTTTTCCTGTCTTCCCCCCTGATGAATCACAACTCGAGGTTCATCAGAACTTTTTGGGGTTTTTTGCAAAAGACAAAAAAAAAAAAAAGGAACTCCCTGTCCCTCAGTGCTGCCATCCTGTGAGAGCCAACAGGAAACTCCAACGCTGTGTTTGGTGCAAAACGCTGTCCCAGATTCAAGGTAACTCTGATCAAAGTCTCATTAGAGCTCACATTCCCTTTTACCACACTTCTCCTCTGCTCTTCCCCAATTTCATGAGGCAAGGAGGAAATATTTGCAGCTGTAGATGAAGCAAGGCCGATATCCGCAAGCCAAAACCACTTCACTTAAAACCACCCAGCTCGGTTTGTACCCAGCTGCTGAGGGTGGTGATGGGGTGAGGGAGAAGAAAGACCTGGATGCACAATTCCCCTGGGAAATAACTGCACTTTTCTAACAGCACAGCACCTTGGCGGGCAAACCCAGAGGAAAGCTGTGGTGCATTTGCTTTTCCAAATTACTCTATTTTTTTTAGATAGCAGGGAGCTTTAAACCCAAATACAGGAAACTGCTTGTATCTGGCAGCAGCTGATACAGCACCACAGCCAGGCCAAGTGAGCTTCTTCCTCTGGACTTGAATATTCACCAAAAAACCAGTAATTACTGCCCATTCTGATGGGATTCAGCAGAGTGGTAAAAATCTGCTTTATTTAAAACCTATGAGATTTTTCCTGGGCTTCAGAGAGACAAATAATGCATTTGACATGTTCTAATAAACAAGGGGCTTCTTGGAAAATATTTGTCTACTTTATAGTATCAATTGTTATCAGCTTGAGCTCCTGGGGTGGAATTTGCACTCCAATGTATTGATTTGTTTTACAAAGAAATAGCTCTATATTTCCCTGTTTGTTGTTTATTAACACACACCTGTCCTCCAGGATAAATCTAGCTTGACTTTATTACAAATTACACCCTGTTGATCCGACTACAGAACCCTGTTATCGTGGTGATATGAGCAAACATCCCTCAGGGATTGTGGATAAATCCCCAAATTCAGCTGACTGAGATTTTCCTCTTAATTCCATGAGCTAGAGACCGAGGATGCTGAACAGGACACAAAAATGGGATTAATTTCTGGATATCAAGATTGCATGAAGACTCCAGCCTGGATACTGGGTGGCAGGGGAGGGAAGGAAGGTGGAAAGGCAGGGAATGCATCCATGGATTGGATAAACTCTGCTCTGTGAGTGCTTATGCAGTTCTGAAGGTGAGGGTGAGAGAGAAAAGTAAACTCTGTTGACTGCTTTGATGTGGCTACACCATACCAAGTTTTTTTTATCATTATATCCGAGATTATTTTATTATTCTGATGCAAATTGTCTGAAAAAAACCAAGCCTAGAAAATTACATCATAATAGCTAAAGGAACTGATTTCTGACTTCCTAAACAGGCTCGTGTGATTGTTCTCCTCATTTCCTGTCCCAGCTTCCCATTCTCTGATCTTACATACCGTCATTTCCTTCTTTTTTTGTTTGTTTGTTTGCATTAGGGTTTTTGTTGGGGTTTTTTTGTGGTCATCACTGTATTGACCAATTCTGGAAAGAATTCATGACTGCCAGCTTTGTGCTCTGGGGCTTTTGAGATGGTGAAATGTCGGTGTGGAGTTTGTGCCATTAACTATTGCTGACATTGCAGTGAGTGCAGTTCCAATCCTGGGAAGAGCTGCGTGCCCAGAGGGATTACAGGAGACTGGGAAATTCGCTGTCTCTTAAAGCTTTCAAAGCCCACCCAATCCTCCTAAGAGGAAAACTCTTTTTGTGCCAAAACACAGAAATAAGCTCATTCTGAGTGTCTTCATTCAGCTGTGTTTGGGCTAAAAAAGATGATGACAGGATCCCTGGGACTTGGGGATGAGGAGGAATCGCCTTCCTGCCAGGTAAGGGAATTAAAGGTGAGGAATATAAGGGGATTAAATCTTGGAAAGAAGGGCAGCTGGGCACGTGAGGATGGAGTGGTGCAGGTACAGATTCCATCACCACTTCCATGGGCACTCCTGGTGCTCCAGCGCAGCTTCCAGGTGACTTTAGGGATAGTTACAGAACACAATCCCGCAGGAGGTAGTGGAGCATGAGATGAATCCTGCAGGAGGTGATGAACATCTCCACGTGCCCACAGCTCTGCCAGGACATGGAGCCACTGCCAGGCACGTTTCCTGTCCCCTTCCAGGGGAGAATGGCGGCACAGCCTCTTCCTGCCCAGCCCACGCCCAGCAGGTGTTTGCCTCACGCCTGAGGGACACATGGAGCTCACTGACCAGCGCAAAGCCCTTTCCTTTCCTTTCCTTTCCTTTCCTTTCCTTTCCTTTCCTTTCCTTTCCTTTCCTTTCCTTTCCTTTCCTTTCCTTTCCTTTCCTTCCTCTTTTCTTGCATTCCCAGCTCTCTGAGGGCCCCCTCAGGCCCGGGGCAGAGCCCTCTCCCCTCACGCCGCCATCTTGAGGCGCCGCCTCATCCCTTGGACAGAACCGCAGGCCGGGATGGAGGGTCCCACTCCCAGGGAGCCCCCACACCAGGAACAGCTCTGAGGGGACAGCCCGGTGTCCCTCGGTCCCCTCAGCACCCACAGCCTGGCCCTGGAGCTGCAGGAGCAGCACCCATGGGCAGTGACATGGCGGGATGGGGCTGAGGGGCGCCAAAATGGCCGTGCTGGGCCCACAGGGTGTGGGGTGAGGGCTGGGGCTGTCCGGACACCTTGGGACAGGGCAGGGGCTGTCCGGCCATGCTGGGTGAGGGCAGAGGGCAAGGCCTGTTTGGCCTCTTTTGGGGTATGGGGGTGCAGGGGTTTTGTTTGGCCACACCAGGGCAGGGCAGAGCTGTCCAGCCATCATCAGGTCAGGACAGAGGGACAGGGCAGGGCTGTCCAGCCATCCCCAGGTCAGGACAGAGGGACAGGGCAGGGCTGTCCGGCCATCTCCAGGTCAGGACAGAGGGACAGGGCAGGGCTGTCCAGCCACTTTTGGGTCAGAGCAGGGCTGTCCAACCACAGGTCACTTTTGGGTGAGGGCAGGAGCTGTCCGGCCATCCCCAGGCCAGGCCAGGACTGTCCAGCCAGCCCAGGTGAGGGCACAGGGTCAGGGCAGGGATGTCTGGCCACCCTTGGGTCAGCACAGGGCCTATCCAGCCACTTTTGGGTCAGTACAGGACTGTCCAGCCATCCCAGGGGAGGGCACAGGGTCAGGACAGGGCTGTCTGGCCATCCCAGGGGAGGGCACAGGATCAGGACAGGGCTGTCTGGCCATCCCAGGTGAGGGCACAGGGTCAGGACAGGGCTGTCTGGCCATCCCAGGTGAGGGCACAGGATCATGACAGGGCTGTCTGGCCATCCCCAGGTCATGGCAGGTCAGGGCTGGGCTGTCCAGCCACCCCAAAGCTCTCCCCGCCCTCCCCACATCCCATCACAAAATTCCCAACACAGAAGAAAAGCTTCTCAGTTTATAAATTTTATTAGCTGGAGAGTGTACACAGTACTTACAATTGCATCTATTAAAGACCAAAATACACTTGAAAAAATGCATCATATAAAAAAAATTAAAAACTTTGAACTATGTACAAACGTTGCCTGACATTACGTTAAGCTCGGGACCCTCCCACGCCCCTTCACAAACAAAAGTTTATTTTCCCCCTCTTTTTAACATGCAGGGCCTTAAAGCCATTTAGCATCACTTGAGGACCTTTTTTTTTTTTCAAATCCTGATCTTTACACTCCTATAAATCTGGGTTTTGATGGGTTTGATGCTTCACTGCTCTGGGTCAATCAAACACATTTCTCCCCAAACCTCTTCTTTCATCCTCACCCATTCTTTAACTGACTCCTAAAGTGAAGGTTTTGCTCAAGTGTAGCCAATCTACAAAGAATTTTAATTTAATTACTAGGGAGGTTTGAACTGGACACGTCTCCAATTCTCACAGATTTGCCTGGAAAAGAAAGCAGATATTTTTGGTACCGTGGTGTTGACTGCTGGCTCCAACCTCACCAAATAAAAACAACTTTCAGCAGTGATACACAGAACACAAAACAAATTAAAAAATGATAGGAGCACTTGGGCTTTCACATCACTATTGAAAATATTAACAATAAGACTTCCTAGAACACAAATCCGTATTTCTTCACACACAACCTACAACAGCAGATCAGAGAACCTAGATATGAAGGGATATTGGGAAAAAGTTTACAAGTTCTTTAAGAAAAGTAAATGACTTATTTAAAAAATGAAACAAAATCTATGTCAGAGCAATAATCTTGCTTCCTGAACTTCCAGCTCTCAAAAAGGTGTTTCAGGACAGATTTACCACCAATTGAAGAGCAAAAAATATCACTGAGAGGGTCTTACTCCAGCACACAAATATTCCACCAACAAAATGTACAGATGCTCCAAAAAAAAAAATATTTACAGTAATGCTGCAAATTCAACAAAAATCCCTTAAGGAGAGCTGCACGTTCCTGGAATGGGGAGACCCCAGGAAATGCTGTGTGAGTTTCAGGTGCCAGCTGAGCAAAACCAGTGCTGGAACTGGACAAGGATTTAAGGCAGAAGCAACCAGAGGCCCTGAGGATGGCATCGATGTTAAAAATGCCCTTGGAATTATTGGAAATAAATCCTAATTAAGAGTTGTGAGCAGAGTGTCAGATTACTCATCTAACTTGGGACAAAAACTGAAAGAAAGATTTATTTGCCTGCCAGGAGCCAGGCCAGCTCCTCCTGCAGCTGTCCCTGAGTGTCCTCCCCAGCTCCAGCTGTGGGAGGGACAGGAACCAGGATTCACACCAAGGAGCTGAGCTGCTTTTAGAGATCCAGCTGCCAACTCCAAACCCCTCTGCAGCTCCTCCTTGTCCTTCCACTGCCTGCACAGGGCATCCCTACACCTGAACAGGCTCCCTCTTCCTCCAGCGTTGCCTGCTCACAACAAGGATCCAACATTTCTGCTCCCTCCTCTCCCTCTCAGGTTTAGTAATTTCCTTTCATCCAAATGAAATAGAATTTTCCAGGCTCTGTTTTTTTTGTTTCCTCCCAGTCTTCTACAACTCGATTTGTCCTCCTCTTTGTATTTAGCCATAAGCTTCCTGTAAATGGGAAAAGATGGGAGGGAGGAAACACAATTTCCAAGCTGCATTTCCTTGTCACTTGAAATCAGCATTCACTGGATTGAACCCAGTCTCACCCATCCTTGGCAGCATTTCCTCAAAAACTCCTCACTCTTCAGCTTCGCCTGGCCAGGTTCACATTCACCCAGCAACATTCCCAACCCCAAACCTCACTGCTGTGATCCAGTTTGAGCTACGGGACACAAAATCTGGAAATTCTGGGACTCCAGCAGGCAGCTGATCCCCAGAGCAGCTGTGTAACTCATCAGAGGGGATGCCAGGGGACAGCAGTGCAATGGTGAGAAATCACCTGTTAAATGCTTTTAACTACTGCTCCCATCACCAAAAATTCAAATTATAATGGAGCAGGCTTAGAATCGAAATTCAAACTCTGCTCTGTGGAGATGCTCAGCCTAAAGCCAGCTGTAGGTCATGGGAAAATCCTGTTTTTAATAATGTAAGTATTGCTCCTTTGCTAAGTGCCACTTCTGTTTTGTTTTTAAGAGCTTAATTTATGAAAAGCATGAAAGGTTCATCTGCTGAGTCCTTCAGGTACCTCAGGCTGAGCTGCCCCAGCTGCTGCTGTCCTGAATCATCCCTCACTCTGGAACTGTAGAAGTGATTTAGGCATCAGGAACTCCATCCCAACCACGGCCAAGTGCCACCGCTGTGACACTGGGGGTTCCACGTCTCTTGGAGGAACCATGGCCTTCACTGGCAGGTGAGAAAGAAGATTTAAAAAAAAAAAAACTCCTTTGGAAGAGAGTCACTGAAAAGTTTCAATCCTTTCTAGACTCACATCCAGTTTTCTTCCAAAGCAGCAAGTACTGGCAATGAACATCCAAACCCACCCCGAGACTGATTGACTGACCCGATCCCCCCACATCTCCCTCTCCCACCCCACTTGCAACAGAGACACAACACATCAAGCCCTGCAGGAATCTTGACTATTTCTAGCATTGATTGGATGGCTGAGCCTTTCCCAGAGAAGAGCTTCTTTACACATTTACAACAAGGTGGAATTGAAAAGAATCCCCTTCAGTTTCTGCCAGGGTCGGAAGTGCAACAGCAGGGCCCAGCTCAGGGAAAACCAAGTCCAAAGGGGTGAGGAGTGGATGGAATAACAAATCTCTGCTGGGCAAACCCAGCCCTGTGGTGCAGCCAGTGCTGGCTGGAGGAGCTGGAATCTGGCCCTGGACAGGGCTGAGCTGCACCAGCCACGGGGACTGAGGTGGGAAAATGAAGGAAAACCAAAGGGACGAGTGCTCGGACTCTTAATTCCCTGTGCTGGATCAGGAGAGGGCACCAAGAAGTCTGAAAGGTTCTGTTGGTAGAGTTGAAACCTCAAGCACGTCCTCAACACGTGGTGCTTGCTCTGTGGAAAAGGACAGGCTGTGACATGGAGATTGTCCCACTCCAGGATTCACTGGGCACTCTGGGCAGGCAGGACAGGCTGGCAGGAGGGATGGGAATTCCCTTCAGGTGTTTTTCCCTGGAAGCAGGGGTTAGGAGACCCTGATCATCTGTGTCATTGCTTCTTCGTTGCTTTGAGTTGGATCCTGCAGACACAAAAGGGGGGAAATTGCACATTTTTCCATGAAGCAGAGAGAAGCACACACAACCACCAGGAGGAGACACTCCTGCACTTCCCTTGATCTCCAAAACTGTCCTGCTTCTGCTGGGTTTTACAGGCCAGGGACACAAAAATCCTAATACCTCCCAGGAATTTGTTCTTTCTGGTATTTAGGAATGATTTTAGTTCAAAATAAGAAACACTCCTTAAAGGCATCGGACTGTTCTAAAGCACTGAGCAACCACACAACCTGTTCATTCTACTCCATTATGTCCCTTCCTTTCAAAAATGCCTGGCACCTTTTATGCAAATCCAGATGCAGCTAAGAATCAGATATTCCCATTTTTTAATTTTCCATCAGATGTAAAGATAAGGAGTCCCTACCTTTAATTCATGTCCTGAAAGAACACCCCAGTACCCAACCAGAAAGGCTGCTTTACAAACACAGAACGTTTGTGTGCATTTATCCCAAGAACTACAAAGTGAACACACTTCTACCCACATTATTGTAATTTAATTCCTCAGGACAAACATCCCTTGCTCTCCACAAGCAGTGACGGGAGGTTTTATTCCAAATAAAATAATATAAATAATCTTGGAATAAATCTAAAGGCAGGGAGGGCCAAGGGGCAGGAGATGAAAAATTCAGAGGCAGCGAGGGACAAGGGTCAGCAGCCAGGCCCAAAAACCCAAACAAAGCAGCACAGACACCTCTGATGTGTGTCCTGAAAGGGGATTTGCCCCAAACCCCGCTCACCTGCATGTGAGGGCTGTCCTTTTCCTTGGGGGAGAAGAAGCGGCCCCCCTCTCCCCGCTTCCTGGCCATGGCGTGCCGGTGCCGCGACTCGTGCAGGTATTTCTGCAGTGAGGGAAGGGCAGGTGAGGGAGCAGCCACTCTTCCCAGGCACTGCTTTCCCAGAGGAGACTCCCAGTCACTGCCTCCCCAGGGGAAATTCCCATTCACTTCTTTCCCAGAGGAGATTCCCAGTCCCCATCCATCCTTTGCCCTACATATTCCCAGTCACTGCCTTCCCAGAGGAAAATTCCCAGTCCCCATCCATCCCTTGCACTACAGATTCCCAGTCACTGCCTCCCCAGGGGAATTCCCAGTCCCCATCCATCCCCTGCCCCACAGATTCCCAGTCACTGCTTTGCCAGAGGAAATTCCCAGTCACTGCCTCCCCAGGGGAAATTCCCAGTTCCCATCCATCCTTTGCCCTACATATTCCCAGTCACTGCTTTGCCAGAGGACATTCCCAGTCCCCATCCATCCTTTGCCCCACAGATTCCCAGTCACTGCCTTCCCAGGGGAAATTCCCAGTCACTGCCTCCCCAGGGGAAATTCCCAGTCCCCATCCATCCCCTGCCCCATAGATTCACAGTCACTGCCTCCCCAGGGGAGATTCCCAGTCCCCATCCATCCTTTGCCCTACATATTCCCAGTCACTGCCTTCCCAGGGGAAATTCCCAGTCCCCATCCATCCCCTGCCCCACAGATTACCAGTCACTGCCTTCCCAGGGGAAATTCCCAGTCCCTGCCTCCCCAGAGGAGATTCCCAGTCCCCATCCACCCCCTGCCCCACAGACACTGTGCTGACAGTCAGTGCACGTTCACACACAGCTCCAGACACTCCCAAAACCACCCAAAATAAGCCGAATTATCCTCAAGGGACTTAAAAAATTCACTCTGACGCAGCTCATCAACAACAACAAAACCACTGTAAAACTGAGCAACACCAAGATTCTAACCCTCATTTTCCAGCCCAGCTGGGATTCTGTGCCTTGGTCACAGAACAACCCCGTGTTAGATGTGAGTTTTATTCTCACCCTTCTCTCTTTGGGGATTTTTCCCTCTGCTTCCAGCTTGGCCCGTGCCTGCCTCCTCTTCAGGATGCGGTGGTACTGCTTGGCATTGACGTAGAGGGGCTCCTCTTCCAGCATCTCTGCTCCAGGCAAAGGGATCCTCTGGATGGCTGGCACTGAGCCAGCCCCGGGCACCATCTGCACACACAGGGGGGGTTTAGTCCTTGCAGCTCAGCACACAAGTGAACACAAAAATGGCATGAAAAACCCCAGTATTGAAAAAGAAAGTGGGGTTTGCTCAGGTAATGCAGCTGCTTACATGAAAAGGAGCAATGAAGCTGTTCTGAAAATGCAAAACCAATCTAAACAAATCAATTCCTCATCAGTCCTGCTGGGTTTTCCTGAGAAAACAACATTTCAATACAATTCCTTGACTGTGTTGCTGCTTCTTGGACAATTAAACAAACAGGACACGGCTGGTGCTTCTCTTTCTTTTGGGTTATCTCTTATTTCAATAATTTCATTTCAGAGCACCTCTGAGCCAACACTGCAGAGCTGCTGACATCTAGTGGGGACCAGCAACGTTCAAGAGACTCAAAATTCAAACAAACAGGAACTGGCAGGAAAAACCTCTGTAAATGATGGAAACAAATCCTAAGGGATCCTCAAGAAAACCAGACTTGACTCAATTTATTTAAACCTTTGCTCATCAGCTCACAGCTCAGTTTGGATTTCAGTTTCTACATTTCTGAGCTGCTGTGGGAGAAAGTCCAGAGCAAAGATCACAGCAGGATCCAGGGAAGGTGAAAATTTGAATTGTTTAAACTTTAAACGAATGGAACTTAGAGAGAGGACTGACTGTGGTATCTCAATCTCAGACAAGAGTTTATCAGAGAACCAGGGAACCACAGGATGGTTTGGGGTGGAAGGGATCTTAAGGATCACCCAATTCCAACCTTCTGCCATGGGCAGGGACACCTTCCACTATCCTAGGTGCTCCAGCCTGGGATGGAGAAGCCACAGCTTCTCTGAGGTGCCTGTGCCAGGGCCTCCCCACCCTCCAGGGAGAAATTCCATCCCAATATCCCACCAAACCCTGCCCTCCTTCAACTCAAAGCCACTGCCACTATCCTATCCCTACCCTTGTGAAAACCCTGCTAGATTTGGGTACAAACACCTCAAAGCTCAGCCTCCAGAGGCAGCAGGGGGAATTTCACACCTACCATGACCATGCCCCCTGAATTGACCACGTTCCCAGCCACTGGCAGTGTCACTGTGACCGTCCCCTGGCCACTGCTGGTGGTGTTGGTGTTGGCTCCTGTTTGGACAATCTGGGCTCCAGCCAGGCTGGCTGCAGGAATGGTGATCATGCCTGTAACAGGGACTGTAACTTTAAGGAAGCAGAACACAAAAGGAAAGGGGGAAAAAAAAAAAGAAAAAAAGAGAGAGAGAAAGAAAAAAGAAACAAAAACACGCACACAAAAAGAAGGGAACAGCATTAGTCCCACTTCTGTCTTTTACTCATTCATCCTTCCAAAACATGCAGAGAGTCAGGAAAGTGCTGAAGTGAGGGATTAAATTCCATCTGATTTCCTGGCTTTTGCATTTGTAACCTCATTGTGAGTAACCACGTACTCTTGAGGTGGAAAAGCAAAATTCAGGGGTTTTATTCTACCAGCCCTTGCCAGAGACAAGGAGATTTTCCTGTTTCTGGGGAAAGAACCCTGGAGTGAATTCCTGCAGAGCACACAAACACCTCAATAAATAAAAAGCCTCTCAAAGAGGTGCCCTGGCTCCTCCCAGCCCTCCTACCTTGCTGCAGGATGGTGCCATCAGCATTCACGGGCTGGTACACGATGGTCTGGCCCTCAGCAGCCTGGGCAACCTGCTGGCCTTGCACTGCAATCTGCTGCTGGGTCTGAACAAAACAAAGAGCACAAAAACGTTACAAATTGCCTCTTTTTTTTCCCCCCCAGTGTTTACAATTCCTGAATGAACACATGGTGCTTGAGGTGTTCCAGGTGTCTATTTCTGCTGCCTCATTAGCAGCAGTAAGAAACAGGCTGGAGCACAGAGCAAATGCCAGGAGATCAAACACCTGAAGCACATGTAAGATGCATTTTCCAACAGTTCAATAATGAAAAAACCCCAAATTCTAGGTTGCCTGTCTCGCTATGAAGATGTGAAAGGAAGAACTGTTCCGCTCCAAAATTTAATTTTGGCCCTAACCAAAAGCATCAGCAGAAACCCCAGGTGTGACTGGACTACTGCACACGATGGCCCAAGTATGGAATTAGCAATGCTTCATGTTTTCAAAATTCAACAGAGAGACAAAAAACAACCACGAACCAATAAAATACAGAAACACGATGGAGAAAAACATGCAATCTGATTTTTCTGCCCCGCAGTCATGTATGAAACACTACAAAAACATGACACTTATTCTCAAGTTCTCCTCAATATTAATAATTCTTTTTTTTTTTTTTTTTACTTAACCACATCTTAAGTCATTTGTCAAGTTTCTCTTCCTGTTCCTCTGCAGAAAAGCCTTTCATGCTGGTGCAGTTACCTGTGTCTGGCCAGCAGTAACTGCAGTCTGGGGCTGCTGTATAATGATCTGCTGGGTCTGGCCCTGCTGCCCCTGTACCTGCACAGCCTGCCCACCTTGAATCTGAATCTGACCTGGCTGGACCAACTGAATCTGTGGAAGAAAGAGTCAGAAAGGAACATTAACTATGCCTCTGATTTCTCCCTCCTCAGCCTCAGCATGACCAAGTCATCTCTGAGGGTGATTTACTGTTGCACAGAAAAAGGAAGCAGGGAATCTTCTCTTTTTCCACTTGAGAATGAGGAGTTTTAATGGATTGCTCCCTGTGACACAGGCACACGGGGCAGAGGGACCAGCGTGCTGTGTCACCGTGCTCCAGCAGCTCTGCACTGCTTACACAATAAATCACTCAGGAGAAATCAATTATTCACATCCACTGGGAACAAATAGTCGGGTGGAAGAGGAGGACTGAGATTTAAGACATCTGGGGGGTGTTAATCATCCAGCACTCAGAAGTACTTCTGGGATTTATAAAGTCGTCCTCAGCTTTGCAGAGTCTTTCCACCACTGTGGAACATTCTTGAAGAGCTGGAATATGGTTTGAAGTTTGTGTTTAAAAACACAGTTATGGATTTTCCTCCACCAACCAGACTGAGAAGAACCTCATACAAATTACAGTGGTTTGCAACAAAGGAAATGTTAAATAAACCTCTCAAAACACCAAGACATCGTTTGCCTTCCTGGACTGTGCTGGGTTCCTAAATCAGGACTTTCATTATGCCATGGTTACAGTTCTTCCCTTTGCTTTTCAGGAACACTTCAATCACCTCCTTAAATTTACCAACTGTCTTTTAAACAGGTAATTACTTCCAAAAAAAATCCATTTTCTGTACCTCCTTCACTATTGCCTTCTGTGCAACAGGGATTTAAATCCCCCTTCAGCCATCACACATTAGAGGGGCTCAAGCTCAAGTTACTTGCAAGAAGCTTTCTTAAATAATTTTTTTTAAAAAATCCTCTTTCTGAGCCATAAATTGAACAGGCACCAGATCCCCAACTACATCGCAAGGGCCAGATAAAATATCCCAACAAACAAAATTCCTGCTCTGTGGGAAGGTATCCCACATCCCTATTCCCACAGGAAGGTATCCCTGCCTACGGCACGGGGGTGCAACTGGATGAGCTTTAAGGTTTCATCCAACCTAAATCATTCCACGAAAAACCCCAAACCAACCCCAGCTGTGTTTTAGCACCGATCTCAAAGCTTTCCACCGGGCCATAAACCAGAAAAGCTCAGCTCGTGAAGGTCTTGCAGTCATCCCCACCACACCAGAGCCACCGAGCACCACCTCAGCCTCAGCGGTGGCGGTGGCAGCAGCCCAGAGCGCGCCCAGGCCGTGCAGTGCCCCCGGGGTGTCTCACCTGCTGCAGCCCCTGCGTGCCTGACACGGGCACCTGCATGATGGTCTGGCCCTGGCCCCCGGGCACGGCCTGCACCATGATGGGCTGGCCCGTGGAGGTGATGAGCTGCCCCCCGCTCACCTGCACCATCAGCGGCTGCCCCTGCACCTGCAACAACAAAGCAACAATGAAAACCCCGCCAGAGCGGCCCCAGAGCTCCCCTGTGTGCGTGGGGAGAGGAGCTGGGGAACAGGCACTGAGCTGCCTCAGAGCAGCGCTGGGTTCCAGCACGAGCTGGGGATTTAGTGAGTTATCTGCTTCTCTCGCAGTCTAGCTGTTACAAAGCACGAAAACCACGTTTTTCAGCCACAAGAACTACCTTCATGCACAGCCCAAGAGCAAAGTGGGATAAAAAACTTCATTATTCGCCTGGCAATTACTGATTTTTAATAGAGGTTCCTATTGAGGGAACTCTGTCCTGACAGGGAGGTTTCAGCTCTCTCCAGTTTCATGCCTACAACGTTCCCATTTCCAAACTGACACGGAGCATGGGATGTGCTGAGAGAAACTCTGCACGGTTATCGAGGGAAATTGCAACTGGAGCAACACAAAATGGAGTTCAGGGAGGAAAAGTCAAAGTGGATGAGCAGCAGCCACTTCTGGGCCCAAAAAAAGCTTAGATTGGATATATAAATAAATATAAATATAAATATAAATATAAATATAAATATAAATATAAATATAAATATAAATATAAATATAAATATAAATATAAATATAAATATAAATATAAATATAAAGTGTGAGGGTGGGCAGGCCCTGGCACAGGCTGCTCAGAGAAGCTGTGGCTGCCCCTGGATCCCTGGAAGTGTCCAAGGACAGGCTGGACAGGGCTTGGAGCACACTGGGATAGGGGAAGGTGGTGGGGCTAGAACTGGATGAGCTTTTTTCCCATCCAAACCAGTCTGGGATTGTGAGGTAACTTTGGCCTGAGAATCTCTGGACTCTTGGACCTGGTATCTCTCTGGTCACTGGGAAAAAGGCCCATGAAAAGAAAAACAAGGGGAAAACCTCGCTCTTTGAACCCCCTCACCTGCCAGGTCCCCAAATTCCCCAAACACATCTTGAAAAATACTCTACTCCTCAGCCTAAATGCAAAATCAGTCTCATGAACTCAGGGATCACAAAATCTGATTTGTTCAGGAACGAGAACATCACAAGGTGGTAAAGCCACCGAGTTCCTGGGTTTCACACCCCAGGGGGTGAGGAGCCAAATCCTGCCCTGGGAATTGGAGTTTCCAGGTCCCCACTCTGTCCCTCAGCCTGTCCACGTCCCATCCAAAGCCCTCAGCCCCTGGGCTGGGTCACACAGGGAGGAGCATGCTCAGGTCAGCACAGAGAAGCACAGGCAGCAGCACGATATCCAAGAAGCAGAAAGGAAAACAAGACATTCCAGGATTTTGTTAATGAATTACAGCAAGGCAAAATAGAAAAAAAAAAATAAATGGTGGAGAGAACATAACAACAACCAGAGGCCCCAGTGAACCCAGCAATCCGAGTCAGGCAGCATCTGAGAGTGAACTCTGAACATAAAAAATGCTGTGTTAATTCTGCAGCTGGCAGGGCCATCCCAGCCCCTCGGAACCACCCTGCTCTGAGAATTTACAAACCAAACAGACCCAGAATACTGAGTGCAAGACTGCCACGGCTGCCCAGGCTCTGTCAACTGCTCTACAAAGGGCTCCTGGAGAGCCTGGGTGAGTTAAGGAAGTGGAGGCTGCAAGACAGGAAATACTTCACACTGAAACCAAGTTCTTTCCAAACTATTCACCTGGCAATTACTGATTTTTAATTGAGGTTCCTATTGAGGGAACTCTGTTCTGACAGGGAGGTTTCCAAACTGGGATCTATTGCTGTTTGGATCCACGTGGCTCCTGGGCTTCCCTGCGCTGTTCACAGGTAAATAAGAAATTGGATCTCTCGGGGCCACAGAGGCCAGTGTTGTCCCCAGGTGCCCTTGCAGTGACAGCTGAGAAGGTTCCACTGTCCAAGCTCAGGCTCTGGCACCAGCTCTGTGTGTCTCAGCAGAGCCCTCCTCAGGGAGGAGCTCAGAACCCTCATTTCCTTGGAATTACAGGAAACCTTTGGGGTTTATCCCATCTGCTCCTTCCTCGTTTTGGTGTTTCTAACTTTAAAGTCACGCCGAACCACAATTCCCTTCCAGAATTCCTGGCGTGCACCAATGGGAACAGCTCCAACGCCATGGCAAACCCTAGAGGCAGCAGCCAGCAGAGATTCCTGCTCCACAGTCCCCTGCCCCTCCTGGAAACCCCGGGAAAACACAGCATTAGATATGTGCTGCTGGGGAGGGTCATGCAGTGCTCAGAAACACTCAGAATCAGAGAGGTCACCACTACCTGGAGGGTCTGGACTTGCTGGCCTGAGGCCGATGCCACCTGGGCCTCAGTCTGCAGCTGGACAGCTGTGACACCTCCCTGCTGCTGGGAACAGGAACAGGGAGAGCTTGAAACACGGAAATGCACAACACACTGCTGGCACAGGGGGTGGGGATCACACACACTGCTCCAGAACACGAGGAGTGGGAGTTTTAGCAAACCTAAGGATGGAGCTCCCTGGAACTGCACCGCCAGGCTTCAATATTCCAACTCACAGGGAACAGCATGGGTCATTTTGTAGGATTTCATGCTCAGTTTCAGGGGTTTAGTTTTGAAGTTTCAGACTTCAATATTCCAACTCACAGGGAACAGGGCAGGGCAGGTGAGTTTGCAGGATTTCAAGCTCAGTTTCAGGATTTTAGTTATGAAGTTTAAGGCTTCAATATTCCAACTCACAGGGAACAGCATGGGTCATTTTGCAGGATTTCAGGTTAAATTTCAGCATTTTAGTTATGAAGTTTCAGGCTTCAATATTCCAACTCACAGGGAACAGGGCAGGTGAGTTTGCAGGATTTCAAGCTCAGTTTCAGGGTTTCAGTCTGCTCACTGCCCAGGTTCTGGCACTATGAAGGTTCCAGATTTTGGGCACTCTGGTTTGTCCCAACAAAGCCCTTCCTGCAGCACAGTCTGAGCTCATCTCTGCCCTCCCTGTGTTGGTGGCTGCCCACCCTGAGGGACAGTCTGGAGAGGCTGCAGGAGCAGTCAGAGCTAAAAGCCTTTTCTATCTTTAGCCTCTTTGCTAAGAGTCCCAAAATACTCCCAGTAACTGTGTTAGCATGGGGAGATGAAGGACAGCTCCCTCCCAAGAGCTGCAACAGCCTGGTAAAACAACTTATTTTAGCAAAATGTTTCACATCAGACACAGGCTTTAAGAAGCTGTACTGAAAATGAAAGGCAAGAGTTGGTTTTATCTCCTTTTCATCTAGAAAATGTCAATAAACCAACTACATCTTTGGTTATCTGCTGCAAGCAGGTATTTCTGATAATCCTTAATATATAAAATGTTTTAATCTCAAGTGCAATCTCGTTCTGGCTGGAAAAGTCAACTCCAGCTCAACCCAGTGGAAGGATTTGGTCCCTCCTGAGGCCAAAGCAAAGCAGATCTCCCTGAAAACATCATCCAGTGGCTCAGCCCTTGGCATGGCAAACCACCAAACCTCCTCAAACTAGAGCTGGAGATGCAACAAAAATTCAGCAGCAGCTGAAAACACATCCTCGAATCTGGAAATGGAAAGCTGAACAGCCAAAAGCAGTAAGCCCTCTAAACTCAGCCCTGGCATTTTGCACACTGAAACGTGAACTTCTTTGTGGGATGATGAGTTCATCCAAAGCTACTTGGCTGGCTGAATTCCTGTTCTGTGTGTTTGCTTTGCTCCACCCGTTGTTCTGAAACAAAGAATCTCCACAAATGTTCATTTGGTAAAGCTGGAGGAAACCTCTGTGGGCTTGAACAAAATCTTTGTTCAATCTTTGCAACTTTGGGGGAATTTTTCTTGTGGACAACTGATTGTTTCTGTTAATATTCTGTTTCCTCCATTTTCAGAGATGTGTTAATACAGTTTTATATTTTACTTTCCCCATTTCACTACCATTTTGCAAACTCCCTGCTACGCTGCCATTTGGTAACGTGTACACCTGCATTTTCATTTTAATTTTATATAAATTGTTATATTTATATAAAATCTTATCAATTTAATTTCATTTAAAAATACAGTAAGTGCATTCTAAAGACCACGTTTACTCTGACTTCCAGGCAGGTGCCATCAGTGCCCAGGTGACAGAAGTCAGGTGAACAGGGACCCAGGAGGATTGTGCTGCTGAAACAAAGTTCTTTCCAAACTGGGATCTATTGCTGTTTGGATCCCCGTGGCTCCTGGGCTTCCCTGTGTGGTTCACAGGTAAATAAGAAATTGGATCTCTCAGGGCCACAGAGGCCAATGCTGTCCCCTTCCAGTCACAGCTGAGAAGGTTCCACTGTCCAAGCTCAGGCTCTGGCATCTCCTCAGGGAGGAGCTCAGAACCCTCATTTCCTTGGAATTACAGGAAATCTTCGGGGTTTATCCCAACTGCTCCTTCCTCACACTGTGCCCCTCTGAGGGGTGCAAAGGGCTCCCCCATTCCCCCATTCCATACCTGCTGCTGGATCTGCCCTGCCTGCACCACGATCTGCTCCGTGGAGCTGCTGCTGTTGGCTGTGTACTGCTCCATGGTGCCTCAGCCCTGCCAGGAAAACAAAAATCAGGTGATCTGCTGTCCCCAGGCCCGGCAATCCCCGTGTCCCCAGGCCTGGCAATCCCCGCTGTGCCCCAGCAGCTGCCAAGCCAAGCAAACCAGGAGCTGCCCCAGGGCAGGGCTGCTCCACCTCAGGAATAAACACAGCAGGCACTTCAGGCACATCCAAGCTGAGCGGGCAACAAAACCACCTCAATTCTGGCCCCAGATTTCATGGACTCCTCCAGTTCTGTGAGGCTGCACAGCCTGGGCTCCGCCGGGTGCCCACACAGGGAAATGCAAAACCTTCGGGTGTGAAACTGAACTGCACCTCAGGAATTCAGCAGAATCTCCTCGTTTTTCTTCCCTCTCCTCCTACTCTCATGGCATGGTTTGGGTGGGAAGGGACCTTAAGAATCACCCAGTGCCACCCCCTGCCATGGGCAGGGACACCTTCCACCATCCCAGGGTGCTCCAAGCTGGCCTTGGACACTTGCAGGGATCCAGGGGCAGCCACAGCTCCTAACCCTCACCCTCACCCAGGGCCTCATCATCCTCATAGGGAGGAATTTCCTCTCTAAAGGAGTATTTCTACACTCAAATACAGCCTCCATGCATTTTGGGAAGCAGATTTCCCAGCACCTCCATCCTCCTGCTGCCCCTCGTTCCTCGGCCCTTTCCCGACACACATCAACACCACTGTGCTGAAATAAAAACATTCCTTTTCCCTGCCACTGCTTCTCTGCTCCCTGCCCCAACAGCAGCAGAATTCCTGCTTTAGTGAGGGGTTTGATTTATGCCACGACTGAACAAGTTCCTGCTACGCTGCTGAAGGAAAACATGGCCTGGAACTTTAATTTTCCAAGTCTAAAGCAACAAAACCTCTGGCTCCCTCCATTTTTCAAGGAATGCTGACAGGATTAAGTCACAGACTCCCTGTACCCGTTGCTGTGGTTACTGCTGCTGTTTGAGTCCCATCCTTTGCCCATTTCCTGAGACTTTTTCACAGCCAGAATAAAACAAGATAAATATTCTTTCTGGAAATGCTGCTGTCAGGTTCCCATTTCAATTTCACACTGGATGCTTCATTTCTGCCTTAAATTAAATTTTTTAATTAAAACATTAACAGCTCTGTAATCCCAACACTCTGCAGCAGCGATCTGAAGTTCTGGACGAGGTTCTGCATCCTCACCATCCAAGGGATTATCTCATCCCCTTCGTCAAACACGGAGCAGCCAAATTAAATATTAATGATCAGGGATCAATCAATGGCAGAGGATGGCAGCTCCTCCCCCAGTGAGCTCATGGGCAGCTCCTCCTCACCGGGAACGCTCTGGGATCCAGAGAGTGTTCCAGTCCCAGCAGCAGATATTTAGACACTATATACATATATAATAAAATATAAATATACTGAGTTGTATGGACTCATTAGGAGCATCAAACTCCTAGCCCTGCACAGGATAGCTCCAAAAATAAATAGAAATATTAACACATATCCATATATAATACATATATGTATAAATATACGTATTATGTAATATATACATATTACAGTATATAATATATATTATATATAAAAATATATAATAAATATGTAATATTATAATTTGTTTTGATACAAATATAGCTGCACCAGGAGCCGTTTCCTCACCAACCAACCCACACCAAGAGCAAAGCAGTGCCACAACCAGCCCGAGAGCTCCGGAGCATCACCGGAACCGTGCGGCAGAGCCCCCGAACGGGCAGAGCCCGCTGCGTTCCGCGGGATGCCACCGCTGCCGGGACACCGCGGAGCCGCACGCCCACACCGGGAGCGGGACTGAACACGGGGGCGGCCTGAGCACGACATGCGGAGCCCGGGCTGAGCTCCCGACTCCCGCCGCCAGCCGGGGATGAGCCGGGGCTGCCGTGTCACTGCGGGAAGCCCCGGCCCGGGGGTCTCCCGGTGTGCTCGATCCCCTGGCCGCCCCAAACACCGGCCCCGCCGCCGGAGCACCGCGTGCCCGGACACATCTGTGCAGCCGCACCGCGCACACCGGGCCGGGGCAGCCGGGCCCGGAGCTCCCGGGGAGGGCGGGGCGCCGCGGCTGCGGGCCGCGCCGGGGGAAGAGGCCGGGCCCCGCTGCGGCGCCGGGCCGCACGCCCCCCGCCCAGCCGCGGAGCACCCGACCCCGCTGCTCGCGGCCCCGCGGCCCCAGCGCGGCCGAAGCGAGCCCGGCGCGGCCCGGCCCCGGTTCCCCCCTCAGCCCCTGAGTGGCCGCGGCCCCGCCAATCCCGGCGCGCGGGGGCTCCATATTGGCCGCTCGCGCTCACCGTGCCGCGCTGCCCGGTCCGCGCCCCGCGCTGATTGGCTCCGCCGCGGGGCCCCGAAGCCCAATCAGCGCCCGCACTCGCCCGCCGCGCAAAATGGCGCCCAACCGCGGACAAAGGGGGCGAGGGGCGGGGCCGCGCCCGGCCGCGGCCGCCCAACCGCGCGCCTCGCCCTGCCCGGCGCCGCCGCGCCTGCGCGGGGGCCGTGGCGCGCTCGCGCGCGCGCGCGCGGGGCGGGTCCCGCCTAGCCCCAGGCTCCGCCCCCTGCCCGGAATGTTCTGGGCCGGTACCATGGAGAGGCTCCGCCCACGCGCGCGCGGAGCGGCGCGGCCGCCATGTCGTGTGAGGCGGGGCCGCCATGTCGTGTGAGGCAGTAACCGCCCTGCTGTGTAAGGCGATAGCGCCACGTTCTGTGCGGCCGTACCGCCGTGGTGTGTGAGGCGATACCGCCGTGGTGTTTGCGGCCGTACCGCCGTGTTGTGTGAGGCAGTACTGCCGTGTGGGCTGAGGACGATCCGCCATTCCGCCGCGAGGCGGCGCCGCTGAGGCTCAGGCAGGCGGCGGCGCCACTGTCCCCCTGAGGCGGAGCCGCCGTGCCGGCTGAGGCGGTGCGCTGTGGCCGTGAGGCGGGGCCGCCCTTGCGGCTCGGCCGGAGCGATGTGGGCGGCGCTGGGCAGGCTCGGCGTGGCGCAGACCGTGGGCCTGGCCCGGTTGATCGCTGTGCGCCCCGCGGGTGCGGCGGCCGAGTGGTCCTGAGGGGTGGGAGGGGAAGGAGGAGGAGGAGGAGGGTGATAATGGTGATGAGGAGGAGGGCGGCAGCCTGGGGGTGCTCACTGTGCGGTGACCCAGGGCTGGGGCCTCCTCCCGGGCTGTAGGCGCAGCGGGAGCGGGTCAGGGGCACCGGCATCTTCAGGGGTGTCGTGGTTGTCCCGCTGTCACAGATCAGTTAGGCTCAGCCTCGCCCACTCTAACACACTCTTACTGCCTAGCTCGAGGTTCCTAATAATTGTTTTTCTCTCATCTTTCCAGCCGCAGGAGCCTTCTCCATACCCCACGTTACCATGGCCACCCACTTCTCCAAGGATCAGGAGGAGAGAGTGCGTAGGAAATGGGTTACATGGGATATTATTGTCTGTGCAAAGAGGCTTTCCCCTCATTACAGCCCTGACAGCACGGCACTGGCTGCATCCTGCAGCTTTTGAGAGCAGAGTGGCTCCAGTGCTGAAATTGTGAGCTTTTTGTGTGTAATGTCAGTGGGGCAGATGCTGTGCAGCAGCACAGAGCTCACCTGCCTGCCTCAACACCTCGAGCCTGGTGCTGCTGGAGGGGTTTCACTAATCCAGCTGTGCTCCCTGTCACATAATTACCCTTTTAAGCTTTGATTTTGTGAGATTACCTGCTGAGCTGGCACATGATGCTTAGAAATGATCTTGTTGAGAAGGTGTAGTGGGTTTGTAATTCTGTGTACGGGCTGTGTAATTCTCTGTAGTGGGTTTGCAATTCTCTGTAGTGGGTTTGTAATTCTCTATATTGGGTTTGTTATTCTCTGAGTTGGGGTTGTAGTGCTGTGAATTTGGTTTGTAGTTCTGTCTGTGGACTTCGTAATTCCACACGTGGGGTTTGTAATTCCCTCCCTTGGGTTTTAGCCCGTGCCAGCTCAAACACTTACGCCCTGCACAGCAAACCCAAACCCTGCCCCTCTTGCTGCCCACTCCCTGGACACCAGAGCGAGCGCTGTGTGCCCGGGTGTGCTCTCTGAGGAGGCGTTGTTGCCCTGCCCTGCAGATCAGGTGTGTGAAGGGGGACCTGTTCTCGTGCCCGAGCACGGATGCCCTGGCTCACTGCATCAGCGAGGATTGCCGCATGGGCGCCGGCATCGCCGTGCTCTTCAAGAAGAAGTTTGGAGGTGTCCAGGAGCTCCTGGATCAAAGTGAGTGGTGCCTGGAGGAGCTCCTGATCGGAGCTGCTTGGGGTTATGGAGTGTGGCTGTTGTAAAAACACCTTGGTTTTTGTGCTTTAGAGAAGAAGACGGGGGAGGTGGCGGTTCTGCAGAGGGACGAGCGATACATTTACTACCTGGTAAGGGCTGGGGTGGCACTGGGACACCTCCCTGGAGCTAAACTGTGTCACATAGCAGGCTTTAATAGCTGGGGGGGTTTTGGTCGTGTTCATGGAATCACAGAATGGTTTGGGTGGGAAGGGATCTTAAAGCTCATCCTGAGCAGGGACACCTTCCCCTATCCCAGGCCTTGGACACCTCCAGGGATGAGACAACCTCAACTGCTCTGGGCAGCCTGTTCCAGGGCTTCACCACCCTCACAGGGAACAATTCCTTCCCAATATCCCATCTCACCCAGCCCTCTGGCAATGTGAAGGCATTCCTGTTGTCCTGTCACTCCAGGCCCTTGCAAATAAATAGTTTCTGTCTTGTTGGCTCCCTTCAGGCACTGGAAGGGAGGTTCTGGAATGTTCCTCTTAATAAGAGATGTGTCCTCAAACGTTGCTGGTGAGGAGCAGCCAAGCTGTTGTGTGCTTTACATGGACAGAAGTGGCTGCTAAATTAATGTTTTAAGCTGTGAAATGTTCTTTGCTCAGGTCTTTCCACAGAGGCAGGTCTGGGTGGGCAGTTTTGGATAGCAGGGAGTGTGTGTTTTGTACCGAAGTTTGCAGGGCTCATGCCCAAGGCACAGCTGAGCTTTTCTATTTCTCTGTAGATTACAAAGCAGAAGGTTTCTCACAAGCCCACGTATGAGAGCATGCAGAAGAGTTTGGAAGCCATGAAAGCTCACTGCCTGAACAACGGAGTCACCGACATCTCCATGCCCAGGTGAGGGGCTCAGGGGCTGGGTGCCAATGCTTGGGTGTTTAATTTCTAGAAGGATGTCTGAGGGATGTGCTGTGAAATAAGAATTCAGGCATCCACCCCATCCAGCTCCTCTGTTCAACTGGGCAAATCTAATTCACATTTCCCTGTGCATTTGGTTCCTTGTTGTCCCCAAGTTCTGTGGGTTTATGGGGAGCTGTGGCAGGGCCACCTCCAACTGCAGCTGCTCCCAGGGCTGCTTGGGCACAGCACAAGGCCCCACAGTTCTTTTGGTGCTTTATGTTCCAGGATTGGCTGTGGACTTGACGGCCTGCAGTGGGAAAAGGTGTCGGCCATCCTTGAGGAGGTGTTTGAGAACACTGACATCAAGATCACCGTTTACAGCCTGTGAGCAGCACAAAGACCCCCACTTCCCCCAGTTTTGGGAGCAGAACCTGTGATCTGATAACGGGGGACCTGTGTGTGGAGCATGTTCTGCATTCGGGTGTCACCCGTGTGTCAGTGACAGGGGCTTCCAGCAGCAACCAGCACCAGAGAAGTTCATTTGGGCTGTTAATTCGCAGGAGGCAGCGGCGCTGTGAAAACCCTGGGGGAGCTCCCAGTGTGTCCCTGCAGCCACCAGGTGTCACTGGGGCTCCACGCAGCCAAACGGAGCCGCTGCCTCGGGGGCACTCGGGGTTTGTGTCCGGCTTGGTGCTGCCCCAGGCAGCGCTGGCACCTCTGCTTTGTTCTCCCTGCCTGGCACTGGGGTCACTCACCTGTTGCCACACGTGGAACGGTTTCTTTTCTCCCTTCCGGCCACAAATCGGGTTTGCTGGGATCGTGCTCACTCAGGATCATGCTGTGATGTGAAATAAAGCGCCCTGCTGTTGGATTGGGGCCTGTGGCTCTTCTGGGGACAGGCTGGGATTGCAGGGAATGCTGGAGGGAAGGAGATACACCTGGTGGGTTTGTTTTATTCAGCAGCTCTATAATTTATAGTCTGCAGAGCTCTGTTTGGTCAGGATCCAGCCAGGCTGATGTGCTCTAAAAACTCACAGGATGGGGTTTGAGGTGGGGTTTTCACATTTCTTTCTTTGTTGCATTTGTAGTCCAGGTGTTACACAAAGGTTGGTGTTTGTCACCCAAAACAAAAGCAAATCAGTACCACCCCTGCTCCTGAGGTCCATGGGAAACTCCTGATCTGGAAGAGTTTGTTCCAAAACTGAGGGACTGCCACTGACTTTTCCTTTGTGTTTGGTTTTTAAACCCTCCCACAATAACAAACCTTTTGGATTTCTGTCATTCTGAATGCCCAGAAAAGTGCCAGGCGTGTTGAAGAAATAAAAAAATGGGACATAAGAGTTGGGGATTTTGGAGCATGGCAGGGTTCCTGATTGGATTCCTTGGGAAGGGACTGGCTTACTCGATTCTGTGAGGCTTTTTGCTGCTGCAAATCCTGCTTGTCTTTATCCTTACTCTCCTTATTCCTTGCCCATATTTTGTAAACCTGTTTGCTGGGGAATTGCTGTAGCTGGGAAAAACAACAAAGAGGAATTTGGAGCAATGAGCTGATCCAGAACAGGCATTGAGGCTGCTCATGGATTCAGTCTTTCCCCTTTATTTGTGTCTGGGTTTTTGTTCTGGTTCCTTACTCACGGCATCCCCGTGAGCTTTGTTTTACATGGAAAATGATCCTGCTCTCCAACACTTGTGTGTACTCTGGAAATTTTTTGGCATTTAATTCTCCCTTCCCAGCTACAAAATATTCCCTGTGTGGCTGTCCCGGGATGTCCTTGAACTCAGACTTGTCAGGTTCAATTTAGGACTTCTTGCAAGTAGAGAAGAAGGAATAAACAGTGTTTTGGCATTTGCAGTGGCTTCCCATTTTATTTCACTCTGCTTTTCCCAGGTTTATATCCCAAACAGCATTGTCTGATACCGAGTTCTTGGGCTCCACCATGACTTGGAAGAGAGCTGTTGACCCTGAATTAAATCACAGCTCTGACTATTGAGGAGAACAGAGGGAGAAAACTTCTTTTTCACCTTAAATCCCTTTCTTTTCCCCTTTCTAATGCATTTATCTAACCAGCAGCTTTGCCCTAAGGTCTCTTCCCATGAAATATTCCCAGAATGTGATCCCACAGCCTGCCTGTGGATCACTGCCATCCCTTTCACCGCAGCATGGGTTTGGTTGGGGCAGGGAGGGGGAGGAACAAAAAACACCCAAAAAATCCCAAACACCAGAGGTCTGTGATTGTGTGTATGTGTGTGTTGGGAGTCCCACAGGGCCTTGTCTCCCAGAGGCTGGTTCCCATCCTGCTGGAATCCAAGCTTTGGGAAGCAGGACTGTCCCAGGTGTCCAGGTCTGTCACATCTCTTCATGGATCCTTTCTGATCCTGGGGAGGGAAAAAGAGACGTCCTAGAGACTCAGAGGTGACTCTTCAGTACCCCACAGAAAAGGGAATTCTGCAACCACTGGGATTTCCTTTATTGGTGTGTTTTAGACTTCGGGGGGGGCAGTAAAATCCCCTTCAATCTCCATTCCTCTCCCTGTTGTCCTGAACATCATCCCTGTGGGGAACATGGGGGTGTTCTGGTGGCCCTGGAAGCTTTTTATTCTTTATTCCTGGAGGAGGAGACAGAAAAGCATGAAATCTTTGGGAATGTGCTGTGGGGGAGCCCCTGGAAGGGGAAAGCCACTGCCTGGGATTGTTAGCAATATTCAGCTGACAGTAAGAGAAATTGGAACCCAAATTAGAGAGAGGAGAGTTAATGAGTGACCCCCTGACTGACCTGACCCTCAGTGCAAGATCTCCGCCAGCTTCTCCTCGTAGTACTGGAAATTCTCCTGAATATCCTCCCAGGGCACAAAGGACTTGGCCTCCTCCCCTTCCTCCTGCTCCACAAAGTTCTTCCAGACATACTCAAAGTCTTGAGGCTTCATAATCCTCAGCTTGCAGCCGGCCTCCTTCATGCTCCTGAGGGCCGCCTGCATCTCGGGCTCCTCCCACATGAAGAGCCTGCCCACCATGATGGTGAGGCGCAGCCCCTTGTTCTTGCGCAGGGCCTCGCAGATCCTCTGGGCGCAGGTGACGCAGGGGCTGGAGGACACGTACCAGGTGACATCGTGGCGGGCACCCGCCTGGCACGTGGGCAGGATGGTGTTGAAGAACGCCATCTCGGCGTGGGCGGCCGCGTGCTCGTCCTCCAGGTACCCCCGGCTCGGCTCCTTGCCCTGCGTCTCCACCACGTAGCACAGGAAGGTTTTGTTCCTGCCCGAGCTGTACTCCACGTTCCTGAACTGGAATTTGAAGAAGATGGCCGGGAGGCGTTCCCTGGGAGAGGAGAGGAGAGCAGAGAGGAGGCTCAGAGGTAGATTTAGGGAAGGGTCACACTTTGGGCTCACCTCTACCCGTGACCCAAATCCCGTGGGCAAATCACTGCATCGCCCCCGATTTCTGTGTGTTCCAAGGTTTAGGTTATAAAATATCCAGGATCAAATCCAACCTTGCTGTGAAAATGTGGATTTCCTGCTGGAGTCCCTGCTGATAAACTTCACCTACTCTTTTAATTTATTGTCCACATCTTCCCTTCTGTGACTCCAAGATCACCTCGTGGTGGAACATCTCACGGGATGGCTCTGGAGGTGGGAAGGGAAAGGGATGGAAAAGAGTGGGAGAAAACGCACATGTTTCCAAGAATAGCACATTTCCCGCTTGGTCTCCTGGATAATGAGTGCTTTTTGGCCGAGGATTCTGTAATTAATGATTTTTTGAAGGGCAGGCATGAGACACCCATTCCAGAGCCATGTCTGCAACGAGTGGTTTCACAGTAACATCAGCTTTTTAAATACATCAGAGGCACAGGGAATTTCATCCCTGATTTAACTCTCTGACAGCAAAGGGGTCACAGCAGTGACGAGGTTGGCTCTGGGTTTTCATGGAACAGCTGAAGCAGCAGCAGCAGCCTGCTCCGGGATGGATTGACTCAGGGATTGACAGGGAGCTGCATTTAGCCAGCCCTTCCTGATGGATTTTCTTGCTTATCTCGGCGTGTGCCTGGGCTTAGCTGGGATGTTCACCTCCATTCTGCTCCCAGCACTTTGGAATCTGCATTAGCTCAATTAATAACCTTCCAAGAAGGAATAGAAACAACAATTAGAGCCCATTCCAACCCTTGCCACGAAGAAATTCCCCCTGATGTCCTCCCCTGGCACAATTTGAGGCCATCTCCCCTCATCCTGTTGTCTGGGAGAAGAGGCTGACCCCCAGCTGGCTCCAGCCTCCTGGCAGGGGGTTGTGGAGAATGAAAATATTTATGGAAATAATTTAAAAACTCTTCACAGCACTGAATCCCCCAAGGTTCTCAATATAAACCCCTGCTCTGACACCTGGCTGGGGTGGCACAGCTCAGCTGAGGATAGGAATGGTCAAAACTGAAACCTCCCCTGAAAAGCATCATTAAATGCCATTTTTTAGGGATTTCTACATGCTCCAACCTAATTTATCAGTTTTCCCAGGGTAGCAAAGTGATAGATCATATTGAGACAAAAAAAAAAATTGAATTTTGAGGCAGAATCTTCAATCTGGGATTGAAGCTGCTGAAATCAAGTGGGCTGGAGGAAAGAGCAGCTACCCAGTGTGACCCTGGCACCGTCACACAGGAGAGAAGGAAAACATCTAATGAGGAAATAAAAATGTGGATTATCTAAAAGAGTAACAGGGAATTATCCCAACGAGAAGCCTCATTTACACCTGGGGAAAGTGGAAATAAATGTGGCAGGAAATGCTCCCAGATTGGGATTACAGGCTGTGTTAACCCAAAAAAAAAAAAAAAAATGGGATAATATTCTTAAAGAGAGTAATTGGCTTCCCAGGGATTCCTGGAAGCCAGACTCCTCCTGGAGCTGTAAGCAGAGAGAGAGAACTTGGCTGAGAGTCCTGAGATGCCCCTAATCCGAGGGCTAAAGCTGAAATGCAACATAATTGGGTTTAAGTGCTTCTTCCCTGGCTGCACTTGTGTTTCCTCATCACTCCCATAACTGCCTTGATTGGCTGGGAATTTGTAAATCACTGGAAAAACCCTCGTGGTGATCCCAGGGCAAGGCCTGCCCTGAGCTCCTGGTGTCCTCCTTCAAATGAAACTAAAAAAATCCCCTGGGGTTTCTCTACCCCTTTGGGGCTCCTTTAGGATTTTTGTTTCACTGCCTCACTCTCCCCTCTGCAGGGTGGAAAATCCTGACAAATCCTGGAACACCCGTGGCGTTCCAATAAAGGATTTCATTGCAGGATGCTGCTGAGGAAGTTTTCCAGCCGTGGTTTCCCAGGGCCTTGGGCTTAGCAGGGAAGTTTGGACATCCTGCTCAGTGCCTCAGCATTTCTAACTGCAAGCTGAGTGCTCCAGGGCTAGAAAACCCAATTTCCTCATTAAAATTCATTTTAGGACATGTCTTAAGTGTTCAGAATTTGGCCCAGTGGTTTATATCCACAATTTTTGGTGCCTTAGCTCCATTCCTAGCTGAGGGATGTTCTTTCCTTAAGAGCCCCTGCTAATTTATTTCTATGATTATGTGTGACAGAGACTGCCCCAAGAAGGGATTCTTTTCACATTTTGAGAAGAGAATGGAGATTTTTCCTCCCCTGAGCAGGAATGGAACCCAATTTTGTGGCAGGGCTGCTGTCCTGCCTCACTCATCCTGCTCAGAACAAGCAGCCAAATTTCACCTGCAGGGCCCATGGCACAGGCAGAGGGATTCCAGGGGATATTTTGGAGGCCTGAGCTTTAATTTTAAGGAGCTGGAAGAAACCCTGGGGTTGGTTTATTTGCTGGGACATTCCTTTGGTGACTGATAAGAGAAATATGAGGGGAGAAGGACTCATCCTGCTGCTCCTCCAGGGAGCATTTGGAGGGAGCAGACACCCAGGGCTTTTCCTACTTGCAGCTGTCAATTATGGCTGAGAGTTCAGCTTCCACCAGAGCCCTGTGATATCCTGCTTTTCCAAAGGCCAGGCTCCCTGCTGCCCTGCTGCCTTCAAAACTGCCCCTTGTTTTGGAGCCTTTCTGCAAGCTGGGCTTTTTGGTTTCTTTATGAAAGTCAGGTTCCAGCTGTGGCTGCGGAGCTCTTGAAAATGTGAACCTTTAGGTCTCTTGAAAAATCTGTTCCTCAGGCCCATCAAGCCAATCAGCCATAGCAGGGGTGTTTTTCCTGATCCGCAGGTGGAGAAACTCTCAGACAAGAGCCATTGATCACAGCAAGGAATCAATACCGAGCTCTCATCAAAGCCAACACCTCCATCCCCATCCTGTCAGTGGGGCTGGGAGGGAACCAGCACTGCAGAAACAGAGCTGCTCCTGTAAAACAAGTGCACTGCAGAAACAGAGCTGCTCCTAAAAAACAAGTGCACTCCTGTGCCTGCCTGGTGGGAGTCCATCCTCTAAAAGTCAGCGAAACTTCGAACAGAATCCCACAATAAATCTGAACCATTTCAGAACTCTTCAGAAACGCACTGCAGAAGATGCTGCTTGTGTTGCCTGACCTGAAAGCCGAGACAGAGCTCACTGAACTCCCCCAGTTCCATATTTAAACCCCAATCTCTTACCCTGTGACAATCTCAAAGGGTGGCAGGTCCTCCCTCTTCACCTTCTTCTTCTTCCCCTCGCCCTCCTCGGCGTTGTCGGGTTCCCCGTTCTGGGCATTGCTGGGCTCCTCCTGCTTCTCTGCCATCTTCCCCAGGACACTGGGAGCGAGCTGTGGCCACTGGGAGAGGGAAAGAGCAATTTCTGAGAGCTCTGGGAGCCGAGGGAGGAGGGAAAACAGAGCTGGGAGTTCCTGCCCCAGGCACAGTTGTCAGGAACTAAATATGGAACAAAGCGGCGGCGGCGGCAGGGGCTGGACAGGGTTGGGTGACCCAGGCCTCTCAGGTGTCACCTCCTTCCCCTGCTCTCTCCAGCTCCTTTCAGCAGCCCCTTTTGCTCCCCTTTTAATTTCAAACCAAGTGACAACTTCTCAGTGGGCGGGGTGAGCCCATCATTTTCCCTGATGGAAAATCCTGGAAGCTCAGGCGTGTATTTATCCCGTGGGGTGACAGACGGCTGGCACGGGGCACTCCCTGCTCTCACGGCCCTCTCCCTCCTCTGCCAGTGGATTCCACAGCTGACCTTGAAGGACCAGCTCTGGCCCAGGCAAGAGGGGAAAGGGTCGTGGTCATTTTGCTGGAAAATCCCTGGTTTTGGTGGGTTTGGCTTCCTGGATCAGCCAGAGCATCCTGTGGTTCCTCCCACCCTGCCCATGCAGGACTCTGAGGGGGAAATCTCCTTCTTGGAGCTGTAAATCCAAGCCAGAACTTCTCCCAAATATTTGAAAGCCCAGCTGGAATTCCCAGTGGGCAGCAGTGCTGCTTCTCCCATTGTTCTGCGTTTTCCTCCTGAGTGTTCCAGAGTTCCCAGTGCACTGGGTAGAGCTGGGTTGGAGGGGCTTTTCCCTCTCTTTTTTGTTCCCTTCAGGATTATATGAAGCTCTCCCAGCATCTCACTCTCCATTTCAGTCATTTACAGTTTGTACCAATCCTGCCTGAGCCGAGTTGAGTTAAAAACCTGGGAGAGGTTTTCCCAGGGAGCAATCCTGGCCATGCCACGGGGCAAAGGAGGTGGGAGAAGTGTGGCTGTGCAGGACTCTGGAATCAAAGCACATTGGAAATCAAACCTGTGGGCTCTGCTCAGAACCCTCCACCAGCAAACTTTTGAGTAAATGTGGAATATTCAGGTGTATCTGATGGAGTATTCAGTCAGTATTAGTGGAAAAACCTGCTCTTAGTTTGAGGTTTTCCATAAAAATCAAATCAGTGGGAATATCTGCTTTGGAGCCTTTGTGATCCTGTTAAATTCAGCTCTTTAGAGCTGTGGGAGGAGGCTGCACCATCACAAAGTGAAATAAATCCACACCATCAGGCAGGTCATTTATTATCCGAGAAAATTAATAACAAATTATCACAGATAATTAATTCTGGCTGCTCTTCCCAGCTCCCTTGCCTTCACCCTGCCTTTGCTGGGCTGGATATCCCTTGGAGCTTTTCTCCAGTGCCACCAGGGATGCAGTTTTTGGGGACAGAGCACCCCTTTGAAGAGTTGTTGTTTAGGTGCTGTTGTTTAGGTGACAGAGCTGGCAGTGGTGACAGCCCAACCAAGGATTTGACAAATTTCAAGACATCCTATCCATGGAACATATATCTTCCATGGTGCAGGATTTTATTTATTTTTAAGCTTTAAAATACTTTCCTGCTGGGCAGGGGTGGTGTTTTGCCTCCTGTGTGGTGACAACGCTCAAATTCCACCTCCCCTGTCCAATTGCTGTCACCTCTGACATTTCAGGGGCTGCTTTTAGGGTGGGAATCCTCTCCCAGTGACTGACAGCTCATTTCCTCCTAATCCTGATATTTTCGAGCAGCATCTCAGCCCCTCTCCAGTCCCTCTGACCCACTCTGCTTTATTTTTGGAAGCTCTTCATGGCTGGGGTCCCAATTTTGCTGCGGCTTTAGCCTGGCCCCTCCGAGGGCTGAGCTCTAATCTAATCTGGGGAATGTGGCACCGAGGCTCCCCCTCTCTCCAGCCTTTCCCAGCTGCTCCCCAGCTCCTTCTAGGGCAGTGCTTGGAGCAGCCATGATCCTCCCCCCAGTGCAGCCAAAAATATAAAAGGGCACCACGGAGCTGCTGCGTCGGAGCTGGGGGTGGGTGAGGGCTCTGGTGGCTGCTTGTGACCCCAAATGTGTCCCCAGGGTCTCAGGAGGGGCTTCCCAGCAGCACCCAGGGGACCCCAAATTGCAGAGTTGGCGTTGAGGTTCCTCTCAGCTGTCCCTGTCCCCACTGATTTCAAATTTTATCCACTTGGCTCTGAATTTGTTCATAAAATCCCTCTGGGATCATCAACTGCCACCTGTGCCCGATCCCCACCCTGAGCACTCAGTGCCACCTCCAGGGATGGGCACTCCAAACCCCCCTGGGCAGCCCCTTCCAGCCCTTTCCATGAGGAAATTCCTGCTGATCTCCAGCCTGAGCCTCCCCAGCCCAGCCTGAGGCCGTTCCCTCTCCTCCTGTCCCTGTTCCCTGGGAGAAAATCCCAAATCCCCCCCGGCTGTGCCCTCCTGGCAGGGAGTTGTGCAGAGCCAGAAATTCCCCCTGAGCTCCAGCTGAGCCCCTTCCCAGCTCTCTCGGGATTCTCCAAACCCTTCCCAGCTCCCTCGAGATTCTCCAGACCCTTCCCAGCTCCCTCAGGACTCTGCAAACCCTTCCCAGCTCCCTCAGGACTCTGCAAACCCTTCCCAGCTCCCTCAGGACTCTGCAAACCCTTCCCAGCTCCCTCAGGACTCTGCAAACCCTTCCCAGCTCCCTCAGGATTCTCCAAACCCTTCCCAGCTCCCTCAGGATTCTCCAAACCCTTCCCAGCTCCCTCAGGACTCTCCAAACCCTTCCCAGCTCCCTCAGGACTCTCCAAACCCTTCCCAGCTCCCTCAGCCCCAGCCCTGCAGGGGATCACAGCTCAGTGACAGGGGACACACAGGACAGCCTGAGGGACAGCCTGTGCTGGGAGAAGCTCCCAGGCTCTGCTGGAATTTTGGGGTTTGAGGTTCCTGCATCCATCCAGGTGCAGAGCAGCTCCTTCAGTGGCTTTAGAGGCTCCTCGGAGCGCTCTGGTGGCTTTTGTCCCCCAGCGGGGATCTCTGCAGCCCTGTGTCCCCTGCAGGTCGTGGCTGTCCCTGTCCTTGCAGCAGCAGTTCCTGGAGTTCACCTGCCTGTCCCCTTGCCCCATCAGCCACACCTGCCTGCCACAGGCCCTGCCAGGAAAGCTTTTATGGCACTGTGGGGCCGGAGGAACATTTTGGGATCGGTGGGAGAGTGAAATAGGAGCCTGGCTGGGTGAGTCATGGCTCAGCCGTGCTCTCCATGCCGAGGGGACAGCTGGTGGCACTACAAACGTCTCCCTGGAGACCCTGTCTGGCAGCCAGCCCCCTCCTGCTCTTTCCAGCTGTAACCACGGGACAAATAAATAAACACTGACAGCTTCCCTTCCTCCCTGCCTTCCTTCGGGGCTCTCACCTGGCCCTGTCCTCCTCCCTCAGCACCAAAAGGGTTTCAAGGAGGGCTGGAAACCCTCCTGTCCCAGGGGATTGACCTGGGCAGTGCCCAGATCCTGCTGTGTCACCCTGATTTTTTAAGACTTTGCTAAGCCTTCTGATGTTTGTATTCTTATAATAAACTTTCTCACACACAGTTCTGTAAACAACTTCTGTTTTGCATTCTTTCATGGAGGAGGAGAGAACTGATGGACTCTTGGTCTGTCCAGTGTCATTGGAGAGGTGGCACTGTCACCCTCCAGTCCACTGTCACTTTTGTAAAACTATAAATGTTGGAGTCAGAAAATAAAGCTCTCTCTTTTTTGTTCACCTGGAGAGCAGCAGTGTCCGTGTTGTCTTTTCGTGTCGTGTTCGGACGCTGCTGGAAGGAGCTGCAGCTGTGCTGAGCCCCAGGCGAGGGACGCTCTCACCTGGCTTCCTGCTCACCTTCCCTCCATCCCAGCCTGGCACCCTGGCTTCCTGCTCACCTTCCACCCATCCCAGCCTGGCACCCTGGCTTCCTGCTCACCTTCCATCCATCCCAGCCTGGCACCCTGGCTTCCTGCTCACCTTCCACCCATCCCAGCCTGGCACCCTGGCTTCCTGCTCACCTTCCATCCATCCCAGCCTGGCACCCTGGCTTCCTGCTCACCTTCCCTCCACCCATCCCAGCCTGGCACCCTGGCTTCCTGCTCACCTTCCACCCATCCCAGCCTGGCACCCTGGCTTCCTGCTCACCTTCCATCCATCCCAGCCTGGCACCCTGGCTTCCTGCTCACCTTCCATCCACCCATCCCAGCCTGGCACCCTGGCTTCCTGCTCACCTTCCATCCACCCATCCCAGCCTGGCACCCTGGCTTCCTGCTCACCTCCCATCCATCTATCCCAGCCTGGCACCCTGGCTTCCTGCTCACCTTCCACCCATCCCAGCCTGGCACCCTGGCTTCCTGCTCACCTCCCATCCATCCCAGCCTGGCACCCTGGCTTCCTGCTCACCTCCCATCCCTCCATCCCAGCCTGGCACCCTGGCTTCCTGCTCACCTCCCATCCCTCCATCCCAGCCTGGCACCCTGGCTTCCTGCTCACCTCCCATCCCTCCATCCCAGCCTGGCACCCTGGCTTCCTGCTCACCTCCCATCCCTCCATCCCAGCCTGGCACCCTGGCTTCCTGCTCACCTTCCCTCCATCCATCCCAGCCTGGCACCCTGGCTTCCTGCTCACCTTCCATCCATCCCAGCCTGGCACCCTGGCTTCCTGCTCACCTTCCACCCACCCATCCCAGCCTGGCACCCTGGCTTCCTGCTCACCTTCCATCCATCCCAGCCTGGCACCCTGGCTTCCTGCTCACCTTCCACCCACCCATCCCAGCCTGGCACCCTGGCTTCCTGCTCACCTTCCATCCATCCCAGCCTGGCACCCTGGCTTCCTGCTCACCTCCCACCCATCCCAGCCTGGCACCCTGGCTTCCTGCTCACCTTCCATCCATCCCAGCCTGGCACCCTGGCTTCCTGCTCACCTTCCATCCATCCCAGCCTGGCCCCTGAGGAGCCTTGGCAGGCGCTGCTGCCTCCCCAATCAATTCCGAGCCCGAGTGGGGTTAATGACAGCTCCCAGCAGGGCTGCAGCTCCTGCTCAGCTCCCTGCCAGCAGCTCTGCTGGAGAGAGAGCTCCGGGCACAGGGATTTGTGTCCTGCAGCACCAGAGCTGGGGCAGAGAGGCTGCGTCACCTGCGTGGAGGTGACAAGCGCTGGGTGGCAGCTTGGGGGGTGCTTGAGCAGCTCCAGGGAGGGAGATCAGGGAGAGCTGCGGCAGTGCTGGGGCAGCTGTGGGTTGTGGGGTGAGAGGGGGGAGAGGAAAGAGGGGAAAGATAAAAGGGGGGAAGGAAAAAGGGAAAGGAAAGGGGGAAGATGAAAGGAGGAAGATAAAAGGGGGAAGGAAAAAGGGGAAAGATAAAAGGGGGAAAGGGAAAAGAGGGAAGGAAAAGGGGGAAAGGAAAGGGAAAAGGGGGAAGGAAAAAGGGAAAAGGGGGAAAGGAAAAAGGGGAAAGGAAAGGGAAAAGGGGGAAGGAAAAAGGGGGAAGGAAAAAGGGAAAAGGGGGAAAGGAAAAAGGGGAAAGGAAAGGGAAAAGGGGGAAAGGAAAGGGGGAAAAGGATTTGCCCATTCCAAAGGCAAATCTGGGGTTGGGGCTGGACAAACAGAGCTTGGACAGGGTTTGAACCGACCTGGGACAGTGGGAGGGGTCCCTGCCCCTGCCAGGGGGTGATCCTTAAGTTCCCTTCCCAAACCTTCCCTTCCCTTCCCAAACCATTCCAGGGTTCTGTGAAACCAAGGCTGCTTTGGGGCTGCGCTGCACAGTCTGGGCAAGAAACCCTCCAGACGACTTTGAAATGTCATTAAAGTTATTTTTATGCAAGGGGGTGCAGTGTATCTGTTTAAACAGCAAATGCACCAAATGATGCTTTAAATATTAATACAGGAGGGTGTCTCGCTGAATTTAATTTTCCCAATTGATTTCAAGTTGCTCTGGATAGCACAGGGAGAATATTTGATATTTTTGCTGCCTGTGAGAAGAGGCAGGAGGCAAAGAAAAGCTCCTTCTGCACTGACAGGTGGGCTGGAAGGAGGAGAAACTGGAAGGAAAAGAAGAACAAGGCAGCCAGTCCCAGCAGCTGGGAAATGGGGAGGGCACACATGGAAAAAAAAATCTATTAATCTTAATTTCAGATTTTCCTTCGCCTGCAGAAAAAAGTGGGAAGAGGAAATCGACCCAATTTATGAAAGCTGATCAAATATGCATTCATCTATTTAATTGGAAATGTTATTAAAGAGTTGCAGGTAGGAGCCAGATCTGGAGCCATCAATTTAAATGAGATTTAAATAATTCTCTCCCCTTTTCCAAAAGGAGATAAAGGCTTCTTTAATCCCTCCTGCCTTCTGTGGATGGCCCTGCTCATGCCAGTTCCCTGAGGACAGGATGGACAGAGCCAAAATCAGCCTGAGCTCCCCCAAATCCAGCGTGCAGCCAGACCCCACCTTCATTTGAGGGAGAAATAATTGACATTTGTCCTTTGGCATGAGGAGCTTCCCGGGAGACACAGAAGCTGTGAATAAGAGCAGTGGTATCACAGAAAAGAAAGCCCCGAAGTGTTAGAGGATCTCTTTTTTTTTTAATATTTTTTGGTTTTTCCCAGCAGTTTTTGGTGTCCCCAGTGCTGCTGGCAGGGCTTTGTGGGGCTGCTCCTGCTCCCAGCCTTTTCCTGCAGCTTTTCCTTGGGACCCACCACCCTGGGGAGAGAAATCCCGAGCCGAGGGAGGGCAAATAACTGATCCAAATGACAGAATCACCAAATTTTACGAGGAACTACAAATTCCAGCTGCTGCCAGCTCTGGGGTTCGTGGTGCTGAGCCCCCAGCTCTGCCCAGCTGGATCCAGGAACATCCAGCCTCTCCCAAAAGCCAGCTGGATGGGTGTGGCTGTGTTGCAGGACGAGGGAAGAGATGAGAACCTTGACTCCGTGTTTCAGAGGGCTGATTTATTCTGTTCTGATAGATATTATATTAAAAATGCTGTATTAAAACTGTGCTAAAAGAATGGAGAGAAAGGATCCATCAGACAGCTGGACAGGAACAGAAAGGAATGATGACAGAAGTTGGTGACTCTCAGAGTCTGACCCAGCTGGATCTTTGATTGGTCATTAATTAAAAACAGCCAGCATGGACCAATCAAAGACACATCTGCTGCACAGGTAATTGTTGGTTTTCTTTTCCTCTGAGGCTTCTCAGGAGGAAAAAAATCCTGGCAAAGGGATTTTTCAGAAAATATCATGGCAAAAATGGGGGCCAGGGGGGTCCCAGAGGCAGGAATTGTCCCGCTCACCTCAGAGCTGGGCTGGTGGCACAGGGATGTCACAGGGGTGTCCCCAAGGAGGACTTTGGGCACTTTTTGGGTTCCAAACCCAACGTGCCCCAAGGATGAATCCACCTCTGGAGCCTTCCCAAATCCCTTCCCTGCATCCCTGGAGCTTTTGGGAGCCTCACCCCAAACCAGCCCAGCGAGAAGAACTCGGGTTTGTTTATTTATTCATTTATTTATTTATTCTCCGAAGAACCAACGGCTCGTTTTATTCAAAGCAAATACAATTTATGTTACAGCCCCAGCTGAGCCCTCCCACCTCCAATTACAGCCCCAATTAATTACAGCCCCGATTACAGCCAGTGCTGGGAGGAAGATTCACATGTCCTTTCTCTTTGCATTTAATGCTTTTAGCAATTAAAGATGATATCAATTCATTCTGGAGACCCCAGAACTCAGGTTTCCAGGGAAAGGGGTGGACAAGGATGAGTCCATGCACCCCTTGTGTCTGATCCCACCCCATCCCTTTGGAATTCCTGTTATTTTAACCTTTCCTGACCAATAAAGGCGCGGAAATGCTCCAGGAGGAGGCCCTGGCACTGCACCTGACAGATTCTGCCTGGGGCTTTTTGCCAATTTCATAATTAATTACAACCTTCGAGGCAGTGGGGGCAGGCTCACAAATTTTACATACTCTCGTGTCTCTGTACTTGGGAAAAAACTAATAAAATGAAGTGTTTTCTTCAAAGCACTGGTGTGAGTTTTCAGTTCTGCTGAGGAATGGCACAGCGAGGTGGAAGAGAGGAATTTCCTCTTGGGAGAAGCATTTGGGGGCTGCTCATTGCAAGGAGGGGAAGGAGTGGGATGCTCCCCAAACAGGAGGCAGAGCCCAATCTCCATCCAGCAGCAGAGCAAAACCCAGCCCTGCTGGCAGATAAAGAGCTGAAGCACAAACCAGGGCATACAGGAACACAAAGCAACAGCACAAAGAGAAAAAAAAATTAAAAAATGAGAAGTTTCTTTTTAATAATAAAGTAATTTCTTTAAAAAATCAAATAATTTTAAAAAATCAAGTTCTTAAAAAAAGTAATTTCTTTTAAAAATGGAGTAATTTCTTTTTAAAAAAATCAAGCTATATATATATATTTTAATCATGTAATTTCTTTAAAAAATCAGGTCATTTTAAAAAAAAAATCTATTTATTTAAAAAAATAATAAAACAAAATCAAGCAAGTTCTTTAAAAATGGGTGTGCAGAGGTGAAGGCCATTTTGGTTTGGTCCCAGCAGAGGAGATGGGATTTGCCAGGTGTGTGCCCAAGCTCTGCTCTGGGGGATGCTGGCAGCAGTGAGGGGTTCCCAGCCTGAATTATTCCTGAATTCAAACAATCGGCTGCTGGAATTTGACCTGGGGGCATTAAGGCCCTTTGGGGAGGATGGAAGAGCGGCAGGTTTGGAGCTCTGCGGGGGAAGATGCAGGACAGACACTGAATTCTGGATGTGTCCTGGTCTTACCCTGCGTTGCGTGGGGACATTTTTTGTTATTAAAGAAAATTTCCCTTGGTTTTCTACAAAAGGAAGTCCGTGAGCAAATTCAGAGCCTCCCCCTGTGCCGAGGTGAGAGCTCTCTCTGCTGTGGGCTCCTGGAGCACTTCAAGCTGCTGGAAGGATTTTTCTGTCATAGATCTCTTTTAAAATAGAAATTAAAATAGAAATCCACGTTGAAAAATCAGCTGGAGCCCCCAAACCTGCCGGAGAAAACCCCATTAATGGAAGGAATGGTGCAAACCTCTCCCCATGGAGCTGGGAGGAGAAGGAGGAGGAGGCAAATCCCAAAATGAACCCCTGAAATTGTTACACCTCGGTTCACCTCTGCAGCCACATTTCTCTTCACAGAGAAAAGCAAGGCACAGCTCTTCCCAAGAATATTTCTGAGTTTCACATTCTCTGAACCTCAGAGAAAGGAAAAAGACTTCTTATCATTCGCTGTGCCTGTGTTTGTGCCAAAGCAGGATGCAATGTGGAGGCTGTGTACCCAGGGTGATGGAGTTTTGTTTCCTTGGCCTGTCAGGGCCAAGAGTGTGTGTGAGTCAGGACTGGACAAAATTCTGTGCACTTAAATGCAGAATTGAGTGCTTAGCAGATTCAATTTAAATGTAATGTAATATAGTATCATATAGAATAATAGAACATAAAATCAAGTAATTAATTAGCCTTCTAATCAGATAAAGTCAAATCCATCATTTCTCCCTCCTCCTCATCGGCGCTCCCTGACAATTCCATTCCCATCAGGCCGGTCGAGGACACAAAACAGGATTTCAGTCGCTCTTGCCCGACTTCAGCTCGGGGTTGTCCCTCCAGATGCGGATGGTGAGGCAGGTGGCCATGGCCAGCCAGCCCAGGTAGGGCAGCAGCAGCAGCGCTGCCAGCCGGTTGATGCGGTACCAGGAGCACAGCGTGCCCAGCGCCAGCCCGTCCAGGCACAGCACATCCACCAGAGCCTGCGGCAGGGGACAGAGGTGAGCCCCGGCCCCCCGTGCTGCCCCCGGTACGGGGGGAGCTGGGGCAGGGCTGGGGGGATGCCACTGAGAGACCCCGACCCCCAGTATTGTCCCTGGGCTCTGATCAGTGACACCACGAGTGATTAATGTGCTCATTATGGCATCCTGCAGATGAGCACCCTGCTCGTGGCCAGTGTCCCCTCTGCTGACACAACCTGCTCGTGGTGAAGAAACCTTCCAAAGTACCCGGGTACAGGTGGGGAAGTTGGGACAGGGATGGGGGGATGCCACTGAGAGACCCCGACCCCCAATATTGTCCCTGGGCTCTGATCAGTGACACCTGTGTGACACCATGAGTAATTCTCTGCTCATTATGGCATCCCACAGATGAACACCCTGCTCGTGGCCAGTGTCCCCTCTGCTGACACAACCTGCTCGTGGTGAACAAACTTTCCAAAATACCCGGGTACAGGTGGGGAAGTTGGGACAGGGCTGGGAGGATGCCACTGGAGAGACCCCAACCCCCAGGATGCTGTCCCTGGGCTCTGATCAGTGACATCTGAGTGTGTCACACCATGAGTAATTAATGTGCTCATCTCTGCTCATTATGGCATCCCACAGATGAGCGCCCTGCTCGTGGCCAGTGTCCCCTCTGCTGACACAACCTGCTCGTGCTGCTGGCCACTGAACAAACTCTCCAACTCTCACCCCCAGAGAGACAAAATCCAGGTGGACAGGCGAGTCCCCAGCTGTGCCTCTGCCACCTCAGGCCTTGGCACCTGAGGCACAGCCTGGTGGCCCAGCCCGGGTGTGGCAGTGCCCAGCCCCGCCCTGGCCGTGCCCGATAAGCCCCCGGGAGCTGCTCCCCCCAGGGATGTGACAGTGCTGTTGTCACTCAGGGTGTGACCCCACAAAGGGCTTTATCTCCCAGCCCCGACCCTTAACTGGGGGGTGCAGCCCTGGCACTGCCACCCCGATCCCCCGCCCCGGCTATCGCAGCGGGGCGAGGCTGGAGGGGGCTGATACCATTGGGCAGGAGTGGCTGCAGCCCCCAATTCCCACATGGTTCCCCTCAGCACGGCCCCAGAGCGCCCCAAAGCCGGCAGGGAAGCCCCATTACCATGTTCAGGTTGTGGGCGCCGAAGAACAAAGGCGGCCATGCCCAGTTGAGCGCCAGCTGAGCCCCGTAGAGCCCCAGGGGGACGATGGCCTTGCTGCTGCAGCCACCCAGGTCGTTCCACACCAGGTAGGAGGCGTAGCTGTGAGGAGGGGACACCCGTCAGTGCCACCCGGGGCAGGGACAGAGTCCCTCCAGCACGAGTGCTTCCCGCAGCAGAGATTTGCAGCACGGCAGGGTCCAGGTCGGGCACTGAGCTGCTCGCGGGGAGCAGGGACAGGGCACAGGGAGGCTCAGGGTGGAGATCAGGGGAAGTTCTTCCCCCAGAGGCTGCTGGGCACCACCCAGGCTCCTCAGGGAATGGGCACGGCCCCGAGGATGCCAGGGCTCCAGGAGAGTTTGGACACTTCTCCAGGGATGCCCAGGGTGGGATTTTGGGGTGTCTGTGCAGGAGCAGGAGCTGCACTGGACGATCCCCTCGCAGCTCGGGCCATTCCATGATTCCATTCCACAATTCCCCGGCCCTCACTCCTCCCAAACCTCCCCTGTCCCACCAAAGTGGCCCCTGCCCCCTGCCCAGTGCCACGGCTGGTGGTGGCCTTTCCCCAGGCTGTGTCCCCGCCAGCAGGCTCACACCTGGCGGGGACAGGACCCCCAAAGCTGGGGCAGAGCTGGCAGGGCTCAGGGCCAGCAGGACGGGAGGCAGCACTCACCCCATGCCCGTGTACAGCACGGTCCAGGCCACAGGGAACACTCTGCGGGACGGGCACCACGAAGGCTTTTTCAGCTTCTCGTACCACGCTGGGATTTCCTTCCTGTTCAGGAACCAGCCAAGGAATCCTCCAACGTGGGGCAGGACGGTGAAGCCCACGGTGTAAGCCCACATCCTCCCTCAGGGCCTTGAAACTGCTTTTTTTTCCTGCTAAAAGCAAAATGACAGCATCACTTTTAAAGGACTTTTCCGCGACTTCCATCCCTAATTCCATGTTGCTCTTCAGCCCCTGAGGCAGGGGAAAGGATTTAATGTGTTCAGCCCTCTCCGCCCCTCTCAGAAATGGGGATTATTCCTGTCTGGGATGTTTTCTCCCCTGATTTTCCCACTCTTTCGCAGCTCCCTGCAATATTCTGGTGAGGTGGGAGGATTGTGAGGGCTGGCCCCATCCCTGCTCCTGGGGCTGGCAGGCTCTGAGGGGCCTCCTGGAGCTGCTCCCCCTTCTCTGCTGCCCTGAGGATGAAAACCCAAACTCCATCCACACTTCCCCATGATTTTTCAACGTGGATTTCTATTTTAATTTCTATTTTAAAAGAGGTCTACAACAGAAAAATCCTTCCAGCAGCTTGAAGTGCTCCAGGAACCCACAGCAGAGAGAGCTCTCACCTCGGCACAGGGGGAGGCTCTGAATTTGCTCACGGACTTCCTTTTGCAGAAAACCAAGGGAAATTTTCTTTAATAACAAAAATGTCCCCACACAATGCCGGGTAAGACCAGGACACATCTAGAATTCAGTGTCTGTCCTGCATCTTCCCCTGCAGAGCTCCAAACCTGCCGCTCTTCCATCCTCCCCGAATTCCCCTTCCCTCAGGATCCATCCAGGAATGAAACCCCCATTAAGATTCGTCAGGAATGCCAGGCAGGAGCTGCCAGCAGCGCAGTTCTGAGCTGTCAGCAGGGCACAGAAAGCACCTGGGAAGGTTTGGGGTTTAGGAATGCAGGAGCGGGCACGGAGCAGTCCCCGAGCCAGGGAAACGTCCCGGAGCACTGCCCAGGGAAACGGGAATAGGGGATGGGACTGACCTCCACAGGCTCTGCTTGGCATTTCAGGTCACAATTAACACTCTGCTGCACACTCAGCTAATTAGCTAATTGTTATAATTGTCACCACACCATGCTTGGGAATGCCAAGTTCCCACCTCACCGAGGAACAAACTCCCCGGGCGCCACCTCAACCAACAACTCCTTCACCTGACAATTTATGGCTCTCTCAAAGTACCCACAGAACCAGGAAAGAGCTGAAAAGTGACAAATTCAGCTCTGCTTCAAATGTCACCCAGCCCCGCCATGTTCTGCTCCCCACACCCCGCAGGAACGGAATATGGGAAAATACCGGATTTCCCCCAGTTCCTTTGGGGCTGCAGAGGTGAGGGAGGGTTGAAAAACCCTCTTTTGGTTTTTCTCAGCTGCCTGAGCCTTACCTGGGTCAGTGCCTCGCTCTGCCTGGCCGAGGGAAGGGCTGGGGCATCCAGGACGGGCTGCGATCCCCGAGTGCCGCAGCTGCAGCCGGGTTCTGCCCAAACAGCCCCAAACTGGGCGGAGAGCTGGGGCTGGATCTGATTAAACCGGGAGCTCCTGCTGGGGACAGCCGCTGGGAGTTTGGGGTGGTGGAGTTTGGGGACAGCCGCTGGGAGTTTGGGGTGGTGGGGCCCTGGGGACAGCCGCTGGGAATTTGGGGTGCAGGAGCCCTGGGGACAGCCGCTGGGAATTTGGGGTGCAGGAGCCCTGGGGACAGCCGCTGGGAGTTTGGGGTGCTGGAGTTTGGGGACAGCCGCTGGGAATTTGGGGTGCAGGAGCCCTGGGGACAGCCACTGGGAGTTTGGGGTGCTGGAGTTTGGGGACAGCTGCTGGGAGTTTGGGGTGCAGAAGCCTGGGGACAGTCACTGGGAGTTTGGGGTGGTGGAGCTTGGGGACAATTGTTTGGAATTTGGGATAGTGGAGCTTGGGGACAATTGTTTGGAATTTGGGATGCTGGAGCTTGGGGACAATTGTTTGGAATTTGGGATAGTGGAGCTTGGGGACAATTGTTTGTTATTTGGGATAGTGGAGTTTGGGGACAATTGCTTGGACTTTGGGATGCTGGAGCCCTGGGACAGTCACTGGGGGCTTGAGGTAGTGGAGCTTGGGGACAATCCCTGGGAGTTTGGGATGCTGGAACCTGAAGACAGTCGCTGGGAATTCGGGATGGTGGAGCCCAGAATTTGGGGTGCTGGAGCCTGGGGACAGTCACTGGGAGTTTGGGGTGCTGGAGCTTGGGGACAATCGCTGGGAATTCGGGATGGTGGAGCCTGAGGACAGTCATTGGGAATTTGGGGTGCTGGAGCCCCAGGACAATCTCCAGGAGTTTGGGATGGTGGAACCTGGGGACAATCTCTGGGAATTCGGGATGGTGGAGCCCAGAATTTGGGGTGCTGGAGCCCTGGAACAATCTCCAGGAGTTTGGGGTGGGCCCAGGGGCAATCATTGGGAAGCTGTTCCACGGGTGTGTAAAATGGCAGAGGGAAAAGCCAGAAATCAATTTCCATTAGGGAGCTGTCTGGTAGGGCTGGCAAAATGAAACACTTAATTCCCAGCAGTTCTGGGTCATTACCTGGATTTCATGGAGGCAGGAGCAGGGCTGGCTCCTCACACACTGGGATTTTGCTGCTGCAACGGGAATCAGGAAAATCTCCTCTTTTACTCAACTCCCAAGGAAATGATTTTTTTTCGTGGGAGGAGAAAGAAAATGGGGAAAAAACTCCTGTAAAAAGCCAGATTTTCAGCCAGCCTGAATGCTGCCCTGCCGTGGGTTGGTCCAGTGGAATTCCCAGTTCCAGCGGCAGATGCAGAGCTCATTAATCACGCCCCAGCCTCCTGCATCTCCTCCCAGAGCCTGTTGCTATTTGTGACTGGAAATTTGTGTCATGGAACCGTGCAGCTCCTAAAAGAGCCCGAATGGTTTCCATCCCAGTCAGCCCCTGCTGCCTCCACCAGCCCCTGGCAAAATGCACCAAATTTGACAATTTTCAGCTGGAAATTTTTGTCCCCCTGGGTACAAGCCCAGTCCCACAGTTGCTGGATGGTTTGGCAGGAGTGTGCCCAGGCTGGTTTGGAATTGGATGTGCTGGAAGATGGAGAAGCTGAGGGTCAAATCCCGAGGATCTGTGAATGTGTGACGCTGGGAATGCTGCTGGTGATGGGGGAACAGAAAATGGGAGGAGGGAAAAAATAATAGGGGCAGTTCCAGGCCTAAAAGTTGTGTCTTTGCTGAGCTTTAGGGCAAAGAACAGGATCAGGGAGTCATGGAATGGTTTGGGTGGGAAGGGACCTTAAGGATCACCCAGTGCCACCCCGTGCCATGGGCAGGGGACACCTTCCACCACCCCAGGCTGCTCCAAGCCCTGTCCAGCCTGGCCTTGGACACTTCCAGGGATCTGGGGGCAGCCACAGCTTCTCTGGGCACCCCGTGCCAGGGCCTGCCACCCTGCCAGGGAACAATTCCTTCCTGGTTCATTCCCAGGGAGACCTGAGGTGCACAGAGCAATGGGCTGAGCTTTGCCCCAGGTAACTCCCAGCAGGTCCCATTCCCTGCTGGGCACGAGGCTGTGGGACCTGCTGGCCTGGAGCCTCTCTCCCCGCGTTTATTGGGTGGGGATGAAGCTGAAATTTGGCAGGAGATGGTGAGAGGGAAAAGAGAACGAGCCGGATCGGGTTTGGGAAGGCTTTGGGGGCTGAGCCAGCCTGGAATTACCTGTGGCATGAGTCCATGCACAGCCACCCCGAGGGATGTGTGTTGTGGGATGTGTGTTGTGCCCTCCTGCAGTGCTGGAGCAGGGAACAGCCCTGGGAATGCCCTGGAAAGGTTTCCTCCAGCTCAGCCCTGCCTTTCTCCTGCTCTCGTGGATTTACACCTCGATATTCCAGCCTTGGATGACTTCACAGGAACCCAGGCCGAGCTGAGGCTGCTCTGCAGTGGAACCGTGTCCACCCCAGGGCTGGGGAAAGAGCAGGATCAGGTTTGGGATGAGCCTTTGGTGGCACCATCAGTGCCGGAGCCAGCCTGGACTTACCTGTGGCACAGATCCATCCCAGCCACCCCGAGGGATGTGTGTGGTGCCCTTGGGGTTCCTCCTGCCCTGGGCACGTGCTGGAGCAGTAAACAGCCCTGAAAATGCTCTGAAAAGATTTTTTCCCTACCTTTCCCCCCTTCCCATGGATTTTCCCCTCGATATTCCAGCCTTGGCTGATCTGTCAGCAACCCAGGCCGAGCTGAGGCTGCTCTGCAGTGGAACCGTGTCCACCCCAGGGCTGGGGAAAGAGCAGGATCAGGTTTGGGAAGGTTTTGGGGGCTGAGCCAGCCTGGAATTACCTGTGGCACGAGTCCATGCGCAGCCACCCCAAGGGATGTGTGTTGTGCCCTCCTGCAGTGCTGGAGCAGGGAACAGCCCTGGGAATGCTCTGGAAAGATTTTTCCCCAGCCTTTCCCCCCTTCCCATGGATTTTCCCCTCGATATTCCAGCCTTGGCTGATCTGTCAGCAACCCAGGCCGAGCTGAGGCTGCTCTGCAGCGGAACCGTGTCCACCCCAGGGCTGGGGAAAGAGCAGGATCAGGTTTGGGAAGAGCCTTTGGTGGCACCATCAGTGCCGGAGTCAGCCTGGACTTACCTGTGGCACAGATCCATCCCAGCCACCCCGAGGGATGTGTGTGATGCCCTTGGGGTTCCTCCAAGGAACATGTGCTGGAGCAGTGAACAGCCCTGGGAATGCTCTGGAAAGATTTTTCCCCAGCCTTTCCCCCCTTCCCATGGATTTTCCCCTCGATATTCCAGCCTTGGCCGATCTGTCAGCAACCCAGGCCGAGCTGCGGCTGCTCTGCAGCGGAACCGTGTCCACCCCAGGGCTGGGGCCGCGGGGATTTGGGAGCCTGGCTGCGCTGCATCCCTGCAGCGTGCGGGACACGCAGAGCAGAGCCGGCTCACACAGCGCTGGTTGTTTTCCTGCTCTCAGCAACCCCCGCACGCCGTGCCCGGAGGGGCTGGCTCCGTGCGAGATGAATTGCTCAAATAGAAAGGCCCCCGTTAACCGGAATCCATTATTGAGAAGCAGCATATTTCAATCCGCCCTAGATTTGGAAATAGAGATGCAGGGTCAGCTCCTGGCATAAATCTGCAGAGCTCCGGGAAGGCGGCGGAGCTTCCCTGATTTACAGCGGCAATAAAGGCGGGATGGGGATGGGGATGGGGATGGGGACGCGCCTGGCTGCCACCAAGGACGTGGCAGGGACAGGCAGGACCCTGGTGGCCATCCCTGTGACCTGCCAGCCCCGGCACTGCGGCAGGAAAAAAAAAACCAAACCAAAGCACTGCCATACTTCTATTTTTTTTTTTTAATTTTGAGGGGTTTTGGGGTTGTTTTTGGTGTTTTTTTGTTTGTTTTGGTGGGGGTTTTTTTTGTTTTTGTTTTTGTTTTGTTTTTTTTTTTAGTTTTTGGGGTTTTTTTTCCTTTGGGTTTTTTTGTTTGTTTTTGGTTTTGGCTTTTTTTTTTGTGATCAGACATAAAAATCCTGGATCATATGAAGGGATGCAGGCATTTCCATCTGGTCACTTGGGGTTTTGGGGTTTTTCCGTGTGGAAAAGCCCCCAGCTCTTCAGGCTGGCTGTGGAGTGAGCAGGGAGCTGGATCTCCACCTTCTCCCTGCTAGAGGGAAGTTTTGACAATTTAGGGTCGATTTTGGGGATGAAATTCAGTTTTGGTGTGCTCTGAAACCCTGCCTGAGGGACAGGCTGGGCTGGGGAGCACAGGGATTGGAAAAGAGGGGGATGGAAATGAGGGATGGAAAGGGAGGATGGAAAAGGGGGGATGGAAAGGGGGGATGGAAAGGGAGAGAGGGAAAGGGAGAGATGGAAAAGGGGAAAGGAAAAGGGATGGAAAGGGGGGATGGAAGGGGGGATGGAAAGGGGGATGGAAAATTGGGGAGATGGAAAGGGGGAAGATGGAAAGGGAGGATGGAAAAGGGGGGAGATGGAAAGGTGGAGATGGAAAGGGGGAAGATGGAAAGGGGGAAGATGGAGAGGGAGGATGGAAAGGAGGGATGGAAAAGGGGGAGAGCGGAAAGGGGAGATGGAAAGGGGTTGGAGCTGCCTGGAAGAGGCTGGAAGGGGCGCCAGGGGCAGAATGGGGCTGGAGAGGGCTGGAAGGGAATGGAGGGGACAGAAAGGAGCTGGAGGGGACAGAAAGGGGCTGGAGGGGACAGAAAGGGGCTGGCAGGAGCTGCAAGGGGCCGGCAGGAGCTGCCTCCTGTGATAACGCTGCCCGGGGCTCGCCCTTATCTGCCCGCAGGAGCCGCCGCTCTGCGGCCAAAGGAGCGAATCCAGCGGCCCCGGCTCTTGCCCATTGTTTTACTGCACATTGCTCTACTTCTAACTCCAACCACCCGCATTTTCACCCCACCTAGTCCCGCCACAGTGCATCTTTCACTGTTCTAATTCTCTAAAACAGCTGGTCTTTTTGCCAGGGCATCTTTTCAAACTTATTCAAACTAATTTTTAGTTCCATCTCCCTCTGAACGACGTAGTCTCTATTCCGCGGCCTTCTTCAGTCAGCACGCCTCATTTCAGAAAGATACAAAATACACAAAAAGACACAAAATACACAAAAATATAAAAAAAATGTCTTGTATAAAGGTATGCAAGACTGTGCGAGCTTTCTGTCGGATTTGAAGGGTTCTTTACAAATCCATTTCTCACAGGTTCTGCTGCTTGCAGAGGGGCTGAGCCCAGTCCTGGGCAGCTCCAGCTCCCGTTCCACCAGGATGGGAAACCGAGGGCAGCTCCCTGCAGCTCCCCTGGGCCCCTGCGGCTCCTCCCGGGGAGAATCCCAAATATCGGGGGCAGAAATAAAGCACGGCGTGGACGGACAGGAAAAAAACCCTGCAGAGGAAGGGGATCCTGCCGTGGGATCCCAGCCAGGGCTTGAGGATTCCAGGCGTGTGCCAACGAGGGAAACGTGCCTGGCGGGGAAGGATTCTGTTTGAAAATGGGAAATGATAAAAACAGGAGCGTTCTCGCAGCTCCTGCCCACTCCCTTTCACTTTGTGTCCTGGAAATTACCTAGGAAAACTTTTATTCCCACAAAATTTAGGGGTTTTGGAGTATGGAAAGCCTTTATTCCCATAAAAATTTGGGGGTTTGGAGTATGGAAATCTTTTTTTGCCCACAAAACTTGCGGGATTTGGGGGCTTGAAAGAGCTTTATTGCCACAAAATTCAGGTATTTTGGGGTTTGAAAAAGCTTCATTCTCATAAAACTTGGGTGGTTTAGGGTTCGAAAGAGCTTTATTCTCACAAAACACAGGGGCTTTGGGGTTTGAGAGACCTTTATTCCCATAAAAGTTGGGGTTTTGGGGTTTGGAAAACCTTTATTCCCACAAAACTGAGGGGGTTTGGGGTTTGAAAAACCTTTATTCCCATAAAAGTTGGGGGTTTTTGGTTTAGAAAATCTTTATTCCCATAAAACTGAGGGGTTTGGGGGTTTGAAAAACCTTTATTCCCTCAAATCTCAGGGATTTTGGGGTTTGAGAAACCTTTATTCCCACAAATCTCAGGGATTTTGGGGTGTGACCCACTTTTGGAGACACTTGACTCAAATTCCAGCTCCGGAATCTCCCTTGGCACCAGACCCTGCTTCTGTCTGGGGTCGATCCCAAATCTGAATGGCCAAAGGCAGTGACAGCGTGGCCTTAATTATTATTTTTTTGTGTGATTTAATTAGGAGCGGGATCTGGGTTTGGGGCAGGGCACAAAGTGGATTAGGGGAGCAGCTGCCTCTTTATTCAGGGCCGTTTCTCCTCCCTCGAAGTTCACCCTTTGCTGTCCCACAGGCAGCTCCGGGCTCTGGGAATCCTCTGAGGTCCCAGGGGGGCAGAGCTGGGGCAGGTTATTTATAACCCCCGGGGGCTGCAGAGGGGAAATATTTCTTCGGATTCCAGTCTTTAATCTGCTGCTGGCGGGTTCTGTGGAAAGCCTGAGCCCCCTGCTCGTCCTGCAGCAGTTTTTATCCCAAGCTTCCCTCTCTGCCCTGCTCCCAGCACATTCCCAGGGATTAATCCTGGCAGGAATCCTGTGCCGCCCTGCTGGCGTCCCAAAACCCGACCCAGGGACCCCTGGGGCGCTGGCAGTGCCCTGGGGAGGGACACGGGAGGGGACAGCTGTCACATTTTCTGGAAAAATCCCTTTGCCCGGGATTCTTGTCCCGGGAGGCTGAGAAGCCTCAGGGAAAAAGGAAAACAAGAATGATCCGATTTGCTTCCCCTGCGTTTTGCTGCTTTGGAGTGTGTTTGTTTAGCTGTCGTAATACGACACGAAAAGACGACACGGACACTGCTGCTCTCCAGGTGAACAAAAAAGGGACCTTTATTTTCTGACTCCAACATTTATAGTTTTCCAAAGGTGACAGTGGATTGGAGGGTGACAGTGCCACCTCTCCAATGACACTGGACAGACCAAGAGTCCATCAATTCTCTCCTCCTCCATGAAAGAATGCAAAATATAAGTTGTTTACAGAACTGTGTGTGAGAAAGTTCGTTACAAGAATGCAAACATCAGAAGGCTTAGCAAAGTCTTAGAAAATCAGGGTGACAGTTTAGCAACAAGTGCAGTTTGAGTCGTTTAAGGGGAGTTGGTTTGACTTATTGACCGAGCAGGGTCAAGCTGTGGGGGACTCTGGAGGGAGTCTCGAGTTTTCATCATGGTCTTTTAGCCCTCTGTAAGTGTCCTGTCTGTGTTCTTCAGTGGAGTTTAAAATAATGCAGTGTAATGTAATATGTAATATATGTAATGTAATGTAATATATGTAATGTAATATAATACATAATATGCAATGTAATCTAATATATAATATGTAATGTAATATATGTAATGTAATGTAATGCAATATATAATGTAATATATAATATATAATGTAATGTAATATGTAATGTAATATATAATATATAATGTAATGTAATATGTAATGTAATATATAATATATAATGCAGTGTAATATATAGTGTAGTGTGATATATAATATATAATGTAATGTAATATATGTTGTAATGTAATATATATTGTAATGTAATATAATATAATGTAATATATATTGTAATATATAATATATAATGTAATGTAATGTATATGGTAATGTAATATATAATATGTAATGTAATATATAATATGTAATGCAATATATAACATATATTGTAATATATGTAATGTAATGTAATATGTAATGAAATTTATAATGTAATATATAATATATAATGTAATGTAATATATAATGTAGTGTAATATATAATATGTAATGTAATGCAATATATAATATGTAATGTAATGCAATATATAATGTAATATATAATATATAATGTAATGTCATATGTAATGTAATATATAATGTATAAAGCAGTGTAATATATAATGTAGTGTAATATATAATATATAATGTAATATATGTAATGTAATGTAATATGTAATATGTGATGTAATATATAATATAATGTAATATATAATATATAATGTAGTGTAATGTATGTAATGTAATATATAATCCCACAAATCTCTCCCTCTCCATCCCCACAAATTCCCCTCTTCCACCCCCAAAATCTCCCATCTCCCATCCCAATTTCCCCTTTTCCATGCCCCCAAACCCCCCCTGTCCCTCCCCAGATCCTCTCCGGGGAGGCTCTGCAGCTCAGGGATGGCACAGGAGGCTTCAGCAGCAGCAGATTTTTCTCTCTTTTAGCTCCTCACTCTGGAAAAAAACCTAAAGGAGACCTGGGATCCCGAAATTAGGGAGGCAGCTGAGGCTGGAGAGCTCGTGGAGCGAGGAGCAAAGCTCCTGGAAGCTTCTGGAAGCTCCTGGAAGCAAACCCTGCACACAGCCAGGTGAGTTTGCACTCAGTGTACCATTTTTATTTTGACATAGATAGATATTTGTATATATTACATCATTTAAAAACAGATTATTTGTAAAAACACATGCTTTTGGTTTGGTTTTTCGTTTGTTTTTTGCAGGTCAAAGCCACCCCAGCGTGTCCCACAGTGCAAAGGCGACCTGCAGCTCCCTCCTTCCTCCTCCCCTCTTCTCCCCCTTGGAAAAACGAGGTTCGTGTCCTTGTCACACCCTCCCAGAGCCACCACAGCGTGTCCCTCACTGCCCTGGGGGACAGCCGGGTCCTCCTGAGGGCTGGGAGGGGACACCGGGGACAGGTGAAGCAGCAGAGGTGACAGTGGCAGCCTGGCTCAGCTATGGACCCTTCACTCAGGGCTGCCACCAGCCCTGGGCCACCTGGGCTGGCCAGGGGTGGCTCAGGGGTGGCCCAGAGGTGGCCAGGGGTGGCCCAGGGGTGGCCAGGGGTGGCTCAGGGGTGGCTCTGAGCCTCAGAGAGCTGGGACAGGCTCCTCCATCCAGGAGGGAGAGGTGGGGGGATCAAAAACCGCCCTCGAATCGGCTCAGTTGGAGTAAAGAGAGGCTGAAAAGGTGTAAAAAGAGGCCCAGGAGGAGAAAAAAACAGACTCGAGGAGTAAATAGGGCTCCTTTGGGTTCTCAGCCCTTTTCCATGCACCACCCTAACCTCTGGGATGGATCCCCGTGGATGGATCCTCCTGGATGGATTATCCTGGATGGGTTATCCTGGATGGGTTATCCTAGAGAAATCCTCTTGGATAATTCCTCCTGGATGGACCCTCCTGGATGAATTCTCCTGGATGGATTCTCCTGGATGGATTCTTCCTGGATGAATCCTCCTGGAGAAATCCTCCTGGATGGATCCTCCTGAAGAAATTCTCCTGGATAACTCCTCCTGGATGAATTCTTCCTGGATAACTCCTCCTGAATGAACCCTCCTGGATGAATTCTTCCTGGATAACTCCTCCTGGATGAATCCTCCTGGATGAATTCTTCCTGGATAATTCCTCCTGGGTGAATTCCTCCCGGATGGGTCCTTCTGGAAGAATTCTTCCTGGATGGATCCTCCTGGAGAAATCCTCCTGGGTGAATTCTGCTGGAGAAATCCTCCTGGATGAATTCCTCCTGCCATCCCAGGAATCCCCTGTCTCGTTCCCCTCTTGGGCAGCACCAGGAAATCCCCCAGGCCCCTTCTCCTCCCTGGTTTGGGCTGGCAGGGGCAGCAGGGCACAGCCCTCCCAGCCCCAGTTCAAGCTTTTTTCCACCCAGGAAGGTTGGGAGAGCTGAGAGCAGAGGGAGGAGAGGCACTGACATCCTGAGGGGCTCCTCCCTCTGCAAATCCCCTGAGAAAAATGGAGAAAATGGAATTTTTCCTTTGTACAGCACCTATTGAAAAGTTCTCCCTTCTGTCCTGGGCTTCACTGAGGCTCAATCCTTTCCCATAAATCTGAAAAAATATCCTTTATGGCCTCACAGCTGCAAGGGGAAGCTTGAGCTGGGAAATGAGAATTAAATGAGCAGCAAAAGCTCTCCCTGATCCGCTGGAGTTCCAGGAGTGTGTCTGAAGTAGTGAATTAAAGATGATTTTTATTTTTTCCAAGTCCTGCTGGACACAACCCAAGCAGAGAACCGACGATGATTTGTCAATCAAGGGGCTGATTAGGAGAAAAAAAGGGAAATAACGACCGGTGGCTCGTACCCATCGTGGCCAAAAGGCTCCATCTGGTGGTGTTTGCACCCAAAAAGGAGCTGGGGAGGAGGGGGAAGCACGGATCGTGCTGGCTAAACTGGCTCACAGCACAGAAATGGCTTTAAATTCGAGTCAAAACTCGAGATTAAACTTCTCCCGAGCTGGGAGAAGAGGCGGCACGATGGGAACGGGGATTTTGTGTGGAGAAATGCACCTGCAAGGGGACAAAGCAGCCGGGGGAGGGCCACAAAACCTGAGCTGTGGCCACAAAAACCTGCACAGGGCAGCACAGCCGAGCAGGAGCAGGAATAATACAGCAAATATTTTAATGCTTTTCTCTTCAGCACAGCCCCTCAGGGAAAAGGGATCCTGCAGGAACAGCCAGGAGCAAAATGCCAAGCTCAGACGTGGAAGCAGGCTGAAAAAGTTGGTTAAAAAAGATGCAGGGGCAGGAGAAATGGGTTAAAAAATCCAAGCGGGTCCTGCTAAGCCTGGGCAGCTGCAAGCGGGGGAAAGGGAGGGATCCTTCATCTGCAGCTTGGGCAGGACAGGGAATACCCAGCTGGAACTGCCTGGCTGGCAGCAATCAGGAAGGTTTGGGATGGGAGGGAGGAGCTTGCTGCCCTCCTCACCCCAAAATCACTCAAGCATCCGTCAGGAACAGAACCAGGACAAATCCCTGCCCAGAGCAGCCTGCTCCGGGGATGGGCTGCAGCTCCAGAGGCTCCCAGAAAGAGCCAGGGAGCCCAGCTGGGGCAGGAGGAGGACAGGGCCACTGCCTGTCCCCAGCAGGAGGAGGACACGGCCACCTCCAGTCCTGGCACCCGCAGGTTTTAGTGCTGGGGGAGCTGCTGGTGCTTCCCAGTTGTGCCCCCAGGAGCTGCAGGAGGGTTTTCATGGAAAAGGGTCGGGATTGTCCATGGGAAGCTGGGAAAGGCTCAGGTGCTGGGCTCAGGAGCAGCAGGAGGAGGAGCAGCCCCGCTGGGTTTGTCCCTGCCGGGGTTTCCACCAGCTGGAGCAGCCAGGGCTGGGGTCACCCTCGGACACGGGGCTGGAGCTGTCAGCCATGGGGAGGGGGCTCTGCTCCTGCCCCGGGGCACAGGACCCACCAAGGGCACACACAGGCATTGTCACCCCTGCCACTGGGGCACTGTGTGCCACATTGTCATTGTCACCCCTGCCAGTGGGGCACTGTGTGGCACATCGTCATTGTCACACACTGCCACTGGGGCATTGTCACACCCCTCTACTCCTCTAGAGCAGCTGGAGGGGGGGCCAGGGATGTCCCCTCCCAGAGATGTCCCATCCCAGAAATGTCCCATCCCAGAGATGCCCCATCCCAGAGATGCCCCATCCCAGAGATGCCCCATCCCAAAGATGCCCCATCCCAGAGACACCCTATCCCAGAGATGTCCCCTCCCAGAGATGGCCCCTCCCAGAGATGCCTCCTCCTCAGCAGCTTTTTGAGGCATCAAACACAACAAAGCAGAGCCCCCCACCCCCCTCCCCAGTCCTCTCCTGGGGGTGCAGAGACCCCAGGCCCTGCAGCAGAAGGGTCCCAGCCCCAAGCCACGCTCTGTTCCTGGGGTGCCCCTGTCCCGGGGGTGTGGAGCAGAGCAGGGGGTGCTCGGTGCCCCCCGTGCCCGTGCCCTGTGCCCCGTCAGGGGGTGAAGAAGCGCCGCAGCACCAGGTGCGCCAGCACCACCACGGCTGCCACCAGCAGGTACTTGCAAATGTAAACATTGTCCAGGTTCTGCACGGCCTCCTGCCAGGGAGGGGACACGGTGGGGTCAGTCCTGGCGATGTCCTCGACCCCCAAATCTGAGCCCCTAAGCCCCAAACTCTGACTCCTTCAGCTACCCTGCCCCCAAACCCTGACCCCCTGTCCCCAAACCCTGACCGTCTGACTTCCTTGCCCCCAAACTATAACCCCCTGACCCCAAATCCTGCCCCCAAAACTGCCCCCTGGCCCCAAAACTGCCCCCAAACCCTGCCCCTTGCCCCCAAGCCCTGATTCCCCTGACCCCCAATCTCTGACTCCCCCAGCTGCCCTGAACCCCCTTAACCCCAAACCCTGCCCCTTGCCCCAAACCCACCCCCTGCTGCCAAACTGTGCCCGCTGCCCCCAAAGCTGCCCCAAAGCTGCCCTCAAACCCTGGCCCCCAAATCTGCACCCAAACCCTGCCACCTGCTTCCAAACCGTGCCCCCTGCCCTAAACCTTGGCCCCCAAAGCTGCCCCCAAAATCTGCCTCCAAACCCTGCCCCCAAAGCTGCCCCAAGACTACCCTAAAGCTGCCCCCAAACTGTGCTGCCTGCCCCAAACCTGCCCCTTGCCCCCAAACCTGCCCCAAACCTGCCCCCAAAGCTGCCCCAAAGCTGCCCCCTGCCCCAAACCTGCCCCAAACCTGCCCCTTGCCCCCAAAACTGCCCCAAACCCACCCCCTACCCCCAAACCTGCCCAGAGGTGCCCCCGAGCCGCCCCCGGGCTCACCCATCCTCCCTGCTGGGCGATCCAGCGCGCGATGCGGTTCTGCAGCATGAAGTCCCCGACGTAGCTCGCGATGCGGCGCAGGAAGCCGCTGACGCCGCGCTGCCACACGTGCATGGCCATGCGGTAGCCGAAGGCCAGCAGGGCGATCACCCGGCCCCAGTTGATGCCGCTCTCGAACAGGCTGCAACAAAGCCCCGGCGAGCCCTGAATCCCGGCCCCGAGCCGCCCAGGCCAGGGGAGCGCGAGCTGCGGGGTCAGGGTTGAGGAAACGGCCCCAGATTGTACCAGGAACAGCTTGGGTTGGATGTTATTGGAATTTTTTTCCTCTGGAAGAGTTCCCAGCCTTAGAATAGCTGCCCAAGCTGGGGGATCTTGAGCAGCGCAGTCAAGATTGAGGAAACGGCCCCAGATTGTACCAGGAAAAGCTTGGGTTGGATATTATTGGAAATTTTTTCCTCTGGAAGGGTTCCCAGCCTTAGAATAGCTGCCCAAGCTGGGGGATCTTGAGCAGTGCAGTCAAGACTGAGGAAACAGCCCCGGATTGTCCCAGGAACAGTTTAGGGTGGATATTATGGACAATTTTTTTCTCTGGAAGGGTTGGCCAGCATTGGAAGAGCTGCCCAAGCTGGAGGATCTTGAGCAAAATGATCAGGATTGAGGAAATAGCCCCAAGTAGTAACAGGAAGCTTTTAGTTTGCATATTTGGGAAAATCTAGTCATTGCAAAAGTTGTCCAGCCCAGGAGATCTCGAGCAGGGTGGTCAGGACAAGAGGAAACGGCCCCAGATTGTACCAGGAAAAGCTGAGGTTGGATATTATAGAAAATCTTCTCATGGGAGTTGAGGAAAGTGACGCAGAAATGGGGCCGCGCTCCGAATTTTCCACGGGAATCCAAACATTCCTGGGAAAAATGCAGCTCCGCAGCAATTTGCAAATTTACCTGACGGTGACAAGGGTTAATTTACCTGAGTGTGACCAGGACAGGGACAGGGGTTAATTAATTTAAATTACCTGAGTGTGACAAGGGTTAATTTACCTGAGTGTGACCAGGACAGGGACAGGGGTTAATTTCAGTTACCTGAGTGTGACAGGGACAGGGGTTAATTTCATTTACTTGAGTGTGACAAGGACAGGGACAGGGGTTAATTTCATTTACCTGAGTGTGACAAGGACAGGGACAGGGGTTAATTTACCTGCGTGCGTTGCCGCCTCAGCCAGCGCGGCTGCCCGGACAGGGGAGCAGGGAAAGGACAGAAAGGAAGGAGTTAAACACTGGAGAAAAGAAGGAATTAGACACAAATACCGAGCAGAGGGCACAGGGACAGGGCTGTCACAGCCAGAGGTGTTTGGAGGAGTGGCAGGAGCCCAGAGACCCATCCTGCCTGTGCCACGGGGCTGCCTGACCGGAGCAGTGCACAGGAGGAGGAGCAGACAGGCAGAAGACACAGCAATCACCCCGGGAAGCTCGCTGAAGCTCGCTGGGAGCTCAGCCAGGGCTGGAGGGCGAAGCTCAAAGGGGCAGAGTGTGGGTTTAACCAACAGCACTGACCACACCCGACCCCCCTTCCCTTCTCCCCCAGGGAAAGCCCCCAGCCCACGCCAGGAGCTCCTGAGGCTTTACCTGGAGGCGATTGTGGTGGAAAGCCCCCAGCCCATGCCAGGAGCTCCTGAGGCTTTACCTGGAGGCGATTTTGGTGGAAAGCCCCCGGCCCACGCCAGGAGCTCCTGAGGCTTTACCTGGAGGCAATTTTGGTGAAGTGCTCGTAGGCGTTGTCGCGGGTGGGCTGCAGGCTCTCCAGCATGGTGCGGAACTCGGCGTCGTAGCGCCTGTAGATGTCATCCCCGATGATGGCCAGGCGCTGCCCCACCTGGCTGCCGGTGCTGCGGGGCGAGCGGGAGTCAGGCCAGGCTCCGGAGCACGGCCTGGCTCGGAGGGAGGGCTAGGAGCAGGGATTTACCTCTCCAGGTCCTGCTGGATTTGCTCGATCTCGGGGTCGGGCGGCAGCTCTGCGCCGCGCTCCTGGCGCTCCTGCTGGTAGCGGTAGAAGGCGTAGCTGCGGAACACCTCCTCGGCCTCCTCCGCCACGCGGCCTTCTGCAGGGCCAGCAGGGACCACGCTCAGGGCACACGCTCATCCCCCTCCACTCTCAGGTTTGGAAGAGGCCATTCCCACAGAACCATCCCCAGGCCCACACATGTCCCCCCAGAACCATCTCCAGACCCACACATTTGTCCTTGTCTCCATACAACCCTCTCCAGACCCACACATGTGTCTCTGCCCCCTCACAACCCTCTCCAGACCCACACATGTGTCCCTAGACCCACAGAACCTTCTCCAGACCCACACATGTCCCCACAGAACCATCTCCAGACCCACACATGTCCCTGTCCCCACATAAACATCTCCAGGCCCTCATAAACTTCTCCAGACCCACACATGTCCCCACACAACCCTCTCCAGACCCACACAGGTGTCCCTACATGCACAGAACCTTCTCCAGACCCACACAGGTGTCTCTGCACCCTCACAACCCTCTCCAGACCCACACAATCCTCTCCAGACCCACACAGGTGTCCCTAGACCCACAGAACAGTCTCCAGACCCACACATGTCCCTGTACCCACATGAGCATCTCCAGGCCCACAGAACCTTCTCCAGACCCACACGTGTCCCCACAGAACCTTCTCCAGACCCACACAGGTGTCCCTGTCCCCACACTGCTCAGGGACACGGCCAGGACCAGCCCCCCAAATGCAGCAGGGAGCGTTTCAGCCCCAGGGTGACAGATCCCTCATCACACACATTCCACAGCTCCAGGGAAAGTCCCCACGGGATGTCCTGGATTAGAGCTTGGTTTGAGCTGCTCCAGAAGCACCTGGAGAGGGACAGTGGCTCCCACAGCCCCACTGACTGACCCCACAGGGACCAGGAACACCAAACCCTGTCCCACCATCCCAGAAATCCAGACTGGCCACTCAGCTCTCCAGAATCTGCATTTCCCTCCTGGGATCTTCCTGCCCAGGGCGGGGAAGTGAGGGCACAGCTGTGCTGGCAGTGCTGCCCCACAAACCCCATCCCCACGCCCCAAATCACAGCAAATCCTCCTCACGGGCGTTTCCAGCTGGTCCCACCTCCCCATCTGGGATGGACCTGCCCAGCTCAGGTTACACCAGCAGAGCTGAAGGGAAAGGACAGCTCCTGTCACTTTCCACGGGTTGTTTTCTGTTTTCAGACACGGGTTTGGTGGCAAACAAATCTCCAGATTTCCCCTCTCCTTCACTTTCTGAGAACTGGAGTCGGTGACGTTCCAGGGAGAGCCAGAAAATGAAACCAACTGAGTCAGAGTTTCAGGGAGAGGAGGGCAAACGCTCAGCCTGACACAAGAGGAAATCTCTGCACCAAAAAAAAAATCCCTGGAGCTATTCTTAGTAACGGCAGGACAGGAGGACACATCCCCCCTTCCCACAGGTGCTACCCCCACTGGGATTGTCTTGGGATCTCTCCCACCCAAGGGATCTGGATCAGGGTTTGCCTGGTGGGTTCCCAGTGCCAGCAGTGCCAAGGGGAGGCTTGGAGCTGCTCAGGGATGTCTGGAAGGAAGGAACTGCTCCGTGTCTGCTCCGTGTCTGCTCCGTGTCTGCTCCGTGTCTGCTCAGCTGGTTTACCCTCCTCACCTGCCCAGCAGCACCAGGAGTCACCGTGTCCCACCTTTCCTCTGCTGGGATGAGCTGAGGGTTTTTCTGTCGGCCCCATTCCCAGTTTCACCCATTAACCAGGGCTGGGCTCACATGGGGACAGTGGCCCTGCTCCCAGCTTGTCACCACTGCCCTGCCAGGGCACACGGGACCTGATGTGACCCCAAGGCCACCCAGACTGCCTGAGATCTGTGCTTTCCTCTGTGACTCAAGCCCCAAACCCCTCCTGCTCTCTCATGCTCAGGGAAGGAAATACACCACCCCAGGCAGCTCCCAGCACTTTGCTCTCTCCCTGCCTCCAATCCCACCTTGCTGCCCCCCCGACCATCCAATGCCAAGCACACGATCCTTGGTTATTTTGGATGGAAAAGAACCTCCAACCTTGCCCCGTTCCCCCCAGGGACACCTCCCACTAGACCAGCATGTCCCAAAATCCCTGAGCACCTCCCAGTTCAATCCCGTTCCTTACAGAGCTGATCTGTTACCCCAGCCTTGCAAAAAGCCCTGGAGACAGGAGATCCCATCCTGCCAAAGGAGCACAGCAGGGGAATGAACAGACAAACAAAGGTTTGAAGAGGAGGGGAGCTCTGGGTGCTGCCCTGAGCACCCCAGAACCCCTTACCTGAGCTGAGCCTGCGCCTGGGGCTCCCCCGGTGTCCCTGTGGGTCCCCCTCATTCCCTGTGGCCATTGCAGACGCGTTTGGGAATGGCAGCTTCACCTGGAAGGGTGATGGAGATGGTGAGTGGCTGGAGCCCTGTGGTCCCTCACAGCCCGAGGGTCAGGGCCCTCTGCTTTTATCTCTGCCAGGGCTGGCTCCACCCTTCCAGCTCACTCAGACTTCTGAGTACTGGCTCCACTCTGACCTCGCTGCGCTCCCCCTGTTTGAGGGGGAATGACATCATTGAGGTCATTTTTTTCGGCACAAAAAGAGACCTGACACCTCACACACATGCTAGCGGACTTCCTTCCTGCGTCCCAGAGAGCTGTGGGCTGCACCAGCTCCTCCTCAGCCCAGACCACAGAGCTTCATAAAAGGCTGGAAGAAAAAATTCCAGCACCTCTGAGGCTCCCTGGCTGTGACCACACTGAGCTGCCGTGACAACATCTCCAGGAGATGAGCCCTGATTTCCTCCAGGACTCCAATTTCCTCTAACTCCCCTTGTTCTTTACATTTCCCCTCTCAGAAAATAAGAAAATTCAATGAGAACTAAACACAAAGCTCATCTTTCCCCTGAAGTTCACAGGTGTCCTAAACCTGCAGTTCAGGGCTCATCAGAGCTCCTCGAGGCCACAAAGTTCCTGTCAGGATTAGAGGGATCAGGGCAGCTCCTTGCTGCTGGCTGACATTCCAGAGCTCATTCCCAGCCCACATTTCCACAGGGCTGAGCTGGGGGCTTTCCTGATCCGCACCAAGCCTGAACTCATGGATAAAACACAGCTCCTGACGCCCCAAAATTTAAATTGCATCCTGGACAGAAATAAAGGAAGTGCTGGGTAGGGATAAAAAACCACCCATGGGGATGGGAGAAGAGCACAAGGTGCTTCAAGCTCATGGCATCACAGTGGAGATTGTTCAGAAGGAAACAGAAATGTCAGACAGGAAGAGCAGCCCATTTGCTGTGGGCTGGGCCCTGGAAGTGCAAAGCTCAAAAAACCACGAGGTCCTGCACAGCTGCCCAGGGCCATGAGCCTGGTGACCAGGATGGAAAGGCTGGTTTTTCCTACACTCCGAGGATGGGAGGACAGGACTCCCCCTTCCTCCCCAGACTCAAACATCCCCATCCAAGGCAGAGCTGAGAACGCAGTGAGGATCATCAGCTGGACCAGGGCTAAATCCCTGGGGAGAGCTGCTGCCCACTGGCCCAGATCAGCTGCAGAGCTGCCTCTCCTGGCTCTCACAATTGCAGAATTCCTTATCCTGGGATGGGGCAGATCCCCCGGGATGGGGCAGATCCCTTGGATGGTGCAGATCCCTTGGATTGTGTCCATCCCCTGGGATGGTGCAGATCCCGTGGATGGTGCAGATCCTTTGGGATGGTGCAGATCCCTTGGATGGTGTCCAACCCTTGGATGGTGCAGATCCCTTGGATCATGTCCATCCCCTGGGATGTGCAGACCCTTGGATGGTGTCCATCCCCTGGGATGTGCAGACCCTTGGATGGTGTCCATCCCTTGGGATGTGCAGACCCTTGGATGGTGTCCATCCCCTGGAATGTGCAGACCCTTGGATGGTGTCCATCCCTTTGGATGTGCAGATCCTGTGGATGGTGCAGATCCTGTGGATGGTGTCCATCTCCACTCAGGAGCCTCCCATGCTTCGCCCTCTGCCGTGCCAGGCCATGGCCGAGCCCACCCGCACGGGGACCACTCAGAGCTGTCCCCAGGCTGGGAGCAGCTCCTTGGAGCTGTGGGAACGGTGGGAATCTCCTCTGTACCCCATAGTGCCGCCGCTCGGGTGGCACAGGATGCTGGGCAGGGTGTGGGTGCACCCAGCAGCGAGCTCAGGAGCCTCTGGAGCTTTTCCAGCTCGGCCTGTGGGGCAGGGGGCCGTGCCCACAGCGACCCAGGGCTGCCCAGGGGTGACAGGGGCTTTTCCTGTCTGGGACGAGGGAGTGAGGAGCGAGGACTTCCTGGAGCACGGGCTGCCCGTGCAGCACAGGAACCCAGAGGCTGATGACTCATGATTTTCGACTTGAATTTCGTTTTCGAAGCCATGCAGGAACTTCTGTTTCGTTTTCTTTCTGGGCCCTGGCAGCGCCGTTTCCACTGTCACACATGACGCCGCTGCCCTGTCACTGCTGTCCCCACCCTCTGCCAGCCCCAGATGACCCCGTGGGCTCCCAAAAGAGCTCACTGCCCGTCTCTGCAGGGCTCGGAGTGCCTCAGACCATCCTCCCCAGGTTCCAGAGCTGCTGCCCGTGCTCCTCCTGCTTCCCAGCTTCCCTGTTCCGCCTTTGTTATGGGAACAGGGAGAACAGGGAAGGGTGGGAAGGAGGAGATGACACCCAAACACCCAGAGACAGCCTGGGGCTGCAGGAAATGAAAACTCTCCAAGATTTGAGTCAGGGCTCAAGGGAGGGTGTCAGGGCAGCTGCAGGATCTCATCCACCCCACAAGGGTCCTGTAGGAGGCTGCAAGGGGTTAAAAGCAGCTGCAATCCCCATATCCCAACCCAGCCACGGGGCTCTGGAATCACCCCCCGACGTGTTATGAATGCCAGGAAATCGATGGAGCATCCCCTGGGATGCCTTTGGCAGCGATCCCTCCTGGGCCAGAGATCCCACAGGATTCCTGACCCCATCCCCGCCCTCCAGCGGGGCCAGGGCCCCTTCCCCTGCCCCTGCCCCTTCCCCTGCCCCAGGGCAGCAAAATGGGGAGTTTGGCCAGTTTGGGGGCTGCCCAGTTTGGGGGCTGCACAGTTTGGGGGCTGCCCAGTTTGGGGATTGCCCAGTTTGGGGGCTGCCCATTTTGGGGGTTGCCCAGTTTGGGGGTTGCCCAGTTTGGGGGCTGCCCAGTTTGGGGATTGCCCAGTTTGGGGGCTGCCCAGTTTGAGGGCTGCACAGTTTAGGGGCTGCCCAGTTTGGGGGCTGCCCAGTTCTGTGGTTGAAGAGTTTGGGGGTCGTGCAGTTTAGGGGTTGCCCATTTCGGGGTTTGCCCACCCAGCACGGCCCCAGGGTGGGCCCCCAGCATCCACCCAGCCAAGGTCGCCCCCCAAGCCGCGCCCGTGGCCGGGGTCCCCCCCCAGCACAGCCACAGCGCCGTGCCCGTGTCCAGGTGACAGCCCGGGCGTGGCGGGACGGGTGTCACCCGTTCCCCAGCGGGGACAGCTCTGCTCACCGATGTCCCCTCCCCTGAAGCCTTCGGGCCCTGCGCGCCCGATGATGCCGAGGGCACTGCCACCACCGCGGCGTAAAAAAACCCGCCCGGAGAAAATACGGATAAACGAGGGGAAATTCCCTTTTTGGGGCAGCTAAATTCCCTCTCTGGGGCAGCGACCCGCCCGGAGCGGGACCTCCAGCCCCGGCCCGGGGGTTTCTCGTACCCAGCGCGTCCCCTGAGGAGCCACCACGCACTTTTGTCCTTGTCACCCCTCCCGCAGCCCGCAGCTGCCGCTCCATCCCTGCCCATCCCGGCCGGGCGCGGAGAGCAGGGATAACCCATCCCAGGAGAGCCTGGGGAGGGGGAAGCGGGGCTGCCCTCGCCACTCACCGCGTCCCGGAGGGGAGCAGCGGGTCGGGATATCCCGGGAGCTACCGCATCCCGGCCGGGCTCCGCTCCATCCCTGCGGCCGCTCCCTTCCTGCCTCCCGCCCCGAGCGCGCCGCGGGCAAAGGAAGCGCCCGGGGCCGGGGAGGAGGAGGGAAAAGAAGAAGAGAGAAAAAAAAAAAAAATCAAGTAGAAACCCAACCCCACTGACCATAGATAGAGGCGGGCGCGGAGCCGCGCTTTATTCAGATTTATTCAGCTCCCTCTAGAGGCACCAAGCCCGGCAGCGCCGAGCACCGGGGGCTTTTTGGGGGGTTCTGGGGGCTCCTCGGGGGAAGCTGAAGCGTCTCCAGGTCGCTGCGCGGCTCGGGGGGTGCCGGGTGCGGGGTCGGTACCGCACACCCCGAGCCACCCCCGCACCCTCCCTGCCGCGCTCTCCCGGAGATGCTCGGCTCCTCCCTGGCTTCTCCAGGAGCTTTTCCTTACGGCTGCACCCTAAATTCGCCCTCTGCCCGGTTCCCCGGACGAGAGCCCGGTTAAATAACGATTTGAGGGTTTATTTTTCCTCGGAGGGAACTTGTATCGATCCGGCAGGAAAAAAAACCACAAGTCCCCGGTGGCGGAGGCGGCTCCCAGCGAGCGCCTCAGGGAATTCGAAACGCGCGGAGATTTTGGGGAAATCCCAGCAGCTCGAGGAGAGATTCAGCCCTGGAGGGTTCAGCAATCTGCCCCAGCTGCTTTTCCTCTCCTCGCTCCTTGGGCCGCTGCCAGGGCCGCTGCTGGGGCTGGAAAATGCCAGATAAGCAGCCGAGCTTTGGGGCTGGGCAGAGCCCGAGCGCTGATTATCGCATCACCTGTCTGCCTGTCTGTCTGTCTGTCTGCCCGGAGCGCTCTGAGGGCCCCGCGGGAGCCAGGGATTCGGGGATTCCTGCCTGGAATGGGTCCCTTGGCTTTGGAATGTCTGGATCTGGAATATGAGGATCTCCTCTCAGCCACTCCTGAGGGAAGTTCAATTCCTCCGCGAGGGAGGGGAGGTGACAGCTCGGGGGAGTCACTGTCCCCTTTTTTGGGCTTGTTTTGGTCAGCAGGCGAAGGTGCAGAACCCCCAAAAGCAGAGGTGTCCCCGGGGAGAAGCTCTGGAACACGAGCAGACAGCGAGGGGCTTCAGATGAGGTGGGTGAGAGGATGAGGGGGGGATGCTGCTGAGGGGGGTCCCAGGGCTCCCAGGCCTTGGAAAAGGTGTAAGGATGGAGAACCACGGGAAAAACTGATCCCAGCTCTGCCCTGGCAGAGGCTGTGCCCCTCCAGGGGTGTCCTGGAGGTTCTTCCATCCCTCCACGGCCCTTCCCAGCTGTGGAGGGAATAACCTTGGGATGCTGCTGGGGAGGGTCCCAGTGCCCCCAGGCGTGGGAAGAGGTGTCAGGATGGAGAACCACGAGCAAAACTGATCCCAGCTCTGCCATGGCCCCCCAGGGCTGCCCTGGAGGTTCTTCCATCCCTCCATGGCCCTTCCCAGTTGAGGAGGGAATAACCTTGGATGTGCTGCTCAGCAGGGGGCAGCCCTTGGCTTTTGGGACTGCTTGGCCCCTTGGTGCCAGGGACACCTGCCCCATGCCACGGAGCGTTCCGGGAGCTCCGGGTGATGAAACGGCCCGCGGAGGGGGAAGGGTGGGAGCTGAGGGAAAGGTTTTTTCCCAGCTCAGCTGCCGGTGTCAGTTCCATCAGAACGGAGCTGCTGGACGCAGACAGTCAGTGCTGACACCATCTCTGCCCGGTTCTGTTCCCACTGAGGGCTCCTGCCCCGGGCAGGGCCATGGGAAGGGACGAGGAGGCTCCTGCAGCCCCTGGGATGGGCTGCTGCTCACGAGGTGAGCCAGGAGAGAAATGAACTGCCAGGGGCAGGGCTGGACAGGATTTTAGCAGAAGTTCCTCCCTGTGAGGGCGGGCAGGCCTGGCACAGGGTGCCCAGAGCTGCTGTGGCTGCCCCTGGCAGTGTCCAGGGCCAGGCTGGAGCAGCCTGGGACAGCGGAAGGTGTCCCAGGGGTGGCACTGGATGGGCTTTAAGGTCCATCCCAACCCATCCGAGGGTTCGGTGGTTCTGAATCTCCTCGGAGCACCAGGTGGCACTCTCCGACTTCCCAGCGAGCCGAGCTGAGCCGGGCTAACCCGGCTGGGAGAGGCAGACACCGCTGGATCCCATTCCTCAGAGCATTCCCAGAGCGATCCCAGAACCCAGAACATTCCCAAATACCAGAACATTCCCAGAACCCAGAACACTCCCAAATACCAGAACATTCCCATCCCTCAGAACATTCCCAGCCCTCAGAATATTCCCATTCCCCAGAGCATTCCCAGACCCCAGAACATTCCCATTCCCCAGAGCATTCCCATATCCCAGAACATTCCCAAATACCAGAACATTCCATGCCCTCAGAGCATTCCCAGACCCCAGAGCATTCCCAGCCCCCAGAACATTCCCGGTCCTCAGACATTCCCATTCCCCAGAGCATTCCCATTCCCCAGAGCATTCCCAAATACCAGAACATTCCCATTCCCCAGAGCATTCCCAGCCCCCAGAACATTCCCAGCCCCTAGAGCATTCCCAGCCCTCAGACATTCCCATCCCTCCGAGCATTCCCAGCGCGGGTCAGGGGCCGGAGCAGCTGCTGGCAGCGAGGCCGGGCTAATCTGGGAATTGTATGCCAGGAAGGGCACACCCAGCCGGGACAAAGGCTGCGCTCCACGCTCCAGCGCTCCGGGCTTCCCCCTGAGCGCCCCAGAGCTGCTTTGGAGCCGGCCCGGGCCTCGCCTGCTCCCTCCCCGCACCTGCCCGGGGGTTGGGCACCTGCTCCAGGTGTGGGGACGGAGTTTGGTGACGCCGTGTGAGCTGCTGGATGCTTTCCCAGCCGCCTCGTGTTCCTGCCCGTCCCTGGGGAACGTCACAGAACGGGGATGCAGCACCCGAACTGCCCTGGCCGGCCTGAAAACAGGGCTGGGAGAGAGATGCACACCCTGGCCAGCTGAAAACAGGACTGGGAGAGAGATGCACACCCTGGCCAGATTGAAAACAGGGCTGGGAGAGAGATGCACACCCTGGCCAGATTGAAAACAGGGCTGGGAGAGAGATGCACACCCTGGCCAGCCTGAAAACAGGACTGGGAGAGAGATGCACAGCCTGGCCAGCCTGAAAACGGGGCTGGGAGAGAGATGCACGCCCTGGCCAGCCTGAAAACGGGGCTGGGAGAGAGATGCACAGCCTGGCCAGCCTGAAAACAGGGCTCGAGAGAGATGCACACCCTGGCCAGCTGAAAACAGGACTGGGAGAGAGATGCACACCCTGGCCAGCCTGAAAACAGGGCTGGGAGAGAGATGCACACCCTGGCCAGCTGAAAACAGGACTGGGAGAGAGATGCACACCCTGGCCAGCTGAAAACAGGGCTGGGAGAGAGATGCACACCCTGGTCACCCCCAGGGTGTTTAATCTGGACCCTGACAGTGGCAAATTCACGCGGCCATCGTTGTTTTCCTGCCGGTGTGGTTCAGCAGAGCTCTCCTGGCAACAACCCCTTCCCATGATGCCTTCCCGGGTACCAAAACTCCCCGTCCTTGACACATCCTTAGAAGCCTTGAGCTCCAAATAGACTCCAGGCTGTGCAAAACCGCCCGAGATTTCCCGAGGCTGTGGGAGATGTGGGGGTGGGCTATTATTAGCGCTCAGCCTCCGCCGGGGCAAGTGTCAAACACCACCGAGGTGTCGGGAGGAAGGCTTTGACCCGGCTGAGTCACTGCAGGGCAGCTCCTGGCGGGGTTCTGGGCATCCCCGAGGGAAGCAGCTGGTGTCATCTGCTGCGAGGAGCCTTTCCACAGTGTCACCGTGCTCCTTGTCCCCGTGGGAAGGGGAGACGCCTCGGCCGGGCTGCGCCGGGGAGCTGCTGTGCCCTCGGAGGTCACTTGTCACCCTGGCGCAGCTGCAGGGACGCCGCCGCATCCTGCCGGCGGTATTTTAAGGCGGTTGTTTACAAACAGCAAGGGGGAGCCGCTCACGGACCTCTGCGCCGATGGAAAACCGGGATCCGGCGCTGCAGAGCTGGCCCAGGTGGGATGGCTCCATCCCCTTTCCACCACCCTGCTCCTCCTGAGCCCCACGGGCTCGTCCTGCTCCTGCTGCACCTCCACAAAGGCCTCCTCCGTGCAGGGTGCTGCTCCAACACGGAGGGAAAGAAAGGAAAGGCCCGGAATAGAGTCCAGGCTGAGGTTCACGGGGCTCGTGAAGCTGCTGTAAAGTTGCATTACAAATGTGAGCCGCTCGGATATTCCAGTGATCCGAGCCAGCAGAGGAGAATATTTTAAATGAAATATTCATGGGGATCCTCAGCCTGCGAAAGTGATAGAGCTCTGCTGCCTTCTGTGGACTCACACTAATTTATTTTTTATTATGACCCATTTGTAGGATGATGGGGCCGGGAGGCTCCAGGCGGTCGCCTCCAGCTTCAGATCCCATTTTGGTTTGTTTTTTTTTTTCAGGTGCTCTAAAAGCACAGAACAGCTCCACGATCTGTGCCCCAAATTCCAAACCGCTAAGGATGTAGCCTGGTATTTCTGACACACCAAACCTGGGCTCTGACACAGGCTGCAGTTCCGCCCTGCCCTGGCAGCTCAGACAGGCCACGGGGTCCCCTCTGTGCTGCTGGCACTGCCCTGGGCCCACAGGGTCCCCTTTGTGCTGCTGGCACTGCCCTGGGGTCCACAGGGTCCCCTCTGTGCCACTGGCACTGCCCTGGGGTCCCCTCTGTGCTGCTGGCACTGCCCTGGGGCCACAGGGTCCCCTCTCACTGCCCTGGGCCCACAGGGTCCCCTCTGTGCTGCTGTCACTGCCCTGGGGTCCCCTCTGTGCCACTGGCACTGCCCTGGCTGAGGAAGGGACCAGCATCCAACCAACAAAGGGCACTCACAGCCCCGGAGCAGATGGGAGAAATATTTGCCAAACAAAGGCTCTATTTTCAAGGAAATCCTCTGAGTTTCTGCCTGGAAGACAGAAATGATTCAAGCTCTGGCGCAGGCGGCCGAGGAGCCGTGGGTAGGAAATTCTCCTGTCATGGGCTCTGCCGGGGCTGCAGCAAGAGCTGGGGCTGCTTTTCCAGGCGGATATCATTCCTGCTTTGCATTTGGGAATGACTCGAACCCCTTTGCAGACTCCAGATGCACCTATTTCATCTCTGGAAGCGTCCCAGGGGAGGTTGGACAGGGCTTGGAGCGAGCTGGGCTGGTGGAAAGTGTCCCAGCCCCTGGCAGAGGATGGAACTGGGGGATCTTTATGGTCTGTCCAACCTGTCCAGGGATGGGCCATCCCCAGCTACTCCGTCCACACATCCAGCCCTGCTCAGCACAGCAAGCAGCTTTGGGGTCTGCTGGTGGGATGTGAAATACGCTGTAATGTCACCAATAATCCTTAAAGCCCCACAAAACGCAGCACTTGCGTGGCTCCCTTTCTCCTTTCCCAGCTGTAAATTCTGCCCAGCTCCGGCTCTTCCCCCTCCACCCGTGCCCGTCCTGGTTTATGGCACCGCCACAAGCTCCCGATTGATTCACATGCGGACTCCGCGAAGAGTCTCTCCCACCCCGCGCTGTCCCCCGGTCCCCTGTCCCGGCTGCAGTGACTCAGCCCATCATGACTAACTCTTCCCTCTCCGGCAAACCGGGATCGCGGCTCCGTTCAGCGCCCAGCGCCGGGAGCGCCGGAGAACCGCCCTGGCACAGCCTGACTCATCCCGGGGAGGCGACGGCCGGCTGAGCGGGGCTGGAACGGGGCTGAGCGGGGCTGGAACGGGGCTGGAACGGGGCTGGAACGGGGCTGGAGCGGGGCTGGAGCGGGGCAGCCCCTCCTGCGCTCCCCCCATCGCATCCCCGTGCTGGGGACGGGATGGAGCCGGTGCCTTGAAATCAGGTGCCAGGCTGGATATTGCCCATCCTCACGGGGTTGTTTCCTCCCCGGCGGGGTTTGGAGGGTTTATCCACCCTGCGGGGGTTTGCACCCAGCCTGTCCTCACCCTCCAGCACGATGGGGTGGGCTTGGGAGTCAGGATTTTCCCTCACCTGGGCTTGGGAGTCAGGATTTTTCCTCACCTGGGCTTGGGAGTCAGGATTTTCCCTCACCTGGGCTTGGGAGTCAAGATTCCGCGGGTTTGGGAGTGAGGATTTCCCTCACCTGAGTTTGGGAGTCAGGGTTTCCCTCACCTGGGTTTGGGAGTCAGGGTTTCCCTCACCTGGGTTTGGGAGTCAGGGTTTCCCTCACCTGGGTTTGGGAGTGAGAATTCCTCTCACCTGAATTTGGGAGTCAGGATTCCCTGGGTATGACAGTGAGGATTTCCCTCACCTGGATTTGGGAGTGAAGATTTTCCCTCACCTGGGTTTGGGAGTCAGGATTCCCACGGTTTGGGAGTGAGGATTTCCCTCACCTGGGAGGGACAGCCACCCCCCTGAGGGTGAAACGTGTCTGATGAGACTTTGTTACCCCACAGCCAGTCCCCGCTTTGAGGCGATGGAACATGTGCACAGAAGGGATGATGTGGAAGGAATTCCTGCCTCTGAGGGTGCCTGGAGCAGCTGTGGCTGCCCCTGGATGCCTGGCAGTGCCCAGGGCCAGGCTGGAGCAGCCTGGGATGGTGGAAGGTGTCCCTGCCATGGCAGGGGTGGAATGGGATGGGATTTAAGATCCTCCCAACCCAGCCCATGCACGATCCTGTCCCTGGAGGGCACGGGGTCCCCTCCAGCTGTGCCCTGAGCATCTCCAGTGCCATCCAAGCAGGAACACAGCCGTGCCCCAAGCTGGCACCCCCGTTCCTGACATTGTCACCTGCAGGAGCCCAGGCAGGCTGTGTGCACTCTGTCCCCCGCCCCTTGGGGACATGCCCAGTGTGACAGGGGCGGTGGCCTGGCTAACAGGGAGGCACAGGCCACGGGCCACCGGCCTTCAGCCCGTCACTCAGCAGGAAGGAAGGCAAGGCAAGGCTGTGGTTTGCTCAGCGAGGGCTGTAATTAGGCTGATTGGCACTAACTTGCCTCAAAACTCTGGGGAGGAGGGGAGAAACCACAGCTCAGCCATTTCATGTGGGATTTTACTGGGAGAGATGGAGCCAGCACAGGGCTGGCTCCGTCCCTCCTCCCTGTGACATTGCCATGAGCCCTTTGAGAGCAGACCACCCCCAAGATGAGCTTCACCGTTGTCCCCTCCGCTCCAAACCTGCCTGGCACAGCATCCCCAAAGCCCAGCTCAGGCTGGGATGGAGCTGAGCGTGCCCTGGGGCTGGCAGGGCACCGTGGGCTGCGTGCCCGGAGCACGTTTCCTGCCAGCTCTGATAAGCTGTGCCTTCATTCACGGCTGTGCGCTGACCACAGGCCACATGAGAGGCTCGGCGTGGCCCACTTGGGAGCAGAGGAAACACGGCGTGGCCTGGCAACCCCTCTGAAGGAGCTGCTGGGAGGAGAAGCCGTGCCTGGCCGTGGTGGAGCCCTTTGGGGTTCCTCAGGGGCTGGGCACGCTGTGGGATCTGATCCCAGCGCTGCTGGAGCTGCTTGGGAAATCTGCTCGTTTGTCATAGAATCCCAGACTGGTTTGGGGTGGGAAGGACCTCAAAGCTCACCCCGTTCCCCCTCCTGCCATTGACACCTTCCACTCTTCCAGGCTGCTCCAAGCCCTGGTGGGACCAGTCAGGTCTGGGTCCTGCCCTGATGTGCAGGAGAAGGCCTCGGGTGAATAAAGGGGGCTTTTCCTGGGATGTAAATTGAGCCAGCGAGGCTGGCAGTGCTGCTCCCACGCGAGCACAGCTGAAGTGGGCAAAAAAGCGGCGGATTTGGGGCACAGCTGAGGAGGATTTTGGAGGTGGCTGCACACAGGGGACACGTGAGGCGCAGGGCAGCGGTGGGCAGTGCAGAACCTCTCGGGCAGCTGACGGAAGGGATGGGAAACGAGGAACAGGGCTCTTCCCTCACCCACCCCGGCCCGGGCTGAGGGTACAGCTGGCAGCCCCAGCCCCTGCTCCACCCCCCAATTAACCCGTGTTTGCTTATTAGGGGAGTTACAAGCCTGTGCAAACACTTCCATTTGCTTTCGATAAAGCCAAGGGAGGAGAAAACCCTGCCCGTGAGGTGTGGCCGGACCCCGCAGGCTCCTCCCAGGGGTCTGGGGGCTCCCGAGGGCCACCTGCCAAGGCCCGAGCATCCCTCCCTGCCGAGGTGTCACCCGCTGGCTGTCCCCAACCCCGCTGCTCCCACACAAGCGCGCCGTTTGTCCCAAGCTTGGCCCGGTGTCGCTAACGGCAACTGCTAATTGTTCTCGCGCTCTGCGCTATATTTAATTCCCCACTATTATTTTTTCCCCTTTTAATCATAAAAAGCCTAAATTTCCCTCGGGGAAGGTTATTGGCTCGAGTGTGGAAATATACCTGTGCCTTGCATGGCGCTGGGCCACCGGGGCTTTGGCTGTATTTTTAAACCCAAGTACAAAGTGTCTTCCACGCCAGCGCCGTTTAACCCTTCCCAGGAGGGAGAGGGGGAGGAAAGGAGTGCATGGGGGGGGTTCTTCCCTTTTCCTCACCTCCTGCTCAGAGCCGGATGGGTTTGGATGCATGGACGGCAAGGTGGGCAAGGAGAAGCGTGGGCTTTGAGGAATTGACCCCCATATTCCTCCGGCAGTTCCTCTGCTTCTCCCTCTCCCAGACCCGCGAGGTCGCCCCGAGCATCTCCTCCTTCCCGGCCTCCTCCTGCCCCCGCTGTGGGTGTGTGGGGGAGGTTGGGGTGCCCCGAGGTAACCCGGAGCCTCACCACCTTTGAGGATGTGGGCCAAAGTCATCCAGTCTGAGAGCTATTTCAGGGGAGCGCGCTGCTCCCGCGGGAGCCCTGGCACAGCCGCCGCCGGAGCCGGCCGGGCACGGGTGGGACGGGCAGGAGGGAGCTGCTCCCGTCTCCTCCGTTAATGAAATCACCCCAGGGGGCTCAGCCCTTCCCCCGCAGACCTTGGGGTGCCTTTCAAGCCGCTGCGGCAGGGGGAGGTCTGGGTTTGCAGCCCGGAGCAGGTTTGGGGTCTCGCTCTCATCCCTGTGGAGGTTCCGTGCCAAAGGAGCGGTTTTGTTCAGTGGTAGCTGCTCGGTGCTCTGAAATGCTCGCTCAGAAGGAGAAATGGGGTTGAAGCAGCTCTTTATTCTGGCCTGGGGTCAGGCCTGGTTTCATCCATCCCAGCCCTGACGCCGCTTCTCTCTGGGGTGGGAGCACGGGGCAGCAGCTGAAAGGCTCCTCACAGGCTTTGTGCTGCCTCTGGGTGCTCCCTGACCCCGCTGCTGCCCTCAGAGCCACCAGACAAGGGGACGAATTCCCCTCCTGGCCCAAGAACCCCCCTCCTCTGCCTGACCCTCAGCAGAGCCCTCTCCCTGCCTGCTCTGCCCGGCACAAGGGACCGAGTGTCTCCCTCCCTCCTCCTCAAACAAAGGCAGCCACAGTTATTTTTCTCCTTCTTCTTCTTCCAAGTGGTTTCACCCTTGAGTTGCCAGCCTTGGTTTGGGATTCCTGAGGGGACCAGAAGCCAGAGGGGGCCCTGGCAGGGTGCTGGGAAGCTGTTTGGGCACCAGCACCCAGCTGCCCTCCCCAGCTGCTCCATGCCCTCCAACTGGCTCCCGGGGCATCTGGACAAAGTTGAGCTCCAAGCAGGCTCCTGTGGAGCTTTGGGGGGTGAGGATGAACCCCGGGTGATCTGTTCTGGGAATCCAGCCCCATCCCAGTGCCGGGAGCGCTCCCTGCCAGCGCGGGAAGGGTGGGCAGGTAAGGGGAGCTTTGCCAAGGGAGCATCCCGCGGGCAGGGCGGGGGCCTGGGGCAGGGAGGGGACCCTGCAGCTCCTTCAGAGGAGCAATTTCAGCATGAGAAAGGAATGTGGCTCCCGGCCCTGCCAGGGATGGGATGGAGGCTGTGCTCAGGAATAGGGATGATTTCTGCTGGCCTGACTCACTGGCGGCCTCCTCGCAGCCACTTCCTCTCCGGGAGGCAGAAACTCCCAGTTTTTATTTATCACACGGCTTAAAGTAGGGGTGAAGGAAGGAAATGTTCTTATTTTTAACTGCTCTGTCTCCCCAGGGCCTGGGCCAGCGCTGGCATGGCAAGGTGGCCACCAGGAGCATCCCCGTGGCCACCAGGAACATCCCTGTGGCCCGGGCTCCCCCTCACTTGAGCACTGCAGGCTGTTGGCAGCTCCCCACGGGCTCTGAGCCCGTGCACGGAGTGTCCCTGCAGGCTGGGAGCATCGAGGGACCCTGAGCAGAGCGGGGACACCCAGGGTGGGCAGGGGGATGGCTCGGTGTGGGCACAGCCACGCTGAGGGCTCCTGAGATCCACTGAGCCCCAGGGAAAATTCATTTCTTTTCCCTTGAAGCCGCCTGCCCGTGCTGCTGTTTGTGTGGGGACAAACCTTGGTGACCTCCTGGGGGTCCCTCTTTGTGCCCCCCACAAGAACAGAGCTGTCACCAATCCCAGCTGCTGGGGGTCCCTCTTTGTGCCCCCCACAAGGACAGAGCTGTCACCAATCCTGGGGTGCTGGGGGTCCCTCTTTGTGCCCCCACAAGGACAGAGCTGCCGTGTCCTGGAGGATGGGGAGGGTTTTATCCATCCCAGCTCCACCCAGGGAGCATTTGGGGATGCTGTGTCACCATTCCCAGGGCTGAGAGTGGGCACGGTGACACCCCTGGAATATTTTGGGTTCCTCAGCTGAGCTGGGACATTCAGTGCCTGGCTGGGCACTGTCACCTCCCTGATGGTGCCATGGGTGGGACGGAGGCTTCCAGAGGCTCTGTCCTGCTGTTCCCGGTCCTCCTGGGTGGCACAAACCAGCCCTGGTGCCTGTTTGTGCAGTGCCACGGGGTTTTTGCACTCCCAGAGGGTTTTTCTTGCCCAGCCGTGCCCGGTGAGGCCGGTGGCACTGGCGTGGCACAGCCACGGTGCCCCTCAGCTGAGGCACTGCTGGTGTCTGTGCTCAGAGCAGCTGATCCAGGTGTGAAGTTTGGGACTTTGGCTCCTTGGGGCTTTCCTTCAGCTCCTGTTGTGAAACCTTCATTTGCTTCTAAAAGCAGTGAGTTTTTGTTGGGTTTATTTTTTTTTTTCTCATGATCTTCTCTTTTCCCCCTCTGTTGCCCTGAGATAAAGGCTTCTAAATTTGTCCTGTGCTGAAAACGCAGCTAATCCTGATGGACCTGAATTCGCATCTCCCCCCCAGAGGAATTGCACTAATTTTTTTCCCTTTGTTCTGCCAGGGGACCTGTCCGTTTCCTAGTGGAAAGAAAAAAAAAAAAATCACTATTTAGGGCAAGGTTTATATTCCCGAAACCTGTGTTTGTTTGCGAGAAAAGAGGACAGGAGGGAAATAAATGAGAAAAGCATCATGCTGCTTTCTTTTTTTTTTTCCCTCTCCCGATATTGTTTTTACAGCAGGCAAATTTTAATTAAAGTGAAGAACTGGGTCGCTTGTGCTGTCCAGAAGATGCTCTGAGGACGTGCTCCTTTCCCACCAGAGTTAATTTGGGAGCCCAGAGCAGCTGGCCCAGCCCGGAGGTGTTGGGAAGGCTCCTGAAAGGACTGCAGGGGCAGGGTGGGCTCTGGAGGAGGGCGTGGGGGTCTCTCCTTCCTGCCCGCAGCTCCTGGCGGTGATGGAGGGGTTGGATGTCACCTTTTGGCTGCTGGCTGAGCCCTGTGCCACTCTCAGAGCCGGGGTGTCACCGTGGCGGGGGACGCAGGGGGCGGGCAGGGTCTGGCAGCGCTGCGGGGACAGGAGGGGACAGCGCTGCTGAGAGGCAGAGCAGGTGCGAGCTGGCCCTGCTGGGAGCGTCAGGAGCCGCCTGGGCTTCAGGAAGCCGCAAGCGCTCGCTTGGGGCAGGAAAATCCACCGGGAGCCGCCTCGGCCTCACCTGGAGCTCTGCGTGCTGCGGGACCCCGGAACGCGCCGGCTGAAGGGACCGGGACAGGGACCGGGACAGGGACCGGGACAGGGACAGGGACCAGGACAGGGACCTGCGGCTCCCGCGGTGCCCCCGAGGAGGGGCTGCCCCAAGGGGGCGGCCCGGGAGGGGCCGTGCGGGGCGCGGAGGGAGCGGCGGCAGTGACCGCTCGCTGTTACCGCCGGCCGCGGACCGCGACCCCCGAGCGGGGCAGAGACCCCCCCCCGGCCTGGGGGCTCCGCGCTGCCTCTGAGCGGCCCCAGGGGTTGGTGCCGGGGGCCGGGGCTGGCGGAGCCGAGCCGGGGCGGCGGAGCCGGGGCTGCCCGCGGGCACCGGGGCGCGCAGCCCCCGTTCCCCCCCCGGCGGGAGGCGGGTGCGGGGGTGGGGCCTCTGGTGGCCCCCCCCGTCCCGGGCGGCCCCGGGTCCCCTCCCCGCACGCTGCTGCCGGCGGGACTTCCTGATCCCGCCGCATTGGCCGCAGGTAGCGCAGCTGTGCGGGACGGGGCACGGACAGACGGACAGAGCCCATGCGGACCCTTAGCTGAGCTTCATCCCCCGCCCCCTCCTCCTCCTCCTCCTCCTCGTCTTCCTCCTCCCTCCCTGCCCGGCTCCCTTCCTGCCCGGCACATGTAAAACTTGTGCGTGGGGCTCCGCTCCCGTCCCGCTCCCGGTGCTGCTGGCGGCAGGAGCCGGGCTGGGATCGTCCCCCCGCCGAGCAGAGACCCCTCGGCCCCCCACCCGGAGCGGAGACCCCCCGGCTCCGCTCGCCCATGCTGGATTCCGGCCCGGGAAGGTGACTGCAGGAGGAAGCGGCGCCGCGCCGGGTCAGGGTAACCATGAATGAGATGTCGAGTTTCCTGCACATCGGGGACATCGTCTCCCTGTACGCCGAGGGCTCCGTCAATGGCTTCATCAGCACCTTGGGGTGAGCGAGGGGCTCCCGGGGCCGCCCCACGGTGATTCCGGGATGGACGGGACGGGACGGGCGAGCGGAGCCGGAGCGCGGTGGGAGAAGGAGCCGGGGAGCTCCGGGCGCTCAGCAGGGACGGGGACAGGAGCCGGGCAGGGGGACACGCTGTCCCCGGGCTCGTCCCCGGGCTCGCCCCCGGCTCCAGCTGCTGTCAGGGGCGGGATGTGGCCCTGCAGGGACCCTCGGCCCCCCTTCCCCTGGCCAGCAGCTGCTTCCCCCCATTCAGGGGCTGGGGGGACGAGATGGGTTTGAGCAGCGCGAGGGTCGGTGGGGTGAGGACGGGGACATTGTGGGGGTGACAGCTCGACCAGCCGGGTCCCCTCCTGGGCACGGGGTCATTCTGGGAGAGCTGGCACTGCCCTGTCCCCCAGCCCTGCCCGGTGGGCCGGAGGCTGCCGGCCCTGGACAGGCAGTGGCGGCTCCCGCTGTCCCCTCGGTGTCGCACACAGCCGCCGGTCAGCGGGAATCCTGCAGGGTCGCCAAGCCGGGCTGCTCATGGCCAGCAAGTGCTGCCAGGGGGCTGGGGGACAGGGCAGTGCCAGCTCCGGGCTCAGGCAGCTCCCTGGATGTGGCAGGACGGGCCGGGAGATCTCTGCCCAACCTGGGGACCTGTCCTGTGTCACTCCTGTGTCCGTGCAAGCCAAGGGTGCGGCCGGAGCCGCCCCTGGGCACAGCCAGGCCAGCGATGCCCCTCTGCTCCCTGCGGGAATGTTTGCCCGGTGGCACCTCCGCGTGGGTGACAGGGAGGGCTCCGACCTGGCTTTGTCCTTGCCCTGACTCAGGACCCCAAAGCGTGCCAGCAGCCCCGGGCAGGGGGCATGTGGGGCCGTGCCAGCTCCTGCCCCACGCTGCTGCGTGTAGGAGAGGCTGAGCTCAGGCAGGAATGCTGACTTGGATGGGATTCCTGGGGCAGGAGCTGCCCGGCTCTATAATCTGCGCTGAATGCACTTGCTCCCACATGCCTGTGCCGAAGCAGAGCCGCACATACCTGCGCCCACACGTGTTCCCTCAGCCACCACTGGGCACACGTGGCACCGGGCTGCTGCCCACCGAGGCTCCCTCCACCTGGCTGCGCAGAAATGGGGTGCAGAAGCGCCCAGGCTCCCCGCGTGTGCAGCCACAGTGGCGGGCAGCAGGTCGTGCAGATGCAGCCTGTCTGTGCCAGCCCTTCCTGCACCCCCACGGGTGCTTTTGGAGAGCTCTCCTTGGAGGTGTCCCAGTGCCAGAGCTGTCCCCAGGCAGGGGATGCCGAGCACTCCTCCAGCCCCTTGGGCACGGGGTGTGCAGGAGGCTCTGCAGGGACCAGCGCTGGCGTTTGTCCCCAAACACATCCCAGTGGCTCAATTAGAAACGTGTGTGCTTTCAGAGCTCTGATCCCTTTGCAGTCTGGCCCTCACATCCACCTTTTTGCCAGGTGTTTTCCCAGACTTCCTCAGAAGCAGCTGAAGAGCAGGGCTTGCTTGGGGAGCCTCGTCTCCCCGGGCCAGCACATCCTCTGCTGGGCAGCCCGACTTTCCCAGGCTTCTGCTTCCTGCAGGTTCTTTCCCTCCTCCCTCCTAAATTTCTTTTCCCTGGTGCCCTGCGACATGGGAGACCCAACCGCACCTTAAATCACTCCTGCGATAAGGGACCAGGTGACTCACCCAGAGTGCTCCTCCTGCCACGGGGACCTTCCTCAGCTCATTTGCAAGGCAAACAGCTCTGCCGGCCCACGCGGAAGCCTTCCTGACATCCTTCCTTGTGGAGGGGCCGGCTCTGGGCTGTGGGATCGCCTGGGGTCTGCAGTGGGATCCTCTCTTTATGGGGTGACACGGAGTGTCCCCAGGTGTTGATCACCAGTGTCACATTAAGGTGGCTGCTGTGACATCGCTGCGGAGCAGCCTCGGGGGTCTCCGGGGTGTGGGGTGGAGGTGGGGGGAGCCCTGCAGCCCCCACCTGAGGCTGCTCTGCTCCCCAAATCTCTGTGGCGGGGAGAACCCTCCCTTTCACCCCCTCTCTGCCGTGGGCGTTTGCTTGTGAGCAGGAAAAACATCCCGGGCCGGGCGGGGAGCTCAGGCTGGGCTCGGGGGGATGCCAAGATCCCCAAACCAGCCCGAACGCTGGGCTCAGCCCAAAGCAGAGCCCTGGGGAGGCCGAACCGGGCTCAGAGCTGCTCGCAGTGACCTTGTGGGGCTGGGGCAGGGGATGGGCGGATTGGAGTGGCCAGAAGAGGTTCTGGGGATGTGGGATTTGCTCAGGAGGATTTTGTGCTGCCCCGTCCCTGGCAGGCTCCTGGAACCCTTCAGGGGCTCAGAACGGGCGCTGGCAGAGGGGGAGGGTCGGTGACAAACCCAGCTGGTGCCAGGCGGCTGTTTCAGGTGAAATAACACCTGTACCTGTGGTTGCAGGTGGATTTCGGGGTGGAGCAGCTCAGGGAGATGCAGTTGGTTAAAGGGTAACTCCAGCTCCGCCGGGTCAGGATGATCCCGTCCCTGCCGGGGGGAGGAGGAGGAGGAGGAGGAAGAACCCGAGCCCTCCTGGCACCGGGACAGCACCAAAAAGCTGCATTTTTGTGGCTGCCCCACTCACTTTACTCTCTCCTCCCTGGGGCAGTGCCCACCCTGCGGGTGCCAGAGGGGCTGACCCGGCTCCACGGCCAACAACGAGCTCTCATCACCCTCCTCTTCCTCCTCCTCTTCCTTTTCCTCACCTCAGGGTTTGCTGGGCTTTCTATTGGGGTTCTCCTGCCTCTGTTGGGGTTTCCCTTCTCCCGGAGCTCCCTGGACCCCGGCGTGCCCGAGCTCCCCTTGGCATCATCTGTGCCACACCTGGGCAAGGTTCCTGCCCAGCCCAGCGGGCTCCAGCTGGGGGCTGACCCCGGGGAGGGGTCGGGAGGGTCCGACTGCCCCGGATTTGGGTCGAGCTCCTTCTCCCCTGACCTCGGGGAAGGCTCTGCCTCGCACGAGGCCAAACGCTGGCCCCGGGCCAGGGAATCGCTTCGTGCTCGGCGTTTGGAAGCCCCGCTGGAAGCCCGGGGCTAAGAGCCGGCCAGATGCTGGCCCACACCTTGAGGGGCCCATCAGCGCTGGATCCCATCCCGGGGGGGAATTTGGAATGGCAAAATGACCTTCCATGGGCGCATCCCGCCTCCTGCCCCGCTCAGGATCCTCCTCCCCGTGCTCGGACACCGTTTTCCCATTAAAAGGTGCCCTCGAACATCCCGGCCGCTCTTTGGGGAGCTTCCCTGGCCCATCCCACCGCGGGAATGCCGGTTATTAGCGGGAGCGTGTCCCGGCCCCAGCAGCCTCCCAGGTGACTCATGTCCACTCTGTCAGAATCCCTTTTTTTTCCTTTTTTTTTATTTTCAGCAATTTTTTAACTGAGGAATGTTCGCCCAGAGTATCAGTTTAATAAAAAGAACACTTCACGTCCCTGCCGAGAGTGTAATCCTGGGATTAAAGATGCTGGAAGTGCCTTGAGATCGTTAACTAATTAAGACTTCCAGGCTGGCAGGTCGCTGTCTCTAATCCTGCCCGGTGGGGTGGGGATGCCGGGCAGGGGGAGCAGGGCTGAGTGGAGGGAGAAGCTCCCGTGCTGTTTTCTTCAGTGCTGAAAATAAACCCGGCAGGTCAGGCACTTCCTCAGAGACCCCCGGCAATAAGAGTGGAGGATTTGGGGGTTTAACGTGCCCAGATGAATCGAGCCTTTCTGCCTCCATGGGCGCTGCGGGGAGCTGGGGACGTGCTGAGGGTCAGGGCTTCGCTGCCTAAACCCCACCCGTGGGTTGGTGTCCTCAGCCCTCGGTGGTTTTTTGCTCCCAGGCACATCCCAAGGGTTTGTTCTGCCCTGGCCCCCTTCTAAATAACAGAACAGAAACCAAAACTGCCCCCGAGTGACACCAGGGCTGGGCTGGGGCTTTGCATGTCCCCTGTGGTGCTGCAGCTGCTCTGGTTTTTCCTCTTTCCCTCTTTCCCTGCCCTCCCAAGGCTCTGCAACAATCTGGGAATGTCCCTGGCTACTTCCCTGCTGTCACCTAAGGAAAAGGTGTTTGGACGGCCCCAAGCCCCCCGGTTTGCGATGCCCGGGCAGCCCTGTCTGGCCACAAGTCGTGGGTTTGGGGTTTTTCCAACCTTCCAGGTCTTTGCAGATGGTTTTGAGGCTTCTGCTGCCGCCAGGCAAATTGCTTTTCTGCCTTTCTGTGAGGTGTGAGGCCGTTCTCCCCAGCCCCAGGGAGCCGCGAGGAGCGCAGGGGTGTCAGAGCCCGGTGCCAGCCCACGCCTCCTCACCAAGGACACGGCAGCTCCGGGCTCCCCGGGGTCCCCATCCATCAGCACCGAGGCCAAATTCCTCTCGGTGAAAGGAATTCTCCCCTCCTCCAGAGAGCGGCTGGGCTGAGGGAAGGAGGCTGGAGGGGCGGGTGGGATGGATCTGCTCGGGTTTTAGCCCTCGCCAGAGCAGCCCTCCATCTCCAGCCATTTTCGGGTTCTTTGGGGGACGCCGAGAGTCCCTTGGGGGCGGCGGGGACAGCGCAGGCTCCGCTCTGCCTTTGCCGCCCCTCGCTGCTCCAGGCTGCCCCTGCCCTCCTGCCCCAGGGACAGAGCTGTCCCACCACGGATTGTCCCCCTGGGGAGCACCGCAGGCCATTGTCGCGTCCTCCCGCGGATGGGGACACGAGTTGGAGATGGAGCAGAGTTGCTGCTGCGGCTCCCCGGGGCTGGGGAAAGCGGGCGAGCGGGTACAGCCTGTCCTGCTGGAGCTCCCAGTTCCCTCGGGAGCCTCGCACGGAGCTCCCGCTTCCCTCCCGGCACAGGGAGCCCCTCGGGGGATGCTCGCCCCTCCGATCCCCCTGCCGGGCTCTGCTTTGCTGTTCTCCCGAACTCTGAAAAGCAAAGTCCCACCCACCCCAAAATCAGCCCCCAGCACCCAAGGCCAAGCCTGAGGGGTTTTGCTCAACGCTGGGAAAACAGAGGTGGGCAGGGAGGAGACAGGGAGCCTTGATCTGATGGGCAGAGCATGCAGCTCTGATCTGATAATAATTAATAACTGGGTTTGGGGGGGCCCTGCCACCTCCATGCACAGCAGCTGCGCCCTCCGTGTCCCCGTGGGAAGAGTTCCCAGCCAGGGAAGGAGAACCGGTGAATGGAGCTGGACTCCTCCCGTTCTTGCTGGATTTAGGATGCAGTAACAGAGCTCTGTGTGCAGGGGGGAGAGCTGGGCAGGGCAGGGTCCCCTCCGGCACAGCTCACCCTGCAAAGGGCCTGGAGTGACTGCCATGAACATCCCTTGGTCCCTCACTGCTGTACCAGCCCCGTGTGCCCGAGGCAGGGCATGGAAAACACCCAGGGAAGCAGTGGGAACCGAGGGAAAGCACCCGGGGAAGCAGTGGGAACTGAGGGAAAACACCCGGGGAAGCAGTGGGAACTGAGGGAAAACACCCAGGGAAGCAGTGGGAACTGAGGGAAAACACCCAGGGAAGCAGTGGGAACTGAGGGAAAACACCCGGGGAAGCAGTGGGAACCGAGGGAAGGGGGTTTGTCTCCTGAGGAATATTTATGGGTGGGAAACAGGTGGGAAACAGGAGGTGCAGCTTTGGATTTGTCACTCTGGGCCAGGTGATGGTGGCGCAACCACTCTGCACCCTCAGCCCCGCTGCCACCCTGCTGCTCCTGACCCTGCTCCTGCTTTTTGTCCCCCTCAGGCTGGTGGACGATCGGTGCGTGGTGGAGCCGGCGGCTGGAGACCTGGACAACCCCCCCAAGAAATTCCGAGGTGAGCCTGGGGCAGCTCCATCACTCCTTGAGCAGCCCTGGGGCCAGTCCTGGCCCTGAGCATCCACACCAGGGATGGGATGGGATCCATGGGATGGGATGGGATGGGATGGGATGGGATGGGATGGGATGGGATGGGATGGGATGGGATGGGATGGGATGGGATGGGATGGGATGGGATGGGATGGGGGCACAGCTGACTGCCCCAAGTGCTCAGGGTGCTGCACACTCAGGGAAGGGCCCTATCCCAGCAGGATTTGAGTGCTTGGATCACACAGCCAGGGAGCAGAGAGATGGAAAATGTCCCCAAGCCTGTGACTGCGGTGTTGTGTTTGGTTGGTTTAGGGCAGCTGCTCCTTTCATCCCCCCTGTTGTCATTTTGTGTCTTATTTTAAATGAGGCTTTTTAAATATCAGTTCCCCACTCTGCCTTGTGCCTGCACCTTTTTCTCAGGGTGGCTTTAACAGCACCCACCCCCCTGACCACCCTCCTTTCCCCACACCCCAAAATGTCTCAAGACATCAATTTTTCCACTCCCTCAGGATCCCACCAAGCAGTGGCCTGCCTCTCCACGGGAGTTATTACCATTAAATTATCCACTAATCTAAATAACAACCCATCCAGCACCTCCAGCATCCCCCAGCACCTCCATGCCCGGACTCCACCCGGAGCTGGACGCTCAGCAGCCACCCCATCCCCCTGCCTGGCCGTGCACGTGGGTCGAATCTCTTTTCCAGGCGCAGGTTTTTGGGCTCAGCCCTGCTCGCTGCACTCCCTATCAGGATATCCAGCTGTTTGTTTTAATGGCCGGAAAGGTAGAGCTCTCCCTGCTCGATAGCCATCGCCTGCAGCGAGGTGGAAACAACGGGCTGGGGCTGCTCCCTGGCCCAGAGGCTGCAGGGGATTTTCGTGCTCTGTCGCCGTCCCCACATCCTGTGGCCGGACCCTGCCCTATCCTGAGCAGCACACGGGTCGTGCCGGGGCTTCCCGCTGGGAAAACAGGAGCCTCCCGCCGAGCTCAGCTCCCAGAGGTTCTTTGGAAATGCCAGAACCCACCTGGGAGCCGTTCCTGCCCGGCTCTGCCTCCCAGACACGCTCCGCACCTCGCAGTTATTTGCTTTTTATTTCTTGGGTTTTCTCCCCCCGCCGAGGCTCTTCCCAGCCCAGCTCAGGCACGTCAGGAAAAGCTTCCACCCTCCCAGGCAAGGGGGGACCTTCAGCTGTGCCACTGCTGGCCCGAGTTCCCAAAGGAGTCACCTGGAGCTTTTGCCCCCCAGACCTCTCTGGGTGGAAGTTTTGCCCCCAGGTCTCTCTGGGTGGGATGTTTTGCCCCCAAGACCTCTCTGATTAGGAGGTTTTGTCCCCAAAGCCACTCTGGGTTGAAGTTTTGCCCCCCAGGCCTCTCTGGATGGGAAATTTTGCCCCCCAGGCCTCTCTGGGTGGAAGTTTTGCCCCCAGGCCTCTCTGGGTCCTGGCAGGTCAGCCCCACATCCCCCTCTCAGCTGCTCACTCTGGGCACTGCTGGTGCAGGAGCTTCCCTCACGTCCCCTCTTTTCCACCCCAATCCATTTTCAGAAATCTGGTGGTGCTTTAGCCCAGTTACCAAAACCTCCTGCTGCCAGCACAAGCTGCGCTGGAGATTTTCTACACACAACCCCCGCCGTGCCTCAGTTTCCCTCCGTACAGAGCCGGGCTCAGCGCTGAGCCACGCTCAGAGCCAGGCCTTGGATTTGCAGCCATTTCAGAGTGGCTGTGCTGGGTTTTTTTTTTTTTACCTCCCCTTGGCTTCTCCTTCCCAGCAGCACCTTTCACAGCAGCTCCCATGAATTCCCCGTTCACGGAGCCCCGTGCAGGTGCTCGGGGGGGGCTCACGGCCTCCGCGGGCAGCTCTGGCTGCTTGGCACGGGACGTGCCGCTGGCAAACGGGGCTGGGAAAGGAGATGTGAAACCTGGCCCTGCCCCAGCGGCCCCGGCCGGTGAGAACCGCGCTCGGCGCTGCCCCAGCGGCACTCCCAGGTAAATAAATACGCGCTCGGGCCCGCCGCCAGCCGGGGAAGGGACTTTGTTTTTGTTGTTTTTTAAATTTTCTTTTTTGTGTCTGAACTTTCTGGGCTGCTATTTCGGGCATAATTAGGGCGATTCAGGCTGCAGAGCCCTTCCTGCCCTCGCCCTGCGCAGCTTCCAGCTCGGGAAGGGGGCTGGGAGATGTGAGGGCCTCGTTGTCTCCAGACATCTGCTCTCCTGCTTCAGCTCCCGGAGCCTGGCCCTGGATGTTTGCACTTCCCGCCCACCATCCTGGGGGAAAACAGGCGAATCGGGGCAATCTGCAGCGCAGGGAGGCTTTGGAGGAGCTGGGATGCATCTTGTGCATCCTTCAGGATCTTGAAATAGAGCTGCTGACACCGAGGTTTCGGGAGCGGGCGCTCGCAGCATCCAGTGCTGGTGATCCAGGTCACGGAGGGATGGGAGCGTGTGTCCCGATGGCACGGCCACCACAGGCTCCTTCCACGGCTTCTGCGGGCTCAGGGTGTCCCGTGGGTGACAAGGGACGTGGAGGTGGCTGATGGTGTCCCAGCCTCCCTCCCGCCGGGATCCTCTCCTGCTTTGGTGCAGCTGGGCTCCATCAGAGCTCCTTCTCCCCCCTGAAGCTTTCCTTCCCGAGCAGCACAGCCATTTCCGATGGGAACACTTCTAATCATGAGTCCAAGAAGTGCAGTAATTCCTGGACTCGTTATTTATCCTGATTTAAAGCCGACCCAGCAGCCAGCACGCGGTGACGTGACCTCCTCCGGTCCCCGCCGTGCCTCCCTCGCTGATGGGGGCACCATCGTCCATCCCACGAGTGTCCCTGCCCCTCGGTGACACTGGCCCTGCTGGGGACACCCTGGTGGCTGCCGCAGCCTCACCAGGCTCTGCTCTGTTCCCAGATTGCCTCTTCAAAGTGTGTCCCATGAACCGCTACTCTGCCCAGAAGCAGTACTGGAAGGCCAAGCAGACCAAGCAGGACAAGGACAAGATCGCCGACGTGGTGCTGCTGCAGAAGCTCCAGGTGAGCAGGAGCGAGGAACCCGGAGCTGGCAGTGCCCACCAGCTGGCTGGCTGATGGCACCCGGACCTCTGGTGACGCTGGTTTGGGACGAGAAGGGATTTCCAGCTGTGTTCTCCCCCTTGTCCCCTGCCCAGCCTTTGCTGTGTCACCCTCCTGATGCTTCTTGTGCAGAGGTGCTGGGGGCAGAGGAGCTCTGTGAGCACAGCCCTGCACCCCAGGGCACCCCAGGGCACTCCAGGACACCCCAGGGCACCCTTCAGCACCCCAGGACAGTCCTCAACATCCCAGAGCACACTTCAGCATTTCAGGACACCCAGGGCACCCTGGGGCACCCCTCAACACCCCAGAACACCCCTAAGCACCCCAGGGCACCCCTTAGCATCCCAGGACACCCCTCAGCACCTCAAAACACCTCTCAGCACCTCAGGGCACCCCTCAGCACCTCAAAGCACCCCTCAGCACCCCAGGACACCCCTCAGCACCTCAAAACACCCCTCAGCACTCTAGGACACCCCTCAGCACCCCAGGGCACGCCTCAGCACCCCGGGACACCATGCAGGAGGGAGCCCTGCTTCCAGGACATGCTCCAAAGGGCTGTGGAAGGGAAAGGCTCCCGTTGGCTTCCCCCAGCTTTGGCCAGGGCCCACATCAAACATTGCACAACGGCCTCAGGCAGCTGGCGAGGCCCCGCCGATTATTCATAAAACCGAGGCTGGGGAGAGATTTCACTAAATCATCTCATCGGGCCTCCAGCCCAGCCCCAGCCCCGCCGTCCCCAGCTCTGCCTCGGGCAGGGGGGGCTGAGCAGTGCCAGGACAGGGTGTCCTGCCCTGGAGGTGCCAGGGCAGGGTCAGTGCCTGCTCCGTGGCCAGCCCTGTGCCATCACTGGCACACAGAACCCCCATTTTCCTGCTTCCCTCAGCCAGGCTTGTAATGTCACAGCTGTCCTGGCCACGAGTGGCCCCAGAGGCTCATTTCTGAGCCTGATTGATTGCACCTTGGTTAGGGCTTGTCTTAAAGATGTTCTTCCATTTCCTGGCTCTTTTCTGCTGCTCCCGGTGTTTCCCTTCGTGGCCGGAGCTCAGCCCAGCCCGGCCGAGCTCTGCAGGCACCAGGCTGCAGCCTGCCCTCAGCAGGGAGGCTGAGAAACAGGCTGAGAACATCCCCCAGCCCACGGAGATGATTCCTGAGGCAGGAGCAGCCAGGTCTGGAGTGGAGGAGCCCTGCCCGCGATGCCCGTGGTTGCCTTTCTGAGCCCGTGCCCCTCACTGCTGTGCTTCAGTGGGTTTAAACTCTGTATTTTCTTCACCCAAAACAGCTCAGACAGGCTGGGGGGGCTTTCCAGCCCCTCTGCTGATGTCCCCCAGTCCTCCCCGATCCTCTGTGGGCCTGGGGACAGACCCTCCCCATGCAAGGGACAGTGTGGAACATCAGCCCCGGGAACTCGAGTGCTTGGGGCAGCCACTGCCAGCCCCCCTGGCTGCTGGCTCACATCTGGAGGGAGATTTAGGATATCTGAGGTGCTGGATCTCCCATCAGAGCCGTGCTGCTCCCTGGGGTTGTTGTCAGACTCCCAGAGCAGCATCAGTGCGGGATTTCTTGGAGCAGATTTGTTCTCCTGATGGCAGCAGCCACCCCTGCAGGGCGGTGAGGGTGACTCCAGGGTGACCCAGAGCTCTGTGGGGACGGAGGGGTCACCCTGAGTGGCACCCAGAGCTCTGCGGGCATGGATGGGTCACCCTGGGTGGCACCCAGAGCTCTGTGGGGATGGAGGGTGACTCCAGGTGGCACCCAGAGCTCTGTGGGGACAGGTACCAGGCACATTCAGAGCCCTCACCTCCCTGGGCACTCAGGACCTGCAGCCCCATCCTCCCTCCCAGTGCCAAGCTGTGACGCCAGATGTTTCCCAATTCCTCTGCCCTCAGGAGAAAAGGGTGAGAGAAGGATGGGAAAGGGCAGAGGCTCTCCCAGCTCCATCCCTCGCTATTTCCCATCTTCCCATCTCAGTTTTGGGGGAGCCCTGGGCTGGAGCTGCCCGGGCCGTGCCCAGCCTGGCGCCGGGGCTGTCGGCGCTCCCTTGCCATTCCCAGATTTGCTGCGGGAGCAAGTTCCTGCCTCGCTCCACATGTGTCAACATCCCGTCACTGCTCCGACTGCCAGAGCCAGCCAGTGGAAAATCTCTGTGGTTTTGGAGAGGGGCTGCTGAGCCTTCACTCCTGGGGACACATCCTGCAGCAGCAGGTCCAGGCCTGCTCCGTCTCTGGGCACGGCTCCGCTGGCACCTCGCCTTTGGCTGCTTGGCTTTGGTGCTGCCGAGAGCCCCCAGTGCCCACATCCCCTGATTTGGGTGTTTGACCTCCATCCCCAGCCTGAGCCCAGCATCCTTGTTCAGTGTCACCCCAAAGCCTGCTGTCCTGGGGGAATTTTGGTGCCATTTTGTCCTTGTCCTAGTTTTTTAAGTCCTCACTTTAAAGCCCTCATGGGCTTCCTAGGGCTGGCCAAGGCCACGCTTTGGGCCTGGGCTGAGCTTTGGATGCTCCCTGCTGTGGCCCTGGGGGACAGAGGGGGTCTGACCCTGATCCCAGCCCGTCCCATCCTTCCCAAAGCAAGGCTGGGAGTGACCCTGCTGGGATTTGCTCCTGGGGAGGGAGGAGGGTGCTGCTCCACCCTCAGCTCTTCTCCTTTTGGAGCAGCACGCGGCCCAGATGGAGCAGAAGCAGAACGAGACGGAGAACAAGAAGGTGCACGGGGACGTGGTGAAGTACGGGAGCGTCATCCAGGTACGGGGACAGCACGGGTCCAATGTGTATCCAACATGGATCCAGGATGGATCCAGCACGGATCCAGAACGGGTCCAACACGAATCCAGCATGGATCCAGCAAGGATCCAACAGAGATCCAGCACGGATCCAGAACGGGTCCAACACGAATCCAGCATGGATCCAGCAAGGATCCAACATGGATCCAACACAGATCCATCATGGATCCAACATGGATCCAGAACGGGTCCAACATGTGGATCCCACATGGATCCAACACAAATCCAACACAGATCCAGCATGGATCCAGCACGGATCCAACATGGATCCAACACAGATCCATCATGGATCCAGCATGGATCCAGTACAGATCCAACATGGATGCCACATGGATCCAGCACGGATCCAACATGGATCCAGCATGGATCCAGAATGGGTCCAACATGTGGATCCCACACGGATCCAGCACGGATCCAACATGGATCCAGCACGGGTCCAGCACATCTGGGAAGGGGCTGGTGGTGCCTTGGGGGCTGCCCTGCTCATCTCTCCCACCCTCGGCTCCTGCAGCTGCTGCACATGAAGAGCAACAAGTACCTGACGGTGAACAAGCGGCTGCCGGCGCTGCTGGAGAAGAACGCCATGCGCGTGACCCTGGATGCCACCGGCAACGAGGGCTCCTGGCTCTTCATCCAGCCCTTCTGGAAGCTCAGGAGCAACGGGGATAACGTGAGCGTGGGGCCCAGCAGCCCCTGAAGGGGTGTGCAAAGAGCTCCGTCAGCTCCACACCGAGGTCTCATCCCTGCTGCCCTTTTCCCATTTTGCTCCCCAGGTAGTCGTGGGAGACAAAGTCATCCTGAACCCCGTGAACGCCGGGCAGCCGCTGCACGCCAGCAACTACGAGCTGGCTGACAACGCTGGCTGCAAGGAGGTACAGGAGGGGCTGGGTTTTTTCCCTTCTTTTTCCTTTTTTTTTTTCCTTTGTCCCGGGGTCGTGACCGCGCTCTCTCGCTCCGTAGGTGAACTCGGTCAATTGTAACACCAGCTGGAAAATCAACCTGTTCATGCAGTTCTGCGACCACATGGAGGAAGTGCTGAAGGGGGTAAGGAAGGAGGTTTGGCTGCATGGACCCGACAGGCTCTGGGGGGGACAGGACGTGTGAGCAGCCACCTGGCTCTGTGACAAGGGCACAAAAGAGCTCCTGCCTTGAGGGCTGTAATTCCTGCTTGAATTCATCACCTGGAGAGCAGCACAGTGAGGCGGAGTGGGGTATTTTAGGATATTTGGCAGCAGGGAGCTGAGGGCACAAATTACCGACCTCAGGGTGTTAAAGTGACTTTTGGGGACAACCCCACGCAGTGCCAGCAGTGGCTTCTTGTGCGGGGACAATTCCAGCTGCTCAGCCATGCAGCAGGGTGGCTGTTGCCTGGGAAAGGAACTTTCCCTGCTGAGCTATTGTTCAGGGCTGAGGTCCTCCAGGAAGCAGCTGGATGGATGTGGATTGTTAGGATCTTACAGCCCTTCATCCCCAGGCACTGTGCTTATCCCAGCTTCCCACATCCTCCTTCCCGGGGTGTTAATGCTTTAAACACGTCCAGGAGTGGAGCCTCTGCCTGCTCCAGGGCTGGAACGTGATGGATTCCCATCCATTTATCCCCTGGGGGTGGAAGCAGAGGGTCACTGCATGGATAATGGGAGTGATGGCAATGCCTGTGCCCTGTCCCCTGGGCTCAGAGGAGCATTTGAGCTGCCTGGGGCAGGTTTGAGCAGAGCTCCAGGGGGTTGGATGGGAAGAGGTGACAGTGCCCTGTGGTCCCCAGGGTCCCACCATCCTGCCATGCAGATGGGAGCTGTGTCCACGAGGAATCTTGTCCCCTTTGCAGCATGAGGGGGTCACAAGAGGAGATGCATGGCAGGAGAGTCATGGAGAAATTTCTCCTCTGACTGAGTGGTTAAACGTGGGAACAGGCTCCCCAGGACAGTCACCATCCCTGGGAATGCTCCAAAATGAGCAGACAAGCACTTCAGGATACGGTTTGGTGGGCATGGTGGTGAAAGATTTGATTTCATGATCTTGGAGGTCTTTTCCAACCTGAAAGATCCAGGATTCTTTGACCCTGACCCTCACCCCCGTGTCCTGGTGCAGGGGGACGTGGTGAGGCTGTTCCACGCCGAGCAGGAGAAGTTCCTCACCTGTGATGAGTACAAGGGCAAGCTGCACGTCTTCCTCCGCACCACCCTGCGCCAGTCTGCCACCTCGGCCACCAGCTCCAACGCCCTGTGGGAGGTGGAGGTGAGCAGGGAGGGTGTGGAGGGGGTGTTTGGAGCTGTCCCAGCCCCTGCTGTGCCGTGGCTGAGCTCTCTCCTGCCTCTCCCAGGTGGTTCACCACGACCCGTGCCGAGGGGGAGCCGGGCACTGGAACGGCTTGTACCGCTTCAAGCACCTGGCCACGGGCAACTACCTGGCAGCAGAGGTAAGGGGGGGGCAGAGGGCTGCAGGAACGTGCCCTGGGGCTGTGGCACCCCTTGCAAAGGCAGTGCCTGCCTCTGGCAGGGGGTGATGCCCAGCGTTTCCTCTGGTCGTCTCCAGTTTGCTCTGGGAGCCCCTGTGACTCCTCGTTGCTGGCAGGAGATGGTGACACCTGACCACCATCATCATTTACCTGGTGTAGGATCAAACTTTTCCCCCTGAAATCCCCCATTGGAGGGGTTCAGATGGCTGGGTTTGGCTCCTTTTCTGGCCCAGGGGGACAGGAGGGGGTGGCTGGGGCGTTTCTGTGCTCCCCCTTTGCCAAGGGACCGACTGGCACAGCCCAGCGCGTTGGAAGTGGGACGTGACTCATCCTGCTGTCCTTGCCTGGCAGAGGGTGGGGGCAAAATCTGGGTCTGGAGGCACCATCTGCCAGGTTTTTCTGCTCCCTTTTAAGGCCAGATCAAGGCCTCCTGATAGAGGCATGAAGGAATTGTTGCACTGGGATACTGGGGTGTGTCTGGCACTGCCAGCACCGAGGGCTGTGCTGTGCTGCCAGGGCAGCAGGGACATCCTGGGGATGCTCCCCAGCTGGAGAGGACACCCAAGGGCAGCCCCCAGGACCCTTCCATCACTGCGGGATGGAAAACAGCAAACACTGGGGCGCTGCTTTAAACCCAAAGGCATTGTTAACACTTGAAGACAAAAGATCTCAGACTGAGCCCATCCTGGGCTGGTGCTGCTCACTGGGAGCCCAGCCTGGAGCCTCCAGGGAGCTCTTGCTGCCACACGGAGCCCAGGTCTGCTCCCCTGGGCTCCCTCATCCTCCTCCCAGGGCTGGGACACCATGCACCGGGCGCAGCTCACATCCCCCAGCCCCACCTGGGCAGATTTCCTCTCTGTGCTGTGTTCAGGGAAGGCAGGATCAGGGACCGCACACCAACCCCAGGGGTTTGGAGGGACCGAGCAGGAGGACTGACAGCTGCTTTTCATCTCCCTCTTTAACTTTTCAGGAAAACCCAAGTTATAAAGGAGACGTGGCTGAGCCCAAAGCAGCGCCCACGGTGAGCAGAACCGCTGCTGCCGCTGCCCCAACCATGCCAGCTCTCAGCCAGGGCCTGAAAGCAGGGAAATGCCCCAAAACAGAGCCCTCTGAGGGGACTACAGCCGAGTGTGTCCCACGGTGCCAGCCCAGCATCCCCTGCCCTGCACTTAGAGCAGTGTCCCGCCTGTGAGAGGGCCCTGCCAAAACCTCTCAGAGGGGTCCCAGTGCATGTTGGCTCCCCAGGCCACGGGGAAATGCTTGGTAGAGGAGAGAGATGGATGTTCAGGGGGGTTTTTCTGTGCTGTTGGTGAGGTTTGGATCGGGGGGGGGCCTCGTAGCTCAGGTGCATCCACGCCGCTTGTGCTCCGCTCGTGCGAGGCTCAGCCCCAGCAAAGCTTCTGCTGCATCCCCCCGATGCCGTGGGCACAGGGGACCCCCGAGCCGGGCTCAGAGACCCCCTCCCCACCGAGCAGGGGGGCAGCAGCCGTGCCAGCCGCAGGAACACCGGGGAGAAGATCAAGTACCGGCTGGTGGCCGTGCCCCACGGCAACGACATCGCCTCCCTCTTCGAGCTGGACCCCACCACGCTGCAGAAGACGGATTCCTTCGTCCCACGGTAGGGCAGCAGGGTCGGGGTGAGGGGAGGGGGCTGAGTGCAGGGGGAAGGGCAGTGCTGGCGTGTCCCCGTGGGGGTCACTTGGCGGGACACTCTGTGGGGGTCACTCAGCAGGACTGAGTTGTGCTGTTGGCAGGAACTCCTACGTGAGGCTGCGCCACCTCTGCACCAACACCTGGATCCAGAGCACCAACGTGCCCATCGACATCGATGAGGAGAGGCCCATCCGCCTCATGGTACGGCCCTGCTCCCTCCTCCCTCCCTGGGCTTGTTCACTGCTCCCCGAGAGCTCTTAGGCTGCACCTTCCCTCCCGGCACCCAGGGACTGAAACACCCTGGATGATCCAAAGGGGTGGGTGGACACCAGCCCACCCCAGTCACCCAGAGCCCACCCCAGCCCCTCTGATGGGGACAAACTGTGTCGCTGATGTCAGCAGGGGTGGTGGCAGATGGTGGGGACATGCCTGGCATGGCCCTGTCTGTGTGATGTTCCTTCTCTCTTGCTTCCCAGCTGGGCACATGCCCCACCAAAGAGGACAAAGAAGCTTTTGCCATCGTCTCCGTGCCCGTGTCCGAGATCCGGGACCTGGACTTTGCCAACGACGCCAGCTCCATGCTGGCCAACGTGGTGGAGAAGATGAACGAGGGTTTCCTCAGCCAGAACGACCGCAGGTAAAAGGCCCCTGGGAGATGGGGCTCTTTCAAGGGCTCCCCAGCAGGACGGGGCCCCTGCCTGGTGCTGGTGCCAGCGCTGCCCTTGCTTCCCTGCCCACAACCCAAATCCACGCCTGCTTCTCCCAGAAGCCTGGCGAGGAAACCAGATAACGGCACAGCCCCGCTCTGGCCCCTCCTAGAAAAATATCCTAGAAAAATATCCCAGAAAAATATCCTAGAAAAATATCCGAGGGGCTGGGAGATGGCCCCACGATAGGGGCAGCCGCCTTAGTCACTGTATTATTTTTAGGTGGGTGGGTTCTTGGTGCTTCCTGAGCAAACACAGATCCCTGTGGGACAGAGCGAGCGGCTTCCGCCCTGCCAGCCTGGCCCACGGGGGTGACCACGGCGGTGACCACAGGGGCAGAGGCGTTAAATGCAGAATCCCTGGTTTAAGCCACAAGCAAAGCCCCCCAGACATTCACCCTGGCACCTATAGGAACCATAGGGGCTGCAGATCCAGCCACTGACCTCCATCAGGGAGTGCAGGGTCATCCAGCAGCTCCCCTGGCAGGTTTCTGAGGCTCTTTGGTCCCCAAAACCCACCAGCATCGCTGCAGGGACCTGAGTCTGGGCAGGTGAGCAGCCCCAAGCCCACTCACCCCCTGTCCCTTTGCAGGTTTGTGATCCAGCTGCTGGAGGACTTGGTGTTCTTTGTCAGTGATGTCCCCAACAATGGCCAGAACGTGCTGGACATCGTGGTGACCAAGCCCAACCGGGAGCGGCAGAAGCTGATGCGGGAGCAGAACATCCTGAAGCAGGTGGGTGGCCCTGGGGCCCTGCATCCCAGCAAGGCTGGGACATGTCCTGTGAATGTGTCCTGTCCTGCTCAGGGCCACTCTGGGGGCCAGAGGGACGGAAAACACCACGGGGGAGGGTCTGGCCTCCAGCTCATGCCATGGTGCCCAGCCATGCACGGGGGGGCTGGTGTGGGGCAGGACACAGCCCTGATCTCTGCTTTTGGGCAGATCTTTGGGATCCTGAAGGCCCCTTTCAAGGACAAGGGCGGGGAAGGGCCCCTGGTGAGGCTGGAAGAGCTGTCGGACCAGAAGAACGCTCCCTACCAATACATGTTCCGCCTGTGCTACCGCGTGCTCCGGCACTCCCAGGAGGATTACCGCAAGAACCAGGTGCCGGGGGGGTGACTCCCCGTCCCCGTGGAGCCTCGGGGGGGCAGGGGGACATCGCTCACAGCCCCTCCGTGCCCGCTGCAGGAGCACATTGCCAAGCAGTTCGGAATGATGCAGTCCCAGATCGGCTACGACATCCTGGCCGAGGACACCATCACGGCCCTGCTGCACAACAACCGCAAGCTGCTGGAGAAGCACATCACCAAGACCGAGGTGGAGACCTTCGTCAGCCTGGTGCGCAAGAACCGCGAGCCACGGTGCGTGGGGGGCTCTGCGGGGTGAGAGGGGAGCGGGAGCCACGGGGACACCCCCCGCTCATGGCAGAGCTGCCTCTCCCCGGCAGGTTTTTGGATTATCTCTCGGACCTCTGCGTGTCCAACCACATCGCCATCCCCGTCACGCAGGAGCTGATCTGCAAGTGCGTGCTGGACTCGAAGAACAGCGACATCCTCATCAAAACTGAGTGAGTGGATGGGGGAGGGGTTTTCCACATCAGGGGTGTGTCGTGGGTTGGTTGTCAGGCACCCAACCAAAGCCTCTCACTCTGCAGCTGAACAGAGGAGAGAAAATTTATCTTATCCCATTGGTTGGGATAAGAACCAGGAGAAATCACTCATCAAATACAATCACAGGCAAAACAGGCTCTGGTTAGGGGTATGAATTAAGTTTATTCTTAACTAAATCAGAGCAGGATAATGAGAAGTTAAATAAAACCCTTACACCTTCTCCCCACCCTACAAGAAACCCACCACAGGGTGGGCCTGGTCCCACTGCAGCTCCATCGCCTCTTGAGGTGCAGCCCCTCCATCCATGGGAGCTTCTCCAGATTTCCCCTTTCCTGTCCCAGGCTGAGGCCAGTGAAGGAGATGTCCCAGACCCATGAGTACCTGAGTATTGAGTACTCGGAGGAGGAGGTCTGGCTCACCTGGACGGACAAGAACAACGACCACCACGAGAAAAGCATCCGGCAGCTGGCACAGGAGGCCCGGGCTGGCAATGCCCACGACGAGAACGTCCTCAGCTACTACAGGTGATGCTCCTGTGGCACCTCCTCTCCAGGTGAGGCTGTGAGGGTTGCATGGCCTCACTCCCTCTCCCCCTCACCCCTGGGCAGGTACCAGCTGAAGCTCTTTGCCCGCATGTGCCTGGACCGCCAGTACCTGGCCATCAAGGAGATCTCCCAGCAGCTGGGGGTGGACCTGATCTTCCTGTGCATGGCAGATGAGATGCTGCCCTTCGACCTGCGCGCCTCCTTCTGCCACCTCATGCTGCACGTGCACGTGGACAGGGACCCCCAGGAGCTGGTGATGCCCGTGAAGTTTGCACGGCTCTGGACGGAGATCCCCACAGCCATCACCATCAAAGAGTGAGACACGCCAGGGCTCGGGATGGCTCTGAGGGACAGGGCAGGACAGGGGGTGGCAGATGCCGTGGCAGAGGAGTGTTTGTGGAGTGACCTGTGTGAGTTTGAGCCCTCAGAAGGAAGTGGGCTCCATCTGTCACAGCATCGCTGCTGGTCACAGTGGCTCAGGAGCCACCTGGACAGCGCTCCTGCCAGCTGGGTGTGAGGACACCTGCTGTGCCCAGCTCACCCCGATGTGTCCCCTTGCAGCTACGACTCCAACCTCAACGTCTCGCGTGATGACAAGAAGAACAAGTTTGCCAGCACCATGGAGTTTGTGGAGGACTATCTCAACAACGTGGTGAGCGAGGCCGTGCCCTTCGCCAACGAGGAGAAGAACAAGCTCACCTTCGAGGTGCGGCGCCTTGCAGGGTGTGACACGGTCTGGGTGCCACTGCCCCTGCCGTGTCCCTGTCCCCCACCATGGATTCTCCTGCTCAGCCCCGAGCAGGGCGAGGTCTGGAGCTGCCTTGTCCTTCCCCAGGTCGTCAGCCTCGCCCACAACCTCATCTACTTCGGCTTCTACAGCTTCAGCGAGCTGCTGCGCCTGACACGGACCCTGCTGGGCATCATCGACTGCGTCCAGAACCCTCAGCTGATGATGCAGGCAGTCTACAATGACGAGGTGACAGGTGAGTAGTCCCTGTTCATGGCCAGGGAGGTGTTTTCCATGGTCTGCCCAGTGTTTTCCGTGGTCTGCCCAGTGCTTTCCAGTTTTGGTGGCAAGAAAACCAGACACTGGCTTGCTGCTGTGGCTGGGTGTGCGGTAGGACATGGGGCGGTGAGCCCTTGGCTATGCCAAAAGAAACATTTGGTGCCTTCTGCTCATTCTCTGATTAAGTCTAGAGCATTTTCCTGTCCAAGCGGATCCTTTCTTGGTCCTCTGCCACCTCTCTCTCCACCCACACTAACTGTGGCTGCCTCTGCAGGGAAGAACGTGCGGAGGTCGATCCAGGGCGTGGGGCAGATGATGTCCACCATGGTGCTGAGCAGGAAACAGTCCATCTTCAGCCCCCCCAGCCTCAGCGCCGGCTCTGCCCCGGAGCAAGTGGACAGAGGGAGAAGCATTGAGAACGAGAACATTGTGGTGATGGAAACCAAGCTGAAGATCCTGGAGATCTTGCAGGTTGGAGCCAAAGGACTGGTGGGACCTGTGGGATGGGGGTGTGTAATGTGATTTTCTCAAGCAGGGGCACAGTTGGCATGAAGAGGGCACTTGGTCACTTCTGGTTTCTCCTTCTCTGCTGCTTCCAGTTCATCCTGAACGTGCGGCTGGACTACAGGATCTCCTACCTGCTCTCCGTCTTCAAGAAGGAGTTTGTGGAGGTTTACCCCATGCAGGACAGCGCGGCTGATGGGACAGCTCCAGCCTTTGACTCCACAAGTAACTCTCCCACTTTGCTCCTGGTACACCTGCAGCTCACCAAACCCCAGGGGCTGGGAGGACACGGGTGGCAGAGGTGACATCTCCAGCAGAAGTGACATCTCCAGCAGCTGCTGCTGGCAGGGGGCAGGAGGGATGGAGTCTGTGTTTTGGTGGGAACAGGATCAGGGAGCTGGGTTGGTTGCTGTGGGCTCCTGCCAAGACACAGGGCTGGCATTGTCCACCCTTGTCACTCCCTTCCTCTCCCTGCAGCCGCAGCCATGAACCTGGACCGGATTGGGGAGCACGCTGAGGCCATGTTTGGTGTGGGGTGAGTGCCTCCCCCCATAGCTCCCCTGGCCATAGGGCCCTTCTCCTTCTGTCCATCCCACCCACGCTGGGAGCTGCAGGTGATGAGCAGGATGAGGCTCTAAAGCCTCTAAAGCTGTCCCCACCAGCCCCTGAGCTCCGTGTTGATGCCCAGCGCTTCCATCCCGCTCCAGGAAGTCGAGCAGCATGTTGGAGGTGGATGACGAGGGAGGGAGAATGTTCCTGAGGGTGCTGATCCACCTGACCATGCACGACTACCCCCCACTCATCTCCGGCTCCCTGCAGCTCCTCTTCAAGCACTTCAGCCAGAGGCAGGAGGTCCTGCACACCTTCAAACAGGTGACACTGAGGGGACCTGGAGCATCCCACTCCTGGCTATGGGTGGGGGACGTGGCGGGGATCCTGGCCCTTTCCTTGGGAGGGAAATCTGGGTGTGGGATTTGTGCCCCAAACTGGAAACCCCTGGGAATGTCGCTGCAGGTCCAGCTCCTGATCTCAGCCCAGGATGTGGAGAACTACAAGGTGATCAAGTCGGAGCTGGACAAACTCCGCATGATGGTGGAGAAATCGGAGCTCTGGGTGGACAAGAAGGGCAGCACCAAAGGGGACAGCACAGGGGAGGGGAACAAGAAGGAGAAGAAGGAGGTGAGAGCCCTGAGCAAGGTCCTGGGGTCCAGGGTGGGGAAGGAGTGGGAGGCAGGGGAGTAGCTCACCTTAATCCAACACCTGATGCCTCTTGATGGGCTCAGTGAGGAGGCTCCAGAGGGTCCTGTGGGGTGTGGCTGGAGGGGCACGGTGTGACCCCAAGTGCTGTCGTGTCCTCTGCAGCACGGTGCCGACGAGGAGGTCATTGATCCAGGAGAGAAGAGCAGTGAGAACTACCAGATAGTGAAGGGGGTGAGTGAGACCGAACCCCGGTGCACCGGCAGGAAGGAAAGGGGCAAAATCCTGGGGGGGATTTCCAAGTTCTGCCGTGCCTCAGTAGAAACAAGCCCAGGCCTGGCTTGCTCCTGCCAGCTCAGCACAGGGAAAAGCTGTCACACCCTGCGCTGGGGGGACTGGAGGAGACTGGGTGGGTGACAGCTATGAGGGCTCTGCTGAGGGGGGGGCCAAGATTTGTGAGCAAAGCAGGGAACACCCAGGATTGTGGAGGGAATACCTGGAATGCAAACCAGCCCCAGTGCTGGTGGCCATCCTGAGTGGCTCCAGGCTCAGCCCCTGCCCGCCGTGGTCCCTCTGTCCCCAGATCCTGGAGCGGCTCAACAAGATGTGCGGGGTGGGGGAGCAGGTGCGCAAGAAGCAGCAGCGCCTGCTGAAGAACATGGACGCCCACAAAGTGATGCTGGACCTGCTGCAGATCCCCTATGAGAAGGTGGGTGGGCAGAAACCAACAGGTCCTGAGCGCCCAGGGCAAAAGGGGCACATGGGGACCCCCCTGAGTGGCCTCCTGCCACTCCCATCCCTCTCAGCTCCACGTGTTTCTCCTCTGTCTCCTCCTTAGGGGGATGCCAAGATGATGGAGATCCTCAAGTTCACCCACCAGTTCCTGCAGAAGTTTTGTGCTGGCAACCAGGAGAACCAGGCCCTGCTGCACAAACACCTCAACCTGTTCCTGACCCCGGGGGTAAGGAGAGGACACAGAGGGGCAGCAGCGCAGGGAGGGAATTTGGCACCACTCCTGGGGCTGAGAGCACGGGATGGAAAAGCCAGGAGGAGACACCAGGCAGGGCAGGAGTTGGGGACAGTTCCTGCAGCCCCCTGACCTCACTCTGCCCCTTGTCCCCAGCTGCTGGAGGCGGAGACGATGCAGCACATCTTCCTCAACAACTACCAGCTGTGCTCGGAGATCAACGAGACGGTGCCGCAGCACTTCATCCACTGCGTGGCCACGCACGGCCGCCACGTCCAGTACCTCGACTTCCTGCACACCATCATCAAGGCCGAGGGCAAGTACGTCAAGAAGTGCCAGGACATGATCATGACTGAGGTGAGGACCTCTCCTGCGGGGCAGGAGTTGGGGGGGAGCAGGACAAGGCTCTTGGAACCTGCACCGTTGGCTTCTTCTTGAGAAGAGCCTTCAGCCATGCTGGATCCTCCCTGGAACCGGCCAGCCCCAGTGCTGGTGGTCATCTTGAGTGGCCATCAACCATCTCCAGGGGCTCAATGCAAGGCCCAAGAGTCATTTTAGGAGTCCCACAATTTTTGATTGCACCGCCAATGCCTGGTTTTCCCTGTAAATACAAATCTCTGTCCCCTTCCCAGCCACTGCTGCTCATCCCCACTGCACAGGGGACACCATTGGCCTTGGAGGCTTCTGACCTTCCTTTTTCAGAGTGGTGACCACTGAGCACTGAGCACTGACCCTTCCCTGCAGCTCACCAACGCCGGGGACGACGTGGTGGTTTTCTACAACGACAAGGCTTCTCTGGCCACCCTGCTGGAGATGATGACAGCAGCCAGGGATGGGGTGGAGGAGAACAGCCCCCTGATGTACCACATCTCCCTGGTGGACCTGCTGGCCGCCTGCGCCGAGGGCAAGAACGTCTACACCGAGATCAAGTGCACGTCCCTGCTGCCCCTGGAGGACGTGGTGCGGGTGGTGACGCACGAGGACTGCATCACGGAGGTACGGGGTGGCAGCCAGGGGGACACTGGGGCTCTGCAATGGTTGTCCCCTGACGGTGTCCCTGCCCCTTTCCCCCTCCCTGACAGGTGAAGATGGCCTACGTGAACTTTGTCAACCACTGCTACGTGGACACGGAGGTGGAGATGAAGGAGATCTACACCAGCAACCACATCTGGACCCTCTTTGAGAACTTCACCCTGGACATGGCCCAAGTGCGTGGAGGAGGTCGGGTGGGAGGGACACAGCAGTGGTGGCTTGGATGGGGACAGGGTGGTGTCACCAAGGCTCCCTTGAAGCCTCCTGCAGGGCACGGATACACATGTGGGACCTCATACAGCTGCCACACTTGGAGCTGGGGAGTGACAGACAGCTGGGGGCAGACAGCGGCCGACCACAGGAACTGTGTCACCGGCCACGTCCCTGAGCTCAGTGTGGTCCCAGCAGCCTCTGGGCAGACACGAGCTCGCCCCGGTGCCATCCGTGTCCTCCCTGTCCTCACAGATGTGCAAGAAGAGGGAGAAGCGCCTGCCGGACGCCACGCTGGAGAAGTACGTGCTGACGGTGGTGCTGGACACCATCAACGCGTTCTTCAGCTCGCCCTTCTCGGAGAACAGCACCTCGCTGCAGGTGACAAGGGTAGCAGGGTGGCAGGGGGAGGACAGCGGCTCAGCCAGGCCCCCAAGACACGTTTTGGATGCGTGTGCTGACACTCCTGTCTCCTCCAGACCCACCAGACCATTGTGGTGCAGCTTCTCCAGTCCACCATGAGGCTGCTGGAGTGTCCGTGGCTGCAGCAGCAGCACAAGAGCTCGGTGGAGTCCTGCATCCGCACGCTGGCCATGGTCGGTAAGGAGCCACTGCTGCCCTGCCCAGGGGACAGGGGACAGGGCCACCCTGGGCTGTCTGTGCCCAGCAGCAAGCAGGACACCCTGTCCCTCCTGTGGGGGTGGCAGGACACCACGGTGAGGGGCTGCCAGCTGGGGATGGGGACATTCAGCTCGGGGATGGGCTTTTTTTTGAGCTTCATCTCAGCATTCCCAGGATAATGTGAGGATAAGCAGAGCCTGGGCTTGGCTGGGAGCTCCCTGGTGTGTCCCTGCCCGGACACAAAGCCAACATTGACAGTGGTTTTCCCTGGCCAGGACTTTGCCCTCGTGTGCAGCTGCCTGACTCAGGCTGAGGGCTGTTAGCACTGAGTCACCGTGGAAAGGATTGCTGGTGGCTGGGCTCTGGGTGGGGATTTCCCTTTGGAATTCCAGGCAGGGTGCTTGCAGCCTCCCCACCTGGGCTTTCCCAACCAAAAACTGGGGCTGGGGCCAATTTCCACCCTGTGTGGGGCTGTGGGTGTTGGGATGTGTGGGAACACCCCAGCCCGTACTGGCCTGGAGGAGTTTACTGGTGTATTTACCCCAAATCTCTGCTGCAAACGAGGTGAACGCTGCTGAAGGGGTGCCCAGACAGGGCGATGGCTGTGCCAACCCCATCCCTGTGTCCCGCAGCCAAGAGCCGCTCCATTGCTCTGCCCATGGACCTGGATGCCCACGTGAGCTCCCTGCTCAACAGCAGCTCCACCAGCACGGTGCAGAGGAACACCTCGAGCTACAAGGCAGCCACACGCACCTTCCCGCGCGTGTCCACCACCCCCAACCAGTGGGACTACAAGAACATCATCGAGAAGCTGCAGGTGCGGGGCAGGGCGTGGCGGGGCTCGGGTGGCGGGAGGGTGCTGGCCTCGCAGGGTCCCTCTCCCGTGTGTCCCCTGGCTCTGAAGGGGGTGCTGTGGCTTGCAGGACATCATCAACGCCCTGGAGGATCGCCTGAAGCCGCTGGTGGAGGCCGAGCTGTCCGTGCTGGTGGATGTCCTGCACCGGCCGGAGCTGCTCTTCATGGAGGGGACAGAGGCGTTCCAGCGCTGCGAGAGCGGGGGGTTCCTGTCCAAGTGAGGCTGGTTTGGGACTGCCCTGGGGGTGCTGGGGGTGCTGGCAAGGGTTTGGGACCCTCATCCTGGGTGGGCTGTGCATCCCTGTGTGCCTGCAGCCTGGAGGGGCGCTGGGGATGGTTCCCCCTGGGATCCTCGGGTCCCTCCCAGCTGTGTGACGATGGCTTTGCTGTGCCAGGCTGGTGCAGCACACCAAGGACCTCATGGAGACGGAGGAGAAGCTCTGCATCAAGGTGCTGAGGACGCTGCAGCAGATGCTGGTGAAGAGGAACAAGTATGGAGAGAGGGTGAGCACCATGATCTGTGTCCATCCAGCCCCCCTCCCAGGCTGGCAGAGCCCACCCTTGGAGCACCCAGGGGTGCTCAGCCGGTTCTGCCCTGGCCCCAGCCTTGGCATGGGGACACTGGTGACGTTTGTTTGCCTTGGCAGGGCAACCTGCTGCGGAAAATGCTGATGAACAATTACCTGCAGAACAAGAGGTCCAGCTCCAAGGGGGAGATGGGGGATGCTGCTGGGGGAGGTGAGTGCCCCTCTCCTGCCCCTTCCCCTCAATCTCCCAGCTCCCAGACAGCGATGGGACCAGGTCTGGGGCTGGTTGCCATGTCCCAGCTCCACGGGAGCAGAGGATTTGGGGAGGTGAAGGGTGGCACTGAGCTGCCCTGGCAGTGGTGGAGCTGTGCTGGCTCTGTGCTGCCACAGCATCTCATCCCTCCTGTCCCCTCACGCAGGCCAGGACCAGGACTGGTCGGCCATCGCCGCTGTCCAGTGCCGGCTGGACCGGGAAGGGGCTACCAAGCTGGTGGCTGACCTCATCATGAACACCAAGAACGAGAAGATCTTCCAGGAGAGCATCCTGCTGGCCATCCGCCTGCTGGATGGAGGCAACACTGAGATCCAGGTGCTGAGGGGGGTTTGGGCTGCCAGGGGTTGGTGTGGGCAGTGTGAGGGTCCAGTGCTCAGCCCCGGGCGGTGGGTTTGGCCAAAACAGCTCTTGTTTGTGCTGAAATCTGATGATTTGAGTTTCCCAGCTCTGTGGCTGGATGGAGGGCTGGAGGCTGTGGGAAGAGCAAGTGGTTCCAGGTTGTTTTCTGGAGTTGTGCTGATGCCCTCTGCCGGGAATTCCTAAAATGGCTCAGGGCTGCAGTGCTTGTGGGGGATCTCCAGGGTCATCCCAAACCCTTTGTCACAGGGAAGCTGAAAAATGGTGAAAAACCCAGTGGGGCTCCAGCAAAACCCAGGTTATCCCGGGCAATGCCTGCAGTGCTGAGGCTGCTGCCCAGAGGGACAGGCAGGAGCACTTTGGACCCCGTGGTGGGGACCTGAACGAGTGTCCTTTCACCAGAAATCCTTTTACAACCTCATGACGAGCGACAAGAAGTCCGAGAAGTTCTTCAAGGTTCTGCACGACCGGATGAAGAAGGCGCAGCAGGAGACCAAGTCCACGGTGTCGGTGAACATGAGCGACATCGGGAACAAACCCCGCGAGGACAAGGACGAGCCAGACCCTGGCACCAAAGGTACGGGGCTGTGTCCCCTTGTCCCCTCAGGAAGGCCAGCGCTGGCTTGGTGACAGCCTGAGCTGAGGAGGGAACAATTCCCTCCAGGACGAGGAGACACCTTCCTGATGCCCGGCACCCCCACGCGGTACCCGATGGCCGCGGGGTTCCGGAAGGGCCACGACCCCGGGGAGCAGGGCCAGAACAACGAGATGGGGGTGACGGTGCTGATCATGGAGCCCATCCTGCGCTTCCTGCAGCTGCTCTGCGAGAACCACAACCGCGACCTGCAGGTCGGTGCTGGGGCTCGGGGGTTCTGGGCTTGGGCTGGGGGAAGGTTGGGATCTGCCCCACTTTGGCCCCAAAATGCTGTGGCACTCAGCAGCTCCGTGCCTCAGTTTCCCCGTGTGCAGTGCACCATCCAGCTCGGGGTTGCAGGAGGAGTTCATGGCAGGAGTGGCTGTGGGAGTGAGGTCTGGAGGTCACAGGGGCAGTCCCAGCCCGGATGTCCCCCAAACTGCAGCTGGAGGGGTGTGGGGAGAGAGGGATTTGGACCCCATTGCTGGGCTCTGCTCCACAGAACTTCCTGCGGTGCCAGAACAACAAAACCAACTACAACCTGGTGTGTGAGACGCTGCAGTTCCTGGACATCATGTGTGGCAGCACCACGGGCGGGCTGGGGCTGCTCGGCCTCTACATCAACGAGTACAACGTGGCTCTCATCACCCAGACCCTGGAGACCCTGACCGAGTACTGCCAGGGGCCCTGCCACGAGAACCAGGTCCGGGGCCATTCCCCAAACCTCGCCACAGACCAGGAGAGCTTTTGGGAGGGATGTGGGGGAAGCAAGGACAGGTTTTGGGTTCAGAGTGTGAGCAGGAGCAGGACGTGGGCAGCAGAGGTCACTGGGTTCCTGCACAGGTCGCCAGCTGTTGCTTGGCTGCAAAATGGGGTGATGCAGAGGGGGGGTAAATAATTCAGTGGTGTGAACAGAGCCCTTTGCAGGGAGAGGGGAGGTCTGGGGGCCCAGGGCTGCAGGCAGGGCGGCGTTTCAGACCAAGGCTGTGCTGGAGGGTGGAGCTGGGAGGACTGGCAGGATCTGTGGGATAACACACTGCCCGACTCCCCCAGAGCTGCATCGTGACCCACGAGTCCAACGGGATCGACATCATCACGGCCCTGATCCTAAACGACATCAGCCCCCTCTGCAAGTACCGAATGGACCTGGTCCTGCAGCTGAAGGTGCACAGAGGCCTGGGCTGGGGTGGTGGGGACGTGTCTGCGTGTCACTGCATGTGTCACCGTGTGTGTCACCACAAGGAATCACTGGCAGGGTCACGGGGTGTGCTGTGGGGTGGGGTTGCCACTGTAGAGGGGACCCTGCCTGTGTCAGACCCTCGGGCTCGGCGGGGCAGGGCTGGGGCATCCCCACCACACTCAGATGCCCCTGGCACAAGGGAGTTGGCGGGGCACAGGATAATTCTGCCCACCCCAAAGCCCTGGGCAGTGGCAGGGCACAGCTCCCCTCACCAAGGGCTTCTCCTCACCAGGACAATGCCTCCAAGCTCCTCCTGGCCCTCATGGAGAGCAGGCACGACAGCGAAAACGCCGAGCGGATCCTCATCAGCCTCCGTCCCCAGGAGCTGGTGAGGGAACTGGGAATGTCCCACTGAGCCCCCAGCTGGACATCCTCTGCCCTGGGTCCTGCTGCAGTTCTGCCTCCCCTGCCCCACTGCTGCTCCTCCTGCTCAAATCCTGGCTGGAGGGGAAAGCAGGGAGTGGGGAGGAGCTCAGTGTCCCTGTGCTGCCTTGCAGGTGGATGTGATTAAGAAGGCCTATCTGCAGGAGGAGGAGTGTGAGAACGCCGAGGTTTCCCCCCGGGAAGTTGGACACAACATTTATATCCTGGCGCTGCAGGTAGGGAGCTGTAAAAGCATCCTGCCAGGCCGTGCTCGCGCGTTGCACTTTTCCCTCCATAATTATGCACATTTCCCTCCATAATTTTGCACATTTCCCTCCATAATTTTGCACATTTCCTCCAGGCAAATTGGCCTCCCTGGGGAGCCAAATGTGCCTTTGGCTGTGGGGAGCAGCCATGGCTTGCTGGCCCTCCTGTGCCCCATGTCCCCCTCCCGTGTGCGCTGGTGGCTGCCTGCCATCCTGTGCTCACTGTCACCACCCCTGTCCCCCTCTCAGCTCTCCCGACACAACAAGTCTCTGCAGCAGCTCCTGAAGCCGGTGAAGCGAATCCAGGAGGAGGAGGAGGAGGGAATCTCATCCATGGTATGGAGAGGCCTTGGGGAGGGAGGCACAGCCCCCACAATCCGCCCCGACCCGAGGCTGTAAAAAGCCCTTGCAGAGCCCACCTGGGCTTTGTTGTTCAGGATTTGATGGATTTTGGTGTTCCCCAGGGGATTAAAGAGGGAGAGACACCTAAATGCCCTTTTAGCCAGAGGTAGAAGCCCAAAGGTGTGTGTGCCCTGCTGTGGGGTGACACAGGCAGGTGGCCCTGGGGGGGTCCTGCCCTTATCCACTTCTCCCTTCCCTTCAGAAAGGCAGGGCCGAGTCCTTTGCTGCCGTTCCTTGCCCAGGTACCTCAGATCCCGACAAGATTCAGCAGGAATGTGATTTCCCCGGGGGTTTTGTGAGCACTGGTTTGTAATTTGTGGATTAGCAGCACTTGGATGTAATTATTGCAGGGAATCGATTGTCTGTCACCGCGGGGAGCACTCACACCCCTCACGGAAGCTTGAATTCATTTGCTTTCCCCTGAAAACCTCATCAGCCGTGGGAGATGTTGAGGCACGTTGTGGGAACAGTCGGATCCAGCTTCTGGCTGGATCCTCATCCTCTCCCTTTCCCTCTCCCCATCCAGCTCAGCCTTAACAACAAGCAGCTGTCGCAGATGCTGAAGTCCACGGCCCCGGTGCAGGAGGAAGAGGAGGATCCACTGGCTTATTACGAGAAGCACACGTCCCAAATCGAGGCAAGACCTCCTGGCTGCTGGCTTTCCAGTCTGCCCGTGGCCCGTGAATCCCACCTGGCTCCAGATGCCTCATTCTGATTATTTTGCACCACGAGCTGCCCCCTCTTCCCACCCCCATGCTGGCAGGAGCATTAGCTCCAGGAACTGAGGGATGAGCAGCCCCCTGGACCCTTCCCTTCTCTCCCAGCAGCAGTGGGATGCAGCAGCCTCATCCTTGGCCTGGATCCCCATTCCCACACTCCCACTTTCCCCAGGCAGGGCTGCCTCTGCTCAGGGCACCTTGGAAGCTTTTAATTGAGGGACTGACAATATTTGGATTCTGTGGAGCCGGAGGGAGGAGGGGAAGGCACAGCTGGATGTGGGAAGGAGGAAAAACCACAGCAGGGCAGGATCTGAGGGCTCTGCATCCCGCAGATCGTGCGGCTGGACCGGAGCATGGAGCAGATCATCTTCCCCGTGCCCGGGATCTGCGAGTTCCTCACCAAGGAGACCAAGTACAGGCTCTTCACCACCACGGAGCAGGACGAGCAGGGCAGCAAAGTCAGCGACTTCTTCGACCAGTCCTCCTTCCTGCACAACGAGATGGAGTGGCAGAAGAAGCTGCGCAGTAAGAGCCTGGCAGAGCCTCCCTCCCCTGGGCTGCCCCGGTGGGAACGTGGGGACATTCCTGCAGGGAAAGGGCTGCACACCTGGCAGTGGCATGGCTGGGCTGCCCAAGCTCTGCAGAGCACCAAGCACCTGGCACAGTGCAGGGAGTGAGGGTTGAAATCCCACCCTTGGAGCTCTCTGTGCTCTCAGGGCAGTTTCTCCACAACCCGAGGGGCACCTTGCTCGTGTTCCCTGGGATCCCTGAGGTGTTTTCCCTGGAAAGCCCTTTCAGTTGCCTTCTCCTAAGCCAGGGTCTTGTAGCTGCACATGGGAAATAAGACCTGTTTCTCTGCTCCCTGCAGGCCTGCTCAGGGGCTTCCAGGGTGGAAATCCTGGCTGTAAATCCCAGGAGCTGAGGAGAGGAATAGTGTAGGAGCTGTGAGGGAGGCCGGAGCCAAGCTGATTCCAGGGTCTCAGAGCAGGCTTCCAGAGGGCTGGGAAACCAAGGAATGTGAGCAGAGCCACTTAGAAGGTGCAGTCCTCTTCCAGCAGACGAGCAGGAATGTTTTCAAAACACTTCATGAATGGTTTGAAGAAGGCGGGAGGCTGGGTTGGTCTGGGGGCAGCAGCTGCAGAGCCCACAGGGGTCTGGGGTGGCACAGAGGGGCAGGGAGGGCACAGGGGCTCCAGGAGGGCACAGGGGCTCCAGGAGGACCCGGTTGGCACGAGGCTGGCTGAGGTTTGTGTGTTGCCTCCTCTCCCCCCAGGCATGCCGCTGATGTACTGGTTCTCCCGCAGAATGACGCTCTGGGGGAGCATTTCCTTCAACCTGGCCGTCTTCATCAACATCATCATTGCTTTCTTCTACCCCTACGTGGAAGCCACTTCCATGGGTAAGTGCCCAGCACCTGCTGCTCCTCGGGGTGGAAGGAGCAGGTCCTTGGGCTGGATAAAGGCAGATCCTTGGGCTCCTACAACCCCAGGTCCTATCTGCTGGATAAAGGATTAATCAGAATTTCAGTTTCCAGCCCTCCCACCCCTTCCTTCCCAGGGAAACCTCTCTGCTCCTGGGCTGCCCTTCCCCTGGTTGGGGAATGTGGGGAGCAGTGATGGGATACATTCCTGTTGTCAGGCAAAGCCTCCATCACCTACAGAGGTTCTGAGCTCTCGGATAAAAGATGTTAGAAAATGTATCTGCAAAAACCATCTGAACCCACACAAATCCTGCAGTGCAGCACCATCATTTCTGATAAAGAGCTCATTAGTGTGGCTGGACAGCCTGGCAGCAGCAGTGTGTTTAGCATCCGTGTGTTCCTCCTGCCAGGAGTGCTGGATTCCCCACTGATCTCCCTGCTCTTCTGGATCCTGATCTGCTTCTCCATCATGGCCCTGTTCACCAAGCGCTACGGGGTGAGGCCGCTGCTGGTGGCCCTGATCCTGCGCTCCATCTACTACCTGGGCATCGGGCTCACCCTCAACATCCTGGGCGCTCTCAATGTGAGTTCTGCACCTGCTGGGGGAGCAGGAAGCTGTCCCGCATTCCCCGAGCACAGCAAACCCCACTCCCTCCCGTTTCTGGCTGTCCCCAGCTGACCAACAAGATCGTGTTCGTGGTGAGCTTCGTGGGCAACCGAGGCACCTTCATCCGTGGCTACAAGGCCATGATCATGGATGTGGAATTCCTGTACCATGTCGGCTACATCGTGACCAGTGTCCTGGGGCTCTTCGTGCACGAGCTCTTCTACAGCATCCTGGTATGATATAGTCAGGTGCCTGGGGGCACAGGCAGCCTGGCTGCTGCTTTAGGAGCTGGAAGGTTCTTGTGACACCTCCCAGGGGCTGATTGATAGCAGAGAGAACAATTCCCTGTGCTCTAATCTTTGCATGGGCTGAGCTCTCTGCCTCCTGACAGTATCTATTGCCGTCTCTCTCCTGTTCCTGGGCTCTATCTCTCCTTCTAATCTGCTGTGTGCTTTTTCTGGGTCAGCTGGGAGGCAACGTGAGCTGGCGAGGGCAGAGGCAGGGTACATGTGGCCTATTCTTGGCTCTCCTGCTGTGTGTAAGTCACTCCATTCTTCTCTGCTTCCCTTCAGTAAGCTGGGAAACTTCAAGGCTTTGTGAGAAAAGTTAGTCAAGGTCTGCTGAGCGATCCAAGATCTCAGGATAAAAGGGGATATAGATAGGCCAGGTATTATCAAGAGAAGCACCCCACAGCATTTCTTTGCTCCTGGGTCCTTTCAGCTGTTTGACTTGATCTACCGTGAGGAGACCTTGTTTAATGTCATCAAAAGCGTGACGCGGAACGGGCGCTCCATCCTGCTGACAGCCCTGCTGGCCCTCATCCTCGTCTACCTCTTCTCCATCGTGGGCTTCCTGTTCCTCAAGGATGACTTCATCCTCGAGGTGGACCGGCTGCCGGACAGCAAAGCCAAAGGTCGGGCAGTGCTGGGGGTGGTGGGACACTGTGGGACCCTCCGCACACATCTCGGGGTGTGCTGTGTGGGTTTTTACACTGGGAGCACTGGTTTTGGGGTCACAGGGAGGACAGCTTTGTGCTCGTGCTGCACAGAGCAGGGTTTGGGGTTAGAGGTGGCAGAGCTACCAATGAAGGGGTTTCAACTCTGAGAGAAAGCTTCAGGGCCTAGAAAAAGTAGGAGAATAAGTGGCAAGCTCTCCCCAGGAAGGTTGGCATCTTCCTGGGAGCCCGTGGCAGTGGTTTGCTGGGGAGAGGTGCTGCTCTCACAGCGCTGGGGTCTCTTCCTTGCAGATGATCCCTTGGGGGTGCAAAGGAACGTGGAGACCTTCATGGAGTCGTGCAGCAGTGACAAAATCAGCTGCTCTGCTGCACCCACTGCCTTGGAAGGTAAGAGAGCCCCGTGGAAATGCCAGCTGTGCGTGGCAGCAGGGATTTGCCAGCCAGCTGAGGACTTTTCCAAGGTAGAAACTCAATCTGCTTCCTGGGACGTATTGGGCAAGAGGCCTGTGAATTTTGCACTGACCCTGGCATAAAAAATGTTGGGGTGGATTGATTTAATCAGAAAGGAGGTGGGAGCTGCAGGAGCGTTTGGCTGCTGGAGGAGCTGCTGGCTGGGACATCACAACAGGCAGCTGCTCCTGTGTCACTGCCACTGCAGCTGGAGCCACGCCACTGCCAGGGTCTGCTGCTCTGCCTGTGCTCTGAGCCCTTGCCCTGCTCTCCTCCCCAGAAGCCGACCCGGAGCAGTGGGAACGTGCCTGTGACACGCTGCTCATGTGCATTGTCACCGTCCTCAACCACGGCCTGCGCAACGGCGGCGGCGTGGGGGACATCCTGAGGAAACCCTCCAAGGATGTGAGTGGGGACAGCGCCTGGGACTTCTTTCTTCTGCCAAACCCTGCTGCAATCACTGCTGGCCCCTCTTCCTGGGAGCTGCAACACATCCAGCTCCATCTCTCACGTTCTCCTCCTCCCCCGGTGCCTCAGCCGCAGCTGTGTCACGGGGCTGGCTGGAGCAGAGCTGTGCAAGACACCCAATTCTCCCTCTCATCCATTCCAGGAGTCGCTGTTCCCTGCTCGAGTTGTCTACGACCTCCTCTTCTTCTTCATTGTCATCATCATTGTCCTCAACCTCATCTTTGGGGTCATTATTGACACCTTTGCTGATCTGAGGAGCGAGAAACAGAAGAAGGAAGAGATCCTGAAGACCACTTGTTTTATTTGTGGTGAGCACTGGGAATACAGGAATTGCCCCAAAGCTCTTCCTCCCCTCCCAGCTTGGGGGAAGAGAATTTCAGCTGGATTCTGGTTTTTATTCATCACTGCAAAACTTGAATCTGTACATCGAGGGGTCACTGCACTGGGAGGGGTTTAAACAAGGACACAGCTGGAGGGAAATTCTCAGAGTTGTTCCTCACCCTGCTAATGAGGTGTTAAACTAAAACCACATCGTGGGATTCTTGTTGCTGTGCATCTCACTGCTGAGACCTTCCCTTGGCCAGTGGAGGGAAAAAAAAAGCAGCATATCACTGGAGAAATATAATAGAGAAAATGCTCTGGAATCCTTTCAGTCAGCAGTAGGCATAAAAAAAAAAAAAAGAAAGAAAACCTCAGTAAATCTCTCTGCTTTTTTCCTCTAAAGATCCTCTGGGTTTATTTTACTGGGCAGAGGCAAAGCCAGCAGGACATGGGCTGAAATTGTTCCCTGGGAGGGTGGTGGGGCCCTGGCACAGGGAAGCTGTGGCTGCCCCGTCCCTGGAATTGTTGAAGGCCAGGTTGGACAGGGCTTGGAGCAGCCTGGGATACTGTAAGAGGGTGGAAGATCCATTCCAACCCAAACCATTCTGCGATTCTCTGATTCTGTGATTGTAAACAGAAGTCTCCTGAACCCCCAGCTGGGTTGTTGCCCCCTGGTTTGGATGTTTATGTGCTAAATGCCAACTAATTATTAAAAGCACTTAAATGTCACCTTTGGGAGGGGATGCACTGGGCTGAATTTCCTTCCACGGGTTTGCTGCTCACTCTCCCTGTCCTTCTCCACCTTTCCCTGCCTTTCCCAGGGCTGGAGAGGGACAAGTTTGACAACAAGACCGTGTCCTTTGAGGAGCACATCAAATACGAGCACAACATGTGGAACTACCTGTACTTCATCGTGCTGGTGCGGGTGAAGAACAAGACCGACTACACCGGGCCCGAGAGCTACGTGGCACAGATGATCAAGGTACACGTGCCCTCGGGGCAGCTCCTAGGCTATCCCAACCTGTCTGCCCCGGGAACAAGGGGCTGGCCAAGGAAAAACAGCTCTGGGAAGTCCTTTTGGAAAATACTGGCTAATGGTGCGGTGCCTGAGTTCGCTCTTTGCTGGTTTTTTCCGCGTGGTCTGTTTGAGGGTTTGTCCCGTGAGCTGAAGGGTTGAAGCAAGCAGGGAGTGGGGCTTCAATGGGGTTTCTAGGCAAGGGAGGGAAAGGAAAGCAAGGAAAGAAAAACTTCTGCACTTGAGCCCATGAACCAACCTAGGAATGGACCATGCATGGAAAAATGGCAGATTTTTGCAAAGAGTTTCTTTAATCTTTAAGAACAGGGTGGCTGCCTGTTAAACCCTATCTTCCCTCCTCCTCCCTGACCTCTCACCCCAACTGCCCTTGTCCACGGTCACATTCCCAGAACAAGAACCTGGACTGGTTCCCCCGGATGCGAGCCATGTCTCTGGTCAGCAATGAAGGGGAAGGGGAGCAGAACGAGATCCGCAATCTGCAGGACAAACTCAACACCACCATGAAGCTCGTGTCCCACCTCACCTCCCAGCTGAACGAGCTGAAGGAACAGGTATGGGAAATGGGAAATCCCCTGTAGGAACCCTCTGCCCTTCCCAAAATAGCCACTGAATGCAGGGATTGGTAGAAAGGACCTGCCCAAGGCAGCACAAAGACAAGCACAGGGCTCCTGCAGCTCTTTTTTGGGGGAATTGGGGACACGTGGGTTTGGGAAGTGCCTCACCAGCTCAGAGTTTGCTGGCAGAGACTCAAAGCAGCACAGTCAGACACTTGGGAAGCACATCCAAGAGCAGGAGGGCCTGGAATTGCCTCAGCGTGTCCTTGTTGGGATTGCAGATGACGGAGCAGCGGAAGCGCAGGCAGAGGATGGGGTTTGTGGATGTCCAGAACACCATGAACCACTGAGACAGCTCCAGCCACCGAGGGACTGCACCTGCGGCAGCTGAGGCTGCTCCTCCCTGGGCTCCAGGCGTGGATCGTCACTGCCTGGGGACAATGGACCACACGGACAGGGCTTCCCAGGCAGCATCTCCCTTAGAGCTTGTAAGCAATCCCAGGAGCAGGGACGGGCCGCAGTCCACCCCACACCTGGGCCCAGGTGTTTTTCTAACACCCTCGTAGGAAGATAAACCATACAGGACTCTCATTCCTCATTGCAATAACTCTTTTATTTTGCAACTGTGGAGGGTTGTATCTTTATCTCCATGTGCTCCAGCCCCTCGGCTGTGGGGTAAGTAGCTGTAGGGCCGCACTATTTAACTTATTCCGAGTGCCACTCGTCCCTGTGGATATTTGCCGAGCAGCCCTCGTTATCTGCTGTGCCTGCTCCACGCTGCCCCCTCTCCATTTACAGAATTCTCTCCATCCTGTGCTGCAGTAAAGAGCAGCTGAACTCAAGGAGGTGGATTTAACTTAATTAACTTGCCAGATGAGGAGCTGAGCTTGTCCTAGTGGGAGCTAAAAGTCTTTTGCCTTCTGTGGACCAAGGATCTTTGGGCAGCAGTAGTAGGAGCCTGCAGGTTTACAGGAGTTCACTGTGAAGGGGTGTCCTGTGTTTTAGTTTCATCTCTGGTGTCATATTTTACCTTTTTTTTTTGTTGTTGTTGTTGTTTTGGTTTTTTTTTAGTTGTTATCATTGTTACTTAAGAACTGAAGTGTAAATTGCCTTAACTAAATTAAATACAGAATCATGTTACAATAAAAACTTCAACGTGGTAAAGAAAGTCCCCTCCCTGTGCCCTCTGCTGTGTGATGGGGCTTTGGGACAGAACCCAAAGCAGGGCTGGCACCCAGGGTGCTCCCCAGCCCGCTGCTCCCAGCTCCAGGTGTCGCACATCCCCTGCCAAACGCTGCCATGAAGAGCCACCACCAGCACCAGCCTTGGTTCCTGGAGCTCTGGACCAGAGCCTGCTGCAGTTTCAAATTCTTTCACTGCCTGCCAGGAAATCAGTGCTGAAACCCATAAAAAGGAGCAGCTGTTGGTGCTGTGGAGCCCTGGCACAGCTCTGCTCCAGACACTCATCCTTCCCAAGCCAGCCCCAGCTCCAAGCCCAAGAACAGACACTGATGAAAGCAGTAAAGCTCTAAAAAGGAATAAAAAAGCCCATAACAGTGAAGTTGCAGAACACTTGAAATGTGTTTATGGCTCCATCTAGCAGCGTGTCATTTAATCCTGCCTTCACCCTCAGCTCTGCACTAACCCACACATCCCTGTCCTCAGGCTGGGGGAATCTGCACAGAGCTGGCTCCTCCAGCAGCAGCAGCAGCAGCTGATTAAAATCTCAATTAAACTTGTGCAGTGCTCCACTGTCACCATGGCAAAGTCACCCTCCGTCCTCTCTGTCTTCTCCGAAGGAAAATAAATGTGGTGATTAAAGTTCTCCCTCCCTGCACTGCCCTGCTCCCTGGGCTAACACACAAACACGAGCACAGAGAGGTTTTCACATCCTCTCTGTTCTCTTCACAAGAACATTTAAAGCTGCACCTCCTCCCTCTGGGCAGCTCCTGCTTGTTCCATTTTCTGAGATACAAAGGGCCAGCTTTGACACCACAAAGTTCCCTTCCCTACGTTGCTCCAGCATGGATGGATGTGTTAAGCTCTGTCCCAGATTCTCAGCAGAAAAAAAAAAGGAGGCACTAAATATGAAGAATGTAAAGGGTAGGGCTGAACAAAAACGCTGTTGCTAAGAGGAATAAGTGGTTTTATTCATCATGGCAACACACAGAGCTTCAGGGATATGTACAGTGGAGAAGCTGAGAGCTGGGCCCTCACTTCAAGTCATCCTCGGGTTTCTTGGCAGAGAACTTTTCCCGCAGTCTTTTCCACGTCCCTTTTTTCCTGTCTTCCATCTGTTTCAGAATGTCTGCAAAAGGAGAAGGGAGACAGAGATGGGGCCAGAGGAAGATAAGCAGGCAAGCAGAGGAATGAAACCCTCTTAAAACAGCTCTGCCTTCCATCTAATTTCCTTTCCTGCCTTTTCTTCTTAATGAATTTTCATTCCAGGCCCGAGGCGAGGTTGGTTTCCCTTCCAATCAATGCAGGGAGTCTCTTATCACCAAGGACTGATACTCAGTTTCCACGCACCGCAATCAAAGTTAGGAACTGGAGCAGAACAAAACTGCTCTGGCTCCCAGCTCTGCCCTTCATAAGGGACGTGTCTGTGTGGGGCACCCGCTCCTTCCCAAGGCCTGCCACAGAAGGAATACCAAGGGAATTGGAAGATGGTGAAAGGGAAGCTGAGCTCAGTGCTGGGCTGATGTAGCAAAAGTGTTCCTTCCACACAGGTCCTGCTGTCTGACCCCACAGAGCCTCTGCAAACCCTCTGTGGCTCCTGGCAGTGCAAACTCCAATTGATTCTTCACTCCAAAATACTGAGTCACTCCTCAACTGAATTATTCAACTCCTACCCAACACCTCCACAGAACTGCAGGCAGCCCCTCGGTGCCCTCCAGGGCCAGGGGCTGAGGAGGGATGCAGGGGAGCACCCCAAAAACCAGAATGTCCCTTTCCCCTGCCCTCTCAGACCAAGCCCAGCAGCAGTACCTGTGGCCAGGATCGTCCTGCAATCCTCCACTGTCACCCCGGTGAAGGTGGTTTCTCTCAGGCGTGGGTACTTCCCAGGAGAGCAGGAAAAGGAGGGAGAGAGACAAAGAAGTCACTTGTAGTGCATGAGAAAGGGACAAGTGTCACCAGCTGGGACAGTCTGAGAGCGTTTCCAGCTGGGATTCTGTTCACCCACACCAAGAACCAGGCCAGCAGCTGCCCTGGGTGACCACAGGCACGGCTGCATCCACCCCTCAGCTGTCCCTCAGGCATCCCCAGGCATGCTGCCACTCCCGGGAATGCTGCAGCAGGTGGTGGCTCCCCCCCAAAAGAGAGGGACAGAGGCAGTGCCTCAGCTCTCACCTTGTTTTTGTAGAAGTTGGTGTGGATCCTGACCAAGCTCTCGTACATTTGGTCACAGGCCTCGGGGTCAGGGATCTGCAGGGGACACAAGTGGCACACAAGTGGCACGCAAGTGGCACACAAGTGGCACGCAAGTGGCACACAAGTGGCACACAAGTGGCACACAAGTGGCACACAAGTGTGGTTTTACACCTCCACAGCAAAAACCCTCCTCGTTCCGAGGGACAATGGCCATGAAGGAGCAGCTCAGAATTCCCAGTGCACTGCTGGATCCTGTCCATCTGCTGTCCTGCTCCAGGCTTTCCCCCTCCATCTCCCACCAACTCAGCCTGCAGGAATAACACCACCTGGGATTTCCAGAATGGATCTGGAACTCTGCACCAACAAGATCTGACAGTGAATGCACGGCCCTGGAGAACATCACTGGCTGGTGCTGTGAAATCTGTGGCCCTTCCTGCTGCGAGGCCACTTCTGTCACCTGCCTCCTTGTAGGGAATCACCCGGGACAAGGTGCCAGGACTCCCTGTAGGGGGCTAAAAATAACCTGTAATTGATTAGGGAAATCAGCACAAATGATTGGAACAGCTTGAAGGGTAACTGGATTTGTATTTCAGCTGGGAGATCCGGCTCAGCCCGGTGTCTCTGCCCGGCACAGCCCCTGCTCAGCTGCTTTTCCAGCCTACGACATTTCCCCTGTTGGTTTTTATTGTGGTACAACACCCCAGAACTCAATGCTGGCCCACGAATGGTTAAAAAAGGTCAAGAGTAAAAATAACAGCAAGAGAAAGGTGTCAGGATGAAGCAGGAAGAGCAAGGAAAAGGCCTCTGCAGGAGAGAGGACACAGGGACAGCCACGTCCCCCTGCAGGTGATCCCCACCTGTGCCCTGCAGCCCAAACACCCCCTGCCAAGGCTCCAGCAGATCCAGCCATGAAAAGGGTGGCACAAACAGCATCCCTCCCCTGGAAACCCAGCGAATCTCATTCCATTAGATGGCTGAGGAAGCCCTGTGACTCTAGTTCCCCTCTCAGAAGCTCCTCCTGCCAGCACATTCAGCCTCTCTACACACAAATGGCCACCACTGCTGCAGGCATCAATTCAGATTTCCAGGATCAGTGGCAGCTTTGGGATCTTGGAGCCAACTGGTGCAACACATTAAGCTGTCCTAAGCATATGGAAAAGCAATAAAACCTTTCCCAAAATGCCTGCTGCAGACTATTCTGGTCACCAGTACTGGATTAGGAGCCTCTAATGGCCCCTTGAGGTGGAAAACGCATCTCTGGAACAATGTTTTTATGCTAAGAAAGGGCACATTTGCATTCTGCAGCAACACCTCCGCGCCCGGGAAGGTCTGCAGCCAAGCCAGGCAGCAGATTCCCTAATTTATTTCAGCAGCAAAGCCTAAACTCCAACAGCATTACAGCTGGAGGCGGAATTCAATTGTACAGCCGCTGCATTCCATCAGTGTCAGGCAGTGCTGCAGCATCCCATCATCCCACCCTCGAGGTGAGGACACCACAGGAATGAACTGGATTCCAGCACAGCTGATAAATTCCCAAAGCTCTGCATCCCACTCCCACAGCCACGGGAACGGGGTTCTCCAAAGAACGTGGTGTAAAGGGTGCAAGAGCTGGGTATAAACCAGTTATCCTGAGGATGAAACAGCTGTCCTGGGTACTGGGTACAAACCATTTGTCCTGGGCACCAACCAGATGTCCTGGGCACAAATTGTCCTGGTCACAAATTGTCCTGGGCACGAATTGTCCTGGGCACCAACCAGGTGGCCTGGGCACAAACCATTTCTCCTGGGTACAAACCAGGTGGTCCCGGGTACAAACCCAGCGTCCTGGCTACCAGTCATTAGTGCCAGGTACAGCCCAGGTGTCCCGGGCACAGTTTGCCCTGTGAAGGCACAAGCCCGTGGCCGGTATTCCAAACCCTTCCCGGGATGTTCCAAAGGCTGCCGAGCGCGGCCAGGGAGCAGCTGGGAGCAGCAGGACTCCATCACCCCGGTAGTTCCCGTTCCCTCCCAGCTCAGGATGTCCTAATACTCCACGAAGCCCCGAGCGCAGCCTCCTGCCGGCATGCAGCCCAGCGAGCCCCGGGGCAGAACCGCGTGTGCGCCCCGAACCCTCAGAGCCCCCTCAGAGCCCTCAGAGCCGCTCCCCGCGCCCTCCCAGGCCGGCGCCGCGGGGGTGCCGCCCTGCCGCCCCTCACCGGCGTGTTCTCGCCCTCGCGGAAGGCCTGCGCCACCCGCTGCCGCAGGAACGAGCCCAGGTCGCGCTGCTGCCGGGTCTCCTCCACCGGCCATTCCTCGCAGAGCCGCAGGAAGCGCCGGTAGCGGCTGGCGGCCATGGCGCCGGGTCACGTGGCGCCGCTCACGTGGCGCCGCCGCCGGGTCACGTGCGGGCGCGGCGAACGCCTGAGGGGGAAAAATCCTGCTGGGGATATGGGGAACGCCTGAGGGGGGAACGCCTGAGGGGGGAAGGCCCTGCCGGGGGTAGCGGGTCCCGAACTGCGCCCAGTGCCCGCCTTGGGGGCTGCCCAGAGCGGTGAGCCCCGCGCCTCCGGCCATAGGGGCTCCCACACCGCCCCGCGCAGCCCCTTCCGAAGCCTGACCGCCCTTTCCGTGAGGAAATTCCAACCTGAACTCCTCTGGCTCGGCTTGAGGGCGATTTCCCTTGTCATGTCCCTTGGGAGCAGAGTAAAACCCCCTCCGGCTGCCCTTTCCTGTCAGGGAGTTGTGCAGAGACAGAAGGTTCCCCCTTGATCCCCCTTTTCTCCAGGCTGAGCCCCTTTCCCAGCTCCCTCAGCCTCTCCTGATGCTCCAGACCTTTCCTGGCTCCCTCAGCCTCTCCTGATGCTCCAGACCTTTCCTGGCTCCCTCAGCCTCTCCTGATGCTCCAGACCTTTCCCGGCTCCCTCAGCCTCTCCTGATGCTCCAGACCTTTCCTGGCTCCCTCAGCCTCTCCTGATGCTCCAGACCTTTCCCGGCTCCCTCAGCCTCTCCTGATGCTCCAGACCTTTCCTGGCTCCCTCAGCCTCTCCTGATGCTCCAGACCCTTCCCGGTTCCCTCAGCCTCTCCTGATGCTCCAGACCTTTCCCGGTTCCCTCAGCCTCTCCTGGTGCTCCAGACCCTTCCCAGCTCCCTCAGCGTCTCCTCACAGGATTTACAGTGGTTCAAAGGGACCTTAAATCCCACCTCATCCCACCCCCTGCTACAGCAGGGACACCTTCCACTATCCCAGTTGCTCCAAGCCCCGTCCAGCCTGGCCTTGGACACTGCCAGGGATGGGGCAGCCACGCTGCGCAGGTGTATGAAGGGTGAAAAGGGAGGACACGTGGAGATTTTCTAATTATTTAGCCAACAGGTTGTTTTCTGTGGAGCGATGAAGAGTGAGGGGCTGCCCAGCGAGGTGCTCTGGCTGTGGTGTCACACCCAGACTCTTCTCATCCATCCTGCTGTGCACCCTGAGACTGCTCAGGTGGCTCTGTACAAACTCGGCCACAAAGCCACAAAGTCTTATCACAGACTTCTGCTGTGAGCCAGGACAATCTGTGGCTCAACCCCTAGGGGAAATTGAGTGCTTGTGGATTTTTTTTTTTTTACAGTTTGTGGTCAAGCAATAACCCAACGCTGTGAACAAGAGTCTTCCCAGGTGGACTCCAGGCCAAGCAAAACACACAGCTGGGCCAGACGTCTTAAATTTTCCAGCTATAAATTTCAGCAGCTCCCCAGCCTTCTGCTGTAAATCCAAGTGAAGCCTCTCCCTTGGGATCTGGTGTTTAAACCCGTGGCAAGAACAGCTCTCTTAAAAAATGGTGGGCTTAAACAAAGGATAACGTACCTCAAGGATGCTGCAGGAGGGGAAAAAGAGATGGACAACAGTGGGAGTTACTTCTACAATTTTATTTGTATCCCCTCTCCCCAGTAGTGGAGTTCTGTAGCTCTGTTCCTTGTGCAAGGACTTCTCCTTCAGATTTCCCACACCATGCAGGAAGGAATTGTGTTTGTTCCATCATAAGAATAAAATCTGTCCACAAAAGCTGTAAACATTCTTTTTAGAGTCTTTTGTTACTGTCTCCTTCAAACACACACGCACACATACACACACACACACACAGACAGTATTTGTATCAAAGAATTTCTGGGTGACCTTTGACGTCCAGTCCCTGACTCAATCTCACACTGTATTTTTCTCTTCTTCTTGGTTTTTTTTTTTTTAAGCAAAAATCCCTTGGTGTGAGTGAATGTTTTTGGTGGCTGATACCTGACAGAGTCATCGCATTCCCACACCTCCAGCCCCAGTGGAGCCTCTTTCCTAGAAAATCCGGGGAAAATTCCCTGGGATGTTAAAGCTCGGTGAGGTGCAGCTCTTGGTCTGAACTTGTGAGAATCCCGACCAGGGGCACTGGCAATGTTGGAGGGTGTTTTTCCCTCCCACCTGAGCAGGAGCAGGAAGGGAAGCTCCAAATGGAAGCTCCATCTGTTCATCCCTGCCTCAAACCCCCTCCTCCCGCTCGGCTGCGGGGCGAGCATCTCCTGGTTCATCATTAAGACTCTTCCCAAGTAACACTTTCTTTGGCTCACAAATAAATCAAGGACAGCAGTCAAACCAGAAAGGAAAATAAATCTTCTGACGGATGGCAGAGAGAGCAGATTCTTCCAGCTCTCTGCTTTCCACGCTTCAGTTCAGTGACGGCGCACGGAAAATTTCCAGCACTTCCCGACTGATCTGCGCTCGTTCCGTGCCACGTCCAGCGGCCGGAGGGTCCCACGCAGCCGACCCCAGGCGGGATTTTCAGGGCTATCAGTCATTAGGAAATCCAGGCCGTTTCACAGAAATTCTCACTTCCCTTCCAACAGGCTCTGAAGGATTTTGATTAGGTTCTCCAAGCCAAAAATGTAGCCGTGGTCCGGCCCATCGTACGGGGTGGGGTTGGGGTTGCTCTTGGAGCCTTTGAAGGTGGTGTGGGCAAAGTCTATCATCCTCACATCCACCCTGCAGGGGTTCGTGCCGTGAGTTTTTGGGAAGGGGAGGTGTTGATCCGCACTCTCCTTGTGCTCCTGCCCGTCGTAAATGATGAGGAGGGAGCTGGAGTAGAACCTGTAGGAGCTTTGCTTCCTGATCACCGCCAGCAGGGCCTTGAGCCGCAGGATGATGGGCTCCAGCAGGTCGGTCCTCAGCTGGTTCCCGTTGCACAGGAACTGCCGCAGGGTCTGCCGGAATCCCTCCGGGGAGAGCTTCCTCCCGTAGTATTTGTCTTTGCACAAGAAATGGCCGGTGTCTGCCTGGTAAACCTGGAGGGGAGCAGAGGAATAATCCATTAAATCATCCTGAGTTGTGAGGGATTCACGAATGATGCTTTAGAGATAAAAGTTTTCGCCTTAAATCCCGTGCTGCGTTAGTGTCTAACTCTAAACTTCATATCATTACTTTGGTAGTTAACGCTTGACACTGACACACTTTGGTCAGACAAAACAATTCCTCTGGGCCTGGAGCCCAAGGACACCCTACAGCCTCAGGCCCTGGAAAGTATAAACAAAAGTGAGTTGGGGAGGAGCAAACTGGGGATATCTGACTTCATTACCTGAAACTCTAACTGGAGAATTAACCCCCAAACTTCTATCTGTCTGAAAAGCTTGTGACCATCTTCCATCTTTGGTGTAGCCTCTGGGAGGCTTTTGACTGCCCAAAGTATATCTATTAATTTTAATAAATACCCACTTTATTCTCTTAACTCTGTTCAGAGATCAGAAAAGGACATGGGTTTTGACTTTATGTATTTTGCTTTATATTCTATTCTCATTATCCTTCAGGCAGGGTTTTGAAACCTTCTTGAGAAGAGTGAGTGAGGGAAATGTGTGGTTTGGGTTTCCAGGAGGAAGGATGGGGATTTCCAGCAGGAGAAATTTAGTTCCAAATGAACCCCTGGCTCTCACAGCTCAGTGGAAGCACAAGTGGGGCAATGTGGTGCTTTTGGGGTTTTTTCGTGCAGCAGCCAAGAGCTGAGCAGGAGTCTGTGTGTAAAAGCAGATGGGGTGAAGGGTTCCAGCTGCTCACACTGCTGGCAGTGGCACAGAGGAAGGGTCGCCCTAAATGTGCCATATTTGACACCCTCTCTGAGAGGACACAGAGCCTGGTGCCCGTGGGAATCCTTAAAATCAGAGGGTTTCTTCCTAATATCTTGCTAGATGTACTTTTCTGTAGCTTAGGGAGTTATTCCATCCAAGCATTAATACACAGACCATTGTTCTATTTGTCCTTACTTTCTACTTCTCATATAACTTTCCTGCTGACAAATCTTAAGGCTTAGCTCTAACACAGTTCTGCTGTTTCTGAGGCCTGCCTTTTGCAGCTTTCCCAAAACCCTCTGATTTTAAGGATTCCCTCTTTTTACAGCCCGTGTTTGAGGGGGAAAAGAGAATAAAACTACTTCAATTCCCACCAGCCAAGAACCCCTGGAGATTCCAGCTTGGTTCCAAGTGAGGAACCAAGGGGGGCAACTGTGGTTGTGATATTTTGTGAAGATCCCTTTGCTAGGATTTTCTTCTCCTGAGAAGCTGAAGGGTCTCAGCTTCAAGTGTAACCAATTTGTGATCTGCTGCTGTGGGATGCAGCAGGTGCTTCCTCCATTGCTCAGTGTGGGATGTTTCTGCTTGGTGGCCAATCCAGGGGGCAGCAGCTCTCAGACTCTCTGGGAGTCACAGAACTTTGTTATTCATTCCTTTCTACTCCTGTCTCGCCTTCTGATGATTCTCTTCTCTCTGTTCTTTGTAGTACAGTTATAGTGTGGTCTTTTTAATATAATATATATCATAATATAATAAACCAGCCTTCTGAAATGGAGTCAAGATCTCTCCTTCCTTTCACCAAGTCCTGACTGCCCAGAAGACCCATGGTAATAAATGGTGACCCCAGACGTGGCAATAGGGAACCACCACCCCGAGGGGATGGAGGCTTTACCTGCATCCCACAGATGCGCACGCCCAGCGACGCCGAGGTGCTCTGCTCACACTTCTTGATGTGCCGGGCTTTCTTCTCCTCCGAGGCGTCGTCCCCGTGCTGCCGAGTGCCCATCTTCAGGTCCAGGATGCAGGGGTAGCTGTACTTGGACACCACGTTTTCCAGCAGGAGAAACTCTGAGCGTCAGTTAAGGGAAACCCAATACTTTAAAATTCTAATTGAAAGAGGCCTTAAATCAAAGCAACTGCTGACACTCTCCATAACAGCTCACAACTGTAATGAGACTTTCTCAGCCAATTTCTCTGACGTGTCATTGCTATGGGCCTCTCGCTGCCAATTCCAGTTAATTTACTGTACTACAGCCCTACCAATTAAAGCCCCAACAGCTCCATTCTCCAGTGACACCGTAGCCCTGGGCTGTCACTCTGCCACCTTCCCTAGGTGCTGAGCTCGCTCCGGTGGGTGGGGGAAGTTGTTAAACTCTATTACTCACATGACTGCTGGGTAATGAAGTGTAATAGGAAAATAAAAGGCGAGGCAGCTGCTAATTCCTGTATAGTTGTGTTTTTAAATGTATGCCAAGGGGATCTTTGACTTCTGCTGAGAACTCTTTATGGGAAATGGTTTTTTTTTTCTTTCTCTTTTTTTTTTTTAGAAGATAACAGAGAATATTCCTTATTCTCCCAGAGTCTGTGCAGAGGAGGGGATGCATCCCGCTGCAATAAACCCTACACTGATTCCCAGCTGTCTGTGCTGGAGGGAGACAGAAGAAAGGATACGATGAAGTTTGTTCTCGTTGTGCTTGGAGGACATGCGGTTCAGGTGCTGCCGGTGACAGTGCAGTCCCCAGGGGTTGTAGCTCTTCCTTTCTGGCTGCTTCCCATTTGCATCCTCCAGAAGGGAATCTGTGTGGTACTGAAGGTCTGTCCTCAAAAGCATCTTGCCAGGGCAGCTAGACAAAGCACACAAAGGGACACGTCAGGTTTGTGAGCTCCGGAGGAGAATATTCTCTTCCCTGCTTTTTTCTTTCTTTTCCTGTAGAGCCTCAAACTTGATAAGGTGGATTTTCAGGAACTCTCAAAGGAACCATATTGATCATGTCCAACCTGCAGAGATCCTTTGTTACTCCATAACAGTAATTTTCAGAAAGCCAGCTATTGCTGCCTGCCAATACTTTTTTTTTTTCATTATAATTTAAAGTGTGCTGGCTCCCTTGAAAAGCCATTCACAGCCCCAGCTGCCAGGGATCTCTATTTATCCACCTAATGGGCACAGCACAGGCAAATGGTCCAACAATGGCAATGATTCCCAGTTTGGAAGGGCAGGCTTCAAGGAGGGGAGGGAGGGAAAGAGTGATGAGAAGATCTGTTCTCCTTTGTGGGGGGGGGGGGGGTCATTTCTTGGTCTTGCTCACCCCAACTCCACCACTCCCATCACTCCAAAGGCAGCAGGGATAATCCACCTTCAGTCCTGGGTGGCTCAGGGCTGCTCTGAACCACTTTGGGATGAAGGATGTCCTGCAGAAAACCTCTGTGAGGCAGAGGTGCTGGGAGCACTGGGTGCCTCCCTGGGAGAGCCCTCCCCTGGGATGGGATGGGATGGGATGGGATGGCACTGAAGCCCTTCTGCTGCCAGCAAAGGCACATTCCGTTCTTGGTGACTGTTCTCTCGTGGCCTCTCCTCTCCTGGAGCCTGCTGTGCTCCAAGGAATGGGGTTTAGAGCAGAATTTGAGGCAGATATTCGAGCAACAACATCCCAGATCCTCCTCACTCTGACCCCACACAAGGCAAGAGCAGAACCACACACACAGGGCATGGCTCTGCTGTTCTTCACCTTGGCTGGGTCCTGCTTTTGCCCTAAACCCACAGCTGGACCACCAAACCCATCCTAAACCTATCCCAAACCCATCCCAAACCCATCCTAAACCTATCCCAAACCCATCCCAAACCCGTCCCAAACCCATCCCAAACCATCCCAATCCATCCCAGCCCCACCCAAGTGGCAAGTGCCAGCTGGGAGGACTGCAAGGAGTGACAGAGCCTCACCTGTCTTTGAAGGTCTTGGTGACCTGGGAGTGGCTCCACTTGCATTTGTGCCACAAGGTGACGGCGGGGTCCCCGCCGGCGCTGTCCAGGCGGCTGCAGCTGTCCGGCTGGCCCAGGCCAGGGCTCGCAATCAGGGTCAGGTTGCCCAGGCTGTCCTTCTTGAGGTGCACGGACACAATGCCTGGACAGAGGGAAAAACAAAGGAGACAGAGATGAGCCCGTGGGGTATCACAGAGGCCTGGCCGCCACAGGGCCACCACATCATGTTTTGGTGGCCTTTTACTGATCCCACTCTGATTTCGAGCCCAATAAAGCATCATTAGGCTGAGACCCTGGAAAATACCATCAGGATTTTCAAGTGTTCCCCTTCTCAAGGCTCAGCTTGAAACTCTTCTTCCTCTGAACCCCACATTCCTTTGTCCCCCACCCCTCCGAGCTCTGCTGTGCCCCAGGTGACCCAGAAAAGCCCCCCACTCCAGAACAGGAGTTCCCAGCTTATTTATCACAAGGGATTGAGGAGCTGTTTGAAGACAGCACAAGGCTGGGAACACTTTTCACTGGCAGGAAGCAAAGGGAGGGATGGGGACGAGGCGTTTTCCAAGGACACCCAGCGTGCCAACGGCTTCTTTTAGTTGGAGAGCCCCGGGAACAGGGCAGGGATGTGGCCATGGGCTGGCAGTGCTGCCCACACATTGTCATGGCTGTGTCCTTCCCCCAGCACCAAGGACCAGCACCCAGACATCCCACGGGGGGCTGGAGCGTCACGCGTCCTGTGTTTGTGCCCTACGAGGGACCAAGACTGTGACCGGAGGTTATTTTTTTCCACCCCGAGTGCTTAAAACACCATTCTGCATTTGAACATTGCAATTTTCCCTGCCTCTGACAGGAATCACAGGGCTCAAATGCCAGCCAGTCCAGCACGGATTTAGCCCAACACGAGCCCATCCCTGGCACGGGGCCGGCTGTCTGCGCGTCTCAAGTGACAGCGCAGGAATGGCCATGGACCGCGCTGCCGCCGGCTCTGACCTTTCTGGGCGAGGCTGATAACGCCAGCCCGCTCCCGCAGCTCCGCCACGGCTCCCTGAGCCTCCCCACGCTCCGGGGGAGCTCTTAGAGCACGGCCTTAAGCTGCAGCACGCGAAATTTAGGTTAAATATTAAAAAATAATAATAATTTTTCACTGAAAGAGTGATTGGGCACTGCAATCGTCTCCCCAGGGAGGTGGTGGAGTCACCGTGCCTGGATGTGTTTAAAAAGGCTGTTCTTTGATGAGGAGGTTTTAGGTTAGGTCAGGGGTTGGACTTGGTGATCTCAAAGGTCTTTTCCAACCCGGTTCATTCTGTGATTTGGGGCTCGGGGAGCTGGCAGCTCCCAGAGAGGACAGGGACCAGGGGCAGGGCAGTGGGAGCAGCGAAAGCAGCGCTGGAAAGAGCCCAGCTGGGGACAGGCAGAGCTGGGCTGGATCCAGCTGTGCCCAGGGCATCCTCACCGGGTCTGCTGGGCCTGTGGGGGGATGATCTCAGCAGCCTAACAAACAGTTCTGCTCTCGCAAGCAAAGGTGCCAAAGCAAAGGAAGGTGCAAAGCCCCTTCTGTCCGTCCCGAGTGCGATTCCAGCGAGCAAACACCGAGCAGAGGCTTTGCCTCCTGTGCCTGCAGGGCTCTGCTGCCTCAGGGCTGTCCCCACCTGAACTGTCCCTGCAGCCACCCCGCTGGACTGGGGTGCCCATCCCTCCCCGGGTCCTGCACCCCAAAACCTTGGCTTTGGATGCTTTTCCCTCCCCACAGCCATTGCTGGGCCCTTCTGCTCTACAATCAGCATTCTTGGGAACAGGCTGGGTTAAATGGGCTGACTTTACACAGAAATGGGGGGGAAACCTACCCAGGCTGCTCTGCCAAGGGAGCTGAGGGGCTGCAAACCTTCACTAGGGGAAAAAGGAATATTTTTAGCCCTCCCAGCCCTCCGTGGTGAGCTCAGGGAGTTCCATCTTGCTCAGGCTCCAGCATTACCTTTTCTCTGAGTCCTATTCTTTAAAAAAATCCATATTTCTGAGAGCAAACAAATCTCCTCTGAGCCTGGATGACTGCTTCACATTTTCAGGGGATGTAGGCATGGAGAAAAAAAAAAAAAAAAAAAAAGGAAAAAGCCAGCGTGTCTTTTGCCTAAATCAAAGCCTTTTTCATTTAAAAAAGTCACGGGGAGGCAACCAGAGCCCTCGATTGCAAACACCATAACCTTAAAAACTGTCCCAGTTCCTGCCTGCAGTCAGCAGGGCTGTGCTCATTTGCATAGTGCTGACGGGCTGGCCCCAAAAAAACTTATATATAGCGTGAAAGTAAGAGTTGTTAAATATCAGCCATTAATATGAAAATTAATGGGGAGATTTTCAAAGGCGAGAACCGAGCGTTAAATTGGAAGGGAACGTGATCCTCTCCCTCCTCCCAGCTGGAAATTCAGTCCTCAAAAAACCTACAGCTTAGCCTGGAAAGTGCTTTTTGTCTCCTGGGGGGATTCCACGGGGGTTTGCAGGTGTCCTGCCATGACCTGTGTGTGGCAGACAACCCCCAGAGCTGCTCCTTTGCTGCAGCAGGCAAACATCTCTGCAAAGCCTTTGGGTGCCTGTCTGTGCTGGCCTTTGGTGTCACTGACACCCCAGTGCCCCTCCTGCCGGCACCAGCCAGGAGCCAGAGGGTATTTCTGGGTGCTGTCACCACGCTGGTGGCATCCCAGAGGCTCTCAGGAGGTTTCACTCTGTAACTCTGCCCTCGTGGGTTTATTTTTGTGTTTACAAGCGCATTCATCTACGGCCGAGGGCGCTGGGAACCTGAGCAGAACTGGGCTGGAAAACAAGCTCAGCATCCCCCTGCGAGCTCAACTGGGACAAGGCAGAGCCTTCAAAGGGGGTAAAAGTCGGTCCCAAGGTCACCAAAGTGCCTGATATGGGTGAGATGAGCAGGAAAAGCCACGGGCTCGGGGTGAGGCTTGAATGATATTTGATCCCCATTGTGCAGAATGTCATCATTCCACAGAATGTCACCATTACATAATGGTCCCAGGGCTGTTCCCACAGCCCAGAAATAGAGATGAGGTGCACGGATTCATGTGGATGGGGGATGGAGCCACCGGGATCATCCCCCTCATCATCCTCACAGGAAAGTGTTCCACCTCTTTAATTGCCTGGCAGCAGGGCTGGGACAGCCAGGAGAGGAATAAACCTCTGAGCCCAAAGCCAGATTGGAGAATGGCTTTTAATTACCCCTCATCGTAAAATTCTCTGGGATTTGAAATAGGAGAAGAAAAGACACAAAGGTTTGAATGACCAGGGCACCCCTGGACTGGTTAAACTGGAACTGTTTAACAGCTTAATCAGCGAGGGCCCGGTGCTGCAGCACCCAACCCCAGCTCCTGAGGAAACCACTCAGAGGAAACTTCTCTCCCTTAAGCATCTTTTTAATATTGTCCCATAAATCTGCAGAGGCCCCTGACTTCCTGGGAAAGGGAGAGATTGGGCTGGAAGCACATTGGAGCCGTGGCTGGCTGAGCTCTTTGCTGTAACGCCGAAGGACCAAGAGATATTTTAAGTTTTTACGTGACAGCCCAGCTTCTCGCCTCCCCCAAAAGCCAGGGTCAGGAGCTTTATGAGCAGCACAAGCCCGGCAGTAAAAGCAGAAAATACTGAAGGAAAAAGAAAGAGAAGGGAGGGAGGATGTCTTTAAAAAATGCTGGTGCTGCTCTCCAGTGCTGCTTTCCAGGGGCTGAGAGATTCAGCTGGGAAGGGGGGTCAGGGATGGGGCAGCAAGCAGAGGGACAGGCAGGAAAACCCTCTGTGTCCTGAAAGGCCTCACCTGCAGCAGCCGGGGATGCTTTTTAGGAAGGTGAGAGCTCTGTAGTCCCCTTACCTTTGTACTGAGGCGTGAACTGCCTCATGGCCAGCGGCAGGGACTCGTAGAAGCTCAGCTCCTGCGACACCAGGGGCTTGCAGACGGTGTGCTCGTCGTAGGTCAGCATGCTGGTGTGGCCACCAACCTGGTGCACGAAGGGCTGCAGGAGCACAGCGGCCCTGGGCTCGGCAGGGCCCAGAGGGCTCTGACCCACCATGGTGCCAGGCACAGCCCGGGGGGCTCCAAACCCTTCAGCAGCAGCAGCACACGGAGCTGGGAAACACGGGCTGGCACGGGCAGGGCTGGGCCGCTTTTCACCCGCTCTGGTGTTCCCCCCACGCTGGGTTTTCCTCCACGCTGGCCTTTCACTAATGGAATCTGCAAAACAGAGGGAACGAAGGAATTAGAGGAGAAGGGTCGCCCAGCAGCTGGGTGGGATGAGATCTGCCGGTGGCCAGGGGCTGGCAGGGAGCCCCAGCCTGACACACAGAGTCCAGGAAAGCCCCGGTTTTGATCTGTTGGGGACAAGAGAGAGCAGTCAGAAGAACAGTGAGCACATTGAGGCAGCAGGATCAGGGATTAACACACACATTGATGCTCTGGAACAGCCCCAGTTTGTCCCCCCAGTGCTTCCCTTGGACATTCCCTGCACAGCAGCCTTGCTGCAAAGCCCCTGCAAGTGCCCAAGGCGCTCCCTTGCTCTGCAACACTGCAGGAGGGCTGAGCAGCAATTCCTGCACCTTCCCAGGAAACCTCAGGTTGGGACATTCCCTGTCCCTGAGCACCTGAGCAGCAGCAGCAGCGGTTCCTTGCCAGGCTGACACGCACCCAGGGGGATGTGGATGTGCCACAGCAGCACCCACGGGGCTCACACCCAGCTTTCCACCCTGCACCCAGCATGGAATCCATGATTCCAGGAATTCCTCCTTGATTCTGACAGCAACAAGTCTCAGCTCTAAAGCAGCAGCGTAGGAAAAGCACGGAGCACATCCGGGGTGCATCCCCAGCAGCAGCACCCACCAACACCTGCTCCTTGTCCATTCCTCACAGGAAACCCACCAACACCTGCTCCTTCTCCATTCCTCACAGGAAACCCACCAACACTTGCTCCTTCTCCATTCCTCACAGGAAACCCACGGGCAGCTCTTGGACATCAGGAATTGAATCCCACAGGCACCAAGGATGACGAAAAGAAGCTGATGTTGGTGTTGGCTCCACACCAGAGACGGACGCTCCACATCCCAGACTCACAGGGATGGGAAAAAAAATCATTAAGATCATCATTTGAGGATGGGTCCATGGCAGCACAGGCCCTTTCTCCTGATTGCTCCAGCTTCAGCCCAACCTGGGGAGCCTTGCACCCCATTTTTGCCAGCAGAACCCCAGTGCAGGGGACAACGATGCCTTTGCGAGACGCAGCTCTGCCAGGAAAGCCTCCAGGATGTGCTGCCAGGTGAGCAGCTCCACCCCTGCCAGCCCACTGGACAGATGTGACCCGGGCAGCGCTGCCACCCCTCCTTGTGCAGCAGCCAGGGAGCAGCAGAGGGGTGGTGGCACCTCCTGGAGGCACCTGGAGCTTCCCATGGTGGGCACAGCTCTGCGGGAAGGGCTTTCCCTGCAGCCAGCACTGACCCGGAGCTGATTCCCATATTCCCCATCCTGCAGGAACGATCCAGAGCTGAGTTGGATCCCTCTGGATCCCTTCCAGCTCGGGATATTCTGTGATGCTCAAATCTCCCCTGCTGGGATTAACCCCCAAGGGAAAAGCACCTGGAAAAGAGGTGCCTGCTTTGTTCCCCACCTGCAGCGGTGGGATGGAGTGGGCTGAAGGCAGGGAAGAGCCACTCCCGCCTCCGAACGCTCCTTTATCTCCCCCAGGGTGGAGTTTTTCCCCTCCAATTCTTCCTCCTTGCAGAGGAATTCCTGCTCTACAATTACCTTTCCCAGAGGAACAAAGCCAGGCCCCCGAGCCGAGCGCTTTCCAGCAGGGAAGAAAGCGGCTCCTCGGAGCTTTCCTGGGCGTTAATAAAAGCATTTTGTTAAGTTGTGGCAATTTTTAAAGAGGATTTTCTGCCTCGGGAGCCGCAGGTTTGTTGCGGTTTGTTTTGTGTGGCTTTGCCCCCCCTTCTCCCATCCTTAAAAAGAAGGAGAAAAGCCAAAAGCAAGCGGATTTGTCATAACACCTCTTTGGAGCAGGGAACAACACGACTTAAATCCTTCCTTGCTTCCGAGACAGTCCAAGGCTCAGACTCAGCTGCCACAACCCCCTGACAGCTCTGGCAACCTTAGCATTGAGAAGGGAGTTGGGGAAAAAACATCCACAATTTGATAAAGCTCCCGAATGTTTTCTCCCAAGCAAAACTCGGAGCAGGATTTGCAGCAGGAGAAGTGTTCTTTTCTGGGAGTGTCTGCTGGGAAGCAGCTCATCCATTCGGAGCAGATAAATGTTCCTGTGAACACTGAGCTCCCCTGAAACAAGACACTGGAAATAAATCACTTCCACTGGCTCAAGGTATCGCAAATGCCAGGAGATATTTACGTCACTAAAAATACACAGAATTACAGATAAATCCAGACCCTCCAAGAAAAACCAGAATCCGTCAGCGTTTTTCCCCCAGCGAAAGGAAAAGCAGCTCAGGTGCTGCAGGTGGAGGTGAGCCAGGAAATACCAGGGAAGGAGGATATGGAGAACACTGAGGAGAAAAATTCCATTCTCCAGGAAAGGGCTGGGGCTTTGGAGAAACCACGGAAGGTGTCCCTGCTCCTGGGAGGGCTGGAGCTGGATGAGTTCTGTCCCAGTGTTGGGGACAGCGCTGCTCCCCTGGCACTGTCACCTCCCGCCCTGCTCCCAGGCAGGGCCAAATATCAAAGGAGTCTCAGCGAAACAGGTTGTTTATCCCAACTCCAAACTGAGCCAAAAGGAACTGGGCAGGTTCAGCTCTCTAACCATTGAGTGGCACCTACTCCATCCTATTCCATCCTACTCCATCCTGCTCCATCCTACTCCATCCTGCTCCATCCTGCTCCATCCTGCTCCATCCTACTCCATCCTGCTCCATCCTGCTCCATCCTGCTCCATCCTGCTCCATCCTACTCCATTCTGCTCCATCCTACTCCATCCCATCCCATCCCATCCCATCCCATCCCGGACTGTGTGCCCCCTGCACAGCCAGGCCGAGCTGGGTCCTTGTGGCAGAACCACCCAGGGATATTAAAATGCAAAATCCCTCTAAAACCAAGAGCTCCGTGCCCAGGCCTGTGCTCTCAGTGTCACCCCTCACGGCCACCTCCCTGCTCCCGGAGCATCCCAGAGCTCCAGAGTCGGATTCCAAGCACTGCAGATTCTTTGCTTCATTAAAAGGTGAGAAAAGCACCGGGCTGAGAGCTGTGTGTGCACAAAGCCAGCGCTGGAGCTCACCTGAGCCCAGCCAGCCCTGCATGGAGCCCCAGAGCTGGGACCTGGTGCCACCAGAGACACAGTGCCACCAGGGACCCAGTGCCACCACAGACACAGTAACACCAGAGGACACAGTGCCACCACAGAACCCGGTGCCACCACAGGATCTGGTGCCACCACACTCTGCAGAAAAGGGCACAGGCTCCCTCACCCCCCTGCCCACTTTCTGCCTCCCACAGCACCTCCCTCCCCTCCTCCAGCCCAGCGCTTCCCAGCCACTCCACGAGCACGATGGAGAACCAGCTCCAGGGTCACTGCAGAGATTCCCACCAGCCCCAAGCGCCGCCCGTCCTTGCTGCTCCCGTCCTGACGCCATCCCGGGCAGCTCCAAAGCCGTGCCCATCCTGCCCCATCCCTCCTGCCCGGGGATCCACCCGGAGCTCACCTGGGGCTGCAGGTGTCCGCCGGGGGCTGCCTGGGCCGGGCTTCTCGCTGCTTCTCGCTGCAGCTCCAGAGGGAGGAATGAGGGAACGTTTGGGCATGGCCCGAGTGCGTCGGCGCTGGCAGGAGCCCGGAATGTCCAGCTGACATTCCAGGGGGCTGTGCTAGGGAGGGACGGCCTGGGTGGGATGGGGAAACAGCCGCGTGCGAGGGCTGGGAACAGGACGAGAGGAGCCGGCCGTGTGCCCCGGCTGCCTTGGGAAATCGGCTCTCCAGGAAAACAACTGGGCATTTGCTCATCTGTTTTCCACGGAACTCCCCCCTCAGCTCGGGTTTGTCACCTCCCTGCAGAGTGGGCTGACGCTGGGAGAGGGATGGAGCTTCCCAGAGCTCCCAAGCCACCGGGAAGAACAGCCCAGGGAGATGCGGGAGAGGCACAGGGGGTGACAGGGGCTGGGGGACACCAAGTCCCCTTTGTGGCAAAGGAAGGGTGTGGGGAAAGGGGGGGAAGGCCGGGGCTTGCCCAAAGCTGGGCAGGAGATGAGCGGATCCAGAGCTCCAGCCCTGCCAACGGGAAAAGAGACACGTCAGAGCTGGGAGCTGGGATGGGAATGGAAAAGTCCCAGGGAGCTTCCTGCCAGGGCCACACTGTCCCCTCAGCCACTCCTCAAGGACAGCGCGTCCCCCCAGGCCTTACTGTGCTGTACAGAGAGTGCCAAGGGCTCCTGCCAGCCCCTGCACCCCGAAGAAACGGGATCCATGTGTTTTTTAGGGAATCACAAGGAGCAGCCAGCCTGGGCAGCACCCAGGACAAGGAGGGGACAGTGCCCACTCTCACCCCCAGTCCCCAGCAGGAACTTGGGGACTTCAGCACAGCCATGCCCAGGCCTGGGGCCCTCAGGGGGGGAATGCTGGGGAGGAAAAACCTCACAGCTGGGACGAGGATTGGTGGATGTGGAAATTCCACCCAACTGGAGGGGAGAAACCAGGCTCGGGAGGAGCAGAGGGATCGAACTGATGGTGAGGGCAGAGGCTGAGATGAAAGACAAGGATGAAAGAAAGACCCAGATTCCCCAGGCCTGGTTTCCCAGCTCCCCTGGATCTTTCCAGGAGAACTGGCCCCGTGCCCTGACTCCGTGCCCATCAATAAGGTGCAGAATCAGCTGTCGTGTCAGCAGTAGGAAAAACATCCCGTGGGAAGGGCTTTAAATGGAAGCAGGAAAGGAAAAGATGAAGAGCTGGGCTCATTTCAGAGCCCTCGTTGGGCCACGTTTGCCTCCCTGCCAGGGAGGGGATGCAGCAGCTCCAGTGGATGAGTTATTTATAGAAATGTGGTTTGTTACAGAAATTTACTTTGCAAGAAAGTGGGGAAGGGCCCTCAGCAGCTCTGCTTGGCGGGGGGCAGAACCTTCTTTTGCCAGGAAAACTGCCAGAATTCCCAGTCCAGCCTGGCATGGAATGGCGCTGCTCCAGCCTGGAGAGAGGAGATGGAAGAGGGGACACGGTGGGGGTGAGAGTCACAGCCACCCTCAGCACCAGCCCCTGGCACACGAACGGCTCCAACAGCACCATCTCCTAACCTGGAACAGATCCCAGCTGTAACTTAGCAACCTCACCTGGGTGGGAGCATCCCACCAGGAATGTGGGGCCTGAGGAGAATCAGCCTCGCACGGGTTCCCTCCCTTTTGTTCCCAAATCTCAGCAGCTGCAGGCAGAGAGGAGGCAGCTCCTGCAGCCACCCCCTTCCTGCGCCGCTGGAAATCCCCTGTGTCACCCAGAGCCACAGGATGAGATGAATTCACACAAACGTGAGTCACAGAAGCTTCCACAGAAGTCACACAGTGGTGGGGAACCACTCCTGCCACACCCCAGAGCTTGGGAGAAGCTGCAACTCGACCTGATCCAAGCAAAAGCACTTGGGACAGTCCGTGATGTCTCAGCACAAATAAAAGTAGTGAATTATTTGGTAATAAATTTATTTTTGATATTGATTTTTTTACAGAGCTAAATGGAACATAGAAACAGCACCAAGCCATTGAAGTTTGTTCTACAAAACCAGGTTTAATACAAAAGGATGACAGCAATGCCTGACTCTGCGCTTCTGGACGGTTAAAAAAGCTCACCCAAACCCCACCAAGAGTTTAAAAAGGTTTAAGAACAGAGGCACCGGTGTTTGAGAGAATTTCTCTGGCAGCAGTGATGATCTTGATACATGTGGCAAGAATCAAGGTTGCCTTTATTCCCAATTTATTGCAGTGCAAGGGGCTGGTCCTTGCCTAGAAGAGCTGTCGAGTCTCCTGCCCAAACACCCACACCCAAAACTTTGGGGTAAGAGCCCCCTCCATGCAGGACACTCCCCATTTAATGGGCAATATCTCCTGGTTTTGCTCCTGCAGAACTCTGCTCCGCCCATGCGGGGAGAGGCGCAGGCTGTGCCAGGTGAGCAGGCACAAGGGACACGCCTGGAGTGGCATCACCTGCCCAGGGCTGTGCCCTCAGCCAGCCCAGAGCCCGGGACAGGAGCAGCCAGCCCCAGGATGTCCTCAAGGAGAGCAACATCCAGGGGCTACAGGGCTCAAATCACTGCTGGCTTCACTCTGCGACTCCTCCTGCCCGAGGCCAGCAAAGGATTTGGGTCCTGCAGCCTCAGGAGCTGCTGCAGAGCCCGGGGAAGAGCAGAGCAGCAGCTCCTCTGCTGAGCCTGAACTGCCACACACTGGTGCCATTTCCTGGGAAACAAACGTTCCTTCACTGGACAGAAAGAGAAGCTGAAGTAACCAAGTGATTACAGACACGATACGATGCAGCAGGGCTGGGACAGAGCCAGGCTGCTCCTGGGACCCACGGGGGGCTGCAGGAACAGCGACAGCCCCAGAGCTGGCACCTCCCTGCTCTGACACAAACACAGACACTGCAGCTGCCCAGCTCCAACGCGAGCACTGAGCCCTCAGAGCCCTGCCACAGCTGCTCTGCAACAGCCACGGAGCAGCCCTGGGCTGCAGCCACAGGAAAGCGCCTTTAGAAGCTTCCTATATCCTTTATTTTCCACCCAAATTCCCCCCCCCAGCCCCCCAGAAAATCATAAAGCACACAGACTGCAGACTTAAAAGTGTAACAGGGTCACAAACTCTCCTCCACCACCCCCAGCCCAGCCCAAACCACCAAGGCACGTCAGGCTCCCCCCTCTCTCCAGGCCCACCTGTACCCAATTCCCCCTCTCCCATCCCAGTTTTGGATGGATGAAGCCAACACAAAACATTTTCCTTGCCGGGAAGCAGCAAGTGCTTCCTCACTGTCTTTACACTGATAAAAACAAAACGCAAAGACACGCCTGCAACTGCCACCCTAAAGTTTCCATGGGAAATGTTATCTTTCGGCACATTCCCTGATGGACTCTGCCACCAGTTGGCCTTTGCAGAACTGAGGTCAAATTTTGCACCCCCAGGCTCTGGCAGAGCCCCCCAGCCCTCGAGAGGGGGGTGCAGTTATTCTTTGTAGGTTGTTGTTGGCTTGCCACGGGAGCCAGGTCTCTGTGGAAGGCTCACTTTGGTGCAATCCCAGCTTCCCACCAGCTCGAGCCCATCTTCTTCCCAAGCCAGTATTGCCCTGAACGTGTGTGTTTGGAGAGTTTCAGCAGTGAGAGCGAACAGAGCCGTGCAACCCCCAACCCTGGGCCGGGCCCTGCTCCTCCCACCACCACCAGGGCCCTGAGGCCTGCACAGGGTCCACGTCCCACCCTGCTGCTCCTCCTGCTGCCCTCAGTGCTCCGAGTCCGACAGGTACGAGGGCTGAGTCCACCTCCACACCAGCATGTCCTCCCCTGCCACCCTGTGGGATTCTGTCTGGATCCGGGACTCGTTGGAGGCCAGGAAATCCACGGCTCTCTCCCACACTCGCTTCATCTTTTTTCTGCAAGGAACAGCAAGAAAATAAATGAGAACCCCGAGCTGGTTGTGCTTCCTTGCCTGCAGCAACTGGGACTGTGGATTTGGCGGCCTGCTGTTCCCTGGGCAGGCAGAAAAGGGCATCAAACAAAGCCTGGTTTAGAGATTTCAGACCAGGGCACGGCCACACAAATCCTGCCTGGGGGGAAGATGAGAGGCTCTGTCAGTGCCCTGAATTTCTGCCTCAATTTGTGCTGCAAAGGGACTCGATGAGCAAATCACCCTCCCCTGGCCTGCACACAGAGATCTCAGCCAGGGGGACACCCTGATGTTCACCCCAGCTTTGGATCCAGCTGTCCTGAGCCTCTCACACCCAGGGATGGCTCAAACAGCTGCAGTCATCCCTTGTAGGAAAAGGAACCGTTTCTGGCACAGAGGGAGGATGTTTAACACTTCACAGGAGGGCAAAGCAGCTCCACTTAAGCAGAACACAAGAAATAACCCTGCAGAAATGGAGCAGAGCAGGAGGATGCAGCTCTGCAGCCCCACCACCCAGAAAGCAATGACCTCGACCACAATTCCTGTCTGAGAAAGCACCAAACCCAACCTGAGGAAACACCAAAGCAAATCATCTCACTCCAGCTCCCCTCCCAGCTGCACACCTCAAACTGGCCCCTTTCCAGGCACACAGTCACTGCAGTGGAGCCCCAATGTCCTGTTCAGCCCACGGGAATTGTTCTGGTCTGGAGAGCCAGGCAGGATGGCTGGGAAAGGGCACCAGACACCCAGCAGATGAAGCAAGGACACCTGATGCTGCAGGAGCGAGCAAACCAAACCCACGAACTGCTGGACAGAACAAGGACAACACACCTGTGGCACTGCAGGAGTGACAAAACACCTGTGGCACTGCACCAAGTGCTGCACCCTGGGGCTGGCACACTGATCTGCCTGAGCTGTGCCCAAGCCTTTCCCAACCCAAAGGCTCCAGCCTCGTCCTGCAGAGCAGCTCCAGGGATGCATTTTGGAGCTGGGCTGAATCCCATCCTGCTGCTTCCAGCCCTCCCGAGCGCCCAGAGCAGCTCACCTGCTCTGAGGAGGGATCAGGCTGTCCCGGACGTGGAAGATGCCGACGTAGGGGTAACGCTCCAAATTCCGCTCCCATTCCTTGTAGTGGTCCTGGACAACAGCTGGAGGACAGGAGGACACAGCAGTGAGGGCTCGACCCTGCAGGAGCAGAGCAGGGCTCCCTGTGCTCCCACAGCTCCTACCTATGATCTTCTTCACCATCTCATACATGGCTTGTTCCTCCTCCTCCATCTTCCGCCAGCGGTACCGGAGGTAGAGCAGGATGCCCCAAAGGGTTATCAGACCTAGGAGAGTAAAGCCAAAGGGGATTCAGGAACTGGCAGCTGTGTGTGCCTGCTGGATGCAGTTTTTGCTCTCACACTGTGACCTCGGAACAGTGGAATCCCAGTGCTTGGAACTGAATCCCAGTGATTGGAACTGAATCCCAGTGATTCAGAACTGAATCACTGGAACTGAATCACTGGAACTGCAAATCCCAGCGATTCCTTTTGCTCCCCAGAGCAGCTGCACCCCAAAAACCCCCTTGGTGCTGCCTCCCTGCAGCACAGGAGCACCTGTGGATGTGGGATGAGGCGGTGGCAAAGCCTCAGCACCGAGCTGCCCTCAGGAAAGAAACCTCAGCACAACCACAGGGCCCCAGGTCTGCAAATCCCCTACAAGGATCACTCTGGAAGACTGTCAGGTTTCACTGCTCCATGGAGAGCTGCTGGATCGGGAAAGAAAGCCTGGGGCTCCAGTGGCAGCCCAAAATGCAGGAGATGCAGGAGATGTGTATGGAAGGTTTAGCACTCACAATGCCCCCAGTAGGACTTCGGTGTCTGCAATAAACAGAACTGTCCCTTGTCACCCCCTCCCTGTCAGGTTGGATTAGAAACTCCTGCAGTCACACAGCTCTCGTTATCACCTCGCTGGGTAAAACCCCTGTCTCAGCTGAGGCGTGACAGACTATTCCAATAAAACCTCCAACCCTGAAATGCTACAAGTCATTATTAAAGAGGCTGGAGGACTTGGGAGCTTAGAGCAAGAAAAAAAGAAAAACTGACTCCTTAAGGTAAGTTAACACACTTACTCTGCAGCCCATCATAATGGGCACTTGAGGAATACCCAGAGAGCTCATCAGCTGCCTGATTTAAAGCAACTTTTAAGCACTCCCAGCACAAGAGGAGGGCTCTGGGTCTCCTGTGCTGCCAGAACAAAGGTTAATTAGACATTAACTCATCAGCAGATTTATTCCACTTCTGTTAGGTGTTTCCTGTGGCTGAGCAATGTGTGATCACAGAGCTTCTTGCCTGCAGCTGAGCCCCATGAGCCACTTACACCAGAAGAACAGGAACAGGTTCATGATGGCCGTGACCACGGCCCGGCGGAAGCGGCAGCCCAGCCCCATCTGGGGGTGGGCAGATTCCAGGCAGAACACTTCCTCCACGCTGGAAACTGGCTCTGACAGGTCCCTGCCTTTCAACCTGATGGGAAGAGGAAGAAAATCTCACCAAAGAGAGCAGAGCAGGCTGCAACTGCAGTCTTTAATCAAGGAGAACAACCAGACTGCGGATGCAGCTGCTCGCAGGAAATGCCCCCACACCCAGGCAGAGCCTCCTGCCAGAACATTTGGGGACTGGCTGCTCAGCCAGGGATGGATGTGGCTCCAGGAAGGCAGCGGGGCTGCAGCTCCCACTGGCACGCCGAGTATCCCTGCACTGCCTCTCTGACAGCCCCTCTCAGCGTGCACAAGATTGAACTCGGAATTGGCTTCCCACCTCCCAGCACGGAGATGGAAACGTTCCCTGAGCCAGAGCCACTGCTCAGCCCCAGCAGTGGGAGCTGGGGGAGCCAGGCTGGGAGCAGGAGCGGCTCAAAGAGTGGCAGAGCACCAGCACAGAGCCCTGCAGAGCCCTGAGCTCCCCTCCCTGCAGCGCTGCTGCTGCCGAGCCCAGGCTCGCTGCACACCGAGCCATCCCCAGGGCACACAGGAGGGGTCCGAGGGACAGCCAGCAGATCCAGGGGAACTGCAAGGAAGGGCACTGCGTTTTGTTAGCTCCTAATCATGAACAGCCCATTAGACAAAAAGGTTTGCTCAATTTACAGGTGCTCAGCTCATGAACTGCAGAGCTTGGCTGCTTCTGGGTTCTGCAGGAGCTGCACACACACGGCTGTTTCCCACCCCCTGGTCTTATTTACAACCCAAATTCCACGGAAATATTTAAAACATGCAGCAGAGTCAGCCAGTGCAAAGCTCATTTTCAGTCCTACCTCTCAGACTAGCAACTAAAAAAATAATCTCATGTAGCTAAAAATGCCAGGGGCAGGGTTTTGGGGATGCTGCCACACCGGCTCCGGGGAAGCAGAGCTGTTTGGGGACCAGCCAGCAGAGCTGCTAATTAACAAAATAAAAAGTGGGCGGATATTGTATCCCACAGCCTCTGACTGGAAATGTGCTGGAGTATAAAAATACAAAATTTGAAAACTCTGCATCCCAGCCCACCTACAAATCCAGCCCTGCCCCTAAGGAAGCCGAGCCCCGTCCTGGGAATTTGCACAGCCCGGGAATCAAAGCAGCAGATGCCGTCTGATCCCTGGATCACAGCAGCAGCTGCAGGAATATTTAAGAGCAAATGGAGCAGTGGGAATTCCAACAAGCTGGCCCACCAACCTCAACACCACAACTGCTGCAATTCACTTAATCAGAGACACATTTAGCAACGTGAAAATGCAAACAACTGTTAAGGCTTTAGAGCTGGAGCAGACTGGAGGCAGCCCACGCTTCCCAGAGGAAGGTGATGATGGCTGCTGACTCTGGGAAAAGTGACCTCGTGGGCAAGTTAAGGAAGAGCTGTAGGCACAGGACCTTGGCAAGGACACCAGGACCACTCCACAAGCACTGATGGCCACAAGCAGCCCTGACCTCCCACCTCCATCTCACCTGCAACACATCCCTGGGCACAGTGTCCCACAGCCTGGGCTGGGAATGAGACTCCTGGAGGGAGCTCAGTTCCCACCCTGCTGCAGGGCTGTACTTTTCCTTTGGAAGTCTGCCCAGCAAGCTCAGCCACAGCCAATCCCAGCCCAATGAGCTCTGGGAGCTGCAGGGCAGCACTGACCCTGTCAAATTCCACCCCAGCCAACACCCAGATCCCCAACTTTGACACAGTGAGCTCCTGCCCACCCAATTCCCAAAGCCCTGCTGCTGTTCACTATCAGCACATCCCCAACTTTGACACAGGGGGTTTCTGCTCACCCAATTCCCAAAGCCCTGCTGCTGTTCACTATCAGCACATCCCCAACTTTGACCCAGGGGGTTTCTGCTCACCAAATCCCCAAATCCTTGTTGCTGTTCAGGATCCAGTGCAGGGCAGCTTCAAACTTCTGTGGGGAACTGCCAGTTACATTCTGTGCAAAGGAAGCCATGAGAAGATTAGCCCTCCATTCATTTAAAATACTGACCAACATGATTTCTTTACAGCAGTGGGAGAATTCATTCCACAGGGGCTGTCCCCGGGTTAATTCTTATCAGGATTCTGCAAACTGGAGGGAGGAGAGCTAAGCCTGAAGATCTGCCTGGTCTAAAGTCTTCTGACTGGGGAGATGATGCATGAAGCACTCAGTGAAATAACACCATCCCAGACTGTTAGGGCTAACCACTAAATACAACATAATCTTACTGACAGGTTACCAGGAAAGAAATGGAATGCTGGATCAGAGCAGTCTGTCTCCTGACACTCTGCAGAAGAGAAAAATCCTTCTTCTGCCCAGCCCTCGATCCAGGGAAATTTCTGGTTGCACAAGACTGATGGCTCCAGTGAAACAACAAACCATTAAGATTTACAGGGGGTGAAATCAGAGATGGAGGAGAAAATGATTTTCAAAAGAACTGCTGAGAACAGGACTGGCCAAAAGGGAAGTGAGAGATATGGGAGAAAATCAAAGCAGGATGAGGAAGCAAAATGGATGGTGGATTGTTTTAGTGTCTATTATTTATTGCTTTATAAGAGACTAAGCACTGGGTTGTAAAAAAGCTGCTCAGAGCTCACTCACCAGCACGTGATCCTTCACCTCACTAACCCAAATGCACTTGCTTTTTAGGTTCTCAGGGTTTCCACATTCAAAATTACCTGTAAGAAAAGTCAAATAGAAAAATCATGTTTGTAAGAAAATCAAATAGAAAAATCATGTTTGTAAAAAAAGCCTTTGAAGAGCTCAGAACCAAGCTCTGAATGCACACCAAGAAATGCTCTCCTTTCCAATCAGCCCCAGCCCTGAGCAAAATGATTCCAGGGTGAGATTTATATTGCAGGCAGATCAGATGACTATTAATAAAATGCTCAGCCACTGCACGGAGGTTGGATAAGGGCAATCAAACCTCTCACTTCAGAGCTGCTGCTGGATAAGGGCAATCAAAGCTGACACTTCAGAGCTGCTGAGCACGCAATGAGGGGGAAAGCATTGCTCCTGCCCCTCGCAGAGCACAGAACCACAGCTGCCACCAGGTATCAGGTGTGGAGCTAATGATCAGTGTTCAAAATGCCTCCAAGGAGCTGAAACCACAGCTCTGCTTCCAACCCAGGCACAGAAATGCTGGCAAGGCACTAAATCCTCTAAATCTTGCCTCACCAAGTTGACTAAACAAATGTGCTAAGTAAATCTGGTGGAAATCCGAAGTCAGATTTGAAAAGATTTAGGAATTCTGTGCAGCTTCAGTATCCAAAGGTTTCAGCCTTGAGGTCTGAAACACACAAAGTGGAACTGAAACCCTTTTACTGATTACCACTGCAGTGAATCTTCCTGAACAAGTCCCTGCTCATACAGTGGATTTCTAGCAGCCTACTCCATCCCAAAATACCCGTGATGGGTTTGGATTTACTCCTGGAGTAGGGACTGTGCTGGGTCAGCTCCTCGCCTCGGAGAGCCTGTCCCACTCTGTGGTGAGGAAAAGGAGAGGCACTCACACGTCTGCCGCCACATTTCAGCAGAAATGACAATTTCTTAGGACACTTCATGTGTAAGAACACACCAGTTTACACTCCTGTCTCTATCCTGAAGACAGTTTCAAGCTGTTGGTAGAAAAGAATAACAAACCCAACCAATCCTACCTGAAACTCCCAACACCTCAAGTACAAACAAGGCCCACTCACGCAGGCAGAGTGACAGGAGTGCATCAGCCAAGCACCACTCAGAACAAAAATAAACCCTCCTTCCCCTGCTTTCCTGTTCCCTGCCTGCTTCAGAAGTCCTCCAAGGGAGCTGCCTGTTCCATAAACCCCTCCAGAGAGGGACAGGAGCGAGCAGGAGCTGGGAGAGGCAGCTGAGCAGGGCTGGGGTGTGCTGGCACTCACCTGCCTGCACGGCCAGGTAATTGTAGAGCTCGTGCAGCATGGCCATGATCACATCCTTGTGCTTGGTCTGGCAGAACTGCAGGGCACACACAGGGACACACATCAGCAGCGGCGTGGGGACAGTGGGAGCGCAGCTCCAGCCACCAGACAGAACCACAGCACTGGAGCCTGGCTCAGTCCTGCACCACCAGCAGGGGAATGTTCCAGGCACAAGTGACCCTGAGCATCTTCTGGAAGCCCCTGCTCAGAGGAACTGGGTGAGTTTTAAGGTCCTTTCCAGCCCAAACCAGTCTGGGATTCTGAGGTTCTGTGAAGTGCCACCCACCCACAGCCCAGCCTGCAGCACCAACGTCAGTCCCACCACAGATGGATCCATCACCTCCAGAACTTCCCAGCACACCAGAACCCAGAATCCAACACAAAACCTTCACCCTCCTAATCATGGAATGTTTGGGTTGGAAGGGACCTTTAAAGCCCACCCAGTTCCACCCCTGACACATTCCCCGATCCCAGGTTGCTCCAAGCCCTGTCCAGCCTGGCCTTGGGCACCTCCAGGGATGGGGCAGCCACAGCTGCTCTGGGAATTCCATCCCAGCCCCTGCCCACCCTCCCAGGGAAGGATTTATTCCCAATATCCCATCCAAAGCAGCACATGGAATCCTGGAATGGTTTGGGTTGGAAAGGATGATCCAATCCCATGGGCAGGGACACCTGCCACTATCCCAGGCTGCCACTTGATCCACTCTCCAGCCTGGCCTTGGCACCTCCAGGGATGGGACAGCCCCAGCTTTCCCAAAATCCATCCTGGCAGAGGGAGCAGGGCTGTGCAGGCACTTCAGAGGGGAGCTCAGGGAATTAGCTGGATTAAATCTTGCACAGCTTTATTGCAAACCAATACCACTGCTGGTACAACTGGTAAAAAAGAAATTGATTCACATAATTGGGAATTTAAATTTTTATCTTTCAGCGTCTCGTACACGCTCCTAATTTCATCTGGCCCATTAATTTCAACTCATCAAGTCCCAATTTTTCTGAAAAACGACAGAACGAATCATTTTACAGTGATACTGCTATGGGTGGAACAGACTACCTGGAATAATCACTGCTCTGTGCGAGCTCACAAGATTGAGAATAAATAAATAAATGCTTACATCATCCGTTCTTTTGTCACAAACCACAGGCAAGAGATTAACTAGGAGAGAGAAGAGGGTGAGTTAGCTGGCTGCAAAAAGAGCTTTGATCATGGAAATAATTATATTTTAAAAGCAGGCTCAACTTAAAGCCTGGTTCTGCTATTGTTCATCTCCCCCTGGCAGCAGCTGGAGATGCAAAGAGCCTCTCCAGGAGCTGCTCTGGGAGCAGCCCTGAGGAAAAACACACCAGTGATGGAGCTGACGAATGTGTTCAGCTGGGCAGTGAAAACTGGGGCTGGATGTTTCAACAGCTCCTGTTTGAGAAGCTTCACGCTGATCTTTACACTCCAGTGCTGCCTCTTGCTGCCCACCAGGGTCACCTGAAATATCCCAGCACGGCCAGGGAGGGAAATGAACCCCCCTGGAGGGCTGATTGCAGCTCGGGGCTCTGCAGGGCTTGAACAGCTCCTGGCACCTGTGGCACTGCTCAAGCCTGGACAACATTCCTGCCTCCAGAGCTCCTGCCACAGCTGGACCAGGACAATCCAGTGGCAATGGGCAGCTTTACCCTGGCTGTGGGACTGCAGCCGCTTTCCCAGCCCACACCAAGGGCACAGCATGCCCAGGGTCAGGACCAGCACCCTCCCAAAACAGCCCCCAAACCCTCCTTTGTTCAGCTCAAAGCCTGAAATATCCCCATTTCCAACTGGCGAACTCTGCTTTAAAAAACAGTTGCTGGTGAAACCCCTTTTCATTTCTCACAGGACAGACAAACTCTGCCACACCTGAAGCGCTGCACTGGTCTGCTGCACTTCCCCCTTGGACAGAATAAAGGCTGGGAAGGGCCGTGCTGGCAGAGGGAACATCAAAAACACACCCCAGGTACTACTCAGACCTCGTGTCACACCATAAAATCCATCCTTGGCCCAGCAGGAATGGCACTCCACATAAACCCCAAGGCTCTGAGGGACTGAAGGCCAAACTCGTTGGAAAAAAGCAAACTCTTGATTTGCTTCCCATGACTAACAAGGTTCCCCACAGGAAAGGGGAGATGGGAAAAGGGACAGAAACAGAGATGTCAGGTTATGGCAATGAGAATGATAAATGCGATGGGGATGGAAGCAATAAAGGGAAAGCAGGAAGACAGGTGAGGAATAAAGTCTAAACGAGAATTAAACCAGTGCACGTACAGCTCTCCTCTCTCCCGTCCAGCCAGCCTGACCCAGCCATCTTCACCACGAGGATGCCCAGAAAAATCAGCAGCAGCACCAAGCTGGCGAGGCAGAGGAACTGGGACAGGTAATACTCCAGGCCTTTCCCCTTCCCCTCCGGCTGCTGCCTCGGCGCTGAGCGCAGCAGGGCGGTGCGTGGGGTCACTCCGTGCCCCCCATCGCTGGCTGCCCGCCACGGGAAGCGCCGGATCAGCCCCCCAGCCCTGCTGCCCGCATCCCGCTCTGCCTCCTTCCCAACGCTGGAAGCCAGGTCCTCCTTCCCTCTCCTGAACAGGCTGCTGAACCTCCCGGGGGCTGCCGAGGAGCCCCACTGGGTGCTGGGGGTCACCTCGCTCTCCCGTCTCCACCAGCTGTTGGAGGAGAGCCCCCTCCTCTCCCCAGCCGTGTCCCAGGCAGCCCGGGAGCTCTGCGCCCCAATTCCCCCTCCCGCTGTCCCCCAATGGCTCCTGGATTTCTCCTCGCTGGGAAGGGGTTTGGAGCCTGCCGAGGAGCCCCAGTAGGGTGTGGAGCTCAGCCCCCCAACCCCATCCAAGCCCGAGCCCGCCCGGCTGCCGAGCCCCCCGCTCCTCTCTGCCGAGGGGCTCCACTGGGATGCGGAGTTTGAGCCCCGGAACCTGTCCAGGGTGGGTCTCAGGCCACTGCTGAGCCCCCCACTCCTCTCTGAGGCGCCCCACTGCAGTGAGGAGCCCCGAAACCCATCCAGGCTGGTCCCCAGGCCCTGGCTGAGCCCCCCGCCGTGCTCTGCGACATCTCTGGATGTTTCCCAATGGGCCGCAGAGCTCAGCGCCCCGGCCCTGTCCGCCCCGAGGCCCCCAAGGCCCCCGCTCCTCTCTATGGACGTGTCCCACTGCGAGGGGGAGCTGAACCCCCCGTGCCCGGCCAGGGATGCCCCCAGCCCACCGCCACCTCTCTCCACAGTCGTCCCCCACTGCTCCGAAGGGCTCAGCCTCCCGAGGCTGTCCCGGGAGGGGCCGCTCTCAACCCTGATCCCTCCGGCCCGGCCCGGCGGGGACCCCCGGGGGTCCCCCCAGGCCTGCCCGCCGCTCTCCCCCGACGTCCCCCAGCGGGACGCGGGCGGGCGCCCCACTTCCTCCTCCTCTTCCTCCTCCTCCTCGTCCTCCTCCTCACTCTCACGGCGGCCCCGTCGGTGAAGCCGGAGCGCTGCGCGAGGGCGAGGCCTGCGGCCGCCCTGCGGAGGAGCGGCCCGGGCTGGGCGGCGCGGTGCGGCCGCTGCGCCGGGCCGCCGCCACCTCGGCCCGCAGGCAGCCCAGCTTCTTGATGTAGACCTTGCGGGTGGTGGCGGTGATGGGCCCCGGGCGGTAGCCGAGCGCCAGCAGCTCCTTGCGGAGCTCCGCGTCCGTCAGCTCCGCCATGGCCGCGCCAGGCCCCGCCGGAAGCGCCCCGCGGGCGGGAAGCGACGCCGCCATCTTGGGAGGGGCCCCTGGAGCCGCCATGTTGGGAAGGGCGCGGGGCGTGTGGGGAAAGGGCGCGGGGCGGGCGCCATGTTGAGAAGGTCAACGGGGTGCGGGCTCCGTGTCCTGAGGGAGCAGGTCCCGCTCCGCGCTGATCCCTCAGCACCGGGGAAGAGCGGGAGAAATGGGGAAAGCAAAAGGCGAAAGCTGCCTCATCTGTGCCACGAGGCGGTGTCGATGATGGGTTGTTCCCCATCCCTGTGTGGGGCTGCTCCTGGAGCAGCTCCCGCGTCACTCACCCTGATGTTCTGACATTTTTAGGGCCATTCTCCCAAAAAATGTCCCTTTCCAGCCACCTGCCACCCCCACACGCGTTTCCATCATCACTGCCCAGTTGCTGAGCTCTGCCAGAACCTCAGGCAGGATCAGGATCCAGATCCATGAAATATTTCCTGGGAAGGGGGGGTCCCTCCACACCTAAACCAGCAAACTCAAGCGTTGACTTGTAAATTTATTTTGGCACAGCTGTGATGAACAGTAATTGCTTTTTCCTGCTGCCGCCGCTAAAGAAAGCGATGAAAGCGGCTGAAATACGGTGGCGTCATGTCGGAATTTAATTAAAGGTAATGGAGCAGCGGTGCTGAAGGTGCTGCGTGCCATGGGTTTGGTGATGGATATGTGACACTGGGGTGGGGGACACGCCGTGGTCCCTCCGGAATGGCACCTGTGGGGAGAGGGAGGCTCCAGAGGAGCACGAAGCTGAAAGAGCTGAGCTGTGCCTTCCCGACAGAAATCCCAGGATCCCAGAGTCGGTGAGGCTGGGAAATCCCTGCAACACCATCGAGTCCAAGCTGCAACCAATCCTCACCTGAGTGCCATGTTCAGACTTCCTCGGACACCTCCAAACCTCTCCGAGCAGCCCCTTGCAATGCTAACAACCCTTTCCATGGAGAAATTCCTCCTAATGTCCAACCTGACCCTCCCCTGGCGCTGCCATGAGCATCTTGTCCTGTCCCTAATCCTTCTTTCAGGAACTCTCTTCCTTAGCTGGTCCCCAAAGCCCACCTCACCCTTCCCAATTTATCCAAGAAAGCGGCAACAAGATGCTGAGATTTGTTCGTCAGGTTTGGCAACAGCAAATCCATCCTCAGCAGAGGCCAGGGAGCCCATTAAAAGAGCAAACTCAGCTGTGCTGGGAAGTGTGAACGTGCTAAGCTGAGCTTCCTCAGTGCTCATCTGCCAGCTCATGATGTGGAGAGGGGTCTAATGTAAATAAAAAATTCCAATTTGCTCCTATCACACGGATCCTGTTTGCTCACAGCTCTCACTTTGCAGAAGCTCTGCCTGGGCATGCAGCTGCGCGCTGGCTGAGCTGGTGCAAACCTGGGAATTACATGAACTCACCTTTTTCTGGAGAAAACAGCAACAAAAGCCCAAACTTATCCTTTCAACTTGTGATTCTGCCCATCATGGGAATTACCCCAGGCCCAGCAGCCTCACTGCACAATCTTTGGAGGGGAAGATTGGTGTTGGACAACTGGAGGGTGGGGGAAAAGCTGTGATTTCTCCTCAGAAGGAGGTTGGCAGCACCAAAGCTCAGCAGGATTCAGGTGCCTGTTCTTCGTGGAGAGAAATCCACGACCCCTTTCCCTTCCTCCCTGGAGGGAATGCCTGGAAGGCATTTGGCCCCCACAGAGAAGGCAGCAGGAACAGACGTGTCAGACCCTATATCCCCACGGGCAGTCTTTGTTCGCATCCCCTGCCCACAGCACCAATGCTGAATTTGACAGTGGATTTTCTATTTTTGCAGCCCCTTTATCATCCTCGTAGCTCTGGGAGCACCAAGCAGTGCCGAGGCTGCAGATGGGCTCGGCAAAAAGCGTTTCTTGGCTGGAAGCAGCCGGAGCTGGCTGTGGGAAGCTGGGACAGCACGGAGGGACAGCCTCCACCTTCCCTGCGAGCCCAGAAGCTGCCTCAGAGCTGCTGGCAGCGGCTCCGATGCCAGAGGAGCAGACGCGCCGTGCCGGCTGCTCCGGTTCTGGCAGCCCGGGGACAGGGCTGGTGTGAGCAGAGCCCTGGGAATGGATCCGTGCTGGAAAAGGGAACGGCTGCACCCCAAACCCCGCAGCCGAACCCTTCCACCGCTGACTGATGGGCTGCTGAAACCCCGCGTCCCCACCCACCTCCTTATCCGTGGCTTTTGGGTGACAGCCCTGCACACGGCACCCAGGGAAGTGTCAGGGCTTTCTCGGGAGCTGACTGTGCCCTTTTGTCACCCTGTCACTCACAGCCACAGCACAGGTGTGACCCAAGAGCCCTCATCTGCCTGCTTGTCCTGGGCCTGCTCAGTTCCTTATGAAGTCAGAGGTGACTCCATTCCCATCCCTCCTCTTTCCCCCAACTGTTGGGCTGCTCATCCCACCATGAAATTCTTGTTTGGTTTCCGGGGGCAGCAGATTCTTCCTGCCTGTCTGCAGGTGTGACCTGGGTGCTGCTGGCTGCCAAAGCACCTTCCAGGGCAGGGGAAAATGGAGATCTGTCCTGAAACCTGGAGAACACTTCCTTCTTACCCAGAGCCAGAGCCCTGACAGCCTGGAGGGGGCTGGTTGGGGTCCCTCCATCTCTTTCCAGTGGAAACCTTTCTGCTTCTCCTGCTCAGGCCCCTGAGGGTGGATGGAATTTACTCCCAAAAGCTGAAGGTGTACTTTGGTGCCTGTTTGGACACCACAGTTGGTGCTGCAGGACAGGACAGGGGTTCCTGTGGTCTCTGTCACAACCAGCCATTACATCCTGAGCTCATTTGTAACTGGGACAACTGGGACAAGCCACTGGCAGAATCCATGGCCAGGGTCAAAGCTCGCCCTTGCTGATGCAGCTTGTCTGGGTCTGAGGGTAAGAACAGAGCCCTCCTGGAGGATCTCCCTCTGGAATTTTCCACAGCGTCAGCCCCACCATCACCCCAGTGGGAAATGGTCCAGGAAGCAAATCCAAGAGGCTCATGTTCACTTTCTTTCTTTCCATCGCTGGAAAACTTTCCTTCCTGGATGGCACAGGGGAGGCGTTAGCCTGAAAAATGATGGGAGTGAAGGAGCTGGGAAAAGGGCACCCTGGAGGGACAGCTCTGACCCACAGCGGAGCTTATGGAGGGGGTTTGGGGGCAGTTTACCCTTCAAGGGGGTTTCTCCTTTGTTTCCATGTGGCAAAACCAAACCCGGAGTAAAGGTTTGGGTGTCTCTGAAGTAAAAAGGCAAGAGGTGCCCTCTGAAGTGACAAGACTCTGACCTTGCTGCACGCTGGTGTAAATGTGGCACAGCTCCTCCTGCGAGCCCCATGCCAGCTCCTCCATGGATATCACCCCTCTGCAGATGGAGCTCCTGCAGCCCAGACTGCTCTCGCTCCCAGCCTAATGGAATGTGTTATTTCCCATCTCCCTCCCACTCAGAGTCATTACAGAGCTTCCACAGCTCCCACTGCCTCAGCGTCACTGGGAGCTGATCAGTCCCTGGACAAGGAGCGTGCCTTTGGATCAAACATTAGAGCTGTAATCCACTGCACGCTGCCTGTTCCATTACCCATTGGGAGCTCTCTCCTCTCCCCAGGGCTGCTTGTGGCAGAGTGCTCCGAGGGGTGTTGTTCCAGCACAAACAGAGCTCTTGGAATGAGCTCAACGAGAACAGAACTCCTGTTAGGCTGGGAGGATAAAATTGGATTGGAATTGGATATATTCACGTACATACCATTGATCTCATCCATCCGTACTTTACATATGTTGGATTTCCTGCTGCCAGCAGAGAGGAGTAGCTCTCAGATAAGCCAAAGGTATGGAAATGGAGAGCAGGATGTTCAAGTGGAATTAGGATTTCACCTTGGGGTGTGTTTCAGAGGCAAGAGAAAGGGCAGAGTGCAGGTCCCTCACACAGCTGGCACAGCTGCTCCTCACTGTGCTGCTGGATGTACAGCACCAGGCTGATCGCAGGGGTTAGGTCCAGGGAGGGGCTGCCCATCAGGGCTCCTGCATTCCCCAGCAGTGTGGGAATGTGCCAGAGCACCCTCCCGGAGCAGGGAACCGAGTTAGGGACACCCAGGTCTCCCTCTTGTGTCACCAGTTTGGCCAGGAGATCCGGTAAAGGTTTGCCTCGGTTTCCCTCATTGCCAGAAGGGAGGGCTAAGACTTAATACTCCTCAAAGATTGATTCCTCGGGCTCTGACACACACTTTCACAGAATCCCAGAATCCTTGAGGTTGGAAAATTCCTCTGGGATCATCGAGTCCAACCTGTGCCCACTCTGGGTACTGAGTGCCACATCCAGGTGACACCTCCAGGGATGAGCACTCCAAACCCCCCTGGGCAGCCCCTTCCAGCCCTTTCCATGAGGAAATTCCTGCTGATCGCCAACCTGAGCCTCCCCAGCCCAGCCTGAGGCCGTTCCCTCTCCTCCTGTCCCTATTCCCTGGGATAAGATCCCAAATCTCCCCTGGCTGCCCCTCCTGGCAGGGAGTTGTGCAGAGCCAGAAATCCCCCCTTTTCTCCAGACTGAGCCCCTTTCCCAGCTCCCTCAGCTCCTCACAGGACTCTCAGAGCAGTGCTCAGGAAAACAGGGATGTTCTCCAGAACCTGCAGCCTTTCCTCTCTCTTCTTTCCCACACTGGGCACTCCCCATCTGTCTGAAAGGCTTGCAGGACAGAAGACACAAATCCTCCTTTTAATTATGCTGCACATTTATTATCTCACCTCAGATTTTGTTAATCTCTCTCACAAATTTCGTTTACATAAGTGGAGTCTTTCAGCTTGAGCAGCTCCAGCGCTTTCTCTTCTGATCCTGCAGATATCAGTCAGCTAAATAGAAAAGAGAGAAAAGCACAAGTGTCCTTAAATCTGGCATTCGGTCTTTCCACAGCTTTATGTGTTGTTTCCTCCTCCTCAGCTGAAAGCTCAAAGGCAAACTGGGATCAGCACAGACAGAGCAGAGCAATCCCACAGGGAGAGCCAGACCCCCTTTCCTGGGCTTAAACACCCCAGAAAAGGCAAAGGCTCAGGGACAGCCCCATCCCACCACCCCTCAACCTGCAGGCAGGAAGAGCTGCACAACAGCCTGCCCCTGGATGTTTGCTGCTGCAATTCCCACACACGATTTCCCAAAGGAAAAGGAGGATTTGCAGCAAATTGCAGTGTAATTAAGTGTCAGTGTTAAGCCCCCGTGCAGGCAGCGAGGTGTTCCAAGCCGGCTGCACATGCTGAGCTGCCTCGCAGGTACAGTTGCTGTTATAAGCTCTGCTGGAAATTGTTCCCTGGAGACTGAGGACTTTTTGGGAGGAGGAGGAGCAGGGAAGTGGCAAACGGGGCTGCTGGGAAGGGTTGTGCTGCTGCTTCCAGTCAATATCAGCTCTGGGCAGCACCTTACGAGCGAATAACCTTCCCAGAAGGGTGCACACGGGAGCGGTTGGGATCTGAGGGCTCCACAAAGTGAGCAAACATGACACAAAAACCCTTCTGGGGAATATAAATATCTCCGTGCTGATGAGCTGGTGAGAAGAAGGAAAGGCAGAATTCCCAAGGCAGAAATCAACCCTCTGACAGTACCATCTGGGGTGTCCTGTAACAGCTCTGCCAGCAGTTTCTCCAGGACATCTTGGTATTTTTCCAGCTGCCTTGGGGTGAGCCAAGCTCTGACAGGAAGGGCTTGCTGTGGAGGAAACCAGAGAAGTCAGAACAAAAAGGTGAGGGGAGCAGAGGGAGGGAGGTTGGGGTGCTTTGACCCCACTTGGACCGAGTTAGTCGAGGGTTTAGGATTTGGAGGGAAGAGGATGAGCCTCATATGGGGAAAAGCAACATTTTGAAGGCAGCACACTCTCGAGTTGTTCAGAGTGCTGTTGCATAACCCGTGGGCTGGCTCAGAAATCCAGATAAAGGCACCTCCTGGCAGCAGGGATGCAAAGAAAATAATTTCTGAACCTTCTAATCCTCCACTGTGTGGCACATCGACCCTTGCAGCCTGAGCCTGCAGAGCTCCTGCCCCTAGCAACAGCTGAGGACGAGCTGTGGTCCTGCTCCAGCCTGCTGGACTTGGAGCCAGCTGTGCCTGAAGCAAAGAGCTCTGTTCTGGTGCTGGCCAGCCGTGAGGATGTGCTGGGGATTTCACACTTTGAACTGGGCATTTTGCTGTTTAAATCCTGTTACTGACTGCTGGTGCATCGCCAGTGCGGGAGGAGTTGCACATGAAGCTGTGCCTTGGCCAAATTCCAGCCTGGTTGGTCCTGCTGTCTGTCCCACTGGGTCTGTCCCTGTTTGGAGGGACCTGCACCCTCTTTTTGCTGGCAGAGCATGGCCGAGCTCCCTGCAGGAGTGGCTGCCCACACAGGAAAAAAAGTTCCCTGTGCTCAAATGGCAAAGTACAATTTGCAGACTTGGCTCACCAGGTAAGTCTGCCTTTGAGGGCTTAGCCTGGCACTTCAATCCCTAAAATTGCCCATTTTCTGCTCTGGGTACAGACTTTGAGCCCAAGTTTTTAAGTAAGGCCTCTCCAGTGCAGAGAACTGTGGGGTCAGAGGTGACACCGAGCAGGAGCTGAAGCAGAACTGGGAGTTCCTGCCTTGCACCTGGCTGGGCTTCACCGCCTGGCAAAGAGACCTCGAGCTGTTCCATCTTCCTCAGGGAGAAGCTCTTGGGTCTCAGGGGTGACCTGGCTGCTGAACGACCAAGATAATTTGGGGTGGAGCTAAAAGTGCTCCCTTATGTAAGCAGGCAGGCTGGCAGAGGACATCTCTTGGACTCCTTGTCCCCTGCGTGTCCTCATGGGCTTCTCAGAGTCAAATGGCTCCACATACCTGGAGGCCCTTGGCTGCGTTGACATCCACACCAGATTGCTCAGAGAAACCTTCCTCCTCCAGCTGCTGCAGCGAGCTCAGGGATTTCTTCTGCCCTGCCTTGTTCCTCTCCTTTTCCTGCAGCTTCGGGGCAGAGAGCAGAGGGGGCAGGTGGTGATGCTGGGATCAGCAACAAACCCACTCTGTGCTGTCCCAACAGCCAGGAATGCACGTGCTGGGCACAGAACCAGCGGGATGGTGGAACCCTCCTGGGAAGGGCCCATCAGCTGTGGCCTGAGTGACCTTTGGGGACTGAAATCCAGCAGCGCTGGGGGCGAGGTCAGGTTACGGGGCAGGGTGTGAAGGTCTGCAGTAAACAGGAGCCACGTGTGGTGGGGGAACCCTGTCAGCAGGACACGGGAGGTGACAGCATTGGGAGCTGACAGCACTGGGACCTTCCCCAGCTGTCCCACGGAACCTGGCCTGGGTCTGTGCTGGAGCACTGCAAGGAAATTGAAGCCAGCCCTGCGTGTGCAGGGTCCTGCGTGTGCAGAGGTCGTGTTTTCCCAGCCTTTCTGCAGGTTTGTAATGTCAGCCCATCCCCATTTATTCAATTGCCTTCAGGAAAAATCCAGAGGTGCGTTGGAATATGACAGACACAGCGGGACACATCAAACGTGGCACAGGCCGTGCTTAGTGTCCAGCATGTGAGGAGCAGGGACGGCCTTTGGGGGACAGATTTCCCCTATGTTCATCCAGAAAACCCCCAATCCCTGGCAGACACGGAGCTACGATGGCTGTGGGGTACAGACAGCCCATGTGGGTCCCCACCTCCTCAAGAACTTGGAAGAACGCCTCTGCTCCCCACAAAATGCAGTTGTTATCCAGGGGTAGGTGTTGGGAACGGGATTTCTCCCGGTGTCCCTGGGCTCGGCAGTGCGGGGGAAGCTCGCTGGGGCTGTGTTTCAGAAGCTGCCGTCTCTGAGCCTGCCTGACACCTTTCAACGGTATTTGTTTCACTTCAAAAGGAAAAACGTTCTCTCGGCACGTCCCAGAGGTGACAACCAGCCGGGGGATGGTTAATTATTTGTTACAACAAAAGAGCCATCACTGAGCTGATGGGAGGCTGCTGCTGCTCTGGAAGAATTCCAGCACCAGGAAAGGGAAAGGACCCGCAGGGACTGCAGGTGACACCCCCACAGGTGTGGCACACCTTTGGCAGGGGGGTCCAGGCTCTTCCTTTCTATCTTACACCGTAAAAATTCCCTCTGCCTCCCCCCAGCGCCGTGGGTTTTGGGAGGAGGATATCAGTGTCTCCTGTTGATGGTGTGGGGGATGAGGGTGGGAGAAACCTTTCCTGGTTTATTCCTTCCAGAGGGGTTACCTGCATTTTCTGGAAGTCACTCTGGGTGAAAAAGGGCATGAAGCCTTGGGTCTGCTCAGCCAGCACGGACAGCAGGGACACCAGCAGCAAACTGGCCACCACCTTCCTCGAAACCATCCTGAGAGCCTGGACAACACAGGAAAGGAGACACCAGGGCAGGAGTGGAGAGGGACGTGTGACAAGAAACGCCTTTGGCTCTGCACCAGCTGCAGCCCAGCTCAGCCCCAGCCCACCTGAGGGATGTTTACTCTTCTATTCTCAGCTCAGGAGCAACTGGAAGTGCCTTGACTGAGAATAGAAGTGCCTTGACTGACAATTCTCTTCTCAAAGCTGTTTGTGTAAACAGATTTGTTCTTGAGCGACGTCTCCAGGGATTTCAAGCCCAGCCCTTCAGGACTGCTCGAGCCTCCCCGAGTTCTCGAGCCTCAGCCCTGCAGCTGTGTTGGTTTAAGACCTGAACACATCCAGAGCAAACCCATCAATCCCAGCATCAGCACGGCAAACAGAGATGCTGCAAAGAGAAAATCCTTCCAACAGCTGGTTTTTAAATTTTTGTTTTGATTTTCCTCACCACTGGAAACCTTCCTGGGTGGACTGGATCTCTTAAGAAGTCTCATTGAGTCCAAGGGAAATGGGAAAGGCGTTTTCCAGCCTAGCTGTCTGAGCCTGGAATAAAGGGCTTTAAAAACCACCTCTGAAGTGATCTAACTGGGACTTCACGTCAGGAAAGGACTTATGTAAACACTGAATGTTCTCTTTAAATATTAAAATATTCTCTCTGGACAGACTTAATGAAGTCTGGTCCTACAGCTTAACTTCTCCACCTGATTGGAGCCTGATCCTTAATTAGTTTCAGCAACCTCTTGGTTTGGACATTATTGAGAAGACATTGTTAAGTTAGATTTGACTCCTGAATTAGATTTCCCATAAATATCAGCTGGTATTGAACCAAAGGCCAGTGGAAGTTAATAAATATTCCCTTTCCATAGCACCTGTCACTCACATCCTCTCCTCTCCCTTCCCTGGGCACTGCACCGGTGCCATCTCCCCCTGCCCACCCAGGCTGGGCCACCAGAGCCACCTCCTGCCCTGGGACATCCCAGGGTGTCCCAGCCCTGTTTCCTGCAGGGATCCAGGCAGGAATTCTCAGGCTCTGCCCTTGCAATGCAGCCTCAGCAGCATCAATCTTCGGTGCTTTTTCATTTGTTCTATCACTGCAGTAAATATATAAATAAATAAAATACTGCTGAATACAAAGAAAATACACCCAGTCCCTTCCTTCATCTCTTCTTGGCTAATCCCTTTGGGAATTGATTCTCTCCCTCTTCTCCCAGGGAAAAAACACCCACGCAGACCCCTCCACTCAGGAACAGCCCTGCTGGAAGCCCTCCCTTGCCTGGCCAGCAGGACCTGTGTTCCAGCCCCGACATCTCCAGCTCAGCACCTCTCCAGGCAGAGAGCACTTGCTGGATTTGCTTCCCAGCTCCAAAGGGAAAAGAAAAAAGCAGGAGGATCCCAAGTTCAGCATCAGCACTGCAGGCAGACAGGGCTGGGGCAGTTCTGCTCACCCCCCAGTACCCAGTCAAGTGCCAGCGTGGGGGCAGCTGGCACAGTGACGGGACAGGACTTCCACTACTGAGCTGTCTCCCAAAAAATCCAACCCTTCCTGGCTCTAGGACCTGTCTGAGGGTCATTTTCTGCCTGCTCAGAGCAGCTCCCCGAGCTCAGAGGGCACCGGGGCTCCCCACAGCGCTGTGGCAGTGCCCGGTGTCTGCCAGGTGCCCATGGGAGGCAGGAGCTACTGGAATTTCTGCTCCTGAGGTGGGCATGAGGGAAAAGCACCTTCCTGCTTGTTTCAGCATCGATTTTGTTCCCTCCTCCTCCTCCGAGCTGGCTCTGCTGTGGCCAAGAGGTGCCAAGACCTACCTGGGAGTGCAGCCACGGGACACTGGAGGTCACAGCTCTTCTCCCTCCTGTCACACCTGGTGCTCCTGCTGGTTCTCCTCCCTTTATAAACCCATCCAGGCGCTGCAGTCACCCACCTGTGACCCTGTCCAGCTGCCTGGCCTGCATGGAAACGGCTTTCCCAGGCAGGGAATGTTATCTGCCCTGGAGTTTTCTGAGTTTCTCGTTTCCAGGCAGATCCCTTCTGCTCCCTCCCCATGTTCTTCAGCTGTCCCTGGTGGTCCCACCGCTGAGAAAGATCAGCTGCTGCCTCAGTTTCTCCATATCTAATTTAGAGAAATTCCTCTCTCCTGGCTGGTGTTTCCAGACACCGAGCCTGCAGAATGAGTTCTTTAGGCTGTGAATGTCCCACACCTGTGTCAATGATATTTCTACTGTAATTGCAAATCACAACAATATCAAAATTGCCACTTTGAGTCTTCAAGTGGCCCCTTCTCCCATCCTCACAGAGCCTGGCACATTGATCCTCCTCAGGAACACAAATCCTGCACTGTCATCCCTCTCCAGACAAACGAGGTGCTGAGAGAGGGAGGGAATTGTGCAAGAACTCATCCGTTGCTCTCCCGGGACCATCAGCCAGGAGCTGATGCCAGAGGGTTTGGGATCAGGCCAGGCACATCCCCGTGCTGCTCCTGAGGGAGTCTGGGAGCAGCCAGGCGAGGAGCAGGAGGGAAAAACGAGCTGGGAAGCCATGAAATCCTCCTGCATCCACACGGGCTCCATGGGCTGGGAGGGCAGGGAGCAGCAGCATTCCTGCCTGCCCGGGGAGGGATATCGGGAACAGCCATTGCCCAGCCCAGGAATGGCATTTGTCACCTGGGAATGCCATTTGTCACCTGGGAATGCCATTTGTCACCTGGCCCCATCGAAGCCAGTCAATAGGACACGGGCACGCCAGGTGTCACCAGGGACCTGCTGCTGTCACAGCTGTCAATAACGCTCGATTTGGGACAGAGCCCTCCTGAAAATCCTCGTGTCCAGCCCTCAGGTGCTTCCCGGATCCCTGGGCATCCTCCCCAGCTTATCACCCACCCCCCGGGCAGTGGAAAGCTCCCAGAGACTCCAGCACAGCTTTGCTCCCTGGAAACCTCCCTGGGAGTGTGGCTGGGGGTGATGGAAAGGACGTCACCCACACAGTGCGGGGTGACCCCTCCCTTCCCTAAACAATTTGCACAAACCCCATCCGATTCTCACTTTAATTGACTTTTCCAGTCCTTTTCTTTGCATGGTTGTGATGGATGCAGCTGACGAGTCAGCAGATGGTGCTGGGAAGTGACAAATTAGTTACCAAGTAAGGTCACTTTTCCAAAGCACTAAACTTCCCCGTGTCTTGTCCCACTGTCCCTCCAAGACACGTCTGGCTGGCAGCTTTCCATCCATCTGGGATGGAGCCTTCTGCCTGGGGAAGGACAACCTTCCAAATCAAACAGAGGCATGAAAATTAATCATATCTGTATTAACTGCGTGCAGCCTGCCAGCTTCACCTCTTAATTATGCAAAAGTGCTCTGACAGGAAGGAATCGTGGAGCTGAAAATAAAGGATCTGACTCCAGTCTGGAAGTGCTAGGGCAGGTGGGAGCAACAGGCTCAGGCTTGGCCCGGTCCATAAATGCAGCTTTTTGGCACATCCTGGCTGCAAAACAAGGATCAATGAAAATAAAAAAATCCCAGCTGGAGGTCTCCCTGCCAGCGCTGTAATTCCGGAATTCCATCCTGCTGCATCCCTGGCACGGTTTGCAAGCTGCAGCCCCCAAACCTCCCCTTTGGGCTGCGGTGCCGAGTGGCAGCGTGTCGGAACCCAGGACATCCCTCTGGGTGCCCTGGATGGCCAGAGCCGCTGGCAGGGGGCTCTGAGACCCTGGCATGCAGCCAAAGACACACGTGGGGTTTGGATCTTAGCCCGTGGAGCAAGTTACTAACTCTGTATGAAGAATTACAAGCCACACACACAAGTTTAGGTATTGTATTAGAAGTAGTCATGGAGTGAAAGGAAGGATTTTTGAGTGCTGTACAGGGGGGTTTTAAGCCAAGGGGTCCAAGTTTTGTACATGGGGGTCAGGGGTTCTAAGATGGAGGGATTTGGGTGTGCCCTGTCCTCTTTCTTTCTCCTTCCTAACCTCCATGTCTTTGGTGATGCTGGCACTCACAGATTGGTTTAGAGTAGAAAGTCACCATTCAATATAGATAATAGGCATTGGGGAAAAAGCATAAACATGTAGTACGTAATATATGATATAAAAGATGGCCCCAGCCCCCTGGGAGGGCAGCGTGCCTTTGTTTGACCTGCTGAACGGGCCACAGCAGCTCAGGAGAGGAATCTTTTAGATAACCAACAATAAACTACCTTGAGAACAGACAACAGAAGACTACTGAGTCTTTCTTCGAAGGCACGGGTTGGAGGAGGGACTTTTCCATCTTTTGGGGTCACCCCAATCCGGGGGTGAAACCCCACAGCAGCAGAGGTTAGAGGCTCGACAGAAACGTGATGTGCAGGACAGGTTTCAGTGCAGTTCTGCTCGTTCTGAAAGTTCAACGTTTGGCATAACTGGGAGTGGATTTCCCAGGAAGCTGGCAGTGGAGTGCAGGCCACTGGGCCTGGCAGCAGGGGCAGTGCCAAGGAACAAGGGGCAGAAGGAGCTGCCCGTGCCAGCAGCACACCCAGACCTCTCTGGAAACCAGCTCTGAGGTGACCAGCGCACCCCAAAACTGGGGAAATTCTGCCTGTTGCCTCAGTTTTCCATGAAAGAATAAAAGAGAGGGGAAATGGTTTTCTGGACAGAGCCTGGTTGGATTTGGCTTCTCTACAAGGGCTGGAGGGGACAGGCACTGATTTAAAAAAAAACCAAAACATTTTTTTAAATCCCTTTTTCTAATAAAATATATGTCTGGTCTTATAAAAACTTTCTCTCCTCTCAAGTAAGGAAAGAAATAAACAGGAGAAAAATGTTTCATTGCCTCATTTCTCTACATTTTTGGTCACTCCTTTGCCACCCTCTCCCCGATGTGGAAGGAGTGAAGAGAGAGGAGAGGAGGTGAGAAAACACGATGGGATGCAGCTCAGCTGTTCCCATTTTGATTTTTAAATCCGAGCCACCCGGTTTTCACTCGAGGGATCAGGAATATTTTTAGGAATGGTACAAAATGCAGCCTCACACCCAGGGAGGGGATGTGACTGGTTTGTCCTGTGGGGCTGGGTGACATCCCTGGGCGCCCCACTGTCCTTTTGGGGTGCTGTGACCCCAGGCAGGTGATGGGAGAGCCCAGCCAGGCCCTGGGCTGAGCTCAGAGGCAGAGAAATCCCTCAGATTTCAGCCAAAGAGATCCCTGCCCTGCTCCCAGGGGATATTTATTTGCTTTGGTGAGGAGGAATTCATCTTTTCCACACTCCAGGCACCCTCTGACCTTTCATTGCCTCCTTCCCCTGCCCTGTTCCCGTATCCAGCCCCAGTGGATCAGGTCGAGCTCTGCAAGCACCACCACCAAGGCACCAGAAAAAGCCCCAAATGTTTTTTGGGGTGGCTGCTCAGGCCATCCCAGCGGCAGGAGGAGGATGGACGATATTCCTGCTCCTCCATGGGATGCAAAGTCCAGCCCGGTGCGGGTGGAGGGCTCGGGTCAGGCCGGGCTCGCTGCAGGCAGGTGGGGAAGGGGAGGAGGGAGAGGGATCCGAGCTCCGGGATCTGCCCGTGCTCACCACGGACAGCGGCCGCTCCTGGGCACATCCAGGGGAAAAGGGGCCGGGAAAACAACCGGGGAGGAGAAAAGGAGGGAGAGAAAAAGAGGAGAGGAAAGAAGGGCAGGGAAAAGAATTGGAGGGAAAGAAAAGGAGGGAGAGAAAAAGAGGAGGGGAAAGAAGGGCAGGGAAAAGAATTGGAGGGGGAGCAAAGGAGGGAGAGAAAGAACAAGGGGAAAAGAAGGGAAGGGAGAACAATTGGAGGGAAAGAATTGGAGGGAGAGAAAGAAGAGGAGGGGAAAGAAGGGAAGGGAGAACAATTGGAGGGGAAGAAAAGGAAGGAGGGAAAGAAGGGAAGGGAAAATAATTGGAGGGAAAGAAAAGGAGGGAGAGAAAGAAGAAGGGGAACAGAAGGGAAGGGAAAACAATTGGAGGGGGAAAAAAGGAAGGAGGGAAAGAAGGGAAGGGAAAATAATTGGAGGGGGAGAAAAGGAGAGAGAGAAAGAAGAGGGGGGAAAAGAAGGGAAGGGAAAACAACTGGGGGGGAGAAAAGGAGGGATGGAAAGGAGGGGAAAGAAGGGCAGGAAAAATGACTGGGGGAAAGAAAAGGAGGGGAAAAAAGAGAGGGAAAGAAGAGCAGGGAAAACAAGCAGAAGGAAGAAGAGGAGGAAAAGAAAGAAAAGAGGAGGGAAAGAAGGGCAGGGAAAAGAATTGGGGGGGGAAGAAGAGGAGGGGGAAAAAGAGAGGGAAAGAAGAGAAGGGAAAACAATTGGGGAGAGAATAAAAGGAGGGAAAGAAAGAAGAGGGGGGACAGAAGGGGTCCGGCATCGCTGTGCTCAGCAGTGCCAGCTGCCAGGAGATTTCCCAAGGCTGGATGATGCCAGATTCCCAGGATTTATTGGTGCTCTCACTGGAGTCTCCATGCTCATCCCAGCACCTCTCAGCAATCAGTGGCCATTTATCTGCCACAGAGGAGAAGGGTTCTGGCTCTCAAGGCACCAATTCATCCTGGGAGGAACAAGGACGCAGAGCTGGATGGCTTGGGGGTGAAGAAGAGACTCATGTGGCAGGTCAATGAGCTCCCGGGCGAGGGATCCCAGGAGAGACTGGGGAGAGGAACAGCAGCACATCCATCCCAGCTGGGATGTGGGGAAAATCAGAATGGAAAACGGTGACAGCAGCAGAAAGATCTGCAGAGCCTCGGGGCCTGTGCAGCCAGGCCTGATCCCAGCACAGGGCTCACTTTGGATAAAATGCCCGTTTCATCTGTGGATATTTTGCTTAGGCGTGGAATAGCAACCTCAGCGAAAGCCTCCCAGCCACAAAGGCTTTAGAGGGCTAAACAGTAAAGATTGGGAATTAAGGAGAATAAATATTAATGAAAGGGCTTGGAAAATGCATCATTTCTCCAGGCAGCCCTGCCCGTGCTCCCGTGCACGGGGTGTTGGGTTTGTGGCTCCCTGGAGCAGGAGCTGCACGCGCTCGCAGGGATCGTGCTGGGATGGAGCTGCAGCACGAGCCACAGAGAGCCTGGAGAGAGCCACAAGAGAGGGCAAAGGGAGCAGATTGCCCCAAAAAAGGGCCAATGTGGGGTTCAGTGTGCAGCAAACCCCGCACTGCTGTCAGTGGCTGTGGGTCAAGCCCAGAGCGGCGCAGCCAGAGCCAGAGCTGTTACATAAAGGGATGGGGAGCAGCCCGGCCCGGGCTGGGTGGAGGAAATGAATCCAATTACAGGATGAAGGGCACAGGGAGAGGATGGACACATTTGGTCTGGAGCAAATCCCTAAAAGGCTTTAAAGCAGGCACAGCAAGAATGAATCATGGTCACACGGCCACCACCGAGAGGAGCTGGGGCCGTGGAATGGGGCAGGAGGCAGGAATGGGGCTCTGCAGCTGGCTGAGGGACACACACTGCCAGGATGGGGTTCTTCTGGGAGCTGGGACGCCAGTTTGGCTGTTCCTGGGGATGTTGGAGCGAGGAGCCAGCCCAGCCAGGCAGCAGGGAACAGCCCTGCTGGAAAGAGGAAACAAGCAGGCAACCCCCAAATTTCCTCCGTGCTGATTCCCATAAGATTATAACCCGGCTGCCCGTGTCACAGCAGGCTCCAGACTTCCACTGAGAAAACTGAGGGCTTGTATTAGAAAGAGGAAAAAAAAAAATTAAATTGACCCAGTTATGACAAAACGAAGCAGCACGTTCACGGCATCGCTGTGGAAACCCATGAGCAGCCACAACAAGGCCCTCAGGAGTAACAGGATTCCACTTCAAATGAGATTTACAAATTAAAAATAAAAGAGCTGGATTATTTCTGTGTGCCTGAACCCCCTTTCCTGGCTGCTCAGCCAGCCTCGAGTGGACACTGCAGGGTGGGGAGGGGTGTGCCGTGCACGCGCATCCCTCGGGAATTTGGGAAAAGCCTTTCCTTTGCCTCTAATTTTGCAGTCAAGCACCTGCCCCATGCAGGCAAAGGAGGAGAGCTGGACACAGATCCCGGATAACTCCTGTCCAACCCCTCAGGGAGCCCAGAAACCAGACCAAAACCCAGACTGGTTCCAGTTTGCCGGGCAGGGAGATCAGAGCGGCGTTTTTGCTGTTGCCCCTGGCAGAGCACGACTCGCCCCGGGCACAGCCACGGGAGCACTGACGGAGCTGCAGGGATCTGCTGGAGCTGCCGGGATCTGCCTGGAGCTGCCAGGATCTGCCGGAGCTGCCAGGATCTGCCGGAGCTGCCGGGATCTGCCTGGAGCTGCCAGGATCTGCCGGAGCTCCCGGGATCTGCCGGAGCTCCCGGGATCTGCCGGAGCTCCCAGGATCTGCCGGAGCTCCCGGGATCTGCTGGAGCTGCTGGGATCTGCCGGAGCTCCCAGGATCTGCCGGAGCTGCCGGGATCTGCTGGCTGCGCCGGCTGCTCCTCGCCGCAGGGCCAGGGGGATGTCTTGCACACCTGCCCACTCTGCCACAGCCCCAGGTTGTCACCGAGGGGGAAGTGTTGACAGCACCACACGGAGCGGAGCAGCTTTGCAGCTGAGCCGGGATTGCTCAGCTCCTTGGCAGGGAAATTACAGGGCCCAAAGAGTGCCTGTCTCTCCAAGGAAATCCTGCAGCACTCGGAGAGACGTTACCTGGATCAGCAGCCGGAGGAAAAGGCTGGGAGCTGACAGAGCGTGCAAATACCAGGAGAAGAGGTTGGCATGGGGGAGCTCTCCCCACATCCCAGCTGCTTTATGGCTTGGGGGGAGAGCCTGAGCAGGATGGAGATGGAGAACATGCATGGGAAACGGGAGCTGAGGTCCCTCCTGCTCAAATTTTGTGCTTGAAAGACAAAAGACAGCCTGCTGTGTTTTCTTATTTTTTGGGACAAAAGCAAGGTCACCTCCCTGTCCACCCCCAGCCCCTGCCCTGGGTGGGTGCCCAGGGCATGGCCACAGAGCCACAGAGCCACCAGCCGTGGCCAGGTAATCCCTGCTGGGGGAGGGCCGGCCCAGCAGACCCGACTGTAAATACATCAGTGTCCTCCTTCTCCCTGCCACACGTTTAAATCTATTTGATCCACTCTAATGGATTGATCTACAAGTTTGTGCACACACATCCTGCTTTGGACGGGCGGCTGGCAGCGCCTCGCCCATCACGGCCTGTCAGCTCCACTCAGCCTCACCTCCAGCGCGGAGCGAATCCAATTACAGGATAAAGGGTTTTCTTCCCCTCCATATGGTCTCTATAACGCTGTGGCTTTATCTTGCCTTAACCCCTTTCCTGGCGAGGGAGCTCACAAGCCCGGCCTAAGCGGCTCAGCGCCGCGGCCCTGGGTGGCTGCTATGTGATACGGGAAACGGGGTCTCCCTAGGGCACCCAGAGGCACATTCCTCCCTCTTTTCCTGCCCACTGGGGAGGAATGAGCCCCCACGGGAGGGAGATTCAGGGCGGCGCTGGTTAGAAAAACAGCCAGCAGCACAGGAGTGAGCCCAGGCGTGCAGTCAGAGTCGTGCTCACGGCCGGGGTTCACGGGGCTGTGCGTCGGCCCAGCACCAGGAGCTCGGCACAGATGTTCCCTTCATGACTGATTTGTTGTGCTCTTGCATTTCCCTCCACCTTGCTGCGCCAGGTACTCTCTGGGTGCCCCTTGGCAAGCGGCTCCTGTGGCTCCTGTGCCCGGCAGGGCTGGGGATGGGCACCACAAAGGGCTCCGGGAGCCCCTCTCTCCCGTGGGAGCTGTGCCTGTCTCTGATCCCTGTGAACCAGGCGTGTCGGCTCTGCGCAAGCCGGTTATTTGATTATAATTATCATCCCTTGCTTTACACAGGACATGAAAGCCCAGAGCAGCTCAGGGCCCCGTCACGCCGCGCGCCAACAAACAATGAGCGAGAGACAATCCCAGCTCAAAGCAGGAAAACCTGCAAGGGGCAAGAAAAGCCTTTTCTTGAGGACAAACACAGAGCAGCAAAGCTCTCCTCCCGCATTAGGCAGGGCCTGGAATTTGCTGCTGTTGTAGAGTCAGCACAGAAAACAACCGGGAGCTCTCCTGGAGAGAGAGCAGCTCATAAACTTTCCCTGCTAAGAGACAGCAAATTAAAGCCATCTCTGTGACAGGGCTGCTGCAGGAGCTGAGGTTGCATTCAGGACACGTCCTGGAGGGACCAGCCACCCTCAGCGGTGTCATTTCCCTGCTCTGGGTTTACTCGAGGCCTTGGCCATTGCTCCGGCTGTGCTGACCTGCCCAGAGCTCTAAATCCACTGGCCTCGGGGCAGTGACCCCAGGGGACACAGAGCTGGGAGGGGACAGCCCTCTCACAAAGCACAGGTGGCTCAGGCTTACCTGCTCCACAGGCAGCTCCCAAAAAAGGGGAACAGCCTGGTCCAGGTCGGTTGAAACCCCCTCAGTCCAGTTGTCCCTTTGAAAGGTGTCTGGGAACCACCCATGATGCCAAATCTCCTCCACACTCAGCTGCCAGGGTGAGTGGAGAGGATCTGCTGAGCCAGGAAAGGTCCCTGTCCCAAGAAGTGCAGCTCAGTGTCCCCCCAGCACCCAGACTCGGTGTTCCTCTTCCCCTCACAGCTTCCTTTGCACCACTCTTGACTTTAGAAGAGGGCAGGACACCCCAAAGGGGTGCCAGGAAGGGATGGGAGGTGACGATTAACTTTCCCATGGGGTAGCCGTGTCCACACACAAAACCTTGGGGAAGCACCAGAACTTTGGGATGCTGCTGGTGCTGGCAGCGAGGCCCAGGTGTTTTCGAAGTGAAACCTTGGAGCTGAAGATTTGCTTTCTCTTTTGAAGGTGGGCCACCACAGTGAAGTACTGGAGCTGGAGAGAGTTCCTTTCTCCCATGGGAGCTGGGAGGCGCACGCTGGAATTGAGATGGATGCACAGCTGGTTTTGTGGATTAGAATTTCTGGGATCTCCTCTGATATTCACCTCGTTCTGCAACAGTGTGCCAAATTTTTATACATCTGGAGCCTGACTATGGCCAGGAGAGGCAGGAAGTTCCTCCAGGGAAAGCTCTGTGAGAAGTAGGGCCATGGAACTCCTCCACTTTTCCCCTCATCCCCTCAAGGAAGACCTGGACCAGGAATTTGGTGTGCCGATTCCAAGAGGAACATCCATCCTGTGGGGAGCCCTCATCCCGGGGCACCTGAGGCTGGCCTGACCCACTTCCCTGCACCACGTCCTACTTCTGTGCCCGCTGGATCAGGAATTAGGACACCACCCATCCCAACAGCTCCTTAGCCTTCCGCTCCCAGCCTCCAGCTCGGAGACGCTCCAGGCGTGCAGGAGCGTCATTCATCCCACGGGACAACGGTGACTTTTTCCATGGGCCGTGCCTTGAGGAGGAGGAGGCCCAGCTTACCTCGTTATCCGATCAGCTCCCTTAACGCCCCACATCCTCAGGATTAATGGAAGAGCTTCCCTAAGGCGCCTTTGGCAGGGTCCCTGGAGAAGGAGCACCCATGACCCAGAAGGAAGAAATGGGGAAGGAGAACTTGGACGAGATGGAGCATTGGCACTGGCCCTGCTGGGAATGGTTTCCCAGGCTCGTGTGTGCTGGGATGGGGATCCCACACTCCGTGCTGGGAGCCTGGGAAAAGCTCCCTTCCATCCCTCTGGCTCTCCCAGGCTGCGCTGGTCTCTCCGCACTCTCTGCAGGGAGTTCAGGACATCTTTGCTCTCCTTTGCCCCGTGGCACCACCAGGGGCGTGATCAGGGTCACACAGCCAAGAGCTCTGCCCCAAAAATGCAACATTTACCAAAAAACTACCAACTGCTTTACCTTTGGGATGGGAAGCGGCTTCCCCTCCTACCTTTGCCCAGCTCCAGGCCCTTGGCCGTGCCAGCAGAGCCTGGATTTGGGATGCAGACCCCAGCAGTCCCCACACTGAGCCAGGCACCTGAAACAGAACCCAGCCAAGAGCTCAGACCCACATAGCTCGGTCCAGTCTTCCCCCAGTGACCTCCCCAAGGTCAGTGGGGCAGAGCTGGCCACTCCCCAGTCTGCAAGTGGCCTCACAGGGCCCTTCAGCTGCCCAGGGACACCCCAAACCTGTGACACACTGTGGACCCCAGAACAGCCCATTTTCACATCGGCCTTTCCCAAACTCCCCACTGCTCCTCCCACCTTCGCCCCTCTTCCCAAGCGCTCCCCACCCCATCCCTTCCTGCCCCCAACACCTTAAACAACATTAAACACTTAATGGCAATTAATACGCCTTAATGCAGGTTTTGGGGCCAACTGGCTGCTTAGAGGGTGCTTAAACCATCAACCCCTCTCAATCCCGTTGCCCTTGTCACACAAAGTTAGCCGAGCCCCTCGTCAGCCTCCCCCCTCCCTCGAGGAGGCCGGAGGGTATAAAACCACCCCGGGCGCGGCACCGCCAGCCCCTGGCGCGGCGCAGGGCAGGGCACCACCTCCATCCCCTCAACCTCTGCTGCTCCTTGTAATTCATTCGTTTCTTGGGTTGGAGGGGAACCCTCTCACTGCGCACTTTCCGCCTTGGGACGGGGTTGGGGCTTCCCTTTTTTATTAATCAGGGTCGGAACGCAGTCCGTTGCAGAAAACCCCTCCGGCAGAGCAGCTCCCGTAGCGAGGGCAGGATGAACGGGACGGAGGGGATCAATTTTTACGTGCCTATGTCCAACAAGACGGGGGTGGTGCGGAGCCCCTTCGAGTACCCGCAGTACTACCTGGCCGAGCCCTGGAAATACCGCCTCGTGTGCTGCTACATCTTCTTCCTCATCTCCACCGGCTTCCCCATCAACTTCCTCACCCTCCTGGTCACCTTCAAGCACAAGAAGCTCCGGCAGCCCCTCAACTACATCCTGGTCAACCTGGCGGTGGCTGACCTGTGCATGGCCTGCTTCGGTTTCACCGTCACCTTCTACACCGCCTGGAACGGCTACTTCGTGTTCGGCCCCATCGGCTGCGCCGTGGAGGGATTCTTTGCCACGCTGGGAGGTAAGGGATGGGAATGGAGGCTTGGGGCTTCCTTCTCCAGGGCTTTGGGAATCTGGTTCCGTCCCTTCGTGGCACTGTTGGGATGTGCAGCCTCGTTCCCCCTCGTGTGGGGCTCGCCCTGCGCTTAAAATGAGGGAGGAAAGGAGATTTCTGCGTGTTCGACCTTGAGAGCAAGGAGCCTCCATGGCATGGTGGCAGGGGAAGGAAGCCTGGGAAGGGATCCTTGTTTGCAGGATCCAGCCTGGGCTCACCTGGCCCTGCTGGTCACTGGGGGTGTCGCGCCAAGGTGGTCACCAGAGACCTGCCTGGCATGACCACAGCGTGTTCCCAAATCAAGGCCAAGCCGCTTGGACCAAGAAGGGCTTGGACTTGATCACCTTAGAGGTTTTTTCCCAACCTTCACGATCCCATGATTATTCCTCTGCCCAAAGGCTTCCCTTTTTTGTGGAAATTGAGGGTTTAGAAGGGGAAGAGAAATCCCTCAGGAAGGGAACCCCATGGAAGAGCTAGAGGCGTGGAGAGATGAGAGGGCTCAGAGCTTGTCCAGGGGAAAAAGGAAGGTGAGGAGGATCCAGGGTGGTCCTCAGGTTCCACAGGGAGGGCTCAGCTCTGTCCCAGCTGCACCAGATTTGGGTGCCCTTGGGATTTTCCTTGAGGCATTTCTCAGGGACACACACGAGTGCTGCCAACACTTGGCCCTGCAGAAAAACAGGGAGAATTCACTCAGCAGCCAGAGCCCACGCAGCCAGCCCTGCCCACGCCACACCTCGTGATGGATCTGACAGCCACCAGTCCTTGTTGGAGAGACCCAGAGCCACCACAGGGACTTTACTTTCCTTCTCCTAAACGGTGCCATTTCCCACAATGACGCTGCTCTGGAAATACACATTTTAAAAATACGGATATTCTGCCAAAGGCACGGCTGAATATCCTGATCCAAGCCGAGGAGCTAGGAAAGTCTTAGTTTAGGGGTCTGAAGATCCCAAAGTCTGCTCCATCCCTGCTCAGTGAGCCTTGGGCAGCGTTATTTTGCCTTTCCAAGGTTTGTACCGCTCAGAGGAGGAGGAGGAGGAGGCTCCTGTTCCCAGGGAAGGAAGTTGGCTGGGAAGCAGCGGCTGTGCCATCAGCAGGTCCCCAGCGAATCCCGGCACAGGGTGTCGTTATCAGCAGCTTATCACAGCTGGGGGCATTAGCAGGCTTACAGCACTGACTAAACGCTCCCAAATCCCCTGAAGTTTAATTATCCCTCATAAATACATGTGCACGTTTCCCACCCACGCTGTCCCCCCCTCCCCACGCCTCCCCCGATCCAGCGCCAGCAGAAGGCTCGTGAAATGCACATTTAAGGGAATCAACAGGTTCGGAGGCATCTGGCAGCATTGCCAGGAACTGTGCTTCCCCAAGCCCAGGTGGGATTCACTCCCTTGATTGTTAATTTATTAAAACCCCTCCGCCCCCAGCATCCCCTCAGCTCCCAGAGCTTCTGCTCGTTACGGGTGGAGGATTCCCAGATTTCTAGCGGGATGCTGCTTATCCCACGCTGATCCCCAGCTCACTGTGCTCTCCTCTGGAAGCGCCAAGGGAAGGTGGAGCCCAGAGGGGCCCTGACCACTCCGTGGGCTCTCCCTCTCCTCCCCACAGGCCAGGTCGCCCTGTGGTCCCTGGTAGTCCTGGCCATTGAGCGCTACATTGTCATCTGCAAGCCCATGGGCAACTTCCGCTTCTCCGCCAGCCACGCCATGATGGGCATCGCTTTCACCTGGGTCATGGCCATCTCCTGCGCCGCCCCGCCGCTCTTCGGCTGGTCCAGGTGAGCCCAAGGAACCTCGGCAGCTCCCGCATCCCTCCATCCCTGCAGGGAGAGCAGGTGGCTCCCGGCAGGGAAGTGCTTGGCCTCAGAGGAGGGAAATGAATGTCCCGTTCCCATGGGAGGGAGGGAGCGTCACAGCAAGCTGACACCGCATCCTTGAGTGCACCCCAACCATGTGTACCACCCTTCCGGCATCCCCCATCCTCAGGGAATTCCATCCCTGTTGCCCCTAGGGAGGGTCCCGGAGCAGATTCCAACCTTTCTCCCTGCCAGGTACATCCCGGAGGGGATGCAGTGCTCCTGCGGGCCCGACTACTACACCCACAACCCCGACTTCCACAACGAGTCCTACGTGCTCTACATGTTCGTCATCCACTTCATCATCCCCGTCGTCATCATCTTCTTCTCCTACGGGCGCCTCGTTTGCAAAGTCCGCGAGGTAGCGGCCGGAGGGGACTGACGGGGACAGGGGGGTGGCTCGGGCAAGACGGGGGACGTGGGTTGGGGGTGCAGAGCTGCCCCTCACCCCGCTCTGTGCGCACAGGCAGCTGCCCAGCAGCAGGAATCGGCCACGACCCAGAAGGCGGAGAAGGAGGTGACGCGGATGGTGATCCTCATGGTGCTGGGCTTCATGCTGGCCTGGACGCCCTACGCCGTGGTGGCGTTCTGGATCTTCACCAACAAGGGCGCCGACTTCACGGCCACGCTGATGGCAGTGCCTGCCTTCTTCTCCAAGAGCTCCTCCCTCTACAACCCCATCATCTACGTGCTCATGAACAAACAGGTGAGACGCCCCGGGGGCTGGGCAGCGCAGCTGGGGGCTCCACGGGCACGTTGCTCCTTCCCAGGAGGATCTCAGTCCATCCAGAGACTCCTGGTGCTGTAGCACGTCCCTGCTGGCCGCCGGTGCCACCTTTGTCATTTCTCTCCCCTCCCCAGTTCCGTAACTGCATGATCACCACAATCTGCTGCGGCAAGAACCCCTTTGGGGATGAAGAAACCTCCTCCACCGTATCCCAGAGCAAGACCGAGGTCTCCTCCGTCTCCTCCAGCCAAGTATCACCTGCATAGAGCATGGACAGTTTGAACTGGGGCGACCTGCCGAGCTCGGGGACCCAGACAGACGCCCCACAGTCCCTCCCTCGTGCCCCGGCCCCCTCCCCTGCAGGGGAATTTAGCTGTGCCCGTCCTGCCGTAGCTGTGCAGACCCCACCCCACACATCCCCGGGGACCCACACGTGGCACTCTGAGCTCTGCCACTCCGAGCCCGGGGAGCTGTGGCCCAGCTCCCAGGAGCACGTCACCTCCGGGGGACTGTCCCTACCTGTCCCCATCGAGTTCGAACAGCAGCGGTTGGTGGGGACCCCAAACCTTTTCCTGCCTGAATCCCGCTCCCCGCCAGCATCGCCCTTCCCTGGGCTCCCGGGAGCACCACGGGAGCACCCAGGCCTCATTTGCAAAAATCTAAATATTGTGGCAAAGCCCCAGGAGCAGGGCCCCGTGGCTGGGGTGGCCCCACCTGCCCCTCGCCAGGGCCTGAGCCCGGGGCTCTCTGGAGCCACGCTCCCGCCGGGATTCCCAGCAGGGATCGATTCCTGCAGCCTCTGTAAATCAATATAACAAACGGAGCCACGAGCGGGCTCTGCTTCCAGCCCAGCTCCCTCTATCCCCAAGACAACACTGTAGATACATTTTTTTGTCTTGGAACCTGTAAATATTTGCTCACGCCCTTTGAAATCTCTATCCCTCTCAGCCCTTTGCTTTCTCCTCCTCTTCCCCACTCCGAAGCAGAGAAATTCCGGCTGGACAGGCACGGCCAACCTTGGAGGGTGGGGCCAGGACCCGAGCTCTTTCCTGTACATATTTTATAAATAAATAATCTCATGGCAGCACAAGGACGTCTGCAGTCAAGGAGTAGGGGTTTAAAAAAAATAAGAAATAAACAGAAGCAGCACAGAGAAAAACACAGATGCTCAGTCCTTGTCCTTTCTCTTGGGCCATGGGGACAAGATGCTGGTGGTCAGCTGGGGGAACACGATGCTGCTCTTGGAGACACAAAAAGCCATGGGAAGGGGGATCTGTGGGTGACACCATCCCCACAAGGTGACAGCCACGTTAGCTGGAGCACCAAAGGCGTTCAGAGGCAAAAAGGGACACACAGGGCACGGCCCTCACTGCCCAGCCAGTTTTTACACTTTAAATATTTAAGATTTCCCCATGTAGCCTTAAATAAAGCTTCAGCTGAGAGCTTCTCACAGAGTTCAAGTTGCCCTTCCTGTGGGGCCCTTCCAGGCAGCATTGTGACAGAATTGGCAGAATCAAGGAAAAATTGCTCCCTGTGTCAGTGAATTCATTCAGGAGAGGCTGGGGAGCGATCCCGGTGCCAGAACCTCGCCCTCCTCCCCTCCCTGCCCAGCTCACACCTCCCCTCTCTGGTGTTTTCCCTCATTTTTGGGTCCAAAGCCACCAAAACCAGCAGGAAGCCCCAGGCTCATCCCTGGCATGGGAAGGCAGGGATAGGAAGCACTTCTTGCCCCAAAACCAGGCCTGGGAGGGGAAGGATGCAGCCCCAGCCCCGCTCTCCAGCACCCTCCTGTCTCTGCACCCACCCAAATTCAGGGCTCCTGCTCCCTGGAGCAGCTCCCACACCACTCCTGCTGTGCTGGATGGTTCATGGCCACTCTGCCCGTCCCAGGAGCCTTTCTTCCTTCCCTACAAAGCCCCTTCTCCACGCTCAGAACTGATTTCTTCAAACCAGGGGAGCAGGGGAGGAGCAGCCACCAGACAACCAGAAACCCAAACCTCACCCAGCCCAACAGACCCATCCCTCCCATGGCAGAAAGCATCTCATTCAAAGGTTGAGGTTCAAAAACCACCCAGGAGTGTTTCCTTCCGCTTTTCCATAAATCCATGGGTTTATCCAGGCGCTGCATTTGCAAGCAGCAGGGACCAGCCCGGCATCACCCACTCGGAGCAGGCACCACCAGCTGCTCCAGCGCCGCTGGCCTGGCACTGCTGCCACCTGAATTCAGATGCAAACTGAGGAAAGCAGCCAGACTCATCCAGGGAAGGGAGACAGCTGGAATCTCAGGCCCAAAGGGCATCTCAGTGTCTGACTCCCATCCTGCTGCAGCTGGGGCTGTTCCTCCTCATCCCAGCGCTGCTGTCGGCTGGTTTAGGAAAACTGCAGTAATTGGCTCAATTCATTTTGAATCAGTTCTCATTTGTGCAAGCAGCACTCAGGGAAAAGCGGCTTGGAGTTTATAACGTCCTGATTTGGAGCAGCTCAGGGATGAGGGGCAAAGCTCAGTGAGGTGATCTTGGTCTTTCCCCCACAGCCCTGGGCACAGACAGAGCCCCAAAAAAGGGACAGACCGGGGTCCTGGCCCAGTGCTGTTCCCCAGAACCCTCATCCTGCCCAGGGCTGATCTCTCCAGGCTGGAGTGGCACTGCCTGGATTTCTCCCAGGACATTTTTATCCCATCAGAGCAGAAGGAGCAGCTCCATGCCAGAGGGTCTGGCTCTGCTCATTTGTCTCTGCCAAAGGAAAAACATCTCCTTGTCCAGCCACTCCAGCAGCTCTGGGAACAAGATTAAAACCCTCAACCACTCCCCCCTTCCCTCTGTGCCATCTCACACAGGGCTGGGGGGGCCAAACCCCTCTCTGGGATGCCCAGACCGTGATACCAGGGGGAAAAGCTGCTCCTTAAGGGGAAAACTGCTGGAATTAGAGCTTAGGAGAAGCCTGACAGTGCCAGGGGGACCTTGCACAGCCCCAGCAGCCCAGGGAGACCCAGGCAGTGTTTGCCTCCCACCCAGGAGGGTTCAGGAGTCCCCACATTTGTGTCACTTCCCAGCAGGGCCACGTTTGTGTCACATCCCCGGCCCGAATCCATCACGGCTGCCTGTGTCACGTTAGCAGCAATAAAAGGATTCAAACAGCAATTCCTTACTTTTATGAACAAATGGCCCTGGCTGGATGATTCAGGCAGCATTCAATTCCCAGCCAGAAAGTGTCAGCAAAATCCCAGCCTCTCACATGTAGGTGGATAACTGCAAATGAAAGGAGGGAATTATTAGCACTTAATACTTGGTGGGTTTGCACTCCCCAGTGCTCCTCTCCAGGAGCTGCCAAACGCTCCAGCAGCTGGGAGGGCCCTGCCAAGGGGGGCTGCAGGGATTGGGGTGATGGCTTTGGACACTGGGATCGACCTCACCCCACTGCCAGGGCCTTGCTCCAGCCCAGCCCCACCAGAACACCGTGTCTCCTCCAGCCTGTCCTTTCCACAGCCCTTTTCTCCTCTGATCCATCCCCTCCAGAACCCCTTTTATGCTCCAGACTTTCCCTCCCAGAGCCCTTTTCTCTCCCATCCCATCCTATCCCATCCCGAGCCCCTTTTCTCTTCCAGCCTGTCCTTCCCAGAACCCCTTTTTTCCTCCATCCCATCCTCTCCAGAACCCCCTTTCTCCTCCAGACTTTCCCTTCCAGAGCCCTTTTCCAGCCTGTCCTTACCAGAATCCCTGTTCTCCTCCATCCCATCCCCTCCTGAACCCCCTTTTTTCCTCCAGCCCATCCCCTCCAGAGCCCTTTTCTCCTCCCCACACCCCCTCTCCCATCTCCCCCTCCCCACCCAGGGAGCCTGAGGGACCCCAAGCCCTTGGTGGCACAATCCCCCAGCTCCAGGGGGATCCAGGGAGGCTTCCCAAGCACCTGGAGTTGCTCCTGGCCGTGCAGGAGCATGCTCCACACTCTCCATTTCTCCTTCACCCAGCCTGCCCGTATTTTTCTTGTTCATCAGACTGACAAATGGGCAGAAAACAGACTCCTGGTGATTTCCTGCACAGGCTGCCCACTCCTCCTCTCCCCTCGGCGATGACTGAGAGCTGAAAAAGCAGGAATAGCATATAAATTTCCTCCCTGCTTTAATAAATACCTCTATTACCTTGTGCTTTCCCCCGGCTCACTGTGCAGCTCCTGCTGCCCGCCAGGCAGACGTGAGGAACCAAAATTCACATTTCTGTGGGGAATCAGCAGCAAGGGCTCAGGCAGGCTGGCAGCAGCAGGGGAGAGGTGAACCTCCCACCTCGGGGGTCTGGCTGCAGCTTCACATCATCCCACAGGGAGATAAATTAATTCATTTATTAGCAAAAGGGAGCTGGGGTCTGTCTGGTCCCTCTGTGGACACCCCTGTCCTGGTCCCAGGGGGAGGAGGGGTCCCACCATTCCCAGGGCTTGTCCCAGACACCTCTGGGCCCCTCGGGGTGAGCCTGGGGTTTCCTGAAGAGTGGGAATACTGACAAACTCTGCCAAAATCTCAGCCAGAGGGTGCAGTGGGAGCAGAAGGGTTTGGTGATGGAGGAAAAGCTGTCACAGCTGGGATCTGTGCTGGATTCCTCCTCTCCGGGCCTCCTTCTGATCCAAATCCTCGCCTGGGGCTCTCAGGACACCCAGGACAGGATGTGTCACTGTCCCTTGGCCAGCAGACTCCCGAGCAGTGCAGGACCAGCCCGAGCATCCCAGTGGGATGCAGCGACCTCGCTCCATCCCCAGCCCACCCCATCTGAAGGACCACAGGCAAAAGCCACCGGCCTTTTACACCCCCAGCGCTGCCAGCAGCCCCTGGGGCACCACTGTCCCCTCTGCCACCCCCAGCCCAGCCTGACCCGGCCCTGCCAGGAGCGGGCAGCGCCACTGTCCCCATCCCCCGGGCACAGCAGCCTCGGCTGCTCCTCCCCCAGAGCCGGATGGATGGCGGTGTTTGCAAAGCCGGGGGGAAAAACACCTTCAAAAGGAGCATTAGGAGGTGGCAGCCACCCAATTTGCCCCTTAGCCAGCGACTGCAGTGTCTGATCCGCTTGCTGGAGTCTGGTTAACTCCTGCATTTAACAAGCTCCTCAACAAGTGGCAGCAGCAAGTGGCAGCGCCCGGCTCCCTCCCTGCCAGTGGCATTTGGGGGCCCAGGCCGGGAATGGGAAATTCCTGCGAAATCTCTTTGATTTATGGCTCTCGTTAATTCTCCGGGAGGGCCCCGAGCTGCCCCGAGCGCCCCGAACCTCCGAGGGATGAATAATTCACCAGCTGGTTAAATATCCTTTAAGGGCTAGAGAGCATCAGGGGGAGAGGGGATGGTGGGGACACAAAACTGCAAATTGAGCCCGAAAAGCGGGAAAAGGAGATGGCCTGGAGCAGGGACAGGAGGGTCAGGGGTGTCCCGGAGGGGAAGGACAGGGATGTCCCAGGAGGGAAGGACAGGGATGTCCCAGGAGGGAAGGACAGCGATGTCCCAGGAGAGAAGAGTTGGGATGTCCCAGGAAGGGAAGGATTGGGATGTCCCAGGGGAGAAGGACAGGGATGTCCCAGGAAGGGAAGGATTGGGATGTCCCAGGAAGGGAAGGATTGGGATGTCCCAGGAGAGAAGGACAGGGATGTCCCAAGAGAGAAGGATTGGGATGTCCCAGGAGAGAAGGATTGGGATGTCTCAGGAAGGGAAGGATTGGGATGTCCCAGGAAGGAATGACAGGGATGTCTCGGGGGGAAGGACAGGGATGTCCCAGGAAGGGAAGGATTGGGATGTCCCAGGGGAGAAGGACAGGGATGTCCCAAGAGGGAAGGATTGGGATGTCCCAGGAGAGAAGGATTGGGATGTCTCAGGAAGGGAAGGATTGGGATGTCCCAGGAGGGAAGGACAGGGATGTCCCAGGAAGGGAGGGACCAGGACATGCTAGCCCTGCTGCAGTGGGATCAGCACAGCCAGGGGGTTTTGGGGGAATATCCCGTCCAGCTGTGCCGTGCAGATGTGCAGGGCTGCCCTGCCCCTCCGAAGGGAAGGATGACCCCGGGAGCAGGGAGGAAGGGAGGAAGGTGGCCGCAGGGAGGAGCAGCCCCTCGCAGGGCTCCAGCACAGCCTGGTCTCACAGGATGCTGCTGCTGCCCCGCGCCGGCACTGCCTGCTGCCCTCGGGGGCCGAGCTGCAGGGACACAGCAAAACCTCGATGAAATGTGGTGCCAAGGGGATTTTCCCCCTGCTTCCCTCCTCCTCCCCAGGGATGAGGGCGGCATTCCCAGCGAGGAATCCCCGGGCTGATGCTGGAGGGAGACCGCGCAGCGGGGGCAGAGGTTGGAGAGCACAGTCCGAGCGCTCCTGCTGGGAGCTCCCTGCACCTTCCAGCCTCGGCTCGGGATGGTTCGGGCTCCCCAGAGCCTCCCCCCGGCCCCGCAGCCCCGCGGATCCGGCGGAGGTAGAGGGCAGCAGAGCCTGCTCCTTGCGGCAGCCGGGATGCGACAGGTCCTGGCTGCTGGAAGTGTGTGAGGAATGAACGGAATAAAGGGGAGCTAATAAATGCTCCACGGCAAGGGAACGGCCAGGCTGCTGGGGGGCTGCCCAGGCAGCGTCAGGCAGGAGGGATGAGCTGCACATCCCACTGGGAATGTGGGATGGAGCCAGGATGGGTCCTGCAGGCTCTGGGACACTTCTCCCCAGTGGGTCTGGGGACAGCAGGGCCACAGGTCGGGTTCCTCAGTGTCCCATGCCGTGGCCACGTGTCCTGCTGGTGCCACAATCCTGGGACAGTCTCCAGACGCTGGAATCTGCTCCAACACGGACACGGGATTTCCATGGGATGATGCCACGCTGGCAATGTCACCCCTCATCATTTCCAAGAAGTCTGGAGGGCTGTGGGGATAAATAAATACAAAAACCATGTTTATAACCTCCACATCCCGTTCCCAACAGCTCCGGGGCTTTAGCTGGGATCTCAGGAAGGAGGAGCTCAGGCCGGGTGCCCCCAGCCTTCTTCCTCTCCTTTCTTCATCCTCACTCCTTGTCCCAGTCCCCCACACGCCGCAGCGATGGAGGCTGGGGGTGAGACAGGGAGAGGAGCTGGAGCTGGGATGGATCCCGGCTGTCCGGCCTCAGGGAAGATCAAATAACCTGTCCTGAAACCCAGGGCAAGAGGAGCTGGGACTGCAGCAGGAGGGACCCCAGACCCAGGGACAGAGCCCCTTCCTCTGCCCGCCGAGGGCTGTGCTGAGGAGGGGCTGGTGGGTTTAGGGCTGGATTGGAGCCCGTCCCACTCCCAGGGTTTAGCTGGATCCACACCCAAGAGTCAGAGAGGAGGGAGACCCTTGGGGCCCAGCTGGGACACAAATCCTGAGCTTTACTGAGCCCTGCTTGTTTAGAGGAACAAAAAAAAAGGAGGTTTTTTCCTAATTCCCATCCAAGAACCTGCAGAGAAGTGAGGGAGGGGTCTCATTCTGCCCCTCCCTGAGCTCTGGGGAGTCCTGGACCCGCGAGGTCCCGAGCAGGGGCAGCTCCCAGCGCTGGGCAGTGGGGACACATCCATGCCATGGGCACAGGGAGGGACCGAGGGCCACATGTGGCCAGATCAGGACTGGGATGCTCTTTTTTTTTGAGGGCAGCAGCCGCCTCCTCCTTTTCCAGCTTTTTTCCTGCTTTTCCTCCTTTTCCCGCTTCTCCTCCTCCCCCTCCGGGGCTGCTGCCTCCCGCCTGCGGTGCAGATGGCCCAGCATATGGGCAGCCTCCCCTCGTGCTCGCACCTTGTAAGCAGATTCTGTCAGGTTTAAAGAGGAAAAGCTTAATTAAGCAGTTGTGTGTGTACAATTATGTCCTTAATTATCTCCGCGTTTCTCTCCTTTGTTGTTCCCTGTTTGCGAGAAGTTTGGGAACAACCGCGGGCGTCCTGCAGGAGCTTTTTCCTTCCCTGTTTCCTCTTTTCTCTCTCCTCCTGCCCCATTTGAGGGATGTTCTGGCCGAAGGGAGCTGCAGGACGAGCCCCCTCGGGCCCCAGCTGGGTTCCCAAAGCAGAGCAGGTTGCCAGGGGTGCAAAGTGCAACTTCAGCTGCTCAGAAGCTGCTTCAGCCCAATCCACCACCTCCCACCTTTGTGCTCCAGCAGCCCCAGCCCTGCCCCAGCACCCTCGGGAACAGATCCCGTGACAGGGTGATGCTTCATTGCTCCCCTGCCCCAGCAATGCCAGCCAAGGGCCCCCCGCCTAATTAATTCCTCTAATTACTCCATCCCCCCATTTCCCAGCTTGGGAAGGATGAGCTGGGACTCATCCCAACTGCTGGGAAGGACGAGAGTTTGACAAGAAAGTCTGGCAGACGTGTGTGCTTGGCAGAAAGATTTCTGCGTGTAGAATCTGCAGAAGGAACAGAGATGGACGCAAGTTTTGATTTAGAAGAAAAGAATTGCTGAGCCAGTCTCACTGGATAACCAAGGAGGCAAAGGGGGTGTGAGTTAGAGGGGTTTTATGGCTCAGAGCAAAGGATAAACCCACCACAAACAGAAGATGTTTTTACCAAGCAGGAAGATCGCACGGGCAAACAAGACTGCCAAGGTTGCAAGCAGAAAAAAAGATCTCAGAATTTTCCACTGCAAGAAAACTGAAAAACATCTTCTAGCTTAAACTGTAATGCACTGACTGGAGAACAGTAACGTGAATGTGGTAATTGCAGTAGTTGTGATAGGCGAGAGGGAAGAGCTGAGGTGTAGATTGGTTCTGCTGTGTGAAGATGCCCAGCAAAGAAGAGTATATAATGCACTGTAACCAAAATTACATAGTGCATTGTAACCAAAATTAAAGTAAACAATGCATTGTAACCAAAAGAGTAAATAATGCATTGTAACCAAAATTATATAATGCATTGTAACCAAAATTAAAGTATGTAATGCATTATAACCAAAACTAAAGTATGTAATGCATTGTAACCAAAAGAGTAAATAATGCATTGTAACCAAAATTAAAGTATGTAATGCATTATAACCAAAATTAAAGTATGTAATGCATTGTAACCAAAAGCAAAGGGGCTCCAGGCCTGCCTGCAGCTGGAGCTGACAGCTGTGGGCACAGCTCTGTCACCCACGGCCCTGGACTGCTGTAACTCTTTTGGATGTAATAAACGGCATTTTGAAGAGCTGCCTGGAGTCCCACACCTCTCACTCAAGCTCTTACTCCTGACACATCCCCAGGGACATCCCGGGGTGCCCAGGTCCCCTCCTCACTCTCGGTCAGGGTCTGGAGCCACCTGCAGAGATCAGGGACAAGAGGTGGCACAACCAACCAGCTAATTTGTGGCGGTGCTTTTATTTTATGCTCAGAGCACTAAACAGCCATAAACATCCCGAGCTGCGTGGTGGAGCCGGGGGCGGTTTTATTGTTTGTAAGTCCTTGAAGTTTTGCCATGAACCTTTTATTAAAAATAACCCCAAACTCTCGTTTCTCTAATTGAGCGTATTTCAAAACCCGGCCGCTTGCATTTGTACCCAGGTACGTTTATATCACCACCAGTTAATTTTTATTTACCTTCTAGTGAAACTCATCTTCCTCCTTAATTCCCAAGGCCTGCGTTTGCTTTCAGATCAGAGCTGGACCCAACAATCAGCGGTATATTCAAGGTGCCGTTAAATCCTCAGCTCTGCTCTCGCAGCTTCCAAAGCCAAGCACAGCAGTGACCTCCCCCTCCTTTTCCAGGCATCCCAGCTGGGAAAATGAATCTTCATCCAGCTGAGAGGTGCCAAGTGCCGGGAATGAGCCCGGGGAGAGCGGCAGGAGCCGTGGGGGCTGCAAAGGGAAGGGTTGGGGGGGATTGGAGGGAAAAAGGAGAGGAATAACCTGTCCTCTGGGCCAGGGATGGAGAGATTCGGGCCGGCTGGGAAGGGAAGCTCCGTGGAGGGTTCAGCAGGGGAGGGGGCAGACAGGGGAGCTTCAGGAGCAGGCAAAGCTCAACCTCATCGCATCCCCCCCCTCTCCGGCCCCCGGCTCGCTCCCGTTCCCAGGAAAGGCTCTGCGTCCCCGTCCGACCTGCGAGCAGGGCTGGGGGCTTCACCAACCCCTTCCCCCCCAGCCTGGGGGAGCAGGAGGGGCTGGGCGCTGCCTGGGGGTCCCTGCTCCCGAGTTTCCACAAAAATCTGCCCGTTCAGAGGGGCAGCAGGGAGCTCCCTCCTCTCCGGTGGTGCGTCCGTCTGTCTGTCTGGCCCTGAGCTGGCCCCGGGGCAGAGCACGACGTCCCCAGGTGGGGCTGGGGCAGCTTCTACCCCCAATTCCCTGCCCCCCTCCCCAATTCCCATTCTCCACTCCCCAATTCCCATTCTCCACTGCCCAATTCCTGCCCCACACCCCAGTTCCCCTCTCCACTGCCCAATTCCCTGCCCCACACCCCAGTTCCCCTCTCCCACACCCCAATTCCCCTCTCCCACACCCCAATTCCCATTCTCCACTCCCCAATTCCTGCCCCACACCCCAGTTCTCCTGTCCACTGCCCAATTCCCTGCCCCACACCCCAATTCCCCTCTCCCATTCCCCAATTCCCTGCCCCACTCCCCAATTCCCCTCTCCCATTCCCCAATTCCCTGCCCCACACCCCAATTCCCCTCTCCCACTCCCCAATTCCCATTCCCACTCCCCAATTCCCTGCCCCACTCCCCAATTCCCTGCCCCACACCCCAATTCCCCTCTCCCATTCCCCAATTCCCTGCCCCACTCCCCAATTCCCCTCTCCCATTCCCCAATTCCCTGCCCCACACCCCAATTCCCCTCTCCCATTCCCCAATTCCCTGCCCCACTCCCCAGTTCCCCTCTCCCACTCCCCAGTTCCCCTCTCCCACTCCCTAGTTCCCTTCTCCACACCCCAATTCCCCTCTCCCACACCCCAATTCCCCCCCTTCTCCCCCATTCCCTCCCGCAGGAGCCCCCCGTGCGGGCAGCCCCGGGGAGCAGAGCGCCGCTGTCGGTGCGGGTCAGCTGAGGACAGGGGCGGCTCGCCGGCGATAATCAACACCCGAGCCGGTAATTAACACCCGCGAGGAGAGCTCTGGTGCCGGAGGAGGGCTCCGATTCCTTTCATCCCTCTGCCACAGCCGGGGGCTGCGGGAAGCAGAGCCCGGGGGTTTTGGGGATGCCTCACCCCAGCCCGGCGCTGGGTTTGGGGCGCAGCGAGGAAAGGATTTGGCAGCGTCAGCATCGGGATCAACGCAGCCGAGTCCCCGCTGCTTCTGCCCAGCCCCAACATCCCCACCGGGGCGGTTTGGGATGCAGGATGTGGCCGAAACACAGCCCTGCACCCCAAAGCCACATCCCCGAGGCTGCTGAGGAGGTTCAGGGAGCCCAGCGCTCTCCTGGCCCCTCTGGCTCTCGGTTATTCCCACTTCCCGCGCTGTCCAGCGGGAATTTTACACCCTGCAGGAATTTTACACCCTGCAGGAACGCCACCCTGCAGGAACGACACCAGGCAGCCCCAAGCAAACACGATATTTTCAAGTCCTTCGCAGCCTAACCATCCCCAGCGCCATTAATAACACTTGTAAGGAGTTGTTCTCGAATAGATATGATTTTTATCTCGACAGCGTCTCCCTAAATCATTTTTATCCCCACCAAGTTTGCCAGGAGCAGGTTTTCTGCGGGCCATTCATCTCGGCAAGTATCCCCACCCCCGTTTATTGCTCACTGCCTCTTTAGTTATGGTTTGGGCTGTTCCCCACCCTCATCCTCAGCTCCCAAATCCCTCTGTCCCCTCCCTCCAGGTGTGCTTTACTGGTGGCAGCAGAATGAGCTCGAATGTTCGGGTCTGTGCGGCTGAGGAGCTGTCGGGAGGTGGGATGGGGGTGTGAGCTCGCTGCCAAACATCCTCCTGTCCTGCCTCCCCCCCGCCGCAATCCCGCTCCGTCCAAAGGCTCCGAACTGCCCTGAATTATCGGGATTTTCAGCTTTTCCCGGCAGAAAAGCGGCCGCAGCCCCCTGGTTGTGGCAGATGGACAAAGGCACGGCAGAAGCTGGAGGCAGGGGAGGCGGCGGGGCCAGCCCGGCTGTCACATCCATCACGGGCTCGGGAATAAAGACTTTTCACAAAGAGGGGAACTGCGGGGAAAGGAGCAGATTCTCTGATCCAGCTCGGGAAGCGCCGATTCTGCTGGCAGATGGCCCGGGCTGCTCCTGCTGGGGGGGATGAACCCATCCCGGGGCTGCTGAATTCACCAATTCACCCCAAAGGGGCTGAGCTCACCCCAAAGCTGCTGAATTTCCCCCAAAGGGGCTGAGCTCACCCCAAAGGGGCTGAACTCACCCCAAAGGGACTGAACTCACCCTAAACATGCTGAATTTACCCCAAATGTGCTGAATTCACCCCAAACATGCTGAATTTACCCCAAAGGTGCTGAGCTCACCCCAAAGGGGCTGAACTCACCCCAAAGCTGCTGAATTTACCCCAAAGGTGCTGAGCTCACCCCAAAAGGGGCTGAACTCACCCCAAAGCTGCTGAATTTACCCCGAAGGTGCTGAGCTCACCCCAAAGGTGCTGAGCTCACTTGGGAATGCTGAACTCGCCCTAAAGGTGCTGAATTTACCCCAAACATGCTTAATTTACCCCAAAGGTGCTGAATTTACCCCAAAGCTGCTGAGCTCACCCTGTAAATGCCAAACTTCCCCCGAGCTCTGGCTGGCACAGGGACCCCTGGGGGGGTGCAGGCGCCTGTTGGAGCAGGGTTTGGGCTGCAGGAGGGGCAGGGACAGCACCAGGACCCTCCTGGGTTTAAATCCCTGAGGACAGAGCATCCCCAAGCCTGGAGGGTCCCCCCCCCCCAGCCCCTTTCCCCAGCCCTGCAGAGCTGGGGAGGGCGCAGCAGAAGGTGGAGCAGCACAAAACCCACTCGGAGAGAGAGGAGGAGGAGGAGGAGGGAGGAAGGAGCAGCCAGAGCCAGGAGTGATCAAATATTCCAGAACTCGATTAAGAAGTGACAGGCAGGGCTGGCAGGCGGGCTGGGCACGCAGTCCCCCTGCAGCTGGGCCAGGAGCAGGCTGCCCCTGTGGGGCTGGGGGGGTTTATGGGATGTGGCACTCGGCCATCCCGCTCTGCAAATCAACCTGGGCACCACTGCAGCCCGGCAATCCCGCTCCTGCTGTCCCCCAAGGCCTTGTAAAGGAGCAGCCCCAGTTCAGGGCTCCCCTGGGTGATGCTGGAGCTGCTGCCGTGATGAATGGGCTTGCAGGAGCAGAGCCCAGGGGCTGCAGGCAGCAGAGCTCGGTCCCCACGAGGATTTGGTGGCTGAAGCGAAGCCCTCAGCCCCACGGGACAGAGAGAAGCTCACCCAGCTGGAGCTGGAGCTGGGAAGCTGCTCCCAGGCTGGGAAAGGCTGGAAATTTCCAGGCGCGAGGGAGCCCCGGCCCTCAGGCACCCCAAGCCTGGAGCCACAGGATGAGATTTGTTCTCTCTTCCTCCCTGACAGGGGCGTTTTGGTGGAAGGCAGGAGAGCCCTGAGCATGTCCATGGCCAGGCAGGGGTGACCTGGGGCTGGAGAGCTCGGGGTGACGCAGCCACGGGGTTCAGGCTCCATCTCACCCCTCCCCTCCTGCCAAAACCCCTCTCCTGGCAGTGCCCCAGGGGCCAGAGCCTTGGCTGCAAGTGCCACACGGGCAGAGCTGTGGCTGTCACCCTGCTGGGGACATCAGGGTGGTGGAGCCCCCATGGCCTTACAGGACGGGGCTGGAATCCCCCATTAGGAGCCACCCACCCTGGGGTTCCTGCAGGGCCAGCAGGAGCCTCTGGGCCACGGCCACATCCTTTAGGGAAGGCCAGGAACCCTCAGGATGAGGAATTCAGGGATGTGAGCTCAGCCCCGGCCCGTGGGGGAGCAGAGGGATGAGCCGGGCTCATTTTGTCCTGGAGGCACAAAGGCACCGGGGGCTCTTATCAAAGCAGGAGCCCAGCCAGGCCGGGCTGCTCTGTGCAGAGGGGAGGGAGAGATGCCAAAGCTGCTGCAAGAAAGTTTGGGCTTCATCCTCCTCTCCCAGCTCTTTAAACCAGCCCTGTGAGCAGCGAATCCACGTTCAAAGCCGGGCTCAGCTGGGCTGGGCTGAGCCTTCCTGTCCCTCCATTCCCAGCCCTGCTCCTCATCCTCAGCTCTGCCCTGGCTCGGGCTCTCAGAGGTCCCGTGGGCCCAAGTGATCAAGGAATTTCTGTCCCTCTCCCCAAACACCGCCCTGTGCATGAGGTGTGACCCAGGGGCTCCTCCCGCGGCTCTGCTGTGACAGCTGGGGACACTCACGATGGGCACGAGGGGCTGTCCCGGGCACGGGGGGACACAAACCACCCCAAAAGTGCTGCAGAGGTGCTGGCTGCAGCCCTGCCCCACACGCAGCCCCGTGCATGGAGAGGGGACAGTCCCAGCCCCCAGGCTCAGCCCAGGCGTGGGGACCCTCCCTGTCCCCCAGCACAGAGCTCACCCCCCGTGTTCTGGGGAGCAGGAGCAGCACGGAGGGGCTGTGACAACACCTCCAAGGTGGAGAGAATTTCCCAGCTCTGGGATACGAGGGAGAAGCAGAACATCATTTGTCATCTTTAAAGATACGCAGAGCCGGCGAGAGAATGAATTCTTCTTCATAACCCGGTTCCCAGGATATTTTTACTGTGCATCATAAATTATAATACCTTTTTATTTTTGCTTTATGGCCTGTCCCCCGCCAATTCTGGTGATCTACATCCTCACCCCCCCTCAGTGCTCAGGAACAATCCCTGCCTGGCTCTCTCCTCCTCCCACCATCTCCCCAGCCTCTCTCCTTCCACCAGCAGCTCTTTTCCCCCTTGTCCACCCCCTCCCGGTGACAGTGACACCTCTGAGCTGCTGCAGAGCCTCGGGCAGGGCTAGCCACGGCCACAGCTCTGCCCCACAGCCCTGGCACGGCAGGGAGGGCACCTCCAGCTCCTGGCAGGGCTGAAGCAGCCCAGCAGCTCCCTGAGGCACCCCTGGTGCATCAAAACCCGGGGCTGCCTCTGAGCACCGCCAGGTCTGGGGTCCCAAACTGAGATGGGGCATAGGGAGGGGACAGAAAACAGCTCTGTGCAGCCCCCAGGGCGTTTCTGAGCAGGTGGAGGCAGAGCAAGGCCCGTGGTGCCCGAGAACGTGGGGACACATCGGCCCCGGGGCCACCACGAGCCCTGCGAGGAGAGCGGGCTGGGAGCAGGGCAGCAGTGACAAATGAGTTTAATTCCCGGGCAGACACCGATGGGAGGGGGTGATTAATGAGCCCAGCACCCCATGGTGGCCTCAGGAGCTCAGGGAGATATTTTGGCAGAGGGTGGAGGCGGCAGGCTGGGAACTGAGAGCAGGCAGGAGGTGACAGCCCCTCCCAAAGTCCCTGTCCCACCTGCCCGCGCTGTCCCTCCGACCATCTCCGGGTCTGGGTCCTCCCCAGGGGTTCATGGGTGGCATTAAAACCCTTCCACCATTCCTCCTGTCCTCTTCTCTCCCTCTTATCCCATCAAACACAGAGCCTGGCGCGCCCGGTGCTCCAGGGGCTCCTTGCCCGAGCTGCAGCGCCAGCACTGCCCCTTCCCTCTCTGTCCCTTCCCTCTCTGTCCCTTCCCTCTCTGCCCCTTCCCTCTCTGCCCCTTCCCTCTCTGCCCCTTCCCTCTCTGTCCCTTCCCTCTCTGCCCCTTCCCTCTCTGCCCCTGCCTGCAGGAGCAGCGTGGAACTGGTTAAACTGGGAGCGGGGCTCCTCTCCTGCTGCAGCCACCAAAACTTAGGGAGGAATTGAAGATCCAGAAGATCCAGGGAGGATCTGCGTTCCCAGGGCAGGGATGCCGCGGGGAGCAGCAGCAGCCTGGCCGGGGAACCCTCCTCCCCTGCCCCGTCTGGAGCTGCTGCTGCCCCCTGCTCTCCCCCGAGTGTTCCTGACTCCCAGCCCTGCTCTGGCTCCTCCAGCCGAGCCTGGAGCCAGCCCTGGGCTGCCGGGGCTGTGCCAGGAGCAGCCCCTGTGCGTTAGGCACAGCAGCTGCTGGTGCTGATGAAAAGCAGCGGTTATCAGGCTGTGGCAGCCCCTGCTGCTGCTGGGGACAGGGCAGGGGACGGGCTGGATCCCCAATTCCCCCTTGGATCCCCCAGGGATAGGGCAGAAAACGTCCCACAGGGGGCACATCCCAAAGGGACCAGGCTGTGCCTGGCTGGGTGTGCCACAGGGCAGGGGCAGGGACACGCTGAGGACGCGAGTGTCACCCTGCGTGTGCCTGGCTCGCAGCTCCTCCACCCCTGTGCTCCTGTCTCTGCCGGCTGGGACACGCAGGGACACGTGTGTGACTTCAGCAGAGCCCAGGGAAGGACAGGGACACACCTGGAGTCCTCAGGGAAGCACAGGGACACACCTGGAGTCCTCAGGGGAGGACAGGGACACTCCTGGAGTCCTCAGGGAAGCACAGGGACACACCTGGAGTCCCCAGGGAAGCACGGGGACACCCCTGGAGTCCCCAGGGAAGCACGGGGACACTCCTGGAGTCACCAGGGAAGGGCAGGGACACCCCTGGAGTCCCCAGGGAAGGACTGGGACACCCCTGGAGTCCCCAGGGAAGCACAGGGACACCTTGTGTCCCCCCAGAGCTCCAAGCAGCCGGCCCAGCCTCCCCTCATTAATATCCACGGCTGAATTATTTATTGCGAGCAGATGTTAGAGTTTAAAGAGTGTTAAGAGGATATCCTGGGCTAATCAATTTATTTTTAACTAGTTTATGAGTTTATTACGGCCAGAATTTGGATTTCAGCTGCGGTTTGGAATGATCCAGGTTCATCACCGTGTGCTGCTTGGATACCTGAGCTGGGTCCTTGGGGACCTCGAGAGAGCCAAAAATCTGCTGGTTCCTGGCCAGGGGCTGGGTTTGCTCATTCCCTCCTTTCCACACCCTGCATAAAATCCAGGCACTGAGCTGGAACTCCCCCAAAAACGAGCCGGGAGAGGTGGGGAACCTCCTGGGAAAGGCGAGGAGGGGGACGCTGGGGACAGGCAAAGCGGGGACAGCGGGAAAACCTCACACCTGTGTCCACCTGTCCACTCCGGCCCTCGGGGGCACGCCCGGGTGGCTGCAGGAGATTAATGACCTCGGCAAAATGTAATTACAGCCCGGGCCCGCGCCGTTAATGAGTGCGTATTCTCCCCGTCAATGCGCCTTAATTGAAAATGAGGAGGCGACTCGCTTGGCAGCGGAGCTGGCTGCGAAGGCTCGGTGCTGTATTAATTGTAGTAATTAGCAGTCACTTTCGGCTGGAGTCAGCTATAAATAGGGGGGTCCGCTCGTTTAGCGCAGAGCGTGATTTAAAATGCAAATAAAATCGGTAAATCACCGCTCTCCCCCAGCCCCCCGAAGCTGCCGGGCTGCTCCGCTGAGTTTGGCTCCCAAAGGGAAGCGATCCCCTTGTCTGATGGTGGCAGCAGCCCGAGGACACCTGGCACTGAGGTTTGTCCCCAGCCGTGCCTTTGCTCGCGCTGCCAGGGCGATGGCAGCCCCCAAAATCAGCCCCGTGCCACACTCAGGGCTCGGAACGCGCTGGGCAAACCCCAAAATCCCCGCGGTGCCGAGCAGACCCCAGAGCCGAGCGCTGCAGCTCTGTCCTGGAGCAGTGGGAACGCTGCAGGGGCTTTTTTTTGGGGGGGGAAAGCCACCCAAGGACTGTGAAGATCCAGGAAAAGGGAATGAAGGTCCAGCCAGGGCAGGGTGAGGTCCCATGGCTCTCAGGCCCTTCCTGACACGCTCCATTTATTCGATTATCACCAAAGGAAGGGCGAGGGAGAGAGGAAGGAGGAATGATCTCTTATTAATGCAGAGCTGCTAAATTGCAGCCTGTACAAGCAGGCACAGAGTAACGCCTAAAATAAAATCCTGGCTCTGGAAGATCCCCAAAGCAGAGCCATTAAAAATTAAGAAAGAAACACAAGAAATGCCTTTTAACTGCTGGGCAGCCCTCGATTTAACAGGGACCATCCAACCCCCCGCCTGCTGCTGGGCCGTGGAGGTGTGGGGAACTCCTGAGCAGGAAACAAGGATTTTAGGGAATTAAAAAAGCCAATAAAAGAGAGAGGGGGAGGAACGAGCAGCTCCTTGATCAGCTTTGTGAGGAGTTCCTGCTAATTATGGCTGCAGCTTGGAGCACGTTCCCCCCGTGGCACGGGGACGCGCCGGGCTCCGCGCTGTGAGTCAGGCGAGGCCAGCCCAGGACATGTCCCCTGGCCACAGGAGATGCCACCACGGCACCTTGTCACACAGAGCAGCACAGCAGCACGAGGAGGCTGCTCAGGGAGGGGACAGTGGCCTTCTCCATGTGCCCAAAACCCACAGGCTCTGTCCCCTCGCCCCGCGGCTCCAGGGTGTCCTTGCCCCAAAACCACAGGTGACCCCTCCGTGTGCCCAGGGGGGTTTATCCCAATTTCCCAACCACATTCCCCTTCTCTCTTCCCCCGTTTCTGAAGCACTTGAGCGGTTCAGACTTCCCAGAACACCTGATACCAAAGATTCCCCTCTAATGTACAACCCTCCCTTTTCATTTTCAATTCTTACGGAATTTAGGGGTTTTTCTTCCCCATTGTTTCTTTCATCTTTCAACGTCTAACTTTATTTATCAGCAAACCTGAAGTTTATTTGTAAAAGCAAATCTCTTTTTCCGTTCGTCAATCAGTGGAACCCTTCCCCTTTTTTCTTTTCTCTCCCGGTGCTGGTTTTATCCACCAGCAGACCCAGAGCTTGTTTGGAAAGACAAATCCTCCATTCCTCTCAAGGAGAACCCAGGATCCACAGGACTCAAAAGCCCCTCGGGTGCCAGAGCTTCAAGGGAGCTGTGCCTCCTCCACGAGCTGGGCTTTGAGAGCTGCCTCCCAACACCTTGCTTATCACGACAGGGACGGGAGAATTAAAAAAAAAATAAAAATGAAATAACATGAAAATAAATACAGAAGCAACTTTGGCGTGGAAGGCAGAGCAGGCCTGATCTTTTGCTTGACTTGCTCTGGAAATTGCTTCTCCCCTGCCCGTTTATGCACATTAATTGAACGCCTGGCCCGGCTGCACGTCTGTTTAAGCCCTCAATCAATCCCCTCCTGGACCACTGTGAGATCAATAGGGTGCTAACTTAATAAAGGACATTTTCAGTTGGCTTTTAAACGCCACGGATGGGATTTAATCCTTCCCTAATTTTTCAGAAGGGGCGGTGGGAGAAGGGAGCGGCGGGAGAAGGGAGCCAGGCTCTCCCCTGCAGCAGCAGAATTCCAGAGGAGGCTGTGCTGAGCTCCTCAGCTCCCCTGGCTGTTCCTCATCCTTCCTGAGGCTGGCACGTGTGACAAACACAACAGCCCTGCTGTGACCCTGCCAGAGCTGGCAGCAATTTCTAGGGAGGGATTTTTAGGATCAGCAACTTCCCAGGAGCAGCTGGAGAGCTCCCAGGAGCCCGGCTCCTCTCCCTCACGGAAACAACAGGACTGCCCTCGCCAGCCCGGCTGGGATGCGGGGAGAGCCCCAAATCCCAACCCTGCCACGACTGCGTGGTGCTGGGCAGAAGAGTGGGGTGAGCTACCAGGGAAAGGCAGCCCTGGGACAAAACCCTGAGCGTGTGTCCCCAGCACAGCACAGGGACCTGATCCCTCCCTGCTCGGAGCTCTGGAATTCTGAGGGCTCCGGGCAAAGCATCCCAGGGAGGGGAGGAGAGGCAGCAGGATGGGAGATGGATGGGACATGGATGGGACAAGGATGGGAGATGGATGGGACGTGGATGGGACGTGGATGGGACACGGATGGGACACAGATGGGACGTGGATGGGACATGGATAGGACATGGATGGGATGTGGATGGGACACGGATGGGACGTGGATGGGACATGGATGGGACATGGATGGGACATGGGACATGGATGGGACATGGATGGGACACGGATGGGACATGGATGGGACATGGATGGGACACGGATGAGGGATGGATGGGACACAGATGAGGGATGGATGGGATGTGGATGGGACATGGATGGGGAGATGGATGGGACACAGACGGGACACAGACGGGACATGGATGGGACACTGGGACACGGATGGGAGATGGATGGGACACAGACGGGACACGGATGGGACACAGATGGGATGTGGATGGGACACGGATGGGACACAGATGGGACACGGATGGGACGTGTCATGGGTGGGAGCGCTCGCCGTGCCCTGGGATCCCTGGGGATGCTGCAGTTCTGATCCTTGCCCAGGATGTGGCTCCAGAGGCTCCCAGGGTCCAGCACTGGGGTCCAGCTCCTCCTCCCCTGCCAGGGCAGCAGCCCAGCCTGGCAGATGCTCTGAGCACAAACCCGCAGGCACACGGAGCCTCTCCAGCCCCAGGCTCCCAAAAAGACCTTCAGAGTGAGCAGCACTGTCAACAAATGTATTTAAATTACAAAAAAAAAAAAAAAAATAGGCCAAACCCAAACCTGATGTGCTTTTAAATTGGAAAATAAATTAATTGCACGGGAGACAGAGGAGAGAATTACTAAAATCTACGTAGCCTTCCACGTTTTCCTCCCAAAATGAGGAGGTTGGATGCTCAGCTGGGGTAAATCTCCTCCAAGTGACACCCGTGTTAATGATCCTGCCCTGATTTACACCACGGGGGGGATTGGCTCGCTCTCTGCACATCTGTCCTGCGAGAACCAATAAATAAAACTCAAACAAAAAATATTCATCCACCATTTATTCTGCTTAATTATTTAAACTTCAGATTCTGGAAATAATAAAGGAGTAATAAAGAAGAGATTTACCATCCAGCACAATTGCTGGGAGCACTCTGGGTAATTTCCTCCTTCACATTTTAATCTCTCCCTCTCTTTCGCTCCCTTTTTGCCTCACCAGAATGAATCAATTTATTAAAGTTGTTGCCAAACTGCTCTGCTCTGATGTGCTGGTGGTGATGAAGAGGAAAGGGCTGCTGTGTCCCCCCCAGGGTGTCCCCCCTGAAGAAGGGGACGTGCGGCCACCCTGGGGTCTCTTTTTGCAGTGCTGAAGGAATCAGCTCGAGCTCCACGTCCTGATTTTGGAACCAGCTCCGAGGAGCACAAGACAAACACGGCGCTCAAAAGAGCAGCAAGGCAGTCCCTGGGGACAGGCACCAGCTGTAAAAGGGAACAAAAACTGTTTGAGAAGATTAGAAACTACAGATAAGAGCACAGACCCGTTCCCACAGAGCTCCAGCCCCAAATCTCCAGCGCTGAAGGCTGAACAAACAAAGCCACAGCCCGGCCAAGGGGCCAAGGACCCCCACTCCCACCCCTTCCCCCCAAACTCCCTGCAAAGTGGCCTTTCCTCTTCCCAGAGCCACAGAAATAAATTAAAATTTAAAAGTATGGGGGAAATTATTCACCATGGAGATTCAGAGAGACAGCAATTAATTAATAAAAATAAGTATTGCTAATACTGGGTTTTCACACAGCCCTTTAAATTGCAAATTCCTCTCGAAGCATGCACTATTAATTAAATCATTTGCATCCACTGTGACCCTCAGATACAATTCTTTATTCTGATAAATCATTTTTTATTTATCCTGACAAATCTTTTTTTTTTTTTTTAATGCTGATAAATAATTGGTGGGGAAACGTAGGGCTGGCAACGAGGCCTGGCCTGAGCCTGCCTCCTGCACAGCCCTGTCTGCCTCAATCAGCCTCAGCCCCTGGGCCCCCCCAGCCGATTTCCAGCCTCTCTGAACACAAATAACAATTCTCCAGCCCACATCCTCGCAGAAAAATGCAGCGTTTTTGGAGGAGGCAAGGCCCAGGGCAGGCTGAGGGCTGTGGCAGTGTCAGACTCAGGGCCAGATGGAGGCTTGGGCTCTGTCCTTCCCCGTGCCACAGGGACCCCAAATCTGCAGCTGCCATCCCCGGTCCTGCAGGATTTTCAGGGACAGAGGAGAGCTCTGTCCTGGCTGGCTGCTGGACAGATGGACAGGACAGGCTGGGGACAGGCTGGGGACAGGGGCGTCTGACACCCCTCGGGATCCCGACAGACCCAGGGCAAGGATGAGGTTCTGAGCTGCCTGAGAAACCCAGGGCTGAGCCTGAGCCGGAGGAAAATGAAGCAGGAATTCCCCACAGGAACCAGAGCCAGCATCCCAGGGAAATTAATCCACAAACGCCAGAGGCTGATGTCCAACAAGGAGACAGAGGAGTCCTTTTTACTTTATTCCAATAAAGGGAGAGGCCATGGGGCATTCCCCCTGGGTCTCCCAGATTTTTAGGGGATGCAGCCTCCTTTTTATCCTCATTTCCCTCTCTTTTTCCCCATGGGCTGAGGTACTCGAGAGGTACAGACTTCCCAAAAACCTAATACCTCAATGCCTCAGACCCCTTCTAATGTGTATCCCCCCTTTTTTTTTCCTTTCTCCTTGCATCCATGCCAGCCTGGAGAGGCACAAGGGATGCATTGGACCTGTGCTCGTTTTCTCTGTGTTTTCCCCCAAAAATCCACCTCGGCAGCCTCTCCCCAGCCCCAAACCCATCCCTGGGTGGCTGCCAGAGCTGCTCCAGCTCTTTGGTGTGCAAATTAGAATTATTTCCATGCCCAGGGAAGGGAGGGGGAGGCAGATCTGGATCCCAGCCTGGCTGAAAAATGCCAGCGAGCTGCTCCAGCTGTTCCTGAGCCATTCCACTCTGTCTGCTGTAAAGTGGTCCTTTCAACCCATCCCGGGGGATTCCAGCACCTCTGAGTGCCGGGAGCAGCGATTCCTGCCCGGGAGGGGATGGAGGGCAGGGCTGGGAGGGAGGATCCGCTTCTCCAGGGCACGGGGGAGCTGCAGCAAACAGCAGGAGGACAGAGGGGACGGTGGTGGTGAAAACCAGAGCAGGCTCCCAGTACTAAAGTGATTTCAGCTTTTATTGTAATAAAAAGAAAAGCAAGGGGGCCCGGGCCGAGCAGGAGCGTTCCCGTCGAGGATGCTGCAGCACCAGCTCTGGGTTTTCTTTTCAGCATTGATGAAAAGTGTTCCACCAGTGAAAAATCCTTCCCCCAGTGTTCCAGGGGGAGCAGCACAGCTTCCCTGGGTCAGATGCTCTTTTCATCCTGTGTTTTGTCCCTTTGCATTGGTTTCTGTTTGGATCCCTCACTTGCATGAAGGCTTTAGGCCTTGATTGGCCCCTTACAGTTGTGTCCAGGCCGGCTCATTTGATGTCCCCAGTGTCCCAGATGGAGCAGCACAGCTTCCCTGGGTCAGGAGCCCCTTTTCATCCTGCTTTTTGTCCCATTGGATTGGTTTCTGTTTGAATCCCTCACTTGCATGAAGGTTTAGGCCTTGATTGGCCCGTGGCAGCTCTGTCCAGGCTTGTTTCCCTTCCACGCTTTACTGAGCTGTGTTCTGGTACCTTGAGTGCCAGATTTCTTATAAAACTCCCCTTTTAACCCCTTTTACAATACAACAAACTAGCAGCTCATGCTTAACCATCCATCAGCTAATTTACAACAGTTTCCAACCTGTTTTCAGCAGCGGGGACAGAGGGGACAGCGCTCAGCACCTGCTCTTGCTCCCGTGACTCTGCCGCAGCCACCTGGGAGCAGCAGCCGCGGCTTTGAAGCGACGTGGGCTTGCAAAAAGTCCCTTTGCAGGAACTGCAGCGCCAGCAGCAGCCATCACCTGCTCTGGAAATTAAAATCCAGCTCCAGCGGGGGCTGCTTTCCCTCAGCTCCTCACCTGCCACCGAACCCGCTCCAATCAGTCGGGTTTTTGACACTCTGCACCCGGGGTAAAGGAATGAACAAAAAGCCAAACAAAACCCAGAAAGAGGAAAGAAAAAAACCACAGCAGCCCTGCGCCAAAGCGATTGATCCTGTCAGAAGCAGGAAAAAGGCACCCAGCAGAATCACAGAGCGAGAAGTTGCGAAGCAGCAAGAGGTGACAAGTAATTATAGAACAGGGAAATGCAGAGGGAACTCATTTGGATGAGCAGCGGCTGATTAACGGGCCCAGCATTTATTTTCTTTATTTATGGCCTGGCATCACGGGAAATTGATACAGAGCAGCCCATATACAACATGGCTGGTGACACGTTCAGCAAATGAAGAGGCTGGGAGGAAATCAAACTGAATTATCCCCGCCGTTACTCAGCCCCCCTCGCCTCTCCCATCCCTCAGAGGGAGGAGCAGGGGTGGCACAGCACCCTGTGGCATCCCGGTGTCCCCAGGGCACAGCAGCAGGAGGGGACAGCCAGGCCACATCCTGGTGGCCATCACCTGCTGGCTGGTGGCCGTTGTCACCGCATCAGCCCAGGTGATGCTGGAGAGCTCCCTGTGTCTGCGATGCTCCAGGCCCCATGGCTGAGGGGCAGCAGGTGCCACCAAGGAGCCAAAAAATGCCATTGTCAGCCCCCAGTGTGAGCAGGGGCAGTAAAACCCTCCCCTGCTCCCCCTGAGCTCAGCAGAGCCCCTTTAAGAGGGACACTGGCTTATGAAACACGGGTGATTTAAATGCAAATGAGTGAAAAAAAACCACAACTTCCTTTATTAAAATGGAAATTGCACTTCAAGCTGCCACCACCGCTCCCCACAGCCCCGGGGTGTCCTGGTGCTGGCAGGAGCCACCACCTCAGTGGTTTGGGGGGACAGGGTACAGCCAGGGCCATGGGACAGGGTGTCTGGGAAGTCATTTCCAGCCCTCTGTCTCCGGCACATTTCATTTTGTGAGAGGTGTCACTCAGCTGCAGCCTCCTGACATCAGCTGTCCCCATAGTGCCGTGCTGGAGGGAATAATTATTTTCCCATTTCCTGAGATCTCCTGACAAAATTTGTTCCTACAGGAAGAGAGAAAGGAAAATAAAGAAATAAAGGCAGATGTGCCTTACTGCTCCTCCCCAGGATGGTGGGGAATTGGGATTTTTGGGACACCTGGGGCCCAAGGCAGAGGACCAGGGATGATTCCTGCCTTGCAGCATTCCCCATAACCCCATCCCTGCTCAGCCTGCCCTGGGATCTGCTGCTTTCCCAGCTCCTCCGGGCAGTCCTGGCTGTTGCCTTCAGCCACCGGCTGGCTCAAGCTGCCGGAAGATTATTAAGGATAGCAGGGACTGGAGAAGTCCCAAGTGGTTATGCTCTCCAGTAAGCCCGTTCCCCCAGGAGAGCATTTAATTGCCTTTTGAAGGATCCCACGGCCCCTGCAGGAGCCTTCCTGACCACCCAACCGTCCTGGCATTTATTCCTCCACGGGGCCTGACTTGAACTTTGTTTTCCTTTCACTTCCTATTACTGCTGCCCTAATCCTCTCCTCCAGCCCTCTCCCGTCCTTCATCCCTCATCTTCCTCTCTGTCCTTCCCTGCTGAGCCTTTCAAACATCCCTGCTCTGATCCTCACCACGGGAAATGTCACTGCGAGACACGGCGGGGCTGAAACGGACCTGAAACCAAAGCCTGCCTGCAAACAGCCCCCAGCACGGCCAGGGAGAGCCCAGAACAGCCAGGGAGAGACTGGCACGGCCAGGGAGAGACTGGCATGGACAGGGAGAGCCTGGCACGGCCAGGGAGAGCCTGGCATGGACAGGGAGAGCCCAGCATGGACAGGGAGAGCCTGGCATGGACAGGGAGAGCCTGGCACGGCCAGGGAGAGGCCAGAACAGCCAGGGAGAGGCTGGCATGGCCAGGGAGAGCCTGGCATGGACAGGGAGAGCCCAGCATGGACAGGGAGAGCCTGGCACGGCCAGGGAGAGGCCAGAACAGCTAGGGAGAGACTGGCACGGCCAGGGAGAGGCTGGCACGGCCAGGGAGAGACTGGCATGGACAGGGAGAGCCTGGCATGGACAGGGAGAGGCCAGAACAGCCAGGGACAGCCTGGTATGGACAAGGAGAGCCCTGCATGGCCAGGGAGAGCCTGGCACGGCCAGGGAGAGCCTGGCATGGACAGGGATAGCCTGGCACAGCCAGGGAGAGGCCAGAACAGCCAGGGACAGCCTGGCACAGCCAGGGAGAGGCTGGCATGGACAGGGAGAGCCCAGAATGGACAGGGAGAGCCTGGCAGGGCTTGCACAAACCCCTCCTTGGCCTCCATCAGGGCAGGGACAGACCCCTCAGCCTGGGCTGGGGTCAGTCACCCTCTGGCTCTCACCTATTCCACTTCCCAGAATTTGTAGGAATGGGAATGGGGGGAGGAGGAAGGTGCTGGTCTCCCACCACGGACAGGAACCTGTGCCTGGATGCTGAACAAACCAGAGACCACAACTTCCTCATTTTCAGAGAAACACCCATTTGCTTAAGGCACCTAAAAATTAATGTGTGACAAACCCAAACGAGCCCGTGAAGCCCCCACACCCCTGAGCAGCTCTGCAGGAAGTTTTGACGATCAGATCCTGCAGGAGCTGCCCAAGAGGTCGCAGCCTCCATCCTCCAGCCCGGTCCTTCCACTCCAGCACCATTTAATCACCATTTGGAGTTTAGCATCCAGCATAACTGCCTCATCGTCAGGCATTGCGCCAGCGTGGTGAAGCATCACTTCATCCATCATTGTCTCCCGAGCTGTCTCTCCTGCCTCCCAGGCATCATTCCCGCCCCTCCCAAAAAGCCACCAAGCCACTGAGCAGGCTCGGAGCCAGCGCCCAAGTTGCAGCTCCTGAGGAACGAGCCGGACTTGCTGCTCCCCGATCGGGTCCCCCGTCTGCTGCTTGCAGAGCTGATGTATTTATTTTCATTACATTCCATCCGGGGGCATTCTCCTCCTCCCACCTTCCCTGCAGTCCGGCTGCTGAAGCAGCAGGGCTCGGGAAAGGAGCCACCTTCCAGTTGATTTCTCATCCAGCAGAGCCAGGTCCGTGTTCCTGTCCCGTTTCATTAGCACAGAGAGAGAACTGGGCTGTGCAGCCGCAGAGCTGCTGCCTCCACGCAGGAACCGGGATGGGCAGAGCCTCCCACAGCTCATTCCCCCTCTGCTGGCACCCGAACCCCCCCGTGCCACCCGAGCCAGCGTCCCCAGGTAGAGCAGAGGTGCTCCAGAGTGGATTCACTGGGGGTGATGAAGCAGAGGTGCTCCAGAGTGGGTTTGCTGGGGGTGATGAAGCAGAGGTGCTCCAGAGTGGATTCACTGGGGGTGATGAAGCAGAGGTGCTCCAGAGTGGATTCACTGGGGGTGATGAAGCAGAGGTGCTCCAGAGTGGATTCACTGGGGGTGATGAAGCAGAGATGCTCCAGAGTGGATTCACTGGGGGTGATGAAGCAGAGGTGCTCCAGAGTGGATTCACTGGGGGTGATGAAGCAGAGATGCTCCAGAGTGGATTCACTGGGGGTGATGAAGCAGAGGTGCTCCAGAGTGGATTCACTGGGGGTGATGAAGCAGAGATGCTCCAGAGTGGGTTTGCTGGGGGTGATGAAGCAGAGGTGCTCCAGAGTGGATTCACTGGGGGTGATGAAGCAGAGGTGCTCCAGAGTGGGTTTCCCGGGGGTGATGAATGGTGCAGCTCTCCCCACCTGCCACAGCCACTCCCAGCTGAGTCACGAGTGAAATTTGTCTCCATCCTCCCCACTTCCCTGCACCTGGTGGGAAACAATCGCTAAATCACCTCCCTCCCGCTGCGTCAATCGCCCGGCCAGGCTGCAGGGACACCGAGGGGAGAGGCTTGAAGCAGTTTTTCTATGATAAAAACAATAAAAAACAGGGATAACAACAATTAAGAGCCAGAGGAACTCTGAGATCAACTCGACTCCCAGCGCCAGGCTAGAGCTCGGCTCAGAGAAGCTGCATTTGGGATTGGTGGGGCTGGCAGAGATGCAGGGAGGGAGCAGAGGGAGCATCTCGGGGTCTGCTGCTCAGCAGGGCAGGATTTAGGGACCCAATGTAATTTCCAGATGCTGGAACAGCCCTGGGCCGGTGCCCTGAGCAGGACCTGCAGCAATTTCACTGCTCAGGGCTGAGATGTGGAGAGGAGGGAAAGTTTTCGGGCCAGACAGAGCAAAACTCTTGTGTAACCAGTGCTGAATTATGCGGCAGGAGTTGCAGGGGAAATATCCTTGGAGGCTGAATTTCCCATCGTGAGGAACCACTCACACCACTTATCCCTCCAACGAGGACGAGCTGTAATTGGAGGGGTTTAGCACTCACACTTTGCAGTGATGCCATCGAGAGGCAATAAATAAATCCCAGAGTAAAAGGGAAGGCAGCAGATTCCCCCAGGAGCAAGGGAGGGAGTGGGGCAGCATTTCTCGTGAGGGGAGGTTGGGAGGGGATCAGACAGATCCAGAGGGAGCCCTGGGACAGCTTTTCCCGAGCTTGAGCTGTGAAGAGATGTCAGGGACCCATCCTGGTGCTCCCCAGAGCCAGCAGAACTGGCAGAGCAAAGCCCCAGCCCTGGTGCTCCCCCACCAGGGGTTCTTTTCATCCTCGGAGTGTTTGGGAGGATGCCTGGATCAATTGCAGGAAGCCTCTCCTGCCCAGCCCCGTTTGGGGTCAGGCCATGGATTGAGGAAGAACAAAAGCCTGAATTTCTCACCCTGAGCTCCACACAGACCTCGGAGCTGTTTCTGCATTGACTTGCAGAGCCTTTGAATCCACATTTCCCACACTGAGACCAGGCTGGAGCTGAGCAATAACAGGGATGCCATAAACTCCATCTCTCCCAGTAGTGAAATCCTGTTCAATACATTCTTAATATTCAATTACTATTTATGTAACACGCAGCAAAGGATTATCCCATTAAACCGAAATTAAGTGCTTCGTTCGTTAATTAATACAACTTTTTTTTCAAGTGCTGCCAACATTTATCCCTGGAAACGTATTGTTTAAAACCAAAACTCACAAATGAAGGGAAAGGAAGTTGTTTGCTTGCTGCTTTTGTGTGTTCTCAGAGATGAGTTATGGAGCCTGTGAAGGATCCATCCAGAACTCAGGAGGGGAATCTCCCAGGGAGCAGCAGAGGAGAGATCCTGGCTGGAAATGCTTTGTGTCCCCCTGGGTAAGGAGGTCCAGCCTCTATTTCCTCCATTTCAGCTGGAATAAAATGGGGAAAACTTTCTTTTCCCAGCCTGGAGAATGTGCTCCCCTGGGCAAACCCAGCTCCAGCTCCTTGGGGGCTCCAGGGTGTCACCACCCCAGGGAGGTGGCATCTCCCATGGGGTCAGACCTGGGCTCAGCCCCGTCTGCAGCTGGAGCTGCCTCAGCTCAGAGCCTCTGCAGCTCTGTGGCTGCTGCCACAGGACCCTGGCTGGCTATTCCAGCCCTAAATTCCTTGGAGAGCCACATCCTGCTCCCGCTTGACCTCCAGGAGCTACCCAGCTGCTTCGTGCCCCCCTGGGGGAGGAGGCACTGGGTAAGGAGGTCCATCCCTCTATTTCTGCCATTTCAGCTGGAACAGAACAGGGAAAACCCTTCTTTTCCCAGCCTGGAGAACGTGCTCCGCCAGGCAAGCCCAGCTCCAGCTCACTGGGGACTCCAGGGTGTCACCACCCCACGGGTGTGGCAGCTCCTGCAGGGTCAGACCCGCGCTCAGACCCTCTGTGGCTGCTGCCACGGGACACTGGCTGGTTATTCCAGCCCTAAATTCCTGGAGAGCCACATCCTGCTCCCGCTCGACCTCCAGGAATTACCCGATTGACCCATCAAACCTCCGGCAGCGGCAGCAAGCGCCGGAGCGAGCGTGTAATCTAAATTAAGTCGAGAGTCTCTTTCCAAAACAAATTCCTTCTTGAAGGAGCGAGCCCAGACTTCATTACAACAACCCAATTATCCACGAGGCTGAGCTCTGGAGACAAGAGCTCCCCACGAGTGCTTCTGCACGCTCTGCTCCCGCCACAACGTCCCCTCCATGCAAATGGGAGGATGGGAACAGCTGGAGCTTCCCCAAACTGGAAATGGGAGGATCAGGAACAGCTGGAGCTTCCCCAAACTGGAAATGGGAGGGTCAGGAACAGCTGGAGCTTCCCCAAAAGTGGAAATGGGAGGGTCAGGAACAGCTGGAGCTTCCCCAAAACTGGAAATGGGAGGATCAGGAACAGCTGGAGCTTCTCTGAAAGTGGAAATGGGAGGGTCAGGAACAGCTGGAGCTTCCCCAACTGGAAATGGGAGGGTCAGGAACAGCTGGAGCTTCCCCAAAAGTGGAAATGGGAGGATGGGGAACAGCTGGAGCTTCCCCAAACTGGAAATGGGAGGATCAGGAACAGCTGGAGCTTCCCCAAACTGGAAATGGGAGGATGGGAACAGCTGAAGCTTCCCAAACTGGAAATGGGAGATTGGGGAACAGCTGGAGCTTCCCCAAACTGGAAATGGGAGGATGTGGAACAGCTGGAGCGTCAGGAATGCAGGAGTTTCCCCAGCACAGCCCAGAAAACAAATCACAGCAACAGAGGCACAACTGGAGCTTCTCTGTGGCAGAGCCTGCCCCGGGCTGGGTTTCCGTGAGCTCCCTGCAGGGCCACTCTTTAGGGTGGGAAAGCAGAATTTGATCCCCAAAGTGCCCCCTCGCTCAGGAAGGGGAACTAAACACGAGGTACAAGAGCTGGAAATTCATTTTTAAGCCCGTGGGTCTCTCTCTGTTGAAGGAACTCTGCAGGATTAATATTTTTGGAGTCATCTTTCACTCCAGATGATGTCTTTGGAAATCAAACGACCCTGCTGGCTCTGCAGGAGCTGGGGCACCCCGGGCACCTTTCTGCATTCCCTGGTTGTCCTGCAGAATCCTGCCTGCCAACCCCAAAATGCCAAAATCTCCTCTTAACAAGATGGAAACTCTGAGCAGTGACTTCCCACCCCCCCAGATCCCACCCTGAGACCCTCCTGCTCCAACCTGCAGCCTCCATCTCTCTTTGGAAGCACCAAGGAACAGTTTTCCCCTCCTTTCCTTCCTGACTTCCAGCTGCCACCAGCTCTGTTTCCATCCCAGCTTTCCATGGGCTCCTGGGGAGGTCACAACATTCCAGATCCATCAAATCGCCTCAGAAAAACAAAACAAAACAAAACCCTGCAGAAAATCTTCCTGTTATTTTCTAGATTGAAGAAAGGGGAACAAAAAAAAGGGAAAGAAGAATTTACAGGTAATTTCCTTGTCAAAAGTTCCTGTCTGTAAATACAATCAAGATAAGAGTGACACGGCAAATAGCTCCTTTTCTCTCCTGAATGAATTATTCAATCCGCCACTGATCCCCTCTAACTGCTCCAGGATTGCCTTCTGCTTCCCTGATTTATTTCACTTTATTTAGTTCTGTAGAGAAGCGCCGCCAATAATCGAAAGGAACTCAGGCAATTTCAGGATTCAACAAATCCCTCCCGCAGCCCCGGCAGCTCAGCCCGACCCCGGCTCCCCCCGCTCCTTCCCACTCTCCTCTGATCCAGGATTTCTCCTCCTTCCTCAGGAGCCAATCCCTGCATAATCCAGATTACCCTGCCCTTGGAATGGAGCTGGGTTTTGGGGCAGGCTGCAGAGACCCTACAGGAATAGGGGTGTCCCATAAATCTCCCTGTTCCCAAAGGATGGAGGGAATCCCATCCAGCACCCGGGAATGGGATAACCCTGCTGAGCTGCCAGCTCTGCCAGGGGAGATCCGATTCTCCTGGTCTTGTCCCTTCATTGCTCCTCCTTGGAGAGCCCAAGCCCTCCTCAGAGAGTGGGAATTCACCTCTCCTCATGCCATTTTTTTTAGGACAGCCCCAAAATCCCTGCAAGACATCAATAACGAGCGGCGCTGCAGCCGGCGTGGAAAGCGAGGAAATGATATTACAGCTGAAAAAACGCTGCTCTGCAGCCACACCAAAGCTAATAAAAATATGACTCGAGAACAGAACTGTTTCGGAGCCGCCAAATAATATCCAGAGGATGATTCAATTACAGGGGATTAGCGCCAGGCTGGCTGCAGAGCCCAAAGTTCCTCCGCGAGGTTGGGAAGCGAGGGGCAGGTGACGACTTCATAAACCCCCAGCCTGCAGTGTGGGGGCTCCCAGGAATGGAGAGGAGGAGCAGCAAAGCAGAAAGCAGACAAATAAACCCCTCATTCGACTCACGAAACAAATGATGGGGATTTCTGTTCTTTTTCCCCGGAGCAGGTTTCAGCCAGGGCAGCGTTGCTTTAGGTTATCGATTAGCAATTAGAGAGGTGTTTTAGCTGCTTCTCTGCTGTGTCCGTTCCTCCCTCCGGAATTTCAATTCCACAAGAGCTTTTTCCTCCCAGCAGTGGGGGCCAGGGAAGCAGCACTGCACTGCCTGACCCCCTGCCCTCAGGCTTGCCAAAAAGCCTCGGGGAGGAGTGGGGAAGGCGGCACTGGGAAAAACAAAAATAGGCTGGAAAAGAGAAGGAAGAATCTCGGTTCCATCCAGCAGGAAACTTCCCCCTGTGGCTTTTGGGAAGGGAAGGATGCTCTCCAGCAGCTCTGTCCCTGAGGAGAGGGGTTGGGATCACAGGGCCAGGGTATGGGGACGTGCTGGTGCCTCTCCTGCTGTCACCCACAGGGGGTGGCCCCACAAAATGCCACCACAACGTCCAACAGCTGTCACCAGCTCTGTGGGAAGAAGGCAAAGCTGGATGGGGCTTGGAACACCCTGGGGGATGTCCCTGCCCGTGGCAGGGTGGGCTTTAAGGTCCTTTCCAACCCACGCCAGCTGAGGATTCGGTGATTCCAGCAGTGGCCACAAGCCCCAGCACATTCCAGCCCGGAATCGATGCAGGAAAACCGACGGAGTCTCCGAGGAAAGAGAGGCCAGACCCTTTCTTCAACAGCAATTTTCCAACCGTTTTATTTGGTTCCTTGTAAAAAGGGGGAAATAAAAGGAGAAGAAATAACAAACTGATTTCAGATAATTTGCCGGGGCTCCGGGTGCATTGTAAATGTGTGCTCCAGCCAACCGGCAATTTGATGAATTTCACAGCTCGCTTTTGTGCCGCTGCTTGCCGAGCAACATCCTCCACTGAAATTGTGGCTGCCTTCATGTTCTCTTTAGCACACTGCATAATTGCCCCCTGCAATTTGTTGCCTGGAAAGGTTACCAGGAAAGAAAGGAAAGGGAGAGAAGGACAACTTTGTTGGCGGGGGAACAAGGGAGAAGGGGAGAGACAAAGCTGGCGGTGTTTGAAATGTGATTTATTCCGTGGCAGGAAGACACAGGGGCTTCCCAGACCCTGGTGGGGATGGAGCTCCCTCAGGGATGGGATCCCAGCAGCCTGGGGCCCTGCAGCAGCGTGGGCTGGACATCCCTGCTCCTCTTCTGAAAATTAATCCACAAACACCAGAGGTTTATGTCCAAAAAGGAGACAGAGAAGTCCTTTTTACTTTATTCCAATAAAGGGAGAGGCCATGGGGCATCCCCTGGGATCTCTCCGATTTTTGGAGGATGCAGCCTCCCTTTTTATCCCGATTTCCCAACCACATTTCCCTTCTCTCTTTCCCCATTTCTGAGGCACTTGAGTGGTTCAAAACACCTGATACCAAAGATTCCCCTCTAATATACAACCCTCCCTTTTCATTTTGAATTCTTACGGAATTTAGGGGTTTTTCTTCCCCATTGTTTCTTTCATCTTTCAACGTCTAACTTTATTTATCAGCAAACCTGAAGTTTATTTGTAAAAGCAACTCTCTTTTTCCATTCATCAGTCACTGGAACCCTTCCCATTGTTTCTTTTATCTCCCAGGGCTGGTTTTATCCACCAGCAGACCCAGAGCTTGTTTGGAAAGACAAATCCCGAGGGGGCTGAAATGCCAGGAGGAGAAACGGCCACAGCAGAGGAGGAAGCAGAGGGGAAGGGAGGAGGAAATCCTGGTGGAAAGGCTGAGCAGGGGTGGGGAGGGGGTGGCAGGCAGCAGCAGCAGCCAGTGTTTATTAATTTTCTGCTTGGCTGCTCCCGGTGCCACAGCTCCGAGATCATGGAGCCGCTCCACACTCTATTAAATAATTCAATCTGCGAAGAATCCAAGTGTGTAAGCGAACACTCTTATGCGTCTTAAAATTTAATTGTGGAGCTAAACAAGATGAAGTGCAAGGAAGACATAAAAGATATGAAAATAGATGCCGCAGCTTTTGTTTCTCAGGCTGCTCCAGCCCTGCCCAGGAACCTCTCCCCATTTTTCACGCGCTGCCGCTAAAGAGTCTGAGCCTCCTTCATCTGCTCGCCCTCCCCTCTGCTATTTACAGCCGTGTTTGCAAGCACAGGCCCGCAAATCACTTAATATCCATTAGGGCAGCTCCGTTCACCGCGCCGGCTGCTGCTCGGGCAGCCCTTGCCTTAGAAATCCTCGTGTTGGGGTTTAGGGAATCAGCCGGGAGCACTCGCTGGGGCAGCCCCTCTGCCCCCACAGCCTCCCCCTGGCCAGGCTGGGAGCCCTTGCTGCTCCTGCAGATCCTCTCCTCGCTTTCGGGGGCCTCTCCATGCTGAGACCCCGGGAACCAGCCCTGCTGGAGGGGAATCTCAGCGCCCTGCAGGCCAGGGGTGAGCCAGGCCCTTCCTGCGCGGGCCGGGGGCTGAGAGCATCCCACGGCCCGTGCTGTGGTGCTGTGAGGTTTTAGGATGAGGGAAGAGATGGGAATCGGACTCCATGTTTCAGAAGGTTGATATACTATATTATATTATATTGTATTATATTATATTATATTATATTATATTATATTATATTATATTATATTAATTATATTGTATTTATTATATTGTATTTATTATATTGTATTATATTGTATTATATTGTATTATATTGTATTATATTATATTATATTATATTATATTATATTATATTATATTATATTATATATATTGTATTTTATTATATTGTATATATTGTATTTATTATATTGTATTACATTGTATATATTATATTTTATTTTATTGTTTTATATTTTATTATATTGTATATATTGTATTTATTATATTGTATTAAATTGTATATATTGTATTTTATTGTATATATTGTATTTATTATATTGTATTATATTATATATATTGTATCTATTATATTATATTATATTGTATATATTATATTGTATATATTGTGTTTATTATATTGCATTATATTGTATATATTATATTCTATTATTTTATAAATGTTCTACTAAAACGATGCTAAAGAATAGAAGAAAGGAATACATCAGAAGGTTAGAAAAAGAATTGTAATAAAAACTCGTGACAGAGTCCGCCACAGCTGACTGTAATTAGTCATTTAAAAAAACAACAATTCACATGTTAGATAAACAGTTTTCTAAATTACATTTTAAAGTAGCAAAACGTGGAGAAGCTGAAGCTTGCCAGCTGCCAAAAAAAAAAATCTTAGTAAAGGTATTTTTCAAAAAATATCACAGAAGCACTGTGCTGCTGCCCAGAAAACCTGGGAAACCTCAGACGAGGGATGAGGGGCTGAGATTTATTTGGAAAAAGGGGTGAATTTGTCTCGTGGCACTGGGGGGTGAAGGAGAACCCATCACTCGCAGAGGATCAAACGCTGAGGCCCCGAACCCCAGCAGAAACCCCGTGAGCCCATCCCATGCCAGCCTCACATCCGAGGTGCCACCACACTGCCAGCAGCCCCGGAGGCTCCCAGCCCAGCTGTGAGCACGGCAGGTTTGCTCAGAACATCTGCAAGAGCACAGAACACCTGCTGCTACCCCAAAAACCTCCTGCTCCTGCCCCAAAAACCTCGCACCCAGCTCGGGGCCGGTCCCACAGCCCCAACAGCTGCTCCAGCACTGCTCCCACCTGTGCCAGAGCAGATCCCTGGGGCTGCATCCAGGGAATGGCTCAGCTCTCACCCACTGAGCTGCAGACACCCCAGGAGGGGGGTTTGGGGTGGGGACACAGGACTGAGTGTCCCCTCTGGGGCACAGCCCTGCTGCCAGAGCGGATCCCTGGGGCTGCATCCAGGGAATGGCTCAGCTCTCACCCACTGAGCTGCAGACACCCCAGGAGTGGGGTTTGGGGTTTGGGGTTTGGGGTTTGGGGTTTGGGGTTTGGGGTGGGGGCACGGGGCTGAGTGTCCCCTCTGGGGCACAGCCCCGCTCAGAGCTGCAGCAGCAAAACCATCCCTGCAGAAAGCACTCACACAGAGCTGCTGCACTTCCCTCTCCATGCTGGAAGATCAATCAGAGCCCTGGCTCCTGGCAGGAGCAGCCAGCTCAGCCCCTCCTGCACCCAAATCTGTGGAGTTTCAGCTTTGTTATTACACCCAGGCTTGCAGGTGTATTCACGCAATTTCTTCTTGCAAAGGGCAGCAAGTGAGACCTCGGGCTGCTTTGTCTTCATTTGCTCTGCTGCTGAGCTTTTTTGGGTTGTTCCAGGGGCTGGTGGGATGGCAACTGCCACAAAACCCTGCAAAGCTCCGCAGCTTGAACCTCATCAGCTCCCCAAAAGACAGGGGGGTTTGCTGGCTGGGGGATGAGGGGCTGAGACAGCAAATCAATATCAATAATCAATAAAATACACCAGCTCTGCCGAAGAACCCAGCAGGCCGAGGCACACTGGGACAGGGGACCAACAGCACCAGTTCCACATGGATGTCCCCACTCCAAAAACAAATGGAGGGGGTCTCACCCAGCCCCCCACGCTCCCCCCTGCCACCCCCCGTGTCAGATCTGCTCCAGCGCTGACAGTGACTGACGGGGGCCAGAGCAACAGGTGAATTAAACAGGCACAGCCGCCAGGAGTGGTGCTAAATGTCAGAAAAGATCAACCCCGGCGCTCGCAGCGTGGCTCTGCTCCCGCCGAGAGAGGTGATGGAGTGGAAAAGCAGCCTGCAGAGCGGGGAGGGGAGCTCTGGAGGGTGCTGAGCACAGCTCTGAGCCTCGCCAGGAGCCGCAGGGTGGGAGCCTTCAGGTTGGATCCATCAGCTCCAAGGGCTGAGCCAAGCCACGGAGCAGGGGTCGTGTCCTCCCTCTGGACAGGAGGGACCTGCACGGGCTCCTCTCGGCCCTGCTTTGCAGGTGCTGTGTGTCCTCCCTTCCCTGCCATGTGAGCATCAGGCTGGAAGCAGTTCAGGACAGCAATGCAGGAGTGAGACCTAACCCTAACCCTAATCCTAACCCTAACCCTAACACTAACCCTAATCCTAACCCTAATCCTAACCCTAACCCTAATCCTAACCCTAACCCTAATCCTAACCCTAATCCTAACCCACTGGCAGTTCCAGATGCAATCCAAGACATCCCAGTCCAAGCAGCCTCCCAGGACCTGCCTGCCTTGCACAGGAGCCAGGTAAAAGCTTCCTGCTCTCCACAAGGGATGTGCCTCTTCCCTTCTCCTTCTCCTTCCCCACACGGCACATTCCTCCAGGACAACCCCAGAGAAAATCGTATCTGTATTCCAAAGACACCAGCCCTAAAATAATGTTATTTTGCAGTAGTGCCACTTTAAATCTCGAGCAGTTGAAAAACCAATTTGCACTTAGAAACATCCAATTTGCTCGCAGGTGTTTTCCTCTTAAGTGGCACCGGCTAATCGGGGCTGGCAGGGAAGCCCCAGACAGGTGCCACGTTTTGGGGCATCAGCTGAGCCAGGGCCAGCGTGGGACATTCCAGGGGTGTCCTGGGACTGGAGCACTGGGAAGTTCATTTGTCACACGAAACGAGCGGGGACAGAGAGGGGCTGAGCTGAGCATCCCCCAGCACGTGGCGGTGTGGAGGGGAGACCCTGGTCCCTGGACATGGTGAGGACAGAGGGGATGTGGGGACAGAGAAGGACACACGGAATGGAGAGGGATGAGTGGCAACTTTGGCTCTTTGCCCACCTGAGAGTCAGGAGGTGAGAAAGAGGGGAAAGAGGCCAAGATTCCTGTCCTGCTGCAGGAAAGCTGCTGCCAATGGCTGCCGTGGCACGGAGCTGCCAAGGCTTGGTCTGCCCACAAGATTTCCTCTTCTGAGCAAGAAGGCAGAGTGACTAACCCCAAACCCGAGCCATGCATCAACTTAACCGATGTCCCTGACACGCGGCGCCCCCGTCCCTCACCTTGCAGCCGGTGCCCGGAGGTGTGAGCCTATTGATCCTCCGGCTGCCCGTGCGATTGGAGTCCACAATCCGCTCCCTGCCAAGCCCAGCCGAGCCCAAACCTCTCAAATCATGTTGACACCTTTAGGAGGTGCCGGGCGCTTCATCCTCCCCGGTCCAATATGTAATTATGTCCTTGTCACCGTGATGTAGGGGCTTGGCAGGGCAATAAAACCCCGGGGGCCCCGCGGCCGAGCGCGGCAGCTCCGCGCCGCCGGCCAGAGCGGCTGCTGCCAATTGTGGGCTGTAGTTAGACTGCAGGAAATAGAGCTCAATAAAGGCGTGTGTGCATCACAGCTGAAAGTTTGTCTGGGAAAACAGGTGGGGGAGATGTCAGGGGCCGCTGTCACCGCAGGCTCTCGCGGGGTTGGAGCGTTATTCACTTCCTCGCCTTCCTGCTGGCAGCTGGGGAAGGGAGGGAGAAGGTGAGGGCTGGAAATGCAGGATCTAACCCCCCTCCGTTCATTTCTCTGCTTCAGACACCACCAGCCCGATCCCACTGGGCTCTCCAGAGGCAGCCAAACCTTTCCTCTGCTTGTGGCACCCTGGAAGCTGCTGGCAAAGCGGTGCTTCCCCTCCTCTCTCTCCCCCCTGAGGGCTCCGGGGCAGCCCAGGCACGGGTGGGCACAGCACGGGGCCTCTCCTGCTGTCACAGCCTGCCAGGCTGGAAGGACATCAGTGGCTTTCAGCGTGGCACAGGCAGATCCTCACCAGCCTCACGCCGGGCTGCAGCAGCAGCCGTGGCAAATCCCCTCTCTGATTCCCAAATCCCTTCCAAGCCCTCCGAGGCTGCTCGGGAAGGTGCCCCCAGTCCTGCTGGGAGCGGGGTGCTGGGAGGCAGCAGAGCTGCTCCCCTGGCTGATTGTTCCCCCAAAGAGCACAAACAGTTCCCAGCAGCTCGATTCCTCCCCTCAGGGCTCGGCAAGCATAATTTTTCTTCACTAATATATCTTTTGCTTGATGAACTGTCGATGGCAGGAGGATTTAATCTCCCATACCCTCGCTCTCTCCCAAATCCACTAAGGTGAAGGCACTTCATTACAGAACCACTCAGCTGTCCGTTCCTATCGATCACACCTTGGCATGGGTGACCTTGGATCGATGAGCTGCCCATTATTTAGTGCCTGTTTGCCCACGCCAGATGCCAGCAGGGCCAGTACCAGCACCTGCACCCAGCTCGAGACGGAGCCTGGCACCGCTCAGGAGCTCACAGGCAGGAGCAGGGACACACAGCCGACTCAGACACCAGGATTTGCCATCTGGGGACAACGTGTCCCTTCTTCAAGTGGATTCAGGCCTTGGGTGTGATGTTTCCCGTGTCCTGCTCCCAGAGTCCGTCCTGAGCAGCGTCGCTCTGCTGCAGGGCAGTCCCACTCCCCGAGCAATCCCCCATCACAGCTCTGCCTTCAGGAACCCAAGATTCCCATCGGGAAAAGGGCAGTGAGAGCCAGGACAGCCAGTAATGAGAGAGGCCAGCTCAGGGGAGGTGACAGAGCCCCTCACTCCTCTGCCAGACCCTGCCACTCTCTGGTGATTCATCCGCCCCCACCACGTCCCTTCCAACCAGCCCCTGCCTTAGTTTTTAATCAAATCCTTTGCTTCCCTTCCCTTCAGGAGCCAGAGCCATTCTTCTATCACACCCTGATCGATCAGGCCCTCGCCAGGTGCTGTCAGCGCCGTCCTGGTGCTTCATTTCCATCCCCACCCAGGGGGGCTGTGGGCCGAGCCCCTCGCTGGGCACCACGAACACATCCATAAACGCACACCGTTGAGGAGAGAAGGCAGGGGGAACGGGATCCTGCTTTTGATTTGCTGCCCCCAGCTCCACACCCCGCATCAAAGGGAGGGAGAAGCCGGCGTTAACGCTGGAACACGGGGGCACAGGAGGAGGAGGACGCGGAGGTGAGTCTGACACGCTGCTCAGCGCCGGGAGAACGAGACTCCATCCTTGTGCTGTGCAAAAAAAAAAAAAAAAAAAAGCAGGAGGAGAGTCTCCAGGGCTGCCCGTTGCTCGTGCTAATGAGTTGTTTTCCACTGTAAGGAACCAGGAGAACAAGCCCAGACTCTGCTAAACAAGGACTGTGGCTATGCCAGGTCAGAGATCAGCGGCCCCCCGAAGAGAGCGCTGACAAGGTGGTAAAAATACGGAATTAAACCTCTTTTCCCTCCTCCCTGCTCATTCCTTGGCAAATTTAACCACTCCGACCGTGGCTGCAAAAGGCTCGGGGGTGCCTTGTGTGGCACAGGCACCCCTGGGATCGCCCGGGGCTGGGAGGTGGCTTTGGGAGGGCGAGGTGTGCCTGTGCTCCACGGGACACAGCCAGGACAGAGCCAGGACAGGAGCCTGTCTGCCTGAGCACCGCAAAACCCCACACAGGTGAAGAGAGAGGCTGGACAATCCACCCTCAGGGTCACCGAGGCTCATTCCCTGTCCCAGCACGGGCCAGGGGCAGCTGGCTCAGCCCACGCCGCCCTTCCCCGGCTGCTGGCGGGTCCCTGCTGGCACCGAGCTGCCTTATCTGTGCTGGCACAGCAGCGCGGGGCTGCCCTGCCATCGGCCCCCAGCGGATTACAGGGGTTTACCGGTTTATTAGGGGACAGAAGGCGCTCTGCAGAAGGGTTCTGAGACAGTGCAAGCGGCTGATAAGAGCCCGCCCGGCTCCTCAGCCGCCTCAGGCACATCAGGGGCAGAGGGACCCCGGTGCAGAACGGGCGCTCTGGGCACGGGGGGGTCCAGCTGCGCTGTCCGGATGAGCGGGGATGCGGGAGCAGCTCCCCCTCCTGCTGCCCTGCCCGAGCCCGGGGTGCCACTCTGAGGTGCGGACCCCTCAGCGTCCCCCGGGGGGTGGCAGTGGCAAAAAAAGAGCGAAAACCGCAGGGGTGGATGAAGCACCAAGGCAACATCTGTGGGAGCACCAGGGGAAAATCCCCAGGAGGTTTTCATTTTCCTTCTAAAGTTTCACCCAACTCCATCACTTCTCCTCCTCCTCCCTTCCTTTCTATTTTTATTTCTTTCTTTCTCCTCCTATTTCTTTTAATTAACAGTGTAATGGAACTCAATTCATTCGCAATCTATTCTGGCAAGAAACAACCCTCCCCGGACTCCAAATGACCTGACTAATAGGGTTAGAGGCTGTAAAAAAGTGCAAGGCGAAATTTTTAGCTTCCTCATCCTAATTATCTCCTCTGAGCACCACGACAGCGGCGCCGAGGCTGCGAGGGGGACCCGCTCTGCCTGGGCACGCTCCCTGCATTTCAAAGCTTCAATAAAAAAGCCGATTTTTCCCCTCAGCCTCCCATAACACACAGCCCAAGGCGACCGGTGGGAAGTGGGGAGGGATGAGGAGCAAGGGGCCGGCGAGCTGGGCGAGGGTGAGAGGGGAACGTGGATAAATAGGCTGACAGTTGATGCTATTTAGAGACAGACACACACAGCAGGTAAATAATGATAATGATCTTCTAACGAGCTCGCATCTGCACAGCACCTTGCCTCCGACTGAATCCCGCATGAAAAATGCTTTACAGAAAAAGAAAATGATCCCAGCGCGGTCCTGCTGCCCTGTCCGGGTTTGTTGCCAGCACTGAAGGGGAGTGCTCAGCTGTGCCCAGGCCAGAACACCCTCGGGACAATCCCGCATCGCACTCCAGGACCTGTTTGAAAAGCCCTTCCTGGTGGCATCCTCGGATTTTTCCCAGCCGGGCACCTCCCAGCTCTGGGAACATCATTTAGGAGCTCTTACAGTGGTTCTTTTGGGAGGTGACCTAAAAAAATGGAAGTTTTGATCCAACCCTCGGTTTCCTCGGAGCAGAAGGTTTCGACAAACCTGGTTTGGGGCAACCTCCAAATCCTGATCCACCTCCAGGTTAATCGCCACAGTAACCCCGAGCTGTTAGGAGCTCTCTGCGGGCTGGAATGGGTGTGATTCCCCAAGCTGTGGGGGAATCTCGCCTCCAAACCCTTTGGAGTAAAAGGTGAATATTCAGGGCTCAGTTCCAGTCCAGCCCTGCTCTAATTTCCAACTCTATTTGTTCCATTGAGTGCTCATCACGTTAAAAATGCAAGGACTATGGATTTCTTTGCAGCTTAAACGTCTGAAAACAAATGTGCTAATGAGCGATCTGACCACCATAAAAATGATTCCTGACAGCACTTCAAGGACCCGACTTTAGCGCCTTCAAAAGCACCGAGAGCAGCAGAACGCGCCCGGCGGACCCGGGGCCATCCATCCAGCCTCGGCCCGCGGGGATTTCCAGATGAACCCTTTGGGGAGAATAAAACGGGGAGAGGGAAAGGAAAGCCAGCAATCAAATCATCCTACAAGTGATTCGTGCTCGAGAGGCCGGAGGATGAGATTTGCAGATGCTCCGAATCTCTTCCAGCGGCGCAGCCCAGCGAGGCAGAGAGCAGCGCTCCTGGGGCAGGTGCAGCTTCACCTGGGGCTTCTCCCAGCGGACATTTCCATGTCCAGCCTCACCGAGGGCTTTTTCCTGCGGGACATTTCCTCCTACACCCACCGAAGGGAGAGAGGGAAGGAGGGAAAGAGAGAAATCACCGGGCTTCAGCTCGGAGGTGTTGAACAAAACCGTGCCCTTCCTCCGGGCCCGGTGACTGATGGTGCGGTCGGAGCTGCCCATCTGTTAGGATATAATCCTCACTGAAGGAACAAAGAGGGGCATTAAAAACCAAACCCTGCTCCATTTAAACACAGATTGGAGATTTATGGGCGTTTCAGCGGCCCCTTGTTCCTCCGGTGATTGCCCATTCCCGGCGCTCTTTGTTTTCACAAACAGCCGCCCATTCTCTCCGCGCCGCCGCTTCAGAGGCAGGAAAAGGGACAGGTGCCAAAGACAAAGTTATTTAAAGTGTCGTTCTAGCATCCCCTGGAACGGACAGGAGGGACGGAGCCAGCCTGAGGCCACGATGCCAGCACAGATGGGATTCTCTCCCATGCCCTGGCACGGCCGCTCCTGGGCTGGCACGAGCGGGGCTGGCTCCGGGCACGGGGAAGGGCTGCCATCCTATCCTATGCCATCCCATCCCATCCCATCCCATCCCATCCCATCCCATCCCATCCCATCCCATCCCATCCCATCCCATCCCATCCCATCCCATCCCATGGATCCCATCCCATCCCATTCCCCTCGGGCTGGTGGGCGTTCCCCTGGGATCTCTCCGATTTTTGGAGGATGCAGCCTCTCTTTTTATCCTCATTTCCCAACCACATTTCCCTTCTCTCTTCCCCATTTCTGAGGCACTTGAGAGGTTCAGACTTCCCAGAACACCTGATACCAAGGATTCCCCTCTAATGTACAACCCTCCCTTTTCATTTTCAATTCTTACGGAATTTAGGGGTTTCTCTTCCCCATTGTTTCTTTCATCTTTCAATGTCTAATTTCGTTTATCAGCAAACCCAAAGTTTATTTGTAGAAGCAAATCTCTTTTTCCATTCATCAATCAGTGGAACCCTTCCCATTGTTTATTTTCTCTCCCAGTGCTGTTTTATCCACCAGCAGAACCACGGCTTGTTTGGAAAGACAAATCCTCCATTCCTCTCAGAGCTGTTTGCTCCATCCACAGAGTCCCTCTCGAGGGGTTCTTTCCACACTCCAGTTTTGCCAAACTGGGGCTGAGTGTTGACTCCCAGCCCTGCCCATCCCCTCCAGGCCTCGATCCACCCCCCCGGGGCAGGCAGGACAGTCCCCATGCCTGGCACTCAGAAAATCCAGCTGTGCTCCTGGCCCTCAGCAAGCTCCCACTGACCCCACAGGGGTCCAACATTTCCCTCTTGGCTTTAGGACTTCGTAAAGCACCAGGCAATTTGTCCAAGCAGTTGATGGGAGGAGTTGAACCTTCAGTTGAAGCAGCGCCCCACAGCCCCAGGCCATCCTTTCTTCCCCTAAATCCCCTGCTCTGTGCCCTTCCTCCAGTCCTGGGGAGGGGACCAGCAGGGCTCTGCTGCCCAGCAGGCACGGGGTGATCCTGCGGGTGCAAACACCAATAATTACAATAATTACAGCACACTGACACCCCGCAGCTTGCGCGGAGCTGAATGAACTCATTCAAGGGTCAAGCCAACAGTAACTTGTCTCCATCAGACCCACGGCAGGGCCAGGGGAGCTGCGGGAGGGAGAAACCCTTTTATCCTAATTAAAGCACAACCTGGCAGAGCTCAGCTCCCACCTTTCCGACACCTTCCACCAAACTGCTTAATCACAGGCAAATGAGTTTCTGTAATTACAGCAGGGAGGGATTTGTCTCGGGACGCAGAGGTGGAGCAGCACGACCTGCAGAGAAAGGCGGTGTCAGCAAAGAGGCTGCCGGACCTGCAGGGGGATCTCCGAGTCCCTAAATCCCTCCCTGATCCATTCCAGAGCCAGCAAACATCAGTTCCTGTGTGCTCAGACTCCAGGGATTGGCTCTGTGTGCTCTCTGGAGCTAAAATCTTCTCCAGGAGGGAGCAGGAGCATCCCTGGGAAGGGAAGGGTCCGTGGCAGGGGGGCACTCACCTGCTCCATGCTCAGGGAGTTTTGTTCCTGGCTGAGAAATCAAAACCCAAATCTGGTTTTTTCCTCTCAAGACAAATGAAGATGTTTTTCCGAGCTGGAATGGGATTTGACCACTGCACTGATTTTTTTTTTTCCTACGGCACTGCTCTGTCACAGCCTGAGAGAGCCAGAGGGGGGATGAGGGCACTGGAAAGGGGCTCCTGCAGCAGCTTCCCCTCCTCTGCACCCAAACCCTGCTCCTGCAAACAGCTGGAAGAAGGAATTCCTCAGCTTCACCGGCGTCTCGTCTCGGCAACTGAGTTTAAGTCAATATTTATTCTCTGTGTATGGCAACTTCAGTCAGGGACCAGGAAAACAAACGCTCCCAGAGCCGGGGAAAGGCAGGGCTTGGCTTAGCACCATCCCCAGTGGCTTCCCGGGGAAAGCTCCGGAGCTGGAGCTGCCCTTGGAAAGCTCTGGAGCTGGAGCTGCCCTTGGAAAGCTCTGGAGCACGTGCCGCTGTCCCCAGCAGCCCGGGGACCTGCCTGAAGTCACCAAGATCAGCACAGTGCGTGTTTTTCTGCTCGGGACTGGCAATTGAACCGAGCAGAAGGGGCTGCGGCCCCGGCCCAGCCTGATCGATGCTTCCCACATGCAAATGGGCACCTCGGCCTCCCTCTGAAAGCTCAGCAGGATTTTTCCATCTCCGCCGCCTCTCCGAGGAAAACCGCACGGAATTCATTCACGACAGGTCCATTTCCCCGTGCCTGGCTGCACGTCCCTCAAAACCAAGAGGAAAAACATTTCTCTCAAGCTCGGGGTTTGGCATTAAGTGCATGCAAAGCGCTCAGAGCAAAGCGAGGAAGGAGCTGAAGGCTCCCAGAGCTGCCTGTCCAAGGCTGCTCCCGAAGTCCTGCCTGGCAATTGTTTGGGAGCTGCAGGTCGCTGCTCACTTTCAGAGCACATTTCTGCAGCGCCCTGGCCTTTCCCAGCTCCTTCTCCTTCTTTGGCCAGAGATTCTTCCCTTCCCACAGGATTTCCCAGCTCTCCTGGCAGGTTTGCCCGAAGGGACGGGCAGGGTCAGCCGCGGGGATCCCTGTGCTTGGCAATCCACGGGCACGATGGGAAGCAGCTCCAGCTTTTGGATTAAACTGGCAGGAACATTAATTAAAATAAAAAAAAATACACCAAAGACCAAAACCGTAACAGCAACAAAAATCAGAAGCTTCTGTTACACCCAGAAGCAGAAGGTTCATGCACTTTTGGAAGCACTTCTGAAAGGCAGATTGGATCAATGCAGAGATGGAAAGCACGGGCAGCACGCAGGCAGCAGTCCCTTGTTTTATTCCACACAGACTCACATTAAAAAAAAAAAAAAGGCAAAAAAAAGAAAAAATTGCCTGAACAAAAAAAAAATTAGTCAGAAAAGCAGAGCAGCAACAATGATTTTTTGATTTCCCATATTTTATTTTCCCCACCAGCGACTTCCAGATCAAACCCACTCACTTTCCAAGCTCCGGCGAGGGCTCGTTGCCCCCCCAGCTCAAGCTGAGCCCTTTGATTTCACAGCCCGACCCCAACACGAGCCCCCCACCCCAGAGCTGCGACGGCTCCGTGCCCGAACCGGGCAGGGGAGCTCAGTTCCCTCCCCGGCGGCTGCAGCAGGAACAGAAACCAGAACCCAGCCAAGTTCATTTTCCTGCCCTGGAGGGGACAGTGCCCCCGGCTGCCGTTCCGGAGCCGCTCCTGGGGACTCCGGCAGCGACCCCGCGCTCGATGCTTTCCCCACCCCGTTCGTCCCCTCCGCGCTCAGAGCTGGCCCCAGTGCGGCACTCGGCGCGTTAATTAAAGGTTAATGAACGTGCTCAGAGCACAGACATCAGTGCCCTCTGCTGGGACCAGTCAGAAGGTCTGTGGGGGAGCACTGGGCACCCTGCGTGGGTGGATCTGCCCTGGCGGGGGAAACCTCGCTGGGTGCGGGAGAGGCGCGGTACCCGCTGGGTGCGTGCTGCTCGCTCAGGCTCTTCCATCCCCGTCCCATTCCTGTTCCAAACCCCATTCCCATCCCCATCCTCATCCCCATTCCCATCCTCATCCTCATCCCCATCCTCATCCCCATTCCCATTCCCATCCTCATCCTCATCCTCATCTTCATCCTCATCCCCATCCCCATCCTCATCCCCATCCCCATTCCCATCCTCATCCTCATCCCCATCCTCATCCCCATCCTCATCCCCATCCTCATCCTCATCCTCATCCTCATCCCCATCCTCATCTTCATCCCCATCCCCATTCCTGTCCCAAATGCCATCCCCAGCCCTGTCCCCATCCTATCCCAAGCCCCATCCCTGTCCCCATTCCCCTCCTTATCCCCATCCCAATCCCCATCCCCATCCTTGTCCCCATTCCCCTCCTTGTCCCCATCCCATCCCTATCCCATCCCAAACCCTGTCCCTGTCCCCATTCCCCTCCTTGTCCCCATTCCCCTCCTTGTCCCCATCCCTGTCCCCATTCCCGTCCCCGTCCCCATTCCCGGCTCTGCCACCCCGCAGGGCTCCCCCAGCCCCAGCCCTCCGTGTCGCAGCCCCCGGGGTGGCACTGTCCCTCAGGGAGCACCGGCAGCACAGGGACGAGCTATCCCTTGTCCCCAAGCCGGGCTGCAGCCGCGCCATCCCCCGGCCGGGCGCCTGCAGCGCTCGGAGCCGGATGGGCTCTGACAGCGCTCGGGAAAAGCAAATCCCCGGGGAAGGGGAAGAAGGGGGAAGGTGGGCTTTACAATTTATAAAACCACTCTCAGTTTGACTGCATTAGCTTTGCCTTAGGCTCCAAAACACGAGGAAAGCCAGGCAGGGAGGGGGGAAAGAGGGATTGGGGGGAGAGTGGGGATGGCAACGAAGGAGAAAGCTGTAATTGCAATTGCTGGAATTCACTTTTAATGCTGGCTGCTGAATACAGTAAACACACTCTCAAGTCCAGGGAATAAGCATTGATTTTTTTTTTTTTGCGAGTGTTCCAGTGAAAAGCTTCAAATCAATCCTGTTCTGTCAGACACTTTTTTGCCTCTTGGCCTCCAATTACTCACTGCCCACATCCACCCTTCCAGATCTCACCTTCGCCAGGCACACCTGATGCTGAAGGAGCACCGTTTGATCCAGAATCCCACCCTGCTCAGCCAGTGGGGCCAGGGAGGGATGCACAACCCCAGCACAGGAAGGACTTTGCCTGCAAAGCTCTCTTGGGAGCAAGGGACAGGCAGAATGAAGAGCAGAGAAGGGGAGTGCGTGGAGGAGTGGGGATATTTCTTCCTTGTCACAGCTCTGTAACATCATGGGTGATGTTTTGAGGGCTCAAAAAGCTCTGGGCTGGACACACCTGCTGCAGAAACACCAAGGACTCATTCAATCCCAGTGGGAGCCCCCTCTCCCACCTGCATCCCCACCACCCCTCCTGTTCTCCAGCAGCCACAGGATCAGGTACCTTCCCCAGGTTTCATTTTCCAGCTATGTCTGAGCCAAGGCAAAAAGCTGGATTTCCATCCCCAGCAGGATTTGCAGGTTGCTGGAGATGTTTGGTCCCTGCCAGGTTTCCCAGAGGCAGGAGCCAAGGGGGATGGGCTCTGTGTGAGATCCCAGCGAGTCCCACCAGCTGCTCAGTCCCTGCTGGAAAGCTTCAAAGCAAGGCAAAAATTGTCACCGAGGCAGGGAACAACCCCAGGCTCTTTTGTAGCCTCTGCAGGGGACAGTGTCAGACTGCAGCCTGAGCTCTGACTGGTGAGGGAAGGGAAGTTGTTGTCAGGGTTTTGATGCTTCTACCCAGGGCTCTACCCCCTGCATGGCAGCATTTCATTCATCTGCTCCACGAGCACAGGGAGGAATATTGGCCAGAGATCTGGACTGTGGGACAGATACAGCAGGTCCTGGTGTCACACAGAGAGGGAGCAGTCTCCTACAAACTCAAGGTTTACTCTGTGATCCTGGAGGTCCTTTTCAACCTTTTTTTGTGACGATGAGGCAAAGCTGACTCTTTGTCAAGTTTTAATTCCAGGCGAGGCTTAAGCAACTTCTCTGCTCCCGAGGCAGAGGGAAGCTCCAGCTGTGTGTGCTCGTGACAGAATCCCACACTGTGGGACAGGGCTGTGCCAGGGAAATGCCACCCACGAGGGTGACAGGGCTGTCCTGGTCAAACACATCCTGCCAGAAAGCCAGAGCTGACATTTCCTAGGACAAAACTTTCTCCAGAGCAGACACAGATGGAAGCAGACACATCCCACGGCTCCTGCCACACATTCTCCCTTTTCCTCCCTGTTTTCCCCACGTGGATCAAGACCTCCTGGCACGGAGGATTTGCTCTCATTCCCAACACCCAGCACAAGGAAGAGTTACCACTGCAGTGACATGACCTTCAGCTGCTCACAGCCCAGGCATTTCCTTCTGACAGCTCCCACATTCACCCTCAAATTATATGTGCTGTATATGACTGTTAAGAATAATCACAGTATTTGCAGTGGTGTGTTAGGCACCAAATTATGTATAGGCAAAGCGATTAGAGAGCAGAACAAAGTGGTTGTTCATGCAGCTAATGGCCAAAGTACCACTATTTTCCATCAAGACAATTTGCAGCCAGCCTAGCATCTTCTCACTCCCCAGCCAGGAGCAGCTTTGCATGAAATCTTCAAAAACAACTCTTGTTATCACAAGTCTCAACAGCAGAGCTCGGAGGGGGTTGTAACAGCCTTGATAGTCTTTAATTCTTCTCACCCCACCGCCTTTCCCTCCTGTCCCAAGTGCCCTCCTCTGGGAGATGTGGCTGAGTGTTGTCGCAGCCAAGTTGTGTATCCAGCACTTAATGGCATTAAAACTTCTGCTGACTCCCATCTTTAGACAAAAACCTGCTCTTTAGGTTTGTTTACTAAAAATCAAAATCAATAACCATCTCAGCTCGCTGTCCTACAAGCCTTCAGTCTCAGCCAAGCATCCGGAGCCCTGGGGATGCCAGAATATGCTCAAACCATGCACAAAATCTGTGCCTTCCGCTGTCACCAAAGTCTTTCCATGGGTAAAACGTCCTGGTCCAGGCCCCCCTGAGGTCCTCCCTCCTTTTTTCCACAGGTCTTGTCCAAAAGCCAAGCACCTGCTTTATAAAGCCTGTCCAAGCCTGGAAGGAGCTCTCCTGTGCCAGGCCCTTGGAAGGAGATCCAACTCAGCAATTACTCCAGTCAGACCAGCAGGGAGATTATTTTATGGCAGATTGTCCCATGGGATAGGAAGGAAACACCAGAACTTCTAGGGAGAAGAGGAATCTCAGGCCGGGGCTGATGAGAACCTCAGACCAAGGGTGGAGAAGGTGCAGGAGCTGCAGGGAAGGAAGGGAGGAGGCCTTGGGAGCAGGAGAACAGGAATGCTGGTGCCCTTGATAGCTCTGGCTCCAAGGTTGATGGAGCTGCCAGGAGGTACAGCATGTTCTCTCCTATTGATCTATCAATGTCTGCTCTCCAGAGGAGGGATTACTCACTTCTGATAACACAGCAAGGTTGCCTCTGATGAAAATCAATGGCTCTGACTAGCCAGCCTTCGTTTAATTACATCACGCTGCAAATCCGGCGGGAGCGGCGCGGGGACGTTCTCCACCACCAGCACCTCTGCCCCGTGCTCCTCTCCCCGCTTTTGCACGAGTATCTTCCTGGGATTATCAAGATAAATGGCCTCGATGAGCAGAGTTTTGCTGTCTGTTCTGCAGCCAAGGAAAAGACACGGGGACTTCTCCGTCGCCTTGGCCCACAGCTGGCACAGCTGGCCAGGAGAAGGACATTGGAGATGTGCAGGCACATTCCTGGCAATTAGCTTTGTGGGAAGGAGGATTGGATTAAGACTGAGCGTGAGATCAGGCAGCTTTTTACAAGCTAAATAAGCAACAAGCAGTTTGAGAGAGATTTCTCCCCCTGTTTACAAGGCCAACCAAGGCCAGGTTAATTAATCTCTCTTTCCAGCTGCCCTTCTCACTAGGGCTTGTTCTTCACTTTGAGCAAAACACCCGAGACAGCTGCTCAGATCTCTCGCATTGCAGGGTGATGAAAACAAAGGCACAGATGAAAATTGCTTTAGAGCTTAGCCTCTCACAGAAAACAAACGTGCCCGTGCTGTAATTAGGACTAGGCATGCGAAAAAAGAACCAGATCTTTGACCGGTGCTTAACCAGGGATAGTAAATAAAAATAACAACAATCCCTTCCCACACACGCAGAGCGCACGCAGAGGCACTAAACCAGGCAGGCCTCTTTTCCTGGAGCTCACAAAAGAGGGTGGTTCAGCCTCTTGATCCTGGCACAAAGGCAGATCCCGGCGCAGGCTGTGGCTCTGTGCATGCTGCACCCGGCAGCGACGCCCTATCAAAACAAGGCGTTCAAACACGCTCTGCTGCCCCTGGGGAGGGTTTACAGCCGGCACAGACACGCAGCCAGCAGCGCTTCATGAATGGCTCAGAGCCCTTCAGCCAAGAACGTCATCTGAAGCTGTGGCACAGCCCCTGCCACGCTCCCAGCCAGCAGCTGGACATGCCAGCACTGCCGTTTGGAACTGCCCTGCTGCCTCCTCCTCCTCTTCCTCCTCCCCCAGGCATGGTTTAAGGCATTTAGTGGCAGAGATAAATTCTCCCGTGTTTATTTTAATGAAAAGGTCCTCGAGAATGTTTTCTTTCCCTCAGCATTAACAGCATAATTAGAGCTGGGAGGCCTCAGCCAGCCCTCCCCACACAAACACCCTCCATCCTCAGCTCATCCCAGCTCCTTTCCCAGCTCTCATGCAGCAAACACAAGGCAAAGGCACAGCAGGCACCAGCAGCAGACACTTCCACAGCCCTGCAGTCAGCCACGAGCTAAACCCAGGAGCTGTGGTGCTTTAACACATCTGTGTGTGGATCTCCTGTCTGGGGAGGGCTGAAAAACTCCCCAAGTTTATTGGGGTTTGGGTAATGGGGTAGCAAGATCTATGTGTGTGTCCAGAAATGTCAGTCAGCACCAGGCTTTGCCCTGTCCCAGGAAAACACCTCTGATCTCACCAACCCCACGGACAGCAGCCACAAAAGGCCAAAGAAACAGGTCAGGAAGTGCGGGAGCTCTCCTGGCTCGGCTGCCTGGCTGTAGGAGAGCCTGCAGGTCCAGCGGGGCTGGCTGAGCATCCCTCGCTGGAGATGTCTCCCTTCCTCCTCTGTCAAGGTCTCCTCTGCCAGCACGTCCTCTCTGCCAGCCGGGCACGGCTCTGCAGCCAGCCTTGGAGCAGGAGGCGGGTGCCAAAGCCTTGAGTCAGCCCTGCCAGAGCCTGGCACGTCCCTGAGAGCTGGGTTCACGGGGAAGGAGCAGTCTCCATGTGTGTTCGCTGCTCCTCAGCATCCAGACGTCATCTCCAGCCCACTTGCTCAGGCTGACGCGCTCCAGGGAGGAGCAAGACACCCTTAGGAACAGCTCTTCCTCCTCAGCAAGGGTGTCCTGAAGGAGTTGCCAGAAATACGCTTTTCTCTGGGTTTTTCTGAGGGCTCTGCTGGCAAAAGGACAGGCTGCAACTCCAGGGAGAGGGGCTCTGGAGCCAGGCACTCACCCCACAAACACGGGGGCAAAAGGCTGCCTGCTCAGGGGCTGTCAGCAGGTTTCGGTTGGAAGGATTGTGGCAGGGATTCTCTGGAGAGAGCTCTCTAAGAAAAAAGACAGGGGAGGGGAAAACACCCTTAATTTCCAGATTATCTCATTTCTTAGCCCTTTGCTATCGATTGCCTTGAGATACGGCCATGGATATCAGCAGACAGCTCGCACTCCTTCTCCCTGGCTGTGGAAAAACTAAACCAGGGAAACTGCTCCTGGCCCAGTGACCTCCGAGATCAACTCCCCTTTCTCTGCTGTCAACAGAAAGACTGGGCTAAGTTACCAACAGCACATTCCCAAGATTCTTTCCTCAAATGTGGCTCAAATTGGCTAATGCATTAGGAGATTACAGGGTGGAAAGGGCAGGGGAGATGGACGGAATGCAATCACCAGGGCCTGTTTCTCCTGGAAGCTCTATTAAAGGACAAGGAGCCTTTTGGCACACAGATAAGCCCCGGGCAGAGGGTAGCAGTGAGGAAGACAGAAGGAAAATGCCTGCAGGGATTGATTCCTGTCCCACTGGCACCTTGTCCCAGGCCTTCCCTGCATCAGCATTCACACAGCTCCCCGTGAGGGGACAGTTCCCTGTCACACACGGCGACAGCTGACCGCTAATTAATCCCAATGCCAGCTCTGCCCAACCTTTCCCACTCCTCCCACGTTAATTTATTTAATTTATTGCTGTATTACTGCCAGACCCACGAGTTAACTTCTCTCCAAGCGACTGCAAAGGGGAAAGATCTGGAAGTTATCCCAGGGCTGTGTAAGACAGGAAATCATTTCCCACGTCAGGTCCTGAGGCTCGTTTTTGATCATGTAAACACACACAGATCAATTGGCTGCAGGATGGATGCCAGAGGTGGGAGACAGGTATTCCAGGGAGCCACAGCCACGGCCCGGGAGCCTCTGCTCTGGGAAGAACATCCCTTATCCCGGCTGACTTTGATGGAGGGATGCCAGCTGGCATCAGGGAAGATTTATCCTTTGTCACACAGCTCCTCTGCAGAGCTCACCAGCAGCGCTGGGAACACTCAGGCCCGGGAGCAAAGTCTCGTTAAGTGGATTCAGCAGACCCGGGCCAGTTCTCAGCTTCAGGAGCCTCTGGCCTGGCCTGGCGTGGCCCAGAACGTGGCCCAGCTCAGTCTGGCTGGATTTAGTTCAGAGCTGCACGCTCGCACCCCGTGCCACGCCGTTCCCTTCCTCTGAGCCCTTCCAGCCGAGCTTGTTAAGCCTCATCACAAGCTGTAAACCTCAACGCCGAGCTCCAGCACTGCCCCGAGCTCGCCACCCAAGCGTTGGGAGAGCTCTGCACGACTCCAGCAAGTCCTTTAATCCCCGTGCCTCGTTTCCTCCGAGGGATCATTGCTCCTCTGCTTCCCAACCCCTGGGATAAAAACCACCCCCAGATTGAGTGGCTGGCGCTGGGGGTCCCCAGCCCCGCAGAGGGGGCCCAGCCATGGATGCCTGGGGATTTCAGCTTTTGTATTTTCCATGTATTTGTAACCCTGTAATTCTTTAGTGTTTAACTCCAAACTCCACACACAGTGTCAGCTGCTGCTTTCCCATTTTGATGGGAAATTCCTCTCCAGGCCTGGAGTCAACAACGCCTCCCTGCCTCAGGGCCTGAGGGATGGAAACAAAAATTGGGGGAAGCAAACTTGGGGTCAATGATTCCATTACCTGAAGGTGGAATTGGAAGGTTAACCCCCGATATGCAAATGGCCCAACTTATGAAAGTGTAAAAATGTGTGGTTCTTTTTTTTTGGGTGTAGCCTCTGGGGGCGGCTTTGTCTGCCCTACATCTGCCTGAATAATAATAATAATAGTAGTAGTAATAATAATAATAAATAGTAGTAGTAGTAGTAGTAGTAGTATACTATACTATACTATACTATACTATACTATACTATAGTAATAAATCAATATAATATAATATATATTATATTATTTATATTATATTATATTATATTATATTATATTATATTATATTATATTACATTATATTATATAATTATATTATATTATATTATATTATATTATATTATATTATATATAATAATGAATCAATATACTATTCTATATTATATATAATATAAAATATTATATATTATATTATATATTGTATATTATATATTATATATTATATATAAACATATTATATATATTATATATATAATGTATATAATATATAAATATTTTCTCACTTCCTTATCTTCTCTCCCCAAAAGAAATCCCAGACCTTCAGAACAGCTCATTGCAGTTCCACTGCCCGGGCCCACAGCCTCAGAGCTGCTCAGGCTTCTTCTCTGCCACCTTCCTCCCCAGGCTGGGAGCATTGGGAAGGAAAGGGACATTCCAGGGCCACCATTCCCAGTGCCACCAAAGTGCCACCTCTGTCGGGCTGGAGCCGGGGAGATGAGCTCATCCCACCCAAAGAGGAGGAGAAGGAAGAAAATTCCACCGGCATCACTTCCAGGAGGGCCGGGAGGGCCTCCCTTGGCATCAGGGCACCTGTTCAGGGTGACAGCTCCGGGTGACAGCGATGGAGGGGAGCCACCAGCGCGGCTTCCAGCGTTGCCGTGGCGACGGGCGCTGGGTACAGCGAGTGAAACACTCCATTCGCTTATTGATTGAGCCGCCGTCAAATTCAATCACAAGTGAAAATGGATTTTTTAATGCGACTATTAGCTGCTTTTGAAAGGCAAATTGAGTTCAGTTATACCGAGTCAGCCATCAAAAAACAATTTGCCGTCAGCCAGACGGGCCGGAGAGGAGCGCGGCCGGGAGCGGCGGCTGCGCGCCCGCGGATCGGGAGATCCGACGCGGGAACCACGGGGAAATCTGGCTTTTCCTCCTCAGAAAGGCTCTGGATGAGGAAGGCGAGGCACAAGGCTGGGCCGTGAGGGGCTGGCATGGACACGGCTGCTTGCGGGATCCATGGCTGGAAAGGAGCAGGGGGTTTAGGGAGAAATTTTGATGGGGTTCATCCCAACAACCCGAGCAGGGCTTATGGGCAAGCACAATGGTCGCTGTCCCCAAATGGGGAGCCAAGAGAGAAGGACACAGGAGCCACGGTGCTGTGGTGAAGCCCAGGCAGTGTCACCCCCTCCCTGTGCCACCCCACAACCCAACCGAGCTCATTTCCTTCCCGCCGCTGGAAAATAAGATTTTTCCCTCGCTGATTAGGGACGCAGATTCTCATTACTGTGTTAAGTGAGGATCAATATCGCAGCCAAGTCTGAAATCAGCCCTGTCTGGCGAGGTGCTGAGCGCACCAGTTTCCCCAGTCTGGGGTTGAGCAGCATCTCTGGGGGGCGTTCGCAGCGTTTCTCCAGGATGGGGATGGAGGAAGGAGGTGGGATGGGACAGAGCAGTTTTTCACTGAACTTGAAGTTCAGATAAAACTCTGCCAGATGTGGGAGGACTTGCCTGTCCACACATATTTATAAATAAAACCCTCTATATGTTAAAAAAATCCACATAAAAATAGATACACTTTCCCCCCACAGAGCTCAGGGATTATAATAGAACCCATTAATTAAAAACCCATTGTTTTCAGCCCCCCTGAGAACCCCCCCAATAAATAATTAAAAATCCAGCTTCGCTTTGGGGTGCCACCTTTCCCAGTTCTCCTCTCAGTATCTCGAGCAAGCTCACAGGCCTTATTAAACACTTGCAGGAGCAGTCCAGGAATTTCTATAGCAGCATAATCCAAAGATCTGCTTTCAAAGAGCCTCTGCTTCCCGCAAAGCTCCAGCCTCGGCTAATGAGAGCTTAACCACATGTTTGTGGTGGATGAAATAGTATCATTTTGCAATTATTATCATTCAAACATTATTTATTTAACCCGCAGCCACATTATATTGACTGCAGAATTGCTGTCATTTTTACTTTTGATGGCTCTCTCATTGAGCTGAGTGTGAGGAATTGTGTTCCCAGTGTGGGGGAGGCTTTCCCTGCTCCCTCAGCCTCTCTCCAGACAGGTCCAAGTCTCTGCCCCAGAGCTGGTGGTGTTTGGTGCCGGAATCCCCCCAAAAATGGGCATTTTCCCATCTTTTCCTCTGCTTCACCTTCCCTCACTGGTGATATTTGGGGAATTGATCTGTTCTGACCACCAACACAAAGCCCTGCACACCAAAGTGTTCCAGGTAAGGACAGAAGGTGGATTTGGTGTCACCTTGTACCCCCCAGCAGCTCTGAAAGCTCCTTTGTAAGAGCTGAAGAGGGAAGGCAGCAGCTGAGGAGCTCTGTGCATCCCAAAAAGTCCAAATGTGGGGATAACAGACGGCCTTGGGCTCAAAACCCTTCTCCGAGGAAGCAGCAGGATGAGCCCCAGCCAGCATCCCTGGGGTTTGCAGCAAAATAAACACCAAGGGGTGCACGGCTCAAGATCTGAATGTCAGCAGGGTAAAAAAAAAGAAAGTCTGGCCTCCCTCTTCCTCCTGGCCCTGCTTCTTCTCTCACACGTCACTCTCCCGAAGCCTTGCAAGATGTATTCACACGACAGGAAATCCAACATTCCCCTTCGCCTTCTTCTTTCTTCCTCTCCTTTAATTTTCCCCAAATGTAAATGAGGAAGTCATCTCTCCTCCGGTGATGAAACATCTGCCTGGAGAAGCTTGCAGTGCAATGCAACATATTTTGATCACTGCTCCATCTAATTACAGAGAAGAGAAGAGAAAAATCACAAAGCAGGGTTTGGGACTTATATTTTTTTTTCCCCCAAAACACAAGGCATCTGACAATAACAGAAAAACAGCAGCACTGACAATGGGAGCAGAGGCAGCTTCCCCATCAGCCTTGAAAAACAGCACTGGCACCCAGAACCTGCTTGGGAGGAGAGGGATCTCAGGGTGAGATAGGGGAAGATTAATTGCTGGTGCCAAGGACACGTGGGAATGGAATCGGAATCTCGGTATCCTCAAAGCCAGAGGCTGCTCCAGCCAGGCCACGGGGATCTGGCTGCACATCCACATCCATCCCTCGGGGCTCACCAGGGCCAAGTTCTTGCAGCTCCCTCCCACCTACTCCAGAGCACAAGGGAAGGAGGGACACGGGGGAAGAGCCTCAAAGAGCACCTGATGGTCATCGAGACCCACCAAACGCTTGGTGCTCAGGAGCCAGGATGCAGAAGGAGAAAGGCTGAAGCTCAAAACTGGGATGCAGTGGCTCAGCCAAGACAGCAACAACAATTCTTCTCCAGGAGCAAGCCCAGGTTCTTCCAGGGAAGGTCTGGAGCCACTCAGACACAGCTTCAACCTGGCACCAGCAGGGGCACAGCCCTCGCCTTGGCCTCAGCTCCTGAAGTGACAACGGGAGAGGTCTCAAAGGCACAGCAGGCAGCACCACCCACATCCCTCGGCATTCCAGAGGGGCTGATTGCTTTCCTTGTTCATCTCAGAAAAAATTCACCGTGAAGCACTGGTGGGGCCCAGCCTCCAGCCGCTTGAGGATGTTGTTCACCGCGGGAAACGCAGCGTTCAGGAGTTCCAAATAAAACCCTCATCATAATCGTTGCTGTTTCCCTGTCTTGCTCTTCAAGCTCCAAGGGAGTCCATGGCTAAGCAGCAGCAAACAGCACCTCTAACGAGACCTTGCATGGCAAGGAACCAAGCCCAGCACCGGGGGAGCCTGTTCAGCAGCCTCACCGGAGGAACGCTGACAGGTTGTTTAGAGCAGCTTACAGAAAGGCAGTGCAAAATAAACAGGAGGCTACCTGCCTTCCACCCCTCTCCCACCTGGATTTCCAAGGGAAAACTTGATTTCCTTTCTGAACGTTTCAAGTTTCCAGAAGAGGAGAACAAAACGCTGCCTGTGATGAATGGAGGTTGGCAACTGGTGGGAACAGGTACGGCGCTTCAAGCCGTGGGAAACCGGCCCAAAACGTTCAGGCACCGTGTGGAAACAAAAAAGCCGATGGGAAGGATGCCCACAGACAGGCAGGGGGGGTCCCAAGCCCCCGTTTTTCTTCACAGGGATTTGTCAGCAGCGTTCCGTTGGCAAACAGGCCCCCGTCTATCCTGCCTGCCTGCCAGCTCTGCTCCAAAACAGCTCCAAGGATCGTCCTCGTTTGTTATCCTGCCTGAGCAGAGAGACACACAAGTGAGCAGCAGGTGCCTGTCTGGAGCCAACAGAGCACAATGGTTTAATCCAAGTCCATCTGCACGTGGAGAACAGGGGGGAAGAGCTGGAGTTTACAGAGCTCCTCACTAGCACCGGGAAAACAAATGGATCCACTTCAAAATCATGCCTGCCACAGGCACCCCAAGCTGCTCCCGAAAGGTCACATCTCTCCTCATTGTGGGTTTAGTCCAAGTCCTGGCTGTCAGAAAGAGAGAAAAACACAGGCCTGGGGCTCTCCAAGATGGAATTAGTGCTCAGAATTCTCCCCTGTGGGTGCAGGCACGTGTGCATGGAGGGAGTGCGTTGTCACCTTGGCGGAGTGCCATGCGCTCCCTCCGCGGGTACAGCTGGTGCTGACAAGGTCAGCAGCAAGAGGAAAACTCACCCTGGGCTAACGGGAGGAGGCAGAGAGTTGGAAGATTAGTCACCATGCAGAGATCCACGTTTCCTGGGAAATAAACCAGCTGACAAGGGGTGGAGGACAGGAGAGACGCAGGACCGTGTGGGACTCCGTGCTGGAATTCAGTCCTTGGCTCTGCCCCAAATCCACACAGCCTCTGCCTCCCTCTCTGCATGTCCTGATTCACCTCCAGCTCCTCTGGGGCGCCCGAAGCTCTCTGGGCTTTGCCAAGGACAAGTTCTTGCAAGCACAACCAAAATCCCCCCCGGGTCAAAGGGAGAAGTGGCCCTAACCCCAGGCGGGACAGGCACAGAGGGGCTCCTCCCCGGCTGCTTCTGCTGTCTCCCAGGACACGGGAGTGTTCCCAAAAGCATCTGCCAGTCTATTTGGAGCACCAATGTTTGCCTAAGCAAACAGCTAGGAAAGCTCCACAAATAGCAGGAGGATTGGTTAATTGGGAAGAAAGCGGAGAACCGCAGAGGAAAACACAGGCAGGCAGCACCAAAGGCAGGGAAGAGCACGGCTGAGGGGATATGGCCACCCCAAGGGCGCCTTTGCCCTCCATCCATTGTTGTCTGGGTCCCAGCACCACTGTCAACAACACTTTCTGCATATGCAAATAGGACCATACTCCCGCAATTACACGGCAATCAGAGGCAAATTACATTCTTGCTGTTTACTTTCAGTGTCCTTAATTAATCCGGTTATTAGACGATTAATGAAGCTTGTTTGGTGAAAAACTCATAGCATTTACAGCGTGAGCTCACGCGTGCAGCCGGCTGGCATCTCCAGCACGTGGGGCTGGGGGCAGCGCCTGTCCCCAAGGCCAGCAGAGCGGGGTGACACTGACACCGGCCCCGCAGGGCTCAGGGGGTGCTCAGGGCTTGGCTTTTCCAGCTGTGCCTCCTCTCCAGGAGCTCAGTCCTGCAGCTGGAGCCAAGCAGCGCTTCCCGGAGACACAGCCCCCGGCTCGCTGCTCCTCTCCAAGGGCAGCAGGACCCACAGCGGCAGCTCCCACCGGGCTGGAAGCTGCTGGAGAAGGTTCCCAAATCCGTGCGGCTGCTGGACCCCGCCATCCCTCTCCCCAGCCGGCTCCCAGGGCACCCTGCCCTCCCCAAAGGTCACCCCAGCCCGTGTTTGGTTAAGCTGCCGATAATGAAGTGGCATGTTCGTCTAATGATCAAATTGCTGCACCGCGAGCATGAAAGGCTGAGGAGAACTAATTAAGAAGCTCATTTGCATACTCCAGCGTTTCCGGTGCACGTATGGGGTTCCCATAGCAACCGGTACAAAAGCTGGCGATGGTGTGTGGATTTTAGGGGGTTTGAAGTGCTGTTCATTCCCTTTGTCATCCCCTGCAGATCACAAAGGCTCTGCAATGAAGGTGCGGTGACAGCGGGCTGGAGGGGGACATTTCTGCACAGCAAGGCGGGGGGACACACGAGCTGCGAGCGTGGCAGGGGGCTGAGCCCTCTCCCGGTGCCACCAGCCCAGGTATCCGAGACGGAAGCAGGGATCTGGGGGCTGAGGACGAAACAGAAATCCCTGGCCTGGTACTGCTCTATCCAAAACTTTCCTGAGTCACTTTGGCTCCGTGAGCAGGCGGCAGCTCCCGAGGGAAGTTTTGCAGGGGACTGCACCAAATCCCGCAGCGTCCCAGAGCCCTGAGGGGACACCGGCTGCAGCGAGCTCGGGGTGACACCTGCAGCGCCCAGCGCCTGGGGATGCTGGAGGATCGGACCCTAAATGCTGCAGCCCGGTGTGGGAAGGAGGAAAGCAGGACTGGCCGGGTGAGGGTGACAGCTCAAGTCCCAGCAGGTTCCCCGCAGTGCGGCGCAGTCCAGCCCCGGCTCCTTCCATCATGTCACTTTTCCTAAGCACCAAGATTTCTTTTCTGCTTTGTATTTCTGGCAAGAAACCTTTGCATTTAGATAAGGAATAAAGCCTGGAATCAGATCTGAACTCTGCAGCAGAGATCAACATTTTAATGAATTAAATATATTCCAAACTAAATGTAACCTCTTAGCGCTCGCATTTTCGAGTGAGACTAACTTAAAGAAAAAGCCAACAATCCAACTCATTTCAGCGCTCCCCGGCTGCGAACTGGCCACAGGCCAATCAATTATCTCGAATTTATTCGTTATTCAACTTCCCTCCGACAGCCAATTTCCAGGCTGCGAATTGCAGGTGAGCGGCTCCTGCGGCCGCGGCTGCGCTCTGCTCCCAAACCAGTTGGGAGGCTCTGGTTCCACTGGGCTGCCTGGTTTCACTGGTTCCACTGGGCTGCCTGGTTTCACTGGCTCCACTGGGCTGCCTGGTTTCACTGGCTCCACTGGGCTGCCTGGTTTCACTGGCTCCACTGGGCTGCCCAGGAGCAGCGCCTGGCCCAGGGCCACCAGCCAGGCAGGACACTCGGGCTGGCACATTCGGCGTCACACGGCCCCCGGAGGATGGAGGGACAGCGGCTGTTTGACATCCAGAGCAGCGTTCAGAGAATGCAAATAGAGCCCGAGCATCCCCCGGGGGCTGCGCAGCGCTGTCAGGCCTGGGAAGAGATATTTAATTCCTCGCTGGTAATTCGTGGCTGAGCAGGGAGGGCAGGGCTGCCCCGGCATCGCGCTGGGGGCAGATGCTGCAGCTGAACGGAGCCCGGCGTGCCCGCGGGTGTTTGCTGGGGTGGAAAGGGCATTTTGGGGAGTGGGGAGTGTAGCCCCACATTTCTCTTCACAGAGAACAGCAAGGCACAGTTCTTCTCAAGAGTGTTTCTGGGTTTCACATTCTCCGACCATCAGAGAAAGGAGAAACAATTCTTGGCGTTTGCTGCGCCTGTGTTTGTGCCAGAGCAGAATGCAACGTGGAGATGGTGTACCCAAAGTGATGGAGTTTTGTTTCCTTGGCCTATCAGGGCCAGAAGTGTGTGCGTGTCGGGACTGTCACGAGATTCAGGGCGGCTGTGTGCAGCGTTGAGTGCTTGGCAGGCTCAGTTTTGGGTGTTTAGAGTAATACAGTATAATAAAGTAATTAATTAGCCTCCCGGTCCTCCTCGTCACTCTCTCCCCTCCTCGGGGGTTGCCTGTGAATTCCATGGGGGAGGGCAGGGCTGAGACCTCGGCTGTGCTGCCCCAGGCCCGGCCAACAGAGCTGAGGGTTTGGGGGGCAGGAGAACGATGCCAAGGAGCCCAGCTGGTCCTTCCTGCAGCCCCCACCACGCTCGGGACTTGAGGAGCCCCAGAGCTCTCAACCCCCCACTTCAAACACCTCACCTCACTCAAACCAGGAGCTTTTCCTCTGTCCCCAGCCCACCCAGCATCCTGGAACGAGCTCCAAACCCATCAAGCTGGAAGAAGTCCCCTTGCCCATCCAAAGCTTTCTCCTCCCCGAACATTGTTTTCGTTTCCCCCTCCCCCCCCCCATTTTTTATTCTCAATAAAAACATAATTACAGGCTTTTAAAAAAAGCAAATTATAGTGACATACTTTAATTATCTCCAAGCAATGGAGGACTAAATTACACAGTCAGGGAATCGGAGGTTACCTAAAAATAAAAGCAAGAAGCTTCATTAAATGCTAATTGCAGCTTTCACCACTGAAGTGAGATTTCAGCACAGACCACCATTGACTCACTGGGCCCTACAAGAGAACATTGGGGCTGGGGAGAAACCCTCAGATGCACAACTCGTGCCTCCATCTGTGGCTCCAGCCACAGGGATTGCTCCAAAGGGAGCTCCCAAGGCTCCACTGCTGCTGGACCTTCCCCAGGCACAGGGCTGGGTGCTGCCACCTCCCTCCAGGGCACCCACTGTCCCCACAAGCCACCTCAGAGGCACTGCCCACCTTCCCAGCAGCACTGAGGGGCTCATCACAGCTCCTCCAAGGCTTTGGAGCAGAGAAACGAGCTCCAAATTTTCCCAGAGCTGCTCCTGCACCGTGGATGGAACCACAGCAGCCACCTCTGCTCTGACCCCGAGTCCCACCTTGCTCTGAGCACCACTCTGCTCTCCTGGGGTGCAGACGGGTCCTTGGGGCTCTCCTGGTGGGAGAGGAGCTGAATGGAGCCCTGCCCTCCTGTCCTGTCCAAACTGAGCTCTGCTCTTCCCATCCCCTTCCCGCGGATTTCCTCCCCAAGGAGGAACAGGAGATCTCCAAGCCCGATTCTCCCCAAGACACAGGAAGGGAGGCACGAGGTGGCAGGCAGGCTGGAGAATTCACAGGGAAATTATCTTGTTTTTCCATTTCCCATCGAGTTGGCCTAATTATGCCACCGAAGTCTGTAATTTGCCTCTCACAGAAGAGAGTTAATGACTGGTTCCAGGCTGCTGCTGCTCCAGGCGGGGGCACAGCTCCCACTCCAGCCCCCAGCTGTGCCCTGGGACCCCGAAAGCTCCTGCTTGTCCCTGGAGAAGGGAGCTCAGGAGAAGAGCTGGTGATTTGGAACAGCCGCAAAGGACAACAGAAAGTTCCAGGAGGCAGGAGGATACGGGCAGGGCACGGAGGGAGCTGGCACCAGCCCAGGTTTTTTTCCTCACCGCTCCTCAAAGTCCCAGAAAAAGTGAAAAATCTGCAGGTCAAGCACTCGGGGAACTCAGGCAATTATCGTTGTTTAAATTCAACAGCCCTTCACAGAAATAAGAGGAAAATCAGAGAAGTGCTTTTAAAGCTCTGAGGGAGGAGAGGAGGAGAAACGATGGCAACAATTTCCAGATACCTCATTAAAAAAAAATAATTCCCAAAATACCCAAAACTAGGGATCTGATATCCAGGAATCAGCATCCACTCTGATCTTCTCTCCAGACGCAGTCAGAGCTACCCTCAAAAACATTAAACAAAGCAGAAAAGCAGAATCTGGACCTTTATAGGCCCCTGCTGCAAGATCCACAGCAGAGCCTGGCTGGATCCCCATCCACCTCCACGGCTCCCTTTTAATTAGCCCCCACCATCAAAGAGGTGCTTAGAATTAAACAGTGTCATGAGGCGCTGGGTGAAACCAGCCAGCTGTGCTGGGAGGTCACTGGGATGGGTTGGGAGGGACAGGGCCCCTCTGGCAGCTCAGGTTTGGGGTGACAAAAATGGGGCATTTCTGCAGGGCTTGGAACACCCCGCCACAGGCACGGCGAGGGGAGGCAGTGGAGGCTGGAATTGAGTCAGAATCAGCCTTTCCAGTCGTTATCAGGCAGAATTCAGGGTGAGAGCTGCTCGTGACACCCTGAGAGCAGAATCCCCGAGCCAGAAGCTGCAGCAGAGCCATCAGCCTGGGTTTTCTCAGAGCCCTCTGAACCAGGCAGTGCCTCACATCCCATCTGACAGTGATGGATGCGCTGGGAACGGAGCAGTTTTTTCTCCCGAGAAGCTCTTTTGACAAGTATGATCTTATCAAAGTTTCCAGCTTTTCATTACGCTGCTTTATTTCCCCTTTTTTAACTCCTGCCTTCAAGCCAGGCTCCGTCCTCTGCACACAGACAGGGAGCAGCTGCATTTCCCTCTGGCACCGATTCCTGGCTGAGGCTCCCGGGGGGCTCAGGGCACCCAGGCTCCCCCCACGCCCCCCAGGAGGGAGAGCAGAGCTGAGATTAACACACAAACAGCTCTGGAAATGGGCAAAACGCAGGGGTGACCCCACACAGGTTCAGAGAGGGGGAAATAGCAGCGCTTTGGGGCTGGGGAACAGGCACAAAGGGACAGGGAGCCATCCCAGCACCCCCTCCCAGGCCAGGTCACCAGCAGCTCCAGCATTTATTGGGCTTTTTATTGAAACAAAGCTTGTCCAGAAGCTGGAGGCACCCAGCACCTCTCTGCCTTCTCTCCCCATTTCCCAAAAAAGAGCCAGGTTTGGACCCTCCTCCCCTGATCCAGCAGCCAAGAAGCACAGCCAGCCCCAATCCAAGAGGGAAACACTCGGAATGCCCCAGCCAGAGACAGAAACAGCAGCAGCCAAGGCACTGCCCCAAAAAGGCACTGCCCAGGCTCTGGGAACAGCCACGTCCCTCACACATGGCTGTGCCACCCCAAGGACAGCCTGGAGCCTGGAAGAGGAACCCTCCCCACAAGGTGGAGCTGCTTTTGTTGGTCCTTGTAAACCCAGGATCCTTTAGGTTGGGAAAGCCCTCCAAGATCCTCCACTCCACCCCTGAACCCAGCAATGCCACCATGTCCCCAAGTGCCACACCTGCACACTTTTTAAACAAATCCCTCCAGGCAGGGGGACTCCAGCGCTTCCCTGGCAGCCTGAAGGTGCAGGAAGCCCTGGGAAATCTGGGAATTCTCCTGCCCTCTGCTCCATCCTCACGGCTCAGGAACAGAAAAGGAGCAGGAATCAGCCCTTCCCACCCCAAAGCTGCCCCAGTGCCCCCTCCCTGTCCCATCCCCTCTCCCACAGCTTGCAGCTGACTGGAATCTCCAGGGGTGCCTGGAAGAGGAAGGACAGCAAGCCCTGAGCTCTCCCAGAGGGTTTGGCCACCCAAAACCTTCTCTGGCACCTCCTGAAACCAAGTCACCAAGAGACAGCAAACGCCGAGTGCAAAACCAGGGTCTTTTATTAGAAATCTCCTCGTATAAAAATGATCATGCTCTACACAGTCATCGAATAATTCATAAACATCCAGGCACTGAACTTTGTTTTTTTGTGTGTTTTTGTTTTTTGACTGGTCAGTACATAAAGCAGACATATTTCAATCCATATGGTCATCACATACATTAAGGAACCACCTATAGAAATCAGCACTTTGAACACAGTCTAGGTTTTATTTTATTTTATTTTGCTGTCTGGTTTTTTTTTATGTAAATTTTAAGTATTTTTATTTATTTTTCCTTTTTGCAACATATAGAATTTGGTAGGATATGGGGGAGAGAGTGAAGAGGGACGGAGGAAGACAGGAACGAAAGAAAATGGAGGATTAAAAGAAAAAGAAAAAAGAGAAAACAGAAGGTTCTGCACAACCACAAACAATCTCACAAATTCCAGAAAAGGGAAAATGTTGGGACTCTTATTTTTTTTTCCCTCTTTTTTTTTTTTTTTGGCCAAAATACAGGAAAAAAAACCAACCCAAAGACTCGCTGCAGTCCGTGCCCTCTCGCCCGCGCTCCGTCCCCCGTGGGAGCCATGCATCGCCACCGTGGCTGCTGGAAGAGTTTCAGTGTTTCTTTATGGATTTTTTTTTTTGCTGCTGTTGATGGCATTTTTTTTCCCCCCCAGGATTCTGCCCTGGGGCGTGTCCCCTGGCTGCCACCTGCCTGTCCTGTGCCGCTGTCCCCGCAGGAGCTCGGCTCCCTCCTGCTCCTGGGGCTAAATGGCGTGGTTGCTGTAGCTGACGTAGGTCTGCTTGGTGGCCAGTGCTGCAAGGAGACACACAGCTCACGTGGGTCATCAGCAGAGGCCACCTTCCCCTCCTGCCTCCTGTCCCACCCCCCTGACCCGTGCCAGGAGGTGCCAGCAGGGATGGGACAGGGTTTGCTCAGGGATCTGGGCGGTGCTGGCGCTTGGGGTCCTTCCCTGAGCCCCACAGCAGCTGTGGGTGCTCCTGAAGGACACTTCACCCCAAAGAGAGCTCGGGATGTGCCACGAGCAGTGCGAGTGTGGTCTCAGGCTCTGTCCACTCCCCTCAGCCGCCTCCTACAGACAGACCCAAAGGTGCTGCACCTTCCCAAAGCTCAGCTTGTCCCAGCCAGCCCTGCCTGGCACAAATCAGGGGTCCCAGGGGGTTTTGGGGACGTCCCACACCCCCGGTCACCACTCCACAGCAGCTGGGAGTGGAGCAGCAGGGCACAAAATCAACCCCCCTGGCTGTCCCCTCATGCAGAGGGTGCCACAGGGACACAACCCTGCTGCCACCCCCAGCTTCCCCAGCCCTCAGACGCACCAGGAGAGGAGGCAGAGATGGCTCCAAAGCTACCACACGTCCCAGGGTGGCACTGGGGGGCACAGCAAAAGCCACAGAGCAGTGAACCCCCCCCTGCTCCCTGCAGTGCTGTGCCACTGCCCTCGGTGGGGACAACGCTCTGCCAAGACCCCCACGAGGTCCCCAGGTACCACAGGGGCAGCAGGCATGGGGACACTCTCCAGCCACAGGCACGGGCAGGTGCTGGCACAGATGGCACAGCCTGGGACACCCTGAGCAGCACAGAGGTGTCCCCAGAGGGAGGGGACACCAGCAGCTCGCAGTGCCTGGCTGGCAGCGGAGCCTTGCTGCAGGTCTCCAACCGGTGTGCCCAGATAACAATTAGATAGAGCAGAAGGAATTGGAGCTGACAGAGCTATTTGTTAGCTGCGATGTTTTCGTAGCTGATCTGCCCGTATCAAAGCCCCGTGAATTATTTATTCTGTTGTTTGTTTAAGGATACGTGACCCGGCAGTGACAGAGTGAAAAATGTCCCCTCGGTGCCGCGCTGACGTCCCCCTGCGCCTCCCACCCCAGCGCTGCTGCCGTGCCCATCCCTCCCGGGCACCACGGGAGCTGCCAGCCCCGCTCAGTGCCAGCTCCCCCAGCCCTCTGCAGCCAGGGATGTGCAGATGGAGCTCGGCTCTCCCCGCTCCCGTTTATGATCCTCGGAGGATCCCGCCCTGAGCCACCTCACCTTGTGTTTCCAGGTTCTCGCAGAGCTCCGACTTGGCCTCTCCGTTGGGGCGGAACCCTCCCTTCTGAGAGAACTTGTTGGACATGGTGGCCGCTGTCACCACCGCCTTGAGGCTGCGCTTGCGCTTGGGGACGTTCTGCTCCGGGTGGAAGAGGATGATGTACACCTTGGGCATGTAGAGCATGCCCAGGGACACCGAGGCACTCAGACTCACCGAGATGGTGAGCGTCGTGGTCTGGATGTACATCTGCAAGACACAAGGCCACCAGCTGAGAGCCCAAAGGCCCTGTAGGATCCGAAAGGGAAAGGAGGAAACGGGGAAGCGAGGGGAAGTTGGGGTTGAATGAAAGGAGTGGGGAGGCAGTGCTGGGATGTTGGCAGTGCTGCCGTTCGAGGTGGGGTTTGACGCTCCACCAGCCTCAGGGCAGGAGCTGCAAGGCTGGTGCTGGGCACAGCAAGGACACCCGATGCCAGGGCACGCCCCACTGCCCTTCTCCCTTCAACAGGTAATTCCCATTCCCCAGCTGACTCCGGGGCTCTTGTCATGTAAGTCACATATTACACACCGACGCTGCCTTTTTGCAGTCAAAACTAATTTCACGCTCACTGTCCAGGACTAACAGTGACAGATGTTTTGCAAAATGAAAGCCCATTAATCTGACTGTAGAATAATCCATTTTTCTATGGAGAGCGGTTGGCAGGCTCCTCTCAAGCCGGGGCATCTGAAGCAGGTGGCAAGTGGAAGCAGAAACCCCCTCCCTCTGCCCATCCCACCTCTCGGGGAGGCCAGGAGGACAAGCCCCTGCTCCGTGGGCATCCCTGCTCTGCCAGCACCTGGCTCCTTCTCTCCTGCATCCCCTTCTCCCCCAGGCAGTTCTGAGGCTCTGGGGAGGAGCAGGGAGGGGGCCCTGGGTCTCCAGCTGCCTTTGCACACACCTGTGTGCAGGTCACCCTCAAGGCTTTAGAAGGAGCCTTAAAGCAGTTCCTGAGCTTCACCTGGTGCAATGTCCAGGGGTTCCCCTGCAGGTGCTTCCCAGGTGGGATTTCATGCCCTCTGAGGAGACAGCACCTGAAGGAGCCAGGGCAGCCTGGGGGCTGCAGCCAGAGCAGGGGTCCCCATGTCCCCAGGGGCACACCTGAGGGTTTCTGAAGTGAAGAGGTGATGGAGAGCACACACGAGGCAGAGGCTCTGCACAGCTCCCAGGAGTGAGAGCTGGTGGGACACAGCTGCTCCAGGAACCCCCCAGGACCCACAGGTCCCACCCGTGACCCTGCAAAGCCAACCAGCACCTGGCCCAGAGCGCTCCAACTCAGCCCCGGAGGGAAAATGCCACCAAGCTGGCTCTGAGTCAACTGAAAAACTTTGGTTTGTCCCCAGAATAAAACCTCCTGCTGTCACACGCGCCGGTTTGTTTGTTCCACCTTCTCTCTCTAGGCAGTTTTTGGAAATAAAAATGTCATTTCATCAAGCAAAGTCAAAACACATCTCTGTGCCAGAATATGTGTGCTTTTTTATTTCTTCCTTTTTTTTTTTTTATCCACTCCAACTCTCCTGACTCTGCCAGTGTCCTGGACTGGCCAGGGATGAGGGGAGCACTGGGAGCCCAGCTCCAGGCACCCCAAGCCCTGCCTGGGAGCTGGCACAGCATGACCCTGCTGGGGCACGGCTCAGCTCAGCACCCTCATCTCCCTGGCTCCCTGCCTTCCTTGCTAACCCAGCAATCTCCATATTCTGTGCCTCTGCACAGAGTCCCACCTCCCTGGGGCTTGGGGGCGTTTCAGCGAGGAGGGAGAGAGCAGCTGAGCCGAGCTGAGCCGAGCTGAGCCGAGCTCAGACATCTCCGTGCGTGCTCCCCCCTCGCTTCTGGGCCAGTTCTCCCGGTGCTGCCGGGGGCTCCTGTGTGCTGAGACCCGCTGGCTCCAGCCCCAGCTCCCCACCCCACTCTCCGCCTCCTGCAGCACTTTTGGGGTCTCCCAGGGCCACTGTGGCAACCTTCCCCCCACGCTGGGTTTGCAGGAAGCGCTTTCCTGCCCACTCCAGCCCCCGCAGCCGCGTCTCGCCGCAGCAAACCCCTCACCAGCTCAGACAGGAATATTTTTAGCCTGGAGCCTCCACAGAGCCGTGGAGTTCTGCTCAGTTAACCTTTTGCCACTGCAAAAAATGACCATTTCTCACAGTTTCACTTCCCACTCTCTTAATTGGCTTCCAGCCCAGGACCCCGCTTTGCCCCTCCGTTAACGACGCCGGAGCTTCCTCTGGAGCCCTGCGAGGTGTGAGCTGCGCTTGCTGGGGAAGCTCCAGCTCCTGCTGCCTCGTGGGCTGGATCAAAGAGCACAGGCAGCCCCGGCTCAGGGCTGAGGGACAGCAGGAACCCAAAATGACCCCACAGCAGCCCCCAAACTCACGCTGTGCTCAGCTTTGCTTTGTCCCGCCCGAGGGAGCAGCCCAGGCTTGTGCCTGTCCCACAGCAAATCTCTGCATTACTGGGAAGCTGCCTCCACTCTAAATCCACACCTGGCCCCACTACAAGGGGTTTTGCACTGTGGTGGGTGCTGGGGAAGGGCAAACCTGCTCAGCACCCCGAACACCACGGCACAGTCCCTCTCACTCCTTCCCTTCTCTCCTTTCCCTGGCTAAAAGCGAATGTGATAAACAGGGAAGCAGACAATGACTCCACTGTTCTGCTGCCACCTTATCAGCGCAGGAAATTGTCTCTTTCTTTAGATGCTCTGTTATTGCTATTTCTGTAATCCGCCGGGATCGGCGGCGATGAGAGGCTCTGCTCAGAAAAGGCTTGGGGGACTTGTTACAATAATGTGCCACCTCCATGCAAAGTGGTGGCCACGAGGTGAAGCAAATAAAAGTGAAAACGGGGATTGTAATCCAACTCCTCCACACCACGAGGAAGCCTTTGCTGCAGGCCTGCAGCCTCAGCTGGGGTCAGGGCAGAAGTGCCAGGGCTTCACGGCTGTGGGTTTGCCCTGTGGCATCCTCAGGACTTCAGCCATGAGAGAACAGCCCAGACAACACTCCTGGATTTCCTGTTCCCAAGGGTGCAGACGCTCCACAGAGCCCAAGAGGCCCTCAGTCCCAGCAGCGTGGGGTGAAGGGGATGGGATCCCTCCCCACGGTGAGCTGGGGGTGCCCCTGGAGCATCCCCAGAGCGCCACGTGGGTGATGCCAACGCCAGTGCCCCCATCTGTCACCCCAAGGACAGAGCCACACTCTCCATGCAGGCTGTGCAACAGCTCCTTTTCCTCCCCAGGAGTGCAAACCAACAACTAAAGCACTGAGGGAGTCCCAGTCACCTGCTGCTCCCTGCAGCCTCCTCCGAGCACATCCATCATCCCTCAGCCGTGGCCCAGGGACACTCAGAGCCCATTCCCATGGCCTGGGGACACTCAGAGCCCATTCCCACATCGGCAGAGCAGAACTCCAACCTGGAATCCCAAAGCCTCTCGAGGGCTGGCTTAGCAGGCTCGAGGCAGGGCCGGGCTGTGAGACAGAGCTCCGCGTCCGAGGGGAGTCGGGAACATCACTTTTTCCGCCTCTAATCAGCTTGTTAGCAGCCTAATAACAGAGCAGGCCTGTGCATTACAACCCCCAACGAGAGGCACAGCCTATTGTGGAGCTGCTGCCTGACAGGCAGCGTTCAGCAGCCCTAAATTATCCCGTGACAAGCTGCAGTGAAGAGGTGAGCAACCTTGCGCATAATCTACAATCATTATCATTTCCATCTTTATTACCCACAGTATGCCAAGCACATTAAGGAGGCTTTCAGGGAGCTTTTGTTTTGCAATAATTTCTTTAAAAACCTGCTTTCTTGTTAGTATCTCCCCTGCCATCTCATCAAAATGGAAATGCTGCAAAAGGCTCCATTTATTTCCTTTAATTCTCCTTCACACTTCCAGCCAGAGAAGGCCTGGTGGGACTTTCTAGTTGAGCCAAGGTCAGAGGTGGCTGGGCAGACTCAGCCTCCTTGAGGGATGGATGCTCTGAGAAGAGATGCTCCAGGACACGACAAAATCAGCAGAAGCTCCCTCAGCAAACCTTTGCAACAGGTGTGTCCTAAAGCCATGGTGTCAGCAGCATGGGGACACACTCGGGGGATCCAGAGAGGGATCCGGGGGCTGGGACACCCCAGGGATTTCCTGGGAACAGCAGCTCCAAGGTTTGTTCATCAGAGCAGCGCTGGGCTGGCAGGCGGGAGCTGTTTGCGTTCGACAGAAATGCGGTGATTCCTGTTTTGGCTGGCAAGCAAAGGGATTTGGGTCTCATTCATGAGATTTTTTTATTCTTTGTTCTTAATCCCTCGCACTTGAGCACGGAGCCTCATCCAGGCTGGCCTCGGTCCCATGGGAACTCAGCACTGGGAACAGGGGCCAGCTGGGCAGCACCCGGTCCCTTTCCGTGCAGAAATTGTGCTCGTGACACCCAGGGGGCTCATCCTCCCCCAGCCCCCACAGCAGCAGCCTGCGCTACCCACTGCCCCCACCCACGAGGGGCAGTGGGGCCGAGAGAGCACAGAAAACTTCCCACCCCAATTCCCAAGCTGACCACGCTGCAGGGAAGCTCTCCTCTTGCTCAAGACACCACAGCCTCTCCCAGCCCCGCACACCGGACACCAGCCAGCCTCTTCCTTCCTCCCTTACCTTTTCCGCTGACTGCGACGTCCCAAAAAATATCGGGATGAAGGCTAACCACACAATGCAAGTCGTGTACATGGTGAACCCAATGGGCTTGGCTTCGTTAAAGGTCTCCGGGACCCCGCGGGTCTTTATGGCGTACACAGTGCAGGTGACCATGAGGAGCATGCTGTACCCGAGCAAACAGATGAGGGACAGGTCCGAGATGTCACATTTGAGGATGCCCCGGGCAAAGTGGGGGTTTGTAGTCCGCTGGTCCTCGTAGTCGATGACAGAGTGGGACGGGTCCACGATGAACCAGATGCAGACGCCGACAAGCTGCAGGGAGATGAGGCTGAAGGTGATGACCAGCTGCGAGGCGGGGCTGATGAAGCGCGGGGCGCTCACCGACTTCTTGCCCTGCTCGAAGATGCGGTAGATGCGGTTGGTCTTGGTGAGCAGCGCGGCGTAGCTGATGCTCATGCCCAGCCCCAGGAAGATGCGCCGCAGGGAGCAGGTGCTGAGGTCGGGCTCGGCGATCATCAGGAAGGTGGTGGCGTAGCAGAGGAAGATGCCCGTGAGCAGGACGTAGCTGAGCTCCCGCCCCGATGCCTTGACGATGGGCGTGTCGTTGTAGCGCACGAAGGTGATCACCACGAACAGCGTGGCGATGATGCCCACGATGGCGATGAACACGGGCACCACGGCCCAGGGCGAGCTCCACTCCAGCTTGATGATGGGGATGGGCGTGCAGCTGGTGTGGTTCTCGTTGGGCCGCTCGTTGAAGTGGCAGCGCTTGCAGTGGAACTCGTCCAGCTGGTACTGGTAGCCGTCGCAGCGCTCGCAGTGCCAGCAGCAGGGGATGCCCTTCACCAGCTTCTTCCTCTCTCCTGGCTTGCAGGGCAGGCTGCAGATGGAGCTGGGCTGCTGGCTCCCACCCCCAGGCCACAGCATGTTCTCCACCTGCGGGGCAGATGGCACCAGCCATGCTGAGGGCACGGCGGGCACCTGCCGGGCACGCCTGGGCACAGGGGATGCCCTGCCCTGCTTGGATCTGGACCCTCAACCCATCAGCACATCCCACAAAGGGTCCCAGCCCAACCTGGCATGGAGGTGGTGAAGCTCTCCATTGGCCTTTTAGGAACATTCAACAACAGGAACCCAAAATGAAGCCCCTCCTTCCCTGAGGAAACCCCATCTGCTGTGGTCTGGCTCCTGTCTCCTGTCCCACACCCAGAGTCCCTAGGGTGTGGTCACACGAGCTGAAGCACCAGTGTGTACCTGGGGGACACCTTCCCCTCTGCCCCCGCCACTTCTGGCTGCCTGGCTTTGCTCCCAGGGCCTCCCAGACTCTACGTGGTGAGAAGAGAAACCTGCAGGACCTTCCCCCTGGGCCACACACTTACCTTGAGGTGCAGGTGGTCTGTCCACTGCCCGATGACTTTGTACTCAGGGGTGGAGTTCCTGATCTGGTACTGGTAGATGTCGTAGCGCCCCGGAGCATCTCCATTCTCGTTGAATGTCACAGGAGTCCCAGCAATGCCTGTGGGAAAGGGGGGGCTCAGCACCCACAGCACCCCCAGCACCCCCACCCTGCTGATGGGGTCCCAGGGGGCTCAGGATTGCTGCTCCCCCCTCGCTGCTCCTTCTAAGAAAGGGGGAAAAGCAGCTTTAAAAGTTAAATCAAGTGAATTCTGGAGATAAACACTAATGAAAGGAAGGAAGAGAAGAATCAAGCGAGAGGGGAAAATAAATAAAAGAGACACTGTGGAGGAGATCAGAGGGTGGAGATAAATAGAAATAATAAGGGGACCAGACATAAAATGTTTATTAAGGAGAAAGGACAGAGGAAAAGATGCGCTTCCAGAGGAGATCTGAGACAGACAAGGGCAGAGCAGCAGGAGGCAGTGGGACCTCTGCCAGCTGGGAGGAAGGAGCTGGCAGGGGGAGAGGCTGGGCAGGACAGCAGGTGAGGGCAGGATGAGGGCAGGGTGAGGGCAGGGCAGCAGGTGAAGCCAGGGCGGCAGGTGAGGGCAGGGCGGCAGGTGAGGGCACAGTCAGGGCAGGATTGCTGCCAGATTTAAGCTCCAAAAGCTCTCAGGAGATGTGGAAGCTCAGACCTCTTTGCCTGCTGATCTGCTGCCCTCCCTCCACGCTGCACTCGCAGTGCAGCAGCTGCCAGATGGTACCACAAATAAACTGCGGGCGCTGCTGTGTGACCCACACTGGGGACAACCAGAGCAACAGGGGACGAGCAGAGACCCCAGGCCCCAGGGCTGCTCCTGCCACCACCCCAGGGCACAGCAGACCTGAGAAGTTGACGTTGCGGATGTACTTGAGCAGCTCCACGCCGTCCACCGGGTCCATGCGGGAGCACAGCCCCACCTTGCCGGGGCACAGGTTCTTGTGCATGTTGTGCAGGGCGTGCCCCATGGCGTAGACGGCGTCGATGACGAACTGCACCTTCCCCTCCTGCTCGTACGAGGAGTCCTGGCCGATCCTCTCCCGGTCTGTGGGGACAGGGGAAGGGGGTTCCACCTCCTGTGCCCCAGCCATCCCCCCCAGGATGTGTCTGCTGCACCCAAACCCTTGCGAACGAGCCCACCCTGGACTGGAGCAGCAGCTGGAATTTCCAACCCCACTCCCAAACCTGCACATGCAGCCAAGAGGAACTTTCCCTGGGGAATACCCAGCCAGCCTCCTCGTTGGGAGGTTCTGCAAATGTGGGTGCTGCACCCTGCTGTGCTTCCAAGAGCCCTCGGGATGTCACGTCCCTGCACCATGGGACAACCCCGAACTTCCCAGGTCCCCAGCAGGATGCAGGCTGGGCTGTGAGTGACATCCCACCCTCAGCCCTGCATGTTTCATCCCTCCTTCATCTCCTGGGAGTTTCCACCAGCTCAGGCTCCAGCAGTGGTGCCAAGGACCGCCCAGGAAGCACCCACCACTGCCTGCCTGTCCCCATCTCACTCCCAAAGCCTCCTGTCACCCCACTCCCCTCGTCACCCCCTGCCACCCCCCTGCCTTGCTGACCCCACAGCCCCCCCGGCTGGCAGGATCCTGCGAGGATCTGGCAATTACCAGTGACAGCTGCCTTCCCCCCTGTCATAACCGCCCTTAATGGGACCACAAACATGTTAATCGCTTAGCAGAAGACACCGATTAACGCAGCACGCTGTTAATTACAGCTAAGAGAGCGTCTCCCCAGGGGCACGCTGCTATGGAGAGCCTTGGCCTCTGCCCCTCCATCCCTGCCCCGAGGCATGGCCGGGCTCCCTGCCAGGCCTCCAGTGGGAAGGAGGAGGGTTTGCCAGGGAGCCGAGGGCACCACCTCCCTCCTTTGGAGAGGCAGCACATCCTAGAAAGCCACGCCAGGGTACCCAAAATTGACTCCAGCTCCACCACGCAGGGATGCACCCTGATGCAAGGTGGGATTCACAGGGATGCAGGGGGCCAAGCACCAGGTGCCGACCTTCCTTCCCTGCTGGGGGGGGCGGGATGAAGTTCCAGGGAGAGGGGATGGCCCCATGAGCCGTGCTGGAGGTCCTTGTGCTGGGACCTGTGCCACTGACATGACACTAAAGCGAACTGATAAGGAACTGACCGACAGGAAGAGATGATATCGGGGAGGTGAATTCATAGCCCATCCTTCAAAGTTATAAAAACGCTTTTGGGATGTGGAGATTACTCATGCAAAGCCCGGCAGGTGATCCCTCCTTCCACATTATTGACAGGAGCCATTAATCTTCTCCCTCAACTTCAGGCCCTTCCCCATATTCATCTCCAGAGGCGCAGACAGGCCACTCTGTCTTGTCAAGATAATTACCCATTAAAAGAGGAGCTGTAATAGACTGTCCAGGGAGCTGAGCCCATGGGGATGTCACAGCCCTGCCACCATCCACAGCACCGTCCTGCCCGGGGCACACACAGGACCTGGGGCTGGTCCCTTGCAGCTCCTCAGCCTCCCTCAGTCACCTCAATCCCGCACGCATCCCAAAACCCAGCCACCGCAACAGCACAGACTGTGGAGGCTGCATTTCCATCCCTGTGCCAAGGCTGAGCGGTGCAGATAAGGAGACATCCCTGGGGCTGTCCCTCTGTCTGTCAGCACCTTGCCCCCGGCCCCAGCTGCTTTTTTCCAGACAGGAATTAGGCCGGTGCACAGAGGGACAATGCGGAGCAGACAGACGAGGCTTGTTCCCGACCTGGAGACAATAAATCTCTGCCAAGCTCCAATAGATGAGGGCCACGGAAGGGAGGTGACCTGCTGATTATAATAGCAGGGTCGTGCATCGTTTTACAGGGCTGGTAATTAATTTTCAAGAGCGTGACGAGGCTCGGCGGCCCCCTCGGAGGAGGGACGCGGCTCTTCCCCAGCGGCGGATGAGACGGGATTAGAATCAATTCCCAGCACACCACTGGTGCTGCCTTTTGGCAGGACTTAATCAAAATCACTCCCAGCACATCTGTGGGGAGCTGGGGATGGAGAATCTCCAAATCTTGTGGGTGCTGGCGGCAGCACCCAGCACCCCTTGCCGTGGTTTTGGGCTGGGTGAGCCCATCCAGGAGCAGGAACGGTCCCTCCGTTTGTTGCAAACATCTGGTGGGTGCTAGGGCTGGTCCCAGGGGGAACACAGGCAGCTGCCATCAGGAATTCCATCAGCTCAGCCCTCACCTTCCTCCCAGCCCTCCCACCCAGGAACGGGAGCCAGGAGCTGTCTGGTTCAGAGCGGGACCCTTCGGTTTGGTTTTTGGGGTGGGATAAACTAGCCAAGCTGGCATTTCTTGGCCATGTTGGGCTCTACCCAAACCTGAGGGAAACAGCCCCAAACCAGGCATTTGCATCAGGCCAGCAAGGCAGGAGCTCGTGGATCTGCAGGGGCAGGTGATTTGCTTCACCAGGCGCTAGCTCCCTGCTCTATCTGCCAAGCAATCGCTCGGGAGATGGTTTATTTGCTGACAAATTCCGATGATTTACAGACAGCTCCTAGGACATTTGCCACATCGTAGTTTCAGCTGCTTCCACTGACACCTTGGCCCTGAAATATCACCTGTTTAAAAGCTACATCACGGTGGAGATGAGGACATCAGCGCTCGCAGGGCCTGCTCATGCATCTCCTGGGGCCAAGGGTTCCGTGATGCTCTGGAGAAGGATGAGGAGCTCTTGGCTACCCAAGGCCGTGGCCACAAGCCAGTTTCCTGGTGTGCCCTTGCTGCTTGCTCAGCTCCCACCCACCCAGATCATCAGCTGAACCCCTGGGGAATGCCTGCAAGGACAGGGATGCGGAAGCACCATCTCACTCATCCTCGGTGGTGAAAGCAGGGGGAAAACAAAACCTTTGCCATCCAACTTCGCAGGCACAGCCAGGTCCCTCTGTCTGACGGCACACGATGACTTCCAAGACATCCCTCCCAAGGGGACGAAGGGACGCGCCAATGTCCCCAAGTCCTGCCACGTCGCAGCCCGCGAGCCACGGCGCCGTCATCTGTCTCCAGCCGGTGCCAGGCAGGCAGTAAATCTCTCCCATCTCTCGGTAAACATGTCACCTCCCCGAGCCTCCAACCATCACCTGACAGCAGCGCTGTCAGCAAGACAGATCCCCGGCTGCCTTGTTTACCGCACTCGTCCCCAAAGCCTCTTTTGGCTGGAAATGACTCAAAATGCACACTGGGCCCTGAGGAAGGATTTGGGAACCTGGAATCGGGATCCCCACCAGGATCAGAAAAACTCCACGCTCACAAGAAGAACCACACACACCCCCCCCCCGTGAGCCCCCAGCCTCCCAGAGCAGCCCCCCAGCTCTCACTGGTGCATTTCTTGATGCTGCTGCCCTTCCTCAGCGCGTGCCGGCTCAGCTTGCAGTGGAAATTCTCCTCCCAGAACTCGGCAAACCAGATGTTCCTGCGGTTGTTGTCCAGGGTCCTGCTGGAGAAGTAGCGGTCGAAACCTGCCCGGGGAGAAAGAGCACGGAGGGGATAAATCCCGGGGATGACAGAGGGATGCATCACACACTCCCCAATTCCCCAGGCAGAGGGGAAGGGAGTTCTTGCGAGCAATAGGGACACATCAGAGTGTGGTGGGATTGTGTCCAAAGTGTCACTTGGGCAGAGATGCAAGTGGAAAATCCACTCAGGGGAGATCCTCTGCAAAGCAGAGACTTTCTGGGACTTTGAGAGCAACAAGGAAATGCCTCTCTAGGTACACTGGTGATAAAGGGAGAGGAGGGAAAACACGGCACGTGGAAAGTAAGGAGGTGACTGGTGGGCAAATCAGGAGGTCTTTAAAGTCCACGGTGGTTTCACAGCCAAAACCTGCAGCTGAGGAGGGCAATCTCACCTCTGACTGAGACCCTCTTGGGCAGGATGGTGACAGAGCCCTCGGCCACCTCCTCCAGGTGCAGGACGGGGGCAATTTTGGAGCCCCAGCTGTCCGAGCCCATCCAGATGAAGTGCCCCGTCTGGTTCGCCCTCTTGGCCGCCTCCAGCACCCTTCTGTGGAAAGAAGCAGCAGAGGCTGGGCCACCAACTCCTTGTCTGGCCCCAGGGCAGTGGGGACACCGGCACAGTGCTGGTGGCATCTCCTGCTCCAGGCACAACAAAATCCAGCGGTGCCACTCAGCTCCCGCACCCTCTGTCCTCCCAGCCCGGGCACACAGGCTGCTTCATTTGCATATTTGCTGACTGGTAATTGAATTTCCCCTTAATTACCCAGCATTAAGAAAGGAAAAAAAAAAAAAGAAAAAGAATCAGGTTATGCCGCAGCAGGCAGGGAAGGCAGCAGCGTGGAGAGCACGTGCCCCCAGCATGGCCAGCCCGGGAGAGGAGCAGCCAGTGCTGCCAGCACCCAGCATGGAGCTAAACTGGACTCAACTGGGCTCTGCTGGGCTCAACTGGGCCCAGCTGGGAGCAGAGATGCCATCAGTCCTGCTGAGCATCCCTCCTGGTGCCAGACACTCCTGCACACTCCTCCAGTGCCAGCCAGGCCAGGAGCTCGGTGGGAGGATGGGGACAGAGCTTTCCTGGATCTGACCCTGCGGGCTCTGCCTCCCGGGGCTCACTGTCCCCTCAGGGGCTCCTGTGGGTCCCCAGCCATGTGGGAGCAGGGCCCAGGGCAGCTCCATCTCCCCGTGCAGAGCCGAGGCAGGCTGTGACTCAGCCCCCACGTCGGAGCTGATCATTTCAAGTCCAGATGGTGTTTGAAACGTGTAATAAGGGAAAAACCCCATAGAAATCCAGCGGAGTGCAGACGAGATGGGAAGAGGCAGGCATGCTCTGAGCTCATCCCAGGCTGCCCTGGGCTCTGGGCACATCCCTCCCCAGGACAGTCACAGCCCATGTCCCACTCTGTGACAGCAGCACCTCCAGCTGCCCCTGCTCCCTGTGCAGGGCAAGATCTCCCCGGGGCAAATCCAGGAAATTCCCGTGGGATTTCCCATGATTTACACCCAAACTGAGCCAGGCAAGAATTCCAGCTACAACCTTCCCAGTCTGTCCTTCCCATCTTCCAGGTGACCATGGAGAACCCCACTCCTGGGCTAGAGGAGGCTGCAGAAGCCCCTGCCCAGAGCTGCAATCCCGTTTGGATGTTTCCAGAGCCCTGACAACAGGACCTGCCATTTATCCTGCAAAGTAAATCCCTTTTTCTCTCACCCCCACCCGATGTCAGCTCCACAGACATTTCTATTAAGGAAGGAAAAAAAGAAACTGGGAGAGTTTGCACATCTGATGTAAACTGATTTAAACTCGCAGTTTACCCACATTTACATAATGTTTGCTGATTAATAAATTAGACACTTAGGAAATCAGGGGTAGCTCCATGTGAATCATTCTGCTCCATAAACAACAGAGCTGCAGCCACTGCTTCGCCTGCAGAGCAGCTCATCACCCTCGAGTGCGGCCACGTCGTGGCCCTGCTGGGCTCAGAGCGCTGGGGAGGTCCCCAGAAGGTCCCTGAAAGCTCCCCCAGATCTGTTCCTCTGCCACGCTGGGGCTGGGGCTGCTCTGCAAAGCACAGCCAGTGCCCGGGTCCTGCCCCGGCCGGATCAGAGCAGTCCCTGCGTGGTGTGAAGCAGCAGCTCGTGATGTCCAGGGCTGCCAAAACCGACGGGAAGTGGGATTTTCCTCTGCTGGCTCTGTGTGGCTGTGCTGGATGGCAGCCACTTGCCAGGTGGCTGCTCTGAGTGGGTCCCCAGTGCAGACACTCCCTGCCACGCCACACCTTGCATCCTCTCCCCGCTGCAGACACATCCCAGTGCATCCCAGTGCATCCCTGCCCAGACCCCCCTCCACACCTGATGTCGTCCTCGTTGGCGAAGATGATGACGGCGCGGGCGTGGGAGGTCTCCAGGAGCCGGCGGATGATCTTGTCAAACTCCCCCGGCTTGGGCTCCCTCGGGATCTTCACGGACTGGGCCACGCAGACCCCGCCTGTGGCAGAGAGAGCCCTGGCACTGAGACACCCCACGGGTCCCTGTCCCCTGGGGATGGCCCCTCTCGCAGGGCTCCTCAGCCCGACAGGCCAAGAGGGGCTGAGCACTTCACCACCTCCTCGGACCAGACCTCCTGGCCACCACCCAACCCCCTGGGACATGTCCCCCAGCCCTCCCCTGACCCCTCCTCTCCCAGGTCACTGCCTTCACCCCTCCTCTTCCCCCAGCTCAGCCCTTCTGCACCACATCCCCTCCCACCTGTATCTCCACAGCTCCTCTCTGCCTCCCACTCGCTCCTCCGGTGCCTGTCACCTTCAGCCACCACCACATCACACTCCAAACGTCCCCAGGACACGCACACAGTCCATCCCAGCAGCTCAGTGAGGATTTTCCAGCCAGTTCCAAGCAGCAGCCCCTCCCCAGCCCAGGATTTGTAAAGGGTTCTGCACACAGAATGGTCAAATCTGGCAGAACCACCCCATGGGAAGAACAGACAAGCCCTTCACCACTGAGCAGCCAGGCCCTGCAGAGGGGTTTGATCCCATCCCTATGGCACTGGCCAAGTTCCAGACCAGCTTTCCAAGGAGCCATTGCAAAAGCAGGTAATTAAAATTAAAAGAGACGATTGGAAGAGCCCCCACACTTCACTGCTGGGCTCCCACCCTCCAGCTCCAAAAAGCCAGAGCCCTCCTGCTCCTGCATTTCTGCAGATGCCAATAAAGAGAGAGACGGGAGAGAATTAAACATTGTGGGACCTTCTGGATGTAATTGATGGTCTCAATTTGCATAGTAAATGACACGGCTGATGCCTCCTGCCACTAACAGATCGCAGCTTAAGCAAAGGTCAGCACAATTACCACCCGCGGCTGGGAGAGACTCCCAGAGCACGGCCCTGGAGAGGAGCAGGACAGGGCAGGGTGGAGACGGGCTCCAGGAGACTTCACTCCCTGCAGGGCCTGCAGGAAAACTGGAAAAATTTGGCCCCTTGCAGCCAAAACACAAGATAAGGGCGATGTGCTGGGTGCTGAGCAGGCAGGGAGAGCTGCAGGGATGGGGCACAGCATCCACACCCGAGCTCACTGGCCAGGGCTTTCCAGGGGTTCTTTGGGGGTTTGTTTTCCTGTGGTAAGAAATTGGGCCAATTTGCTGCTTGTTTCCCATATGGGGAGCCAGATGGATGGAGAGGAGGGAGTTGGATAAACAGACAGATCAGCCAGGCGAGGCGGGCAGCAGCCGGCAGCGCCAGCAGGACAGGAATGTCCCAGCCTGGGGACACTCGCCCTGGCCACCACAGAGTCCCCAGCCAGGCCAGGGTGTCACAGCACACTGCCAGGGGCCACCATGCAGCTTAATTACAGTTTCCATGGCAATCGGTGGAGAAAATCCAACAAAAGCAGCAGTTTGCAAACACCGAGAGCCTTCCAAAAGCCCTGGCAGGAGCGCGCACACGAGTGGCAGCTGGGGGCTGGCACGGGCACACACCGAGTGCCACCAGGCATCCGTGCTAGGGAGCATCTCCCTGCACACGTGGCAGAGAAGATGGGCCCATAAATAAACAAGAGGTTAAATCGATGGCAGCTCAGAAATGACCGCGATGTTACTCGGCTGCTTCGTTAAATCAAACTAACGAGGAGCACAGCTCCTCCAGGTGACAGCCTGCAGGGCCGGGGAGCCCCTGCTTCCCACAGCAGATGCTGACAATGTTTTCATCTCCTTAATTAATGAAAATGTAATGACCAACAGCAAGAAGTCCAGGGTGTCAGGGGGGCAGTGGCTGAGTGGTTTGGGAAGGGGATTTGCCAAGTGATGCTCCCGCTGTCTTCGCACAAAAATCCTTTTAGTCAAAACACTCCTCTAAAGCCAGAAATCACAAATCCTTTTAGTCAAAACACTCCTCTAAAGCCAGAAATCAAAATGAGGGGTGGCAGCGATGGCAAGGAGGTGTCCACTCCGGTAGGATGGCACAGCACGGCTCCCTGACTTGGGACAGGGTGTGACTCTGGGAGAAGGCAGCAGGTGAGGCAGGGGGACCCCTCTCCTCCTCCCCCAGCTTGGGAAAGGACCAAAGAGGAGCAGGAACATTGGGGATGGGGGGAACATCCCACAGGCAGCTGCTGGAGGCAGATTGGGGCCAGGCAGCCGGAGGATGCTCAGAGGAGATCCCACGAGTTTCATCCCTGGTGCCACAGGACAAGGGGCAAAAAAGCCTGGAAAACCCAGCCTGAGCCCCCTTCCAAACCTCCCCTTCCGACGCTGCCCGTGCCATCCTCGATCCCTCCGGTCCCGGTGGGATCTCGCCTCCCCGGCAGGGACTCTGCTGGTAACGCCTGTTGTCAAACACGGGTCAGGGTTTAATCTCCACCATTACGGCTCGGTGGGAGCGCAGCCACTCCGGCTTCCCCTCTTGATTGCCGGTGCTTAATTAGCTCCTGGCTCAGGGGGTTCTGCCAGCGCACCCGCAGAGCCTGCCAAGCTGGCAGCAAGCAGGGACCTGCCTGAGGGGGTAAAGCAGGGACCGGCTCAGCCGTGTAGGAACAGCCAGGTGGATGTTCCCCCCACCCCAGGGAGGGATCAGCCCGGCAGAGATGGCATTCCCACTCCCAGCTCCCTTCCTAACTCCAGCCTTCCAAAGAGATTCCCGATTCACCGGAGCGGTGTGCTGCTCCCCTGCCCCGGGACTCATCGTTTGTGTCACTTCAAAGCCTCCAGGAAGCAAATGATTACAGAAGAAGCCATCAGGGCCCTCTACTGCACGTGGCGAGACCGAAATGCTGAGCTCAAACCTCCTGCCTCAAGATTTGGGAGTGGCTTTTTTGGGGGCGACCTCCTGGTGCAGCCACCGCGAGTAATGAACCCGGCTGGAACCAGAGAGAGACAGGCAGGGATGTCACATGGGGACGAGCAAAGGCATCACAAATACACATCAGGCTCTTCACTAAAAATACGGAAAACTTAGTGAAGGATGAAACAATAGAGGGGGGGAAATGGCAGCAAAATCGATCCAGGTGCGTGACTAAGGAGTTGGGCTGGGAATATTCCCCTCCTCCCACACCCAAGGTGTGGCACAGGCCAGCTCCGTTATCAAACATCCATCCCAGCCCTCACCTATGAGGGCTTGGAGACAGCAGAGACCTCAACAACGCAGAGCCAGAGGGTCCTGGGCGGGTCTGTCCGACCACCAAAGTGATGCCACAGGTGAGGGACGTGGGGAAACGCTGAGCAGAGGGGCTGGAGGTGAGGGACACCCCGATGCTGGCCCTGCCACCCAGCTGACAGCCACTGCCAGCACAGGATGCTCTGGGATGGATATTGGGAGCAGAATGCACTCAAAACACTTTAAAATGGCTGAAGAAAACACATCCTTTGCGGACTGAACATCTCTGCAACGCTGAAACCCAAAAAGCAGCGCTCTAGTGACTAAGGACTCTCCAGCCACCAGTGCAGCCACCAGCAACCACCAGGGGCCAAGAGCATCATCGCCGGAGCGACCGCAACCATGGGTACAGATAAAAAGATAAATGAATAAAGATGTAACAGCCACCCAGGCCAGTCTGTTGTGGTAGCCCAGGGCCAGCCCCAGCTGCAAGAATAACCCATCTCCAGGGCGAGTTTCCTCCCTGCATCGCTGTCGGAGGTCGCTTTGTGCCTCCAGCAGAACCGCTTTCCGCTGCGCTGCGAAGCTCCGACGTGAGGCTCTGCTAAAAATTGAAACTGAAGGTCAAGTTGATAATGCATCAGAAAGCAAACAGCTTGAGTGCGAGCTGCTAACGACAGCAATGAGCATTATTGCCTGATGGAAATAAAACCCGACTCTGAAGGCTCGGGCTTGGCATGAGAAATGAAGCAGAGCGCTGTGGGGAGGAGAGCGGGAGCTGCTCAGCCTGAGCCGGGTGGGTGAGGAACCCCCGGGCAGAGCCAGCATGGGGGGCTGGGAATAGGGTTGGAGTTGTTGCCCTGGCATAAACACCCCCACAGGGAATCTCCAGCAGTCGACAGAGCCTGGCACAGGCCAGATCATCACCCAGCTGGCGGCCCTGTCCGTCCCTCTGACAGGCTGCAGGCCCCTGGAAGCAGTGACAAATCTCAGGGTCCTTTAGGCTGCTGGAGAAATGCAACTGAGAGCCAGGAATATCCCAGAGATCCTTCACCCCTTCCCAATGGATCTGTGCTTGTGTTTGGAGCCAGCAGAGCCCTTCACACAGGGGAAGACAGAGAGGTGAAGAGGGCAGAGCCTGCTCTTCCTCCAGCCTGGCATTGCCACCACAGATGGCACGGCTGGGGGGGTTGAATACATAAAATAAAGGGGGGAAAAAAGAAAAAGCATGTTTTTGGTCCAGCCTCACCATTATTCATGGCTGTGGCTCTGCTTCCATGGGCAAAGCAGTGTGGCTGACACCCCACACTCGCTCCCAAAGGAGATGCTCCAGGGAGCAGCTCAGAGCCCAGCCAGGGCCCCACGGACAGCTCCCACAAATCCCCACATTCCTGTAGTGTGTCAGGGCTGCAGCATCACCGCTGGCACCACACGGGCTGCCCTCACACTGCAGGCACCGTGGAAATCTGCTTTTTGATAACTAAATTATCACTAATGCACATAATCGCCAGGTTATGCGGATACCCAAATTACAGGACTGCCGCAGCCCCGGATTAACACGTGGCTGCTCTGGCTCCGTGGGCTCTCCTTTACTCTGCAATTACGCTGTCAGATCGTTAACATCTGGTTAGAGGAGCTCGTGGCAACCACAGGTACCTCAAAGGAGAAGAGCTCATGCCACAGCAGGACCACCAGTCACAACCACCACACTTACTGGTGCTTAGTGGAGGAGGAGTGCAGGTTTGAATCGTGCCTGTGCAGACCCTCAGCTGTCCCACAGATCCCCCAGGGGGCTGCACCCATGGATGGGGCAGCAGAGCATCCCCAGCCCCTCCCCAGACCTGCCAGGCACTGTCACACACACCCAGCACAGCCCCTTTGCACCTGGCAGCTCCACACATCCCCTGCAGCCACCGCTCCGGAGCATCCCCACGCGCTGCTCCTCGAGAAGCCACAGCCCCGTGACAAATACTCCACTTTCCAAGTGAAAATCCTGAAGAGCAGCTCCCAGGTTGGATCCCCAGATGGGTTCCTCTGCATACTAAAAGCACAGCCGGCTCCAGCGCCAGTGCACACGCACGAGAGACGGGATTAACACCGCTCCTATTTATAGGGCTTTGATTAGGAGCTCATCACCTCCAAGTTTTTATTCCCTTTATCCATTTATAAGGCCATAACGCAGTTTGACTGGCTCCAGATAGGCCGGTGTCCCACCGACTTTGCCAGAACCTAATGTGCCATTCAGACACACTTAAGCCTGTAATAAGCAGCAGCCTGCACCCTGCAGGGGTTTAACTGTCTCAAAAAACACCCTTTAGCTCCCATCCCAGCCCGTGCTGGGGGGCTGAGGTGATGCCAGAGCCAGGAGGGACCCCAGTGTTGTCCCAGGAAAGCTCGAGGTTTGTGGTAGCAGCACCCACAGCAGCCATTCCCAGGGCTCCTCACCCATCCCAGGGTTGGTGTTCAGGTCCCCACAAGCTCCTGCGCTGCTCCCGAGGCTGCTAATCCCCCCTAAGCATCCCAGAGCTCCCGTCAGCAAAACGCTTTCTGCCTCCAGACAAATCCTCCCAAAGAGTATTTGCTGAGCACGGACTTTCTGCCTGTCCAAAGCCCATAGACAAATTAAAGCACCTGCCCTGGGGGATAATTCCACTAAAATTGGGCGCAGCTCGTGCTGGTGCCAGCTTGATTTTCTGTTAAAACCTGGGAGTATTTGTAAAAGCCTTGTCTTCTGGAAGGCGCCCAGCGCCGTGGCTCAGGCACAGAGGGAGGGGTGAGACCAGCTCGGCAGAGCTGGGGAGCAAGGAGCGGGATCTCAGGATGCTTCCCAAATGCAGAGCGGAGGCAGCCCAGGATTGCTGGTCCCAAGCCTTGCTGGAAAGCCTGGATCCTTGTTCGGGCAGCCCCAAAGCCTGCACTGCTCCAGGGCCATCCCCCGAAGCACAGCATCCGTCCCAGCTCCGCCCGAGGAGCCCAACCAGACACATCCCTCCCTCCCATCCTTTTCTCCTCCCGTCTCAGCCGCTCCCATCCCGGGAGAGATCCACTCACCATCCTCCCTGGACTTCTGGATGAAGGCCTCCACCCCGCTTTCACCGTAGCTGCCCTCGGAGGCCAGGGTGGAGACGTAATTCCACTTGAGGGCTTTGACAATGTCCACCATGGCCTGGGCCTGGTAGGTGTCCGAGGGGACGACGCGGGAGAAGAAGTCGTAGCGGCTGTTGTCGCTCAGGTCCGGCGCCGTGGAGGCGTAGCTGATCTGGGGGATCTGGGATGGAGGAGGGAAAGGCACAGAATCAGGGGAAGGAGGTGATGATCTCCACCCCCACAGCCGTGCCCACGGTCCCAAAGCCTTGCTCTGGAGCAGAGGGAGGTGAGAACTGAGGATGAGCACGGGGTAGGTGGAGCATGTGCCACCATCAGGTGCTCCAGGGGACATCGGGGCTTGGGGACCACCCGCAGCTCAGGAACACCCAGCAGGACCCCAAAAGGGTTTCTGGAGAACTCAGCATGGGAGAGACCAAAGGAAAAAAATCCATAATTCTGCTCTGGCCAGCACTGCCAGGGTCTCCCTTTGACTTCTTCCCCAGGAAGGACGGATCCAGCCCATCCTGCCCCCCCCCAGCCCTAAATAAGCTCCTTAAATTAACCAGAGCCACTGCACCTCTCCTGGCACACTGGAATGATTTAGCACCAGAGGATCAGGCGATGTTTAACACTTACACAGCACTTTCCATTTCCAAAACGCGCCACACATCCTCATTTATCTTAAAGATGGAGAAGGCTTATTAAATTATCAAGCCCAGGTTCTCCCCACCAGCTGTGGGAATCCGAGTCGGTGTAATGCGCCCCAGCCACCTCGCTGGGAGCCCAGCTGGGAGCTGCAGCCCAGGGACGGGGCGTGCACCAGGGCTGGGTGTCCCGACCCTCCTGGCCCCACTCCCTTCCCCCCCAGTCCTGCATCCCCCAGTTCCTCCTCTGTTTATCTGTGGTTTCCCCTCTCCCACTCCCGCCTCTCTCTATTAAATGCGATTCTGGTGTTATAAACCCACGACTCCACCTGAATGCTAAAAGGCCCCTGGAAAGGAGCAGCCACCCTTCTACCTGCCTGCAAAACAGGAGATGAAAAAAGGGAGAGATGGAGCAGGAGTGGGAGAGGGAGAGGAAGGAATCTTTATCAAGGCACAAATAGGATTACTCCCCGTGACAATCTGCTTTGTGCTCCGTTCCGAGGGGCTCTGATCTGCTCGTTGGGGATCTCTGGCTGGAGCCGGTGCATGAGACTCCATTAAAATTCTGCTCAGCAGGTGAGGCGCTCGCCTGGCAATCGCTCATCCCGGGGGGGAGCAGGGGGGCTGCTCCCAGCACGGCACAACCTCTCCCCTTCCCTGCCCAGCCTGCAGGAGGGACACGGGCTCAGGACGGAGGCGCTGCCCACAGCGTGCCCACGAGGGCACAGGCAGCAGCAGTGCCCACGTCAAAGGGGATTTGGGGGCAGGGATGCACCCCTGCCCTTCCAGAGGATCCTTTCCCAATGATTTTTCCCCTGCCAGGTGTTTTGATCTCACCTCTTCCGCAGGGCGCTGGAGATGGAGATGTCCCAGCTATTCCCCACGGCACTGCCATCCCACCCAAGCTCCAACAGCCTGGATTAACCCCTGGCCTGCCCATCCTGCTCCAGCCTCAGCTGGAAAACAAAGCCCAGAAAATACCTGTTGATCCACAGGCTATGGACTGGAAGCTGTATTTTAATAAACAAAAGGAAAGGGCTTTTTTCTCTCTCTCCTCTGCCTTGGATGAAAGTGAAAATAAAATACCAGTTCCCAAATGACCATTTCATAGATTTCTTCTGCCTTTTCCCCCCTCTGCCTTTTTGATAGCCCAACTCATGGCACCAGCTATTTTCTCAGATAAAAGACAAAAGTCCTTTTAGGTACATAAAAGCAAAATGCAGGCAGGGAATTCAAGGTTCTTAGAAAGAAGGATGCAGTAGGAAGAGGGAGCTGGAAACATCTCTGAACTGCAAATTTGCTGCACTGGTGGTCTCTTGTCTGGCTCATCTCCAGCCTGGGACAAACACTCCTGTGTTGAGGAAATTAGAAGGACCAGCCCTCCTGCACCCCAAGGGTTCCTTGTCCCACCAAGAGCAGGGAGTGATCCCAGGGCAGCGGGTGAACCGCCTTCCTTCTTGTTTTGAATCAAAAATCATCACTCAGAAGCATCCTGAGCCTGGAGAAACAAACACCCCTTGGGATGGTGGGAACCAGGGCTGGAGATGTCATCCTGCTCCTCCAGGTGACCTCAAATGCACTGGGAAAGCTGCATTTAGTGCCCTCCATTATCAGGAGGCTCAGGAGCTGCTGTGGTGTTTCCTCCACCAGCAGGAGAAAGAATCCCCCCAGGTTGGGAAGAATTAGGCAAAGGTGGCGATTTCAGCACATCCCAGCTCAGGCTTAAACCACTGATGCCAACATCAGCCTGAGCAGGCAGGAAGAACTAAAAACCAACCAAAAACCAACCAAAAACCAACCAAAAACCAACCAAAACCACTGCAGAGCCAGAGCAGAGCACACTGGTCAGGAGCACCCCACAAGCAGGGGACCCCTGCACCACCCCCCCCATGCCACATACAGGGTCAGGAGCAGCTAATTCCCTCCCCATAATTATTAATTTCATGCATATCTTATGCAAAGCCCTGGTTTGCCGACAAGATGGAATTGATTTAATTAGAATTTCCATCATCGAGCCATTTGGATGGCAGCTTTTAATTAGGGAGAGCGTAAAGCACCGCAGGGGCCGGGCAGGGAGGGGCTGAGCGGGGCTGCTCGGAACTCGGCGCCAGGATGGAACGAGCTGCAGCCCCATCCTGCTGCCCCTTCCCTGGGCACGGGGACAGGCCCAGCATGCAGCCCTTGGCATCTCCCTGGAGAGGGAGAAGGCAGAGCTAAAACTCCAGGAAGCACGGCAGGTGCACGAGGATGCTGTCCCTGATCCCTGCCGCCACCTGTCCCACTCCTCCTCAACAAGCTGTGCCCAGGGACCCCTCAGGGCTGGGGGCAGCCCAGGGGAGCCAGGCAGCTGCAATTTGCTTCAATAAAGTGAAGAGCAAGGAAATGAAGTGGCAGCAGCGGGTGATTAATCAGAGCGTTCCCCGGCCGCTGCCACATCCCCGCTCGGTGAAGGTTCTTCACCCGCCAAGCGGGGAAGCGTGTCCTGAATCGCTCCACCCCGCTGCCCCCACAGCCTCGGGGCACCCTGCCATGAGCCAGGGGGCTCAGCACCGCCAGGAGGGGCTCAGAGCCAGGGGCTGACCCAGCTCTGCACCTGCCAGCCCCAGGCAGCGCAGCCTCGTGGGGCTGCAGGTGCCGAGCGCCCGGCTGCAGCGCGGGCAGCGCCGTCCTCGGGTGAATTATTCATGTTGTACAACAGCCCTGCGCTGCAGAGAGCGCCTGCACTCGCTGCCACCCAGAGGAAACAAGCGCCTCAAAGTGCCTGGCACGTGTCAAAGCCATCCCCTGGCTGCTCACCCCACGCTGAGCGCTTGGGCTCCACCTTGTCACAGCTCTTTCTGGATGGGGACGAAAAACGCACCTCGGATCCCTTTTAGGGGATCCCACCTGCAGGAGAAGGGCCTGGTTTCCTCGACACCAGCACCGCTGTGGTGGTTCAGGAGCCAGCGGGCAGAGCCGGGGCTGGAGAGGCAGCAGCAAGGGCTGGGAAGGAGCTGGAAGGTGCCAGCGCGCTCTGGCAGTGACGCCAGGGAGATGCCGTCACACAGAGCCCAGAGCACGGATTTGGGGAAAGGATTTTCTGCAGGCAGAGCGACGAGGAGTGATGGAACCGGCTTGGACAGAGGATGCCGCATCTGCAAGTTGTTCCACTGATGTACAGCTTTAATTAGGAGGCGGCAGCTAACGAAGGACCCGTTATTTATTTATGGAGTGCAGGAGCGACAAAAGCCCTGGCAGGGAGGAGCAAGGCCAGCCTAGCGGGGAGGGCTGGGGCTGTGCAGGGGATGGAGCAGGCAGAGGTGCACAGGAGGGAGTGTGGGATGGGACAAGGGACCACAGCAGGGAGAGCATCATTTTGAGACAGGAACAGCCACCTGCAGTGTGCTCACGGCCACAGGAGAGAAGGGGGAAAACTGGAGGGGCTGCTGTGCTGGACTTGAGTGGACTCCTCACCCTGGTGGACTTTGATTCACTCTCTGCTGCTTGCTGGATATTCTGGAGCGCTTTCAGATGGGCTGGAGCTCTCCCATGTGTGCTGGAGCCCTCCCCAAGAACCACTTGAGCACTCAGAGGGCTCTCGGAACACCCCGCTCCGGGGAGGGTCCCCCTGTGCCAGCTCCCAGCACTATCCCCCACGCTGGGGGAGCACCGAGGGGGACAGGAGGGACACAGCAACACGGGGCCAAGCAGGAGCAGAGCTCCAGCAAGTGCCATGCCCCAGGGAATGAGCAGAGGCAGCTGCCTGTGCCTGAGGCAGCCAGTGCCCGAGGCAGCCAGAGCTTTGCTGAACCTCGGAGCAGAGTCACCCACGCTTAAAGGTCAGCGGCGGCGTGAAATGGAAGTCGCCTTATTCTCATTTTAAGCATGTCCCTGCCATAAAAGCAGTGTTTGAATAACAAAGAGCAGCAGCAGCACTCAGGTCATGGCGGGGGGAAGAGCCTCCAGAACCCCCAAACCCCCGGTCCCCGCCTGCTGAAGGAATGGCTGTGCCCAGACATTAGCCCAGTCCCATGGGAATGGTGTCCCTGTGCTGGGACCACTGAGGAGAGCACCAACCCGCCCCACTGGGATTCCCTGCTGTCTAAGAAAGGCTGAGATTTTCCTTATTCTCCTCTCCTAAGGGGTTTCGAAGTCTCCATCCTCTACCTGTTCATCCCCCCTGTTTGCATTTCTTCCCTGCCCCGTCGGGCTGGGATCAGCTCTGGATTGAAGTTCTCAGGGCTCAGGATGCACCAGCAGCAGCAGCTGGCTGCTCAGCTGGGGCAGGGCTGCGCCTGAGCTCAGTGACATCCTTCTGAACAGGTCACAGCTCTTTGCCCAAGCATCAAAACTGGAGGAGAAGTGTGAGGGGAAAAAAACAAAAGAACCTAGAAAGACTTCACTTGCCCCCGACTATTCTGACTGTCACTCTCCTGCCTCCTTCACCACTGCCAGCCTCCCTCCTCCTCTCCAGAACAAGTATTCAATCTTTTTTGTCTTGGCAAATAGCTTTTAAGTTCCTCCCACTCCCTCTAATTTATATTATTTTAATTATTGAATAGCCCTCTCACTCGTCGCCTGGAACATTAACACGTTTTTTAAAAAAAAAAAGGGACCCAGAAAAATCAAACTCCATCAGCGATCTGGTTCTTCCGTCTTCACTAACAGCTTCCAGCCCTCCCAGGAGGGGACCCAGCTCTCAGCACGCTGGGCTGGCAGAGGAAGAGGAGGGGAAAGACAGAGGGGGAAACAGCACCAATCCTGCACAACACAGGGGTTTCAGGGTGCTGGGAGAAGGCCAGGATGGGACAGGGCCCCCACTGCCACTGGAGATGCAGAATATTTACATTTCTCCCTCATTTCTGCAGAGGGACCCTTGTTCACACACTCTGCAGCCCAGGGATGTGGCTGTGGATAAACAAATGTACAGCAAGGGGGAAAGGAATTGCCAACTCTTCGGCGTTCCTGTGGCTGGCACAGAGCAGGAGGAAGAGCCCTACTCATCCCACCACAGCCTGAGCACTTCTGGGGCCGGTGGCACAGGACAAATGTCCCCAGCCTGGCTGATGTCCCCTTGGACTGGAGCAGAGCAGCCCCAGCTGTCCCCTGCCATCAGCCATCGCTGCCTCCAGCCCTCTGGCTCAGGTGGGATTAACATTTTGGGGTACAACCCACACCTCTGAAGGAGCATCCCCCAGAAGCAGCACCAAACCCACCCTCAGCCCACCTCCCACCCAGCCCCCGCCACGGGGCGGGAGCACCAGCGCCACGAAGCCGGGGGAGATGAGACAAAAATCCTCCTGCTCCGAGCGTCGTCACCGGAGAGCGATGGAGGAAGGGATCCCCGGGGACCTGGGGGAGGCAGGAGAAGCATTTTAACAGCACCAGCTCTGCCTCCCCCCAGCTGTGGAGGAAGAGGCACACGTGGAGGAACGCTGCCGAAGCGCCCGCGGGGGTCTCGCCGAGGGGTTCCCTTCACCTGGCCAAGCCCTACCTTGAAGAGCCGCAGGATGTTGGCCACCATGATGGACACGGAGCTGCCCGAGGCGCCGATGACGCCGACCACCCTCTCCGGCTTGGTGATGATGGGGGGCCCCCCGCTGACGCAGCGCACCTCGGTGCTGTCCTTCTCGATGAGGGCCTGCACGAAGGTCAGCGACTGCTCCAGGGCGTGCGTGTCCCGCGAGCACGTGTCCAGGATGCGGGCGCCCAGCGTGATGTTGGGCAGCAGGTCGGGGTCGTTGTTGATGCGGTCCAGGGCGAAGAGCATGGCCTCCAGGCGATGGATGCCCTTCTCCTTCTTCAGCTCCCCGCAGGCTTTGCCCTCGGCGCCCCGGCCATGCACGGGGAAGAGCCCCCCGAGCGTGATGTCGCCGTCGATGCGGATGGAGTTCATGTGTGGGTAGCCCTGGCCTTTGGGCTTGGCAGCACCCCCGGGCGCCCACCCCCAGCTCCAGGCACTCAGGAGGAGGCAGAAGGACAAACGCTCCATGCAAAAGTGAGCCCCGCTCATCGCCGAGGCCGTGCTGGGGCAGAGCTCGGGCCGGGAACGCGGCGCTCAGGGGGCCGGGCTGGGCCGGGCGGGCGGCATGGCTCCGGAGGGATCCCGCTCCGGCTCCGTCAGCGGCTCCCCACGGTGCTGCCGGCCCCAGGGGAGCAGCGGGAGGTCGGGATGCAGGAGGGTGCCGGGGTCGGCATGGCTACACCAGACAGGAGAGACAGCAGCAGAGCCGCGAGCCCACGCAAAGCTTCGGGTCCTTCCTCCGGAGACCTTGGAGGGACGGGGAAAAGGGGAGAGAGAAAATTAGGCAGGAGCAGGAAGAGGACATTGGCTGTTCCAGGCTTTCATCAGGGAGATGGTGGAAATAAGCGCTGGGGATTATTGCAAAAAATAGGTTTGGGATTCACCGGGTCTTTGATTCACGCCAGGGGTTTTGGCTTAGCCCAAATTGCATCCGGGCAGAGGGGCTGGTCAGGGCCTTGGGGACACTGCCCCACAGAGCAGCACAGATCAGTGACCAGCTCAGAGGGGGCCCTGAGACCCTGCCCCAACCTGTCCCTTCTTAAGGGAACTGAGAGGGTGGGACAAGTCACAAGACAGTGCTCAGAGTGGGGCAAACCCCACACACACCCCCAGCCCTGGTCCCTGCCTATCCACAAACACCCCAACTTTTTCCCAGCAGGTTTTTCAGTCACCTTCCACAAGCCCACTTGTCTTGAGCCCCACAAACTGAGGTCTGCGTCCTCAGCTAGAGCCAGGCACTGCCAAAACCCAGCGTTCCGGATCCGAGTCACAACCCAGAGCACTGCGCTCCTGCCGCTCTCCCTTCAGGCCACTGATTCCTGAACCAGCAGCTGCTTCCCTTATCGACGGCTTCCAGCAGCAGATATCGACAGCACCTGAGCTGCCCCCAGCAGCACAGCCCCTGCCTCAGTTTCCCCCCGAGGCAGGCTCGCCCTCGTGCCCATCCCTGTCTCTCCCAGCAGCCGCTGACGGATGCTGAGGGCAGCGCATGATTAATGCAGGCACCAAAAGCAGCGAGGAGCCGAGCAGGCAAATGCATTCCCCAGGCAGGACGAGCAGCAACACTGAGACCAAGGAAACAGCTTAAATTAATCTCAGCTCAAGCCCAGAGCCGGCACCCAAGCCCACGGCTGCTGGACAGAGTCTCACCAGCCCCAAGGGTGCTCCCGCTCCGCAGCCAGCCCAGCCAGGAGGACCCTGGCTTCAACTCACCTCCATAAATTATGCACCTCCCCGCCCGCCGCAGCCGCTTGAAGGCCCATCTCCAAAGCGATTCTGACAGCCGGGGCTTTTAAGGAACCACAATTACCCGGTGCCCAGCTCTGTGCTTCCAAAGGCAGCAGGTTGGGAATGCCGCAGCAAAACCCCCGCCCCAGCCTGCCCAGAGAGCCCCTGGGAGCACGGCCCCGCTCGGATGGGGGTCAGGGACAGGGATCAGACCTCTGCACGGTCCTGTCCCCTCTTCAAGGGCCACCCCACGCATCACCAGCGGGCACGGAGCAGGGGAATGTGGCTGCTGCACGGCCTGGGAGCGGGTCAGGCTCTGCCCGTGCTGGGGAGGAGGAGGATGGGGAGGCAAAGGGATGCTCAGACACCACAGCCGCCTTCAGAGCCCCGCACCAGCCAAAAGCAGGTCACCTCTCCCACCCTCGTCCCTGGAGCTGCAACACCTCTGCCCATCAAAGGTGGGATGCTCACACCATGGACCTGCTCCCAGGAAAACCCTCAGAGCCCACAGCAGCTCCCGCAGAGCTGGCAGTGCCCCCAGAGCCCACTGCCTTTCCCTTTCTTCTTTTAAGCTTTTTCCCTCTCTGTTCTCTCCCCTTTGTGGCTCCTTTGATCATATAATCTGAACGAACTGAAGGTAAAAATATCACGGCAGGCAAGAAGAAAGCACAAATAACGGAGAGGAGGAGGAGGGAGCTGGTTCGGATCCCTCACGGGGGAGATGGAGCCGGAGTTACCCAAAGAGCCCCTGCCGCAAGCGGCCCAGGAAGGGGTGACAGATGAGCACCCCTGTCCCCAGCAGCTCCTCAGCCACACACAGGTCACTGCTTCCACACAGCCCAGACCTTGGTTCCACCATGCCTGAGCCTCCCCAGAGCAGCTGCTCCACCAGGGGCACATCTGGAGGGAGGTGCACATCTGGAAGAAGACACCTGCCTACAGCAGGTGCTCATGGAGCAGGGAACATCCTGACCCACACACTCCTGGCAGCGTGGGGCCACAGCCATCCTCCTGTTCCACCTGCACAGCTCCACAGGGGCACCACGAGGGTGGCAATAACATGGTGGGATCATCACTCAGCGTGGTGCTTTCCCCAGCCCCGAAGGAAGCAGCGATTCTGCTTTCTCCTGCTTCCACCAGCACAGCATCAATGAGGACAGAGCCCTCCCATCGCCCTCATCCCCGCTACGCCGCAGCCCGACCTGGATCTGGGAGTTGGCACAAGCACCAACCAAAGCGAGACCTCCAGAGCTCGGGTGTGGGTCACCCCCTGCCCGAGCCAGGGTGGGTGAGCAGCGCCAGCGCGGAGGGAGCCGGTGCTGCTGCCCCGGGACACGCGGAGCCCTGCGGGTCCCGGCACCCCGGACACGGGGCCGGGCAGCACGGTGGCATCCTGCCCCCCTCTAGTGGTGGCCACCGGGCCACCGGCATCGTCAGCCACGGACGGCCCTGGAAGGAGCAGGAGAGGGCTCAGCTGGGCAGGCGAGCCCCTCTTGGGGCAACCTGGTCTGGTGAAAAGTGTCCGTGCCCATTTCAAGGGCTGGAACTGGATGAGCGTCAAGGTCCCTTCCAACCCGAACCATTCTGTGATTCCATTAAATCAAACCCTGATTAAAAATTCCCCCACATCACAGAGATCTCCTGCTGCAAAACCCTCTCCGGTGCCCGGAGGAGCAACCCACCACCCCAGGCATCACCTCTGTGGCTCCTGCCCACAGCTCCTCCTGCACCTCCCCACAGGCACTGCCCAGGCTGGACTGTGGTGGACACACTCCAGACAGACCCCGCTCCCCGGAGCTCTGCCTGCAGCAGGATCCATCATCTCCCAGTTCAAAACCAGAACATTTTCTGGGGCTGGTTAGACCCAGCAGAAGCTGAGCTGGTCACAGCCCAGGAGATGCAGCAATGATCAGCCAGAGCACCAGCACTCACCTGCGCCCATCCCCAGCTGCCAAAGAGCCCAGCTCCACCAGCATCAGACACTCCAGCACCAGCCCTGGCACTGGGAGGGCTGTGCCAGCTTAAGCCACGCTGGTTCCTACCAGCTCCACAGCATCTTTTTGAAAATCAAGGCTATTTCTTTCCCCACCTGCTCTTCCTCCAGCAAGCAGGGCCAGCCAGCAGGCAGCACAATATCCCAATTAGTGTACACTCACTCTTCCTGCTTGCAAGCAGCTACAGGGTACTCCGCTTGGCTCCTGGTCTTTTTAATTGCAAAAGCTCCATGAAGTAGAGCAGAATTGAGACGTGGACAGAGGGAGGGGATGCCAGGTTAAGTTCTCTCCCGACAGGAAAAACCTTAAGTATTCAGGTCCAGTACCCCGGCGTTCGCTCGGAGAAGCAAGGCCACGGTTCAGCAGGCAGTGGTGAGCAGAGACCCCGGATTGTGCCATCCAAACCCCCCCAGTGAGCTCCAAAACACAGCCCCTGCCCAGCAACCCCTCGCTCAACGCATGAACCGACAGCACAACGCTTGTGCAAGCCCGAGCCCATCACCCCGGCGCCAACTCGTCCTCTCTGCAACCAGGTCCTGCCAGCACCCGCCTCAGAGCCCCACGGCGGTGAAAAGCTGGGTACCACCACCCACCTCAGTGCCCCGGAGCATCCCCTGAAGGATGCTGAAGTCCAACCAAGAGCGCTCCCGTAGGGCGCAGACGAGACCCAGGGAATGTTTATCACACCATATTTATATATGCCCTTAACTGCAGCAAGCCCTCTCCTTCCGCCTCCCTCCCGCTGCCAAGCAGGTCAGGGCTAATCCCTCACTTTGAAGGATGGGATGGCGCGGCAGGGGGGGGAAGGCGAGCAGGATCCAGCCCCGGAGCAAGCGGAGAGAGAGCAGCAGCTCACCTTGCGGGCAGGCGGCGCGAGGTGTCCGCGGGCAGCCAGCGCAGAGCTCCAGCGGCAGCGCCTGGCAGGGAGGGAGGAAGGGAGGGAGGGAAGGAGCCGCCGCTGGTCCCCGCTCCTGCCACGTGCAGCAGAATCCCGCGATTAATTTTTTATCGCCATCTGCAATTTGGGACGGTGCTGGCTCCGAGCGAGAGCGCGGCCTGACTGCCGGTGCCCGGCAGTGCCCGCGGCAGCGCGCGGTGTCCCCGCTCCCCATCACACCCACGCCCCGACACTGCGGTCTGGCAGTGCCAGCCCCTGCCCACACCCCCCCGGCGGTGACTCCAGAGACCCCCATCCTGAGCCGGGCTCGCTGCGGGGCCATCCGGGGAACTGCAGGGAGGAAAACCCTCCGTGAGATGCAGCGCCCGGGAGGAAGAGCCGGTGCCCGCAGCGGGCGCGAAGCCGGGGAGGGCGGCGGGCGCGGGTTCACGTTTGTTATAATTAGGACCTGCCACTTCTTCAAGCCGTTGCCTTTCTGGGAAGAGCTGGAAGGGGGTGGCTGAGCTGACAAATCCATCCTCCTCCTGCCTGATACCAAAGTTGAAGCACGTGATGCTCTTTTTCGGGGAGCCGTTAGGCTCCTCCGCAGGGCGATGCTGGCCCCTGGGATGTGGGGCCAGGCCACGGCTCCACTCGAGCTTGGATTGCCATGGGAAAATCCCCTGGATGCTGCTCCGACACCCCAGGGTGCAGCTGAGCACCCCTAAGCCCGTGCCTGATGCCATCCTCAGAAGGGCTTTGCCTGTAGCCCCCCAGCCTGGGGCACCTGGAGCCACCTCTGCCCATGGGGACCCTCTGCCATTACAGAGAGGGACCACCCCCACCAGGACACCCCCTCCAGCCTGGCCACGATCAGGAGGGATCTCTGCACATCCCACCGGAACAGAGGTGGCAGGTCACAGGGAGAAGGGTCTTGTCCCAGCTCTCCCCCGCACAGCCTTGGCCAGCACATCCCCAGAGCATCCCCCGCTGCCTGATGCGGATGAACGCCGCTCACAGGGCACAAACGCGGGGAAGGAGACGAGCTTTTTCTTTTGGCAGTTCTCGTGGTGTTTTCCCGAGCTCCTCGCTGCATTCAACAGATCAGCTCCGCTCCTTCTCTCCATCCTTCCATCCCTCCGCCCCTCCCCGAGCCCTGCCCGGGGCACACGGCCACCGCCGCCGGGCTCCTGCGGTGACCGCCGGCCCTGCCGCCTGCCACCCCCGCCGAGCCCCGAGCCACAGGTCACCTGCAGCGCGATGGCGATGGCACAGGCGGTGTGACTCACCCGCAGCCTCTCCGTCGCAGCCGCCGCCGAAGGCAGCGGGCATCCCCCAGCGCCGGAGCAGCCCACGGAAAATCACCCGGCTGGCAGAGCCCGGCAAACTCATCACACCGAGGGGAGGAGGAGGAGGAGGAGGAGGGCTGGCGGGGCTGCACCCGGGCAGGCAGTGGGAGAGTTCTCCGGTTTTTTCTCACGGTTGCCAACTTCCCCAGCGGCTCCCGACGCCTCAGATCCGCTCGCCCGGAGAGCGCCAGGGAGCGGGAGAGCGCTCGGGAGAGGAACCGACCCCGTGCCGGAGCGGGGCTCTGCCCGGCCCAGGGGCGCCTCCGAGGGGTCGCTCCGGCGCCCAGGGAGGGTCGTACCCCCCACAGCCCCTCCGAGCTGGCCAGGGGAAGCGCCTTCAGCCCTTCGCCGCTCTCCTGTCCCCCCTACCCTGCCCTGCGGCGGCTCTGCGGGCGCTGCCCGCTGCGGCGAGGCGAGGGCAGCCCCCGCCGGCGGCTCGGCCACGGTCACGGCCACCCGCCCCTGCCCGCTGCCTCCTGCCCCTACCCCTGCCAGCCCCCTCGCTCCGGACGAGCCCCCCAGCTCCTCTCCCGGAGCCCTCGCCGGGCAGTGGGCACCTCTGGGGACAAAGGTGGCAGGTTGGGGACCGGGGGCAAGCGGTGCCCTCCGTGCCCCTCGCGGGGGGAGCAGCGGGGCGAGGAGGGGGCAGCGCTCCGCAGTCCCCAGCAATGAATAACGCGATGAGCGGGAGAGGGGGGAGCGCTGGGGGGTTCCGGGCTGCAGCCCCCGCTGTCGCAGCCCCCCCAGCCCAAAAATAGAAGGAAAGGCGGAAAATTCGCCGGAGCGCTGAGGAGGGGGGGAGCGGCGAGGCTGCAGGGAGGGGGAGCGGGGGGCACTCCAGCCCCGGGGGAAGGTGCGGGGACACCGGGCGTCCCGGGGATGCTCCCCCCGCGCCGCCCGCACTTACCCGCGGGCAGTGCCAAGTTGGCGGCGCCGCCGGCCCCGTCTCCGCCCGGTGCCCGGTGCCGCGATCCGCCCCCGGCCCGGGGGCGCGGGCAGCCCGGGGGGGCCCTGCGGCGTGCGGCGGGGGCGGCCCCGGCCCCCCCAGCCCCGGCCCGGCCCGGGAGCCGAGCGAGCCGCAGCCGGGCGGGACCCGCCGCGCTCCGCGCACCGCAGCCGCGGCGAGGAGGAGGAGGAGGAGGAGGAAGAGGTGGAGAAGGGGGAGGAGGAGGGGGAAAAGGGGGAGGAGGAGGAGAGCCGGGGCCGGGGAAGTTTTGCATGAAGAGGAGCTGGGAAGACCGCCGCCGGCTTTGCCAGCCTCTTAAAGCACTAGCGCAGCGCGGGGACCCCCGCCCCGGGGGACCCCCGGCTCCTGGGGGAAGGGTCTCCCCGCCAGGCTGCTGAGGGTCTCCGGCTCCCTGCAGCGACAGCCATCCTCCGATTCCCTTTTCCAGGTGGGAGCAGCTCCCGCAAGCAGCGACGAGGGAGGATGCTGTCACCCCAAGCCGCTGCCCTTCTCTTCTCCCTCCCATAAAACGCTGCCAGCCCCCCGCCCCGCGGAGCTCGGCTCCTGCCTCGCCCGCTTTCCCCGCGCATCCCCCCCGCGGCTCCGAGGAGCCCGCCGTGCGGTGTCGATTCATTAATCCAGAGAAAACACAACCCCCGGTAATGGCCATTGACACATTAACTGCTGCGATCCATCACGGTAATGACACGGCGGCGATCGCTCGGTCACCGGAGCAATGAGGGCACACCCCGGCGCTCACCTGCGGGCACGCGGGGCTGCCAGAGCTCCCGGCCCCTCCTGGGGGGACCCATCCCGCACACCAAGGGGGTCAGGCTGTGGGGAGGGGGCTCTGCTCCCTCCCAGCGCCGAAGAACCGAGCACGGGCCACCAACACACAATTCCAGCCTCGTCTTCCCTGGGGGGTGACTCGTGCTGCTCGTTTGTAACAGCGAAATCGCAGCCCCGGTGAGGGTCAGCCGGGGCCCAGGCGGGCTGGTTGCCCTCGGGAAAGGCTCCTTTTCACCCAAATCCTGGTTAGGAGGCTGGAGAGGAGCCGGTTTTGCCGAAGCACTCGGGATTGCCCAGCGCCAGAGCCGGGATTTGAAAGAGCCCTGGCGTCCCCGGGGAGATGCAGCTCCTGAAAAGCTGCCGGGCCACCCTCCTGCCGCTGGAACATCCCTGTGGGTCCCGGTGCTCACGGGGCGCTGCCCGGAGCCGCAGAGCCACCGCGCTGTTGCAGTGGTTTTGTTTGCAGCAAGAACAAGAGCGGTGCTCGTTGTCACTCTGCTCTAGTGGGACAGAGGGGGGGGCACAGCCCCGCCACCCCCCGTGTGAGCATCCTCAGCCACGGCAGCGCCGATGCCAGCAGCTGAACCCAAAGGAAACCTGTGCTCAGCGGGGAGGGGACACAAAGACCAAGCCCCTGGGAGGACAGGACCCCCTGCCTGCCCCAAGGCAGGGCTGAGGGGACTCCAGACACCACAGGATAAGCCAGGCACAAATCCCTTGCCAAAAGTAGCTTTTAGAGGCACCCTAAGGTCAAGGTCCCTGCTCCAAATCGGGTGAAGCCCTCAGCTCCTGGGGATTTCTGACACGTGTTTGCCTTCAAGGAGAAGCAAGGGTGCTCTGCTCACAGCCTGGGGTCATGAGGACTCCAGACCACCCTGCTCTGATCTTCCCAGGTCCCAAAGAATCCCTGGGGGAAGGTGTTTGGGATAAATTACGAAGAATTTTGGCCAAAACACCACCTGAGCTGCTCCAGCAGCCGGCTCGTTCGGGAGTGCCTCACCTCACTGCTGCCCTGGCTCCAGTGGAAAATCAAAACCCGACTCTCCCAAAGATTCAACCTCCTGAATCCCAGGGACTGCAGGATGCTCTTCCCACCACGGCTGAGCTGGCAGTGCCTCTCTTCTCCTCGCCAAGCCTCACGGCCTGCACGTCTCCCCAGCTCACAGCCTCTGCCAGCCAGAACCCAAAATACCAGCGCAGCGCTCGTGTCACCACCGGGAACACCCAAAATACCAGCGCAGCGCTCGTGTCCCCACCGGGAACGGCAGAGCCCAATTAACATTTGGAAATCCAGCGGAGGCCGATGATTCCCCCGGCACACGGGAAAGGCCAGGGTGGTGCTGCGAGGATGGGACACAGCCAGGGGGTTGCAGGGTGCAGCTCGCCTGCGGGGTTACCCCGAGAGCGGCTCTGCAAACCCCGCCGAGGTCGCTGCCAGGGCTCCCGCTCGGTGCCGGGGTCAGAGCTGATCAAATCCTCCAGGAGAGTCCGATGCCATCAGCAAATGGACACGGAGAAGCCCGCCAGGATCGATATCAGCTCTGCAGGCACGGAGCCAGAGGAGCTGAGCGAGTTCCTCGTCCCGAGGGCAGGGCTGGGGTCTGAGCCCGCTCCCAGCTCCGTGTTCCTGCTCATCCAGGCTGCCCCAGCGCCTCTGGGGCCCCCAGCAGCCTCTCCCTGAACTCCCAGGCTCACAGCCTCATCCTGCCCCAGCTGCCCCAGCGCCTCTGGGGCCCCCAGCAGCCTCTCCCTGAACTCCCAGGCTCACAGCATCCGTGCAGGAGGCTCTGGGTGCCCTGACCCCGCTCATCCCACAGCTGTGCCCAGGCAGGCACAGCTCTGGGCTCACAGCTCCAGCCTCCCTCTGCCCTGGCCCCCAGCCAGCCAGCAAGGTCACCGTGTCCACTGCTGAGGCCACCCAGCGCCGTCCAGGAGACACAACTGCTTGCAATTTGATTTTTTTTTTTTTTTTTAATATAGGAAAACCTGAAACCGCATCTTATGGACTGGACATTCCGGCTCAGCTCTGCAAAAGGGCTTTGAATAATTTATGGCCGAGCCACCACCTCCTCCTTCCTCCCCCATGGGTCACTCCTGTCACAGAGATGGAGGCTCAGGAATCACACCCAGCCCGTTTCATCTGGGGGCCGCACTCCCAGCGCCTGCAGTTGCCTTGGGTGTGAATTCCCTCCTGGATAGAAGGGCGCGGAAAAGAAATCTTTAATTCAAAGTGAAATATTAATAGAACTGTAATTAGCTGTAATATCTACACAATTAAAAAGCAGGAGGGCCGGCAAGAGCTATTTTTGTGTGTATTTAAAGAAAAATAAGTTTGCAGGGTAAGGGGTGGGGGGGCTGGGGATGCTTTTCCCAATTGTCTGAGGGAGAAACGTGGCCGGGAGGAGCAGCAGCGCAGGGACACGGGTCCTGCAGTGCTGGTGGAACAGGAAGAAATAAAAGGACAGGCCAGAAGAAAAGAAAAAAGAAAAAAGGAAAAAGGAAAAGGAAAAGGAAAAGAAAAGAAAAGAAAAGAAAAGAAAAGAAAAGAAAAGAAAAGAAAAGAAAAGAAAAGAAAAGAAAAGAAAAGAAAAGAAAAGAAAAGAAAAGAAAAGAAAAGAAAAGAAAAGAAAAGAAAAGAAAAGAAAAAAGAAAAGAGAAAAGAGGAAGGATTTGAGGAGGAAAAGAAAGAAAGAAGAGCTACGATGACACTTCTGTCCTGCTCCTCAGGGATTTTGTAGCAAAGGGAAGATTTTCACTGATGTCAGGCAGAGCTGAGCCAGAGCAAGAGGACAGGGATGGGAAAAGTCTCTGTGGAAGTGGCAGGGAATGAGTGGGGCGACCCTGGCTCAGCCCCCACAGACATTTTCCAGCAGGAATTGCATGAGCTGCTTGCAAAAAGCCATCAGCTCACCCTGGGCTGGGCAGTCACCGCAGGGACAAACAAAACTGCAAAACAAATCCAGCAGAAGAGAACTCAGCTCGGCCCCTCCAAAAACGCCTAAATAATAGGCCAAGGAGGGGGAAAGAAAAAAGCAGCCTTGGATTTCTTTCCTGAAGAAAGAAAGAGACTCCCACACAGCCCCAGCACACGAACGTGGGTAACAGATCTGGATCTTTCGGGAGCAGGAACAGCACTGCCTGTGCTGGCACGGGCCTGACATTCACACATCGGGTCCGTGCCTCTCTCCAGGAGTGGGGATAATGGGATGCCGAATGTCAGACCGCTTAAATATATCCAAAACTCATTATACGCCTCGTGACTAACAGATCTTGATGGGAAAAGTTGCATTTTAAAGAAGTGCGGGGAAAGAAAAGGAAAAAAAAAAAAAAAGAAAAAGCCCATCCGGGCTTGCGGGGAGGAATTAGCAATGAAGGAGGGATGATTCGGCTGCAGGCTGGGAGTGATGACAACTCCTCCTCCTCCTCCTCGTGAGGAAGGCTCCTGTACCTGTGCCAGCTCCCCGGCAGCCTTTCACCTGCGTCAGGGGCTGTCAAGCTCCCACCAGAGGCTTTGCTGCAGCCCCGGGTCCTGCCAGGCACCCACAGCCCCCAGCTGATGTGGGACCCCCCCAGGGAAACCCCAGGTGACACCAAGGAACCAGCCCTGCCTCTCAGAGGCCACCACGGGGACATTTCTGGGCTTCTGGGCTTTCCCCCACAGCAGCAGCGAGGGGATGGGGCACACGGGGGAGCTGCCATGCTCTCTCTCCTCTTGCTGCAGCCTCAGAGCCTCTTCTGGGGGGTTATTCCTCTTTCCTGGGTGTATCCAGGCCAGAAATCCCGCCCTGTACCGCCCTGCTGCCGTGACACGAGGACAAAGGGCCCGTGCCTGGCTGCGGGAGCCCGAAGCCGGGCAGCAGCATCGCTCTTCTCCTCTACAACACTTCCACCTAACGGCGAGAGAGCTGCTGAGGACACAGCCAGCCCCACGCGGGGACACCCCCGGGAGCAGAGCAGAGGCCAGCACAGCTCTGCCCAGCGATGGACCTGCCAGCCTCACCCCCAGGAGAGAAAAGCTGCTGCTCTGCCCCTGGACTGACCCCGTGGGGTGGTCCCAGCATCTCCAAAACCAGGGAGTTTTGTCAGCTCCGTGCTCTGGGCCCTGCCCTGCCTCCCTCCCGCAGCTGCTGCTCCAGCGTGGGGAAGGAAGAGGGGATTTGGGGGCCTCGGAGCCCAGCCCTGCACCCCACTCTGCTCACAGGAGAGCACGAGGGCTGCTGCTGGATGTGCCCTCCAGTCTGACCCGCCCCGTGCAACTGGTGAGCTGCTCCCATCCCAGTCGGAAGCTGCTGCTGGAAAGGAGGGAAGGGCTCAGGGATGTGCTGAGTGGCCAGAGGTTATTTTGGGCAGCGATTACTCCAAATTTGGGGATTTAAACAATACAGAAACATGAAAAGCTGAGGCACAGTGTTCTCCTGGAAATCCCTCGTCCTGCACCATCAGCAGCTTTTTGTGCTGATGCTTCAGAGAGAGCAGGACCTGCCCTCAAACCAGCACCAGGGTCTCGGCGGTGCCACCCTGCTCCCATGGACCAACCTTCCTGTTCTGCCACCAATTTTGTTTTTTAAAGCCAGAGATGTCCCCCTGTCCCCAGTGCAGCATCCCAAAGGCACAACCCTGTCCCTCAAGCCCGGCATCGGGAAAGGAAAGAAGGACAGACAGCTCTGTCTGCGTTTCCATTTGGGTGCAGGAGGGGTTTTTCATCCCCCCACAGGGATCATGAGCAGCTGGAAATGTTTTGTTTAAATCTCAAAAAAAAAAAAAAAAAAAGAAATTCAAAAAAAAAAAAAGGAGAATAGGGAAGGAGAGAGAACATTTGCTGGTAAAATTAACTGTGACGGCCAGGCAGCACACACTCCCTGTGCACCCACAGGACAATTAGAGGAAAATCTTTACACATTAACTAACACGGAAGGCAGGGATGGCATGGAAGACAACCCCCTCGTTTTTCCCAACCAGCCGTGCTGCAGCAAGGTGCCAGCAGCACCTGGGATGGAGGACATGGGCAGGGGACAGGGCAGAAGGGAGAGGAGAGCAGCAGCACCAGCTCTGGTGAGGGACTGGAAAGCCACAGGATGCTTGGTGGGCCAAGCACCAGCATCTCCAGCACCCACCAGGCATAAGGAGATGGGGGAAAGCAGGGAAGGGCTCCATTCCTTGCTTGTCCCCTCCAGGAAGCCAGAGAAGCTGCTGTACCCCCTCACACACCTCCAGCCTGGCAGCTGAGCACCCATCCCACGCCCGACCCGTGCCAAAGCTGCCCCGTTCGCTCTGCGGGCACCAACCTGCTCTGCCGGCGAACAAACTGCCCCAAAGCGGGGTGGGTTTGCACCAGAGGCTCCTCCAGCACGCCCGGATTGCTGCTGTGGTGGGGAGTGAGGGGCACACTTTGCCCAGCAGCCAGGGAGAGGAGCCCGAGGTGAAGCCCCACGGTGCCGACCCCGGCGAGCAGCGCCCGTCTTCTCCTCCCAACTTCTCCATAATTCATGCAACAACCTCCTGAAAGAAATATCCTCCTCGGACATAAAATATTCATGGCCTCATCCTTGCAAGGAAACACTGTCTTCCTTGGAGTGCTACCAAGCAGCCGAGGCCAGCACGGATTTGCCTCTGCAGGAGGAAAGATGTTGGTCATCGATCGGTGCCGCAGTGAGGGGCTGTGCTGGGGTGACCCCCCCCCAATCCTCCCTTCCCGTGCCAGAAAGCGACTTTTGGGAAAGGCACAACAGGGCTTAGGGAGAGGGAGGAGGGATCCCACGCTGAGCAGCAGCATCCCAAGAGGCTCCCCAGCCTCGCGGCCGCATCTCTGCGCCAGCAAAGTCGTCCCAGGAGGGAGCAGCTCCCTCAGCATCACCCTGGATCCCATCCAGATCCAGCCCAGTCACATCCACCACCCCTCGCACACCACAGGCTCAGGCACCTGCCAGCAGCCATCCCCCAAACCCCTCCAGTCCCCCCAGCTCCTTCCTGCTGCCAGTTTGTGTGCTGTCAATCCATTCGGAGCTCCTTCCCGTTTCCCTGCTTTCGCAGAGCTCGGCAGAGGCTCCAGCCCCACTTCACCGCACAACATTCCAACCCTTTATTATTATAATTGTGGGGGGTTTTTTTTGCTTTTTCTCTCTCCCACAGCTCCCTGAGACCCAGGCGAAGGGTTCCAGAGGTTCTCCCGTGCGCTGGAGGCAGCACAGTCCAGCAAACCCCTGACCCTCGGGACAAGGGGAGATGGAAGCGAATGCATCGCTCAGCTTCGAGGGGCTCAGCGGTGAGGAAGAGGAGGAGGGGGCTGTGGGTGCCAGGGGCAGAGAGCACCCCGGCAGAGCTCTGGGAGATGATGTTTGGGGGAAGGGGGACTCAGCACGGGCTGATGAAGCACGGTGTAGATGGAGCAGCCTGTGCAGCCAGGAGCGGAGCCAGCCTCGGCCAGGGCCAGGTCCCGCAGGGACCCCCGGGGACCCCCGGCTGCTGCAGACCCCAGCCCAGGCTACCGCGCCCGGACTTCAACCAGGGTTAGATTCAAAAGCACCGGAGCCCTGCTGGAGAGCTGCGCAGGCTCAGAAAAACCGGCGAGATAATTTAAATGTCAAGCGAGGCTGAGAAATGAATATGCATGCGCCGATTGCGAAATTCGATGCATATGCAACAAGTTAGGAGACAAAAGAAACTCAAGGATTCTCAGAGGTGTCTTTTGTAGAGCTGTCCCATGCACAACCTTAAAATAAACACACCGACTTCCCAACTTTAGGAGTTTTAGAGTTTTTCTGCAAATCAGCACCTGTACCCTCACTCGCCTCCTAAGCTGTCCCCTGTAGCCCTGATCTCCACTGGACTGGCCGGCCCTGAAACCCTCTCCCTTCACCCCTCACCCCCTCCCTCTGCCCCCCAGCCCTCTGTGTGTCACCCTGAGCCCCCTCTCAGCTGCCCCGCAGCTCCTGTGTGTCACCCTGAGCCCCTCTCCTTTCCCACTTCACCCTCCAGCTGCCCCTGCCGTGTGCCCAGGGTCAGGGTTTTGAAAACCACAGAGCCCAGAGACCCAAAACCACAGAGCCCAGAGACCCAGGCACGCTGCAAGGGCCAAAGGCGTCCCAAGGGGAACACAAAACTGCCACAACGCGGCTCCCTGCACAGCTTTCTCCTTGGAGCCAGCCCGAGCCCGAGGCTGCTTTTACTGCCTAGGGTTATGGTTAGGGTTATGCCTAGGGTTAGGGTTTTGAAACCCTTTGGAAAGCCCTAAAACATTTTTAAACAGTCCTAAAAATGCCCCAAGAACACTCAAAAATACCCCTGAAAAACTCTAAATAGTAATAAGAAAGCCCTTAAGATACCTTTAAAAATCTTTTTTAAAAGCCCTGAAAATGCCCTAAAAGTATCCTAAACTTTCCCATAAAATTCCTAAAAAAAAAAACTCCTGAAAAAAAAAAAAAACCTAAAATATCCTTTAAAAGCCCTGAAAAAAACCTTAAAAAACCCTAAAAGAACTGCTCAGCCCCTAACCCGTACCTATCACTCTCTAGCCCACAAACATCATCCCTACCTTTTAATTGGGGTCTCTGCCTGCAGCTGCTGGGGGGTTCCTGGGGCTGTCCCAGGGAGGGTTTTGGGGCTGTCCCACCACTGGGGTCTCTGCCTTGTGCTGCTGTTGGGGAAAACTGGTGTTCTAGGGGTGCTTTTTAGGGTGAGCTCAGGGCTGCTGCACCTGCACCCCAACCCTACCTGATACCCTGTGTCCTTTGTCCCCCTAACCCTCAGCGTCAGCTCTCCACCTGCCCCCCAGCCCGCAATGTCTGTGTGTCACCCCAAGCCCCTGACACTGTCCCTTGTCCCCCCGTGCGCTCTCCGCCCGGGCAGGGCGGTTTTTAGGGCGAGCTTAGGGGCAGCAGTGCCTTCCCGCGGAAGCCGCGCTCACTGCAGCCGTGCAGCGGAACGGAGCCGGCACGGGGCATCCCTGCGGCCCGGGGGATGGGGAGAAGGTGTCTGGAGCAATCGTTATCCCAAATCGTTATCCTGAACGCACACACACACGCAGGGCTGCGGTGGGGACTGTCCCCTCCAGCCCCCAGGTGTGGCACAGCCTGAGCGAGAGCAGCATCGGCCTCCCATCAGCTGGGGCAGCGGGTGACACACAGGTTACACCTCCACAGCCCCCTCAGGACCCTTCCCGAAATCCCCAGGGCAGATCCCTGCTCCAGCCTCTTCCACATCCTTCTGTTTAGGGGCGGCGTGGGTGCCGGGGTGGGCTCGTTCGGGGCTGTTCTCTCCCACCCCGCAGGGACTCTGGGACCGCTCGTCAGGGATGGGAACAGCGCTGTCCTCCCCCAGCAGTGTCACGGGGAGCCGCCCCCCAGCCCGCAGCCGCCGTGCCGTGCCGTGCCGTGCCGTGCCGTGCCGTGCCGTGCCGTGCCATGCCTGCCGTGCCGTGCCGTGCCGTGCCGTGCCGTGCCGTGCCGTGCCGTGCCGTGCCTGCCGTGCCGTGCCTTGCCGTGCCGTGCCGTGCCGTGCCGTGCCGTGCCGTGCCTTGCCGTGCCGTGCCGTGCCGTGCCTTGCCGTGCCGTGCCGTGCCGTGCCGTGCCGTGCCTTGCCGTGCCGTGCCGTGCCGGGCCGTGCCGGGCCGGGCCGTGCCGTGCCGTGCCGTGCCGTGCCGTGCCGGGCCGTGCCGTGCCGTGCCGTGCCGGGCCGGGCCGGGCCGTGCCGTGCCTGCCGTGCCGTGCCGTGCCGTGCCGCTCCCCTCGAGGGGAGCCACGCGTGCGGCTCCGCTCCCACACACGGAGGAGCAGTTGCCAAGGGAGCCGCTCCCCGGGCCCCGAGCGGGCTGGGAAGGTGGGTGACAGCCTGGCAAAGCCCCACCCGGCTGCTCTCATGATGGGTGGGGGGTACGGGAGGAGCACCCTGCCCCTCGGTGAAGCCGGGAAGGCGGGGAGGGCGATTTTCCTGGGCTGGGGTCGTGGGGATAAGCACAGCCTGCTCCCCCCTGCGTGGGTTTTGGGGGCACGGAGGGCTGGGGCGCTCAGCCCCATGGTGCCTTCCAGCCTCACGGACCCCCCCTCCCAGCCCCACAGCCCCCCGGCAGCCTGTCCCTGCCATCTGAAAGATGAGCCCCTGGCAGAGCCATCGAGTAACCGGAGCCGGCAAGGAGCGGTGACCCCGGCCCATCCCGTTATAGCCGGCCCTAATCCCGGCCCGGCTGGTGTCACATTCCCCGGGGAACGGGAGAGCTGCAGGGACACGCCATGTGCCTGGGAGTCCCCCTGACAGGGACAAACCCGCTGTCCCTGAGCTCTGGGGGACAAAGCGAGCGGCACGTGGAGGGCTCAGCCCTGCAGCCGGGTCACCAGCACCCCCCGAATGTCCCTCCCCAGGGGACAAAACACCTCCCCGCGGGCTCTGCCGGAGGAGGGACAGGAAAGCGTTTCAGCCCTGCCCGGCCCCACTTCGCCCCCAGCCCACGGCAGCACCGGGCAGGGATGCTGGGACTCATCGGGGGGAGCACCCGGAGCCCCCCCTCCATCCCGCTCCACAGCCGGAGCCTCTCCCCGTTAGGTGGCAGCAGGAAACCGCAGCGTTGGCTTTTCCGACCTAAATTATTCCATAATTCTGTGATTCTGGCTGCGTGTGAGCGCGTCCCCCGCAGGAAAAGCTGCCGGTTCCATCCGAGGACGCTCCATCCCGCCCTGCCGCCTCGGGTCACTCACTGGCCATTAGGTGACCCTCTGCCCGCCCTGACCCGTGTCCTCCCAAAGCCCTTGGGTCAAACCCCCCAGGCCATGGAGGGGACACCAGCAGGGCTGCTCCGGCTCCCGCTCCTTCCCTTTCACCCGCAGCCAGCTTGGCCCCACTCCCCGTCCCGTCACCTCCGGCATCGCCTCCCGTTCCCGTTCCCGTTCCCCTGCCTCTGTGTCACCCCGGGCCCCCCTGTGCCCCCGGAGCCGGGGCTCTGCCAGCAGCTGAGTCACCCCGGTGACCGGCACCTGAGTCACCGGGGCGAGGGAAGTCCCCCGGTCCTCGATGCTTTTCCAACCGGAGCTGAGTAAACGGGAAAGTGTCAAGGAATTTGGCTGGGAAAAGTGTTTTCTTGGAGCCCCCGGTGCGTCCCCTTTGCCACAGCGGACTCAGAGGTGGCCAGGGAGTGGGGGGCTCCTTCCCTATCGCACAGAGAGATTCCAGGGCATGGAGGAGCTAGGAAAGGCTGGGAAAAGCAGGAAAAACATCCCTGTCCTTGCACCGCGTGTCCTCCAGCCCCTGCAAGCGCCTTGCAGCGCATCCCCCCGTCCTTCTTTGGATGCCGCCGGCGGTTACGACCTCCTTGGCTGCCCCGATCAGATCTGATGTGCAATAAAACGCCTTGATTAAAAAAATACCAGGCGGCCAGACCCTACTGCGAGCCCGCCAGAGAGCCCTCGATGAATGACCCCTCGCATTCCCCTCCAGCGCGTCCCCGTTAATGATTTACAGCGGCTCCTCCCCTCCCTCCTCCCCCGCCATCGGCACCCCCAGGCCAGGGCAGAGGGGCAGGGAGGGGCTCCAGGGAGCGCCCGCAGGGATTTTGTCACCCCCTGGCACATTCCCTGGTGGGAATGGCACAGTCCCTCTGGTGGGGACACCAGAGGTGAGGAAGTTGCCGCCACCCCCAGCACGGCTCAGCCGCATCCTTGCACAGGGGAAGGGCGCAGGGCTCCATCCCTGGCGCTCCCCCGATTCCTGCCACCTCCTTCCTGCCACGGGGGACCCCGGCCGGGCTGGCAGCCTCCCCCCACCCAGCTGAGCCCCGGCACGCTCGGTGCACATGGGCCGGAGGGTGGGGGAGCCGGGAGCGGGGCCAGGGCTGCCCCCCGCAGCAGCCCCAGGCTTTGTGCTCCCGGCACGCAGCCCCGAGGAGGTTTCATGTTACTGGGAAACTGGGATGGCGGGATGTTCCCGGGGCAGCCCCGCAGACAAAAGGCCATTGTGCAGCTGCGCAGCGATGGCTGCAGCCCCGGAGCATCCCGCTCCCTGCCGGAGCCAGCAGCCACCCCAGGCCCTGGAGGTGGCACAGCCGGTGTTGGAGGAGCACAGGGAACCCGCCAAGGCCTGAGGAGCTCCCCAAAACTCAGGGGATGCCTCAGCAGAGAGTGCCCAAGCCGGAGCACCCCACACACGGCCCCTTGCCCATCCCCGTGCCAGCAGCAGCCAAAACGCATCCTCTCCATCCCGGGGGACACGAGTGGCACTAAACCAGACCCTGCTGGCACCGAGTAGGGGTGACGGGCAGGGACATGTCCCCACAGGTCAGGACGTGCAGGTGAGGGGTGGCTGAGCCTGAGCCGCTTTCCAGCCCCACCGGCTGATCCTGCTCGCCCTGCGGCCGCCATGGATCAGCCTGTGCTGCCTCAGGATCATCAGGGTACAGGGAGTTATTTGTGTGCATTTCCCTGTGCGGGGGCTGTGCTTATTGCAGCCCAGGGCAGGGAGCGCCTCCAAGCCCTTCTCCTGCTCCCACCGCCGCCGAATTCGCCTCTGAACCCCCAGCTCCCGCCGCGCCCCATTAACTGCTGCTCCAGAGGCCCTGCAGGCGACAAGGACACCCGCTCGTAATTAGCCAGGTGGCCCTCCTAATCACCCAAGAACCTGAGCTGACTCAGAGGCTCGGGTTTCCCCTTTCCCAGGGAAATTAGCAGGAATTAGGCGCCCAAATCCCGAAGGCAGCTTTGCAGAGCTCGGTGGCAGTGCCAGGACGCAGGGCAGGGCAGGATAAGATGTGCGCCACTCGGGGCCACCCTCTGGTCCCCCATGTCCCCCCTGGGTGCTTTTCGGGACACCCGATCAGCACCTGGGGGTCTGAGGAGCCCAGGGAGCCGGGGGTGACTTCAAGCACCTTTCTTTTTTTTTTTTTTTTTTCACTTTCCAGAGGTGCGGCTTTTCCCAAGCTCTGGGCACCCGTTTCACCATCAGCTCTCCTCTCGGGCCTGAAATATTTGCGAAATAAATCGAGATAGGAGCTCGTTCACGTATGCACGCCCCATTTGCAGCCCCTCGGGCACCCCACGGCGCTGGCCCGGGGCTGCGCCCTGCAAAGCCCGGCCTCAACCCGGCGCTTTAAGCCTGGAAGTTATCAGGTGATTCAGGAATTTGTCCCCAGAATGGGGCAGCGGGAAAACGCTGCCCTGGTGAGAGCTTAATCTGCTCCAGGGGTGAGAAGGAGGAAGGAGCCATTTAATCAAATTAACAGGCCTGCTTTGGGGTGGGTCCGGGGCTGTTTGGCCACATGGGGCTTCATCAATGGGGCCATCGGGGAAACAAAGCCGGGAGGGGAAACAAAGGCCACGTCCCTGTCCCTGTCCCCGTCCTCCCGCGCCATGGCCGGCCAGCCCTGGGAGCAGCCGGACCGGGACATCCCATCCCCGTTCGCATCCCGGAGGGGTTCCCAGCGTGTCCGGGACACCGGGGCTGCCCGGCTCCGTGCGATGGATGCCCCCCGGCTCGGCACAGGCTGCTCCGCCGTGCCCCGCGCTGGGCTCGGCTGCGATGGGGGGGATAATAAATCATTTGTTTCCCTGTTTCAAGCCATGTTCAGCTTCTTCTCTGGCTGCAGAACTCAACCGCGGGACGGGGGGGATCTTGCCCAGCCCCGCTCCCAAACCCACTGGGCCGCGAGCTGTAAATGAGGAACCCGACGGCAGAAACAAAAGTGAAAATGTTCGTTCCGGAGCGCAGCCCTGGGCTCGGCTCCAGCGCGGTTTTTTTCGCTGTTTCGCCCTCCTCGCACGTGGCTGTGTGCCTGTACCTGCCTGCTAGGCCATCTCCCCACCTCTCCCTCGTCCTGGGCCACCCCTGCAGCTCTGTCCTGCTCTAAAGACCGAGTGGTCACCCCACGGCTGAACTCGGGGTGGGGAGACTCCAGCGTGGGCTCGGACAGGGGGGAGCTGCCGAAACTTGGAGGGATTAAAGCAGAGCAGCCCCGGTGGTTTGCAGAACTCGGGCAGCTGCCATTCACGGGCGCTGCACAGCAAATAACGAGGGATATTAATAACAGCGAGCCTCCGCCAGCACACAAGTTCCTCCTCGGGCTCAAAGGGGGAAGCCTGAGCAGCAGCGTTGGGGTAAAAGGCACCCTGGCACATCCAAACCCAGGCAGGGCTGCCTGCAGGTGGAGAAACGCTGATTTTAATTTCAAATCTGGGTATTTGGGGTCTGCAAACAACCCCTGGCTGGACACAAGGCCCTGGGACAGGGGAGACCCGGCAGAGCTTGGATCGGGAGCTGCCCGGGGTGCGGGCAGGGTGTGCCTGCTCTTCCTGCAGGTGTTTGGGAACAGAAACGCTCTTGCAGGAGGGTTCGGCCCCATCTTTGTTTCATTTTTTAATTGTGACACAGGGACACCGCTCTGATGGTGCTCTAGGCAGGGGAATTTGTAGGGGATTTGAAAGATCCAAATAACGGTTAGCAGAAACAAGTGCCCCAAGCCTGGCTGGGTTTGGTTTGTTTTTCTTCACAAGCATTCCCTGCCAGAGCAGTTTTGCACAGGCAGATCCTGATTCTTTCACATTTCATCTTTTTAAGGGTCTCCCTTTTATTTTTTTTTTTTAATCTTTTAATAAAAACTTTTCTGAAACTTAAATCCAGCAGTCTGAAGTTCAGATCCTCACTTCAGGATGGTCAAAAGCACCTAAATCAGAATTTCCATTGTTGTTTTCTCAGGAGTTTGCAGAAATTTTGCACTACGGGATGCTGAGCTCTGGATTTCCCGGGATCCCATCAAGGAAAAGCACCACAAGACCCCAAATGCTCAACCTGTGTTAGAAGCACTGCCCTGACACAGCGGGGCCTGGTTTTTGGGGTACCTCACTGCAGAGCTGACTCCAGACTGACCCAAACCACTTCCAAACCCACCAGAGGAATTCTGATCGAAGCTCTTCACTGCACACTGAGCCCACACCTGCCTAAAGCCCAGCAGAGCCGCGGGGCCACGCAGAGCCCCCAAACCCCAAACTGCGCACTGAGCAGCGCCCGCTCCCACGGCAGCCTCCCCTTTTGGCAGCGGCGCTGCAGAAAGGCATTAAATCAATACCCCAGCACCATCCAGGCTGCCCTGGGGGCCCCGGGGAGGGAGCCCCCCACTGCTGCCGCCTCCACACGGGGACCCAAAGCTTTTGTGGGGGCTCACCTGGTGAGGAGGCAGCAAACAGAAGCAGCATCGTGCTCTGGCCATCGGCACATGGCGATTGCCCCCACACCAAACCCCCCAAGCCAGCCCAAAATATCTCTTTGGTGCTAGTCCGTAGAGGGTTTTTTTTTGTTGTTTTGGTTTATTTTTTTGGTGGGAAGATGGGAATTTTGATGTTACACTTGATGAATTTGCTCTAGAATTGCCTCGGAAACCTGGGGAGGTCTGAGAGCGTTTGTTGAATTTCCTGTGTGTCCTATTTTATATTTATTAAATCAGAAAATCTGGAATGATCCCTTTGCGTTTGCTGCTCAGTCCTTCCATGAGCTCTGTGTACGTGGGGGGGGCTCCTGGCAGTGCCCCCAAATCAGGAGGAGGGGACCCCAGACCCAGCTGAGGCATGAACGACCAGGTCCAATGTCGCGCCCAAAATACAGAGAGGGGAGAGCCGCGGGTGTTCCCATGGGGGGGTCACCCATCGTGGGGGCATCACCCATCGTGGGGGCATCACCCATCGCGGGGGCATCACCCACGGCGGGGTCACCACCCCCCTCCCCCGTACGGCCGCAGCCGGGAGCATCCCCAGAGCGGGAGGACGAGGGTGTCTCGATCCTCCCGGGGGACCCTCCGCGGGCCTGCGGGGACCCTGGGCCGGGCAGGCCGGGGGCGCAGCCGCCGCCGCAGCCCTTTGAACGGCCCTATCGCTCCCGGCCGCGCCGCCCCGCGCCGCCCCCGCCGTGATGCGGCCCCGGCTCCGCCTCCCCCGCTCCGCCGGCGCTGGGAGCTCCCTTCGCCTGTTTGCCCTTATTTAATTTCGAGTGTGATTTTGCTATTTTTAGCAGCTGGATCCCCTCCAGTAAGGCTTGGAGCTCGCTCCGGTTTTTTTTTTCCCCCCTCTCCCCCCTTTCCCCCCTTCCTTTTTTTTTTTTTTCCCCCCTCGTTCCCTGCAAATGATTTTGACCCAGCTTCCTTCCTCCTGGAGCAATTTTTTTTCCTCTCTCTCTCTCTCTTTATTATTTATATAAATACGCGGGGCCTGGCGGGGCCGGGGATGCGGGGCTGAGCCGCAGCCTCTCTCTTCTCCTTGCAGATCCGCAGTCGCCGCGGGCGGGGGGTCCCTTCGCTCCGCAACAGAGACCCGCCGGGAAAAACAAAACCGTCAAACCCTCCCCGAAACCCACGGCGAACGCCCGGGATCAAGCTGACTGTGAGTGCCACCTTCCTCTTCCTCTGCTGCGGGGGGCCGGGGCTCCGCTTCCCCTCGCCGCATGCGGGGCACGATCGGCCCCGGCGTGTCGGGCTTTGCAGGGACGCGGCTCGCCGTGCTCGGCTTTATTATCGCTATTAATTATTATCGCTATTAATTATTATCGCCGGTAATTATTGCTGGTAGCAGCGCGATGCACCTGGCGGGCCGCGGCGGAGCGTGGGGGTGGGGGGGGTCGGGCGGGCGGGGGTCCGCTCCCCCCCGATGAGCGACTTTGCTGCACTTACTGGGCTGCGGGGGATGCGAACGCCCCGCACGGCGCCCGGGGGCCCGCACGGCCCCGGGACGGCGCCGGGACAGCCCGCGGGGCCGGCTCCGTGCAAGGTGCGCGGAGGCCGGGGCGGCGGGAGCTGCGCGGGGCCGCGGCGGGGCCGAGCCCGGCGCTCGGGGAGCGCGCACACGCGGCTCGGGGCGAAGTTGCGCTGCCGGGGCTCAGCCGCCCTCCCCCCCCACCCCGGGATGGTGCCCCCGCACCCCGGCAGCCCCGCAGCCCGCCCGCAGCGCCGGCTCCACGAGGGGTTTTATTACACACCCCCCCCAGCCCAGGAGAGGGGCTTCACAAAGCCCTGATGGTGCCCTTCCTGCCTCTTTTCTTTCTCCTCCACCTCCCTCCTTCCTTTCCTTTATCACTTCCTTTTATTATGCATCCCAGGAAGGAAGGGGGGGACTTTGCTCAATGGCAGCCCCGGGGTGGGGTTCGCAGCAGCCCCACGGCGGGTCTGTGCTAAGGAGGAGCCCGCACATCCCTCCCGGCCCGCACCCCTGCCCAACAGGCTCTTCAACTTCTGCTCCACGATTCCTTCCCCTCCTCCTTCCCCATCCCTCTGCCAGGAGGTGCGGCTGGGATCCTTCTCCAGCTGCCATCAGGCTGGATTTTCTGGGCGTGAAGAGCTTTTATATATATATATATATATAAATATAATTTTTTTTTTTTTAAGATCTAAGGCCCCCGCCCGTCTCCCCGCTTCTCCTGGGCCAGTTTGTTTAATCTAAGAGTAGGTGGCAGGAGCGGGGGATTTATGGGGTTATCAGCACGGAGCAGCATAAGCCAGCGCAGGCGGCTGGGAAGGCAGGAGCAGGCCCGAGAGCAGGCGGGAGCATCGCTCCGCGGGGACAGGTTGGCCCTTGTGCTACCCAGAGGTGGCTGCTGAGGACAGCCCGGCTCACGCTGTGGAGCAGAGGGAGCGCTGAGCCTGGGGGAGGAGGGCCCGGCAGCTCGGCATCCGCAGGGATGGAGAGGGGAGGAGGTTTCTTTCCCCCGGCTCCCTCCATCGAGAGGCAGATGTGGCCCCTCCACCTCCGAACCGTGCAGAGATGTTCCCCCCGCCCCCGGCCGCGGGGAGCCCGGCAGCCCCTGCCCGCGTCCCCCACTGATTCCTCCCTGCCTGGAAAGGTTTCTCCCTCAGCTGCTTCCTCTCCTCCATGGCAACCCAGCTGCTCCCTCCCTCCCTCCCTCCCTCCCTGCATGGCTCTGCTGCGTGCGAGCAGGGCCGGAGCTGCTCCCGCCATGCGCCCGGCATCGTCCCACGGGCTGGGAGCACCTCCGGGGCCGGGCAGGTGCTGCCGAGCCGGGGGCATTGCGGGGAGCTGGGGCTGCTCTCGGGAACGGGGCTGGGCTGGGAAGGTGCTGGGATGGGAGAGAAGCATCCCCCGTTTCCAGCATCCTCCCTCCCAACCCCCTCTGCCAGAGCCCCCCCGAGTCCCCTCGGCTCCGGAGCGCCTGCAGAGAGCTCTGAGGTGCTGGAGGGAAGGGGTGGGATGAGGAGGGATGGGTGGGTGGGATGAGGAGGGATGGATGGGTGGGTGGGAGGTGCACGTGCTTTCCCCAGCACCAACAACTTCGCAGCAGCAGCAGCTGTTTTTCGGGGGGATGGGGGGAGACCCAGCGGCACCCTGGTCCCATGGAGGGTCCCCTTGGCATTCCCAGCTGGAGCTGCTGTGGGGTCTGGTCCTTCCCCCAGGGGAGGAGAGCCCGGCAGGGTGGGGGCCGTGCTGGGCCCATCTGTTTCCAGCTGCAGGAGGGGGCACGGAGCAGCTCGAGGCTGCTCTGCCTCTGGCAGAGATTGACTTAAAAAGAGACAAAATCCCGTCCCAGCCCGACCAGCAGCCGGCCCTTCGCCGGCCTAAATCTAAACCATACTTCTTTTTTTCCCTAAGAGACTCCTTGAAGGGCTCTGGGATGCTGTGAGTAATATTTTCGGGGTGTTTACACTACGGCATGGTTTCTGTCTCCCGAAAAAAAAAAAAGACTCCGAGGGTGGTTTTTGTTGTTGTTGTTCTGCACTCATGAGTCACTTCCAGAGGGGAGCAGGAGCTGACGCCTGTTTTTTGAAAAGGCTCAGAGGTCTGAGAGTGGCTCCTCAGGCTGCATGTCCTGCCCACACCCTCCCCAGTGAGGCTCAGTGTCCCAGGGGGCTCAGCACCCTCTAACACAGCCCCGCTATCCCAGCGGCTCCAACGCCACCAGCTCCTCAGAACTGAGCAGTGTTACCCCAGAGGTAGGAGCGTGCCTCCATCAGCACGCACGGCCTCGGAGCTGCCTGTGTTCCTGCTGCCCCACCCTGGGCAGGTGTCCCCAGCGTGGCCCTGGTCACCCCGAGCACCAGGGCTGTGGCAGCAATCCTGCTCCTTCCCGCCCCGAGTCCACCCTGCTGGCTCCTGGGCTGGCAGCTGGGCACGGAGCCACCCCCACAGCTCTGGAAAAGCAGGTTTTCCCTGTGCCCCGGGAAGCAGCGAGGTGGAGAAGGGAAGATGGAGCCTTTTCCTTGGTGGAATTGCTCCGAGAGCGAGGGGGAGCTGCCCAGCCCTTTGGGACATGCACAGGGGGGGTGACAACCCGCTGTCCTCAGGTGCCTGTCCCTAACCCCAGCTAGGCAGGAGGGGCAGCAGTGCTGAGGGTGGGGTGGGGAGCAGGGCCGTGGGACCCTGAGCCCCACGCCAGGGCCCTGGCACCCCACTGGGGACACCCAAAGTCCCTAATGCCACCACTCAGCCCGCCTCAACTCGCCGGTGCCAGCAGCACATCAGGGATTCCAGGTGAAATCTGGAGCTGCTCCTCTCCTTCAGGAAAGGGGCCGGGCTCTGCAGGATGGGCTGGCCAAGCTGCTGCTCCCCGAACGCTTGAGGGGACCCCAGGAGCTGCCCAGGAGCTGGCACTGGCTGTGGGTGGCTGTGCCATGGGCTCGGAGTGCTGCCCTGCAGCCAGGGCATCCTGCTGCCCAGCCGGTGCCAGGAGCATGCAGGGGGCATCTCTCCTGCCCCAGGGTGAGGGCTGGGGGATGTCAGGGCTGGCATGGCGAGCCAGAGCCATGCCTGACTGACCTTCCTCCCTCCCGCTCCTCCTCACCCTGCTGGCACAGACGATGAGTGAATCCAGCGCCAAATCCAGCCAGCCCCTGGCCTCCAAAGGGGAGAAAGACGTGTCGGAGAAGAGGGGCCGAGGGCGGCCTAGGAAGAAGCCCCAGGTACGTGGGGTCCCCTAGGAGAAAGGGGGGGCTGGGCAGCAGGAAACCCCCCCCATACCTACACCCCAGGTTTGGGACACCCCCAGTGCAGCCCCGTTTCCCCTTTGGGCAGCACCTCCCCAGGGCTCGCCAGCAGCAACCCCTTCCTGGGGGTCTCCAGAGCCCCCCCAGAGCTCCTGGCCCCGGCTGGGGGCTCTCCTGCCCCTCCCCGGGCCCTGCTGAACCTGCCTTTGCAGACGGGCTAATTAAAGCCCCATTAGCAAAAGCTGCTCAGAGAGATAAGATGCTGCTGGATTCTTTATAGTACCAAACCCCGCTCGGCCCCCCCGAGGCAGGTGGGGTTTGTGCACATGGCTTTCCTGCAGAAAAGGTGATTTGTGGCTTCCCTGACGCGGCGAGCAGGGTCTGGGCTGAGGGGCCGTGGGGAATGTCCTGCTGGGCTGAGCGGCTGATGCTGGGGGTGGAAAAGGTCCCGCATGCCCAGCTGAAGGACACTCAGGAGCCTGTGCCTGGCGTCTGACCGCCAATCCCAGTGCTTCCAGTCCACATGGGAGCATCCCTGCCCTGCTGGGGTCTGCAGGGACTCCCAGGCTGCACTGGAAGCCCCTCTGGGCATGCAAACCCCCTGTGCTCTCCCTCCAGCAGGAGCCCAGCGAGGCCCCGACCCCCAAGAGACCCCGTGGACGGCCGAAGGGCAGTAAAAACAAGGCCACCCCAAAGGGCAGGGTAGGTACCGGGGATGGGCTGCTCCAGCCGGGTGCTGGTACCACAGCAGGTCCTGTTTGAGCTCAGTTGTGGACAATTCAGGGCAGATCTGCCTCTGAGGTGGGGATGGGAGGAGGACTCTGGCCCGAGGAGGGTGGGGGAGCTGGGGGCCACGTGTCAGCACCGGGACACCCGAGATCGACCTGTCTGCAGAACACGCGACTCACATCCTGCACCCACCTCGTGACTCACGGGGCATCCTGGGGCTGGGGGGGCTCGGGGGGGCTGGCAGCAGCACCCCAGGAGATGCCACTGGGGTGATGAATCCGGCGGTCACGGTGGGAGGCAGGGGAACACCGCCCGCCCCTGCCAGCATCCTGGGGACAGCCTGACCAAAATGCCTTTGTTGTCCTCCTGGCTCAGAAAGCTGCAGTCACACCAGGGAGGAAACCTCGAGGGCGACCCAAAAAATCGGTGAGCAGGCTTTTCCCTTCCCCATCCACCCTGGCAGGGCGCTGGGCACTCAGGGGGCACAGCAGCTCCCCAGAGACCCCCGTGAGTGAGGGGTGGAGGCCGTCGGGTTGGAGGAGCTCAGAGCAGCTGAGCGAGCAGGACGCTGCAGTGGGTGGGCTCTGAAAGCTCTAGACGTGGGGGTTTGAGGAATCCTGCCCACCCCACCTCCCCACGGGCCCAAGAGCAGCGCTGGCTGGCTGGTCCTGCCCCGGGGACGTGCTGGCACACGCCAGCCCGGGTCCCTGCACAGCATTCCTGCAGCCCACGGGTGCAGCCACCCCCTTCCTTCCCTGAGCTGCCCTTCCTCCATTCCGTTTTCCCTCCTTTCCCCCTCGGTTCGCAGCTCAGGCGGGTGCCAGGTACCCGGACAGTTTCATCTCCTTTCCCTGCCTGTCCCAGATTTTGCTCCTTTTCCCACTGAAATCCCTCCCAGAGCCGAGGGCTCGAGGCCGGCTGGGGCTGCAAACCCGAGCTGCCGCGCTGGGGCGTCCCGTGCCGGCGTCGCGGTGCCGGGGGCCGTTCGGGGACCCCAGGGTGTGCAGCCAGTGCGGGGGGGGTGTGGCAGGAGCCTGTCCCGTGCCAGCGGGGCTGTGCCGGGACACGATGTCCCGCTCTGGCAGGCGCGGTGGCGTTTTTGTGAATGAAGAGGGAGGAAGCGGGGGCCGGCGTGACTCAGGCTCACTCAGCCCTGAGTCACCGCCGCGTGCGGGGTCACGGCCGCCCACCCCGGCCTGGGGGCTGGACAGGGACACCCGGGGCTGGACAGGGACAGCCGGGGCTGCCACCATCCCCACCCGGTGGCCACTGGGGGCCCGGCCGTGGCGGTCCCACGCTCAGAGGTGTTGGCGCACGAGTGGTCTCCCCTCCTCGCCGTGAGCCCACCCGGGTGCTTCTCACCTGGGATTTACCTCCGAGCTGGGCTCAGGGCCAGTCCTGGGAGCCAGGAGGGGGCTGTAGCTCCGTTTCCCCCCTTTGCACAGGGGGTGTGATGTGCCTGGCCGGCCCCTGGCGCAGTGGAGCGGGGCTGCGCTCCCCGACACCCCCCGGCCACGCTCCCTTGCCTTGCAGCAGCAGGACGAGGAGGAGGTGAACATTTCCCAGGAGTCATCCGAGGAGGAGCAGTGACACCTCCCGAACCGGCGCTACCTCATCGCCCGACGGCCCCGCAGCGGCCGGGGGGGAGAGGGGTGGGGAGAGACCCACTGTGCCGCCCTGGCTTCCTCCTCCTCCTCCTCCCTCCTCCGCTCCCTCCTCACCCTCAGACAACGGCAGCACTGGAAAATGGCCCAACCCGGGCGGCCCCCGCAGCCCCCGCCCGGGGGGGGCACCTGCCCCAGCTCCCCCTCCCCAGCCCTGGGGTTCGGGGCAGCCCCGCTGGAAAGGGGGATCACGGCAGAGAGCCGGGGCTGGCACCCCCCACCTTCGCTGCCCCCCCTGCAGTGATCGCACCCCACCAGGGTGGCTGCTGGCTGCCCCCCCAGCACTGGGCTCTGCCCTGGGGCCTCTGCAGGGAAGAGACGGGGGGGCAGTGAAGGTGAGACCCCCCCCAAAATGCATTAGACCTTTGCTCTGGCCTGCTGCTACCCTGGGCAACCCCCTTTGTCCCCCCAGTCCTGGGTGACTGCACTGTGTGCGGGAGCAGCTCCCGCGGCGCTGCCGGGGCCCGGTGCCCATCCCTGGGATGCCCATCCCGGGGGTGCCCATCCCGGGGGTGCCAGTCCCCAGGGGTGCCCGGGCACGGCTGGCTCTGAGCAGCCCTCTCCTCATAGGTTCTGGTATATATATATTTTTTTGTTTAGTACTTTTTTTTTCCTTTCATTCACAACTACCTCTGGATATTTAAGTTCCACGCTCTGAACTCACAGACGTGCTGCTGCGCTGCCAGGGCACCGTGGGCTCGGTGGTTCCTGTTTTCGGGGTGTTGCTGGGGGCTGTGGGGTAATTTTTTTTTTTTTTTCCCCTTTTTTTTGGGCTTCATTTTTCTTTTTTTTTTTTTTTAATTGTTATTTTGAGGTCTAGTTTGCTCTGCTGCTTCAAGGGATCGAGGCTGGCAGGGCAGAGGTGTGGGAGGACCATGGGATGCTCCCCCTGCCCCTCTGCCCCGGCACGACGGCTGCAGCGGGACCGGAGGTCGGTGCCGGGCGGCCCCGGCGGGAGAGAATCGGGGTTTGGTTTGGGTTTTTTTTTGGTTCACTGTTAACGACCTTTTGGGTTCCTATTTGCAGTTACTTGAATAAAACATTTTATGGATGTTTGTGACGCCTCTGTCCCCCGCGCCCTGGCTGGGCTGGCTCCTCTCGGGGCATCTCCTCCACGGGGACATCCAGCCATCCACGGGGATGAGCTGCCGATGGAAACACAAACAGGCAAAGCCCTGCTGCCCCCCAAACTCCCACCCAAGGCCGGGAACCCCCAGCCCCACATGGAGCCCCGTGGCCAAGGCAGAGACACGTTTATTCACCCCATCTTCCCCCAGGCATCCCGTGCCAGCAGAGCCTGCTGCTCCCCGCCGGTCTGCCAGCCCCAGCGGGCCCTCCTGGGCTGTCCGAGGAGCTGCTGGACCAGTTCAAGCAAAAAAAAAAAAAAAAAAAAAAGCAAAACCAGGCACTGAGGTAGGAGATGTCCCCTCCTGGTCAGCGCTCAGAGGTGGGGGCAGCGGCTGTGGCATCGTGGCACCACTGAGGGCACGTCCTGCCCGTTCTGGCTGGTGGAACCAGCGCTGCCCCCGTGCTCCCTTCCCTCCCGCGGGCGGGATCCGGGGGTCCCGGTGCTCCAGGCAGAGTCAGGGGCAGGATCCGGGGGTCCCGGTGCTCCAGGCAGAGTCAGGCCCTCCAGTCCCTGCGCGGTGGCCAAGCGGGCGAGGGTCCCCCCCAGCCGGGCACCACCTGCAACACAGAGGGACGCAGCTGCAGCCCGGGGCATCGCGGCGGGTGGGGATGGCACTGCCCACGCAGCCCAGCCCTCCCAAAAACCTGCATTACACCCAAAGCCCGACTCCCTCGAGGCCTGGCTCGACTTAGAGGGCTTTCAACCTCAATGATTCCATGATTCCCAGAGTTCCCTCGGGACAGGCACCTCGCTGCTGCTGCTGCTGCTTCAGTTTTCCATGGAAAAACCGGATAAACGCCAATTCCCAGCGCAGCGACCCACCTGAGCCTCCTCGGCCTCCGCCAGCAGCTCCTGCTCCGACTCGGGCGGCTCCTCAGCCGGGTCGTAGCTGTACATGGGCAGCAGCCGGTGCCGCAGCCGGTCGGACCTGCCGGGGGTCTCCGGTGAGCGCCGCCCGCGCAGCCCCCGCGGCCCCCAGCCCCGCGGCCCCGCTCACCTGCGCTTCTTCTTGACGTACATCACCTGCGGGGAAAGCATCAGCGCTGCGGGCTCCGCGCCCCCCGGTGCCCCCCCGGTGCCCCCCCCGGTGCCCCCCGCCCGCCCACTCACCGCGGCCAGGAGGGCGCCGAGGAGGGTGAGGAGGAGGAAGGGCCCCAGCACGGAGCCCACCAGCGAGTCCCCCGCCGCGCCCGGGGCCGTGGGGGCCGTGGCGTTGCTCATGGCCCGGCGCCGGCTCCTGCCCGCATCGGGGCCGGCCCCGCGGACCGGAGCTCTGCGAGCCACAGGCGGCCTCGGCAACGAGCCGCACCCCGGGAATGACCCGCACCCCGGGAATTCACCGCCCGGGAATGACCCTCACCTCGGGAATCCACCGCCCGGGAATGACCCTCACCTCGGGAATGATCCTCACCCCGGGAATCCACCGCCCGGGAATCACCCTCACCCCGGGAATGATCCGCACCCGGGGAATGACCCCCACCCCGGGAATTCACCGCCTGGGAATGACCCTCACCTCGGGAATGACCCTCACCTCGGGAATCCACCGCCCGGGAATGACCCTCACCCCGGGAATGATCCGCACCCGGGGAATGACCCCCAGCCCGGGAATTCACCGCCCGGGAATGACCCCCAGCCCGGGAATGACCCGCACCCCGGGAATGACCCCCACGCCGGGAATGACCCTCACCTCAGGAATTCACCGCCCGGGAATGACCCGCGCCCCTAGAATGACTCCCACCACGGGAATTCACCACTCGGGAATGACCCCCAGCCCGGGAATGACCCGCACCCCGGGAATGACCAGCACACAAGTAATAACCCACCCCCCGCCCGGTAATAACCAAGTACCCGGTAATGATCCCCCGCCCGGTATCACCGTGTGCTGGGGGGGTCACCCCGCACCCCCTCCCTGCAGAGCTGGGGCTGTGGGGGGAATCCGCCTCCACCAACGGGACCCCCGCACTGGGCTGTGTCCGGGACACCCTCGGAGCCCGGACCCTCGCCCTAATCCCCCCCCTTTTCCTCCCGGTCCGGTTCGGGAAGCCCCGGGGTCCCCTCCCCCCCCCCCACTCCGGGGATCCCCGCGCGCGCGCCCCGCCCCGCCCCGCCCACCTGCGCGCGCCGCCCGCACCCGGAACCCGCGCGGCGCGTGACGGGCGCGGGGGGCGGGGCCGAGCGCGCCCGCGCGCGCGGCGTAGGGGGCGGGGCAACGGGGTTAAGGGGCGGGGCGGTGGCGGCGCGCGGCCGGCAGGGGGCAGCAAAGACCGGGCGGGGGGGGGGCGGGAAAACGCGTGAGGGGAGAAAAGGGAACGGGACAGGGAAAGGCCGGGAAACGGGAAAAACGGGAACCGGGAGAGCGAGGAAGGGAAAAACACAGGGGAGAAAAGGGAACGGGGCAGGGAAAGGCCGGGAAACGGGAAAAACGGGAACCGGGAGAGCGAGGAAGGGAAAAACAGAGGGGAGAAAAGGGAACAGGACAGGGAAGGGCCGGGAAACGGGAACCGGGAGAGCGAGGAAGGGAAAAACAGAGGGGAGAAAAGGGAACGGGGCAGGGAAAGGCCGGGAAAAGGGGAAAACGGGAACCGGGAGAGCGAGGAAGGGAAAAACAGAGGGGAGAAAAGGGAACGGGGCAGGGAAAGGCCGGGAAACAGGAAAAACGGGAACCGGGAGAGCGAGGAAGGGAAAAACGGGGGCAAGAAAAGGGAACGGGGCAGGGAAAGGCTGGGAAATGGGAAAAATGGGAACCGGGAGAGCGAGGAAGGGAAAAATGGGGGAAAAATCGGGAGAAAGGAGGAAAAGACCCCTGCCAGAGGGGGCACAAGGAAAGGCGAGCAATGGGGTGGGTGGATGGATGGAGGGAGGGATGGATGGATGGATGGATTTTGGATGGATGGATATTGGATGGTTGGAGGGATGGATGGATGGATGGACGGACGGACGGACGGATGGATGGATGGATATTGGATGGTTGGAGGGATGGATGGATGGATGATGGATGGATGGATATTGGATGGATGGATGGATGGATATTGGATGGTTGGAGGGATGGATGGATGGATGGATGGATGGATATTGGATGGTTGGAGGGATGGACGGACGGACGGATGGATGGATGGATGGATATGTATGTGGGTGTGGTGGGAGACAACCGTCCCGCAAGGCCGGGGATGGCCGGGTTTGAGGGGGCCAGGAGCCCGGGCAGCGTCACCCACACCGGGGCTGCTGCGGGTCCCTGGCCGGGGCTCCTGCCGTGGCCGCTCTCCCCCAGGCTGGGACTTTGGCAGGGGCTGTGACAGTGCCAGCAGTGTCACCCACAGTGTGGCAGCGCCCCAGCCCTGATCCCGGCCGCAGGGCTAATCCGCTTTGCCCGCGGGGACCAGATGGTCCCGCTAAGTGGGTCAGGCGGGAGCGAGGGACACCAGCGAGCACTGGGCCCCGCTGCGCTTCCCAACCGCTGCGAAAAATAATCATCAAGGGGAATGGGGTGAAAGAGGAGCCTGGACGTGGCGGGGCTGGGGGGACGCAGCTCCTGGGCTGGCAGCAGGGCAGGGCTGAGCCGCTGCAGAGCATCCAGAGCCTCCTGAGCTGGTAGGGAAGAGCAGCAGCTGGTCTGGAGCCTCTGGGATGAGATTGCCCATGGCACAGCCAGTTGTCCCCTGCCTGCACCTCTGCCGATGCCAGTCCCTGCGCTGCTGCCCTCCCCTCCCGCCCAGCCCGTGCAGGGTTATTTTCCCCTCTCCAGACTAGAAAAGGGCACCAGCTGTCCCGAGAGTGGCCAACCGCTGTTGTTCCCATTGTCCCCGGGGGTCCCGCTGTCCCCACCAGCCCACGCTGACCCCCCTGTCCCCAGCAGTGGCCCTGGTCTCCTTGTCTGTTCGCTCCCCCTGCTGCAGAGACCTTCCCGAACCAGCCCCTGCTCACCACTGCAACGGGGGAACCACGGAGTGGGACGGGACCCCCGGTCCCCCCCAGCCCAGCACTGGCACCCCGAGAGCCTTCCATGCTGCCACCATCCCCTCCCAGCTGAACCCTGCTGTGCCGGGGCTGAAAATAAATCCATCAGTTTCTAGGAAAGCTCCTTGGAGAGCATAAGCGAGTGGGAGCACATGGCCATGAGGAGCACGCGTGCTCCGGGGGGATGCAGCATCCTCGGGAGCAGACCGGGGCTCACCAAGCCCCTCCACAAGGCCAGAGCCAGCCCAGGACACCTGCAGCATCCCCGCATCCCACGGGGACATTTTTATTTTACCAATCCACTGCTTCCCAGAGCACCCAGGTGAGGGGAAAAGGGGAGGCAAAGCTGGGGCAGCACGGCACCCGCTCATCCCTGGAGAAATCGCCCCCGTGCTAACCTTGGGGAGGGGAAGGATGTCAGGGGGGCTGAGGGCAGCGTCGCCGCCCATCCTGGGGACAAGGCACCTTCGTGCCCGGGGTGTCAGCCAGGGGGACAAAGCTGGAATAGCAACACAGGGTGTTTTTATTTCTGCCCCAAAGCCCGCCGTGAGCCGTGAGCCCCCTGCCCTGCGCTCCTCGGCCCCCAGCACATAACTGGGGACAGCTTTGCTGAGCCGCTAAGCTCCCGTTTAAGCAGCTGAGCGCGAGTGGCCGGATTTCCAGCCAGCGCATCCCCGCGGCTGCTCATCCGCCCAGAAATGCCGGGGTGGGGGCCCGGGTGTCGCCGTCCCCGCGGGGACACAGCCAGCCGCCCCGGCTCTGCCCGGATTAATCCCGGCCCGGCAGCACCAGCCCGTGCGCTCCGCGGGAGGAGCCCGGCCACATCCGATCCCAAAGGCCGCCTCAGGGATGGGTCTCCGCAGCAGCACGCGTTTGTGTCGCAGGGAAACGCGGGAGCTCGCCTTGCTGTGGCCAGGCTCGGAGCGGCTCCGCCCGGCCTCTCCCGCAGCTGTTTGGTGGGAAGGATTTTGTGACAGAGGTGGGAGCACATTCAGAGGCTCCCCGAGGCTCTCTCCTTAAAACGGCCCTTTGCATCGCGGGGCAGATGCCCCATCAGCGAGCCCATCTCGACAGCAGGCTGTGGGTGACATCCCTCAGCTCCTCTTCCAGGCTGTGACCGTCCCAGGCCACTGCAGGGAGAGCTTTCGCCTTGGGTGACACTTGCCCAAGCTCCGAGCTCACCTACGGCAGAGAGACCAGGCAGGAGGCAGAGCCGTGTGAAATACTGGCGTGTTTATTGGTTGGCACTGGATTACAGCCCACGCTCTCGGCAAACTGGCACCCACCAATTTTATTTTTTCAATTTTTCACTCTTTTAAAGACAGCGATGGCCTCCCTCTCACACACAGCTCAACAGAGGAAGCCCCTCGTGACAGCAGCCCACCGCACCACCCCGCTTCACCCACGGAGAGCCCCCCAAACTTTCTGGAGACAGCACAGATGAGAGCTCAGAATCATGGAGGGACGTCCTGCATCTGCAGAACTCCTGCTCCTGCAGGTGGGGGTGAGGTCGAAGGTACCAGCTCAGACACAAACCAGGGACAAACCCCCACAGCTCTGCCCAGCCATGCAGAGTCCTTGTTTTGGGGAGGAACGGAGAAGCCTCAGGCAAACACGCCAGTGGACAGGAGGCTGGGCAGTGGCCCTGGTCATTCATCCTCAGCTGGGCCTGGGGTCCCCTCCTCCTGATTTGGGGGCACTGCCAGGAGCCCCCCCCCGTACACAGAGCTCATGGAAGGACTGAGCAGCAAATGCAAAGGGATCATTCCAGATTTTCTGATTTAATAAATATAAAATAGGACACACAGGAAATTCAACAAACGCTCTCAGACCTCCCCAGGTTTCTGAGGCAATTCTAGAGCAAATTCATCAAGTATAACATCAAAATTCCCATCTTCCCACCAAAAAAAAACCAAACCAAAACAACAAAAATACCTCTATGGACTAGCACCAAAGATTTATAAATCTCCTAAATACAACTTCAGTCCAGTTCAGTTTCTTTTTCACCAGCTGCACTTCTGTTCTGTACAAACCCCTGCCACTACCCCAGCACAGCACTCCAGGATCTCCGCAGCCCAGAGCAGCTGGATTAGTTCATTCCAAGGTTGGGAAAAGGAGGATCACACCCTGTGTGTGTCAGGGGCTCAGGGGGCAGCTGAGGGACACCCCAGCCACGAGGTCACCCCGTCCCCGAAGGCTGCAGCCCCCGATGATGGCATTGCTGAGGAGAACGGAGCCAGGAGGGAAAACCCAGCCTGGGAGCAAGACCAGAGCAGGCAGAGGGAAAAGCTCCTCACACTGGAGTCACTGCTTGGGGCAGGTTTGGCTGAAGATGCAGCTCCACCCCACCCCAGCACCAGGCTCCACCTGGGAGGGTCAAACCCCAAAGCAAGCCCTCACCAGGCCCCAGTGCTCCCTGTATGCCCTGCAGAGGGATGGATGCTGCAGCCAGCTGTGTGAAAACACAAACACGTCAATTTGGGATGAAACTGAGAGAACGGGCAGGAAAACCTGCAGCTCTGGTACAAGGGGTACTCGCTGCACGCGTGCAGCCTCCGGGATTTTGATCCCTGCTCGCTGTGGAATGCTGAACACAGCTTCTGCATGGAAAAGCTGAGGCAAAGGCCCAAAGCCCCTGCTAGATCCGGGAAGGGAACTGAGGATTCCTGACATTCCCTACCCACATTTTTAGCCACTGAATACTTTGTGGCCACACAAGGGAAAAAGCAACACTTGCAGATTCCAACCCCTTTTCATTTTTCCCTTTACAGAGTTGGCTTTAAGGCACATTCCAGCTCGGGCTGAACGAGCTGCCTCAGTGCTCCACAGGAGAGCAGGGAAGAGCTCACAGCACCCACCTACACAGGAACAGCTGCTGGGAATGGAATGCCGATAGTGCCGCTCCTTGCAGCCTAAACCCAGCTCCCACCTTCCCCCCAGCAGCAGGGTTGGGTGCTGCCTCCCCAGCACCCATGGGTGAGGGACCCTGACGTGCAGCCCTCAGGCTCTGCCCCCTTCCTCTTCCATCAGCGGGGTGATGAAGAGCAGAGCCCCTCCTCACCTCACACCCCAAAGCAGCATTCAGGACCTGCCAGGAGCGGGGACCAGAGGGCTGCTGCACCTGGCTGGGGACACCTGTGTCATACCCAGCTCCCAGCAGTGCCCCGAGAGCACAGCCAGGCCGAGAGCCAGCTGAGATCCGCTCCCAGGGGATGCTGAGACACAGAGCGACAACTCACACAAGGGTCAGGCCAGCTGAGGTAAGAATCCCACTCTGCAACACCAGCAGCTGGAACAGCAGCAGTTTGAGCTCAGCTGGGAGCCCCAGGCTCATCCCCTGGGACTCAGTGGCCCCAGCAGCACTGATGGGGCTGCAGAAGCAGAGCCACCCTCCCACACCTGCCCTGGGCCTCTCACAGACAGGGTGACACTCAGTCCCAAACCAATTGACAGCAGTTTAGATAAAACCACTCCAGCTGCTGGGGGTGCAGCTGTTGGATGCTTCCTCAGATGCCGAGGAAGATGGGAATTGTTTGTGCAGGGGTTCAGGGGGCTCAGGGCTCAGGCCTGGAATCTGCATCTCTTCCATCAAGGCTATTCCTGCCCCAGGAGCCATTTCCAGTTACAAGGCATAACATCAGCCACTCGGTGGTAACAGCATCAATCCATGCCACATTAAAACACTTTCTTGGCACAATTTATTTTTTCTGACCCAAACAAATAAGCCATTAGCAAGTCATTAACAATATTCTACCCTAAATTGTCAGTTTTAACAGCCCTGTAAAAACATTTTTAGTTTAAAAACAAAAGTGTGCATGCTGCTGATATTAAAACTGCAGTTACTCTTTCAGGAGTACCAGCTGTTTTTGTTGCAAAGCGTTTCCAACATACTAATCTGTACAGTAGAGACCAAGACTCGTTGAAGGCAGTAGATGGCTGTGTCAGGTGCCTCGCAGGGCACGGGGACAGCGACTGTGGGAATTCCTTGGACACTTCCAGATAGAATATTCAAGCCCTTTTGAGAGTTTGGTTTCAGGCTGACCAGCACATAGTGAGAAAGGATTGTACATTCGTCTCTAAGTTGAAGTGAGCTGAACTGGTGTGATTTGGGCTCAATTCCAGACGCTTGGGTTTGAGCTACTCCTCGAATAATGGGCTGTTCCTTACGCGTGGTTTTCCATGTCAGCGATCGCTGGCACTGCTTTTGGCCTTGCTACTCCACACCGATGAAAGCAGGGAGAACAAGGAAAGGAACAGAAAAGGACCTTAAAATGAACAGCTTCTTGCCAAAGCAGCAAGGATACCATTCCCCCTTGTCCCAGGCTCCATGGATATTTCTATCAGATTTTCATATTGTAAGCGCTTCTCAGGAAGAGAGAAAACTCCAGAACAGTGAGTGTTTATTAGAATATTTTTTTGTTAAATAAAGAGCAGGAAAAAAAAAAGGAAAAAAAAAAAAAGTACTGCAGATTTAATTTCACATCTTGGCTCTGCTCTGACAAAGGAGAAGTTACTGAACTCAGCAACCACTTCTTGTCCCAAGCCAGGGATTAATTAATGCCCCTCCCGAAACTTGTACCTGTCCCAACCCACCCCCCCCAAACCCCAACCCTTCCCATTTTATTTCCCAACTAGACAACACTGTTGGCAAATCAAGACAGCATGAAACTTACAGCAATAAAACAACAAACCCCCAGGTGAAGCGTGCCGGCGCGGCGGGGAGGAGCTCTGCCGCCTGCGGGAGGCAGCTGTACCTGTCACAGCTGTACCTGTCACAGCTGTACCTGTCACAGCTGTACCTGTCACGGAGGGCACGCTTCGGGCCCGCTCCACGCTGCGACCCTAAGTGCTGCAGAGCCGCGGGACAAGAGACCCGACGCTGAATATTCCCCCGGGGCTCCTCTCCGGGGACACGCAAACCCCGGAGTGCGGCTGAGCGCGGCGTAAGGCATGTGGACGAGAGAGACGCGAGCGGGAGCAGGGACGGCGTCGGTGAGCCTCGCTGCAGTCTGTCCGTCCGTCCGTCCGACCCCCCCTGCGTCCCCGATTCCCGCCGCTGCTGCAGCGCCGCTGAGGCCGTTTGGTTTTGGCCAGCGGCTCCAGAGCGGCTCCGCGCGGATCCCCTCGGGTGGAAATGCAGAAACGTTGGTGGAAGCTGCTGGAAAAGCCGCAGGGATGTCTGCAGGTGATCCGAACTCTGCCCTCAACTTCAAGTGTCACTGCACTAAATCGGGAGATACTGGTTGGGGAGTAAACTGGCCCAGCCACTAGCACTGTCACAGAATGTGTGGTTTTAAAAAACAGAACAAAAGGCAAACAGATTAATTATGAACCCTTCTTTTCAGAAGCAGACCAGGATTAAAAAAAAAAAAAAAAACTCCCGCAAAATTAAAATGTTAGATCCTCCATCTAAAAAAAAAGTTTATACAGGTGTGCTGCGAGTAATCCCCACACGGGTCTGAGCAGCACCTTACAGTACAGACTAAGACTTGAAGAGCTGATCTCGCATTGGAAGTCTTTTAATTAAAAAAAAAAAAAAAAAAAAGTGGCTCTGGCTGGGGTGACACGAAGGGGACACTTGGGACACTTCAGAGCACAAGGCAGATGCGGGGCTGGCAGCCTCCAGGCCGTGGAGCGGAGTACCGGGAAAGGGGCACTTCATGCACAAAATGTATTTTACAAAATACAGATTCCAAAAAAAAGAAAAAAAAAAAAAAAAAAGCAAAAAAAGCCAACAACAACAACAACAAAAAAAAAAAATCATCCCACCTTGCACTAAATCGCAGCACTCTGAACACTTGCTCTGCCCCAGGCGGCTGCCCATGCCTGGTGTGAGGGAGGAGGCATGGAAACGGGGAGGGGAGGGAAATCCAGGTCTCAGTCTGCTTTTGGGAATTGCTCTGGCAGGGACCTCGTCAGTCATCTGATGTCGGACACGGAGCTCTCGGAGTACGGCGTGCTCATCACCGGGGTGCCGTTGTTGGCCAGACAGCCTTGCCTCAAGGTCTCAAAATAGGAGGCCTGCACGGGTTTGTGATACTGCAGAACTTTTATGGCATCCTCTATCTTAAACCATTCCCTTTTCCTTCCTGGGGGCAAAGAGAGGAATCAGTAGATGCAACAGAACGGTGTTCTCTGATCTCAAGGGCCTCCCCCTCCTACCCCACACTGACAGCTCCCCATCCCCTGTCTCACATTTCTTAATTAAAAACCCATTATTTAGCAATTTCTGCAATTTCTATTCAAGCCAGATGCTCATTTCACGACACCTCACAACACACACACCAAGCACCAGCCAATTTCCATGGGTTTGCAAGTGGACTTCGGTTTCCTGTGGACAGCTCTCAGTTCTAACTCTTCCCATCAAGAGCCTGAGGGGAGTCATGTTCCATTTGCTGCAGTGCAGTCACAAACCTTGTGGCACCAACAGGTTCATTTCCACTCGGGGATCCAATTTAAACACAAAGGTTTCAAAGGTAACAGGGAATGATTAACCCCCACTGGTCTCATGGATCTCCCCTAGTCTCAGACAGGACAGTTCTTCATCTTTGCTTGGTACCATGCAGTGCAAGAATTAAACACAAAATTGCTGCAGAGCAGCTGGACACTCACTTGGCTTCTCCTGGGCCACCGAGGTGACAAATCATCCACTTCGCCACAATTTTTTTCCCCAAGCAACCCAAGGACACACACTGCAACTTTTCCCAGTGAGACTCACACAGACTCCAGGTCCCAGAGGGATGCTGAGCTGACCTGGGTTTGTTCCCATCATTAATGCAGCATGCACCAAGCTTACCAATATTGACAGAGTCCTCCCAGTCCTCCAACACTTCGGTGACGATGAGTACGTAAACATAAGTCCTGTGCTTCCTGTCCCGGTTCTGGAAGGCAAAGGGGACAGAGGAACAACCAGCCAACAGCAACAACAAACCTTTCCAGGCAGGAGGGCACTGGGCTACAACTGCCCACCTTGGGTGCAGCCCCTCCCACAGCACGACTCATTCTCAGCTACTAAAAATGCTGTGATGTAAATCAGAGAGGTCTGGAAGTGTTGATAGGGACACCCAGAAGTGTAGTTCCTGACCTGCAGAGCAGTGGTTTGTGGACTGATGTGCTTACAAATTAGTTGTTCAGCTGGGAAGGGTTTGAGCTATTTCACATGAGCTGGAAGGAGTCAGTGCCAGAAGAACAGCAAGAAGAGCCGTGTCTGGTACCTGCCGACTGTGCCAGGTGTGGCTGAGAGTGCCACAAGTGAAGGGGGGACCCCACACCCCAGCTTTGGGCAGCACCAAGAATATTCAGCCACACCAGTTATCACCAGTGATTTGTGCCCACTGCAAAGATCAGATTGTTTTTATTTACCAGCAAGGCTCACTCCAGAACCCTGCAGAGCCATTGTTACTCCAAGATGATTTTTTGCAACAAAATTTCACAGTGTCCGTGTCTGAAACTTACCTCAAAAATTCCCACTAATCTTCCTAACGTCCCTTTCACTCCAGCCTAGGGAAGTTCAAAGAGAAAAGAAACATGCTTTAACAACAGCTCAGTAGTGTTTCCTACTTGTTGTGCAGGGCCAGTTCCTTTAGGACAGGAAGCAAACGCTCTAAAATTCTGCTCAGCTTAAACCAACACAGTCACAAGGCAAAAACCAGAAATGTATCCTGAGTGCTCAACATCCAAGCATTCCCAGGGTTTTTTTTTTTTCTCTTGTTTTCCTACATTGAAACAATTTTGAATTCAATCTGGAGGAAGAAGAAATATTTGAGGAGTTACTCCTTGCATACCAATACAGTCCTCGTGACCAGAATCTCCTCTGAAGGTTATTACAGCCTGAGCAAGGGGAACGTTGGCTTTGGGGTTTGGCAGTTTTACCCCTTCAAAATCAGAGTTTAAGGAAATAAAGTATGTGTAAGACATTCACGTGCACCCCAAGAGGGATGTGACAGCTCCCAGGTATTTCAGGAGTGTCCTGCACACACCTGAAATAAGCCAATATGAACACAAAACGCTGCGATGTGGACCTGGCAGCAGGAACTAGAGAGGTCTGGATACAATACAAGGGCAGATGCACACTGAAATAAAGCTCTGGAATCAAGCAGAGACACAAATCAAGAGATCTAAGCAACAGTTCTGTCTGTTTGAATACTACTGAGGATGTACCACTCCATCACATTTGGTGTCCCTTTTGGCACCTCTCTGCTGGCTCCCTCCCCACCCTCCTCAGCTCTCTGTGCAAAATCCCAGCCCACTCCCCTGCCCTTGCTTTATATTCCCTCTGTTTTATGACTGTAAATGGTTGGAACTCAAGTGCTACAGACAAGATGAGATCTTGCTCCATGATTTAACAGGTCTGAACCAACCCACACAGCCTGGCACACGACCCAGCCACAACTGGGAGGTAGAGTCGGCTCCGTCTCCAGCGGCTGGAACACATCCCATGAACAGCCCAGGGAAATTGTGCCTCTTGCAGATGGGATACAGAGATCTGATTATGCCAGGCTTCTCTTTTTTTTTAAAAAAAAAAAAAAAAATGTTTAAGTTACATTAATGATTAGACAAATTCTCTGTCCTACTGACCAGCTGCTGCACAGTCTCGTGCTGTCAGAAAGGAAGAACTTGCTTTAATGAGATGATTTTCCTGGTTAAATTCCAGCCTGCTGCATGAACAGGTAGCAGAGAATCCAGCCAGAGAACACCTCACTCCTGCTGCCAGGCTGCTGTGGAACAAAGGAGCAAAGGCTTTGGAGCTCCCTCACTAGCAGCAGTCACAGAAATCTGGAAATCCTTCTGCTAACGCCCTCATGAGCTCCACTTCGAGGAAGCGAATCAACTCAATCTCCTATTTCATTTTTGGACACAAGCTTTATTGTCTCACCAGTACTTGTGACATCCTGCTCGGCCCAGAGGTGCCCCACTGCCTGAGACTCTGGGGCTATTTCTGGAGCGAGCAGCAGCTCCATGGAGGAGCAGCAATTCCATGCAGGTCGGTGCCGCGTGCGCAGGACGGGCCGGGCAGAGCCCTCTGACCTTTGAGGATTCCACCTCCTCTGCCAACCCTGCTGACCTGGCCTCGGCCCTCTCCCAAGGCATCTGGAATGTAAATGCTTCAAATGCATTTCCCTCAAGGAACTCCTTCAGCACTGGGATTTATTTTTAGCTCAGCCGTGTTCAACAGGCAGCAGAAACACAGGGAGGAGCTGGAGGCTTCCACCTTCACAACATACGGACATGAATGCATTAAAAGGTGAAGCAGAATCAAATATTTCTGGAAAATAACTGTCTTAAACCAAAGCTTCACTGGTTCCCGGAAAAGGTTGTTGAATTTCTGCTCTCCCAACCTGTAGGCACTGAATCAGAAACCGGGGATTTTGTTGTGATGGTTTAGTGAACTCTCAAGTCTGACTAGAAATAAATTTATCTCCAGGCAACTGGCCAACCTGGAGATGAAGGATGAATTCTGCTCAAGCAGCCTCCCAGGCAGTTTATCCCAGCTCTAGAACTGCGCTGGAAGTAGCAGAGGGAGGTGAGGAGCCCTTCCTTCTGTGCTGGTAAAGAGAGATGATGGAAATAACGCTGTCTGCAAACCAGGATCCTCCTGCTCTGTCCTGCCTGGTCTTATTTGCCCAAAAAGGCACAAAAACGATGCCAAGACAAACATGTCTTGTAGAGAAATCATGTTGAATTATCATCACACAACTGGAGAAAGCTCTAAGCTTTGCTTCCCACACAAACTTCTCATGTGCAGTTGTAAATGGCAACATAAAAGAATGGTTTGGTTCAAAAACAAACCACTGGGCTGATTTTATAAAGCAAGTTCTTACCAAAGCCTGCAAACACATCAGCCACTGCTCCTGGGGGCCAATGCCTCCCTCAGCCCATTTTCCAGGTCCAGTGGATTTTAAAGACAACATACGGGACACCCAACACCAGCAGGATTGTCATATACACCTGGTTTTGACAGAGCACTAAACTCCCACACCCACAGGAGAGCTGTCTCTGTACAATGGCACAAACAAGCACGGAAGTGGAATTCACAGTCTCACACAAATTTCTAACATAGGAGCTGCCCAAGACACCTGAGAAAATAACCTACAGCTGCTACCACTGACAAGTCAAGCTTGGTAACCAGCAAAGGAACTGCCAGGTTCTTCTCTGGGCAAGCTCCCCATCTTCTTCTTCATATGGGCAAGAAAATTTTCTTCAAGAGTTAAAACACAGTCCCAGGCTCACCCAGGACTGCAGCAGGGGCTGAATCTTAATTTGCAGCAGATGACTCAGGAATTTTCTCCTCGATAATAAATTAATGGCCCTCCTGGGCCAGACCAGCGAGTGAGGCAGAGGCAGCACAATTGATTTTGTGCCCCTCTAAGCACTGGAAGTGCTGCAATCCTCCAAGAGCGTGGAGAATCCCAGGAGGATGCTCCTGAGCCCATCAGCAGGGGGAGGAGAGCACCAGCACCAACTGTTCCAGCTGCAGGCGTGGACACAAAGCAGGCAATCACAGGATGGGATTCCCTGGGAAAGGCACACTCGGGTACAAGAGGACACACAGAGCAGGCAAAATGAGCTTTTTCCCTGCTCTGCTGATCTAAATCAGGGTTCAGGGGAGGAGGAAAAGGCAGCTCTGGCAAGAGCACATCAGCCACAGGCACTGGCAGAGCCAGCTGCCTGCCCAGCACACACTTCAAACCCCCCGTGCACCCAGAGGGGTGGGCTGGGAGCTCAGGACAAGGAACAAAAACCTGGAGGAAATGAAGCTTTACTAGTTCTGCTGCTCATGGAACAACTTGTTTTAATAAAGAAAAATTACTGAAGCCATCCAAGAACAGCAGGTTCAGGTTTCAAAGCTGAAAATAAGTTGGGGTCAGATGCAAAAAGCAGCCTGCAGCAACACCATCTGTTCTCGGGACAGCTTTTATTTCCTTCCATCTGAGCTAAGGAAAATGTGGGTTGGAATTTCAGCTATTTTACTTTGCTCTATTAGGCTCAAAGCCTGCAACTACTACGGATTACTGCTGGGCAAGAGAACTGTGGTGGAACACCCAAATCTTTGCTCTAAGACCTGCACGACTGAAGGTGCAAATCCCACCCAGGAGGGCTGTGGACACGTTTGGAGGATGCTGATTCCAGGCCAGCTGGGAAAATTCTGCCATCTCAGAGAGGGTCAGACTCATTCATCTAATTTGGCGCTGCATGACACCTTTATTTGCTTCTACACTTGTGAAATGGAAATGAAATTCCGTATCAGAATGAAGAACTTTCAGACACTGCCATCGTTTCTGTGAGTACACAGGGTAAGGGACAGTGACTTTGAGCCACCACTTGCACTGGGTATGACCAACTAGGAGGGGTTCAAAGGCCATCATCTCATCATTCATCTGGGCCCTGCAGTACTTTAAAAAAAAATCTTCCTATTTTAGCACTGAAAGATATCAATATCTGTGTTCTAAATCACTAACAAAACACATGAAACAGGAAAGATTATCTCTAAAGCATGTTTAGAAGAGGGGAAAAAAGAGTTCCAGCAACCAGATCAAAGTACTGCCGTGATGGACTGTTCTTGATATTGGCACCAATTGCCTGTTTGATCACAGATCAAGCACAGATTACCTGGCTTTTGACTCCCATGAAAAAAGAACAACCAACACTCCTGCAGTGTTACAAAATTTGACATTTACTAAGTATTTAAAGGTCAGGATGTGAAGAATGCTCTACGTGAAAAAGGAACTGGTGCTGAGTGTCACAGATGAGTGTGGAGGCTTTTTTCAATGTCACTCTATAATAAGCTGAAGGCATCTATTTCTAAACCATGATGTTCACCAGTTGCTCACAGCCATAAAAACCCCTTATTCCTAAGCAAAGAACACACTCTGTGAGCACAATGAGCTGTCTGGAAAGGGCACACACCTTCCACAAGGTGAACTTTAGAACACACGTGGAGTCCCAGCCCTGTAAGACTGACTGCAGCACTTCTCAGCAACCTGTCAAAAGGAAGAGGTCTCTTCTGAAGAGGCTGCTCTGACCCAGAGCTGCTCTGTGTCTGCTGTCACTCTGCACAAACAATGCCCAACAACTCCAGTCACTTCCAATTTCATGCAGACAACAGGGAGCATGACAAGTGTTGGTACCTGTCTGCTTTAATACTTGTGCTGGTACACACTAATGTAGATAAGGACTACTCAAACTAGGACAAGGACTTGAACTCAAACTGGGACAGAGGGATCACAGCCTTCACTCAGAATCAACATTTCATTTTTGGAACAGAAAGAGGGGAAAGTTAGGTAACTTCAGATGGCAATTATTTCCACAATAACACGGATAAACCCAAACACACACACGGTGAAATTAAAACAGCGAATGCAGAAGTTAAAATGTTCATTTAGGGAAGCGTGTTTTGGAAAAAAAAATGCACACCATGCAAAAGAGAATGAATTGGGAAGAGACAGTCTATTGTCATCCTCAAAAGCCACAAGCAACAGGAAGGGTCACAAGTTCTTACAGCCCTTCCAACCAGCTCTTATTAAAAACTGGAAAAGGCATTCCAAAGTCAAGGGAAGAAAGCCCACACGTCTCTCCCACAGCTTTGAGCAGCATTGCTCATTGCCATGGGGGAAACTGGATTTTCCCTCTCCCACCCCAAGCAACAAACTGGAACTGCTCAGCTAACCTGTGTCCCCATGAATGGCTGTCCCAGGAGAGAAGCCAAGACCTCAAACCTACTCAGAAATCAGCCTCAGCTCCAACCAACCCCAAAACACCTGACTGACATGGAAGGGAGAGCCAGGGCTCCCAGCAGCCTCCTGAAACCCTTGCTGCCAAACCAACAGCATGAACTGGGGAGATGGGTGCTCCTGTCTTTCCCAACACTCCTGCTGTGCTCCAACAACATCCCCCTGCACCCAGCAAACAGCCCCAAACAGCCTGAGGCCGGGGACGTGGGGGATAATTCTGTGTGCAGACCCTCAGCAGCAGCACGTGAGCACAGCCCAGATGGGGAAGGCCTCGCACCCCTAAAGCTCTGCCAGCACCACTGGCAGCTGCAGGGTGCTCGTGGCAGACAGCTCCGTGTCAGCTCCTCCACCTGCACCACCCAGGGCTGGGGGTGCCCAGGGGAGCCAGGAGCGAGCCAGGGTGCCCAGGTGAGCCAGAGTGCCCAGGTGTGCTGGGGGTGCCCAGGTGAGCCAGGGGCGAGCCAGGGTGCCCAGGTGTGCCAGGGGTGCCCAGGTGTGCCAGGGGTGCCCAGCGGAGCCAGGGGTGAGCCAGGGGTGAGCCAGGGGTGCCCAGGTGAGCCAGGGGTGAGCCAGGGGTGAGCCAGGGGTGCTCAGGTGTGCCAGGGGTGCCCAGGCGAGCCAGGGGTGAGCCAGGGGTGCCCAGGTGAGCCAGGGGTGAGCCAGGGGTGAGCCAGGGGTGCCCAGGCGAGCCAGGGGTGAGCCAGGGGTGAGCCAGGGGTGAGCCAGGGGTGCCCAGGTGAGCCAGGGGTGAGCCAAGGGTGAGCCAGGGGTGCCCAGGTGAGCTACGGGTGTCCAGGTGAGCCAGGGGTGAGCCAGGGATGAGCCAGGGGTGCCCAGGTGAGCTAAGGGTGCCCAGGTGAGCCAGGGGTGCCCAGGTGAGCCAGGGGTGAGCCAGGGATGAGCCAGGGATGAGCCAGGGGTGCCCAGGTGAGCCAGGGGTGAGCCAGGGATGAGCCAGGGGTGCCCAGGTGTGCCAGGGGTGCCCAGGTGAGCCAGGGATGAGCCAGGGGTGCCCAGGTGAGCCAGGGGTGAGCCAGGGGTGCCCAGGTGAGCCAGGGGTGAGCCAGGGATGAGCCAGGGGTGCCCAGGTGTGCCGGGGGCGCCCAGGTGATCCCCAGGTGCTCCCGGTGCTCCCAGCTGCTGCCGTTCCGTGCTGGGAGCAGCCGGGCAGAGGTGCCTCGCTGGGCAGAGCTCACCCGTGCCAGGCTGCCAGGGCTTGAGTTACACTGGCAGCGGGCAGGGCTCCACGTGAGCAGGGAACACCAGCCGAGGAGCGGGATTATCTCAGCCAGCCCAAACCAGTTCCCGCGCGGCCGGAGCCGTGCCAGGGCTCCCTTCCAGGCGGCGCTGTCATGGAAAGAGCGCGGCTCTCCCAGGGCGCCGCTGCCCGCGCGGGGACTGCCCCTGCACGTTTATTTTAAGGGTTGAGAGGCGAAGCTCTGCACCTCCTGAATGAACCCCGGGCTTCTGTATCAAATCGCCTCGTTATTAATAATGCTTGGGTTGAAAAGCAGGAGTCTGCAGCTAAAAATATTTCTATTGTTCTGGTTACACTCACTTTGGCTTGTAAAGCAGTTGAAAGGTTGCCGAGTTACTGGAAAAGCAGGAGCTGGGTTACAAGCTGGAAATAGAATTTGCAAGCAGCAATTCCCAGTATTAGAGGGACCTAAAGACACTTAAAAAAATAAACTTTGAGTGTACAATCTCTTTCTGATAAACTGCTAGATTGTAAAAACATCCAAAGAGAAACATGCAACTCGAGATCTGCCACATTTGGTTAGTCCAACAGTCTGAATATTCAGAGTTTTGTTAGACAGCAGCATATACTTCCAAATAATTCAGGGAAAAACCTGCAAAGACCAGACAATTCAAAAAAAGCAGCTACAGGAGAAGCTTCTTCCCAAGTCCCATCAATTAGCTCTTGCTTTCTGCTCTGCACAGAGCCCAAAGATTTATAACCCTCTCAAAAGCATTTTTAATCCTGCCTTATGTAACTGTGAACCTACTTGGCCCTTCCATCTATAATCATGCAGTCATTTCAGAACCTAAGCATCTCCCCAGTTGGTTAATATTCAGAAGCAAATTCTAAAGACATGTTTTACATACACTGCAGTCAACTGCTATTTACTGCCTTTACACTTCTTATGAAGAAAAAAATTGTTCTTCCAGCAGCTTTAAGAGAAAAATGTGCCTTCTCCCTACAACCCATTGATCTGTGTTTGATCTGCTGTTTGATCTCCTTCCTGAAAGAGCTTCAAGCAAAAGGGAGGAATGAAACCAACCAACCCATGCACACTTTAGGAACTGCTCCTGGTAACTTATGGCCAATTCCACTTATTCACATAAACCTCACTATGTATTCTAAACCAAACACATATCTAGGTCCCTCTATTTTGACTGCTTTTAGTGGCTCCTAGGGGTTTATTTCTACCTTCTACCCAATACTAGACAGGTCCACAAAGGCACAGCTGAATTTTGAAGCTCTCTTACAGAGAAAGTGAAGCAGAGACTACATCTACACTGAAGTGACTGGAGCTGAACTTTATTTTCAGTTAAGGTATCAGGCAAGGACAAGCTCATTCCAACTGAGAGGTTTAATTACATTCCCACGTTCTCTTATTTAGGACTCTGTTTTCCTCCCACGTGGATATCACCAGTGACCCTGTCTCCCTCTCCACCTCAAGGAGAAGGAGGAAGAGCGATGAAAACAAACCCAGAGAACGCGGGCTAACAGGGCAGGGTGAAGCCACTCACCTCTTCACAGACCTCGCGCACGGCGGCCACGCCGGGCTCCTCCTCGGGCTCCATGCCACCCCCGGGGACAATCCATCGGTCTGGATGGCGACTACTGCTCACCAGCAGCACCTGTGGAGAGCAGAGACAGTGATGGGGCACCCCCAGCGCTCCCCTTCGGAGCCCAGCTGAAGGGCAGAGATGGTGGCACGGCCTCGCCACCGCTCGCTTCCCCCTCAGCCCCGTCCACACAGCCGTGGAAATTCCAGCAGCAGTGACACCCAGGCGCTGCCACGCTCTGTGTCACCTCAGCCACCGCCTCGCCCTGCTCTGAGGAACTGCAGGGAAAACTGTCCTTGCACACCAAAACCCTCACGAGCACTGGGCACAGCATGGCCCACAGCGTGAGCTCACTGCAGAGTCCCACAGCTCGGGAGACACCTCAGGAAACAACACGAACGCATAGCTGCTGCTCAGCACCTCCACCCTTTACAGAAGTACCTTGATTTCATTCTCCTGGTGCCTTTGGCCTTGCCTGCCCCTGCCGTTCTGTCACTAACAACACATTCACGTCCAGGAGCTCCCACGGCACTGTTTATGTGCAATTGTCTGAGCACAGGTTCTCAGCCCCCCTGGTTTTTTGCAGTAGGCACTGAGGATTCAGCTCTGGAGCCAGCACTTGGCTACTTTTGGTTTAGAGGAGGTTGTTTAATGAGGTAAAAAGCAAAATAAAAGCCTATATTAAACCAATTAAACTTAAAACTCCCTAGGAAAGGGCTGCATGGAAGGACAGACTTTTGTGAATGAGAAAAATGGTTTAACCCTCTTCCCAGGAGGGATTTACCATACACATGCTTTATGGCAGGTTTTCTTGAAACAGTATTTTTTTATTCCAGGGTAATTCTGCCCTGTAGAAGTTCAGGTTCTGATTTGCCACCTCCCAGCAAGACAAACTCTAACTAACACTCTCAACTGCAGACTGTCCCAAAGAACAGCGAGACGCTGCGCTTATTAAATCTACTTGCAATACACCCATGAGCAGAGATGGAAACTTAAAACAACACTAATACTGTTGTCCAGCTCTCTAAACAAAGCTCGTTCATTAGAGTCATCCTGCTGTACTTCATCATTTCACGGGCACAAAGCTCCGAGCCAAAGCGACTTGCTCCAGAAACTTTCCAACATACCAGTCCAATTAGGTTCCAGGCCAGCTGAAACAGTGTCAGACGTTTGGGAGTTACACTGCAGAGACACTGAAAATCCCAGGCTTTACTGGGGAAACAGTGATTTGCCAGTAGGATATGAAAAGATTTGCACTAATTACCCAAAGGAATTTACCTACAGAACTCAAAATTAAACTTCCAAAACAAAAACAAGCACAAGATTTCCAGGATTTTTCAGCTGGTTTATCTTGAAAATCCTCTGACAAAACTCATACTGGAAACAAATGAAGGTGCACGAGCCACCTCAGTTCCACAGATCCAAGGGGGATGATGCCTGGCCCATCCTCTGGCCAGGCTGTGACAGAACAGCATTTGCTTTACAGTGACATCCCAAGTGTTTGGCCCTCTCCGAGAGGAAGGCAGAATTCCTTTCCTCCAGGCATCCAGTCCATGTAAAACGCCACCAGAAAGCCATGCCTAAATAGGGAATGTAAACTTCATTCATCCTCAGAGCCCTTGGGACAGCAGCCAGTCCCTGCCAGGCTCCCCAGCCACCTCCATTTGCCACTGGGCCTCTTCCTAGCACAGTACCTGACTTCTACTCCATCCCCACTCATCATCCAAAGAGCTTGGACTCAAATTCCTGACTCCAGGTCAGTTGGTGATTCTGAGGACAAAGCTAAAGGAGCAGAGCAGCCATTTCGAGTGCACCTTTGCTGCCAGGTAAGGAAGCACCAACTCTGCCACTTCTCGCTGCAATTCAGAGCTCCAGCTCGAGGGGGAAAAAAAAAGCAGAAAAATATTTAAAAAAACCTCCAAAGAACCAGATCTTTGAAACTCGGCACAGCACATCTGACAGGCCTGAACTCCTGCCACCTTCCAGGCGTGAGAACAAGGATCTGCTACGGAACCCTGGACACAGACTGCTCCAGGAAACCTGCTCGGGCTGAGACAATGCCTCAGCAACACACCAGGAGGAACTTCTGGGTGCAAACAATGGTTTGAGGCAAAGTAAATTAACTTCAGCTGCTCTGGCAGTTGAGCATTTTCTGAATAGAATTAACATGAACAACCCTCGCTGGGAAGGAAAAACCTGTCATTCTCACACTTTTATGTAATCAGACTATTTCCTGTTTAATAAAAAGGAAATCCCATCAAGAGAGTGCAGGAAACAAGCCCTACAAGGTCATTCTTTTAAAACAACTTCAAACAGGATATTGCTACCAATGAGCTCTCCCAAGACAAAGGGGCTGAGTTCCAAAGGAGGGGGAGACATTGCTGTGCTGGAAAAAACCTCACACTTCCAACACCAGTCCTGGATCCCGATACATGCAAAGCATTCAGAGGGATCAAGGAAAAAGTTGTCATCATCCAAATCCCAAAAAGGTTTGGGTTGGAAGGGACCTTGAAGCCCATCTCATTCCACTCCCTACCACCTTCCAGTAGACCAGCCCAGGGTACAGCTGGCTTTTTAGCTCATTAACTTCTTTATTACATAAATAATTTTTATTTGAATACATTCTAAAGTAGTTAATTTAATCTAAACAGCCATCAGAAAATAAACCAAAATTTAGTTACGTTTTTAAATCAGGCTAGAACACGTAGGAAGGTCAGACATTTCCATTTTATCCTTGCCAGGCAACTGTGTTTAAAATGGCTACTGAGACTTTTGGCCTGCCAGGAATTTTGGAGCTGGATTTTGGAGCCACGTCCTGCAGACTTTTTGGAAAAGCATTTGCAGGTAACACACATGTCACACGGCCAAGTTGTGTTTTCCAGCATTTCAAAGACAATTATGTCATTTCAAAGCAGGGAAATGAGCAACACAAGCCTCTCTGGCAAGGCAGGAGGTGGCCCTGCTGAAACTCTCCCACACAATCCCCCACAAAAGAGAAAGTTTAAAAAAATAAGCCAAGTTTGAAGTGTGCAGCAGGAGCTCGAAGCAGAGCCTCATGGCAAGAACCTTCAAAGCTGCACACAACAAACAGACCCAAACAAACCTGAGCAGTACTAACCCTGCCTGGAGGAGACAGGAAACACACCAAGACATCTAAGGCTGCCCAGACAGCCACATGGAATAAGGAGCTCCATGGGAAAAGGGGTAAAGAGTTTGTCCCTGGGATAAATCTGGGCATCCCCCATACACAATGGTGACTTTAAAAGAAACCTGCTGGATCCATGTGGAGGGGTTCTTCTGTCTTCTTTTCACAGGAATAATGGGGCTCTGCAAAGCAAGAACTGGGCAGCCAGGATCAGGCAAAGAATTAACTCCCCATTTGTGGAACAGAGGAGCAGAGATTCCCAGGATCTTCCACGCCATGGTGGATTTAAACAGCATCCACCAGCCATAAATAAAACAAGAGAGGCTGCACCATAAGGAACACGATTCCTCGAAAGAGGCTCCACTGCAGCACCCGAGCAGACAGAAAGGGCCACAGCCCTGCGAGGAGCTGAGCCACAGCAAGAGTAGAAAATGAGCTGAGAACCTTCCAGACTTCCAGGAAAAGCCAGTGCTACCCACCTGTGCCAGCCAGGGCCCGGCGAGCTGGCAGCCAGCACAAGGAACAGCAGGCAAGATGTTAAATCCAGGGTCTGTCCCAGCAGCCTCCTGCTGCCAGGAGCTGATCCATAGCTGCTGGCTCCTGACACAGCCTGTGCACTGCCTTACAAGCTTCCCCTCAATATTTTCAGGCTCTCCCTCAATATTGACATGCTTTGTATCAATACTGCCGTGCTTTGTATCAACATTAAGCTGTAAATCACACCGTTTGCACAGCGAGTGAAGCACAAACCTGGCGGCATTGCACCTCATTTCCCACTCCAGCATCATTTATCAGAGCACAGCCTGCAAGGAAACTCTGCTGCCGCAGAGGCTGCAGGAGCTGGGAGAAGAAGATGGCTGACTGCAAGGCTTCTGCTGTTCAATCTGCCTTTGTCTCAAAGTTGCAGTTTAAAACCAGCGTGCTCTCAGGAGCTGAGCTGTGCTCCCATGTGCCCCACGGCCAGGCAGATCCCAGAGCTGGGGCTGCGTCCAGCATAACAAACACCTTGGGTGCTCCACTCCAAATGAACAAAATTCTCCCAAATCCCCAAATATCAGCACTGTAACGCTTTTCTACCTGACCAAAGTGGGATGCTCATCTGACCACACCAAATCACCTTTAACCCTACAACCAGCAAGGGGTGAGAACTGGAGGAGCAGGGGGGAGAAGAGGGACGCTGCTGCCACCAAAGCTGTGCAAAATTAATCTCATTTCCCCGGCAGCAACACAGCCTCGATGACTCCCCGACAAATCACGTGTTTTGCCAAACTGCAAAGGCAGTTTGCCCCGGGGTGCACGCCAGGGCTCACGGGAGGGCTTCTCCCACCCTCTTGCTATTCCAGGCACGTTCTGGAGCTCGCACATGGTAGGAGGGAATCCAGCCCACGGTCAGCAGGGCTACAGCCGGCCCTGCACCTGCCAGGGTCAGCAGCTGGGACCACGACACACATTGCCACCAGAAATCCCTCCTGCCCATAACAGCCTGTCCTGCCAGGAGCATTCCAGCTCCTCAACAGGATACGTTTCCTTCGACAAGTGTTCTTTTTGCAGGCGCACCTGCACCAGGCTCCGTGGGATAACGGGATTGAACTGACAATGGGGGATCCGGGAGCTGGAGGTGGGAAATTCACGGCAGGACGCACAAAAGGGAAGGGATCCGCACTAGAGAACTTGACAAAAGTAAAGCACGAGTTTTGGAACGGGAGCAAGAGGTGAACTGGAAGAAGTTCAAGTCATTTCAAGTGCTTGGATCGCACCTACAGTCCTATAACCAGAGAGGAAAAAATACAGCAGATTCTGTTGGTTTTTAAGCTGCTGGTTAGAATAACAATAATAAATCACCGTGCTGCTGCTCTGGCCCAGAGCTCCACAGGTCCTGTTACTGCTACTGCAGCGCTCCTGCTGCTTCAGAGCCACTGCCTGCTCCTACCAGGGAGGAACACAATCCCAAGTCCTCCCCCTCCAGCGAAATTATGGTTTAGATAACCACAGAAATTATCTGCAACATGCCTTCCCATGCTTCAGGAGCAGCTGAACCGCCTGCAGCAGCAGCCGCTGCTTTCAGAAGCCGAGGGCTGATAAGGGGCACTCCCAGAGAGAGACCCCAAACCCCAGAACCTATTTCTGCCTGTCAAAACCAGTTTGGTGACCACTCAGTGCTTACACAACCTGGCCAGGCGCACCTTCTCCAAGAGAAAAGCTGGCTTGTAAAGCGCCTTTTTGAGTAAGGGAGGAAAAAAAGCAATGAAGAGGTATTTGGGCTTTTTACAGAGCTGTCAGCAGCTGCACACCGTTCTGATTAAGCACCCTACTCAGGACACACAGCACGCACAAACTCTTGGGAAGCTGCTCAAATATAAGCAGTTAATTTTACACCCGGCATCAGTATATGTCACCTGCAGGAGGAGAAGCAACCCCTGAAACATCGGACAAAAATCTACCCAGCAGGTAATTGTACCCCTCTGAATTTCACAGGTTAACGTGAAATTGCTGAGAACAAAGAGTCAGTGTGCCACATCCAGGGGCAGAGACAGGAATTCTGAAACAAACACACTCAAAATTTGAGAGATCTTTGACTGGTCTGTGCGGTCAGTCCTTCAGCTGGTTGAAAAAGAACAAGTGTTTAAAGTAACAGAGGCCCTGTTTCCCAGCCACTGGCTGTCACCTCCAGCACTCCCACAGGGATGTTTGCTGTTTGTGAGGACTGAGTTTGCTAATTTTGCTCTATCCAAGCAAACCAGGAGAGCTCTCCTTATTTTAAAAGAACGTAAAAGTCCACACACATGGTTGTTTTTGGTTTTTTTTGTTTACTAAGAAGGGAAAGAGTTGTTTTTCCAGATTGTGAGAGACCATCCATGGCAAGATAAGGCAGCAGTTCCTGCTGGGTGCACCCCCAAGTGCTGGCACCTGTCTCCACACTGCAGGAGTTCATCTGAAGGTGCTGAGATGAACCGAGTCAGGCAACTGGGCGCGAGGGCTTTTTTAAAAAAGAGGGGGTCCAGAACACACAGAGTGAGGAGAAAGGGGTAGGAAAAGCAGCTCCTAGTCAAGCACTAAATGGATCTGAGGTGGAAGAGATTCCAAAGCAGTGTTCTGCAGAGAACAGCCACAGCCACCACTGCTGGGTCCTTCTCCACAGACCAGGGGTGGAGCACACCCTCTTTCCATAGTCATCGCTTTTCCCTGAGCTGCAGCAGAACAAAACTGACTCAGTTCTTCAGTTTCACAACAGCTCGCTGAGCTTCCAGTAAATGAAGTGAAAATTTAACAATTTTCATTCTTTTGTTGTCTGGAAAAGTACAAAAGACCATGGAATTGCTTGTAAAACTGTTTAGTGACAGCTGCTTTTGTGGGAAGGCAAAACACTTTTTAAGAGGAAAGCCAGGTTTTGCAGAGGTTTATCCATGCTCCTGTTTTTGGAAAACACAACCTACAGATTCTACACAATCTACAGGGCTGAGAGGGACAGGAGAAGCACAGGCGAGAGAGAGATCCACTTCTAAGCTGGCCCTTATCCCCCTGGAGATGTGCAACAGGTTAGCAACAGGCCAGAACTCCACTTGGGTCCAACCACAACCCTTCATGCAGCAGATGGGAGCACACAGCCAAGCCCAGGCATCAGAACAGGGATTCTGAGCCCATTCCACGGACAGCAGGGTGACCATACGGTGCTGGGCTCCCCTGCATCGCAGTGGTTCTGCTGCCATGGGTGGACACTGCAGCCAAGGCACGGGGGACAGCCCAGGAGCACCTCGTGATCCCCACCGCACTCGGAGTTCCAATCCCAGCTCTGCTGTGTTACATCACAGCTGGAGTAAAACCGGCCCGGGAGAGGAGAGGCCAGCAGGAGAAGAAAAAAGGTTCGTTTGCATTCCAATGGCTTTCCCAGGGGCCACCGGCCCAGCTCTCCCCGTGACCACCGTGACCACCGAGGCTCGGCCGTGCCAGGGCACCGGCCCCTGGGTGAAGCCTCTCTTCTCCCCGCTCCATTCAGGCCTCATTCACTGCTCAGAAAAGATTCTTCCCGAGGCATTTTCTCCAAAAAAAAACCCCAAAAAACCACTCTTTAAAAACGCCCGTGGTTAAGGAGCAGCTTGTCCTTTCACAGACACAATGTGGGCATGTTGAAACCTGCTGCTGCCCCACGGCCCAAGGGTGCCTCTTGATCCTGGCAAACAGCAGCGAGCAGGGCTCCAGCTGCCGGGGCACACTGAGCCACCGGGGGCATTCCCACACAATCACAGAATTTCTAGGTTGGAAGAGACCTTTAAGATCATCGAGTCCAACCCATGTTGACCTCAACAAGATCATGGCACCCAGTGCCACATCCAGGCTTCTTTTAAACACATCCAGGGATGGTGACTCCACCACCTCCCTGGGCAGATGATTCCAGTGTTTGAGCTGGGATGTTTCCTCATGGAACAGCTGGTCCACACAAAAAACGCGTGTGTTACATAAAAATAACACCCTGGTGGCAATGCTGAGGGACAGGGACACCCCAATGGAGTGACTCCAGAGGCACCACAGGATCTGGGAGCTCTCCTTCCACAGTTCTAAAATATTCCAGGAGTTCAGTCCACGTGAAAAGGTGGGAATAGCAAATCCTGGTGTCTTGGCTGCTGGAAGGTGCTTTGAAGTCTGTTCCCACTGTGAATGAATCCCGTTGCTGCCCCAGCTCTCCCTGTTGCCCAAGGATGTGGATCGTGGTTTGGGAAACCACACACAATTTGGGGGGTTTCCACAATGCCCAAAAAAATGTAAATTTTTTTCTCAATTTTTTTCTCTATTTGAGGTTCACGTTGAAATGAATTCTCCCTGTGCTGCTTTTTAAAGGAATATGCAACAAAGGCATCTTTTTAGCCAATTCTTGGTCTTCCAAAAACGTTCCAGAGCTTTTTTCGTGCCCAAAAGTAGCGGCCTCCAAATGCAAAGCAGAGACAATGTGCGACCTCCAGCAGCATAAGGAAAAAATAAATCACTTAAAAACTAAAGAAGAAGAAAGTATTTTTCTTTTAAGCCTCTTTATTTGCAAATGTAACACCAAACCGAGGATGTGGTGTTTTATCAATCTCCAGGGATTGCAAAGATTTCAATGAAAAATATATCAGTGAACTCAAGAGTCACGGGGAAGCACCTAAACGTAAGAAAGTAGCCTCCTCTGTAAGAGTAAACAGAATTCTCTTCTTTCTTCTTCTCCATTGACAAACTTTTTTAATTCAGGAACTAACGAGGGGTTAAAAAGAGGAAAAAATGGGATTTTTGAATTCATAGCAGGAAATGAAGAAGAAAGGCAAGACCAAAGTTCTACTATTTCTCAAGCACTTAAAAGGAACAGTAATGAGAAACAGCCAGTCCTAGGAAAAATGCAATTTTAATACAGAAAGTTTAATTTATTTATCAAAACATGCTTCTTTTCTTCTCTCTTCTTTTCAAATACTAAGCTTTTAATAGCTCTTTAATGTACATACTTTGGCTCTGGCTCTTTCTCCCCTCCCTGGAGAGACCTTTTAAAGAGATCTCCATTTCCACTTAAATAGAAGCAATCAATAATAAAATACGTCAGTAACATTAAAAAGTATTATTGTCCAAGAGCAAACCAAGAGATCTTTCACAGCCATTTTATACTCTGTACTTAAATGTGTGCAGGTAACACCTCCCTTGCTATCGAAAGTGAGTGGACACCAGTCAGCTTCTCTCAAAGTTTATTTAAAAGCCAACAAATGAGAATGAACCCAAGAAATAATTAGAAAGGAAAATTAAGAAGGAGCCCTGCTTGCTGATTTCACTCACTGACACGAGTTTAACTCCAACGCCTTTTGGCCAAGGCCAAGCGCAGGGTCTGGGCACAGAGTCCATCCCAGTGGGGTTAATTCCATGGGATTGGCTAAGAACCTTCCAGATGTATTTGTGACAAGCCCCCTTCCTGGGCAGCTCCCGCAGCAGGGCTGTAACAGGTGGGGACAGAGGAGGCAGTTTCAGCTCAGGGTTCAACCCACAGGTACCACACACAGCCCCTCAAGGGCTCTGAGCTCTGACCCGTCCTTCCCTGCCTCATTCCTCACCCGCAGCACATCCCGAGGAAACCACCCCAGCCCGGAGTGCAGCCCTTGCACAGCAGCCACTGCTCCCTCCCCGAGCTGTCCCAGGGCAGCAGAGCCACTGCCAGCTGCCACTGCCAGCTCGGGGACAAGGCCACCAACAGCAGCCACAGGGACAACACTGTTCCCAGCCAGAGCCTCCACTGTCCTGCACACAGAACCCTCCCCAGAGCTCAGAGACCCCCGGGAATGACCCAGCACAGGGAGCCCTCAAACCCTGCCTGAAACAGATCGTTCTAGTCCAGCTCTTACCTAGAAACTAGAGCCTGAAGGATTTAAACAATCCACTGTAGGTGGAGACCACAGCAGAGGCACAACTGACACAAAAGAGGTTTTAAATCTCAGCCTTACCCCAGCCTGACAGCTGAGCCTGCTGGAAGCATCCGTCCCACGCCAGCGTGCCTCTGGAGCGAGTTCACTTTCCTCCTTGGACCTCTTGGGTCAGCACTGTGACACTGCCACTGGTGTCCCAGCACAGTGAGGGCTCTGACCCCTGTCATTACCACACCTCGGTGTCCCCAGCACCATGAGGGCTCTGTCACCAGCTCCCACGGGCTGGAAGGATCAGCTGGAGCCTGTGCAACACTGCAGCCTGAGGTGTGTTAAAATAAAACTCACAACCAGTCACATGCTGATTGCCTCGGGCACCTGTTAAAAGCACTTTTCTACCCTAAACCACCCTGCAGTCACACATGGCCAAGGCTCCACTCCTGAGAAGAGCCTGCAAACTGCCCCACTAATTGTGTACGATTCATCAGGGCACTCCAGCCGTGCTGAGCACCCCCAGCATCACCACACAAAACAATGATGGTTTTCTTCATGGTCAGCCCATAGATTTCCTGGAAGTCCGTGGGAAGGATCAGCTACACTGAACGCTGCACCAGACACGCCGCTGTCATTTCAGGCCGTTTCTGCTGAAATGCTGACACTCCTCATCACGCCAGCACAGCTACAAAGGGCTTGTGCAGTCTCCTTCACGTTAAATAATAACTGGATGTATGCTAATTGCCCTTCCTCCAGTGAACTGTCTGCATTCCCTTCCGATTTCCTGTAGCTACAAATATGATAATCAGGAGAACAAAGACTTTAGCACAGCCACCCGGGCTCAGCAAACGCAGTGGAGTGTGTTCGCCTGACTCCAGCAGCAGCAGCAGCAGGCAGACCTTCAGCCTTGCTGCTCTGAGCACCCCGAGCCCACCTCCAGGAGGTGTCAACAAAGACTGCTGGAAAATCGAACACCGGAGCGAAGTTTCCCACTGTAACTTCCCGGACAATGCAGCCCCTTAGCAACGCGGCCGCTCTCAACCAACCAATCCACCTTTAATTCCCACTTCCTCCCAAACTCTCTGGACAGCAACTTCTGGCACTCCATCAGTCCCCTTTTATCCCAGTTTCTTTTTATAAATCCAAGGTCAGGTTTCCTCTCCCATCTCATGTGATGTGTCGGACTGAAGCTCTGCCAGCGTGGTCGCTCCCCACACTGCCAAACCCCCTCCCGCGCTCCCCTCGGCCCGTCCCGCCGCCCACCGGGCATCTCCCCGGCTCCGGCGGAGAGCAGTAACCCAGCGCCAAGCACCGACTCTGCCAGCGATGCTGAACGGCGCCTATTAAAAATAAAACCCCGCTGGCACCGAGTCCCCCCGCCCCGGGCGGCTCGGGGGTCCCGGGCCCGGCCTCGCCCCTCACCTCCTCCTCGCTCTCGCTGCGGAAGCACAGGCAGGCCGCCCGCTTCTTGTAGCCGTCCCCGTCGTAGGTGCGCGTCTGGTTGGACTTGAGCTTCATCATCCTCCGCTCCGGGGGCGGCGGGGCCGGAGGACGCGCGGCCCGGAGGGCGGGGGCGGGCGGGACCCACCGGGCGGCGAAGGACGGGGGGGCGCGGGGGGACCGCCTGCCCGCGACAGTCTCTCTCTGGGTCTCGCTTCGTGGGTCTCGCTACGCGCTGCCTCCCTTCGCCCGCCTCACCCCTGCCCTCGCTGCCGGCCGCGCCGCCGCCACCGCCCGCGCTCCGGCCACCGCCGACGACGACCGCGCCGCCATCTTGGGGCTCGCTACGCAAACGGCGTAGCGCCGCCGGGCGGGGAGGCGGCGCTGCCCCTGCGGCCTCGCGGCGCGCCCGCTACGCGAAGTGCGCAGCGCGGCTTCCAGAATCGCTCCCCCCTTCGCTGGCGGCGCCGCCACGCCCCCGCCCCGGCTCGCGCGCTCTGCGCCGTCGGCGCGCGCCGCGTTCGGGAATACGGCGGGCGGCGTAGGGCGGCGGCGGCGGGCGCTCGGCCTTACGCCAACGGCGCAGGGGCCGCGCGCACGTGGCCCCGCGGTGACAGCGGCTCCGCGGCGACAGCCCGCCCGCCCCGCGGGGGCGCTGCGGGGAGCGCCAGCCCCCACCCACCCCCGGTGACACCGCGGGGCCGGCTCCAGGCCCCGGTGACATTCCGTGTGTGTGTGTGTTTATGTGTTCATCCCCGCGCGTCGGTGACCATTCCCCTGGCGGTGACACCGCGGGTCGGTGTCCGCTGCCGCGGTCGGTGACACCGCGGGCCGGTTCCCAAGTGTCCGCTCCCCCCTCCGCGCCGGTGACACCGCGGCCGGCCCGGGTCCGTTACCGATTAGTCACCGGCTGCCGAGCGACACCTGGCGGCGGGCGGCGGCCACTGCGCCACTCGCCCCCCCCTCCCGGGCTGCCACCGAGCCCGCCCTCGGTCCCCCACGGGTGACAGCCCAGGTGACAGCGCAGCGGCGCAGGACACGCGGGCCCGCCCACGCGGGCTGTGTCCCCATCAGAGGGACACGGGCTGGCACAGCTGAGCTCTCCATCTGCGGCACAGCTCGGCCCCAGCCCAGCGCTGCTGCACGGCCGGAAACCAGCATTGCCCTGGGCTGGTGGGAAATGCCCTGCGTTCCTCCAGGAGTCACCTCCACACCCCCCAAACTCGGACAGTTCCTCCACTAGAACCTGTATTTAGTCACTCCCCAAGTGCTGTTCTACATGCCAAAGATCTGAGTCACGCTGCGCTTGGGGAGCTCTGTTTGTGCACTTCAGACAGACACAGGCACCAACCCAGTGGCATTTTCACCTCTTTTATTATACACAAAACATGAGCACGAAGTTCTACTGCGGGGGCTGACCACGTCCACGACCAAATCCACCTCTCTGCAACAGCAAAAGGAGAGTGTTAGAAATCACTGTGTCAGGTAATGACAGCAAAAACAAACATCAAAGCTCTCTGATGGCACAGGTCAGCCAGGTGAGTGCCACCAACATCAACCCATTCTGTGGATCACACCTAAAATACTTTTATTTTTGGAGTATAAAACCATAGATCTCCAAAGAGCTCAGCTTGCTCTCAAACTCGTCACTGGCCTCTGTCCCACCACATCCTTTCCCCACAGCGAGCAAGCTGCGTGGGAAGGGTGACAGTTTCCAGCCCCTCTGACACCCTAGAGTCCCACAGGCAGGACCTTCCAGCTCCTCCCATCAAAGCCTTCCAAAAAGGAAGCCAAGTTCAAATGCAAACACTCACAAACTGGAATTCCGTGGCTGCTCCAGCACCAGCCTCAGCCTTCTTGTCAGCACCAGCTGCAGAAAGAGAAGCAGTCAGTGCCCACAGAACCCCCTGCCTGGCAGCAAAGCTGTGACCACCCCACAGAACCAAAACTGGGGCTGAACACAGCAAGGTGGAACAGCTGAAAATGCTGGAGAGTTATCTAACCAACCCCAGGGAAAAACACCAGCTCAGCCAGACAAAACTCCAGCACACCTCCCCTCCACCCTCACGTACAGACTCCAAGCTATGCCAGGAGTCCCATCTTCCCCTCTTCTCCTTGAGAGGAGCCCCAGAGTTGGCCCGTTGTCCCCGGGGGCACGGGGGCACACTCACGTGGCACGGCGCTGCGGCGGTACGTGTCCCGGTCAGCCTCGCCCCGCGTGAGCCGCGCCGGGCGCTCGCCCTCCAGACCTGCAGCACAGAGCACAGCTTCAAACACTGCTCACAGCCCCAAACGCTGCCCACAGCCCTAAACACTGCCCACAGCCTCAAACACTGCTCACAGCCCCAAACGCTGCCCACAGCCCCAAACGCTGCCCACAGCCCCAAACGCTGCCCACAGCCTCAAACACTGCTCACAGCCCCAAACGCTGCCCACAGCCCCAAACGCTGCTCACAGCCCCAAACGCTGCCCGCAGCCCCAAACGCTGCCCACAGCCCCAAACGCTGCCCACAGCCCCAAACGCTGCCCGCAGCCCCAAACGCTGCCCACAGCCCCAAACGCTGCCCACAGCCCCAAACGCTGCCCACAGCCCCAAACGCTGCTCACAGCCCCAAACGCTGCCCGCAGCCCCAAACGCTGCCCACAGCCCCAAACGCTGCCCACAGCCCCAAACGCTGCCCACAGCCCCAAACGCTGCTCACAGCCCCAAACGCTGCCCGCAGCCCCAAACGCTGCCCACAGCCCCAAACGCTGCCCACAGCCCCAAACGCTGCCCACAGCCCCAAACGCTGCCCACAGCCCCAAACGCTGCCCACAGCCCCAAACGCTGCCCACAGCCCCAAACGCTGCTCACAGCCCCAAACGCTGCTCACAGCCTCAAACGCTGCCCACAGCCCCAAACGCTGCCCGCAGCCTCAAACGCTGCCCACAGCCCCAAACGCTGCCCACAGCCTCAAACGCTGCCCACAGCCTCAAACGCTGCTCACAGCCTCAAACGCTGCTCAGCCAGGGCAAAACACAAACTTCCTGCAGCCCAAGGTGCACAACAGCACCGGGTCTGCCAGCAGTGCTGCAGCTTGGGGAGAATAAACCTGAGGAAAACAGTGGTTTACTAAAGGAAACTTCACTTGAAGGGTGAAATCTGCTCCAGGGTCCCAACTTGTGGCAGGGTGGAAGTTAAATAATGTGAGAAGTGGGTTTACAGCATCATCTCAACAGTCTTCTGGTCATCAAACTGGTGCTGAAATGTTATTGTTGGTAAAAATCCCAGAAATACTGGGAATGTGCCCTGGCCGACAATCCTGGGCACTGCTGAGTCCCAACCTGCAGGACAGAATTCTCACCCCCACCTGAAACAGCCACACTGGCAGCACCCCAAATCCCCCACAGGACACGTTCAGGACAGTAAAAACAGATCATCTGCGGAATCTCAGATGAATTCCAGACAAAACTGCTGCAGGAACACCCAGCTGTGGAGGGACCACCCCGTCTCAGGGACTGGGATGTGTCCCTGGAGCCCAGGTTGGAGTCTGCCCACCGGGCAGGACCCACTGAGGGGCAGCTGTGCCTGGCACAGCCCAGTGCCCTCCTGCACATCCACACGCATTGGTTTGGCCATAAAAAACCCAGTTCTTGTAATAATTCTTTTACTACACCACCTCTGCGACTCCCGGACTGCTGCTGCCTCAAGAAGGGCATCCACAGCAAGAAAAAAAAAGCACCAAGGGCAGCCCTTCCAAAAATCCCTGCCCAGATGGGGCTGAGGAGGGTTCCAGCACCAGGACAACCCTGTGACAGCACACACAGCTCCTCCTGCACAAACCCCAGCCAGAAGCTGCCACCTTTCCCTCCCTCCCAGCAGGGATGCAGCTCCCTCAAGCTCAGTGGATAAACACAGCGTGTAAAGAACAAATCTTGGAACATCCAAGCAGCTCCGAGATCAAAGAAAGCAGCGTCTTCCCAGTTTCTCTGCAATTCCTTCCTTTGAAGCAGGCGATGCTCCTGTTTTGTTTGGCTCAGACACAAATTGCAGCAGCTGGGGGTGAACTCCCAGCACAAAAAAGCACAACCGCCCGTGTGATCCCCCAGAGCCAGAGCACATCTGGCTGCACCGCCTGCACCCGGGGGTGTGAAAGCCCACCGAGGGAAAATCAGAGCTGCAAGGGCAACACACAGAACCACAGAGCAGCTGGGGCTCATCTGGACATCAGCCAGTTCAACCCCTCTCCAGGCAGGGCCACTCAGAGCAGGTGACACAAGAACGTGTCCAGAGAGGGAGACCCTCCCTGGCAGCTGCTCCAGGGCTCTGCCACCCACATGCAAAGCTCTCCCTCATGCTGAGGTGGAACTGGCTGTATTTTAGTTCCTGGCACTGGTCACCAGTGAACAGAGTCTGGCAGCATCCCCATGGCTATCTGTGGGTTCTTGTCCTCTCCTCCATCCTAACCAGGCCCAGCTCCCTCAGTCCCTCCTCGCAGAGATGCTCCAAACCCCTCAGCATCTCTGTGGGCTCTGCTGCTCCTCCAGCACGAGTTTGCTGTTAACCCTGAACGACGAGCCCTGCGCCAGGAGGAGCACGTTCAGCGTCCCTGCGGAAGGCAGAGTGGCACACCCAACACAGGTGACACCCAACCTGGCCACAGGTGATCCCGGGGGGGCTCACCCGGCCCTGGCCAGTACCTCCTCCACCCCCCACCTCAGCAGGTGTGCTCCCACCAATCCCAGTCCCTGGGGACGGCCAGTCCCCTCTCAGACCGTGTCCCTTTGTGTCCCCTCTCAGGGACACCACTCCGCTTCCAGCTGGAAAACCCCAAACCACATTTCCTTGCTCTGCTCACAATTTCACACCCAATGCCCACAGATCTGGCAGTGTCCTGTGTGCCCACCCATGGCTGCTCAGCCCCTGTGTGCCCACCCTCCTTGTGCCCACCCATGGCTGCCCAGCCCCTGTGTACCCATCTGTGGCTGCCCAGCCCCCTTGTGCCCACCCTCCTTGTGCCCACCCATGGCTTCCCAGCCCCCCCGTGCCCCCCAGCCCCCCGTGCCCACCCCAGCCCACCTTTGGGCCGGGGCCTGCCGGTCTCGGGGCGGCTGCGGCGCAGCGTGGCCGGGACGATCTCGGGGGGCAGGTGCAGGTAATCGCGCAGGTACTGGATGCCCTCGTTGGTCAGGTACCAGTAGAAGTGTCTCCAGGCAAACTGCTCCTTCACGTACCCTCGGGACTTGAGGGACTGCGGGGAGAGCTCCCAGTTACTCCCAGTTCCAGTCAGCCCCAGTCCCAGTCAGTCCCAGCTCCAGTCAACCCCAGTTCCAGCCAGTCCCAGCTCCACAATCCCAGTCCCAGTCAGTCCCAGTTCCAGTCAATCCCAGCTCCAGTCAGTCCCAGCTCCAGTCAGTCCCAGCTCCAGTCAGTCCCAGCTCCAGTCAGTCCCAGTTCCACAGTCCCAGTCCCAGACAGTCCCAGCTCCAGTCAGTCCCAGCTCCAGTCCCAGTCCCAGTCAGTCCCAGCTCCAGTCAGTCCCAGTTCCAGCTCCAGCCTCTCCCAGCTCCTCACAGTCCCAGCTCCTCCTCACAGGGAACGGGGGACAGGGGACCAGGAACAGTTCCCAAGCAGGGGACCCCAGGCAGCAGCAGCCCCCCAGGGAGCCGTGTCCCGGTGTCCCCGAGCGCTGGCACCTGCATGGCTTTCATCACGTGCAGGTTGGGCACGTTCTTGTCCACCAGCTCGGGGTGCTTGGGCATGTGCACGTCCTTCTTGGCCACCATCACGCCCTCCTTGAACAGCAGCTCGTAGATGGCGATTCGGTTCTTCTTGGGCATCAACATCTGCAGAGGGCACAGCGAGCAGGGCTCGGTGACATGCGGGCACCAACAGCTGCACCGGGGACAGCGAGCCCGGTGCCCCCGAGGGACAACCGGGCGCTCCCAGCTTTGGCCCCTGAAATCATCCCGCGCACCCCGGGCAGGGCCACGGCTCGGGGGAAGCCTGGCCCGGCCCCGCCACGGACGCCGTTGGCGCTGCCGTTAAGCCGAACGGGACTCGGGAACCGGGAGCCGTGGGAGCGTCTCGCCCCTCCGGGAGCCGGAACCGACCCCGGCAGCGCCCCCAGCACGGGAAACTGGCTACGGACGGCGTTCCCGGACCCGCCGGGCCCGGGGCTCTCCCTACTCGGGCACCACTGAACCCCCGCGGATCACGGACCACCCCCGCGGATCACGGACCACCCCCGCGACAGCGCCCGGGCCGGGAGGCCCCGGTGCCAGCGCCGGACATCCCGTACCGCCCCGCGGCCTGGCGCCCCCAATCCCTCCCTCCCCACACGGCCGGGCTGGAGCCCCCATGGCGGAGATGCCCCGCGGGGGACTCCAGGCCGCGGGATGGCGGCGATGCGCGGCCGATGGCCCGAGCGCGGCCTCACCGTGGCGGCGGCGGCGGGGCCCGACCGGAAAGGGCTGTGCGTGCGCCGGAGCGCCGCTTCCGCCGCGACGAAAGCCCCCGGCGGCGAGGGCGGCCGCGGCGCTGCCTGCGCGGAGGTAAGCCCCCTCCCGCTTGGGAACGGGCGGCTGCCGCGGTGCCTGATGGGAACGGCGGGAGACCCCCGGTGTCACCCCCCAGCCGTGCCATCCCCGCACGTCCCCAGCCCTGCCACCGCCGCTCCCCGCCGCGCCCGGTGTCCCTCGGAGCGCGGCTGTGACGCCCTGCCCGCGATCCCGGAGAGCCGCGGGTCGCAGCCCGGGCTGAGGGCTCGGGGCGGCAGCGGAGCGCTCTGCTCCCCTCACACCGGCCCGGCAGCCGCGAGCCCCCCGATCCCCGAGCGCGGCTCTCGTTCCCGAAGGGTTTTCCTGGAGCCGCGTCCCCTTGGGCACACCCCGTGTCCCCCCAGCCCGGGACCGTCCCGGTTCGAACCCCCGGGAGCGCACGGAGCGGCTCCGGGGGAGGGGGACACGTCCCGAACGCGGTGGGCACCACCGGGCACACGGCACCCGGAGCAGGGCCGGGGGACAGCAGGCGGGCCGGGGGGCGCGGGGACCCCCGGTGTCCCGGGGCTTGTCGCCATCCCCGCGGCTGGCGCGCTGTCACCTTGCGCGGCCGAGGAGCCGCCGCGCCGGGCCGGGGATTGGTCGGCTAAAAATGCCGCCCTAATCTCCGAGCTGATCTTTACCCCCTCCCTCCGCCCCATCTGCCGCGACCTGCCCGCGATGCGCAGCGCCGGCCCCGGGAGAGGCTCCGCCGCTGCCCCGAGGTACGGCCGGCGGGGCGGGCGGGGGGCGCAGGGCTGTCCCGGGGGGCTCGGGGGGACCGGGGCGCTGTCACGGCGCTGTCCCCGCCGGGGTTTGAAGCGGGTCCGCGCCCCACCCGGTTTAAGTGATTTCCAACTCGTGCCGGACCGTGCCGGGCGGGGAACGGGAGGGATCGAGGGATGCGCCGCCGCGTCCCGGGAGCTGCCCGGCGCCGTCCTGGGGCTTTGCTACCGTGCCGTCCCCTCCTTTCTTCCTTTCGGGGGCGAAGCTCCCGCAGGGTGACCCCAAGGATGCTGCGACAGTTGCGGCATCAGCCCGGCGCGTCCCGCGGGGCGGGAGCTGTCCCTGCTGGCCCGGACCGCTGCCCGCGGGCGCTGTCGCTGTCCCTGTCCCTGCCTCTGCTGCAGCAGATCACAGCTCCTGCACCTCCCGCCTCGGAAATGGCAAAGCAAGTGCTTTGCTAAACGGATTAGAGCTCTCCCGGCAGCCTCCCCGGCTGCTCCCGCATCCCTCGGCCCCCGCGCCGCCTTCCCCGGGCAAACCCCGTCCCTAAGCCAAGGGGCCTCCGGGCTCTGCGGCTCCCTGACCCCGAAACCCCGAGGGTCCTTCCACCTCCTGGGGTTTTGTGCTCCCTTTGCAGGAGCGCACAGAAAATCGGGGCATTCACCGGGCAGCGGCTCGGCCGTGCTGGAGGTGCCGCCCTGCCCCGGGGTCCGCACTGATCTGAGCCCCCCGGCCGCTCCCTCTCCCTCCTCTCCCTCCTCTCCCAGCGTGTGCGGCCGCCGGAGGGGCTGCGGCAGGACGGGAGCGGGATCGCACCGTGAAAGGATCGAGGGAAGGGAGCCCAGGCACTGGCAGGGACCGACAGTGACGTGCACAGGGAAGGGACATCGGCAAAGCGTGTCAGCACCGACCGGGGCCACGTTCTGAGCCCGGAGCCCGGGCTGGGCTCTGTGTGGGATCCCCCTCGCTGGGAATGCCCCGTCCCCAGCTGTGCTGCTCCCTGCCAGGGCACGGGGATGCAGCCAGGCTGCTCCAGCACGGCGCCTGGCACGGCTCTGCCCGGGGACAGACTTTGTCCCGGGGGTGCCAGCCTGGCCGGAGTTTGTGCAACACCTCGAAGGCAAACTCCGGACCTGCTGAGCTCCTGCGGATGCTCCTGGAGGAGGAGGAGGAGGAGGAGGCGAGGCTGCATCCAGCCGGCAGCTTGCAGGGGCGGCCAAGCCAGTGTCCGGCTGTCCCCGGCGCGGCACGACAGGGCACGGCAGGCAGGATGTGCTCGTTGTGCTGGAATGCACGGGCTGCTCGGGCAGCTGCCTGCAGCCAGCCCCACGCTGCTTCCCGGGAAAAATGGAGCCTTTATGTCCCTGCCCCAGCCCCTTCCCCGGAAGGGCGCGGAGGATGCCCCGGCCGGTCCCAGGCGGACAAGAAGGGGATTGTCTCGCTGCGATTTGGGTTTCTGGGAGCACCTGCCCCGCGCGGGGCCCTCCACAATGGCTGCCTGTCTGCCGCAGAGCCGCCAATTATCCTCCGCGGCTAATTAGAGATGCAAAGTAGCGCCTGCATTCTCCCAGCTCCCCGGAGGGCTCCTGGGACCGGCGGCACATCCGCAGCGGCGACTCAGCCCGGGCACGGGGCGAGCGCGGGGCGCTGGCCCCATCGGGCCCCCCGAGCCGCAGCTGCCGCTCCGCCCGGCCCTGGGAAGAGCAGTGCAGGGCAGGAATGGGCTCGGCATCCCGGGATGCCCTCTGCCCCCATCCACACCACTCTGCCCTGGACCGCCCACGGGCTCTCCCGCTGCTCCCAGGAGCTGAGCCCCACAGCTCGGGGCTCTGCCGCGATTTGGGGAACACATTTCCCCTCCTTGCTGGGGAAGCAGACGGGAGCTGGCTGTGCTCAAACCCCCGCGTTCGTGCGAGGGCCGGCACTCCTGCCTGGCTGATGGGCAGGCGGCTGATCCCTGGTGGCATCTCTTCATTCCTGCCTGCTCTGGCTCGCCGGGATCACGGTGTGGGCTCATGCGCTCTGACTTCTCCGTTTGCGCTCACGGAGCTGTGATTCCAGAGAGGCAAGTGGCCCCATAAATCAGGGCTTATTTCCTGCCAATACCGTCTGCTGCTTCCCACAGGGAAACTCATTTGCAGGAGGAGAAGTGACTTACCACTGAAAACAGTAAACGGTGGGATGGTGAGAGCCGGGGAAAAGTTTGTCGTGACCGAGTTTTTGGTGAAGGAACTGAGGAGGCAGAGCTCCCACCTGCTGCCTGCGTGGAACAGCCCAAGCTGCAGGGAAGGAGACCTGAGCTGGTGCCACCTGCACAGACCACAGAGCTGGTGGCAATGGCTCTTTGCACTGGGGAACCTCCCCCCCCCTCCAAGTCATTGAGGTTCCCCCCATCACCATCCTGGAGAGCGACTGTCACCTAATGTTTAATGCCAAGGACATTTCCCCTCTGCAGCAGGGACGCTGTCAGGGCACATGGCAGCTGGGACATCCCAGCGGTGACCCTGTGCTGAGAACTGCCAACTCACTGCTGGAAAGGGCCATGACCAGATTCAGCATCCCCTGGTTCCTCACCCTGCAACACCAGCAGGCAAAGATCCCCTGCTCCTGAAGGAACCACCATCATCCCACTCCTGTTTGGGACCGGGGGCATTGAACCCCCGGGGTCTCACTCCAGCAGGGTGTGAAACCTTCCGGGGCCATTCCGTGTGGCCGTGAGCTGTGCTGGCTCGGGTGGCGCGGAGCCGGAAGGCAGGCGGGCTGCAGAGCCCCACCGAGCTTCATTAGGCAGTCCAAGGCGCTTGTTAGGGGAAAGCTGAGCCGGCGTCGGAGGCCGGCAGAGCCCCCCGGGACCGGGTCGCATTCTCTGGGCAACCCGATCCCGGCGGCAGCGGCCCCGGCAGCCTCATTACTGCGGCTTCTGCGGCGGCTTCGGTTACTCGCCTGGACGCTCTCGTCTCCTGCTGGCTTTTAATTTCCCTGACATCCCCCGCTCGCGGGGGGATGCAGGCGCAGTGTCGGGGAGCCTGTCATCACCCCCACCCGCATCCTGCCCGCCTCCCGACGGCTTCCAGCCCCCTCTGCCCCCGGGACTCCCATCCTGTATCGAGCCCCGGTGACCCCGGGCGTGAGCCCCGGGGCTCGGGAGGAGGCAGATGGGCAGATGGCAGTGAGGGGGAGCTGCCCTGCTCCCCTCCAAGAAGCCTCGGGTAGTGCAGCACCCTCACCCCCTTCCCCAGCCCTGCCGGGGGGAAAACACTGTTCCTGATTCTCATGCCAGCCTGTTCCCAGCTGGCACATTTGGCAAGGAGGCGGCACCGGCTGCCTCTCCGAAGGCGTTTTGGGGTGTTTGTTCCTGCAAAAGCTGTGGCTCAGCCCCAAGCCCCCCCCTGCAACCGCGGGGGTGACAGAGAGGCCGGGGCAGCAGCAGAGGGAGCGCATGGCTCTGTCCCGTCCCATACAGGAGGGACAACGACCCCCGGGGTAGCAGGACCAGGAACAACGGGGGGGGGGGTGGTCCCCAAAGAGCCCCCCCGCCTCATGGAGCGGGGGAAACGAGTCCGATTAGGCCCTAACGGAGCCCGCGGCCCGACCCTCGCTCTGCCGTAGCACCCACCCCCCCCGGGCTGTGTCCCCGGGCCGCGGCCCCCGCAGTGGGGCGGCCCCGGTGGGTGCCCTGGGCGAGGGGCCGGGGCCGGGGGGTCCTGCGGGGGCTGGCGGCAGCGCGGAACCTCGGGCGCGGGGATGGGGGGGTCCATTCCCCCCCCCGCCCCCCCCGGATGATTTTCGCAGCCGCGGCTCCATCCCGGTTGCCATGGCAACGGGCGGCTCGGGCAGGCGCGTGCCCGCGGCCGTGCGCGCCGCCGCTGCCCGGCGGGAGCGGAGCGAGCGGAGCGGAGCGAGCGGAGCCCCGGCCCCGGCCTCGGGCCCCCGGCCCCCCCGGCCCCCGGCAGGTGAGCGCGGCCCCCGCGGCGACAGCCGGGTCCACTGCGGCGACGAGGTGAGGGACGCCCGGTCCCTTGCGGGGATGGGGTGCGGGATGCCCGGGGTCCCTTGCCGGGATGGGGTGCGGGATGCCCGGGGTCCTTTGCGGGGTGGGGGGACGGCGAGGGGGCTGCTGTGCAAGGACCGGGCAGTGAGGAATGGCTTTGCGCCCCCCGGCAGGACACAATGTCCCCTGATCCCTTCCGCAAGGCAGGGAGGTTGGGGGGGTATATGACCTTCACCCCCTCCAGTGTGTGTCCACTGGGGTGCTGGGGAGAGGGACGCCCCGTCTGCAATGCTGCCGCACTCCCGGGCTTGTGCCTCAGTTTCCCCATCTACAAATAATGGGGGGAACTTGTGCTGTCGCTGTCATCGCCGTCCCCCTGCCCAAATAAACACCTTCCCCCATCACTGACCCCCCTCCTTTCAGCCGTGTCACCCCAGCTTCTCCCTTGCTGCCCCCCCATTTCCCCACTTCCCCATCCCCTCTGGCTCTAAGTCTGCTTCCCCTCCGCACACAGCTGGAATTGCACTGTCCCTCCACCTCCCCTGCTCCCAGCAGCTCCATTTGCCTTCTGTCACCACCAGCTCCGGGTCTGTCCCGCCGAGGCTCAGGGGACACGGGACCCCCGTGGCAGCGCGTGACGCTCCGCGTCCCCCTCCCTGCTGCGGAAACGGGGGGACGGCACCGCCGTATCCTCCCCCATCCCCGTTTGCCACTTCTGGGTTGAATTGCAAACCTCATCTTTGGATTTCTGCCTAAACCCGGCTCCCGGGACTGCACAAATCCCTGCTCGCTGTCCGAGCAGCCTTGTTTACCGCGGCGAGCCGAGGATGAGACAGAGCTGCGGAGCTGGGCAGCCAGCGGAGCCCCCAGCTGAGGCTGAGCCCCCTCTCCCTTCCCCGGGCCTGAGCACATGCAGGGTGTTGGTAATCCTGCTGCTGCTGCCCCTCCAGGGATGCCCATCCACGTTCCCCATCCGCATTCCCGGCACATCCGCTGCCCCTGAGCTGGGCTGCAGGCTCCCCTGGAGAGACGCTTGCGTTATCTGCAAATGCCGAGCAAGCTTCCTGAAATTTTTGCACAAGGCTCCTAAAATCCCTAGAAGATTAATGAGTGCCCTGAGCAGGGAGGTTTTGGGAGCTCAGAGGGAAGGGGAAGCTCTCTGCAGAGCCCACAGGAGCTGCGAAGCCGATCCCTGCCAGGGCTTGGAGCAAATGCGTCTCCCCTGGCTACTGCAACCTGGCAGCACCTGGCCCCCGGCGGCCTCCCGTCTGTGCACAGGACACCAGGCTCCTGGTACTGCTCCTGGATCACTGAACCTCCTCTCTGGTTTGGGGGATCCCACAGGCCCTGACCCCGCAGGGGCCAGCAGGTCCCCAGGCCTCAGATCCCCCCATCAATGCAGATGACCCCGATGGAAGCAAGGAGGCTGCCATAGGCACGTTCCACCCAGGATTCCTTGGGAAAGTGGCTCCCTGAAGTTTCCCACCACTACCAACGTGCCCCCTCCAGGGTCCTTGCAGCCACCTCGTGCCCTGCTGGGTCCTGTGCAGCCCCGTGGTGCTGCTCTGGCTGAAATCCCATGGGGAATCACCCACCCTTCTGGGTTTGGCTCTCTGCCCGAGGGCTCCAGCCCTGCTCATGTTGCAGCCAAAGGGGTTTTGCCAGGGAATGCAGGAGGGACCCTACAAGAGCCTGCTCCCATGGAGACAGTACCCTGGAAGGGCCCAGGCTCAGCAGCTGCCTGGCATTGGGCTTGGTCTGATGACGAGGGGGCAGGATGGGTGCTGAGGCTGCTCAGCCCTGGGCGCCGCTGATGCGGAGCTGCCAGCGTGAATCAGCAGCACCCACTTAACCCTTTCCTCACAGGGTCCCCGTGGGCTCTGGAGGGGGCCACGCTTCAGCCACGCCGCAGCCAAACCTCCCCACACTCCCTGGCTCCCTGAGCTCTGACCCCTGCCAGCCCCAGGAGCGTTTCCCAGCATCGTGGGACACACGGACCAGCCCTGGGCTGGGAATCCCACAGCCCCTCAGCTGGGTCAGACTGAGCAGCAAACCAGGCTCAGCTCCTGCAGCTGCAAAGCCTCTTGTGACACACGTCGGTGTCACGGGTTCTCCCTGGGCCCTGCCGCTGTGCCTTGGCCACTTCACCCCCCCCCCATGTGCCACCTCCAGCCTCGTGTGCGGCCACAGTGGGAGCAGCACATGGGCACTGGTACCCACGGTGGATGCAGCACAGCAGCCCCAGCATCTCCCGTGATGGGAGATCTGCTGTCAGGCTCCTCTGGACCTCCTTGGCTGAATCCATTTGTCTTTGCCACAAATGGCCACAATGGTGCATCATGGTGGCATTGGCTCTGCACCCCAAAATGGACCCTCAAGCAGCCCTGTGCTAAGGAAGGGCGAATGACCTTTCCTGTGGCCAAAAGCCCGAGGCCCAGCCCACTTGCTTGGATTCTCACAGACCAGTGCAGCTCCCAGTGTGGCTTCCCCCTGCCCTGGATGCTCTCAGCAAGGGTCACTCACCCACTGCCCTCCCAGCAACGGGGCTCACACCTGGTGTGAACCTCCTGCCTGGGGACAGCATGGGGACAGGTATGGGGACACCAACTCGCCTGTGTTCTGCTCCTTGGCTTGCAGTGTATCTGCCACCATCCTGCCTTAGCCAGGGGCTCTTGGCAGCAGAGGAACCTTCCCCAGAGGCTCTGCAGCCACTCTTGCCCCTGGTCCCCAGCAGGCTCAGCCAATGTGCCCAGGGGCAGGAGTGTGACATCCCCATCCCCTGCTTCTCGGCTGCAGGAGACATGCTGGGTCTAGGACAACAAACACACCTGAAGAGAGCAACCTGGGGACAGGGGACAGCAGGACTGAACTGTCCCACCTCCCTGGGGACAGGGCTCTGCCAGCCAGGGCTCTGCCATGGGGGCGCAGGCAGCTGCCCATGCCGTGCCCGCGGTGTCAGCAGCACCAGCCTCTGCATTGCAGCAGCCTCCTGCCTGCGCAGGGCCACGGCCACGGCCCGGCCCCCACAGAGGGCAGAGACCCCCCTGCAGCAGCTGGAGCTGCCTGGAGGGTGAGGAGAGCTGTGTCAGTGCTCAGCACCGAGCACGCTGACAGGAGAGACGCAGCGGGGCCGCCTCTGCAGGAGCAGCAGCCCAAGGGCACGTGGAGCAGGAGCCGGGACAAACTCCACCGCTGTCACTTGATGCCAAACGCTCTGTGGCTTCTCCCTGGCAGCTCCGTGGAGGCGAGGGGCCGCAGCAGAGCCCCCCCAGGCCCGGGGTGCCCGAGCAGCAACGTGTGGCTGGGGCTGGCAGCTCTCCGCGCCGCGGCTCGGCCGCCGGCTCTGCAGGCGCCGGGCATCACCGCCGGCCGCCCTGATGCGAGGCGATGGGCTGTGCTGGCAGGGCCGGGGGCTGGCGGGGGCTGGCAGGGGGCTGGCAGGGGGCTGGCACGTGTGGCACAGGCGGCCGAGGTGGCCTGGCACGGTGGGGGCGCTGGCACGTGCGCGGGCGTGCGAGGACGGTGGTGCGTGGGGGTGCGTGGCAGGAGAGTGGCGCCGAGGCGGCAGCGTTCGCTGGGAAGTGATGCAGAGCCAAAAATAACCCCCGGGCTGCGGCTCGGACCAGGTAGTGGCTTGGAGAGGGAGCTGCAGCAGCCACGTCCGCAGTGCCCCATGGCATGAGTGGCTGGCTGGGGGCAGCAGGGGCTGGCGCTGTGCCCGTGGGTCCTGGGGTACACCCAGCCATGGGTGTGCTCCCTCCCTGCCATCCCCATCCCAGCCCTGGCATGCTGGGGCTGTCACCCTTGCCATGCCAGCGCAGCCCTTGCAGCAAAACCAGGGGCACAGCACGGTGCCCGTGGCTTTCAGGGGGGACAGCAGCACCTGCGGGGTCCCTTGGGGCTGTGCCACCAGGTGCTCTGTCACCACTGCAGGTGCTGGGGTGGGGGTGGCAGTGCTGTGGTGCCGGGCAGGAGCATTGGTGGCACTGTGGGTGCCAAGGACAGTGGCCGTGCTGTGGGTGCCAGGCAGCAGTAGCGTTGGTGCTCTGGTGCCAGGCAGTGGCAGTGGTGCTGCCGTGAATGCCAGTGGTCCTGTGGGTGCCAGGCAGGGACAGTGGCTGCGCCGTGGGTGCTAGGAGGAGTGGTGGCAGTGCTGTGGGTGCCAGGCAGTGGCGGTGGCGGTGCCGTGGGTGCCAGGCAGGCGCGGGCGCTGCGTGCTGCCAGCTGCGGGGGGACACTGCTGTCCCCCATCCATCTGCGTCTCGGCGGCTGAGCGAGGGACAGTCACGCGTTTATTTTTAACCGTCTGGGGAGGGTGGAGGGGATTGGTGCCTCCCTGGTTATATCACTAAATCCCTGCCGGGCCCTGTTACTTCCAGCACAGCGAGCCCTGCGCCGCGCTCCAGTAACCGTTTCAGGTCCCCGTCCTCCTGGGGCCGTGCCCTGCCCTGGCCTGGGGACACCTCAGGGCCAGCTGTGCTCACAGCTGGAGAGCGTGGGCACCCACCAGTGCCCTCCACGGGACTGTGTGCTCCCAGCCCTGCCCCCTACCCCATGGGCAGCCAGGCCTCCCTCTGCCCATTCCACCTTCCCAAGGAAGGGATGGTGTGTGAGGTTCATGGCCACATCCCTCTCAGCCCTTTTGGGGACAGAGCAGGAGGAAATTTGAGCTGTTCATGGCCACCTTGTCCCCATCTCGGTGGCAGATGACATGCAGGATAGGCCCAGTGCTTTCCTGTGGAAACACCGTCCAAATCCAGGTCAGGATGAGGATGATGAGGAGGATGCCTAGGAAACGGCCACCACAGTCCCTGCTCTGTCCCCATGCAGTGCCACCCCCAGCCACCGGCCCCCTCCCAGCTCTCAGCAAAGCAGCAAAGGGTTAAGCCAAGCAGCGGGGCCACGTGGCGCTCTGGGGATGCCGTTTTTCTGAAGATCAGGACGGATTAGGGTGGAATATCAGGACGAGAATTTCTTGGGCGGCGCATCCCCTGACCCTGCCACGGCCCCTCGCCCAGCGGCTCCCAGTGCTGAGCCAGGCTCTGCCCAGTGAGCTCCCACTGTGCTGCTCCCCGCGGTTCCCTCCCAGCACCGCTGGCTCCGGGATGTTTGGATGGCACCAAGTGGGTGGTGGGCACCGGAGGAGTCTGTAGGTCCAGAGCTGGAGCGGGCACGGTCCCCTGTACCAGGATGCTTGTCCCGCAGAGCTGTCGGCAGGAGGAATGGGGGTCCCCTGCACCCCCCGTGACTGCCCTCTCCTGTCCCCTCAGTGCATGAGGCTGGTGTTTGCCCAGGAAACCCCCAGCGCCTGCTCTGCCGCCCGAGGCAGCGCCGGGAGCCATGTCGGGTTCCTATGACGAGTCGGCATCGGCCACCGAGGAGACAACCGACAGCTTCTGGGAGGTGAGTCCCGGCCATCCTCTCCTCCCACAGCCCCACCGCCACTGTCACTGCACCCTGGGGCGTCCCCTGGGCTGGGGGCTGCCCTCCCTCCCTGCTGTGGTGGCTCTGTGTCTGAGCTGGCTCTGCCGAAGGTCTCAATCTTGGCTGTCCCTGGGTGACAGAGGGGTTAGAGGGAGTTGGGCTTGAGCAGCCCCGACCCCAAGCTCCATCCCTGCACCCCCAAACTGCCTGGTGCCTCCCCTGAAGCCACCCCAGGGCAGCCGGGGCTGAGCCAGGCGGGATGGTCACAGCCCCCACAGCTGCCTGTCCCCATGCCCATGCCAGGTGGGGAACTACAAGCGCACGGTGAAGCGGATCGATGACGGACACCGGCTCTGCAACGACCTCATGAACTGCGTGCACGAGCGGGCCAAGATCGAGAAGTCCTACGCCCAGCAGCTCACCGACTGGTCCAAGCGGTGGAGGCAGCTCATCGAGAAAGGTACCATGGCTTCCCCACGGGAGGACACCTGGGTCCCCGTGCACAACCACAGCTTCACCTGGCAGAAATGGAGGGCTAAGGGCAGTGGGGTGACCCCCGGGTGTCCCCTCGGCCCCCAGGTCCCCAGTATGGCAGCCTGGAGAAGGCGTGGGCCGCGATCATGACAGAGGCGGACAAGGTGAGCGAGCTGCACCAGGAGGTGAAGAACAGCCTCCTGAACGACGACTTCGAGAAGGTCAAGAACTGGCAGAAGGACGCCTACCACAAGCAGATCATGGGGGGCTTCAAGGAGGCCAAGGAGGCTGAGGATGGCTTCAGGAAAGCCCAGAAGCCCTGGGCCAAGAAGCTGAAGGAGGTGAGAAAAGGACAAAGTGTCCTGGGGAAAGCCTGTGGCCCCAGGTCCAACTCTGTGTGCCCCGTCCAGGTTGGGAGAGACACGTGGCACCTCCCCACAGGCAGAGGGGTTGGCGGGGGGCTGTGACCGCCACTCTGATGTCCCTTCCCTGTCATCCCCACAGCTGGAGACGGCCAAGAAAGCCTATCACCTGGCATGCAAGGAGGAGAAGCTGGCCATGACCCGCGAAGCCAACAGCAAGGCAGATCAGTCCAACACTCCTGAGCAACAGAAGAAGCTCCAGGACAAAGTGGAAAAGTGCAAGCAAGACGTGCAAAAGGTGTGAAGCGCTGCCCTGTGCCAGACGCATGGGGCATTGGGCAAGGGAAACCAGTGGAGATGGCCACACATCCCTTTCCCCACCATCAGTTCCCATTTTCCCATCCCTGTGCTCCTGGAGGAGAAGGACTTGCAGGCAGTGCTCAGGGGAGTGTGAGCTGGGCAGGGATTTACCCCACCTTTGGGGGGTGATTCCGCCCGCTGAGGCTCCTGGCTCAATTTGGGCTCCCCAGCTCTGGTGACCCCCAAACCAGACCTCTCAGCAGGCAGAAACGGCCTCTGAGGTGCTCGAGGTACTACCAGGGTCCCCCCTGTGTTTTTGCAGACTCAGGAGAAGTACGAGAAGGTGCTGGACGAGCTGAACAAGTGCACCCCGCAGTACATCGAGAGCATGGAGCAGGTCTTTGAGCAGTGCCAGCAGTTCGAGGAGAAGAGGCTCAACTTCCTCAAGGAAATGCTCCTGGACATCAAGAGGCACCTGAACCTGGCCGAGAGCAGCAGGTAGGGCAGGCGAATCCTGGCCAACACCATGGTCACCAAGAGGTACCAGAGCGGCAGGAGGCTGTGCGGGAGCCTGGCTCCCCCGGTGGCTTGGAGGACACACAACCTGTCCCCAGGTGACGCCGTCTGGGCCTGTCCCTGTCCCTGTCCCTGCTCCTCTCCCTGTCCCTGTCCCCCTGTCCCTCACTGTCCCCAGGGCTCCACCCTGACCCACAGCCCCCCAAACACCTCTCTCCCCGCAGCTATGCCAACGTGTACCGGGAGCTGGAGCAGACCATCCGCATGTCGGACGCGCAGGAGGATCTGCGGTGGTTCCGCAGCACCAGCGGCCCCGGGATGCCCATGAACTGGCCCCAGTTTGAGGTGAGGTTGGGCGCCCGGCTGGGTGCTGGCAGCCCTGCGGGGCAGCCGGGCACTCAGGGGTTGGACATTCTGTGCTTGCAGGAGTGGAACCCCGACCTGACGCACACGATAACGCGGAAGGAGAAGCAGAAGAAGGGCGAGGGGGTGGCCCTGACCAACGCCAGCAGCGCGGGCGACACGGGGGCTCAGGCGGGCGAGCGCGGGAGGTGAGGGCCGGCATGAAGGCGAGGTGCCACGAGAGGCACGGCCTGTGCCTGTGCGAGCATTTGGGGACACGGGATGTCCTCGGTGACAGCCACCCCTCCTTCTCCTCCCCCTGCCAGCGTGAGCAGCCACGACCGCGGGCAGACCTACAGCGCCGAGTGGTCCGATGACGAGGGCAGCAACTCCTTCAACACCAGCGAGGCCAACGGCGGCGCCAACCCCTTCGACGAGGAGTCGGCGGGGAAGGGCGTGAGGGTGCGGGCTCTGTACGACTACGACGGGCAGGAGCAGGATGAGCTCAGCTTCAAAGCAGGTACGGGCCCTCGCCGGCGCCAGGGAGGATGGGGCTTGTCTGCTGGAGCTGTGGGTGTGAAATCCCTCCAATAATTTCTGAGTTGGCCCAGCCCTTCGAAGAGTTGAACTGTCAGAAGGGGAAGGCAAAAGCTGAGCCCAAAGGCAGAAGGGACAGGAGCACTGGGAAGGGACAGGGCACGTGAGGGCTCGTGAGTCACCCCTTGCCTTTCTATCCTACAAACTGGTGTGGCCAGGATGAGTCCTGCAAACCCCCAGCAGCTCCATCCCAGGGAGGAAAAGGGGGTGGGAGAATTTCCAGCACCTGCAATGAGCTCTTTCCTTCCACCTTCCTCTCCAGGTGATGAACTAACCAAACTCGGTGAGGAAGACGAGCAGGGGTGGTGCAAAGGGCGCTTGGACAACGGGCAGCTGGGGCTGTACCCCGCCAACTACGTGGAGGCAATCTAAGTCTTGTGGTGTGCTCCTCGTCACCGTCAGCAGATAAATCCACCCTCCGTTGTCTCCATCTCTCCACCAGCCAACCAGCCATTCTGCCGTCTGGTCCTTCACTCCTCACCCTTAGAGATTCAGACATATTTTCCGACCAAGCTTTTATTTTTTTAAGAGTTGTCTCCGAAGAGTATTTTGCATAGTCGCTTTCTTCTAAGATAACGTGAAGCGAAAGATGACGTTGTCCGTTCGTCTACGTTAGTTGAATTTTTTTTTTTTTCTTTTTTTGAGCGAAAAGCCGATACCTCAAGATCTTAAAGCCCAACCAGTGAGAGCTCCTGCTTGGTTGGTTTTTAAAGATACTGAAATCATGAGCCGCCTTCTGATTGGCTGGAACTGTTCCGAAACGCACGGCGCCGAAGCTCCTGGGACCAACCAAATTCATCCCAGAAAACCAAGAGGGATTGGAGTCTGACTCCGTTGGTTATTTTTTTTTGGCGTTTCCATGTTCTCCCCAGTCCATCCTCCCGCCCCGAGGAAGGGGGTGACTGCCCCCTTCAGCCCCGCGGCCATCCTTGAGATGCCCAGGTGAGGTGGGACCAGCCCCGCCATGGAGCTTGCTGGCATCTCCTCAGCTTCCTCCTCCTCCTCCCGGCTGGGCTGTCAGCGCGCCTGGAGCGGGCGGAGGCTCCCGAGCCGATGCCCGGTCTGTGCTGCAGGGAGCAGCATCGCCCTTCGGGTGGGCAGGTATCCAACGCAAACCAGATCCAGGTGAGATGGCCCTAAAATCCAGCGCTGTCCGGAGAAGGAGCCGCCAGGGCCCGCTGCTGCTGGAAGCACCTGCATGCCCAGCCTGGGGCAGCGAGGACTGCCTTGGGCACTGCTGGGGACGGTCCCCATCCTCCCCTTCCTGGAGAGAGGCAGGAGCAGAGCAGGGACGGGGGATGAGCATCGTCCGGCCGTGCAGGGTGCCGGCAGGAGCTGCAGCCCGGGAGGAGGGCTCAGGACACGGCCCGGGCAGAGCGGCTGCCTGGCGAAGACGGTCGAAATCAAGACACGCCAAGGCAGGGGAATGGCCGCAAGCTTTGCCCTTTGCTTGTCCCCGCGGAGCTCTACCCCTTCTCCCCTGGGCTCTGCCCCGGCCCCGCAGCTCCCGCGGCTGCTCCCGCCCAGCACGGCCACCGCCTGCCTCGGGTGCGTCTGCCATCCCCAGCTCTTCCCTACAGATCACCTCTCATTTCTTTCCATACCATCGCCCTTAGCAGCATCAATGCCATCGGCTTCCCGCACGCTCCTCCTGCTCCTTTCCTGCCCCCTCCGTTGGTTCGTGAATTTTTTGGCCCCAGGGATCCCGTGTTCTCGCGGATGCAGGGGAAGCACCGTGTGCTGGGCACGGTGGGCGGGAGCCATCCAGCCCCTGCCAGGTACCGGAAAAAAAACCACAAAGTCAGAAAAGACCCAACCAACCACCTGTCTCAGCAATGCACCCCGGTTTTTGTACATTGATTGTGTAATTTAAGAAGTATATATATAATATATATATCTCTCGTGATTGTATTTCCGTGGATACAACAACAAAATGCAGCAAGAGAAAATAACCGAGCTCTGTCAGCGTCCTTGGCTCTGGGGTCTCCTTTGCTGTGCGTCCGTCCCACCCCCGGGGGGGTGGCTGAGGTGGTTGTGGACCCCCAGGGCACCTCCGGGTAGCGACACCCCCACCCCAAAGTTTTGGGGTGCAGCAGGACGGGGGGCTCGGATGCATTGCTGGGGGCTGGAGGGACAAAGGGAACAGCCACTGCCTTTGGGGACTCTAGTGCCACTGCGGACAGAGCCCTGGGGGCTCGAGGGGTGCAGGTTTTGGGGCTGTTCCAAGCAGCAGCCCCGGCCCAGCGCTCTCCTGAGCCTGTGAAAGCAGGGTGATGTCACCTCCTGCCCTCCCCCACCCTGCCAGGGGAGCCGTGAGGGGGACACAGGATCTGGGGCACCGCCGGCACCCCCGGCCCATCCTCAGTGCCCCCGCACCGGCTGTGTCGGGCACACGGCAAATCACAAGGCACACTTTGCTTTTTTGTTTTTCTTTCCCCCCATTTTTTTTTGCTTTTCCACTCCCTTTTCCAAAGGCCAAGGCAGTTTTCCTCCCTCCCCTGCTGCTCGCTGCCCTCCGTCCCTCCTGCCAGGATGGGAGCAGGGCTGTCTGGATCTGCTGCTGGCACCGGCGGATATTTTAAGGAAAAAAAATCGAGAGACCAAGAAGCAGGTGTTTTTTTCCTTTTAAGCTCCCACAGAACATCCCTGGAAGCCTGGGCCACCCTTGGCATCTGAACCTAAACCACAACTCAGCACCAGCCAAAACAGAAAAGCAAATAACCAAATAAAAAAAGCCTATAATATAAAAGATCAACATTGCCAGGTAACTCCGACTCTGGTGCAATGAGCGAGTGAAGCAATTCCCAGCTCTCTGCCCCAGTCCAGCCCTGGCAGATCATGCTCTGGATTTATTGTCCAGAGGGAAATGGCAAAGCTGCCACCTCCATTTCCCCAAACTCCAGAACCAGGCTGTCCAAGTGAAATCCGAATCAAGGGAAGAGCTTTGTGCCAGGGCACAGCACCTGGGTGGGGTTTTAGGAGGACTCTGGTGGCCCCTGCACAAGGATGGGGGACCCAGCCTGGGGATCCCCACCGTGCACAGCCCCACACCCACATTTACAGCTGCTCCTTTGCAGAAGTCCCGTTTGCAGCCCCAAATCCCCGGGAAGGGGAGCAGCCGAGCACGTCCTGGAGTGACCAGCAAAGGGGGGATGCGCCTGTCCCGAGGGGGTGCCAAGGCCCCCAGTGGCACAGCCCCCGTGGCTGGTGCCAGGCTGCTCCCACAGGGATTGGGACAGGGCTGCACCATGAGCAGCAGTGGGTGTCCCTGTCCCTGCGGGTGTCCCTGTCCCTGCGGGTGTCCCTGTCCCTGCGGGTGCCATCCTCTCAGCTCACGCCCCAGGCTTTCTCCTCCCTGAACAGTGGCTGGGGTGAAGCCACCCACAGCCAGAAGCTGGGAAGGAGGAGAGGAGAGGAGCGGGGACGAGCCCAGGCACGCTGCCCACCCTTCCCACGGGGGACGAGGGCTCTGCACGGTCCTTGCCCCGCACCAGGGCCTGCTGCAGGTGAGGGGGTCCCCGTGTCCGACGCCAGCAGGTCCTGGCAGGGGAAGCCTCGCAGCGCAGCCGAGGTCCTGCTGCTGGCAGAGGCTCTCTGTGCCTGGGGCCGAGGGAGGCAGCCAAGGTCCCCTGTCCCTCCCGGTGCTCGGCCGGTCCTGCCGCCGCTCACAGCGGGTGGACGAACTGGTAGACGAGGCGCTGGGAGATGTCGGGCTTCCGGATGATTCCTTTCTTGTAGTACTGCCGGATGGAGCGGCTCAGCTTGTCGTAGTTCATGGCCGGGCGGTTCTTGCGGATGCCCCACAGCCGGGCCACCTGCGCCGAGTCCTCGATCTTGAAGATGCCTGGCAGGGGAGCGGGGCAGCACGGAGGGTTACAGCGTCTCCTGCCCCACCTCAGCCCCCCGGCGCCCGCCCCGGGGCCTCTGGAGCGTGCCTGCCCACCTTTGTCCTTGTTGAGCCAGCGGATGAAGCGGCCGTAGTTGTGCGGTTTCAGCAGCAGCTCCTTGAGGAACTGCCACAGGTGGATGGGTTGGCCGGCGCAGGACGAGTCCACCTCGCTGTCGGCCCAGCTGCTGTCACCTCCTGCCACGAGAGGAGGGAAGGGACAGAGCTCGCTGCTGTGCACCGCCCCAGGGAGCTGCTCCAGTCCTCATCAGAGACCCCCGCTCGATGCCAGGGGGTCCCCGGGGCTCAGCCTGGCTCTGGGTCTGGAGGATTTGCTTTCCCCTCCTGTCTTGGAGCAGGGAGAGCAGCTCAGAGCTGCCCGCAGGGGTGCAGGGGTGTGGGACAGGCCCAGTGAGGGCACCGAGCCGTTTCCCCTTCGCTGGATTTGGCAGAGCCGCGGGGCTGCTCTGGGGCGGAGGGTGTGAACCGCACAGATCCCCCAGCAGCGGCGGCTCCGGAGCTCCGGGTAATTGCAATCAAACAGGGAGGGACCCCTCAGGTACCCCAGGCCTGCCCGAAGCAGGAGTGGGGCCACACAGAACTCACCGCAGTATCTCACATCTCCCGGGACAGCCTTCTCCTTCATCCAGGCGGCTGCAAGGGAGGAGCGGGGGATCAGGGGGGCACCTCCTGCCTTGCCCACCCTCCCCGCCTCCCTCCCGCTCCCCGGCACCCACCAGATTTCCAGATGTCGAGGTGGGCGTGCAGGATGTCGCCGCAGGCGGGCGAGCGCTGGCAGAACTGCTCCTCGGACATGGCACACAGGTCCTTTCCCGACAGCTCCTGGAAGGACTTCCCGATCTGCGGCAGCCGGTACTGGTGCTCCGTCCACAGGATCCACTTCTGCACGTTCCCGGGGCTCCAGTCCATGGGGTCTGGGGCCGCAGGGGGGTGAGTGTGGCCGGCCAGGAGCCGTCCCCTCCTCCCGTGTGGGGCAGCCACACTTCCCCAGACCCCCACAAGCAGCTGCAGCCCCCCAAGAACCATCCTCTCCTCCCATGTGGGGCAGCCACACTCCCCCAGACCCCCAAGAACCATCCCCTCCTCCCGTGGGGGAGCAGCCACACTCCCCCAGACCCCCACACACGGCTGCAGCCCCCCAAAAGCAGCGTGGCTTTGGCTCCCACGCCAGCACAGCCATCCCCGCCCGAGCGAGCCCCGGGGGCACCCACCTGCGGCGATGTTGAGGAGCTTGCAGGCTGTCTCGATGTCCTTCAGCACCTCGCCCACCACCATGCTCTGCACCTGCTCCAGCGAGTGCTCCTCCAGGGGCAGGCTGTCCTGCAGGTCCCCCTCGGGCCCCAGCCCCAGGCCCTGGCTGTCGATGACGGGACACTGCTCCGGCTCCTTCCGCGCCTCCTCCCGCCCGCCCTGGCCGCTGCTCGGGGCCGCTTCCCCGGCGCCCTTGGTGGCCCAGGCCGTGTCCTCGGGGTAGAGCATGTCGAAGTAGTGCAGGCAGAAAGCTGGCAGGGGCTGCTCGGGGGTGCTGGGGGGGCTGGGGCTCTCCGGGCAGCCCCAGCTCCGGGGCTCGGGGTCCCGGGGGGGCGGCAGCAGCGCGGGGTCCAGCCAGGCGAGGCGGCCGGAGGGCAGAGCGGCGAGCCCGGGGCTGGCACTGCCCATCCCTCTGCTCAGCGCCGGCTCCAGACCTGCCCGGGGGTGAGAGAGGAGCAGAGCTCAGCCCCGCACCGCTCCTGCCTCCCCCGCCCAGCAGCCAGGCACAAAGGGAGGAACTAAGCCTGTTAGAGGGGTAAAACCCTGCAAAGAGCCCCACTGCGCCCTGCCAGCCCGAGGGGCAGCGCGGGGGCAGCCACGGCTGGGGGCTGTCCCCAGCTTGGGGGGAACAACAGCAGCGGCAGCCAGCAGGGAGAGGGAGCTCAGGAGATGAGCAGGAGATGACCCCTGTTTAGGGTCTGGGTGTTTGGGGTCGGGGTGTTCGGGGTCTGGGTGTTCGGGGTCTCCCCAGGGGCTGCACCCCAGGCTGGCAGCAGCTCAGTCCCAGGTGCAGCTGAGGCCCCAGCAGGAGGCAGTGGGGACACCAGGGGGGCTCCCCAGCACCTGTACAGGACAGCCCTGGGGTGACGATGGATGCTTGAGCTGCAGGGACACGTTTCTGAGCGTGGAAATCATCCTCTGCTGCTTCCACCTGAGGCACAACAGCCCCCAGACCCGGATCCCCGGGAGGGACCCGGCCCTGCCAACCTCCAGATGAGAACTTCCCTTGTCAGACAGGACAATTGCAATTACCTTCACTCTCGTGCAAGGAAAACTACCCCAAATCAGCCTGTTCCATCTGTCTCTGCACGCAGGGAGTCCTGGAGGCCATGGAGGAGAGGATGAACTGCTGAATTTCCATGGCAACACCAGGGAACAGCTCCATCCGTGGAGAAACCTCCCCAAAAACCATCCCGAGACTTTGGGAAGGGGAAGGCCCTGCCAGGGAGAAGCTGTTGATGGGCTTGGCCAGGGCACTGCCCAGCTCCTCCACCTTCAGCGTTGCGTTTTACAAGAAGAAGAAGAAGAAGAACCATCCCAAACTGGTGGTTTAAAAGCAGAGAAAGGAGCTTCAGCCACGGAGCTGGCCCTGGGAAAGGAGCGTGCAAAGTTTGAAACCCCTCAGGACACCAGGCAGCCCTGAAGGGGAGCAGGGGGCAGTGGCCAGGGAAAGGGGGTGCCCTGCTGCTCCAAACCCCAGCTGGGGGAGAAAGGTTTAAAAGAAATGAGAGGAAAAGGTGCCACAGGGTTCCTCCAGGCAGAGCACAGCCCCCGGGCATGGCGGTGGTCAGTGGAGGAGGGACAATGGGGACCCAGCCCCGTGCCCCTTGCTCAGGGGGGAGTTACTGCGGCTCCTGAGGATCCAGTGTTCCCAGGGATATGGGTTTTGAAGTTCTGCATTGCCTGCACGTGGTGGAAGCTCACCACTTCATCCCTGGAATAGCCCCAAGAGCTCAGAAAAACCTGTGGAAGAGCCAGGGACACCTGCAGAGCACCCATGGCAGCCTGAGCCCGCGGGGGCCTGGGCAGGGAGCGTGGGCTCAGGAGCTGGAGCCCTCAACCCTGAGTGGTTTTGGTGGCACTGCAGCTAGGAGGAGGAGGGAGAAGAGGGTACCCAAATCCTCTTCTGGTCTGGGGCTGCCCCCACCATCCCCAAACAGTTTCCCTGAGAGATGGTGCCCGCTTCCAAACCTCTCCTTGATTTGCTCGGGATTAAAGGAAGAGCTTTAGGAGATCAGCCCTAAATCCAGCCTCACGCTGCTCCCAGCACAAAAGGGAAGTGGCAACAGCTTGTGCAGCTCCTGCTGCTGCACAGTGCCGGCCGTGGGGGTGTCTGGGGAGGGGACAGTGCCTCATTCCCGGCGCCTCTGGCATGTTCTGAGCTCACGGTTCATCCCCAGCCGTGGGGGAGCAGGGCCATGGAACCATCCCGGGGAGCGCCTCGGGAGGGACGGCCCCAGCCCCATCCTCACCCTCACCCTGTTCCCCCGCTGCCAGCAGGGACCAGAGGGACCCAAGCCCTGGGGAAGTGTCCCCAAAAGGCTGAGCTGTGCCCCACCAAGGGCGCTGTACTCCCAGGGCGGGGGCCGCTGTTTGACTTTCTCCGGCTCTGGCATGCGGGCGGCCGGGCTGGGTGGGACCTGTTTGCGCTGAGAAGCCGCTCCAGGCGGCCTTTTCCCCCTCTTCCCCTACCCCTTGTTGCATTTCCCTGGAAAAGGAGAGCTGGAGGCGCAGCCCCGGCTGCACAGCCCCACAAGGCGCCCAAAACCCTTCCCGAGCCGAGCCAGGCTGAGCCGCTCGTTGCATCAGCCCCGGCAGCTCCCGGCCGCTGCTCCGCGGGCAGCTCCGGCTGCACCGGACCGGGATGGGGTCCGGGGACGGGGATGGGGCTCCTGCACCTGCCAGAGCTGAGCCAGCGCCAGCCCGGGGCTGTGGGTGCTGCTGGCTCACGGCTCAGCCCCGCACAGACCCCGCGGCCGAGGGGGACAACGATGGGGACAAGGACCCCCGTGCCACCGCCAGCTCTCCTGGTAAGTGCAGCCCACCATGGCTCAGGGTGGAACGCTGGGGAAAAAAAAAACAACAAAAAAAAAATTCACCCACCCCCCACCCTCGAACAATGGGTCCGTTAATTAAAATCCAATCAGCGGTGGAACAGGTTGTGCCGGAGCGCCGTGGGACCGGGAGGCTGGCCCCGCCGCGGGAGGGGTGCTGCCCGCAGCGCCCGGGACGAATCCCAAGCCCCCGGGCACTTCCGAAAGCCCTGCCCAGGCAGCGGGGTGAGGGACCAGGGCCAGGCTCCAGGGTCACCTCCAGCCCCGGGCTGGGACAGGGATGTGCTGGGCTGGGCTGTCCCAGGAGGAACTGGGGATGAGCGGGACCCAGAGCTGTCCCAGACTGCCCAGAGCAGCCTGCATTAGGCAGGAACAGAGCCCTGGGGTCCCTGCAAAGCCGGGGCTGCAGCAGGCAGCCAGGTGGGTGCTCAGAGGCTGCTGACAATTTGGGATGCTGCCAGCATGTCCCATGCAAACCCCAGAGTGACAGCTGTGCCACGTCCTGCTGCCAAACCCTGTGCCACGCACCCTTCTTATCTCTGGGTGGAGGGAGGAGGATTGGCCAGAACCTGCCCACAGCCAGGGCAGGGACTGGGGGGCTGGGGAGGTGACAGAGCAGGGGCTGGGGAGGTGACAGCCTCAGGGCTGCGTGGTGACAGGGTTGGGGCCAGGGGCAAGCCCCTGTCTCACTCTGTTGTACCCCCGAGGGGATGCAGCCCATCCTGGGCTCCCCACCAGCCTCCTCCAACACCACGAGGTGCCCTGGCTTCTCCTGCCATTACCTGCATGGCTGCTGGCACGGGGACCAGGTGTCCCCACAGGTCCCCACGCCCTGGGTCAGGCTGCCCTCTCCATCGGCGCAGGGAGGCAAACAGCAGTGACCTGAGCAAAGCCTGGTGCTCGCTGTCCCCCCCGTGAGCAGCAGAGCTTGGTGTTCCCCATTTGGGGCCAGGGAGCCCCTATTTATAGCAGCACCTTCCCCCCCGTGCTGCCGGCCCCGGAGAGCGCCGGCATTGTGGGCGTTTGGCACCCTCACGGTGTTTGTGTTTCACCAGCCGAGCAGAACCACGAAAACCAAACCCGCAGCCAGAGCGACTTTAGGGCCGACACAAAAAACCACCCCAGCAGGAAAGCAGCTGGGACGAGGGGCTCAGCTTCACAGAGACACCCCGGAGCTGGCGGCTCCTCAAGAGCCACCCAGGATGCTCCACAAAGGGTCCCAGCTGCTGGCTCGTCACACGGTGCCCCAAGGCTCGCTGTCCCCTGCCCGGCGCCCCGGGTGTCCCAGCTGTCACCGGGTGGGCTCAGGAGGAGCCGGCCCCAGGAGTCCTGGCTCCATCCCACCCTCCTTGCTTGAGCAGGAGGAGGTCGCAAAGACACAGGAACAGCAAATCCCGTTTCATTTTGGGTGACACCGCGCAGAGAAATGCCGGGAACCTGGCACCGAGGGACAACCTGTCCCTACGCAGCTGTGGGGTGGGATTCTGACACGGGACAGCACCGTGTCCACCCCAGACCGGTGCCAAGAGCGGGACCCCTGGAGGGAGGGGAGGTGGGCTGGGCGGGGGTCGCGGCAGCGCGGGCGCCTTACCTGGAGGCTGTGCGAGCTCAGAATCCACATGGGTGCCAGCGCAGGGTGGCAAGAGCCGTCCCTGTGGCACTGGGCGCGGGGTGTGCGGGGGACATGGCCCCGGGGGAGGTGTCCCAGCCCCGGCGGGCAGCACCGCGCCCGCTCAGCGCCCGCTCCGCGGCAGCGCGGCCGGGCTGAGCCGCATCGGCCCCCGGGGGGCACCGGCGGCAGGGGACAGCGAGGAGAGCGGGGCACCCCGAGGGGCTCGGGGACAGCAGAGGGACGAAGCCAGCGGCGGCTGTGCGAGGGAAACGCCGGCAGCGAGTATCAGGGCTCAGGCAGAGCCTCCTTTGCCCATTATATCCGATTCCTTCCTTATTTACCTGAACAAACAAGCAGCGCTTACCTCAGCCGAGGTGTTTGAACAGCCCGGGCCGGGTTAACCCTTGGCAGGTGCGTCCAGGGCGGGCTCGGACCAGAACGGGCAAACCTGGGCACCGTTAACCCCTTCCCACCCTCACACGGGATGAGACAGGGACAGGGACAGGGACAGACAGACACCTGGCTCCTCCTGGAGCCAGAGCTGCCGCACAGAGACCTGTCAGATGTGCGAGGCCCATGGCACGACATCACTCCCAGGGCAGGCTGGGCCGTGCTGGGGCCAGGAGCATCCCTGAGGGACACCCCGGGAGCGTCCCTGACCCAAACCCCAGAACCAGCCCTGCCCGAGGGACGGAGCTGTGAGTGAGGGTGCACAGAGATGTTGGGGGTGAAGGGAGCCCTGACAGCACCCAAACCCTCCCAGCTCAGGGACACAGCGCTGTCCCCTGCCCTGGGGTCTGTGGCTGCAGGATGGGGCACGGGGGCACAGCCAGAACGTGCCACACGCCGGGCCCAGGCTGTCTCCACCGGCACGAGCAGGAAAAAGCAGTTCTGAGCGAGACAGACACCGAGCTGGTATTTATTGTCTTTTTTTTTAGCACATGAAGCAGGCAGGGCAGTTCAGGCAGTTCTCCTGCGCACGTAGTGCTGCCAAAACCAAACTCCCCCGTCCCTAAAAGCCCACGTCAGACCAAACCCCGCTGCAAACACCACGGGCTGGCCCCACGTCACCAGGTCCCGGCGGGCACGTGGCTGTCCCCAGCCCACACCCCGGTGACAGAGCTGGCATCCCTCGCTGCCCTGACCCCCGGGCAGGCGCAGCCGATAAGCCACCCATCGGAAATGTTTGCCCTGAGGAAATGAAAGCCCCGGAGGAAGGAGACCCCGGTGCGAGCAGCTATCGGCAGCGCCAGGAGTTTCTGCCTCCCTTTGAAATGCCTCAATGTTATCTTATCGTGGGGAAAGCTCCCCCTGGAGCAGGGTTCCCATGTCCCAGGGGAGTTCTGTTCCCCTGTTTTGGTAAACACAACTGGGCCTGGGACACGTGGAAGTGGCTGTGGGGGGACCCCGGGACAAGCAGCTGTGTTGGGAAGCCGCCAGCCCCTGCCTGGGCTTTGCCAGGGGTTGGGTATGTTTGATTGGGATGTGGCACAGCCAGAAGGGGGGTCCAGGGCCCCCAGTGCCCCCCCAGTGCTCCTGGCAGCCCCAGCAGAGCTCCCCAGCCCACTCAGAGCATCCACCGCTTTGGACAAGGCCACACAGGCACCCAAAGCTGCTCCCGTGTCCCACCTCAGGATCCCCCGAGGGCACCCAGAGCAGGAACATCCCAGCACAGCCCCGGGGCCACAGCCTCCAACCACGGATCCCTTCCCCCGGGACAGAAACACGAGTGTCCCAGCCGTGGAGACTGCAGATGCAGAGTGGAGTCGCGTGTGAACTCACACCAGGCTGGCAGCAGCCGTGCTGGGAAAGCACCGCGGCCATCCCGCCCTTCCTGCGGCCGCTCCTGCCCCGCAGCCGGGCCTGCCTGGGGGATGGCTGGGGAGCAGGGCTTGGTTTGCACAGGCTGGACCTGCTGCGACACCACCGCCAGGTCACCCGGGGTTATTTGGCTTCTTTACAACTTTTCACCAGAACAAACACCAGGCCAGAGCAGCAGAAGGATCAGAAGCAAAGCGGAAGAGAGCACAGCTGGGGACGCTGGACAGTGTCAGGTGCCACCAAGCAGTGGGGAGTTCCCAGACCCAGAGCATCCCAGACCCGAGTCATCCTGGGCTGTCTGGGATCTGTTGCCAAACTCACAGCTCAGTCTGAAAGAGCTTTACCTGCTTCTCTTATCGGTAGCAGTGGGATCTCGATAACAGACAGAGATTAAAGGGGAAAACATTTGCTTTTCTGGGCTCAGAGAGAGCTGGGCAGTGCAGCACAGCGCTGCAAAACTGGGTGAAAGGCCCCAAAATGAGACCTCTGCTTCCCTCCCAGCGGGCTCGGGGCTGGAGCCACCCAGTGCCACCAGCTTCCACGGGCTCCAGCTGTGCCGGGCTGTCCCCGACATCTTTCGCAATCGCAGCTCTGCTTGCACATGCAAACCAGGAAAAGGAGAGATTGCGACACCTGAGGAACAACAAAAGAGGGAAACGAAGTCTGGCTTTTCTGCCCCGTGTGAGCAGTTTTCGGGACTTTTTCCTTGTCCTCCCTGTCAACCCATCAGCTCCGATTCCGGTGTCTTTTGCCTCTGCTGGAGCTTCAATGCTTGGGAACGCGGCTGCAGGGGAGAGATGGAGAAAGGACTCATGAATCAGCCTGGAGGAATCTCTGCCCACCTGCCTGTAGCTAATCTCTGGCTGCATCACAAGAATAATAGATAAGCAGCCATGTCACATATAATAAAACTATTGAAGGCCCTTGATGTCACTGTACAAACCACAGAGAGCATGGAGCCCGACCTGTCCCCACACGCAGCTGTTTCCTGGTCCCCTGCAGTGGTGGGGCTTCTTCTGCTCCAGCTCCTGCACAGCTTTAGGGGCAGTGGTGGCCCCTGAGTAGAGCTGGAGGTCCTCTGAGAGGCTGCACGCTGCACCCCATGTCTGTGCCGCAGGGTGACGACGGGACAGGATGAACCCCCGCTCCCAAGCTGCAGGGTGGGTGCTCTGAAGCTTTCCAAGGAAACGGGAAATGGTTGAAGAACCTTTAATGCATTCCCCCCATGCCTTGGAGGGGTCCTGGGAGGGGAGAAACTCTCTCCAGCAGAGCCCAAAATTACCCAGAGGGTCAGGGAGCACAAGTGCAGGAAGCCACGGGTGTGCACGGAGGGAAAGGCGCTTTTGATGGTGCAATGTCCCTGCGCAGCTTTACCTGGGAGAGCCCCCAGAGCTCCGGAACTGCTGGGATCGCTCAGACCCCCGGAATGCCCTCTGACTCCTCCTTATCCCAGCCAGACCTGCTCACTTCCCGTGCAGCCCCAGGGCGAGCGGGGCCGCTCCTCTTTATTCGCTTTATGACCTCCCCGGCTCCCCCATCTCCCAGCTGCTGCCATAATCGCTGTTTACGGGGCCGTGTGTGTGCCCGGGGCAAACACCGCGTTATTGCCGTGCCACCCGGCGGGCCCACCCTGCCAGCGGAGCCGGGGCTGCCGGCCCTGCTCCGGCACTCGGTCCCGCTCGGAGCCTGCTGCGGCTCCTGGGCGCTGCTCCCACACTCCATCCCCACCGTCTCAGGTGGCTCCCGGTTGTCCCCGTGAAGCTCCGAGGGGACCGTGGTGTCACCTGCGTCCCAGGGCAGCCCCGAGCCTGCAAAGGGGGTGCTGGAGAGGTCGGCTCCACGCAGCAGCACTGGGTTTGGTGTCTGCTCCACGCTGAGGGCACCGGGGGTCCAGGAGCCATCCCTTTGCTGAGCACAGACACCTTGGTGGTCACCGGGCACCTCTCAAAGGATGCTGTGCGCCTGCGGTGGCAGGAGGTGACACCGTCTGTCTCGGCGGTGCCACAGTCGCGCTCCTGCAGCCTGGCCGTGCCTGGGAGGGCAGCTGGGAAGGACGAGCTGGGGGAGGCGGATGAAGACACCGGGGTGAGCCCGGCCCCTGGACCACCAGCTCCCCTCCATTCCCACCCCGGGTCCCCCCCAGCACCCCCAGGTTCGGTGCCACCCCGGGTGACGCAGGGGAGCTCGTGGGACACCCAGGCGGGCAGGGAGCAGCGGATCCACCGCCGTGTTTGCTGTTCCCTTCCCAAAGCCCTCCTCTTTTCTTCCTCCGGTGGCATTAAACTCCTGCTTTTGTCTCTCGGGATTAAAAGCCTGGAAATGGTTGCGGGTCGCCCGGCGGTGCCAGGAAGAGAGGGCTCAGGGCGGGGTGTGCGCGGGGTGAGGAAAGGTCACGGCTCCCCCCGCACCAAGATTTGGGGTGCAGAGGAGGGGAAGGATCCCGGTCTGGGCTCTCCATGCATCAGCGCACGAAGCCTAAATCCCATCCGGCACCCCCCAAAATAACCCCCGCAGGCACCGTGCTGTTGTCTGGTCACCGGCACCGGCTCACGGGGCAGGGGCGGGGGGCTCGGCACCCCCTGCCCGAGCCGGGGCCGCCGGGCAGCAGCAGTTCCCAGGCACACACGGGCAGCCAGGTGAGACGGGCCGGGCCCGGTGCCAGCAGACGGGATGTTGTCTTTTCACACAGCCCCAGCGCGGGGCCGAGTGGCAGAGGAACCCTCGGCGGCTTCGGTTCCCACACTGGGTGCCATTGAGAAATGCAAATTCATTCTTCTGCTGCCGGTTCTCCCCACATGCAAAACGATCCTCGGGCATAACGGCCCCACGGAGCGCCAGCCCGGGGAGCGTGGGAGCCGCGGGGCAGGGAAACACCGCGTGGGACAGGCTGGCACGGCAGCCCTGGGGTCAGGGCGGCACACGGTTCCCCCCGGAGCCAGGAACGCTCCCGGCGGTGATTTCCCCGCGGGTTCTGCGTTGTGCATCCCGGCAGAACTGCAGAAGGTTCTGCCCCAGAGAGCAAAGCCCTAAAAGTAACCCCAAACCCCACAGTCCGCCCGGGGTTCAAAGGGCTGGAGGGGCTGGAGGGGCTGCGTGGTGAGGGGGGTCAGCAGGGGCCGCAGTCACCCCTCTCCCATCAGCCCAGAGCCAGCTTTGCAGGGCAGGGAGCGGGGCAGGAGGGCTCCCCTGGGCGCAGAGGGCAGGCACCCCACATCCCGTCTGGGGCCGTGGTTTTGGGGTGCAGGACGGGCCGGGCTGCCCGCAGAGCCAGCCGTGACTCAGCGGTGACTCACCGAGCCCCGAAGGAAACGTGTCGCTCCTGGGAGCATCGCCCGCCTCCGGCACCTCGTCCTGGGGGCTCAGCAAGGAGCCAGGACCCGGGGGGTCATGTAGGGAAAACCGGGTGTGGGAGGTGGGCAGGACACCAACGATGTCCCGTGTCCTGTCCTCCCCCACTATGCAGTCACTGGGCTGGCCACAGAGCTTGGAGGGATTTTCCCTGGCAAACACACGCTCCTGGGGGCAGCTCCGGGGTATCCCCAGCCTTGCCAGCCTTCCTGACACCGACACCGCAGCTCCAGAGGCAGGGCTGGGGAGGAGGGAGCTGTGACGGGCACCAGGAGCTGGGCGGGGGGACAGCACCTGCCAAAGCCTTGCTGGACACAGGCAGCATTCCTTGTGGCATCCCTGGTTTCACAGGGCAGGGTATGAAAGCAGAAAGTGATTAATGCTCTGTGAGGGAGCAGAGACAGAGCTCTGGCCCTGGTGTGGGACGTGACCCGAAATGGCTCCGTGTTCCCCTCAAAGGGCTGCCCCGGCCCCAAGCCCGGCTCTCCCAATCCCAACTCCCCATCCCAGGGCTGGCTCGGGCACCAGCACAGCAAGGACATCACTCCTCTCCTCAGCAGTGGATTTTGAGCGCAGCAAAATGTTTGTTCTGTCAACACGTGCCTAATCCCCAACCAAAAGCCGATGAAAGCACCGGGGGGGAAGGATGGGAATGAGCTGCCCTTTGAGACAAAGCCCCGGTGGTGACAGCCACAGCCTGGTGGGGCAACTGGGATCCTGCACTGGCTCCCCAGTCCTGGGGTACCCTGTACCAGGCAGGGCAGGGGAAACGCTCTCCGTGGGGCAGGGCTGGTCCCAGCTGCAGCTCTGCCACAAACCCGAGCAGGATCCTGAGCTCCTCGGAGGAAGTGCAGAAAATGCCCTTGCTCTGCAGGCATTGCCCGGCCTCAGTGACCAGTCCTGGCTCCTTTCCCCCTCAAAATGCAGCCAGCGGGTGCAGGCAACACACAGCAGGGTCCCCCCAGCAGCCCAGGCCTGTCTCTGTCCCTGCTGACCCAGCACCTGCTGTGACACCATCGACAGGCTCACCGACGTCACAGATGGGCTCACCTGAGGATTAGCGTTTCCAGATGACCCATAAAACCCTTTTCCTTGTGGGATGAAACAACGCTTTGTCCTATGAGGCTCGTTTCCAGCCTGGCTGGGGCTGGCCTGAGCAAGCAGAGCTGCCCCAGTGCCCACCCTGGGGTGGTCCCAGCAAGGACCCACTCCCAGCACCCAGAGGCATCAGCCCTGCACCCTTCACCCACAGGAAAAAAAAAAAAAAAAGGGAAAAAAGAAGGTACATTTAGCAGTTTCCATTTGTTTGCTCTTTAAATAATTGTTTCCTTATCACTATTGATTTAGATCCCTTTAAAATTCTGACAAACCTGCTTCTCAGGCAGCCTCAGCTGCTTCCTCCCAGCCCGCTCCCCGTGGGCAAGGCAGAGCAGCCAGGCTCATCCTGAGGAGAGCTCCCTGCTTGGGGAGGCGCCTGCAGGGCAGCGAGCCCCCACTCACCCCTCCTTGCCAAGATGGACAAAGCACAGCTGTAATTTGGGGATTTGCCCTCTCCCCATCCCGCTGTGGGGCAGACACAGGGCTTTGGGGCTGCTGCCAGGCTCGGGGGGCTCGGAGGGGACACCCCCGAGGTGCACAGTGGCCATGGCTGTGCAGAACCCAGCTCTGGCCATGAACAGCCCCCGTGAGGGCAGCACAGTGACTGCTGGAGTGAAGGCAGGACAGCACGGGTCGCAGCGTCCCTCAGGCACAGCCAGGATGTCCCCGAGGCCTTGCTGGGGACAGGGACCCTCTCTGCAGCGGTGCCACTCCTCAGGTGCCTCTCACTGTCACCTACCAGAGGGTTCAGGGCCCTGCTGGGCTCACAGGGGTTCCAGGGGCTCTTCCCAGGGTGCCCCCAGTGCCCCCCGGGGTCTGGGGCTGCAGTGCCGCAGGCTGGCGTCACAGCCCAGCCCGCAGCTGTCAGTTCACTGGGGAAACGCGGCCACAGCAAACAGCGAGGAGGGAAAGCGCTGCAGATTAGATAAGGGATGTGAGCTCTTGCTGGGTTTCCCCGGGATGCCAGTGCTGCACAGACCCTGCCGAGCCCAGCTGCCCCACGCCAGAGTGCAGAGACCCGGCAGAGGCTGAAAGCTCCGTCCTGTGGGATGGCTTTCCTAGAAAACAGCCTGGAAAAAGGGCTTTACCCAGCCCCAAGGTTTGGGGGTCCCTCTCTCCCTCCCACAGAGCTGTGCACCACGCTGGGGCCACAGCAGAGCAGCCAGATCCCCTTTTGTCCCCACCACATGTCACCCTTCAAAATGAGACTCAGCATGGGTCTCCAGGTGTGCAGACCCTTCCTCACTCCCAGCCCAGAGGGGTGTCCCCATGCTGTCCCCATGCTGTCCCTGCCCAGCAGCTCCTGCCTGGCTCTGCAGCACTGCCCCAGCCCCTCAGTGCTGGTGACAGGCCAAGTGACATGTGCCACCCCCCTGCCCAGCCAGGCCTGGCCAAGCCAGCAGCAGCTCTGGGAGGCAGGGGGACACGGCTCCTGTCTGCCCAGCCAGTGTCACCAGCAGGACCCAAAGCCTGCAAAAGCCACAGCCAGCAGCTCCACAGGGTTTTGTGGACGAGGAGCAACCTCAGCTCCCTCTGCTGGCACCTGCCCCAGGCTGGGCCTGTGGCCAGCAACCCCTGTTTGAACACTCAGCTGGGAGCCCCCGGGTCCAGGGGACCCCCCCAGCCCAGCCCCTGTTCCCAACATGTCCCACCAACATGGAGCTGTGATTGCCAGGGTGTCCCCACTCCTGGGCGTGGCTGACCCCCTCACAGGGCTCTGCAGGGCTCACCCTCAGTGCCAAGTGGTGAAAACCCAACTTTTCTCCCCCTGCTATAGGTTTCTGTGAAGGCATCACTCCTGCAGGGAGGAGATAACAAAACATGGGAATACAGCGAGCCCAGAGGCTGCTCTGGAGCCAGCCCAGCTGCAGCTGCTCTGCAGAGCCGAGCCCACAGCCTTGCATGGGGCAAACAGGGCTGGCCCGTGCCCACGCGTGCCATCTGCCTCCCTGCTGGGCTCTGCTGCCAGCTTTTACTACTCGGCTGTTTTATCAATGGGGTAGGAAATGTTTGAGATTAGATTTCCTTAATCAATTCCTGTTTAACTAGGAATTTTCCAACGAACACACAGGCAGAGAGAGCAGGTTGTGGAGAGTTTCCAGAAAGATCCCAGGTTCCTCCAGATCCTGCTCCTTCCCCATGGACCCCTGGTAGCATCCCAGGACTGGCCTGGCCTCGTTTCCCCCTTGGAACATTAACATTCCCCCGGGCCTCCCAAGGGATCTGCAGAGATGCACGAGCAGAGTGTGGCACACCACGGGCTGCTGCTGCAGGGTGTAGCAGGTAAAGGAGGAAAAATAAACAAAAATTACAAAAATCCTCTCTGCCACTGTTGCAGGTGCTGCTCGTGGATGGGCAGGTGCCCATGGGAGTCCTCGAGGTCACGCCTGCAGATAGGAGGATGTGTGGTGGTGCTGGGGAGGTTTTGGAGCAGATCCTGCTCTTCCCTCCAGCCTGAGGGGCATGACAAGGCACAGGGCATGGGCCTGAGCAGTCCTGGGTGCTGAGCACATCCTCATCCCTGCAATCCATCATAAAAATCTGACAACACCCTCCCTCTGACTGCCACTGCTTTGGGAACCAAAAAAACACCATAAAACCAGAATTATAACTTAGCAACTTTTAATGGACGACGATCTGGTTCCCCTAAAAAAATAAACAAGCAGCAAAAGCAGCACCCAAGCAGCTCCCAGGTGCCTGTGGGTGCCGTTTGCCTTGGCCTCCTGCCTGCCAGCTCCCCTCCCGGGGTCGCGGGATGACCTCCACCACAGCGATCCCGCCGGGTATTTGCCCGCTCAGGAGATACCATTAAAGGTGTGATGGGATTGTCCTGTGCTGGCAACCTCTGACAGGTTGCAACCCTAAAGATAAACAGATTCTTTCGAGCAAATAAGGAGTAAATGCAAAGCTGGGCAGTGAGCAGGGCGGGCAATGCTCCCCTGCCCAAACCCTGAGCACCCCGAGCTCGAGGGGCGCGTTCTGCTCCAGGCACAAAACAAACACCCCCAGGCACGGGGAGCAGGATGTCTGTTCCCAGTCAGGCTTTCAGTCAAGCTTAACCAGCACATGAAAGCTCCAGGCATTTATTCAAATGATAAAAGCAAAGCCAGCACACACAGAATGAGGTTTCTCGTGGGGATTAGTGACAAACTCCCAGGTAAGCAAAGGAACGGCCTCAGCTGAGCTGCTCCGTGGTGCAGTTTATCCAAGTAATGCTTGGGCTGGGTGTCCTGAGCAGCAAGGCCTCACCTGGGAACTCAGATCCACCTTGGACAACTGTGCAGGTGCCCAGCAAAGTGAAACCTTCCTGTGCCCCCATGCTGATACACAGTGTCAGCTATTTCCTTAGGGATTGTGAGAAAATAAAACCCAAACCAATCCTCCTCCCTTCAAACTCCCGCTCCTTCCTTCCCAAGCCACTCAGGAGATGGAAGGTCTGATCCCTCAGGACTGGGCTGTTTGAAGTATCACCCTGTCCTGCAGCAGGCTCCGAGGGAAGGGCTGGGATGTGCATCAGCCACACCAGGAGCACCTGGGGACGCAGCTGTGGCATCGCTGTGCGCTGCTGTCCCTCGTAAGGAGATCCCTCAGACCATCCCACTTGTCCTCAGGAGCTGTCCTGGAGAAGTGACCTGATCTTGGCACAAGGGAATCTGGAGTCCCCTCCCTCCCCCTGCCTCACAACCACCCCCAGAGCCTCTCCCCACCCTCATCCCCCTCCCGGGGCTCCAGCTGGTTTGATAACCTCAGTATGCTCTGAATTGGGTCTGCTTTCACAGCAATTTGGACTAAATTAGGGCTGGAGCTAGGTTTAGGGCTGTTGTGCCTGAGTGTCTGGAAACATTCTGGGAATGGAGCAAACCAGGTACATTTAACAGACTCAGTTTTGCAGCTTCAATAAAACTCTCAACAGCTACAGAGCTTTTTTTTTTTTTTTTTTTTTTTTTTCTGTGTTAATTTAATCATACAAATATTCATTTATACATTAAGGAAAAAGCTTCCTTTATTTTCACCCCCAATGTGCTATCATAGGACTTCTCCCAGACTCAGAGAGGCAACACACCATCCCGTGCTACACATGCACTGCCCCGGCGAGCACAGACAGGCTGGGAACCACCCACGCACTCACACACGGAAAAAATGAAACACAACAGAAACCCAGACGTGGGACAGCGTGCATTTCCACCCACGCCACTGCTCTCCGACTGCACGGCTCTGCCCCAGCTCCCAGTCCTCGGCAGGGTTCGAATCCAGCACTCCTGAGGTGTGGGCAGAAGATTCCCACTCTCTCACCCACTCCCACGGCACTGCCACTTCGGGGGCAGTCCCAGGGACATCCTGCTCCAGTTTGCCAAGGCTGGGAGGTGACACTGCTTGAGCTGTGTTAGTGACAGGGTCCAAGTGGCTCTCGCTTACCACAGGGACCCACTTGGAGGCCATCGGAGATGTTCTACATTACCCTTTCCCTTATGGGAGCTGATGCAAACTGCAGCGTCACGAGGTCACCTGGGCAGAACTTTGCCAAACTCATCTCAATCTCCCCGTTAAAAGTTGGACACCTGAAGCACGAGCAATCTGAGGGCCGGCTGCAACACAAAGCTCCGAGAAACCAGGAGATAAAACCACCTTTGGCCTCAGTGAATCAGTTTTCACTCGAGGAAAAACACAGAGATAGAGCAACCCGTTTTAAACATCCTTGCAGTGCCACAGCAGGGGCCACAACCCTGGCCCCAAGGAGCTCCGTGGACCCCTCAGCTGCCTGGGCAGAGCAGGATGTGAGCAGCCAGAGCTGCAGATCTCAGAGCCCTGCCTTTCCTCACAGCCTGCAACGTGCGCCCCTTGTCACCAGGACACCACGGACTGCAACCGCGTGTGCCTTCGGAGTGGGAAAGCACATGGCTACTTGGGGAGCATGCAGGTTTTGGTTTTTCAAGACAAGGGGAATAAATTCAGCCTTAGGAGGAGCACAGGAACACGAGCGTGGCAGCCAGGGGACACGGGAGGAGCACACGTGCCTGGGAGCAGAAAGCCAGCGTGGGGGTATCTGAGTGCAAGGGTCTCCCAGGTGCCTCTGTGACACCAGGCAAAGGTCACAGCACCAGATTCAGACCTTGATTTCCCCTCCCTTCCACTATGCAGCTGACACAAGGAGCTAATAAAGATAAGGAATCGCCTCGTCACTTCAACCAAGAGCTGTCTTCAGGGGTTCAGTGCCCTCAGAAGGGGAGCAGCAGCCCTGCAGGTGTGATGTTCATTTCCTCAGAGGGGCCTGTAAGCCACCTGTGAGAAAAGGAGGGAGTGAGCAAGGATTCCACCTGCCCACACCACGCCGAGGGGCTGCAATCACCCCCCAGATCAATGCTCAGATCTAACACTCAGAACTAATCCAAGGCAAAATGTTGTTACAGCACAAGAACTAAAGCTTCCAAGAAGCAGCACCCGCAGCAGGTTCACTCCAATCCCAACACCCACCCAGATCCAGGGCACAGCCAGGTGCCCACCAGACTGCAAGGGCAGTCCAAATCCTGTGGTGCCACTTCTATGCAGGCAGTTTCTGATCTTATACTTGTTTCTCCCAGCTAACAGATTTCTGAAGGGAGATTTCAGCTAATGGTGATCGTAACACCTGAACCTCTGAAATATGAACAAAATCCATTGCCCAGTCCTTCCTCTGTTGGACACAAGGAACTCCCACTGGCCCCGCGAGGTCCATCCACACGCACCCAGGTACCAGTCCTTGGTAGCTGCAATGAAAGATTCCCCTATTCAAAACCAGCCACAAAAACAAAAGCAGCCAAGAGCAGCGAGGGCAAAGCCATGCAGCGTGCAGCTCTGACACGGGGAAAAGCCTTCACTGGGAAGATCTGGAAGAAGGTCAAGGGAGCTTTGCATATTCCTGTATCTTTGGCAGATGGCTGTTCCAGCCTGGTTCCTTTGGGCAGGATGGTGCTGCAGGGCTCCCTCCCCTGTTTGTGGGGTCAGCATTTCAAAATAAATTCACCACAGTGCCCGAGACCAAGCTGCATCCCCTCACACGGCACTTTGCAGTCCAGAACGGGAGGAAAAGCTGCTGAGGAACAGCAGAGCAGCCCAAATCTTCTGCAATCCCTCCCCTAATGTGAGCCCACTCAGAGCCCCAGTGCAGCCCCGAGCCCAGATGACAAAGGCAGAAGAGGAGGGGACAGTGGGACCCAGCTGGTGGTGCCGACTCCTGCTCTGTGCTCCAGAACACGTGGATCAGCCTCTAAGCTACACCTCAGCACAGGAGAAACAAATGCAAACTTATGCTCTGAAAGAGAGAGGGGAGGCTCCAAATGAAAAGGACAGGATGTCTGTGAAGCTTTGCAACTATCAGCAGGTGAATTACAGCTACAGAGATTTCTCTTGGCACACAGCTCCAGGCACAGCTACTGCACACGAGAGTGAACAAAAAGGGATTTTTAACTGCTAACCACACAGGACAGCTCAGGAACTTGAATAAATCAGCTTCTTATCAACATGGGTGTGTGTTTGTGTACTTCATGTACAAGAGGGAAGGGAGATGAACCCTCCATGTTATCCCAGAAGTCCCAGTGTCTCCCTCTCCAATTCTGATACCGAGACCTGTCCATAACGTGGCTCCCAACAACACACAGGACAACTTAAAAGCAACACCCAAACCAAAAGGAAAATAGGAAACAAAAGATTAAAAAGTTGGTAACTAAAACCAGCGGATGCTGTTAAAAACACAGTGCTGGGTGCAGACCCAACCTGGCATTAAAAAAGCCTGACAGAAGCAGTCCCTGCACAAACCCCAGCAGGTGCTGAGCCAGTCCCGTTCGGCAGCAAACCAGGACATTCTGGGAAAATGCACGCTGTCCCTTAGGAAAAAAAAACCCAAAAAAAAGAACAAGAAACAAACAGAAATTAAACATTTGCTCAAACTACAACCGCTCTGTAGGCAAAATATTCTTTTTTTAAAGATGGCTTTTAAATTTTCATTTTTAAACTTCTTTTTAAGCTACCTAATTACATGTGAAGATGATTTCTAAAAACCCATAGTGTTGGTGTCTCTTCTTCCTCATAGCATTTACACCACTCTGAAATCCAGCAGTCACACATGCATACTCAGGTTTTGGATTTTCCTCTGGAAACAGCTAGTCTTAAGTTACTGGGCTTTTGTTTTTTCTTCTTTTCCAGAACACGGAGGCAGAGAAGGGGGGTCCGCTGTGTCTGTCTGCCACATGAATCCCCCTCCCTTCCCCCAAAAGTCAGCTTTTTCTTAAATTCTCCTCTTGTCGATACCCGTTTTGTGTTTTTGTGTTTTAAGACTGTCCGAAGTGATAAGGACCGTGGAAACCCTGAAAGAAAGTTGGAGACATAATCAATTTTCAACAGGCAAGAAACAAAATGCTCAGTGCTCAGCTCCAAAGAGTGCCCAGCCCAGCCCAGGGCTTCCCACCGACCCCACCGTGGCTCCGAGGACATTCTGAAACCACACGTTCCAGGGCTGGCTTCCCAGAGAGGGCAGATGCCACCACTTACCTCTGTCAGATGTTTTTTAGGCCAAGGCAACAAAATAACTTGTGTTTTCTACACCAGAATTCCCTATAGATGCTACAACACCTGCAGGCCCAGCCCCTGCAGCCTCCCCAGTCTGTCCCACAGACATGGGGCTGGAACTGGGTAAGGGGCTGGGCCAGGAAAAGACCCAAGAAAAAAAATTCCACATTCCCACAAGTGGCATGTGTGCCTCCTCAAGGTGACAAGGCACATTTGCCTCCAGTGAAATCAACCAGAGCGTTTACCAAAACCCCCAAAATGCTTCCTAGAGAATCCATTTCCCTCCTTCACATCCTGAAGTGAGTCACCTAAATGTCAGATGTAGTCACAGGTCTCAAATTAACAGGAACTCCTTTTGTAACTTCTATTGTCCAGGTCAGTTATCTGGGGTTTCATCAGGAAGCAGAAGAAAGACCAACAGGCAGCAAGGGATGCCCCAGCTCACAGGAGATGAAGTTTGTCAGTGAAGAAGGTACAACCCCCACACAAACCCAGACACACTGAGGTCAGGAGGGAGATGAGGGAGAAAATCTTGTTCTATCTCACGGCAGAGTTGGAAAATCATCATACAAATGCTTCTAAACACAGTCCAGCTCTTCCCAGCACGTTCTGGGTAAGGTAGTGAGAGCCCAAAGCATTCCTGTTCTGGCTGAATGGGAAGCTCTGATCTCAGTTTTCACCACTCTGCCTTTAACAGGGCAAATTTCCTGGGAAATACCATTTCCTACGTGTTCTACAACTTCAAAACCCCCTCACTGCAGGAGCCAGGGCTGTGGAGCCACAAGTAGGAACACGGAATGTGTAAAGAATCAACGTCACTGGCAAACCCCAGGCTGGAGAGCTCTGCTGCAGATCTGACTAGGAAGGAAGTGCCATGAACAGTCTGTAATCTTGCTACAGCTGGAGAGAAAAAGTTCATTCTTGGGGATATAATCAGGTGGTAAATACAAGCAAATGGCAAAATGAAGCAGCTCTCAGAATCCAGCCGAGAGGAGGATCAGCAGACAATTAACCAGGACATCTCCTGAACTGCGTGGGAAGTATGAAAGACTGGGAACATGGAAATTGCTGTTTGCAGACAGAAATACAGGCAAGTGATGGAAAAACAAACACGCTTCTAGCCCAGGAATATGCTGCAGTGCCAGTTTGTAAAGCTTTTCAAAAGAGAACAGCCAGCAGATTCCAGCATGACAGTTCACCTGAGGAAGGAGATGCTCCCATCAAAATCCAGAGATTGAGAAATCCAACATTTCCAGAAATACACTCACTGAAACAGGGGGAAGAGGAGAAGCAGGACAGAAACATTAAGATGGTGTGAACAGGAGCACAAGAAAAGGACACAGAGGAAAAGCAATGTATAAACAGGATCCCGAGCAGTCTCACCTCACAGGGATTAAGCTATTGTACTTAGCACTCTGCAGAAGGAAAACAGGATTTGCTGCTGATTACCTGCACAGACACATTTGCCAGAATTTGCTTCATCTTTGAGCTACCTGCACACAAGGCTTTGTTTGAGGCACTGCCTGGTGAGCTCAGGAGGGGTTTAACCATCCCCTGCCCCTCTGCTGGGACCACCCTGGGACTCCCTTACACTGTGTCACCTCACGGGGGATGCCAGAGGCAAAAAAGACTTGCTTGCTTTAATTTGGGGGTTCCACAAGCATCCTCCTGCCAGTACCCTCAGTCTGACATCAGAGCAGCTCATTTGTGCTTTTGGATGCAGAGACCCTGTGAAGTCACCGTGAGCTGGTTTGCAGGGAAACCCTCTGGACCTCCACACAGGGGTTTCTGGAGCACCTAATTTAAAGCTCCGCAATTATGCAAACTGTGTCAGTTAAACCCAGAGCCCAGCTCAGCACAAAGATTCCTCAGCATGTACAGCTCTGCAGCACCTGCCACCCTGCACCGAACAGCTGACACCCTGGAATGAGCCCCCCGGCAATGCCAGGAGCATGGTCAGCTCCTCCTGACATGAGGAATTTCACCATGGAAGAGCCCCAATCTCTCCTTTTGGAATTGCCACTCTTCACTGCATTTCACCTGCCCGAGATTCATTACTGAACACGAGAACTTGGCAAAATTGAACCCCACTTGCATCTTTAAGGCGAGTGAGAGCTGCTTCAGTGCAGACCTGTGCAGGTGACTCCACCTCCCCTGTCCCATGACACTTAGTCACCATGCACAATGTAAGGGTTTGATACCAGAAAACTTCAATTACTGCTGCAATGCAAATACCAAACCCCTGTATGACATTTTCAAGCCTAATTATCCCCTCTGTGCAGCGTTTTACATCACAAACATGCAAAAATAATTCTGCAGACAATTGCAGTTTTTCCGAGTTGTTTCAATGGAAGGATTATTCCCAGTATTTTTGGTGCCTTCACGTCTATCCTCCAAGTGGGATCACTGGCTTTATGAAAAGCTCAGCTGCAGCTTTGCAAACTCGCTTTCAGTTCTTCCAGAATGTTCCCCAGAAGTAACTGCTCACTTGCTGGTGGGAGCACTGGCTCTTCACACAGACCAGAGTGTGACAACACAGGACTGTGATTTTCCAAACAAAGACTCTACTGGTATAAATTATCATTTGACTCGTGCCTCTAGAAGGGAAGTGAGATGTTTTGCAAAGTTAAAACCCTTTTGTGAATACTGAGCTCTGTAAACCGAGGTACCTGTGCTGGGAACAAAGCGAGGATTAAGTGAATCTTTCATAAACCATCACACACAGGCTTTCAGACAGCTCTTTATTTCACCTGTGACTGAGTCACCACCAATGCAGGTACACTTCCAGGGACAGGAGGTGGATGCACAGCAATACAGGAGTCTCCCAGTGGACACTGACAGTGGCCCCAGCCCACGCTGCTGGTCCCCATCCCCTCAGGCCGCTCCTAGCCCGCGCTGCTCCAACCTCGCTTACGTAAACTGAGCACAAACACAGAACAAAGCATCCAGCACTTGTGTTTTATTCCATGCGTGCTGTGCAAACATGGCGTGGCTGGGAGACCACCAGGAAGTTCAGGACCTTCTGGGAGCAGGCCCTGGCAGGGCTGGGTCAGGTGAGGAGGTGGCAGGGCTCAGGTACCCGAGTTCCCATGCACAACTCCCTGATGTGCTGCTGGGCCAGCATAAACAACAGGCAACTCTGCTGGGCTGCAACGGAGCAAAGCTGGGCTAAAACCACATTATCTGGCACTTCCCACAGTCTGGAAGGACATGGATTTGATGGATGAGTTGACATGCAGCACCAAACCACCACTCTCTCACTAGGGAGGCAAAGCAGCTGATGCCAGCCCTGCCCAGGCTGCAGTGCTGTGGGAGCTCCAGGCCCAACCTTCTCCCCCTGTGTCTAACTGGATGGAACCACGCGGTGACCAGCCCACGGTGAAGCCCAGACACCAGGATGGAAGGAGCCTCTCCTCCTCCATGGATGCAAACACTTTTGGGGCATCATCCTCATGCATAAAAGACAGTTTGATGCCCAGTTTCCAGTAAAAGTATTTCTGTCTATAGTTTACAGAGGTACTCCAAAAATCTGCAAATTGGAGGCCCTGGTTTGGGAGAAGCACAGCTTTAGAAGCAGCAACAACATTTAAGCTCAGAGAGGGGAAGCCAGTTAAAGGCTCCAAGGACACAGGGTTGGTTTCCCCTTATGTACAGAAAGCTGCCAAGTAGCTCAACTCCACACAGAACAGAGGGAGATGGGGAGCAGAAACACAGCAGGAAGAAAGGAGTTCAGATTTTACAGCTGTGAACTCCAACTATGTTTCTGTTTCACTGGGCTTTGAAGAGCAGCACAAGCAGTGACCAGGACAGCCAGGCACCATTGGCTTAGGTGGGGATGATGCTCAGTGTCCTGTCTGGGCAAATCTTTGCAGAATCACAACCTCCAGGTGCAGTTTTCTGCATGACACGGAGAGAAGTGATTCCTGCATTCATCTGGGAGCAGCTTTAGGTACAGATCTGTGGATTTTACACAGAGATGTTCAGTACAATCTAAGTGTCAGGATATGGCTATTCATTTCTGATCATCTCAAACATGGAAACGTGTACATTTCTTTCCTCAGTTAAGCAATTAAACTTGAATTCCCAGGCACTGTAAGACTGATCTTGGGCTTTTAATGGAAAAGCCAGTCACAAGAGAGCAGCAGTGACCGTGCAGGGTTGCTATGAGACAGGAGTAAATAGGAGAAAGCTGTATCGACCTCAGATCTCTGGAGAATCCAGAGAAAGTGACTGCCAGAGAATGAAGTATCTGTGCACGGGGATTTCTGGGCATCCTAACCTGCACTTAGGCACATCTTTAAATCTAAGAACATGCAAAAACTCCACTGGGAACAGATTTAACAACAACATGCTTCAAGCAAAGCCCTGGCAGGCCCTGGCCTGCAGCCTCCCCACAGTGTGTGTGGAAGATGGGCAGGGGGCCCCAGGGAGATGGGTGCCATAGCAGGAATAAAGGGCACACAGCTTGTTCCAACCATGCCACGGGTTTCATCTTACCCACTTACAGGGAATTCTGCGTCTGGTTTTGTTTGTTTTTCCCTGGGACACCCAAACCACCCACTCTGCTGCTGTATAAAAGCATTTTGAATGCTTCCAGGTGTGAAACGCTGCTGCACTTGTGTAACCCAGCAGCAGATGGCATGTCGGTGTTGCCACAACCCTGACTCCAAGGGGGAGCTCGAGAGGACAAGTCACACCTGCTCAGTGCACCAGAGGGAGAACTAATTCCGACAAGGTCTGGCAGCTTCGAGTATGTTTTACACCTGCAGATGCCAGAAACTGCTCGTTTTATCTCAAAGATTTCATGGTCTCATGCACTGCATGACTGGGTGTCCCCAGGGTCTGTCAGCAGAGGAAGCCTCTACAGTCAGCTGAGAAATATTTAAGGGCTTATTGGACTTCAAAATACAGGACACAGGCTCTTCTCAACACTTAACTGAACCTGAACCATCTCCTTTGCTCACCAAAAGGCCTGGGGATGCCCTCCCTCTCCCAGGTACGTGAAAGGAGACAAAAATATCAGAGATCCTGCCCAAGATTAATAAAATCCAGGAATTCTTGGAGTCTCTGCCACTGCCTAACCAAGCCACAGTGCTCTTCTGTCTGGTCTAGAACCTGAAATGAAGCCTTTCACATCAATATTCTATCACAGGGCAGCAACTCTCAATGCAGAAGTTTTCTTTCTCCTCTGCAGCAGCAGAGTACAGGTCAGATCCCCTGGGGATGTGGAGAAGATGGGCCAGGTAGAGCTTTTCCCAACAGGAACTGGAGCTCCATCTGTTCCTCAGGTAATTCAATGCTCTGACATCACCTCTAATAACCCCTTTTCTGCTCCAGCAGCATCTCCAGCTGGGTACACCATGCACACAAAGGAAAAAACCAAACAAAACTGCATCTCCTTTTCCCAGAGGCCTGGTCAGGGAATGGGGGGAATGTTCACCTGACCATCTCAAACCAGACCAGGTGTCTGGGAGGTCCAACTCCCTCAAACTTGTTTACTACAGAACCAGTGCTGTACCAATATGAATATTGGGACTGTGGCAGAGAACCTCCTGCCCTGGGCAGGATGGGCAAGGCTGGAACAGGACTCAGATCTTCAGACCTACCAGATCAGCCTCCAAAGGATAAAATAATTTGTCTTAGTATGTCACAAACCAAAAGAACTGCAGTAGAGAGAAAAACCACCCAGAAATCAAGTAGCTTTTCCATATCCCCCACCCCCAAGCAAAAAAAGGACTATAAAGTTGTCCCTTCTGAAGCCAGCAAACAAAATGTCTGCTTTAATCTCAGACAATCCACCTCAAATCCACCCAAAAATATTCTGTATATACAAAACGAAACAAACAACAAACAACCCCAAAACAAAACAACCCAAAAGGGGAGGAAAGGTCACCTGCCCTACGTTTGGGGTTAGATTATAACCACCCCCATTTCCTCAGAGCACAGAGCTCTGGGTTACCAGCTAAACCAGCTCACTTCAACCTTGTGACACCTCTCAGGTCTCTCCACTCTCCTGCTGGCTTCTCTCCCCCAGCACAGCTGCTCCTTGCCAGGGCTCTGGTTCCTCACGCCCACGCTCTGAAGGCAGTCCCAGCCCGGCCCCTGGGGAGCAGCACGACCCCAGCACAGCAGCAGCTCCAGCACTGCTTCACTGACAGGTCACCACTCCCAAGGCATCCACCCCGCTGCTGTGAGCAGGGCCTGGCAGCAGGAGCCAGCCCAGAGATGGTGTGGGGTCACTAAGGGGGGCAGTCAGGCTCACCCCGCACATGCCAGCCGTAAGAAATGCACAGCCCTGGGGGAAAGGTCACTAAAACAGGATCCACTGGCACAGGACAGGCAGGTCACCCAGGGAGGAACTAAAGTGCTGTAGGTGAACTAACATTAGGGCTTTATTAAGTCATTCAGCAACCAAGTGTTATTGTCCTACACAGCCTGCTCAAAGTACAGTAAAGCATTTTTAAAGGATTTAAAAAATCAAACTAGTTTGACATATGACAGTACACACCTACACATACTGCTGCATTAACAGGTGGATTCTGAATTGTAAATAATCCTGCAATTCATTTTTCACACACAAGCAAATAAAAACAGTCAAAATATCACTCAGACTCATAAAGCATCCACCAAGCAAGCTTTTGAGAGAGATTTAAAGTAAAGATAATTTAAAAGTCACCTACAATTATGAACAAGACAAGGACACAGACAGGAACGGTCCTTTGATTGACTGTTCCTGCAGGCAGCTTCTGCGATCAAATGGCGTGCTCTGTAGTCTCCCCACACCAGCTAAAAAGAAGTTATCTGGCTAATCTGAAGTTTGAGGGTGTGGTTATTTGTTCTTTGTTCAAAATCATGTCAAACTCAGGACACATCTAGAGAGATATTTTGACTTATTTGCACACGCAACCGGAGCGGGCTCCAGCCACTTGCGGTTACAGCACCCAAACAAGGTTATATAAATTTTAAGAAGGACTTGAAGCAAAAACAAAAAGGTGGATCTGGTAGAGTCTATCAGAGGCAAAAAATACTTTAATATAACATGAGGACTTGGCAGAGTCAGACAGTCAAATTCAGAACCTTCCTTAGCAGGTCTGGCAGAAGCAGAAGGAAAGGGCTTTGCAGTTTGGAAGGAAGAGCAATTACACCTGCCAGGCTCCTCCCCTACCCGTTCTCCTGCTCGCCCAGGGCACCTACCTTACTGTACGTCACTACCGACAAGTTGTTCGAGTGACTGCTGGGGGAGAGATTTACAGAGTTTTGTGACAGTCCATTCTGATCTTGTTCGATTTGGTCAGGAGCAGGCCCCCATGTGTTTTTGCTGATTGTGCCTAGCTCGGAACCCCCAGGGTCTTTTAGGTTGTTTTCATCTGGTTGCCTGTTCTTCTGTGGAGAGGCGAATGGGTTAAAGTTTCCTTCTACCTTGCGGTGCGGCTGCGTGTTGAACTCTGTTTCAAAGGATGACAGCTGCTGTGTGACACCCAGAAGTCCTCCAACTTCCACGCTGAGGATCACCCAGATGACATCTGTGGAAAGAGACACGTTTGGGTCGTCACTAAATGGGAGTTTATAGAGAAGGGTCAGAAGGAGCAAATGAATTCCATCGTTTACACTGGCAAGAAAAAGACTTATTGCTTAAAGCACATTTTCACAAAGCCTTGGCAGTACTGGTTCCAGGGCCCCCAGTTTAACAGGGCTGTGATCAGCAGTTTGAATTTGAAGAGCCAACTGAGGACAGTGGGATTCTACCTTAGGGGCACACAACTTGCTTAGGGAACTCCACACCCTGCTAGGGCCAGGACCCCCAGTACACACCACTTCTACCACCCCCCGTGCACAGCTCCCCTCACTGAAAACTACACACACCCCCACTGACCCCTGCAATCACACACCACTGATCCTTGTACACACACATACCACTGACAGCACTGCACAACCACCACTGACCACTCTGTACACACCCATACCCAGCAGTGACCCCCTGCACACACCCACTGACCCCCTGCACATACCCAGAGCCATCAGTGACCCCCTGCACACACCCACTGATCCCCTGCACACACCCAGAGCCATCAGTGACCCCCTGCACACACCCACTGATCCCCTGCACACACCCACACCCACCAGTGACCCCCTGTACACACCCACTGATCCCCTGCACACACCCAGACCCACCAGGGACCCCCTGCACACACCCACTGACCCCCTGCACACACCCAGACCTAACAGGGACCCCCTGCACACACCCACACCCACCAGTGACCCCCTGCGCACACCCACTGACCCCCTGCACACACCCAGAGCCACCAGGGACCCCCCCAGGCCCCATGCACGCCCCCCAAAGGCGGCTCGGGAGCGGCCCCGCAGCGCCCTCTGCCGCTCGCTCGCGGCCCTGCGGCCCAGGTGCCACCCCGGGCTCGGGCCCCCGCCCCAAACGGGACGAACGTCCGGGCCCCGGGATCGCCGGGCAGGACCTGGGGACAGCCGCCAGCAAAGCCACCAGCTCGGCTGCAGGGTAAGAGTCCCGCGGACTCAGAGCTTGGCAGCCAAAGGGGTTCAATCTTCAGGTCGTGTTCTGGCAAAAGTGACAACTTCTGGCAATGCAGGGACATGTCCCATTGTCCAGGGAACCTTCTGGAAACCCTGGGAAACCCTCGGCTTTGTGAGCATACAGGACCAGCAACACAAACTGGACAGGCTGTCCCACCTGCATGGGGATATCCCTCGGGGACACACCGTGTCCCCTCCAGACAACGAGGAGCTGCGTGGCAGTGCCAGGGCTGCCAGCACCCTCCTCCTGGGCACTGGTATTTTTGCCTCCATGTGCCAACACCACTCATTCAAGCCCTGAAACTTGGGATACTCCCAGCTGCCAACAGAGACACAAAGATGTTCTCAGTGTAAACTAAAGCTGGCAGAAAAGGGAGGGAAGGCTGCACTGAAGGCAGATGTTTGAGGCCCAGGCTGAAGCACCAGGCAAAATAGCCAAACGTGTTCTTTAAACAGAGGAATAGCTCACAGGGGATGGACTAAATCACTGCATTAAACCCTGGGCATTAACTTCCCACATGAGGTTTTCACCATTATTTTATGCTCATATGCAGCTCACAAAGCCAAGCAATGGAAAACTGGAAAAGAATCTCAACGAGGACCAACCAGGAAAGAGTCTCTGTGAGAGCTGTGCACATCCCTTTGTTTCCCAGAGTTTTATGTAATCTGTAATTTGTTCCAGTGCTTAGAAAACACTGACCAAGACAACAAAGCAGCTCCCTTGATGTTTTCCTCCACTCTGTGTTTTGTATTTAAGCCCAGGGCTGGCAGACCTCTGTCCCCGGCTCCATTTTGTCCCTGCAGGGTCCCGTGGGCAGGGAAGGGGCCACTCACCTCCGTAGTAGAGTCCCGTGGCAGTGCACATCCGCCACTGTCCCTGATACATTCCGGCGGTGCTGGGGCTGCACATCTGCACGCTGACATCAGCCATCTCCTGCGGCTCCAGGGACCTCACCATCACCATGTTCACGTGGCCAAACTGGTCTCCACCGACATACTTCAGGCAAACCCCTGGGGGCCACGCCTCTGTCCCTGGGATTAGACAGGAGAGGGAATTACTGACAGCGCACCAGGAAAAGCTTTGTCTGTTTGTGTAAGACTGGTTGAAACATGCTCGTTAAAGCAGTTGTGCAATTGTTGGACGGTCAAAGGAAACCAAGATGCACTGGACACAGCAGCAGTGGATGCTGAGGAGGCCTGGTTTTCAGAGCAGGCTTAACTGGCGCATTTAGGGACCAGCAGAACAATTCCTATTTGAGTAATCTCTATGTCTTTGTTACACAAAAAACTTCTCAAAGTCACAATGTAACAGCTTAAAAAAAAACCCCAAAATATTTAACCTATACACACCTCCCCTTCCCCAGGGCCTTCCCAAGGGCAGGGCTGTGTTGTATGCCCCTATTTCTGCCTCCCTCCATGAAGCTCCTGAACCATGCCACCTCAAATACCTGTCATTTATGCAAAGTGTTGGCAACGTGTCCTTTCAGGGATTCATTTCTTTCTAAGCCTGTTAGGAGTCTCAAGAGGAACTCATAGTTTGAGCTGTGACTGAAGTGCCAGCACTATTTCCTATATGGATTTATTTCTCTCCTTGCACCAACCCTTTTCTCAGGCTTGTGCAAAGGTGGCAAGAAGGGTTGTGAACACACAATTTATCTGTGGAGATGCATGTTTAGACTGCAGACACTGGGACTGACAGCGTGACCTGGCAATCAGAGAGACAGAAAACAGCTCCTGTGCGCAGGCACTGCTGCCAAAGATAACAAGTGCTGGGGCAGACAGAAAGAAAAAGCCTCTCTTCTGAGACTCCTGAAAAATCAGTTTAGCACAATTTTCTCTTGCTTATTCCCCAGTCACATCACATGACTAAGCCAAGGACTGAGAACACCTCCTGCTCAGCTGAGGCTGACGGAAATGGCTACGGAAAGCCTGAACCACCACGAAGCTTGGAACTGCTCCGTCTGGTCCGAGGCGAGCGCGCTGGAGGCTGCTCTGACCTGACATTACCTCAAGGAGCATCCTTTGCAACAGCTTGCCTGCTAATTTAATCCCTGTGGATACTCCAGGGAAGACAAGGCAAGGACTGGTTTTCTTGTCAAGTCCTTATTTCGGAATTCACAGCCTCGCAGGGAGAGCAGGATGTGCACGAGTGCAGCGGGATGTTCAGCGTGGGGGATGTAGCAGTGCAGCTGGAAAGGTGCTGAGAGAGCAGGGCTCTGAAAGAGGAGCTGGGTGTCTGGCTGACCTCAGCCTGGGGCATGGGGCACTTGAGCATGAAGCCTCATCTGCAGAGGTTGGCAGCCCAGCAACATGGTTTAGTTTAAATTATTTATGTGATTTTTATCAGGTTTAATGGCTTTAGGCTTGCAAGGTGCCTAGAACGCTGCAACTGATAAGCCTCATAAAATGAAATTATGATTATGTCATTCTATTTCAGTACACTCATCTCTCAGGAGATGATAAATTGCAGAGAGTGTCCTGCAGAGCCAGCAGCAGCTGGGGGCAGAGTGGGGAGAGGAAGCCAGGCTGTTGAATCCTGCTGCTCTTTCAGCAATGGTTTACGACACAAACTGCTCCTTTGGCAGACACCGTCCTGCAGGTACCAGAGCAGGGCACTGCTTTTACTGACACACAAGAGAACCTGACTGAACTGAGCTCACAGCTCGCACGCCTCAAACTGACAATCTCTGAGCTCTGCCTGTCACACTCATCAGGCCTGCAACGCTCCAGTGACACACGCCTCAGGTATTTTGTGTTCTAGAACTGAAGTCATGTAATCAAGGGCTCCCGTAGAGCTGTTAAAAACCTTGGCTCTGCTTCAGTTATCTGCCTAACAAGTAGATATTATCTGGAAACACTACAGCCCTTTGATACTATACCTTAATTAAAGCAAAGAATGGTTTTGAAATGCTGCAGCCCTCCTCACACTGCGCAGTCATAACCAGCACGTGAAGCTGCTCTTCACTAACCCTCAGCAGCGTGGCTGTACCAAGCCCTGGCCTCCAGCACCACCGTTAGGGCACAGATGGATGGTCTGACAAGCCAGGTCTGAACCACACAAAGGCCAAAACATGTCGGCCTCACCAGGAAATCCTAAATCAAGATGAGCTCCTGTCCCTCATTTTAGAAGGCCCAGGATTTCAGAAGGTGAAAAATTCCAAGAACAATGAAACAATCCCCTGAACTAGGATGCTAAATTAAGGCTGAATTTGCATCCAGGAAATGGCACATCAGAGGAACAAGGAAGGGAGGAGTCGGCCCAAGATAGAGGTGTAGTCATAACACACACAAATTGAGATACTGAGAGTGGAGAAACAAACCTAACACACTTACTAGATTTGTAAGAGCTGTATTTGGGACAGTCAGAAAAAAACTGCCAGTCAACTTTTCACAGTACTGGAGTTCAAGCAAGTTCCCTGTGTCACCCTTCCATTGTACTTTCAAACAGAAGGAAGCAGAAAAAGTACACTGAAATATTAAATCCTTCCTCTAGAACACATTCTCTATAAATCAGTGTTGTTAAACATGCTAATGAAATACTCTAAGATTTTTAGTGTGGTTTTAGTGTGGATATTCTGTCCAAGTACTGCAGCTACTCACAAGCAGAAACACTGAGAGCTGAACCTGACTCGAGATGACTCCCAGCATCACACCTCAGGGTGAGATTGCTCTCCCCCACACAAGTACAAGCAGGTCAATTAAATTCAGACACAGTGTTAAATGTTCAGGCAACATCCCATCACTGCACTGCTTGAGGACAAGGGCTTCCTCCACATCCATGGATCTCATTTTCCTCTCTGACTGCATCCCAGCAGATCCAGCACTGGGAATGCACTTTGCCCAGCCTCACTTCCTGGATCCCAGGCACTGCTTTGACTTATTTCAAACTGGAATGTGGTCTCTCCAGCCCTGCATCCTCTCAGAACATGAAAAGGCAATTCTGCCCAAGTGGACCTGCCACATGACCCTTGTGTCACCGCCTTGTTCCTCTCCGAGTTTCCTAGTTTGTTTGTGTGGTGTCATAGGGAACGAGACCGGTGACCTGACCGAGCTGCACCTCCCACCACAGAATGTTTGTGCCAACCCAAGAAGGGGAACTTGCACGGGCTGGCAGCACCTCAGGGTGGCTCCAGCCCAGGTGAGTGCACACGAGCTTCCTGCCTCGAGCCAGCGTCCCTCCCGCTGGATCCCAGCACCCGCCGTGTGGGGTTTGCTGCAGCACAAAGGCCTCACCTGTGTTCTGTATCCTCCACGTTTTTGTAAACTGGGTGTCAGGAGGGATGGACTCTCCTTCACCTATGGTGACATCTTCCACAAATGACATGGAGGGGACATTGATATTTGGACTCTCGAAATCATAGTAGGCTCCAATGGCAGCTTGTAGATTCCTGAAAAGGAAAAAAGCACATTACAACCTGGAGGGCAGCTGGGTCAGGCCCTTTGCACAGGTCATATGTCATCCTAAACAGGTCAGCAAAAACATCCAGGCTGTAATAACTCTGCTGCTCCTGTGTTTATAAAAGCTTTTATCTCTATCACATATGGATTCTCCAAGATAACAGAGCTCAAAATACAGCACTTTTTCTTGCCAGGGACACTAACTTAGATCACTTTTCTACTCTGCTTCTATTTTCCCTGGAAACTTTGGAACTTACAAGTCTTGGAGGCCTCTACTCCAACAGTTCTTTATGAAACTTGCTGAACAGTTCAGGAGACACCAAGAGAAGAGCTGTGTCACAAACACTGGACAGTTTCTTCACACCAGCCTTGTTACCTCAGCTAATTTCAAAAGGACCAACCAAACCTCTCCATTTTATTTTGGCACACAAGGTTCAAAAGGAGCACAAGAGGAACAAAACATGAAGAACACTCTTCTGATAACTCTCAGGGCCAAAGGGCACCAGTGGCTACAGATAATAACTGCAGCCTCGCTGGACTTTTTGAAACAGCATCAGGTACAAACTGTTTATTCATCAATAAAGTGCCTGTTCAGCTCTGGGTAGTCACAACTTGCAGGAACTTACAAACCACCTGAGTCAAAAGTTCTCAGTGAATAAAGATAAATGACAGTGCAAGTCTGTGATATATTAAGGACACTCAGAAAGCCACAATGCCATTGATTCCTGAGCCACGGTGTAGCTACAGCTCATGATAATTAATGTGAGAAGAACAACAGTCAGGCAGGAAGAGGATTCAGGAGCCTTAGCTCAGTTCCACGATATACTATTAAGTCATTATGTAAGTGTTTGGCAAGTCATGTAATTCCTCTGTTTATACATGTCTGAGAGGTTATGGCCCTGATTTACATGTTGTGAGTGGGTGCTGTGAGAATGGAGATGAGTAAAATCTCCCCAAACGAAATGGGCATAGCGACTGCTTTTTTTTATTCACGACTGCAGAAATCTGTGTTGCTTTTTTGAGCAGGATAGAAAAAAAAAAACCAAAACCAAGACTTCAGGAACTGGGAACCACCACCTAAAACCAAAGCCCTGCAGAAGCTGCTCTGTGTGGGCACAGTGACATATTGAGGGGCTGGATACTGGTGGGGTGTCATGTGTCCGAGTCAGACAGCCAAGGTGAAAGCAAGAGAAACATTTGCAGCGTGACCCTGAGCAAGAGCAAACACAGGGCTTTGTGGGGCTGCTTGCCAGCTGGAAAGAGGCTTGAAACAGTGAGTAAAGAAACTGCCTCCTGTTCAATTCCTACAGTGTTCATGGCAAAAAACCATTCAAATCAGACATTCTGGATAAAATCTGAACTGCATGGGAGCAGTGTCACTTTCTGCTCACAGAAAAGTCAGGGGACCCAAAGTGCAGCAGCTGACTGGGGGGCAGGAGTAGGGAGTAGAGAGGACCCAAAGAGCTCCACCGGTTTTGTAATCAATCCATCCATCACAGCCCCAGCAGCCAGCAGATAATCGCGGTGTGAGTCACAGGAGTTCCTGACATTCTGCTAAGGAGGCACTGGAGGAACGTCCTGCACAACATGGCCACGGGGATCGATCAGCAATTCAGCAGCCCCAGTGTCACAGCCAGACCTTTGCCATCCGTGCCGAGCGGACTTTGGTCCAACACAGGAGCCACCGGGTCCCGTGCTGTGGCCAGAACTCTGAATTCCAGAGCAGAAACCATTATTCAGCCTGAGGCGTTTTCTACTTAGGAGTGTCAGGGCTCTATTTAATCCCGCCAGCTCAGTCAAATGCTGCAGGAAGGGGCCATGTCACATTAGCCAGTAAACAGAGACAAATGCTCAGTTTTACGTCACCAACCGCCTGTTGCTTATACACTGCACAAGATTTACATAACTCACACCAGGGCTGTGCCAAGAGACTCCTGCTCGCTCACCCAGCTAACACCATGAGCTGGAGCTTAGTTTGCACTAGGATTTCTTCCTGTAGGACAGCAATCCAAGGCAAAAGGTATTGTAGGAGATACAAAAGACAGCAAGGCAGCTCTTTCTCTTCCTAATCCACTACTACATAACTACATTTTCAGATGGACCACAATACCTTGTGAGCAATCATTCTGGAATCGGTGGTACTGACATTTTATTGACACTGAGAGAAAAAATAAAAGCTCTGAGGGGCAGATTTCGACTGCAACTCTTTGCAAGGCAGCCTGGCTGTGTTTGTTTGCTGGGCTGCAAACAGGCCTCAGAAGGTAGTGGGCTATTTGTGCACACAGGCCTGGGGCCAGCACTCCCACCCCGGGGTCATATTTCAGCGTGCTTTGCCATTGGGAAACAACAACACTCCTCTGCAGCATGGAGTTAAAAACTAACTAAAGAACAACACATGCTGGAAACAGACTTGCCCGTTTGGGATCAAATACTGCCAAACCCACCTCCCCACTCCCACCGTATGATCTGTGTGATGGGGGATGTTTGGGGTGAGCCTTCTGTGTGTTTCAAGCCTCTTGGACTTCCCAGTAGAGAACTATAAAGAAGCTTCCAGAAACTAAAAGAAATTCGCAGTGGCAGAAGCCAAAGTCAGGATGACAAAGCAAATCTGCCTTGAGTTCACGTTCTTTGACACAGACAACCCCAGGAGATAGGGACAGGAGTGGCGGCGGTGGCAGCGCTCCGGGCCAGAGGCACCCCCAGCTCACACCTCACACAGCCCCTGGCTCTGTCCCACTCCTCCACCTAGGGGCAGTGCTCCCCCTGCTCCCTGGCCCCAAAACCCCCAAGATCAGTTGCAGAGCAGCACTCGGGGGAAAATGCCACTTGCAGAGGTGAACTCTCTGCAGTCTGGTGACGTGCAGGCAGCTGAACCCGAGCCCTTCTGCCACAGGCACAGCATCGGCGCAGCCACAACCAAGTGCGACCCTAACGACAGAGATGCCTCGGGGCAAACACACTCCAGGCCTTGAGATTAGTCTATTTTAAAATACATATTTGGGGCTTTTTAAGGTCTTTGCACAGCCCCAGCTGCAGACACTGCAGGGACAGACACAAGGGTCAGCCCTCAGAGAGGGTTATCATCTAAAGGCCTCTGCTCACACAGCCCTGCCTGCTTGATTTCACTCCTCAGGGTGACTTACACCACACCACCTACTACCCTCTGCTCTGTGCCATAGGAGATAAATTACTATCATAAAGCAAACAACTCTGCAAATCCAGCCAGTGTAATTGACATGATTGAGCTCTCCTAATTACAGGGGTAGCCATGCAGCTCTTTCTTCACAGGGCCCTCCAGGTCTCAGGCCCTCCTTACCTTCCCAAAATTAAGCAATTTTTCCATTTTTAGAGCAGTCCTGGACCACAGCAGTTTGTAGCCGTGCCACACTTACAGAGCAGGTCTGACAGGATCCAACTCCCAGGAAAAGCCTGCAGTCACAAGTCACCCCAGTGGTGGGGTGAGCCCAGGACTCAGCACTGTGCTCAATTTTAGTCCTGAGAGCAAGACTCCAGAGAGAGGGGATAGGAAGCAAGTACAGGTTGTAGCTCCACATTATCAACCAAATCCACTCTAATTCCGGGTATCCCTCTCCTTCCTCTCCAAGGGCATCCCATAACTCTTGGGTGACAAGTGCTTTTCCCACACAACATCAAAGTGTTCCTTTCCAGATCAATCCTTCTGCTCTGCTCTTCATTTCAAGCCTCAGGAGCTAAATTACAATACTCAGGTTAAAACCTTCTGTGCTAATAGCTCTGGTGACATCCCTTAACAACTCTTATGTGATAGCAAAGAGGTGGCTCCTCTTGAGCCCTTCTTTCCCTTCCCCGTTTTTCCAGACAGCCTTTTGTTATTTTAAACCAATATATTTAGCCATTAATAATTAAAGTAATTCAGTGTTCAAAATTAAAGAGAAACTCTTCCAAATCAGTTCACAAACTCAAGGCCTCCTTACACAACCTCCCTGTCCTGAAAGCAACCAGGATACAGGTAAATGGAAATTGTCTTTGAATTGATTGTATCAGACTTTCTTAGGAGACTGAAGCACAGAGGCTGCTGAGGCCTCAAGCAAAGCAGGGCACGGGCCCAAAACCCTTCTGCTCCCCAGGATATGGAGAATTCTTTCAGCATAGGGAAGCTCAGTATCTTGGAAGGAAAGCAGTACAAGCAGGTGCTTCAAACATCCAAGACAAGGGACATTGGAATTTGAACTAGAAATGTTAAGGGAATCTGCAAGCTTTCATATATTGTCAAATTACTTGATGAGAGAGCCAAAGATGTAATTTTTTTAAACAACAGATTTTTGGGGGGTATAAATTCAAATCAAATCACAGCTGAAGCTCAAGATCCAGCCTGTAAATTTCCCTCTCTCTGGCTCTTGCCCATGCCCACAGCACAGCACCCATCACGGCCCACTCCTGGAGAACACTGCAGGGCTCTGCTTCTCCTGAGCTGTGGGAGAACACAACAGACAGAATGCTCCCTGCAATGGCACCTTCCATTTGGAATTTCAGACTGCAGGGAGGCAGCCCTCAGGCCACGCAGAGACAGCCAGCAATATTTCTCATGTAACAAAGGGACCTGGTCATTGGAAGGAAGGTGCCAAGGCCTGTCCCTGTGGAGGAGCCAGGCAGGTGCCCTCAGCACTCACAGGGTGCAGTGTTTTGTCATGAGCCAAGCAACTCAGGTGACATCACCTGGAAATATGCAATGCAGATGCTGGGCAGTGCTAAACAGCACAATAAAATCTCCAGCACAGAACACGTGATGTAGGACACCTCGGACTCCTCCTGTAACTCAAGTCTCCACCTTCCCGGAGCTCCTCTCGCTCTCCAAATGCAGTGTGTAACCAGGCACCACAGCACCCCATAAGGTGCCTATTGTTAAAAACCAAAATAAACAGGGCAGCAGATGGACAGTTCCTCACTCCCAAATAATGGAACTTCTCTGCATGATACAGGGGGAGATGCATATGGGAGACATCCAAGTGAGGCAACCCCTTTTGTCTCTTCATGTCCACAATCTACTTGGATGTTCCTTACCCCAGCTCTTGGGAACCTGGATTGCTGATAATCCAGGCTGGGACATCTGCAACAGCTTCTGTGGCTCCTGGAGCAGGAGATGCCTCACTCCAAGCCTTGGAGGTGGCCACAGGGGGTGGGGGAAGAGGCACGCACATCAGGCTGCAGGGAAGCACTTCTACCTGCAGCTTTCAATTCAAACCTTCAGTAGGGATGACACATGGCAATTAAGTGCAAAGTCTCAAGATGTTTTGAAGGGCTGGAATTTTAATCAGTGAGTATCTTTCAGCAGACAGAATTTCAGAAAGCAAAATTACTGCGTCAGTTTTCTTCGTTCTTGACCCCTCTTATACTAAAGTTACACTAAATTCTATGTATGAAGTTGGGAAACTACATTATAAGATGTCTGATGATGGAAAAGGATCACTGAGGGAAGCTGAAAGCTTTAAGCTGAATTTACACAGCTGAAGGCAGGGGGGAAGATCTGACTAATTTAAAGCTTAGGTATTTTTTCACATGAAGACACAAAAAACATTGTTTCAGTTGAAAGCAGCAGTTCCACATACAAGTGGGGTGTTCTAGGAAGAAGACAGAAACCTGTGGTGACAGAAGCAATCATGTTTCTGCAGGGACAGCACGAGGAGAGAAACTGAGAGCCCACAGGAGAGGCAGTGTCCTCAGAGCCCCAAACCATCAAAGGAACTCACTTTCCCTGAGCAGCTTTAATGTGCACAGAAACACCAACAGCAGCTGCTGAAACCTTCCTGAGATACCAGCACAGGGCTGAGCACAGCACCTGAGCACAGCAAAGCACCTGAGCACCTGGGCACAGCACCTGGGCACAGCACCTGGGCACAGCACCCGGGCACAGCCCCTTGCCCAACAGCAGCACCACAATAACGGTGCTACAAGCAGGAGCCCCCAGCAGCTGAGCCCTCTCAAAGCAGTTGGTCCCAGCAGCTTTAAGGGGGGTGAAATATCCTGAGAATGTCCCAGCAGGAGCTGCCACTGAACACAGGCAACAGCTCTTCCCAGCGAAAGTCACTGCGAGCTGCCAGAAGCAGGAGATTCTGCAACTGCCGATTCCTCAGTACAAACCCTGTTACCAATCTGTAATTGTGATGAAAGTGAAACGGGATCAAGCTACAGAAACTGTCTGAGAACAAGTTGGGGCATGTTAGGCAGAGTCCAGCTGGACCAAAATTATATTGTACCCAATTCCCAATTCTGCTACAGTTACCTGCTTATGCTTTCATGCCACAGGCTCCAAATTTTTCAATGCTCTGTACCTTGGAGCACAATTACAGTATGTTCCACAGTTATAAATACAATTTCTTTAGAGTCTAGATTTCATTCAAAATAATCAGGTCAAACACTTGAGTTGCTCTGGAGAAGAGGTGTGGGTTTGGGTGGTTTTTTTTTTTTTAAATGCACTAGATAAAAGCTTCTAAGAAAATATTTTTAAATTGTTTAATTCTGTACTGTTGCTATTTTTAGTAGCATTAGGGAGACAGCTGTGGACACAGAGAGGCAGCAGTCTGGGATGGTTCACAGGCACTAAGAGACACCCACTGTGTTTCAAGTGAGCCACAACACACCAAACAGTTGAAAACCTCTTTTCCCTCCCCAGCCCAAGGGTGTAAATGAGCCCACACCCACCACAATCCACAGAGCTCCCCAGGCTGTCCTGACATCCTGGCAACAGCACACCAGCAACCACCAGATCTGCTTCTGGGGTGCCACTTCTGCCTGCGAGGACAGCATGTCACCAACTGGGTTACAGCAAGATGGACATCAAGTCCAAAGCCTCAGCTTCCTTCTTTCCTACTAAAGCTTATCAACACCCCATCAGTGTTTTGAGGCAACCCTTCTCACCAGATCTGGCCCAGCTGATCACCATAAACAAATATTAACCCAACCAGAGTCACACCGAGACACAGATTGCTCACAAACGTGTACTGAGTCACACAAAGAACACAGGACTCTGGTCTCTGTCACCTGATAAGGATGACGGGAGCTCCCACCCACTGCTGTCACTGCCCCATGGATGAGTGAGGTGGCGAGGAACAAAAACCCACAGGCATCCTCATGGAAGGATGATTTATTTGCAGAATCGGGTCTCAGTTTCCTGCCTCCTCCTTGACATGAGGATTCCCCACCGAAGGGAAGGGGTGTCAAAACCGACGAGGTTTGTACAGGGCAGTGGGGAAGTTCTCCTCACATTTGTCAGAACATGGATTCAATTTGAAAAGCAGCCCAAGCTCAGAAGACACCTGCATGCTGCAGGGGTCTGCAAACACCTGAGGTTAAAAATCAGGAGCAACGCTGGTGTGAGCCACTGTGGGAAACACATCCCGTGACAGTGAATCCCCTTGACCCAGCGTGTCCTGTTAAATTCTGAGCGTCCCGACTTCTCACACAAACACACCTCAGGTGTTCCTCTGAGGGGCACCTACACTTCATGTCAGTCATGGGAAAAGCAATTAAACTCCTGTCAGCTAAACCATGGCTTTAGGGTCCCAATCAAGGGCATCCACTTCTGGGCAATGCAGGTGTTTCGCTGGATAGAAAGACCTTGAAGAGCCCACCCACAGGGATGCCAACGTGAATCCAAAAGGCAACTGTAGCACAGAACTGCCTCACACCTGACCTGAGAGAGAACGAGGTTTTACTGCAGATTTCTGCACTATTTTCAGAGATTACTTATCTTCATGCAAAACATCACCTAGGGAGTGGTAGTTAAACATGACACAGCTACAAATTCGCCTAAATAGATGAAAAAACCACGAGGATCTCTAGAAGAGATCTGACAACCTTACAAATAATGATCTATCACCTAAAGCTGGATCCAAAAAGCTTTGTTACAATAATGCTTTTCCCCCCCCACACAATGGAAATCATCATTACCTGACACACTTCAATTAAATATCACACCTACTGCTCTGATAAAAATTCAGCTTTCTAAACAAGAGCTAAAAAGAGAATGTAAAGAAATATTACATGTAAATGATTGAAATATACATTAGCTCTTCCAAACTGGGAATCTCTGAGCCAGATACACTAAAATATGGATTTTAAATCCACCACCATTAGCTACTTCAAACTAATTCACTAATTTCTCATGGAATTAAAGCAGCTCCAAGCCTCTCACTCACAAAGCTGGCACACACTCCAATTAAATGAAAATCATTCCCTTTTCTTGTCCCAATACAATTTCCACGCCAGCTTTAGAGGAATCCAATGACTTTCATGGAGTTCCAGGAGCTCCTGCGAAGGCCAGCCAAGGCCAACAGGGTTCAGACCCGCACCTGCCCATCTCACAGATCACTGTGGAGCTGCAGGCAACCCGTGGGACTTCACTGCACCACAAAAACCCTCCTGGGAGCCCCCTCCCTGCCACCCGCGGTGGGGCCCCACAGCTGGAGGGGAGGGAGCAGAGCAAAGGGAACCGAGGGGGATTCGATCCTGGATGCAACAGTGGCAAAATGCCCTCCCCACTCCACTGGCCAGGGTTCCCTCCCAAGGAAGAAACGTTTTCAGCATCAAACAGTTCATTTTTGGTTCTGCTTTTTGAACGAAGCTCACTTTTGGTTTTAGGCCGAAAGTGAAAGCTCAGCATCTCCCTCTGCAGCCTCTCTGAATGGAAAATAAATAACTAAATGAAATAAATAACTAAATAGTAAAGCAGGATGGTGTGTGCTGCTGCTGGGCAATGCACAGCCAGGATCTCAGATCCATGCAGCACAGAAAACACACACAACTCTGGGAAAGTGTTTAATAAATACCAGGGAAAGACAAAGGGTTTAACCTGTATTTCCTGCAGATCAAGGAACAGCCTCTGAAACTTAGGATGCATATGTTCAACCCAAAGCATTTTTGCAGCACTTAATAAAGCCAGCTGGCAGCTCCGTAGCACTGCCCAAGCCTGACAGAGGTCTGAAGGGGCACTGAGCACTCCTGGGAACTGGAGAAGTGGACACTGACTTTTGGAGGCTACTTACAGGTATTCCTCCCCAGTCAGCCACTAATTTTTCCCCCTAGATTGGCCAAACAAGCTATTTAAAAATAATTCCTTTATTCCAGCAGTAGAGCTAATTCACTGTAAGTCCTCTGACCACAATTACTGATGATGGTGATGGAAATGATCTTTCAAAGCACATTAAGCTCTGAGTGTCCCCTAAGGTAAATGAGAGACACAAAGTGGGGAAGGAACTGTGGGTCTGGAGACAACAGTTCTTGCCAAAGAGCAGCTTTCACACCTGGGAACAAGTTCTAGTGAAACTATTGATGCGTTTGTTAATTAACCCACACTTGGGACACTCCAGAGAACCTGGAACACCCAACACGTGCATTTCTGTCACCCCACCGTGAGCTGCCTCTCCAATTCCTGCAGGTGAACGTCAATCCTGATGCAGAATTTCAGGGATCATCCCCGAAAGAACGTGTCACGACTTTAACACTTGGAAAAGTCATCTGATAGTCCCATCAAGACAAATTATTTGCAGGACGTGCTGGTGCCAGAAGGTTCTGACCCTAATCCCAGGCCAAAGCTGGTGGGGCACCTGAATCACCTGGGCAGCGTGCATGGCACAGGGCCCCTCAATGCCACGGGAAAGGCGCTTCCAGAACGGGAACACGTGTCCCGATTGTCCCTGCTGAGGGACAGCAGGGTTAGCGCGGGGTCAGCCCAGCAGGGCCAACGACCCCGGGGCCATCCTGGAAGGGGTGGGAGCTGGGCAGTGGGACAGGCACGGGGCACGGCTGGAACGGGACACAGCAGCAAGCTGGGGGAGAAGGAGCAGCCCCTGCCAGGCTGAGAACGGGCTCTGAGCCCTCTCAGAGCAGTCCCAGCCCGTGTTTGTTGGCACACACATCTCACCACCCCAACAGGCTCGTGCCCATCCAGCCACAAGCCTTACCAAACTCCACAAAAAAAATGGGAAAACCGATGTTTTCAGAACCAAACTACTCAAGTTGGGAAATTAAGGCTATTTCAAGCACTTCAGTCAGTTCTGAGGCTGGATTTGAAATGCCGTTATTTCAAACAAGAATTCAATATTCCTGAATGAAAAAGAGCTTCTTCAGCACAAACCAGGAACACTCTGGCTACACACAGCATCTTCAGGAGCAACTTCCAGGGAACTCTGCTCCCTGCTCTCCCCAGGAACCTCACAGAACCCCCAGGATTACGGTGCAGCATCAGTTTTAGTCATATCACCAACACATGGATGAGGTGGGAAAGCATGTTCTGCTGGGAGCCAACCGTTTCTTCCCAGCAAACTCCTGAACTCCTTTCACATTGTGTCAGCTTACAAAACACAAGGAATTACTTGCTATTCCCCTACTCTTTCTACAGATGCTTATTTGCCACTAAAATTCAATACAGAGCTGTAGGAGGAAGGAAAACCAAAACCCAAAAGCCAACAAAGTGGTCTCACTACTGTTTATAAACTCAACAATTCCACACAAGTTTTCCCCCAACTGTTGATATCCTGACCTCCCCTTGGATTTCAGTTCCAAAGCCGAGGTTTCTGGGTTTGATGTTCTACCTCTGAGCAGAGCTCAGCTAAGTGATCTCTGTGTCTGAAACACACAGCACTCGTTTGCTCTCCTGCAGCCCCCACCCTGCAGAGCTTTTAGGTCAACACTAAAGAGATGGGCTGAGAGGTGCAAGGGCTCCAAACGAGCCAAACCCCCCGACTCACACACAGAGCAGCTGCTCCACAACATCCTTTTCACAGCTCCTGGGCTGGCTGCACCAGAACGCTGTTTTTTACCCTTGTATGTACTGAATATCTCCCCTGTTTTTCTCGAGCTACAGCTTCGCTGATAACCCGTGCCTCCTTTTTCCTCGGGCAGTGACACACAGCCTTTATCAAGACAAACACACACCCGAGAGTCGGAACATTTAGAGACCCTCAGTCCACAGGCAGACGCTGAGTTTTCCCCAAACACCCCGGTAACTCTCACACGTGCACCGCGGCCGCTTCCAGGGTCCTACAGCGCCTTTCCGCCACAATTTCCCTTCCTCTGAAGCTGCCTCAAAGCCGGGTGGCCCCGGCCCGTCCCCGAACGCAGGCTCACACGCCCCGCGTATCTGTTCGCCACCCCAACAGCTCCGCGGGCCTTCCACCGGCAAAGCCGCACGGCGGGCCGGGGCCGACAGCTCCGTCCGCCGCGGCCCCGGCCCCGTCCCGCTCCCTCACCGCCATGGGAGCCGCCTCCGGCCCCGCGCCGCCCGCCCGGCCCGGGCAGGGGGCACAGGGCCCGGCACAAACACCAGCCGTTCCCCGCCGCCCCGCCCGGGGGGGGGAGAGGAGCCGGGCCCGCGGCCCCTCGGCCCCGCGAGCCCCCTCAGGCCGTCCCGCCCGCCCCCCCCGGCCCCGGGCCCGCACCAGTTGGTCATGTCGAGGAAGAAGGCGCAGCCGGCGGGGCTGAGTTGGAAGCCGAGCAGGCGCTGGAACTCGCCGATCAGCACGTCCTTGTCGGTGGTGCCGAGGCAGCTGAACTTCTGCATGAGCTCCGCGTCCAGGTCCACGTCCATGCCCTCCATGGCCGGGGGTCGCGGGGGCTCCGCGGCCGGGCCGGGGCCGCCTCAGCGCCGCGCGCGCGGGGGGGGCGCGCGGGGGGCGGGCGGGCGGAGGGGGGGGGGGGGAGAGAGAGAGCGCGGGGGGTGGGGGGGTGGGGGGGGGGCGAAAGTGGGTGCGCGCGCCGCCGCCGCCGCCGCCAGTGCGCCTGCGCCGCCCCGCCCCGCGGCGCGCGGCACGCGACGTCACACGCGGCCGGCGTCACCCCACGCGCGGAGCGGGAGGGAGGGAGGGAGGGCGGCGAGGGCGAGGGGGCGTGGCCGCACATGCAAATGTGCGCGGCGCGTGACTCGGGGGCTCCGCGCGGGCGCCGCTGCGTCACCTCGGGGCGGGGCGATCGCTCGTCTCCGCCCACATTCGCGCGCTGCCATCCATATATGGCGGCGAGTGCGCGTGTTTGTGTATGCAAATAAACTTCAGTGACGTCATGCGGCGCCATGCAAATGAGAGGCGCAAGGCTCGACGGGAGCACCTTCGTTGTTTTTTTTCCGCCTAAAAATGATGTTTTTCCCGCAATTTTCGACCGCGCGAGGCTGCTCCGTGCGCGGCTGGCGATCGGAACCACCGGGTGTGCTCCGCGGGGAGAACACAGAGAACGCGGAGAACACGCTTTGGCAGCGCCGGGGAGCCCACCGAACCCTGCGCGGCGGGGGGCGCTGCCGGGGCTGCGGGGCTGCGGGGCTGTGGCGTGACCAGGCACGGGCGGGCGCGGGATGGCTCCACCTGCCGGGCGGGGAGAACGACACGCCGGGGCTCGTCGCTGTCACTTCCGGGCCCTACGGCAGCCGGCGGGGGTCAAGCGGCGGACGGCGGCGCGGTGTGAACGCGTCACGGCGCGTGTGCGCAGCTTCCGGCGGGCGGCGGCGGGAGCACCATGCCCAAGTGAGCGCCGAGGCCGGGCCGGGGTCCCCGGGGGTCCCCGGGCGGGGGTCGCCGCTTCTGCAGGGTGCTGGTGCTCCCCGGCAGCCCAGGGGCGCGGATGAAGGGCGGGCCGAGCGCTGCGGGGTCGTTCCCGGGGCTCCGTTAGCGCTCGCGGCGCTGAGGGGGCTCTCAGTAACGCGGCTTTTCCCCGGCAGGTTTTACTGCGATTACTGTGACACGTACCTCACCCATGACTCGGTGAGTACCAAAGCCTCCGCTTCAGCTCTTTGGCGCGTCAAGAGCATTAAAATAAAATTTGCCTCGGCTGAAAGCAGCTCCTGTGGGGTGGAGCGGTGTTCCTTAGTGCTTTCTCCTTCCGTGCAAAGAAGGAGAATGTGCCATGCCCTGGTGTTCTTCAGCGGGGCAGTGCCAGGGTCAGAGATGGCAGCTGGGGGGGCTTCAGGGCAGGCTTGGAGAGTCGACACTTAGTGTGCTGATAAAAATTTATATCAAAGTTTTGTACATCACCCCTCCGCTGCCTGGGCGCAGGAACAAACCTGCTTTACGCTGCCAGATTACACGTGTTTAAAACTGAGGAGCAGCACTAACTTTAGGGTTTCTGTGGCCTTTCCCAGCCCTCCGTGAGAAAAACCCACTGCAGTGGCCGGAAGCACAAGGAGAACGTCAAGGACTACTACCAGAAATGGATGGAGGAGCAAGCCCAGAGCCTGATTGACAAAACAAGTAAGGCCAATCTTTCTGTGACCCCGGCTGCCTCCCCATTCCCTCCCCTGCCTTTCCTCCAGCTGCTGTTCCCTGCTTCCACCTTGACTTTTCCTCACTTCCCCGGGGAGTCTTTGCTCAGTGAATCATAAGTAAAGTCTTGGAGTGTGGATTTTGAGTTCCTCAGGTTTTGGGCTGTGCTGGGGGAGCCTGAGAGCTGTGCCTGCCACACAAGAGCTGAGGTTCCCTCCCAGGGTTGGTGGCAGTGGCTCCGTGTCCCTGTTCATGAAGGCTGCCAGTGCCACCACTCTCAGTGATGCCCTGCAGGGCCATGTTACAAAGTTGTGCTGCTTGGCAGTGGCACATTTTTGCTAAAAGCACAGATAAGAATTCCAAAAGATAGGAAAACGGACATAAAAATGTGTGAATTGTTGCATTTTTCATGTGCTGGGGTTGCTTGCCCTCAGTTCCCAAGTGATGTTTTTTCCTGGCACTTGAAGGCCTAACTGCAGTGTGGCAGTGATTCCTCTGTCACCTCGAGAGGTCCTTTTTCTCCTTCTTCTGTGAAAGAAATGCAAACACCAGATTGTCACTCTAGGACTCGGAATGAATGGCACACACACTGCTGTTCTCAAGGTGAAGAAAAAAGGGGAAGGTTTATCTTCTGACTCCAACACTTACAGTTTTCCAAAAGTGACAGTGGATGTGAGGGTGACAGTGCCACCTCTCCAATGACACTGCACAAACCTACAGTCCATCAAATGTCTCCTCCTCCGTAAAGGAGTTCAAAACAATGAGTTATTTACAGAAAGTGTGTGAGAAAGTTCCTTACAAGAATGTAAACATCAGAAGGCTTAGAAAACCTTAAAAAATCAGGGCGACACCAGATCAGCTTTGTGGCAGCACTCCTTGGCTCGTGGGATAGCTCAGGTTGGACAGGGCCCCTCAGGATCTCTGATCCCACTCCCAGCTCTGCTCAGGACTGCCTGAGACCAAACCATGTCACCAGCAGCATCACCCAGCTGCTCCCTGGGCTCTGGCAGACTCAGAGCCGTGCTCACCCCCCTGGGGAGCGTTCAGTGCCCAGCCACCTCTGGCTGAAGAGTTTTCCTAAAACATCCACTCCGGATTTGCCCTAACTCATCCTCACTCTATTTCCCTTTGTCTATTTTCCTTGTGATGCTTCCAACTTCCCCATCTTTTGCCTTCCTTCCAGTCAATACCAGTGGAATTCCTCCCTTTCCTTGCCCCATCTCCTGCTCCTTGCCCCTCCCCGGCCCCGTTGCCATTCCAGCACAGCATGTCCCGGTGGAGCGCTGCGGATCCCGCCACGTGGTCGATTTTTGTTTTTTCCCCCTCTCCCTCCCGCCCTGCCCAGGGGTGTGACATCCACGCAGGAGCTCTCTAGTCCCAGCTGTAACAATCATTGTCTCCAGGAGTCTCAGGTGTCCCCCAGGTGCCAGGGATGTGTCCGGCGTGGGGACGGCAGCGCACGCAGCATGACGCGACCGCGGGGCATGCCACGGACGAGCGACCCGGCGCTTCCTCGGCCTAGTAACTGGTGTTTTTTTTTTCCCTGGGATTCTTTCTTTCCTTTTTTTTTTTTTTCTTTTCCCCCCCAATGTAGCGGCTGCATTCCAGCAAGGGAAAATTCCACCGACGCCGTTCTCGGCACCACCTCCGGCCGGAGCCATGATTCCACCTCCTCCCAGCATCCGTAAGTTTGGGGCGCTTTGGGACCGGCATCGGGGCCCTCTGGAGCTGTGTTGTTTGTGTCCTCAGCATGGAAAGAAAAGCCCTTTTAGCTTGAAGCCAAGCCATCTTGAGCTTGTGCTCCCAGGGCGTGAGGAAATTCTGTGTGAGAGCAGTTCAGTCCTTACAGTGTCTGATTTCTGGGATGCTGAGTGCACCAGAAGCAGTGACAACCCCTCGTTCCATGGGGGCTCCCGTGCAGGTGGCTCTGTTAAAACTGCACTGTGGGTTGGTTTGGGTTGGTTTTTCTAAATTCCCTTTGCTAACCTGTTTCCCCTGAGCTGGTGAAGGGCCCAGAGCCCTCCCACCCCAAGCCCTGCTGTTGGGAGCAGCAGCTCCCCGTGCTGGGCGTGCACAGCTGGAGTTGGCAGCCAGCATTTTCCTCCTCTGCTCACATCCCAGCCCCTGGAATCAGGGCTGGAATGGAGGCAGCTGCAAAGCCACCGAGGCATTAGTTACTGCCACGTGCTGTGAATAGCTGCAGTGCCCTTTGGTGGCTGAGAGTGCCAGCGTGTAACTGTTGTGTCTGTCCAGCTGGCCCCCCCCGGCCCGGCATGATGCCAGCCCCACACATGGGGGGCCCCCCGATGATGCCAATGATGGGCCCGCCCCCCCCGGGAATGATGCCAGTTGGACCCGGTAAGTTTGGGATGGGGTAACTCTGCCGTGGGGGGGTCTGGGGGGAGTTTCTTGTCGCAATACGACACGGACACTGCTGCTCTCCAGGTGAACAAAAAAGAGAGGGCCTTTATTTTCTGACTCCAACATTTATAGTTTTCCAAAAGTGACAGTGGACTGGAGGGTGACAGTGCCACCTCTCCAATGACACTGGACAGACCAAGAGTCCATCAGTTCTCTCCTCCTCCATGAAAGAATGCAAAACATAAGTTATTTACAGAATTGTGTGTGAGAAAGTTTGTTACAAGAATGCAAACATCAGAAGGCTTAGCAAAGTCTTAAAAAATCAGGGTGACAGTTTCCTGTCCCACCATCTGCTGGGCACTCAGGGCTGGGCTGGTCACGCTCTGGTCACACCTGTGTCGCTGTGACCCCTGCATGGGGAGGCTACAACAATTTTACAACCACTCATTAAACCCCTTTGCCTCTCGTTGAGAGTCACCAAACCCCTGTGCAGCTGGAATTGTGGCTCTGGGAAGTCCTGGCCGTTCTCCCTCTGCTCTGAGCAGTGATTGTTTCAGAGTTTGGTGCCTCCAGGTCTCGGGTTTTGCACAAGATTTGCATTTTTTGCACTAAATGGTTTTTAGTGTTTAAAGCGTCTCAGGGGAACGTGTTCCAGAGAAACAATGGGCCTGGAAAAGGCTTTATCAGAACTGTAAACTAAAATGTATTTGATCCATTCCACTCCTGAGCTTCCTGGCACTTGAAGAATTCTCAAGGGCAGTGTTATTGGAACAGTTCCCAGAACAAATCTATGGAAGCACACACACACACACACACGTGCACTGAAAGTAGTGAAGTGTCTTTGTAATTATTGTCTTGCATCTGAAAGTGTTCTTTTGAAGGCTCAAGATCAATGCACAACCTGTGATATTCGGCAGCCTGGTGAAAATAAATGGCAAAGTGGGATGGAAACCATTATTTCAGAGCTGTGCAGTAGAGCCCCTGCTTTTCCCTGATAGAGGTGCTCTGTGCTTGTTTGTGAGCACATGGGCTGCTTTTGCAGCAGTTTTCTCCAAATTAACACTTTTCCAGATCAGTAATTAAGCTGGTGTGTCTCTTGAGTGGCTGGAAATAAGTTGTGAGTGAATTTTGTCAGAATGGCTGTATAACCCAGGGGCTTGCTTCCCCCTCTGCTGCTGGCTGAGCTCCTCAGGGAACAGAATCCATCTCGGCAGCTGCCAGGCCAGAGCTTACACACTTGGAACATGGCAGTTCCCTGGAGCAGGTAGAGGGCCTCCCCACTGTGCAGTGTGAAATTTCCCCTCCCTGAGGGTGATGAAGCTGATGTTGCTGTGAAGAGAAGCTGTGGCTGCCCCTGGATCCCTGCAAGTGTCCAAGGCCAAGTTGAACAGGGCTTGGAGCAGCCTGGGATAGTGGAAGGCGTCCCTGCCCCTGGGAGGGGAGTGGAAATAAATCTTTAAGGTCCATCCTGAGCCATGTTCTACCAGGACTGGGCAGGTGGTGCTCCCAAGAGCTGTTCTCTAACCTGTCTCTCCCCTGGCAGCTCCTGGGATGAGGCCGCCCATGGGAGGACACATGCCAATGATGCCAGGGCCCCCAATGATGAGACCCCCCTCCAGACCCATGATGGTGCCAACCAGGCCAGGAATGACCCGTCCAGACAGATAAAGATGGAGATGGAGCTGCCTTTTCATATTAGGACCTTCCCTATGACAAACACCACAGACCTGTGTCCCTGGGGCTTTGTACTCGGTGTGTGGAGGGATTCTGCTGTAACCTCAGCATGCCAATGGACACACCCTGCACTGACTTGTACGAGGTCTGGCTTTTTGGGTGTCTCTTCAATTGTATTATTTTTTTTCCCCCTCCCAACTGAATGATAAAAACAAAAATAAACATTGATGTTGTTTCCATATGGACTCGGAGCCTTGTTCTGAATTCTCTCCTGGGGAAGAAAATAAGGGTGGGAGGAGCAGTGCTGGGCTGTGAGGGAAGTCAGGGCTGATGGGGCAACCCCTGGAAAGGGGGATCTGGAGGATCCTGGGGTGGCTCCAGGGTGGTCTGGAAGGGTGATCCCGGGTTGGTTCTGGAGTGGCGTCCGGAGGGAAGTTCAGGGTGGTCCCTGGAGGATCCCGGGGTGGGGTCCTGGAGTGGGCTCTGAGAGGGGTGTCCTGAAAGATCCCGGGGTGGGTTCCTGCGGCTCCTAGGTTGGTCCTGAAGTGGGCTCCGGATGGGGGTCCCGGAGCAGGTCCTTGGGCGTCCAGGGGCTCACTGCGGCCGCCCCCTCCCCGCACACGCTCGGAGCGCAGCTGGGGCGGTGCGGGAAGGGAAGGGAAGGGAAGGGAAGGGAAGGGAAGGGAAGGGAAGGGAAGGGAAGGGAAGGGAAGGGAAGGGGCCTTTGGGGGCGGTGCGGGAAGGGAAGGGGCCGGCCGGGGGCGGTGCGGGGAGGGAAGGGGCCGGCCGGGGCGGTGCGGGGAGGGAAGGGGCCGGCCGGGGGCGGGCGGTGCGGAGCGGGCGGTGCGCGATGGGGTCCCGCCGCCCGCGGGCCTGACCCGCCGGCCCGGCATGGCGGGCATCATCAAGAAGCAGATCCTGAAGCACCTCTCCCGGTGAGGCTTCCGCTGCTCTTCCTCCTCGTCCTGCTCACTCTCCTCATCCTCCTCCCGGGGGGCTGCGGGGGACGCGGGCCCGGGCCTTTGGCCAGCGCCGGGGGGAGCCGCCGGGCCGGGCGGCTGAGGGCCCGCTCGGGCTGAGGAGCCGCCGGGCCGGAGGCGGTGTCCGGGGGTCAGGGGGTGGCCGGGGGCCGCGGGCCCAGCCTGCCCGGCGTGGCTCTCCCCGGGGTCGGAGCCCTCCGAGCCCGGCTTTGCCCCGGTGTCGGTGCCCGGTGTCGGTGCCGGCCCGGGCCGCGGGCGGCGGCAGTGGAAGTTGGGGAGGCCAGAGGGGAACACGAGCTCTAGGGGGCTGTTGGCATTTTATTCCGTCATTTTCGGTGAAGTTGGTCCGGGGGGCGTTGGGGAAAAGCGGGTGCTCCCGGCGTCAGGCTCTGCCGGGAAATGCCGCTGCGGCCGCGGCCGCTCGGGGCGGGCCCCGGGCACATAGCGGTGCCTCAGTTTCCCTTCCCGGCCAGGAAAGAGCTGCCTGTGTTATCTCGTGGCTGCAGGCACCACCTCGCTCCGCATCGCTGCGGGATCAGGGGAGGTGAGCGGAAAGGTGCCGTGCCCGTGAGGGTGCAGTGAGGCCACAGCACCGCACAGCGCTTGTCCTCTGCTGTCTGAGCAGCTCCTTCCCATCCCCGCTGCTGGGCACGCTCAGGTGCACGGTGAGGGGCCTGCAGTGACCCGGGTGGGCTCAGTGCTGGTGTGGTGCACGAATCCCAGCCCTCCGAGGTGGATCCTGGGGCTGTCCGGAGCCCCAGACCATCCCCACACACCCTGAGCGGGCAGTGCAGGGTCTGTCTCGGGGTCACCAATTCTCCATGCTCCGGCTCTCTCACTGTCCCGAAGGAGGAGTGATGGAGCTGCTGCTGGAGCTGCTCTGGGTGCTGGTTTCAATGGATTTCTGATATCCCAAGTTTCTGAGATTTCTGTCTCGTTCACCCCAGACAGGTGTGTTGTGGTCAGCACAGATTCAGCCTCCTGGTACAGAGGCATTGAAGTATTTTACAGCACGGAGAGGTGGGTGGGAGCAGTTCTTGATAGAGGGTAAAACAGAGCTGGGGGTTATCCTGGGTGCTGTTCCTGTGGGTGTTGTTCTCATGGACAATTCTCTTTCTTTACATAAGTACAGTTTTGCTGGTGCTTGTGCTTAATTTTGTATGTTGGTCTCTCCTTACCACTGCTACAGCATATTCTTACCCAAAGTGCCCCTTTTTCCCCTCTGATTTGGCCTAAGAACACAGTTCTTAGTGTTCACTTGTGTATCCTTTGGGTGGTTCCAAGGAGAACAAGGAGTCCCAAAACATTCAGCATCTCTGCCTGTTTTCCTGCTAGCTGGACTTTGTTGTTTGGCTGATTGATCTGATTCTGCCCCTCACTTGAACAAGGATTGTGTATCTCTGCAGAAATGCAATTTGAACCCAGTTTAATGGTGTATAAAAAAGATTAATTTTTTTTGTTTCAGTTTTGTTTCCTCCAAATACCTCATCTTCACCCTCCCTTTGGGTTTTCTTTCAGCCACGCTCGTTTAGCCTGGAAGAATTTTGCTACTGAATCATTAATCTGCCTTTATATTCTGCTCGCATTTGCATATGAAATCATTCCTTGTTCTTTTTGTTGTGTCTCCACTCGCAGTCCTTTCTGCACGGGGGTGTGTTTTTTGTCCCTCTTCCGTGTGGAAATTTGCAAGGAAGCGGTCAGGGGAGGCAGCTGGATCAGGGAAATGTGGATGAGGTGTTTCACCTGGCTGTTCCTGTGATCCCCCATCACACGAGTGAGCGGATGGCGTGGTGGTCCCGGCAGGGATGGGTACAGCTGGGCTTTGCCCAGTTGTGAAGGTATTTGAGAAGGCTCAGCCTTGTGTTGTGCTTCAGCAGCTTAAATTCCTAGAGCAGGAGAACCTTAAAACTTGCGGAGCTTTCGCCATCTGTGCCTTTCACTCCTTTGTCCTATATTTAGCTAGGAAAAGCAAACAGATTAGGTGGTTTCAGTTCTTGCTGCTGCCAGGCGGGCCCAGGGCTGCAGTGCTGGGGAGCGTTTGGAGCCCAGCATCAGGGGCTCCCCCAGAGCTGCCCGGGATCAGCTGCTGCCCCTGAGCATGGCTGTGCTCCCCAGCCTGGAATTATCCATAGAAGCACATCTAACGCTTTAAAATAAAATCAGTGAGCTGCCTTTGCCTCTTCCTGGCCTTATTTGAAAGGAGCTCTTTCTCGTTGCCTTTTTTTTTGTTCCAGCCAGTGTTGGTGTAGCCGCAGCAGATCCGTGTTCTCAGGGTGTGACAAAGGCCCTGTTTATCCACGAGCCCAACTGCCTCAACTTCATGTGCCACTTTGGGATTTGAGTTCTCAGCACTGCAGTGGGAATCCTTGCCAAAATGGCTTTTATTTAATTTCCTTGGAGAGGTTTATCCCCTGCTGCCTATAACAGCTGCTTTGTGACGTTTTCTTTTGGGACACGTGTTGAAGCTTGTGAGCTTGTGGAGTAACAGGCACAGCAGACATGGCTTCCAGAGGAAATGCAACGTGCAGTCCTGCTGGGAAGAAATAAAAGCTGGTGTCAGCAGAGAAGCAGCTGGACTGGGGTTTGGGGGCAGGTCTGAACACAGGGGAGAGCATAAATGTGTCTTACTGTGACAGGGACCCCAGAACTGCAGCTGAGGAGGAGCTTTGGGAACCTCTGAGAGCAGGGTGAAAAGGGAGCAGAGGAGAAATGGGAGAGGAGTTAACAACAGCAGAGGCTGCTGAGAGGAACCAGAGGGGTTACAGTTACCAGAGAGGAAAACCTGCGTGGAAAACAAGACCTGTTTGCAGAGGAGAGCGTGAGCATGTGTCAGCGGTGCAGGCAGATGTGTAACAGATGTGCAGCACAGATAGCAGATTGTGGATTTGGCAAACTGTCCTCAGCACAGGATGGAGCCACCTTTTCAGGTAAGTGAGACAGGTTTAGAAACAAAATCAAGAATACTGTTAGGGAACGGAGCAGGGGAGCAGCATGTGCAGGGTGCAGCCCTGAGGTGCTTATCAGGGCAGGTCAGGTACTGAGCCAGGAGAAACAGCATCGTGTAGCTCCTCATGGATGGTGCTGCACCTCAGTGGAGGAATGGAGGAGTGCTTCTCCGTTCCAGGATTAGGCCTTGCATCCCTTTTTCCAGGCGAGGTTGCCTTGGCTCCTGGCCTCTCTCATTTGCAGCTGATGGGTAAGTGAAGAGAGCAGGGAGGCTCCTGGTGTAGCTGTAGTTTGCTCTGGACCCGGACACGTGGGTGTGGCAGCGTGTGCTGAGCTGGGAGCGTGTGGGCTCCTGGGGGCTGTTGTTTCCTAGCTTGGATGTCAGCATCTCAGAATCCCTTCCTGGCCCTGGAGATGCCTTTGGCATTATCCCTTCCACGCAGTCGCGCTGCTTCTGTGCCAACACAGGGAGCTGAGAGCTGGCTCCTAGACCCAGCTCTGTGTGTGAGCCCTGCCTGCTCTGCAGCTGGCCTTGGGGCTGGCTGGGGCTCCTTGCTCAGGATTGTGACTCCTCCCTGTCCATCCCCACCATCAGACACCTGCACTCAGGCTGAGGCAGGGCAGAGAAAGGCCTTTACAGCTGAGGTCATCCTGCCAGGGGGTGAGAGTGTCCCTGGGGTCAGGATGTCAGAAATTGGATGTGCTGTCTCAAGGAGACCCATCCCTCTCCTCAGAAAAATTGGGCAGATGTGATAGAGCAGTTCTTCCACCACGAAGATGGGATTTGTTCTGTGCCATTCAGGAATCATTGGAATGGGCTCTGTGGCTTGCACCAGGCAAGCCAGGCCACGTCACCGGCTCTGCCTTCGCCCGGCACAGGAGTGTGGGGAATTCCCTGAGTCTGAAGAATGCCTTCCCCCCTCAGCTTCGATTTCTTGCCCCAATGCTGCAGTCTGGGCCCTGCTGTAAGAGAACAGCCCCCGAATTCCTGCTCTGTTTGCCTCTCCCTTGCCCTGAAGTGTTTTGCAGCATCGCTGCGTGCTCGAGCGCTGCGCTGCAGCTGTGCCCTTGCTGCAGTCACAGGATGGCACACGCAGCTCGTGAGGGCCGTGGGACACCCTCAGAGTCAGGAAAAGCTGCCACCAATAAGAGAGATTTGCTTACTACCAACCCTCCAGGCTTCTCCCAGTTTCCTGACCTTGATTATAAATTACCTTGGAGGAATTTGGCGAGCATGGTGGGTAAGGAGGAAAGCAAAGAAACTGCATCTGGGAATGGCCTGAGGAAGCTACAGAATCTCAAGTGATTTAGGCAGCAAAACCTCTGACCAGCTTTGCAATTTTGGCTTTAGCTGCTTGAATATCCTCCTTCGGGGGTCAGGGAAATTTCTGTGATGATCTCTGAGATGATCATTTGCCTAAAATAGCTGTTACAGCAATGGGAAGTGCATGAAACCACAGAGCTGCCAGCTGTTAAAGGCTGATAGGAACTGTTACTTTTCCATCTGTCCTGCTCCGGCAGTTCAGCACGAGCTGTTTGGCCAGGGGATGGTTCCTTTGTGCCCCAGTGCCCAGGGTGGATGGATCCAGAGCAGGAAGCAGTGTGTGGCAGGACTTTATGAGGCAGTTTATGAGGAAGGAGCTCTGCCAGGTCCCAGCAGCTGCTGTTGGTGCAGCACCAAACCCCTGGTGATGAGCTTGTCTCTAAGTTCTTACATTCTGTGCCCAGCAAAGCACGTAAGGCTGGATGTAAACCCTTTACTCAGTGTTTGAATTTGGATATATCTTGTTTTCCCAGGACGTTTTGATGGCTTCTTTTACTCTTAAAAATATTAATGTAGCGGAATTATTGATGGCAAGGCAGAACCCCAAGCTATGATGGGGGAAGTAACACACATCTGCCTCTTCTTTGTTCAAGACAGGGTGGGGAAAAGGAGTGGGCACAGACAGGACATGCCATTTTCCCTTCACAGAGTCTGAAGTCTTCCCTTGCAAAGTCATGGTGGCTGTGCTGCACTTTGCTGGGAGAACCAAGCATTCAGTTTTGTGGAGCTGCTGGGTGCAAAGTGTTTCCAGGCACGTCTCCTTGGCCCCAGACACGATGGTGTGTGCCGTTTCTGGAATGCTGAGTAGACTCTTGTTGTGGCAGGGGTAAATTACACTTGAGTAGCTCAGGAGGAAAATGTGGCCAGAGCTCCTTTGCTGCAGCTCTGGGCTTGCAGAGCCCTGCACTGACCCTGTGGAGCCTCCCCGGAGTCCTTCAGCCTCACTGATAGAAAGGGGCTCTTCTTTCTTATTTCTCCTGGACTCCCTGAGCCCTTGCCTCCCCTGCAGCTGCTCGGTTGAGTCAGAATTAGGTAATAACCTGTTTGTTTCTGCACGCTGGAGATTAAAATGACTGCAGGATGAAGAAGTGGAGCTTTGGACTAGTGCTTGTATGTATTTGGTTTCTTTCTGGTTTTCTTTCATCTGTTACTTGCTTGAGGATTAGGTTTGGGAAGTTCCCTGGCAAGTGCTGAGGGTTTGCATTCTGGGTTTGCTGAGAGCACGGGACAGCTGGCATTTAAACTTCACTGAGTGTCCAGGCAAGGAGCTGGAAATAGCACAGGGAAGGTGGAGTTCGGCCCTGGCAGAGGCTCGGCCTCTTCTCCTCTCAGCTGAGTTCCTGGTTTGCTTTCCAGAGCTCCCAGTACCCAGTGAGCTGCTGGTGGGTGTGAAACAAGGTGTCTCAGCGTTCAGAATGCTCTAGAAAAAAGTTTATTGAGACAAGAAAGTGTCCTTGGTGCCAAGGGAGGCTGCAGCCTTGGGGAGGAGCGAGCTGGAATTCTGCTCTGTGTCATGGTACCGTCTGATCTGCTTGGAAATGCTGATTTTTCTCCCTGTGAGTTTAACTCTGAATTGAATTCTTCCCTTGGCCTCGTTGAGTTGCAGGAGGTAACGCAGAGCCAAGGCAGCTGATGACTTATCAGGATGTTTTGTGTTTGGCTTCGGGTGGCTGAGGCCCAGCCTTTCATAGAGTGCAGCTGAAGCCTGGAAAAACAGAAAGCTGATAATGGAAAGCCACCAGCAGTGGCATGTGTGCACAGGGACACCAGATGTGCCAAATCCACCCTGATAAGGAGCGTGGGATGGGCTGGCTCCTCCTTATGTGGAAACTGTTTGCCCTGTAACCCAAGCAGGGTGAATTTCTCAGCCCCAATGTCCACTTGGGAAGGAGTTTCTGCCTCCCAGGATATCTGGGGTACACAAGCTGTGCACAGGTGACGAGATGATCATAAATGTGCTGCTTTCTGTCTTCTTAACAATTGGGCAGTTTGGTGTTGATGGGATTCCCTTAAACTCTAAATGGCTTTGTGCTAAGAGGGTGTGATACCAACTCATCTCATGCTGCAATAATTAGTCCCATCCTCTGCTAGTTCAGCGATTTTCTCTTCCTCCTGTGCAAGTCTGCAGAGCAGCTCTGTGCCCACTCTCAGACAGAGTGGTCCCTGCTAACACCAACAATTCGAGGAGTTAAAATGGCTTTTCTTCCTGAAAAAGCTTTTAGTTCTTCCTGTGCGTCTTTGAGGCAGCTATTTTTTCCCCCTTTTTACAGAAGTTTTGATCACTTGCCCAGTTTTATTTCCTCCAAATTTATTTTTAAGTTCATCCTCAGTCATGTGTGCTGCACTTAAAGCTTCTGCTGCTGCCTTCCTTGAGAGCAGCCCTGATTTGGAAAGTCACTAACCTTTCCTTTTAGCAGTCAGGAACCTTTTGTTCTAGTAAACATGCTGTATGGCTTCTGAGAGAAGAGGCTTTAATTTGAGGTGAAATGTCACATCCCAGAGATTTTTGGGTTTTAGAAGATATTCCCAAGGAAGACGGAAATCCCACTAAATGCCCTGTCTTAAACCAGACCAAGCAACACTTGAAAAGATTTTTGGGAAGGAGCTGTGTTGGTTAGAATCTCTCTTGGTTAAATACAGTTGTTGGGGCTTTTTTTCCCCGTGTCCAATTCCTGTCATAGTTGATTAAATTACATATTTGTATTCCAAATCAAAGCAGAAAATCCTCATTTCTTCCCCTGCTGTGACCCTTGTGGAGGCAAAACCCCCAGTGGTTCCTGGGCTGGTTTCCCACTGGGCTGATCAGTTCCTCCTTTCTGCCTTACCTGTGTTTGGAGGGACTTTCCAGCTGCTCCCTGCAGCTGTGGCTGGTGTCACAAGCCATGCACTTCCTTCTGCCAAGAGATTTTTGCGTGTCATTAAGCAAAATCAAGGTCACTGATGTGCAGCTAATTAGTTCTCCCGTAAAATAGCCATGGTGACAAAGGTATTAATAGAAATGCTGGTGTGGAGCTGGGGGTGGCTGTGGCAGCAGCCAGGGATGGCTGCAGACTGCAGGGAGGAGGCTGAGGCAGAAGCTGAGCATTTCAGAAGAAGGTTCCTGATCCATGTGGCAGCAGGGTAATGAGACAGGGATCTGAGGAGGAGTTCTATGATTTCAGATGTCTTCTGACATTATCTGCCCATGCATTTGCTCATCTGGAGACAGTGTGGCGAGACAGCTACAAATGTGAACATCAATTTATTTATGATTCTAGCCTGGCTTTGGGCCAGCGGTCAGATTTACCCAAATTCCTCTTGCAATCAGTGAGTTTGTGGCCTCTGGATATGCAGGCTGAGGAATTGGGCAGTTGTTTTCAGTAGTGACATCATGTTTTGATATATAGTCAAGCTGACGATTGAGCAAATAGATTTTCAGGCTTGACTTTTGTCAGAGTAATCCCAGCAGGCTCAAGAGGAGTGCTGCCCTGTGAGTTTACTGGCTCAGCTCTGCTTGACTTCTGATGGAGCTGGGAAAAAAAAAAAAAAAAAGTGCAAATATCCTCTGGTGTCAGTTTTCCCAATAGCCACCATTTTCATTCAGTTTTCCCTAAGCCAGCAGCCCGTGCTGCCAAGGCTGTTGCTGTGGGTGAGTGTGAATGGAGAGAGCCTGCCAGCAGACATCTGACACGTTCTGCTCTCGCTGCTTTTCCTCCCCTGGCACTGACCAAAGCAGTTCCTCTCAGGCAGCAGCAGAGACCTGGCACCTGTGAGCTCTGTGTTCTCAGGAGCTGTCACCTGAGGCCTCCTGAGAGCCCTGTGTGACATGTGGGGGTGAAGTGGCTCAAGTGGGGAGATTATTCCCGTGGAAGGTCTGGGATTCCTGTACAGGGCAGCAGCTGGAAGCAGGGGGTGACAATGGGCAGCATACCCTGAGAAGTTTGGGCCCTGTTTAGAAGAAAGAATCTGTTGCCATTTGAGATTTTTTCCCAGAACCTCCAGCTTCTGTTGTCCCATCATGGGTGGGGTCTGTGAGCCCTGCTTTGGCGGTGGAATGGCACATTTTGGTGCATGGAATGCCTCATGAAGGATCCTTTAGTGGAGACTGATAGCACTGGAGGTGGCTTGGGTACCTGCTCAGCAGGATCCCTGCAGCCTTTCCCTGGAGATAAAGAGTTGCTTGCTTTGGCTGGTCAGCTTTCATACCTCGCTCTAGACTGTGTCCTGTTTCACAGCTTTGGCTCTCCACGGTGTGCTGGTGGTTTTGATACACCTGCACACTAAAGGGAAGCCATGCCCTGCTTCAGACTTGTGCCTGTGTTGCCTATAATCAAAAGAAAAAAAGCCCCTTGAGTTAGAACAGTAAAGTAAAAAGCTGACCTTTATTTGGAAGCTTCCAGGTGTCCTGGTGGCGATGGGAACACCCAGAACTGAATTTCTACAATTTTATAATGTTAATTAAGTAGGATATCTAACAGGTACATCCTATAGGGGATTCAGTTGCCCCAGTAACCTATCCCTGGGTCAGCCCCTTGGAGCTGCTCCAAGGGGTTCTCTGCCTCACTTCTTATTATGCCTTATTGCAGGTCCCCTCCTTGAAATAAGACTAAACAATATTTCAGGAGTGTGTTTAGAATGTCAGCTTATTGTGCTAAAATCTAGGGGGAAAGGATAGGAAAACTACTGGAGCTGCAGCCATGCATTAGCAATCTACAAATGTAGTAAAAATATATAAAAAGCTTGAGCATCATTCCCCCCCTTTAGAGCCTTGACAATATAGAATTATAGGCAACACTTGTACTTTTCCTCTGCATTACCAGCTGAAAGCAGCTTCCCCTCTGAGCACTCTTATCCTGGGATGAGGCTCCCAGCCCAGGGATGATCCTTCAGTGCAGGTGTGAGAAAGCTCAGCCAGTGGGAGCTGATCACTGCCCACACCAGCTTTTGAGCTCAAGTGCTGGGTATTACCTGCCTGTCCATGTTGTGTTTGGTTTATTCTTAGCATCCAATCCCAGACAGGCACGGTGACATCAGCTTTCAGCAGAGCTGCCTCTCTGGCACAACACAAGGGTGCTCCTGGATTGCCTCTGCAGGTGTTTGCTCTAATTTTCAGTTGTGTCTGGGTTTGTGGGTGCTCACAGCAGGACTCCAGGCTCAAATCATGGGGATTCTCAGTGCTCCCTGCCAGTGGAGCAGCTGTTGGAACACACTCTGGAATTTTCAGTTTCTTGGTGCTGCTGCTGAGAAGCCAGGTTAACCTCAGCCACCTCCCTGGGCGTGTTCAAACAAGAAGCCTTTGGTTAGAGGGAGCGATGAGCTCGAAGGGAATGTGCAGCCTGGTGCAAATTTGGTGTGAGCTGTCAGCGTGTCCCTGTGGCTCAGGGCAGGGAGGGGACAGCAGGGCCCAGGGGAAGAGCAGCTGTGGGCAAACTCACAGCTGTGTGCTGCCCTCCCCTTCCAGCACGGGATTGACACCAACATCTCGACCCATCTGTCAGACTTTCTCTTCCAACAAAATGTTTGGAAGGGCCCTTTTGCCCCTGGAAGCCCTGGGCTGGTGGCTCAGCTGCTGCTGCAGTGCCTCAGCCAGGTTTGTGCTCCACCCCGAGCTCCTGCGGCAGCTGCGTGCCGGCAGTGGGGCTCTGGTTCCTCCTCTCCTCCTGGAGCTGTGGCTGTTGCAGGAGGCCCTGGTGCCTCTCCAGAGCAGTGCCCACGCTGTGGGTGCAGGGGCAGAGCAAGCAGGGCAGTGTGGCTGGGAGCCTGCTGCTGCTCAGGCTGACAATAGGGGCTTTCTTTCCATCCCGCCTCCTGGGCCGCTGTACAGAATGAGAATTAGCATTGGCCTGGAGGAATGTGTGGAATAAGCCCTGGATTTGGTGGTGGGAGAGTTGTCTGGCAGGAACTCCTCAAGTTTGAATCCAGTGGCGTTGGAATGCAGCCCCCCGCTCCATGGAGGCAGCTCCTGCACTGGAGGGGGGTTTGATGGAGACAGGGGGGTTCTGCTGCCACAGAGGGGTTCTCTGATGTGGAGAAGTGTTGCTAACACTTGTACAGCCTCTGTGAGCTGCTCCCTCTGAGCTGGCTCCTCTGGTTCCTGAGGGGCCACTCTGGTTTTAAAGAAGTCAGAGGCTTTCACATCACGATCCCCTGCTCTTGAGCAGTCCTGCTGCAGGTGTTTCATCCGTGACACTGGAATTGTGGGCACACGAGGGATGTGGAGGGCTGCACGCAGGGGAGGTGAACACTGGCAGCCCTGGGGAAGAGGAATTTCAAGCAGAGAAAACAGAGGAGGGAGCTGGGGCAGTCTCTGACCAGAGAGCAGGCTGGGCTGCAGTGATGGTGTTAAAAAGAGACAGCCACAAAAGTTGTTCATTAATGATCTTTTGCTTTCCTGGGTGAAAAGGATCTAGAGAATTAAACTTTCCACCGCTGACACGGCAGTTCTGGGGGCAATAAAACTGCTGAGCTGCTGGAGTTTGGCTTTGGTTTTCTTTGGTTTTGTCCTAGGGCAGTTTTGCTGGTTTCCAGGGTCCAGAGCTTTAGAAGGAAATTTTTGGTTTCTCTAACCTGAATTTAGTTTAAAACAAAAAAAAAAAAAAAATCCTCCAGATGTCAAAGTGTAGAAATGTTTGGTTTTTTTTTTCTGGAGCAACTGACTTTCCTTGGGTTTAAAAATGTCAGAAAGGGTTTAACAAAACAGCAAACAAACTCTGGTATTAAAATAGCTCTGAAATGCTCCTGCAGTCTCAGCAGCTTTGCTGGGGGCTGTTGATGAGTTTTCTCTTTCTTCCATTGTAGGTTTACCAAGAATCTCTCTCCAGACAAAATCAACCTGAGCACGCTGAAGGGTCAGGGGCAGCTGACCAACCTGGAGCTGGATGAGGAGGTGCTGCAGAATGTTCTGGAGCTGCCCACCTGGCTCGCCATCACCAGGGTCTACTGCAACAAGGCCTCCATCAGGGTGAGCAGAGGCAGCTTGGAATGGATGAAGTTACCCATTTACAGGCAGAATCGCTGACATTGTGCATGGAGTTGCACTTTGCACACTGAACTCTTACAAATTCTTCCTCCTTGTGCTTCTTAGAGCAAAAAAATATGTGGTTTTTTAGTTGTTATAAGCTGTCAGGTTGTTTAATTGCACGTGGTCCTAACCACTGTTGCATTGCATGAACTCAGAAGTTTTAAGGACATCAAAGAGACTTTCTATAAAAGAAATATAATTCTACTCTGCCAAGTGACAGTAAAAATGGGCTTGTCTTACTCATCTGATGTGCTCTGTTTTTAGAGTCAGATCTGCTCAGTTTAGTAACAAACATTTGTTCTCCCTCCTACAAGAACTGCAGAGTGAACGTTGCTATATGAAAATAAAATGGAGCTTTTTGGTTTGTGCACAGTCTTCAAAAGAGCTGTGTGACTGCCAGTAACAGCAGCAGTTAGTTGTAAACTCTTAAAGGCCAGGAATGTTCCCCACAGCAGAATTTGACCTGCAGAATATCTGTTACTCCTGATGATATATGAGATCCAAAAGCTCAGCTGGGTTTCTAGATCTGGTGTCTGGAATGTCTTTTCCCTTCTCTGTGTCTCTTTGACCTGGATACAATGAGACATTGCAGACCTTTCTCAGAGAATTGAGGCTCAAAGTTTGGGCTGAGAAGGTTTCCTGCAATTTCTGAAACTTTGCAATGCAAAGATCACTCTGATAACCTCAACTTTATCATTTCAGATCCAGTGGACAAAGCTGAAAACACACCCAATCTGCCTGGTAATGCTGCCTCTCTTGTCTTTCCTTCCTTTCTCCATTTTTCCTTCCTTCTTCTTTTCTTCCTTTTCTTCCTCACTTTTTTAATCTCTTCTTCTTGAGAAAATTCTGGAGAGGGAAACCATCAAGTGCTCAAATTTTCTTGGGACCTGAATCCTCCAGGCCCTTAGCACGTAGGGCCACGAGTACCCTCCTGTGAGTCCCTCATTTCTGCAGGATGGAGCCAGATGAGCTCTCAGGGAAGTCCAGGGCTACCCTGTGCCTGTTTTTTGTTGGTTGTTTTCCCACTCCTGGGGTTTCAGGTTACTCACTGGCACTGATGGTGTGAGAGCTTTAACACACGAGACTCTTGGAGCATTGAGACTCCAGAGCTGGTTGTCCCTGCCCTGGAATCTCACCCAGGGCTGGTGGGCTGGGCTTGAGGCTGGCTGTGGTGTTCATGGCTCCCACGTTGTGTCTCTGCAGTACCTGGACAAGGTGGAGGTGGAGATGAGGACATGTGAGGAGCCTCGGCCGCCCAATGGACAGTCCCCCATCGCTCTCGCTGCTGGACAGAGGTCAGACCCCAGCCCTGCAGCTTCTCCCTGCCCTCCTGCTGGGCTGTGGGGGCTGCTGTTCTCCTGGATTCCCCACTGGCCTCCCTGCTCTCGGGTTTGAGTGCCTTTGGTGTTGCTTGTAAAGCTCTCTGTGCGAGCCTTACCTCTGCCAGGCCTCCCGTCGTGACGTGGGGGGATCTTCTCTTTGCAGTGAATATGGCTTTGCTGAGAAGGTCGTGGAGGGGATGTTTATTGTTGTCAATTCCATCACCATCAAGATTCACTCCAAGGCCTTTCACGCTTCTTTTGAGCTGTGGCAGCTCCAGGGCTACAGTGTCAACCCCAACTGGCAGCAGAGTGACCTGCGCCTCACCCGCATCACGGACCCGCAGAGGGGAGAGGTGAGGCCTTGGCTGTGTCCTGGCATCACAGAAGAAAAGTGTGATGAATGATTTTTCCTTGTATCATTTCATGTCTTCTGAGTGTTTTGGAGTTTTTTTGAATCCTTGAAGTTGTGCAAATCTCAGCATTTTCCTGTTTTTCTCCTCCCGGGCAGGTTCTGACGTTCAAGGAGCTCACCTGGCAGACCCTGAGGATAGAGGCAGATGCCACGGAAAATGGTGATCAGGATCCTGTCACCACTCCTCTGAGACTCATCACCAACCAGGGGAGGATCCAGATCTCTCTCAAGAGAAGGGTGAGAGTTTTCTCCACGCTTTGCAGAACGTGGTCGCACTGCCTGGTGCAGAGATGATGCATATTTGAGATGATCCCACGGTCCTCGACAGTCCTTTTCTCCCTTCAGAAATGCTGAGCCCAAACTGATGTATCCTTCCATGTTTTCTGTCAGAGACAGCTGTGTTCTTAGCAAATGTCAAAGCAGTTTCTTTCCCAGGGGAGGATCTCGTGGATGGAGTGAGTTTTTCAATCTGTTTGAACATCCTAAGGAGAGCTGTCATCTCCTTACTGGGAGCTGAAAGCCTGGCAGCCTGATTTTTAGCTGTCAGTGGAAATGTGATGATTTAAAAAAAAAAAGAATTAAGCAGTGAGCAATTTGTCTCCTAAAGAGGAGGTGGCTTTGACTGCTATCCATCTGAGAGGAGGTGCTGTGGATATGCACCAGATACCATCTCTCAGAGGAGCTTCACAGCAGCCTCCCTTCTTTCTGCCTCTGTGTTTTAGGAAGACTCTGTCTGTGGAGGCAATTTTTGAACTCCCTAACTCCTTTCTTGCTGTTTCAGACCAAAGATTGCAACGTGGTGGCCTCCAAGCTGATGTTTCTGCTGGATGACCTGCTCTGGGTGCTGACAGACTCTCAGCTGAAAGCAATGATGAAATATGCTGAGTCTCTGAGTGAAGCCATGGAGAAATCTGCTCAGCAGAGAAAAAGCTTGGCACCAGAGTCTGTACAGGTGAGTGAGTTTGGATGCTGGTCTGCCAGGGAAAAGGGCAGTTTCTGTTTTTGTGGCATCTGGCCCATATTCACAGCATTTTCCCTGATGGGAACTCATCTCAGTGTCACGTGGACTGTGGGCTGCTGTGGGGTTGTGAGGTGACCAAATGAGTGGGATTCATTGCCAATAAAATACATTTTCCAAGTCAAGGGTGAGGGAAGAGGAATATTTCTGCTGGAGTGGGAAGCTCCAGGGAAGCAGGGATGCACACGTAGTGCAGTGAGGTTGCACAGGAGGGATGGGGAATACTTGGCCCTTTTTGCCCAGGAATCTTAAACCATCTTCCAAGAGAAGTGCAAGCAGCTGGCAGAGCCACAAAGGTGAGAGCACAGGAGAGGATCCAGCTCCTGGGAACCCCAATTCGATCCTATATACTGATGCCTTAGAGGCTGGAAGATTTGCATGAGTCGGTTGATTGCATTCTAACCTCTGTGTTTTCCCTCTCTCTGAGTTCCCACTGAGCTTGTCCCTCTGCCACAGATCACCCCCCCTGCTCCCAGTGCCCAGCAGTCCTGGGCTCAGCCCTTTGGAGCCAGCCCCAACGCCAGCAGCATCGGGCAGTACTTTGACAAGCACGACATGAAGGAATCCTCCTACCACCTGCTCATCTCCCGCCTGGACCTGCACATCTGCGACGACAGCCACGCCCGGGAGGCAGGTCAGCAGGGAGGAAAACAGCAGCAGAGGGAAAAACTACAGCCGAGGCAGGGATTTTCTGGCTGGGAGAGGGTTGGGAAGCACTGGGGTTTTGCAGTTTGGGATTTGAGTTTCCAGGCCTGGTTGTTGCCATATAAACTGTTGATTCAGGTGTCCTTCTCCTGGCTTAGGACAAGATTTTGGTGCAGATTGCTAAAGATGGTGCCCTGATCCTGGCTGTGGTGTCAGTTAATCAGTGGGGGCAGTCAGAGCAATGTGGTTCTGAATTCTCCTGGAGCAGGGCTCAGATTGCAGAGCTGACCATGGGCTCCTCTGCTCTGTTCCTCACAGGTGCTCTGAAGCATGGGATGCTGGGCGGTGCCATCCAGCTGACCTTCAGGAGGATGGCTTTTGATTATTATCCTTTCCACAGGGCAGGTAAGGAGCCTGTGGCCTCACAGCCTGAGGAGAGGGATAAAAAAGGAGTTTAAAGAACCGTTCTATGGTTGCAGGCTGGACTAGAAGAAAGAAACCCCATTTTTAAAGCTGGGATGTTTGCTTCTCTGCAGGAGATGCCTGCAAGCATTGGGTGAGGTACAGTGAAGCAATGGAGACTCGGGGACAGTGGGCAAAGAAGTTGGTCAGTGAATTTCAAAGCAAGATGGAGAAGCTTTATGAAGAAACAGACCCTGTGTTTGCCAGGACTCCATTTTCCCCTTTCAAAAGGAAACCAGGTAAAGGTATTTGATAAAACCAGTGAAGCAGGCAGTGGTACCAATTTTGTTTCATCCAATAAAATCTTTATTTGCCTGTCCCCAGCTGAGCAGGCTGATTTGGTGCAGGAATGCAAAGCACTCTAAAAATCATCAATATAATGGCAAAGGAAAGTGGCTGGCAGAGCACTGCAGCTGCAAGGCTGCAGTGGGTTATTGTGGAGTTTCTCCGTAAGATACAAGGATGAAATTACATACTTAAGACTGGCTTAGGAATGTGTTCTCTTGCCACAGAGCAGACTCACCTTTCACAGTGTTCTTCCTTCAAAAGTCCTCAGTGTTTCTCCTGCCCAGCTGTGTTCATCCGTTTCTAATTCTGGAGCTGTTCTGCTCAGTAAGCACAGAGGTGCTGGTACTGATGGTACAAAGAAGGTGACTAAAACCCTGTCTGTCCCCACAGAGCCTCCCCAGAGTCCCCAGAGGAGCCCCCCAGAGAAGGGCCGGGCTCCCCCCACGAGCCTGCCGCGGCTGCGGCACCCGCCCTGGCAGCGGCTGCGCTCCAGCTGCGTGGTGGTGCGGGTGGATGACCTGGATGTGCACCAGGTAGGGACCTCAGCACTGCCTGCACGTGGCAATGGCACCTCTAAAGAGTGGAAATTACATGATTCAATACACGATTCAAGGTGTGATTGAAAGAATCATGCAAATCCTACGACATCCCAAACGCTGCCTGGAGAGCCTGAATGCTGTTGTGATGTTGTGTCTGTAAAACTTTAAACCCAAGAGTGAATAGTTTTCATGTTCAGAGGGAACTGCTTAACCACAGGTTCCTGCCCTCTGTTCCTGTCTAAGCTTACACCAAGCATTAGGCAGGCCCACAGTAAAACATTTCATGCCTTGCAGAAGTCAGTGAGGATGTGGATTTTTGACAAAGGAGGAATAAATCTCACCTCAAGCTTTCTGCCCTGCATCCATGTGCCCTGTGTCCATCCAAGAGCTGGTTGTGCTCTTTGCAGCACCAGATACTGTGATAGATCAACGTGCTGCTGATCTTGAGACAGCTGTAACAGATTTCTGTTCTGTTTGCTCATGTCACCTAATTCTGCTTGTCACAGCTCTTACTAGCAGTGACAGGAGACACAAAGAGCTAAATTCCCTCAAAGGAGAGGAGTTGGCAGTATCAGCAGGTAGAAGAAAATTATGTTTTTGCTTGAAAGTAGTGTATGTTTGATGTGTAAATGAGGCAGATTGAATACAGGCAACTGCGAGGTCACTGGGGCACTTGGTTTTGCCAAGTCTGAGTTCTGCACCACTGCATTTCCTTCTGTTTTCAGGTCTCTACAGCTGGGCAGCAAAGTAAGAAACCCTCCACCTTGCTTTCCTGTAGTAGAAAAATCTTCAAACTCCCTGACCAGGTCTCTGCAATCCACATTGAATTCACAGAATATTACTTCCCAGACAATCAGGACTTTCCAGGTAATACATCAAGGTTAGCACCTTCTTCCACAAGTTCCTTAAAGAGTCATCAATGGTCTGGGTGTGTTAACCCTGTTAGATATTCTCTGTCTGTTGTTGTTTAGTTTTCTGATGTTTGCCATCCTAATTTTTTTTTTTTTTTTTTTTTGCTGGTGGGAAGGTGGGATGGAGTTTGTGCACAATGTGGAAGCAGAGCTGTGCTTGCAGGAAGGAATTGCAGCAGCTGCTGTTTGCCCCTTTCCTGGGGTTCAGCCTTACTGAGAGCCCTGGAGCAGGGCCGTGGGGTGCTCTGGGTGCTGTCCCAATGGGTCACCTCATTCCTCTGCGTGCACCACAGCTGCTCCCCTTCTGAGATGTGTCTCCCAGGGCTGGTGAACCCCCTGCGTTGGTGCTGTCAGTGCAGGTTCTGCGCTGAGCTGCACAGCACCCAGGGGCCTTTCCTGCTATCGTTAATCTCTTTCCTTCCAGTTCCATGCCCAAACCTGTACATGCAGCTGAACGGCCTGATGCTCACCCTGGACACTCCGAGTGTGCTCTGGATAAACCTCTTCTGCCTGGATCTGTGTCGCAGCCTGGAGCAGTTCAAAGCCATCTACAAGCTGGAGGACTCGGGCAAGCGGGATGAGCACGTGGATGTCCGGCTGGACGGCTTCAGGCTGAAGGTACCATTCTTTTCCTTCCTTTCCCAATCTTCGGTGTTCTCTCTGTAAAAGGAACATGAGATCAGGACATAGCTGGAGTCCATAATGAGGAGACAAACCTGCTGCCTTCCTCTGACCTTGCTCTGTCTGCCTCTTGCGTTGGTTTTGTTCGGTCTGCGGGCAGTAAAGCTGCTGCTGGAGTTCTCATCCAGAATAAACCTCTGCTGTTCCTCTCTCACCTCTCTCCCCCTGCAGCTCAGCATCCCCGTGGATAAGAAAGTCACGGACCACCGGGACCGGCCACGGGCCCTGTGTGTTTGCATGTCAGAGGTGACAGCCACCAACACCCGCCACGCTCCCTCCTGCAGCTGCCAGGACCTGCAGAGCCTCTTCCGGAAATTCGCGGGCTCGGAGTTCTTCCACTGCAGCTACGCCGAGTTCCCCCGGGAGCAGGACAGGTTCAGCCTCCTGCACACCCTGTTCCTGCGCCACGCCTACCACGTGCAAGACAGGCCACAGAAGCAGCCAGGCTTTCCCCAGCTGCCTCACAAAACCTCTGCCTCTGAGGATCTCTGGTCTGTGAATTTCACTGAGCTCTCCCTGGGATTTGAGGGGGCCGAAAGCTCCAAGGGCAGAGCCCTTAGTTTTATTGACCCTTTTCCCCTTTCCATATGGGCCTGCCTGCCCAAGAGGTGGGGGCAAGCTCAGATATCTAAACGACAGGAGCTGGCCACCTCTGAGGTGAAAATCAAGCCTTCTGCCAGCTTTAGCCACCACTCCAAGAACGAGAGCCTCTCCAGAGAACACGGTGTTTGTCAAAGATCAAAGACTGACCAGGATCTGAGGAATATCTATAAGGCTCCAGACACGATGGATGTCTTGGGAGAATCTGACCGTGAAGTTGATGATGGAGTAGACAGTAAAGAGCTGGAGGCCTCTGCTGATATCCACGTGCTCATGTCCTCCTCTGTCCATGTCAAAGTTCGGCTCAACCACTACCAGTACCTGGTGCTGCTCAGGATGAAGGAAGTTCTGCAAGCACTGCAGGAGCAGCTGGCCCAAGATACCCAGGAAATGACTGGGTCTCCTTTAGATCCCATGTCTGCTTGTGTGGGAGTTATGTTCCCCAGTGCTGAGGTGGCCCTGCTCATGACCCCTGCTCCAGGGTCTGTCGTGGAGCCCAGGTCCCTGGACTCGGACACAACCAGCCTGATCGAGTCCGAGCTCTCACCCTCAGACAGCAAGGAGGGGCTGGCAGCTGAAGAGAAGGAGCTGAAATCAGAGAGCAGTTCGGACAAGGGCTTAGGCAGCACCTCAGAGCTCCCAGAGGACAGTGGGATCCAGGACGCTGGTGCCAGCGTCCCGCTGGAGAGGCTCCCGAGGTCCGCGAGCGACGGAGCCCTGAGCGCAGCTCCCCGCGGTAAGGGCGCAGAGGAGAAAGGCTTGATAGAGGAGGCACACGAAGCTGTGGAGGCCCTGGTTGCAGACAGACCAGCAGAGACCAGCAGCCACCCTCAGAGCCCCCCTGCTCTCCCTTCCAGCCCAGCCTCGGACACGCAGCCCTCGGGCAGAGGAGGTGTCGCCCTCAATGGCCAGGCTGAGCTCATCCCGCTGCGGAGCATCGAGGAGGAACTCTCCAGTGCACTGCACATCACCAAGGATGCCACGAAGGAAGCTCTGCACGCCACCATGGACCTCACCAAGGAGGCCATGTCCCTCACCAAGGATGCCCTGAGCCTCAGCCGGGACAAGATGACCTCCACCATGCAGAGGATGCTGTCCCTGCCCCCGGCCAGGTGAGCAGGCCAGGCTCCTGAGCTGCACGAGACAGAGGAACCTCCACTCCCTTTCTGTCCAATGTATCTGGGTTGGAGATGGATTCATCTCTTGGGGCTGTTCTGAGGATAGTGAAGTCTGACTTGAGGTGGTCAGAGACCAGCCCAACACTCAGATAGTCTGCAGGCTCAGCTGCCTGCCTTTATCACTGGTTTTTGTTGGGTTTTTCTGCAGGGATTCTGTGCCCAAAGCAGAGGAGGGAGCCGTGACCCCGGGCGGGGCGGGCGGCGGCCGGATGCGTTTCTTCTCCATGAAGAGGACCTCATCCCAGCATTCCTTTGACACCACATCCGTGGATGGCAGTGGCCCTGAGGACGGGCTGTCCGTGGACAGTGATGGCAGCGATGGCTTCGTGATGCTCACAGACTCTGGTGAAGCCCTTGGCCCTTCTGTCCCCACCCTCATCTCACAGGGGTGGTGCTTTGTGCCACAGGCAGCTCATCCTGTGTTCCTCCGGAATCACTTTTGCCGCTCCTTGTTCTGAAGGTCTTAAGGAGGTGCCTCTCAGTGGCTCTTTCTGCTTTTGTAGATGCCTTTTCTTTGAGATGAGGAGGGTGAATCAGCGTGGGGTGACTCTGCACGTCCCTGTGGTGTCCTGAGGGCTGCAGGGGCTCTGGTGTGCTGGTGGTGGGTGGTACAGAGCATTTAGGAAGGGCTGGTTGATACTGGGTACTCTGGACATCTTTCACTTCAGCCCTGTGTTGCTTAAGCTCATCTGAGGAGCTGGAGAGAGATGGATCTCCAGGGGATGGTACCTCCAGAGAGGCCAGAGACTCAGGCAGATGCTGATGTCAGCACTTCCAGAGAAAGAAATGGAATTGAGTTGTTGTTACTTCCATTTCAGAACCCAGCCTGGACCCCCTTCCTTCAGGGCAGCTCCCCCAGGCCCACAATGACACGGGCAGCAGGAGCAGCCTGGTGGCAGAGGACGAGGGTGGAGTGTCCCCTGAGGTGAACAGCTCCACGTCCCAGAGTGAAGACCCCAGTCTGCAGCTGGTCAGTGCCTGGCACTGGGATTCTGTCCCCGAGGGGCTCTGGAAGGGTTTGCTGTAACCCATGAGCTCCTGGTGGCTGTTTCAGGTGTCTGTCCTCGTGCTGAAGATGAAGGATGTGAACTGTGCAATGGAGGTACAAGGAGATGATTTGTCTGTGGCTTTACAAGTGATGAACATGGTTCCAGAGCAGCTGAACAACGTTGGCATGTGGCAGTTCCTGCGTGGCTACGTGGGTAAGATGCTGCTCTGGGACTCAGAACTGGCTTTTATACCAGCCTCCCTCAGGGAATATGCCATTAACTGGGGCCTCAGTGTTTGGGGTGGTTGGGATTGAACACAACTCATGTGTGAGGGTTCAGATCTGGCATTTGAAAGGTGTTTCCCAAGTGCCTACACAGTCAGGCTCTGTGGTGCCTAGTAATCATTGATTGGGATTTTTTAAATTGCTGAGGATGCATGAAATGAATTAAAGGAGTGAATAAAGCTGTCTAGGGAAACTGAAGTTATTCCTGCTCTGAGAAAAATGCTTTCAGTCTACAGAACTTCCCCTAAATTTGAATTAAAAAACCAAGCCAAACCTTAAAACAATCAACTATCCCCCTAACACCCCAAAAAATGTAACCCAAACAAAACCAAAAGCAGCACCAACCCCAAATCTGAAGTGGAAGTGTGAGCAATTCCCAGGCTGTTGATCCTGCCTTTCCCAGTCCTGCCAGTGGCCACGGTGGAGCCAAGGGATGAGGAAAGGCTGGTCAGCTCTGGAGAGTGAACCAGGGCACTGGGACAGCTGTGGAGGGCAGAGTTGGGGCATTCTGGAGGGCAGCTGGGACAGTTTTGGGGGGCAGAGTTGGGGCACTCTGAGGGCAGCTGGGACAGTTCTGGGGGGCAGAGTTGGGGCACTCTGAGGGCAGAGTTGGGGCACTCTGGAGGGCAGCTGGGACAGTTCTGGGGGCAGAGTTGGGGCACTCTGGAGAGCGAGTGGGGCACTGGGCCAGGTCCTGCACATGGTAAACAGGGCCCAGTTTTAAAGTGTGGCGAGAGAGGGATGTGCCTGGGACCTTAAAGGTCCAGCTCCAGTGCCAGTTCAGTGATGTGGGCTCTTAGTCCTTCAGTTTTTCTCTCATGTGAGGGGTGATACCAGACCGAGGTCACTTGGCTGCTTTTGGACCTAGATGGGCTTTCCACCACGCCCTTCCTGGCTGATAGCTGATCCCCGGCCCCGTTGTGCAGTGAGATCTCTCTGCCCCAGCTCTAGGAGACCCAGGTGTGGAGAAGGCTGCGAGCCCCGAGGGCAGGCAGCCCCAGCCCCGGGCGTGCCTGCGCCTGCAGTGGGGCCCGCGCGCCGCCGCTTGCTCGCCGCTGGCCGAGCGCAACGGCTTCCTGCAGCTGCTGCTGCACAGCCCGTGCACTGAGCTCTGCACCTCCTGCCTCGCCAGCCTGGGACCCTTCCTGGAGGATGAGATCATCCCGGAGGTCATCCCCATGGAGATAGAGGTGGTGGATGCCAAAATCACGTTGAAGGTGAGAGATTGCCCCCGGGGCAGAGCTCGCTTGCAGGATTGGGAAGGGATGCTGTGGGAATGCTGGGGCCTCTGCAGAGCTGCTCTTCTCCTGACACTGTTTGGTTTTGCTTCTAAAAGCTGCCCTAGTGATGAATAAGGAGCACAAGGGAAGTGTACCTGCACACCCTGTACATAAAGCCAGGCTTTCCCCGGGGTGGATCACCCCCCTGAGTCTGGCAGTGCTGCTGGTCAGGAACGCTGCTCCTGAGGAGGCTGCAGGCGAGGGAAGTCCTTCCAAGAGCTGCCACAGCTGCTCACGCCTTCTCTGCTTCATGTTCCTCCAGGATGACAGCCCCCCAGTGTACCCCACCTCCCCTGGCCCTGTCCCCATCACCTTGGCAATGGATCACGTCGTGGTGAGGCGCAGGGATGACGGTGTCTTCTATCTCACAGGTGAGTGACATCTGGTTTTATTGTCCCTCTGCACCCTCAGGTCGTGCTGGAGGAGACTGGGACATGATGGTTGTGCTGGGAGGGATGGGCTCTGAGGTGGGAGCAGTCCCTGTGTGTGTTTCCTGCTGTGGGAGCAGTCCCTGCCTCTGTTCCCTGCTGTGACAATTCATGGCTGGTGTTCCCTTAAGCACACACAGACAGGATCCATTATTACCTTTTAGTTTCTCTATTTAAAAAAGGAAAAGATAATTTTATTTCCCTGTGTAACAAGGGGGGGGGGCTAGAAGGAAATAAATTAATTAAAGATATTTTTTTGTTCTGAGAGCCCTGTTGTGTGAATGTCCACACCTGAATGGGTTCTGTTGCTTTCCAGCTTCCCAGGGGAAGGACTCAGTGAAACAGGAAAAACCTGTGTCAGTCCCTGAGGAGCAGAAGGCCCCATCAGAGTCTGTCTCACCAGCCCCAGCAGCAGGAGCACGTGGGCTGCAGGTGAGTCACTGCTGCTGCCTGGACAACCGAGAGCTGGAAATTCTCTTTTGCCTTGTGTGTTTGCAGTCCTGGGCAGGTGTGGCGAGCTGCAGGAAGGGAGTGCCCCGAGGAGCAGCCTGTGCCTCCTCCCATGAGTGTTTTGAGGAGTGAGGGCACCTTGCCCAGCATGAACTCACTTGTTCCCTTTCAGAATCTGGTGGGGGATTGTTTTCTCATTGGCTCCATCTTCCCCACTGTGTCCAGTTCCTTTTCCAGGAAAAACAGGAATCAAGAGGTTCCCAAAAAGAGAAGTTCTGTCAGTGTGGTTGTTCAGTCACTGTGTAATTGATCCCTAAAGTTCCTGCTTTGGTTTTCCTTGGAGCAGCTGTGTACCTTGAAGACTCCTGCCTTGTTCTCTGCTTGTCTCCTGCAGCTCAAGCAAGTGCCAGAGTTGCAGAGGGAGCTCCAGACCATGAAACTGGCCCTGGCAGAAGCCAACATGGACAAGGCTCGCCTTCTGCAGGAGATCAGGAAGTACAACCCCCTGTTCCAGCTCTGACCCTGCCAGGGACAGGCACCAGCACCAGCAGGGCAGGTTTGGTCGTTTCGCTGCCAAACGGGTCCAACTCCAGGACTGGAGCCAGCTGTGGCTGCAGACTGGGCACGGGAGGGAGAGAGGAATGGGAGCAGTGAGGAGCAGTTTGCTCTGCTCTGGCCTGGGAGTGCTGCACTGAGCCAGGGTGTGTCACCCCCCGAACACCAGCTCAGATGTGGGGGGACACCCCATGTCCCCTCATCTCTGCGTGGCTTTCCAGCTTTTGTGGTGACATCTGGAGATGGTCCATGCTGGGGTTTCTGCTCATTTCACCCTTCCTCGTTGTGTTCCTGCCCAGCTGTGCTCGCCAGGGCCCGCAGCAGGAGCAGGGGGGTCACTTGAGCACCTGGGCAGTGACAGGACAGGGGTGGCAGAAAGGCCAGGGCTCTGCTGGGAGAGCAGAGCTCTGTCTCTGGAAACAGGGATGGGATTCCCACTGTGGAGTGAGGGCACACAGCTCACTCTTCCCACAAGAACAGGGGCAGGATAGTACAGAAACTCCTTCAGCTTCCCTTTCCCACCAGTAATTCCTTGTGTAGAGATGGATGCAGTGTATGGGACACAGTCCATTCCCACTTCATCCCAGTGTTTGGCTTCATTGGTGCAGGCATTAATTCCTTACAAGGCACTGTCAAAGAAGGGAGTGAGGTTGGTTCAGTCTCAGGAGGTGTCCTGGGTGTTGTTGGGATGCACCTTGTCCCCAGAGCTTTGTGTGCCCGAGTTCCCCAGTGGGAGGAGGAGGAGGAGCAGCCGTGGCTGCTGAGGAAGGAGCTGTGGGGTTTTCAGCCCTGGGTGGAATCTTTCAGCAGGGCTGAGGGGCTGCCTGGGATGGGACCCCAGAACCACCTGGCAGCCCTGATCCCAAAAGAACTGGAACACACCCGTGTGGAGCAGCTCCCTGTGGCACTGCTGGGAACTGCCCGAGCAGAAGCTGGATTCTGTTTCACCAAACCTTTGTGCTGCTCCCTCTCCCTGTGGGGAGCAAGAGCTCTGAGATCTGCTTGCCTGAGGTGGAATGCCACGGTATTCCTGCTTTTTCTTCATTAATTGCTTGAAAATGGGAGGTTTCTCCCTTCTGCTTTTTCAAATTTTCATGATTTTGTGTGAGTAGGGGAAAGGTATGCCAAGGCTTTGCCCAGCCTGCAGGGTCCCACAGCTCCTCCCTCGTGTGCAGGCTGAGCACAGCTGGGGCCAGGTTGTTTACAGCAAATTCCTTGCTCCAGCACCTTCAGCCAGCGGGTTTTGTTGAAGAATTCAACATTTCCTTTGCTTTGAAGACCCAGTGAAAAGGACTGTAACCCAAAACCCACACACGAGGGAGGACAACACCTCCTGGGTCCCCACAGACTGTAAATATCCAAGTTTACTTTGTGGAGCCTCTTATTTAAGGATTCCTCCTCTGTTCCAGTGAGACCCAGGGAGTCCTGCCTGGCTCAGGGGCCGTGGGAGAGCTCGTGGCCTCAGCGCCTCTCACAGGGTCAGGAGCAGCTCCCAGGGCCCCTGGAAGGGGAGGAGGGGGGGAATGTGCAAATCTGAACTTGAATTTTAGGCAGTATTGCAACTTTGCTGCAGTTTGTTTCCACTGATGCATTTATTGGTTCTATGAACCAGGAGCAGAATTAAACTCATTAACCTCCTCCCAGGATCGGGTCTCTTTTCCTGCTTTTCCCTCCCTTCCCAGTGCTGCTGGTTTTTGGGCAGCTCCTGGATTTGGAAGCAGAGCTGAACCCTGACCTGAGATGTCCCAGCTCCCAGCACAGCCCTGCCCCAGGCTGGGAGCAGCTCTGGGAGCACCTTGGGTCACGCAAAGAGCAGATCCCAGTCAGGTTATGAACACGAGAATAAGTTTAATGTACAAAAAAAGCCACACATCTGGGCACGGACAGCACATCTGGGCCAGCAGGAAAAGCTCTGCAGCCCCTGGATGTTCTCTCCCTGCCGTGGGTGCATCCAGCTCTGCCCAGCCTGGGCAGGGACAGCAGGAACATCCTGGAGGCCCCCCAGGCCACCCCAGAGGGGCCTTGGGGAAGGGTCTGGGTGGGAAGGTCCTACAGGAAGCTGCTGCCAGCCTCCCTCAGTGGAAAATGATCTTTTTGTACTTGGAGTTGGGGATCTGCCCCCGTGCCTTGAGCCTCCGCACGGCCTCCCTCATGTGCTTGGGCTGCAGGGGGGGCAGCTCCCCCCACTTCTCACACACATCCAGAGCTGGACGGACAGACAGACAGACAGACAGAGGTCAGGGCAGGGGCCAGCTGAGCCCTGCCCATCCCCTGCTGCTGCTTCAGTGCACTTTGAAAGGAACAGTGCCGTGGTTGGGGTTTGCAGCTCAGAGCCAGGAATGGCCCTGCTCCTCCTCCCTGCCACGAGAGCCAGGGCAGCAGCCAGGACAGAAAGCTTCTGCAGCCCTCAGGCACTGTGGAGACGCTGCAGGCAGGGAAGGGATGAGCTCAGAGCCTCTGCTCTGAGCCCCGGGGGCTGCCTGGGCTGTGATGCCCCCAGGGCTCAGCTCCCTGTCCCACTCTGACCCAGCTCAGCCCCTGAAGGAAGCCCGGGGCAGGGTGAGGGGCTCAAGGAGCTCCTCTGTCCCTGCAGCACTAAGGGGATCCTGGTCCTGCAGCTGCTCGGGCTGAGGCACAGAGCTGCCAGCCCTGGGGGCTCTGCCTGAGGAGCAGCAGCAGCCCTGGGGGCGCAGAGGGGCTGTGGCAGCTTCACCAGAGCTGCTGCTGGAAGGGAGAACCACGGAGAACCCGTTCCACCCCCTGCTCCAAGCGGGGAACTCACCCCGGGCTCTTCCCCTGTCCCTCAGCAGCTGCCACTCACCTTCCTCCACCACCTCCCCCACAAACACCTTGGAGATGCCCGACATGGCGATGACGACGTTCTGGGACACCGAGGTGCCGGTGATGGACTGGATGAGCTGGGACAGGGACGGGGGCACAGTCAGAGCCGCGGCCGCAGCGCCGCCCAGCCCCTCGGGGGAGCTGCAGCAGCACCGCCCGGTGCGGGGCTCGGCTGTCCCGGAGCCGCGGGGGTGGCACGGCTCGTACCCGTTTGATGGCGGCCTTGGGGAAGGCGGAGCGGCGGTACATCTCGTAGCGGTTCAGCTGCTCCTCGGAGAAGGAGGAGACCAGGATCCTGCGGGGCACACCGCGCTCGTTCCCGGCCGCTCCCCGGCGCCGGCAGGAGCGGGGCGGGAGGGGAACCTGGAGGGGGCTGCGGCACCGGGGGCACCATTCCCGGACTCGCACTCACTGCATCTTCTGGATCTCGTCCTCGTCCACCTTCTGTTTCTTCTCCTTCCGCTCCTTCAGCTCCAGCTTCGCCTTCCTGGCCGCGCACGCCTGCAGCCCCGGCTCCTCCCCGTCCGCCGCCTCCCCGTCCGCGCTCCTCACCTGGGCGAGAGGGCAGCGCTCGCTCTGCGGCCCCGCGGCCCGGCCCGGCGCCGCTCCCGCTCCCGCCTCACCTCCCCGTCCGCCACCTCCGCCTTCAGCTCGCCGCCACCGCCAGCCTCCCCCACCTCGCCTTCCCCCGCTCCCTCTGCGGCCGCCGCTTCCCCCGCGGGCGCCGCCCCATCGCCGGCGGCGGGCGGGGAGGAGCCCGCGGGCGGCGGCTCCGGCGCGGCGGCACCGAGCGCGTCCCGGGCCGGGTCCGCCATGGCCGCGCCCGCGGCGCCGCCTGATGACGAAACACAACGTGCGCCGCGAGGGGGCGGAGCCTATCGCCATGGGAACGGTGACGCGTGGCGCCTCGTGATGACGCACGTTCACCGGCGACGCTAAGGGCGGCAGCACCTGTAGTCATGGCAACGGTAATGCGACGGCGCCTCCTGATGATAAAGATTGCGAGCGCCGCGCCGGGGAGGTGCCTGTTGCCACGGCAACAGCGACTCGGCGGCGCAGACTAATGACGCACTCCACGGGCGCCGCGATACAGGCGGAGCGTGTCGCCATGCCAACGGCGCGCCACCGGCGCCTCGTAATGACGCACGGCTACGGGCGCCGCGAGGGGATGCGCGGGGCCGGGCTTGTCGCCATGGCAGCGGGGCTGCGGAGCGGGGCCTGTGCGGGCCTCACCCCGCGCTCGGAACGACCGGCCCCGCTCCGAGCCGCCCTCCCCACGCCCGGACCCTGCCGGGACACGGCGTTAGAGCGGCCCCGCTGCCCGGGCCCCGCAGGGAAAGCCTCCCCAGGCCCGCCCAAACCGAGCGCGGCTGAGGAACCACGGGCAGCGCTGGGGGCGGAGCACGCTCAAAGCCCGCCCCTCGCACCGCCCACCCCCGGGGCCCGCCCGAGCGCCGCCCGCCAGCCCCCGCCCCTCAGCCCCGCCCCCTCGGGCCGCGGCCCCGCCCCGGAAGTCGCGCGGGCGGCCGGGCCGCGCCGGCCATGGGGAAGGAGCAGGAGCTGCTGGAGGCCGCTCGCACCGGGAACCTCCCGGCCGTGGAGAAGCTGCTCTCGGGCAAGCGCCTCAGCTCCGGCTTCGGCGGCTCCGGGGGCGGCGGCGGCAGCGGCGGCGGCTCCGCGGGGGGAGGCGGCGGCGGGAGCGGCGGGAGCGGCGGCGTGGGGCACCCGCTGTCCAGCCTGCTCAGGTGAGCGCGGCCCGGCAGCGGCGCCGAGGCACCGGCGGTGAGGCGGCGTCTCTGGCGGCCCCCGGGCGGCTGTGGGGCTGCGGGCCGGGAGAGCGGCGGGAGCGGTGGGTCGGGTGCGAGCGGCTGGGGCAGCTGCAGGGTTGGACGCGCTCCTGGGGTGCAGCGGGAGGGACAGAGCGCTGCCGGCGGTTCCTGGGGTGCAGCGGGAGGGACAGAGCGCTGCCGGCGGTTCCTGGGGTGCAGCGGGAGGGACAGAGCGCTGCCGGCGGTTCCTGGGGTGCAGCGGGAGGGACAGAGCGCTGCCGGGGGTTCCTGAGGTGCAGCGGGAGGGACAGAGCGCTGCCGGCGGTTCCTGGGGGGCAGCGCTGCGGGGCAGCCCGGGGGTCTGGCCCCGCTCTGTGCCCCGGGCGGGCCGGAGCCGGGGGCTCCCCAGCCAGCTGTGACCTGGGTACCGCTGAGCTTTCGGTGGGAGCGGAGCCGCGGGGCGGCTCCTCGGGCGGGTGCCGGTGGCTGGCAGGGCGGAGGGCAGTGACTCCGTGGCTGTCTGGAGCCGGCGGGGCAGTGCCGGTTCTCCCGGGGGTGGCCGGTCCCCGGGCGGGCGGCGCTGGAGGCTGAGCGGTGTCCGGAGGGCTCCGTGGCCGGGACAGGTTCCCGGTGCGGGATCTCCGGGGTGGCTTTCCGGGTGTCCGGCCCTGCGCTGGCATTGTCGCGGCTGGAGGTGACGCCCTGCCGGGTCTGGGGTCGGCTCGTCCTCAGCCCCGCGCTGTGGAATTTGCTGGTTGAAGCTCTTGGAGCTTTGTTAGGTTTTTTTTTCTCTTCCCCGTGTTTTGGCATCGCCTCTCGCTGCTGGAGCTGCAGCTTTGGGAACGCTCCTGGTCCCTGAGCAAGTGGTTGTAGCGGGAGGTGTGGAGGAGGTTTGTGTCCAGTGCTAAGTGATGATATTGCTACGCAGCCTGGCTGTTCCAAGGGGTGTGACTTGCCCCTTTTTGGCCGAATTTGATCTGTTTCTCCTTTCACATAAGCCCGTTAGATACCTGCAGGTTGTGCTGGTGGCAGAAGCCTGCAGACATGCGAGAGCTCACCCTGCCCTGGGGCACGCGTTGTAAATCTACCCTCGGGTCGAGCTTTGTTCTTCTCTTTAGATCCATTGAACAGTCTGAGCCCTTGTCTGAGTGGGATGGCTGTGCCCACAGGGGGCTCAGATCAGGCCAGTTGAACACCCTGTGAGCTGAAGCAGCTCCAGCACTGCCTGACAGCCCCTGGGCACCATGGGGCCTTTTCCCTGCCTTTCCCTGGGACGTGGTGCCATGGTCCTGGAGCACTCCCGTGGTGCCAGGGCGAGCCAGACCATCCCTTTGGACCTGTTACTGTTTCTCACACGTGAGCAGGGGTTGGTGCACAGACTGTCTGAAGGAGGGTGACTGTCACAGCTGTCACTCTATTCCGTGCTGGTGACCCTGGACCTACCCCTTTCCCCTGCCCAGGTCCCAGCCCCTGAGCCTGTTTCTCCCTGTCCAGCTGGGATTTGTGCCTGTGGCACCGATTCCTGCTCTGGCTGCACCGTGTGGGGCGTGGCAGCGTGTCCCGTGTGCCACCTGCTGCCACTTAGGAGCTTTGTGACCGTTTCCCACCTCCTGTCCACTTGCTGGGCTCTGGCTCTGAGGAGCTTGTGACGAGGTTTTGGTGACAAGCAGCTGCAAGGAGAGGCCAGAGGGTGCAGGAGAGAGGCTGGGGCAGGCTGCAGGGACCACAGATGAATTTTAGGGTGGAGAAAACCTCACCTTTTCCAATGCTAGAACGTGGGAACTCTTCTGATGTAGGCTCTTGCCCTCCTTGGTTGTGGGGAGAAGCCTGCCCTCAGTCAGGTGTGTGTGCTCTGTATTTTCCCCCCCTCAGGCAGCTCGGGCTGATCCCTGCTCCTGCCTCACGTGTCTGTAAGGATCTCTCCTGACTCAGGAGCTGCTGAGCTGCCCTCCACCCCCAGAGCTCATTCCCAGAACGGGATCACAAACACTCTGCTGGGCCAGCACCTTTGTTCTTTTCTCCACCCCACTTCAGGTCCCTGTTTTAGTTTCTATTTAAGCCCCGCTGTTTGGATAACCTGTTCCCAAGGCTCTTCTCTCCTGAGGTGCCTGTCACAGCTCTTTCTGTCAGTTCTGCATTTCAGGTGTGTCAAAGACACAGTTTTGGAGTGAGTACAAACCAGGCATTCCCTGGGATTCCCACGTTACACCTGGTGTGTGCTGAGCTGGCACCTGCTCTGAGCTCATTGCTTTGGGCCATTTCTCTTCCAAAGAGAGCAAATGCTGCTTCATGAAGTGGTAGAAGATGGCCCTGGCAGTAAATTCCTTGGATTGTGGTGGTTTATCAGGTAGCCTGAACTGCCATCAGTCTGTTATCAGTTACATGTGAACTTTGTCACAGTCTGGGCTGTGCTGCTCCTTCCCAGGCCGAGCAGGGTGTGGAGGCAGCACAGATTCCAATCCCCCACGGCTGCAGGTGAGCAGGAAACACGATGGGATGGAGTGGGATAAGCCACGGGAGGAGCAATCTCAGAGACAATTTAAATCTCTCGAGGGCTGAATGTGCCAGGGTGTAACACTCAGGGCGCTGAGCGGAATAAATCCCAGTGGGAAGCTGATGGGAATGGGGAATAAGGGGGATGCAGGAGGGGGAACGGGAGTGTGGATTTGCCAGAGCAGATGGTGGGCTCACAAAGAGGTGACGGCTGCCAGGGTTTGGGAGGCTGGGCTCCCTGCTGGCATCCACGCAGCCCCTGGGATCTGCCAGGGCCTGGGGAGCTGCTGAGGCCCGGCCCAGCAGCCAGGAGCAGCTCCTGGCTCCTCCAGCTCCAGCTGTGGCACAGGCAGGAGCACCCTGTGAGCAGCCAGAGAGAAAACCCACTGTGCATGGACAGCTCCAGGCTTGTGAGCAACAGCAGGTCCAGAAATCAGAGATGGTCTGTGAATCCTTGTGGTTATGAGCCACTTCTGCATCGAGGCTGCAGAGTTTGATCTATTGTATTTATTTTTTTTTTAGTGGTTGACTGTGAAGTTAGAGGCAGGAAACAACAGACCAGTCTGTGGCTGAGCTATCAGGCTGCGTTCAGGAGGCTTTGCCAGGAGCAATGAGGGATGGGTTGTGTTAAAGCCAAAGCTGCAGAAGCAGCTTTTTATTTCCATCCATTGCTGTGAAAAGTCTGGCTCTGTGTTGCCAGAGGGGGAAGCTGAGGCTGCTGCTGAGCCCCAGATGGGATATGCAGTCCCCAGGGAGTATCAAGGGAATCAGCTTCTGCTGGGAATGAGGAGTTTGGGTGCACATCTGTTGTGGGAAGGGTCGAGTGCTGCTGCACAGAAGCCACAGCCCCTGTTCCAGCCTGTTTTCAGCTCTTGCTGAGGGGTCTGCTTGGTTTAAAGACTGATGTGGTGGGATGGCAGAACACTTGAGGTGGCTTCCAACAGTCCAAGGGTGGTTAGGAGTCAGAAAAATGAATTCATTTTTTAAAAAGTGGGGTTTGTGTTTGTTCTGGTGGGGCTGATGGTTCGCAGCAGGGCTCTGACAGTGCCCTGTGTACCCCTGGGAAGGCTCTGCCTGTGCCTGTCTGCTGCCATTCCCTGGGGAAGGGACAGGGTGCTGTTGCCAGGGAAGGGGGGGATTGCTCTGTCCGAGGTCAGGGTCGGGCTGTCTGTCCCTCCGTGTGTCCCCAGCCCTTGTGGGCAAGCACCAGGTCCTGCAGTGTCCGGCAGGGAGGCTCCAAGGTGCAGCTCCCAGGCTCGTGCAAGCGAGGTGCTTCCCTCTCTTCCCTTCCCCATCCCAAGGGAGCTGCTCCTGCTCCATTCCCACGGAACAGGGAACGTTGGGCCTTCCCGTGGTCCTGTTGCTGTGATTAATCATCTCACCCACTTTAAACCTTCTCCTCTCCACGCCCTCCCGTGCACACGGCGCCGTGGGACGGATCCCTCCTTAATTACACACCTGAGCACAGGGCTTGCTGGAGGTGCTGGTGCCACAGGCACAGGTGTGCGCCGGGCTCAGCAGGGAATTGTTTCCTAAGCACTTCTTGAAGCATTCAAAGGCTGCAGTTACTGCCTGTGACTCTGCAGCGTGTTGCGATGCAGTTTTGGAAAGTTTTTGGTTGCTTGCTTTGGTCGGCACAGTTCTGTGTTCAGGGCCGGGTCAGGAGCACCAGGCATCAGCCCTGCCCTGCCCCGCTGACCCAGACCAGTGGGCAAAGCAGGACCTGCGGTTTCACAGCACCTGGGGCTTTCTTGGGCACGTGGAATTGGTGGGTGGGTTCCTTCCTGTGAAACCCCCTTGAGAGAGCCCTGCCTCGCTCCCTTCCCAGCGGGCAGCTCCGGGTTTGCAGGGTTTGGTTGGCAGAGAGGGGGATTGGAAGTGCAAGGCTCTGCACAGGTGGGTGTTGGGGAAACACTGCAGCTGGCAGGTCTGACAAACTCCTGTCTCCTGGGGCTGCACAGTTCCTGGGTCCAGCAGGAGGGAAGGGCAGGGCAGGAGGAGCAGTGTCTCCCCTTCCCTTCTGCTCCCTGCGTGCAGCAGGTCTGCCCCAGCTGTGGGTGTTGGTGAAGAGGAGCTGCTCCACTCGGTGCCACAGGTCCCCTCCAGCTGTGGAAGGCCCTTTGGCAGGGAGCAGAACTTTCTGGAGATGAATGCTTGGAACAGTATTTGGTGTATTGGGAGCAGCTGAGCCAAGAAACAGGGTTCATGCAGCTGGGTTTCGTGAGGTAATGCATCATTTCAGTGAGACTGAAGGACAACAAACGGGATAGAAGAGCCATGGGTGAAAGGTGTGACAGAGTACAGCTAATACAGGGTGGAGGGAATGCATCCATGTCATGCCAGACCAGAAGGAAAGCCCCTCTCAGCTGCCCTGGGACAAAGCACAGGCAGTTCCTGGAGGCTGGGCCCCTCCTGTGGCAGTGCTGCCAGGCTGGCTCTCAGCAGAGAGCGTGTGCTGACACCTCCGCTCCGTGAGCTCATCGTCTTTCCGGGCTCTGCCATCCACCCCTGCTCTGGTCGCTCCTCAGATGCAGCTGTGGAGTGCTGTAGTGCTCTGGCCGTTGCAATCCTTTCAAGGTGAAGTGTCCTCAAGATGAGAAGGCGCCTCTGAACACGAGTGATGGCTCTTTCCTCTTGTCACGACAGCACGAGCTCTGCCCGATGCTGAGCTGGCACTGTCACTGTCCCAAAGAGCTCGCTCCAGAGTACAGCTTAGTCATGGAAATGAGATAAATCCTATTTCACAGAAACTGGTAAAAATAAAACTATTGAGGATTGATTTGTTTCTATAGCAACCGACTGGCGAAGTGAACACAGCTGCTGTCTGCAGGAGGGAGGAAAACAGAGCTGGAAATGTCGGTGCACCTGGGCTGGCTGAGCCTGGGGCTGGGGAGGGGGCAAAGCCTGCAATAAAGACAGGGCAGGAAGGTGTCAGCTGCCTTCGGAATGAAATTTGAGCTGCAGTGTGTGAATGTGCCCTCTTTACACAAAACCCGGAGAGCCTCAGAGCTCTTTATGTCCTGCTTCCAAAAAGTTGCACTCCTGCACCCTCATGGGTAGGGAGATGCCCTGCCCTGGGTCAGGCAGGGCATTAATGCCACATGGTACCTGGGTGTCCATCACATCACAGCATGTTTCCAGACCTGAATCCAAAATTACTTTGTCCCAGTGCCATAACTCAGTGAGAATACTCAGCTTTGAGAAGTTTGGATTAATCAGATCAGAGTTAAACTTTCTCTGTTGCCCTTCAACTGGATGTGGTGCTGGATGCTCAGCAGGGATTCCTGCAGGTGTTGGTATCCTGCAAGAAAATCCAGTTGGGCCTCCAGACTGCTGCATAAGGGGCTTAACTTTGGGACTGTTTCTCTCTCAGCAGTGTGTGGGTTTGTGTGGTTTTTGCTTTTTCCCAAGCAGGGGATTTTAGCTGGCTCTGGCACACGCAGGGTGTTGAGGTGGCCGTTTCCCCAGGCTTAGTGAGGGTGAGCTGGTTAAGTGTTTGGGAGGCTGCAGGATGCAAAGTGCTGGGACTGTGTGTTTGGGTGCATTCTTGTCTTGCTGTCATGTAGCTGTTGAGGGTTCCAGCTGCAAATCAGGGGGACATCTGACATGGCAGGATGCTGAGGAATGTGTGTGCATGGCTTCACTGGACTCTGCAGGAGCCCAAGTTACTCAGCTGGAGGAAAGCTGAGCTGCAGTTGGTGTTTAGGTTTGGTAAGCCCAGGTACATCTGCACTCCTCCCTTGGTATTTTAATACATGGTTTCTTTTAAAGGGAAATTAGATTTAAAAATAAACCTCAAGCTTTTTCCAGTTCAAAGGAAGAGTCTGTAGTGCCATGTACTGAGGATTGTCCTCAGTACAAGAGAACAAAACCCTGTCTGAGAGTGAGTGCCATAAATATGATGTAAATACATTATCTCATTAGATTTTTATCTAATCCCGTTGCCTGCTGTTGTGCAGACTCCTGAGGCGAGCAAGGCTGAAGATGTCCTAGGTGGTCTTTCAAATCTAACATTGAAGTGGGTTGGAAATTAGGTGAATTGACTTCTGCCTCTTCCTAATTAAGACACTGAGAAATCCGCTCAAGTTTGGCATTGCAGAGTGCCTGATTTTAGAACAGAATCCCATTCCAGAGGCTGGGTGCCTGCTGAGGTTTGAAGCATCCCCCGTGCAGGGACCCAGGTGGGCTCCACAGGCTCTTCCTCACTGCTGTCAGTTTCAGGAATCAGCACAATTCTTTTAGGAATCAGGAACAGGATTAGGATAAAACCTTAAGCTCTGAAGACTTCAAAGCTTTGCATCGTCATCTTGGTTCTGTTACAAGGACAGTGAAATCCATCAGATGACTTAAAGAGGAGACTGTGTCCTGTAGACTTGTGTTGTTGTTTTCCTAGTGCTTCTTTCCAGTGATTTCTCAGGCAGTGGTTTCTCACTGCATGGTGGGGACTATCAGAGTTGGCTGCCCTGTAGGAGATGTTTGACCTCAGTTGATGCTGTGATCCCCATGGATGACTGGTGGCTGTCCTGGAGTGTTGTTAGTAACCACCTTTGCATGATTTTCGGTTACTGCAGTGCCCCTGTGCCCCCTTCACAGCTCCTTTCAGCCTGGTGCAGGCTGTGAAGCTGTCTGAGCCCCTCCATCTGCTCTGGGTCAGAACAGCTGAAAATGGAACTTGGAGGATGTGTGGAATTCGTGCTGGATTTAGCATTTTGGAAATATTTCCTCTAATCTCAACAGAAATTATTTCACAGGAGGAATGAAACAGGATGTGACCTTGGCATTCCTTTTCAGTGGAAATAAAGACTAAAGAGAATTGGTTTAAAAGCTCTGAGGATCCTGGTTGTTATTGGGTGTGAGTTGTTACAGCTGAGATATAATTATTTGCTGGGACAGTCACAGTAACCCTGAAATTGTTTGAAGTCATGGAGAGTTTTATCCTGCATATATTTAGGAGTCTGACTGGCATATGTACATTCCTTCTGTACATTAAAAATGTCAGGCTGGGAAAGGCTCTGCTGCTGAAAGCAGCTTCTGGCTGGGAGAGCTGTATTGAACAGAGAAAAGGCTCAGAGCTGGCTCTGTTATTCTTGCAGAGAAGTGTGCAGAAATATTTCAAGAGGTTTGGAACATCTTATGTTGTATGTGTTCCCCAAAGAACGAAGTTTTTTTCTGGTGAGGAAAAGCTGTTTGAGGCTGTCATTGTAGGCAGGGTCAGAGCTGGCATTTGGGTGAAACCAGGGCTGGAAGCTGCAGATGCACCATGAGGTATGTGGGAACATCTCTCTTTGCTGCCTGTTCCATTATTGGATCAATTCTGCAGCATTAGGGGTGGGTGCAGCTGCCCCTGGCAGCTCTTGGGGAGGGTCCCTGCCCTTCCCAGGGCTCTCGGAGCAGGGCAGGACTGTCAGCTGCCTCCCTCTGTCTGCCTGGCTCATGCCCTCAGCTCTCAGCACTCGTGTTTTTCAGCTCTAACCTTATCTCTGTGCAGATAGCACAGACAAGTAGTGACAACTCCTAGGAGCTATCTCGGGATTAGGGAATCATTTCCTGCCTTGGCCATTCGCTCCTGATCCTGCTCTCTACCAGACTGGATTTCAAGGATGCTTCTGGAGTAAAGGGATGTCCTTTCTGATTTCCATCCTTCTTTTCCTGAGCTTTTCCTTAGGACCTGTTGTCCAAGTCAGTGCATTCTCTGCCTGTGCAGCATTGCCATGACAAGCAGAGCTGATCGCAGAGCTCTGTGGCTGCTCAGGTGTGTCCCCTGTGTTCCATCTGAGCCACCACGGGGTCACTTCTGTGTTTGCCCTCCTGCTCTCGCTGTCTTTGCTCTCTCCCTTCCCTGTCACTTGCTCTTTGGGCACCCAATTAAAAAGCTCATCAAGAAGGAATGTCCCTGGAGTCAGTGGTATGTCGGTGCCTTGTTTGTGTCCCGAACTGTTGCCAGTTAATCTCTCCTCGCTGTGTCTTTCTTTAGCCCTCAGGGACTCCTGGTTAAGCTGGAGCTGGGATTGGTACAGGCTTAAATGGAGCCATGTGAGTGAGCGGGGGGCTGCTGGTGTGGGCTGTGTTCAAGGGTAAAGCCTGCTCCAAACGCTTCAGTGGAAGCTTTGTTGTGGCTCTGAATCCTCCAGTCCCCCCTTCCTCGAGGGCCTTGCCTCTCATCCTGTCCTTCTGCTGGTTGGTATCAGAGCAGCTCATTTCCTTTTCACTCCAGCACCGTGTTTCTCCTGCCTGTCCTGATGTCCTGGGCTGCAGCCCAGGGATCCCTCCCAGCACCCCGGGGTCCCCCCATGGGCACGGAATTGAGCACTGCAGTGCCAGCACCGAGTCAGAGTCCTCCTGTCACTGATCTGGGCAATGTCACAGGGGAAGGGGATGTCGTGCCAATCTCTGTCTCGCTGCTTTCAGTCTCCCTAAGGCAAAAGTGCACTCTGTGTGCAGTTGTTGGTACAAAATAATTGCATTTGCCTTTTTAATTGCTGAAGGGAAGGGGTAATTCAGCCCCTGAATCTCTGTCTCTGCTTGACTTGGCCTATTTACCTGCTTTTCATCTGCCCCAGGTCAGACACGTCATGGTTCAGTGTTCAGGCATCAGGGCTGGGCAGCAGCCAGGCTGAGGGGGTGTGAGCAGGGTTTGGGAAAGGATGGGCAGCAGCCAGGCTGAGGGGTGTGAGCAGGGTTTGGGAAAGGATGGGCAGCAGCCAGGCTAAAGGGTGTGAGCAGAGTTTGGGAAAGGATGGGCACCAGCCAGGCTGAGGGGGTGTGAGCAGGGTTTGGGAAGGGGAGGGCAGCAGCCAGGTTAAGGGGGGTGTGAGTGTGGGTGGCGTGGCACAGCTTGAAGAGTCAGTGCCCAGGAAGAAGCCGTGGTGGCCCAGAGGAGCACTGGAGCATGGCTGGCTGGGCAGAGCACGCAGACCTTGAAGTCTTTTAGTGCTGAGATGGGGAGAACATGGGGTGGTTATTGTCTCCTTTAGAGAGGTCAGAGGCTGCACCTGGAAGAAGGTGTCCATGTTTAAATAAAGTATCACCATCGCCATACCCTTCTAAGTGCAAGGTGCTAGAAATCCCAAATTCCCACTATGATGTGTATTGGATCAGCTCTCTGTGGGTGCTGGAAACAAACATTAACTTCGAGGTGTGTGGATGTTGTCTGACAGTGAGCAGAGTTTCTCACACATTTTCTGCCATCCCAAAACCCTTAATTGACACATCCATCCCATACAAGGGCACTGGCAGGTGGGGGAGGGCATGTGCTCTTCCACAGTTTTTTCTGCACAAGTTCCTTTTGATGACATTTTTACTCCATCTCAGAGCTTTGTGCCTGTCAGAAGGGAGCAGCACAGATGGACATGTTGGGCTCCAGACACGATGCTCCATTGCTGTTGGCTGCCTGACATGTCCCGTGGGATTCTGCAGCTTGTTAAATCATCTCACAAAGGAGAAGGGGGAGGGAAAGCCCGGTGCGAGGTTGCCAGCTGTAGCCAGCTCAGTGCTGCAGCATCAGCTGCTTGGTGGTTTTGATCAGGAATTTGTGGCTGCCCAGGGTTTCCTTCTGTTTCTCTGGAAGTGCTCAAAGAAGGGAAGGCCAAGGGAAATTCTGGCACCTTTCTAAGGAATTGTGCTTCAGTGGAACCCGGCAGCCTGCACCACCTACATGTGTCTTGCTAATTTTCCCTGCATCTTGTTTAGTTTTTAATATTGTATTTACTTCCATGTAGTGCATTTTCTCCAGTGCTGCGGGAGCAGAGCTGAGCTGCAAATGGAGAGTGAGGAATGTTTACCTGAGCAGTGCTCTGGTTCCTGTTTGCAGTTCCGGGATATTGGTTTATGGCTTTGATAATGCTGCTCAGTTCACTGAATTTCTGCAGGAATGTTTTAGTTCCTTTTGCTCCTATTCCTCAAAACCCCACCTAGTCAGATGCAAAAGAAGAGAACGGGCCACAACATCAGTGTTCAGTAAACCTCAGCGAGAGGTTTGTCAGCATTTGGCAAATGTTGTCAAATCTGTCCTCTTTTAGGGGTCACTTTCCATGTCAAACCCTCCCGTCTCCATGCTGGGGGGTTGCCTTCCCATTCTCCCTGCTCTTCCCCTGCCATCATGCTGCCTTTGGCCAGGGTGTGGGCAGGGTGATCCTCCTGCTGCCACACACACCAGGCCCCAGAGCTTCTGGACCCCTCCCAGAGACCCTGCTTGGCTTTCTCTGACTCAGTGGCTGACCCCTTTTGCACTTCTCCCAGCCAAGCTTGTTTGGCGCTGGCCCTGAGGTCAGAGCCAGTGTTGGAGCCTGTGTTGTGGGGCTGCTCCTGCTCTGTGGCCTGTCATCAGCTGGGAGTGCCCCTTAATGGGAGTGGGTTGCAGAGTGCCTGTAATGCTTTTAAGAGTAAAGAGCAGCACATGCACTCAAACCAGACCTGTATTTTTCCTGTCCTGCAGCTCTTTATTTGCCCCTGCTCAGAGGGATTCTCTGATGCAGCACACGCTCCATGCCTGACCCAGCCTTCCTGTCCCCACTGCCACCCCCCACCATACATTAGGTTTAAATAAATGCATTTTCACTGCCAGGAGCCATCCGTAAGGCCAGGGCTCGCCTCTTCCTAATGGAGGGTTTTAGCTTGGATGGACACATTTCTATTAGTGATGCCAGCCCTGTCTGGTTCCTTTCTAGTGTGAGCTGCGAGCCCAGGAGTTAAATGTGTGCTTGCCATGGGTCTGTGCTGACCCAAAAGAGCCTCCCCTGGAAATGAGGAGTGGGAGATGGTAGGCAGGTTCTGAGGGGAGCAGATGAGCTCACCTTCTGCCTCAGTTCCTGAACTGATCCTTCACAGGCTGCTGTCACTTCACAAACCCATGCAGGTTTGCTGCTCCTGAGGAACAAAAGGCTCTGCTCCTTTCCGAAGGAGAAGGGATCATTTGGCCCTCAGAGGATTGGTTGCTGCTCAGTGTTGCTCCACTGGTGGAAATGCTGGTTTCTCACGGCACGCTGTTGACCTTACACTGGCTGAACTGTCTGCAGGAGTTGGGCAATGAGGCTGGAGCTGGTGGCAATCGTTGAGAGCTGTTGCTTCACTCAGAATGAGCTGGTGAGGTGGCAGCTTGCAGTCTGGCTCTGTGCAGAGGGCCAGGTGTGGCTCTGACTGCTGCAGTGTGTCAGTCCAAGTGGCCTGAACCTGAGGATTTTCCCTGGATCTGGTCAGTGGCTCTGCTGGAAGTGGGCCTGATTACAGAGCCCAGGCTCAGCTGCTCTCCTTCTGGCTGTTGTGTTGTGCCATGTCAGCTGGGTCACTTCTATCTGTCCTGCCTTTATGGTAGTCCCTGCTTTTCCCTGTCCATTCTGGCATCTTGAGCTCTTGACCCTTTGAGTTTGAGGAAAATCTACCCGCTTTTCTTCTAGCAAATTAAAATCTGGGCCAAGAAGTTGAGGCGTGCAGAAGCAGAAGCTCGTGGCTTTGGCTTCCTCTGCAGCCTCTCCAGTACTGACCAGCTTCTGCTTGGGCTTTCTCAAAACCTGCCAGGAGGAGCTGAGAGTCCCTTGCCCCAGCAATTCCCTACTTTCATCTCCTCTAGCCTTGCATCAGCCATTTATTTTAAAAGCTGTTGCAGTGTCTGGTGGTTGGGGTGCATTAGAAGCAGGATCCCTGCTCTGCTGGAGTCCCACCATGCCAAACCCTGCCCCCTGAGTGGCAGAGTGGCTGCAGCAGTGCCTCCCTCACACTTCAGAAAAACATAAGCAGCTTCCTAACCCCGAGGCCTTGCCCAAAGCCTCTGGGTTGTTTGTGTTCCCTCTGTAAGCAGGAAATACCAAGCGAGGGTCGCAGGAATCAGTGGTTGTGTGGATGTGCATTGCTGGGATGTGTGACTGACCTGCTGTGGTGGCCTCTGGGCAATGGACTCCAGGGAATCCCCTCCAGCCCTCATTGCCCTCCTGACACTGTCTCCAAGGCTTTGAGTGAAGTACACAAACATCTGGGGCCAGTGCTTTAAACTTCTGGTGCCTTTGGGCCAAGGCGCTGGCGTTTGCTCGTGTTTCATCTTGCTTTTATTTTTTTGCTGTTGGGTGTGTAAATACAGGGGGTCCAACGGCCTCTGCTCTGCACAAGCACCCTGGTGCTTCCTTGACCCAGGTTAGTGAGACCAGAAACCAGCCCCAAAGGTTCATCATTTGAGCTGAAAACGCCACGTTGTTATCTAAGCTTGGCCCTGCTTTAGCTCCTTGCCTGGGGTGGTTTTGTGAGAAAAGTTACTACTGCAGTTGGGAAGAAAGAAAAGGAAAAGCAAGAGGACAAATGTGGTCCTGTTTAAAGGTACTTGGGGGTTTTACTGTGACCTAAAGCGTGTGCTTTATTCAGCAGTTTTCACAAGCAGGAAGTTTTGTTTAAGGCCTTGCTGAATCATAGAGCAAGAGAAAACTGAGCACAAGAAATAGTTTAAATGGAGCAGATGTTGCTGTTTTCAGAGCTGTCCTGATGTCCTCAATGTTCAGGCTTAGTTGTCTTGAGCAGATGTTATCAGGAGCATCTTCAGATGCTGCCCTGGTGCAGCAAAGGGCAGGTGAGCCCTGGGTAATCCTTTGAGAACAGAGAGCACAGGGTAAAAGTAACCCCCCTCTTTGATGTGAAGGGGTTTTGGGGGAATTGAGGGAGGAAAACGATGAAAAAGCAGCAGTGGTCAAATTGGCTCCAGACCTTTACTGAGGACCTGTATTTACAGCATTCTCCTGCCTGTGCTGTGATTGGGGTTTCTGTTTAGAAATCAGAAACAGCCCAAAGTCACAGAGAGTTCTGGGCTTTGCGTTCTGCTTTTCTCAGCACCCTCTTTCCATACCTCAGGAGAATGCCCTTTCTGGCAGAGCTGAAGAGGAAGAGGAGGGAAGGGAGTGATGTACTCTGCTGCAGTCCCCACATTTAAATATAAATAGTTCTCCTCTTGGATCCTTCCAGTCTGATCTTATGGGTGATTTGACCTTTCTTTGATAAAAGCTTTCTTTATTTGCAGGAATAAAAAGGCAAAGGGGAGGAGAGGACACAGCAGATGTTTTGTTTTGTTTTTTTAAATATCTTTAGATCCTGGCAATTGGTTTCTGTAGCACCCAGCGCTCACTGCTGGGCCAGCTCCCTCCTTTTCTCCTCCTCTGAGGTCCTTGAACAAACTTTGCATTTTACCCCGAAGCACTGACCTGGAGATTTCTAAGGAAGTGTTTTATCATGGGGACACCACGCTCCAACGGGGACAGATGCCCCAGGCTCTGCCCCAGCCCTGCCCACTGCACCACTGACCCTGGTTTTCCTCATTTCATAACTTCAGCTGAAAGAAACATTTGTGTTAATTGCTGCTGGTTTTTCATGTGTTCACCCTCAAGCAGTTTGAGCTCAGCTTCCAAACACGGCTCAGTTTAATGTGTAAAACCACAGGACGCTGGCACTGCCCGGGTTACAGCCAAGCAAAGGCAGCACAGGTGCCATGTTAGAACTGCTCTGGACTGCACACGAGGCTTTCTGGCACTGGTTCTAACCATTAATTGCCATGTTAAATCCAGCAATAAATTATCTGGGCAACCACACTGCAGGAGCCCACTGCCAGGAACAAACCAGAGCTGAGTGCTGCTCAGTCCCCTTCAGGGCTGCAGGCTGGATCAGGCAGGGCACTTCCACACACCCTGAGCAGGGGTTTTTGGTGTCTCACTGCCCTTCTGCATGTGGTTTAGGCCATCATCCTGTGAGCAGTGTTGGCAGTGCTGGAGGTGCCCTGCTCGTGTGTCCTCCTGGAGCACAGGATGGTGTGTGCTGTGCAGGATGCCTCAGGATAAGCCTCTCATCCTTTGCAAATTGGATTTTGTGGCTCACTTGCCTGTCCTCTTGGATAAAGTTTCCCCTTAGCTGCCTCTCCTCTAGCAGAGCTCGGGTTCTTCTCTAGACTGCAAAGCCTTTTATAATGCTCTGCAGATCAGGAGTCACTTGGAAGGGACAGGAACAGGCTTTCCATTTCCTGCTGGAACATGCTCCAGAGTGAGCCCGCTGCTTCGTCCCCTTCTGGAGTTCACTCGGTCTGCAGGAGATTCCCGTGGGTTTGGTTTGCTGCCTTTCCTGCTGGGTGGCACTGAGGTGCTCCTGGCTAGCAGCCCCCCAGTGATGGCTGCTGTTTCAGAAAGCCTCTGGGCCATGTGGGTCGCTGTGATTTCATACCGGGGAGGAAATGGACTCCTCAGAGAAGGCCAGCTTCAGACAGAGCCACAGCTGGCTGATTTTAAACCATTTCAGCTGGGGATCGGAGGGTGCTCTTAGGTTTTACCCCCAAAGAAAACAAAGCAGGGAAACGCACCACCTTAGCATAAGTGGGATTTTCAGGGCTTGTAATAAGCCCTGTGTAATTCCTAAAAGGATGGTGTGTAAAACAGGCCAGCACAGGGTTGTACCGGAGAGGGCCATTGGCAGGAAAGTTGAGCAGTTCCAGTTTGCTTATACGAATGTACTGGTTTGAGTTTCATGCCCGTTTCTGGGAGAGGGTGGTGGCCCTGGTGAGGGCCAGCAGTCACCACGCTCCTTCCACAGCAGGCTCAGGAGCAGCACTGGCCTCTTACTTGTGCTGTTCTGTGCTGGTGTGAACAGGACACCCTGCAGGGGCTGGGGAGGAGTAATCCTTGCCAGGGTTAATATTTAAATCTGTGCTACTTGACTTTTGAGCAAGGGAGGGAAGTTAATGCTCTCAGAAGCGCTGGGAGACCACCTACTCTTTGCTGCAGACTGCCAGCAGCTGACAGATGGAAGTGATTTTGGGACAGTGAGAAGTCAGTGTGGAATCACAGTGGTGACCAAGAGCAGACTCTGCATCCCACAGTCTTTGACTTACACCCACCCCTTGTGACTCCTGCTGGGGAGAGGGGCAATTTCCCAGAGCCACCAGAATTCTTCTGTGGGGTGTGAGTTAGCAGTGGGTCGATGCTTTGCTGTCTCTTGTGGCTCAGTCTGATAGACACGCGTTCCTCTGAAGATGCTTTTTGGCGAGGCTGTGTACGGCTGAAGGATGTGCAGTGGGAGCTCTGATGGAGAGCAGGAGGGCGAGGTGAAGCAGAGCAGTGACTCCATGTGCTGATCCCTCTGCTGTGTGCTGCCCCTGACCGTGGCTGTCAGGTACCCACCTTGGTGTGAGAGCTGTGCCAGCCCTGCTTTGCCCTGTCCCTGTTTGGTGTTTGCCTAAGTGTTCCCTGTGTGTTTTTTGTCTTGCAGCATCTGGAGGGGGCCAAACGTGAACTGTGTTGACAGCACAGGATACACCCCGCTGCACCACGCTGCTTTGAATGGCCACAAGTGAGTCCTGCTCCCAGCCTGGGGTCGCAGGGGGTGGGTGCTTTGTGCTTCCCTGCTTCATTCACCAGCTGAGGCACTGGTGCAGCACTACTCCATCTTCAGGGGAAGTGGAGAATGTCAGTGCTTTGGCTGCTGTGTTACATCTCCCAACGCTGAGGTTTTCAGCCACCCTTTTATTTCTAAGCAATTTTGGCTGTAACACTGTGGGAAAGGGGCTCCCGTGGTGACAGTCCCTGCAGTCTTCCTGGTGTCCAGGGTGGTCTGGGCCTGCTCCACTTTATGCCTTGTGTGCATATCACATTTTTAGGTAATTTTAGTGTGGTAGATCTTGTGTTTCTCATTGCTGCCTGAGATACTGAGAAATCAAATAGTTAAAATCCCTATTCACCCTCGTTGTGCTGGTGCAATTCACTGTGCAGCAGAGGCTTTTGGCTGACTTCAGCCCCTGTTCAGCTCCATTAGGATGGAGTTAATATGGATCCTCCCCAAGCTCATTTTTGCATTATTTATTTCCTTTTTTTTCATTTCCTTTGGCAGCATTTAATAGTAACACTTACAAATCACATTTCAAGAGGCTCTCTGAAGCACTCCTGTGCAGATTGACTTCTTGTTCAGTACTTGCTGCGGAATGTGGGCTGTGAAACAAGGACTGAATGTCTCACAGGAGTTCCTGTCTCTTGCAGGGATGTTGTGGAGGTTCTGCTGAGGAACGACGCGCTCACCAACGTGGCAGATTGCAAGGGCTGCTACCCCCTGCACTTGGCAGCCTGGAAGGGAGATGCTGACATTGTGAAGCTCCTCATCCACCAGGGCCCTTCGCACACCAAAGTGAATGAGCAGGTCTGCCTGATTTTCTCTAATGTATCATTGAATCACTTCCCTGGCGTGGAGGGAGACTCCTTCAGCTGACTCCTGACCCTTCCCAAACCAGTAGCAATGGCTGTAAGGTCCTACTTGCTGGTGGGATAAGAGGGGCACTGCCTAAAGCAATACATTCAGTTCTGAGTTAGTGGTAGGATGAAAAGGTATTTAAGTTTCACAGACAGACACGTAATTATGAGAACTGCTCAACACTTAGGAAGTGGTCTCCTGCTTCTGGGCTTCTAAAACTAACCCACAGTTTTCCTTTCAGCTGCTGGATAGCTGAGCAGGTTTCTAGTTCTGCAGAGGATCCATTGGCTCCCTCCTTTGGGAACTAATCCAAGCAGCTTTGTTCAGTCTCTTTGGCCGTGCTCTCTTAGCTGCTCTCCTGGCTTGTCTCTGGCACTTGCTCCAGTTCACTAATTTGTAAGTTCTAAGATAATTTTAACACTAATTGCCCCCAGATAAATCCCTAGCTTAATCTTAAAGAATTATTTTTGCAATCAGGCAAGAAAAAAAAGCCTCTTGGATTTGTTCCTTTTGTCAAGCTGACAGTTTTGCTCTGGGGTGCAGAGAGAGGGAGGAGTACAGCCGTGTCCACTGCAGAGGGCTGGCTCCTGTGGAACTGCCCATGGGCATCAGAGGTATCTTAAATGCCAGGGAACTTCTGAAATGCTACTGCTGGAAGGCCCAAATATTCCTGTTGTTGCAGGGTTTTGTTCACAGAAACTGGTTTCATGAATGAGGCCAGCTGAGTGCTGTCACTGAGCCCCTCCTTGGGTCAGTCTGGCACAGAGTGACAGGCCCAGACCAATGGCTAAAGCTGCAATGGGCTCTGGTTGTCCTGTCCCTAAGGCAGGAACATCTGGGAATTGGGTCCTAAACCACTCAGGTGTTCTTTCAGGAGGAAAGGGATAAACCAAAACAGGTTTGCCTGCCTTGGTGCCAGCAGGCTAAACCTGGACATTCGTTCCAGAGGTGATTCCCAGGTGGGTCAGACACCCCCAGCCTGAGTTCAGCTCCCAGTCAGGGTGAGCAGCTGCAGAGTCCCTTCTGTTGATTTGCTCCATGGTGGTTTTTCAGAAGCTGGGAAGCAAACTCCTTTCAGACGCAGGTTTAGGAGTCCCAGTCCTTCTCTGTGGGGACCCAAGTGCCACACTGCAGTTTCCCAGGAGGGGTAAATCGATGCACTAGGCTGCCCCAGGGATAACTGCTGCTAAAACATCATGGAATGAAAAATCTGGTTGTAGTGCAACTCTCTATCATTCCTCCACTGGGCAGCAATAAGGAGGAATGTGTGTTCTGCTGTCTCTGCTGACAGTTTTCCAGTTTGGGGCTGTGGTTAAGCATGTCTCCAGGCACAGCTGCAGGCACTCAGTCTGAATACATGGGCTTGAGTGCTGGTAACCCTTACAATCAATCTGACTGGATTTGAGTGAGAGCCCGTAGTGGAAATGTTCTGCCCTGAGGAGGGGAGCTAGAGGGGTCAGCTCTGCAAAGATCCAGAGCTTAGTATGATCCTTGCAGGTAATGTTTCATTAATGTCTGTTTAGTAGGAACCCTGTTAAATGAGAGAAGTGAGCTGAGGAGCCTGTGCTTGGAGCCTGCTCCAGGTTACAGCAATCCCAGCTGGAATGGCTTCTGCTGGCCATGGCTCTGACTGGAACAAGATGCTGTGTCCTGGCATTCCACCCCTTGGAGTCACCCATTGCTTTGTTGCTGTATCTCACCCATTTCATTATCACATTTTTTTTCTTTTTCCTCTTCCTTTTTGTAGAATGCTCTTGAGATCAAAGAACTCAAAAAGTACGGCCCCTTTGACCCATATATCAATGCCAAGGTGTGTACTTTGCTGTCAGCATCTCACTGCATCATCACTCCAAGCTGCACTCGCGTGCTTCCAGGTGCAATAATACCTGTTCACTTTGCAGCTGCTTGGGGAAAAGGAAAATGGGACCACTGATTTACTGTGGGTTTCTCTCTTCAAAGCAGTTATAGAAACATAATTAAAGGAAAGCTTTTCCTTACTTTCCTGGGGGCTCCTTCCTTGCTTAGCCTTGTAGGACTCGCAGTGATGGTCAGTTTGCTTGATTGGGCTGGATGACTTCCCAAAGGTAATGTTACCTCCATTCAATGTTCTAGGTTTTGTTTCATGTGCTGATGTTGCTGGTAAATGCAAAGAGAAGGAATTTTTTTTTCCCCTGCTTAACCATGGTTGCATTTTCTCTGTGGGCTGTTTGGAGTGAATTTTGATGCCTTTTCTCCTACCAAATGCATAATGCTCTGTGTGTTGTTTGAATGGACAGTTAATTCCTGTGGTGGTGGTGCTGGGGAGAAGGGAGGGCAGTGATATTCCTGCCTCCCTTCCCAAGTCCTCCATGTCCTGCTTATTACATCAGTCTCTCTTTTGATGTTCAGTCTGTGGTGTCGTTTGACCCTTCAGCCCTGGTCTCCTGTTCCTGTTTTCTGCCCTGTTTTGCTCCTCTCTTCTTTTCAGTTGTTCTGAGCTACAAAAGACACAGCATCAGCTTGTGCAATGTGCTGAGACTGAGCTGTTGAAGAAGCTTCCTGTCCACTACTGGGATGCTGAAGATCAAATTCCTGGTGGTGGTTTCTCAGACACCATTTTCCAGTTTTATTTCTAGTGAATCTACAAGCCAGGAGTGGCAAACAGTCTGTTGCCCTGTCCTGAGACACCTCTGCCATGAGCCACCATGCCACAGCTGCTTCCACCCATTTTTTCTGGATCCAGCCATCCATGGCAGATTTCTGTCTGTCAGAATTTCCCTCTGCTTGGTCTGCAGGACCTTGGAAACACACAGCCAGGGCTCCTGTGCCTGCTGGGAGTTAGGTGTGCTTTTCAGAGCCCTGTTTCAGGGTCACTGGTGCCAACCCTCTGAGCACAATTGCGTTCCAGTGAAGCTCATCGGAATCGGGGATTTTTACAAAAATCCAGATAGGAATTTTCCACCTTTATGTATTCTGTGGAAACATCATAGCAGAGCAGTTCATTTGCCTGAAAGGAACTTCCAAAAACATTGCCAATAACCAAGTAAAATCCTACTCCAGTATTGGGATGTTGAATGAAGAAGGAATGTAAAGAGGGAATATTCAGGGAGTTCCCTTTTTTGTGAATTTTTGCTTACAGAGCCTGCTAATTTGGGTTTTATACTGTGGAGGAGTGCATTATTTAAAGCTTCAGTGTTCACAGTGGCTGAGGTGCAAGAGAGCAAGACAGATTTTAGGAATCTTTGCTTTGGTTTTAAAGCGAGAGTTGATTTACACACAGGTGTTGGGCTCATCACAAGTTCTGAGCAGCTTTGCACCAGTTCCTGGCCAGGTGTGATGAAGAGCATGTGGAGTTGTACCTGTCACACAGACTGGTGTTTTCTCAGGGGCAGCCAAACAGCAGATTGTCAACAGGGCAGGACTCTGCTGGACACTCAGACACCAACAAAAATCCTACCAAGGAATCTTAGAAATAGGGTGGGTGGGACTGAAGGGAAAGTAGACCCTGGGGCAGGGTCAAGTCTCCTTACACCATTCCTGACCAGGGTTTGTCCACCAATTTCTCAAAAAACTCAGAGAGGATCAGCTCTGTGGCCTTTCTTTGGCAGTTTATTCAACCCTTCAGATCTTTGCAGGTCAGAAAACTTTCCCTTATTCAAACCAAGTCCCCCTGTGCTCAGTCAGGAGCTGTGTGTTGGGAGCAGGGGGTGCAGAGCAGACACAGCACTTGAAGGGGAATGAGGAACTTAAGCATGGGATGAGGAGCAGCAGGGCTGCGTGTGGTGAGTGGTATCACATTAGCAGGGTTTGTAACCTGTGCTGGAGCCCGTAAGAAAGCAGAGCCATCCCTGCTCGTGTCTTGTTTGTGCTCTGCAGACAGGCATTGCTCCCAGCTCCTCTCTTCCAGCTGAGAGCTGGGGGATGCAAGGATTCCTGCAGGAATGCAGCCCCTCAGCCCTCCCGAGTGCTCTATTTTTCTAAGTAGTTCTGAAATTTGAAGCCATGTGCCTTCTGGCAGCTGGAATGGAATTTTCCTTTTCCATCTCTGATACATCTGTAGGTCTGAGCACTCCTGCTCTGGTTTGTGCCTGGAGAGGTGACGCAGGAAGGGAGCAAACTCCCTTGCCTGGAAGAGCTGTAGTATTTTTGACTGCTCAAAACTCTCCCAAAATGGAGGCAATAAAGACTCAGGCAATAGTGGGAGTTTCCACTGCACAGTCTGGAACTGGGAGAGACTTGCTGTGATGATTCAAGGGAGTTTTATTGCCTGGTGATCTCTGCTGCAGGAGGAAAGTCTGGGGATTTTGCCTCAAGCATGGAGCCCCAATCTGCTTAGTGCAGACTGGACTGAATTGCAGGGAAGATGAGGGAAGTCTCCAACAATTATGTTTTTAAACGATGTTGTGTTCCCGTTTCTGAGCCCTCAGGCAGGTGCTTGGAGCTGCTGCATGCTTTAAAGCCCCCTGAGGCAAACACACCCTGTGCTAGGGAGAAAGGAGAGGGGGGCAGTGCTAGCCAGGGAAATGCCCAGCAGCCAGGGCTGGCATGGCAGGGCCCACATGTGTGCCCCCACAGCTCTGGGGCAGGGACCCGCTGCTCAGAGGGGCTGGGGTCATCCAGTCTTTCCAAAAAGCCTGGCAGAGAGGATCCCTCATGCCCCAGGGCAGGCTGAGAGCCTGGCCCAGCTGTCGTGGGCTCCCTGATCCCTGCACTCCCGAACGGGAGTAATGGGATTTGCCAACCCTGGAAATGCCCCAGAGCAGCAGTGGGAGCTGCCGGGCAGGTGCGAGCTCTGATATTCTCTACTCTGTCCCCTCTCACTCCATTTGTGTATTTTTTGTGCAGATTTCTGTATCCTGCAGTCCCCTCTGTCCACGTGTCTGTGCCTCCCCCCAGGATGGAGCCTGTTTGACTTGGCCCTTCTGTGCTGGCAGTGATGCTTTGCCCCGTTTGCCCCCTGCCCTGCACGTGCCTGATCCTGCTCCTTCCCTTACTGCCCTGCCTCTCCCAGCTCCTGCTCCCCCCCTGCTTTGCCTGTGGCTGAGGAGCGATGCAAAAGCCAGACACAAACACCTGGGGGATGCCAGGACTCCTGAGAGTGACGGAACACCTCAGCAGGGTGCGAGTGCTCGTGCAGCCTCACCAGTTTGTGACACGGTGCAGAATCCTGAGCGGGGTCCCGAGGCGTGCGTGCGCTCTCACAGCAGACTGGGATCAAATTCCCTGCTGCAGTGGTGCTGCTGCCTCCAGCAGGACAAGAACATTCTGTTGGTTTTATTGGAAATGTTGTTAAAATGACAAATTCAACCATGGTTCTTTCACTTGAAGTGTGTAACTGTTTGTGTTAAACTTTTTTGGGGGTTATATTGTCAGATAGTTGTTTCTAAAGTGCTTAAATCAGAATCCCTTTGTGGATGACACACAGTAGTAAAACGAGAAACTTAGAGGAACTTAATTTGAGAAAACACTCTGTTAGATCTTGTCATGTTCCTATTTTGCACCTACACATGTGGGGTGTTGGATTGCTCATCTTTGGGCTTTGCATTGCTGGTTCTTAGCCTGGCTGCTGCTGCACGCTCTGCTTTGGGTCTGGCTTCCAGCTGGGGCTGCTCCCTTGTCGCTGAGACATTGCTTCCCTCAGCTGACCTGAGCCCTGGCTCGTTCCTGCAGGGGTGGAATTGCACGGCTCTCTGGTTCACAAACTGCATGGGGCTGGGTGCACCCTGTCTCTAAACAGCCAGAATTGCAGAGGTGGAATGACTGTTATAACCAGGATAAGTAGGATATGAAACAATTGAAGTTTAAATCTAAAATGATGATGATGATGAAGCTCCAGCAAATAAAATTCACACAACAGATTGCCTGCCTTTTAATTTTGTGGCACCCTGAACCATGGGATGCTGCCAAGACACCAAACTGCCTTTCCCAGGTGCCAGCAGCATTAATGGGAACCTGGATGCAGCTGAACATCCCTTAGACTTTAGCATGGCCCCTGGATTCTGCCCCTGGTGCCTGGAAAGGAGGCTGGTCCATCTGTAGTCCCTCTTGCCCACAGCTGAAGTGCTGTTCTGGACATCCCTGAAGCTGTGGGGATCAATGAGCTTGTGAGGGGATACCAAACACCCAGGGAGATGGTGAAACATTGCTCAGGCTGGTTCAGACTGGGCTCTCTGCTTCCCCACTGCTTTTTTTCTGTCTCGTTTTTGGATTTAAACGTCGGAGCGAGGCGCGGGGCGCTGCCCCGGCTCTGACACCCTGCCCCTTGTGCCCCCCAGAACAACGACAACGAGACGGCGCTGCACTGCGCGGCCCAGCACGGCCACACCGAGGTGGTGAAGGTGCTGCTGGAGGAGCTCACCGACCCCACCATGCGCAACAACAAGTTCGAGACCCCGCTGGACCTGGCCGCGCTCTACGGGAGGCTGGAAGTGGTCAAGATGCTCCTGAACGCCCACCCCAACCTGCTGAGCTGCAACACTAAGAAACACACCCCGCTGCACCTGGCAGCCAGGAACGGGCACAAAGCAGTGGTCCACGTCCTCCTAGATGCTGGCATGGACAGCAACTACCAGGTATCTGGTGTGTCTGAGTGGGGCTGGGTGGGTGGCTGGGGATTGGAGAGCTCCACCGAGCCTGCTGGCAGAAGCTGAGGAGAGCTTTGTGTTCTGCTGGGCTGCCTGCAGCTCTGGGCTGCTGGGGGAGGCTGCCCGGGGGGACTGGGGTGCTGTGCATGCCTCACGCCTGCGCAGGGGCCGGGCAAAGCCCCAGACACTGAGTGAGGGGAGAAACAGCCCGTGGCCAAAGCTGCTCTGCCCTGCAGTGCTGTGAGCTCTTGATAGGCAAACGTGTCTCTTCCTATCAAGCCACTTGTGAATGTGCTGTTTTCACAGCAATGGCTTGTGTGTGGGTCTTGTTTTTCCTTGTCAGGACACGACCTCTTGCCAAGCTGTAGAAGGCCCTTTCTTGGTCTCTCTGGTGGAATCATCCCCATTTTTCCATCCCACATCCTCAGCATTGTAATAACATTGACAGTCTGTCCTCAGTCCTACTGTAGGTAGTGCTGCCCACACCTCGTGTACAGCGCTGTGTATTTATTGCTTCTGTAACCCTCTGAGCCATGCCTCCCTCACCATTCCCTGCTGTCTGGCTTCATGCTATGTTTCCATTTAATTTGCAGACTGAGAAAGGCAGTGCTTTGCACGAAGCTGCTTTGTTTGGCAAGACAGATGTGGTACAAATATTGCTGGCTGCAGGTGAGAGAATGTTCCCCCTTTGAAGCACTAATGTGGTGATCCCTTCACCCAGAGCTTGAGGAAATCCCTTTCCAGTGCAGCAGGTTTCTCCATCCAGCTGTCAGAGCTCCTTGGAGCAGGATGTAGGAGAGGTTGGCTCTTGGAGTTTGGCTTTAGATTTGTCTCTAGAGTGCCTTTTAGCTCCCCCCAGTGCTGATCACAAATGTGACTTGATGAAATACACGGATGCACAGAGTTAGACAATATTCTTGCTTTTGCCCTCTGTACCCCTGTGGCCACAGGTATTGATGTGAACATAAAGGATAACAGAGGCCTGACTGCTCTGGACATTGTGAAGGAGCTTCCTTCCCAGAAAAGCCAGCACATAGCAGCTCTCATTGAAGGTGGGTGATGCAGCTCTGCCTCTGGGGAGGAGGGGAAAGCTGGGGGTGCTGATTCTGCTGGGGCAGGTACAGGATGTGCTTCTCTGGACCTGGAGAGTGCTGAAATCAAAGCAGTTTCAGGCTGTGTTGGAAGAACTGGTGCTGAAACGCTGGGGTGAGCTTCCCCAGAGCAAATGTTTGGAGGAGGACTTGGGGGGATTTAGGAGGATTAGCCCTTTGCTGAGAGAGTGTGGCGTGACTTTTACAGTTTAAATGGGCTTAATTGAGCTTTGTTTAGCTCACTTTAGAAGTTAATTAAAATTAAGGATAGCCTAGATCTGCTTGCAGAATGCAAAGTAACAGCTTTAGAAATGGTTCTGGTGTAACTCCCCTTTACGTGTCTGTGTGGGCAAATCGCCGTCCGCAGATCTCACATCCTGCTCCTCGCCTCGTTGTGAGGCTTGGGCATGGAATTTGCAGATGAGATTTACAGAAAAGGCCTTGATTACTTGTGTTTTATAAAGGAGCTTGGTCCATTGTGTCTGTCCAAATTCGGGAATGAAATGTGACATCTTGGCTAAATCCATACCTTGTAATTACGCTGTCTGCATTTCCTCTCAGCTGTGGGGAGGATCAGAAGCATTTGGAGCTGGGGTGTGTTATTCATGCTGAGCATTTGGGAGCTTTGCAGGTTCAAAGCACTTCTCAGACTTTTAACTAAGCTGTGCCTGTGAGGCTGGAATGTGTGAGCTTTATTCTGAAACTGAAGACAAAGATGGGCTTTAAAACTGAAGGTGTTGCAGATAAAGGCTGTTAGTTTTCCCCAGGAGGGAGCTGCTGGTGGATGTTACATCAGCTGAATGTTTCTGGCTTTGCCTGTGGTTGGGGGCTGCAGCTGGAATTGGTTTCTCTTGTTATGACTCTGCTCAGTGATGGAGTTTGTGTCTACAACACGAATTTGCTCTGTGACTCTGTGTCCGTGCAGCAGCTTTGCAGCTTTCTGATTAAAGGCTGAGAGTTCAAAGGACCATCCCTCCCCTTGTGCCTGTGATTAAAGAGGCTGCCTGCTTCTATTTTGGGATCTGAGCTGCAAGTTTTAATAATGTTATTTTTTCTTTGGATGCCTAATAAGCTGACAGTTGGCCTTCCACCCACGAGGGAGGAAGTGCCATGTGCTGAAGGGGCCAGAAAGCCAGATTGACGTGAGCTGACCCTGTCCCCCAACCCCCTTGCAGATTACACCGTTGGGAAGAAAAGTGCCAAAGCTGTGGAGAAATCTGCTCCAGCCCCGCTGGCTCCAGCCACCGATCCCTCGGGCCGGACATCTCAGGGTGGGCATCAGCAGCACTCCTCTCCCTGCCAGCACCGAGGTCAGGAGATCCAGGGACAATCCCATCTCTCTCTTGCCCTCGCAGGTGATGTGGACAAAGCTGTCACAGAGCTGATCATCGATTTTGATGCGAACCCCGAAGAGGAGAGCCCGTATGAGGCTTTGTACAACGCCACCTCCTGCCACTCCCTGGACAGCCTGGCCAGCGGGAGGTCGTCCGACCGGGACTCTGGGAATAAGGAAGCTGAACCCGGTGGCCTCAAAGCAGCTGCAGTCAGGCCTGTACGTAGCTCAGCCCTGCTTGCCCTGGAGGCACAGGGGGCTGACCTGCAGGGTTGGGTTTTGCAGCAGGCTGCCCAAGCTTGAGGGAATCTTTAAATCCTTCCCTGACGTTGATGAGAGCAGGCAGGTGTCTCTCCTTCCCTGGCCTGTTCACTGGCATTGCCTAAAAGCAGCCACTTCTTGGTTTCACCTTGTGTTGCATCCTTCTGTTTTCTGGCAGTGCTCTGGTGCCAGTGAATCTTGGGCTGTCAGAAGGGCTGACTTCTTGTCCTGAAAAAAGTTCTGGAGACTTGTGTGGAGCATCTTCTCATGGCTCACTGCTTTAGCAAAGCTGAAGCTATCAGGAAATTATCTGTAATAACCTGTTGGAAACTAGTTGGCAGTGGAAGGGGTTTTTTTTTGTGTATTACTTGCAGAGCTCTGTAGAGGGTACTCCAGGCTTTGCAAAGCAGCACAGAGCTCCTGGAACTGTCCCCAGAGAAGTCTTCCTCACCTTCTGTCGGCTGCATCTGCTGCCCTGGTAGCAATCAGCAGGAAGGCTGCTGTGGGGCAGATGGGACAGGGCCCTGCAGTGCTGGGTCAGCTTCAGGCTCTGTGTTCTGGTTGGTTTTCCAAAGCCTGCTCTGTGGAGGCGTTTTTGGACAAAAGGCAGAGCAGCAGTGAACAATTAAACTGCTGGGGGCACAGTAACCATGGTTCCCCTCTGTGCAAAGAGGTGCAGCCTTTGGTTTGTGCTGAGAGCAAGCGAATAGAAATGAGAAATAAGCTTTGCATGGTGGACATTTTGGGCAGATCTCTCAGGTGTGCAGTACCAGGCAGTCCTGTTACTGATCAGACCTTGTCATTGTCCTGTGCTGATGGTGTCTGGTGTGAAATGAGCTCAGTCTTGTCACAAGTAAGGAAAGAGGAGAGCTGAACTGCAGTGAAAAGAGAGCAGGGAGAGGGACATGCTCCAGTAGCTGGCTGGAGTTTGGGCAGTGCAGCTCTGCTGCTCCCTTTGCCATTAGGTGGAGCTGTGGCTGGGCAGGAGATGGCCCCGGGATGTGCTCGGGACCAGGCGGCAGCTCCAGCTGCCCAGTTGCAATCCTGGGATATCAGAGGAGAGCAGTACAGCTTAGTTTCTTGATCCCTAGAGTTTTCCACTATAAAAGGTGCCTCTGGCATCAGTTTCACTAAGCCACAAACCCTTTCTTCTGATCAGCTCGTTGCTCACTGCCCTGTGTAATGCTGTGGAGATGCAGGTTTGGGTCTGAGTGAGACCAGTGGGACCAGATCGGTGTCCTGAGGAAGAGGAGGAGCAAAGGCAGCAGCCATTGCCCAGATCTGTGCTGTGAGGGCTGAACTTCTCCTCCATCCAGATTCATTTGAAGAGGTCTTGCTGCATCCACAGCAGTGGGGACATAGAGCTGGGGGGGCAGAAGGGATGAGCTGACAGTGTCTGTCCCACCTGCAGAGAGAACGTCCTCCCCCGCCAGCCAAGCCCCCGCCTGATGAAGAGGAGGAGCAGAATGTGGAGAAGAAGACAGGCCACAGTGCTCCCTGTGAGGTACACGGGGCTTGCTCTGGGTGTTTCATGGGAGAGTGGTTTAAACGTCAGTTTGAATAGTTTGGGAGGAGCCAAGGGTGCTGTTACCTCCTGTGCTCGTTGGGCTGTGAATGTGAAGTATTCCCTCCCTCAGCATTGCTGCTGTCCCTTACCATGGGAACTTCCTTTGTCCGGTTCTTCCAGGGCACCTCAGAGTTGACCTTCAGCCTTACTTTCCTATTCTTGGCTGAGAATTCCCCTAGGAAGAGATTTTTCTGACCCACGTTGCGATGTGGACCGTTGCCCTCTAGTACTGATCCCACCACAGGCATCTTCAGTTGGACTGAAGCACAGAGGGGCTGTGAGTTCCTGCTTCCTCTGAGCTCCCAGCTGTGCAGGAGCTGCACGGGCTTGTGGGTCCCACTGACATCAGGGATCAGGGGCTTGAATTCAGCTGAGGATCTGGCCCAGCACATGTTAAAGCTGCCTTCTGCAGGGGTCAGTGCATGCGAGCTGTGTTCTGATGGAACTCAAGCTCTCCCGTTTCATGTTGTTGCTGCTGGGGCTTCCTGTTGCTCATCTTGCTCACCTGCTGTGATGTAAAGACTCCTCAGGAGACACGGCTGTGGGAAACCACAAGTGTGCCTTGGCAGCTTCTGCTGACACCCAGGAAAACCTTCAAAGCAAATCCAGATCCTGTGGGTTTCTGTGCTCTCCCGAAGGCAGTGGGTTGTGTGTGAAGCTCGTGGAGCGTGTGCCACCTCTGCTGTCAGAGCAGGCTCTGCTGCTCTGCTTCTGCAGGTGCTTTCTTTGAGTGTGCTGATCTGCTGGAGTTGTGCAGGGCATAAATGAGCTCTGTTTTCTGGAGAGTGTCAAACCCACATGAGGCACAGGTGAACACGGCCTGCTGCAGTAGAACTGACTGCAGAGAGGGAGCAAACTCCGAGCTGGGTGTGAACAGGGAAACTGGGATGTGACATTGTGGACTGATCAAATGCAGGGGGTGGTAACCAGTCCTGTGCCTGGCTCTGGCAGAGGAGAGCTGGGCATCAGGTCACGGAGTAGTTGGGAAGCAGAACTTGTTTATGACAATAAACACGCGGGAGGGAAACGTGCCCTGACCGTTCCTGCTGAGCTTTCTTGCCATGTTTAATTACCAAACACCTGCTGTGTTGTCCTGCCTTTAATGGCTTTGGAAGCACAGTCCATTAAAGGGAATCTTGCTGGCAAATGGCAGAGTGACTCGCTGGGGAGACCTTGATTTGTGACCAACTTCAGTGACAAAACTTACAGGCAGCGTGTGGCTGCATGGAAATGACCTTTTGGACACACTGATGAGGAGTTTGGGGCTGATCCTTTTACTTTGCTTGTTCCTCCTGGCCTGCTCTTGCTTTTCTGACTCTTGCCCATCTTTTATCACCTCTCCCTGGGCCAGGCAGGTGTGCACACGCTCCAGGAATGCTGTAAACATTCTGCTGCAGCATCCCAGTCTGCCACCCTCTAGCCCTACTCTCCCACTGGAGCCAGGACACTCAGTCTTTGAATATTCTGGGGTTGGGCCAAACTCTAGTTTTCCAAAGTAGTCTTTTTATTCCTTGCCAAGCTGGGGCTATCAGTCAAAACAGATGAGCGTAAACAAGAAACTTCACTTTCATCACGGAAAAGCATTGGTACAAACAGGCGAAGGAGCTGATTGTTTGGAGGTGCTTGAGTGGTGCCTTTCACTATCTGCAGAAACCTTCTGGGTTTGGAGCTGAGTAAGAGGCTGCACTGTCAAATTAAACTTCAGTTCCAGTTGTTTACTGCTTGTGTCCAGAAGGGAAGTGCAGATCAAGGACAAGGCGCCGCGTTGGCTCCAGGAGTTTGGTCTGCAGCTCTGGGGAGGGAGAAGAGAGGAAGAGATGAGTTACCCTTTAAAAAGTCTTTCAAAGTCTTCTGCTGTGGATTAAGTACACCTTAAAGAGCATCCTCATTATTCACAGCATCTTATTTTTGGGCTTTGCTAGCAATGAACATTTATACCTGCAAACAACACAGCCGAAGAACTAAAAGCTGAATTGGAAGAAAGCTTTACTTGAGGGTGCTGCTCCTGGTCACAAAGCCCACAGAGCAAGCAGGGTTCTGCAGCAATGGTCTTCATTTTGAGTGAATTTGAACCTGGAACGCTGTTCAGAGCTTGGAAGGATGAAAGATGGAGAAAATCAAGTGTCACCAGGCCTGTGGAAGTTCAGAGTAGAAGCTGGGAACTGTGTGCTGCTGGAGAGCTTCTGCCTTTGGTGCATTTAAAGAGGACAGCACAGGAATCATCATCCACAGGAAAGTCAGGAGAGCACAGAGCCTGGCTGAAGGTCCAGGCTGCTGCTGTGCTAACAGGCTGCTGCTGGGCAGGATTTTTCCAAGATCACTGTCAAGAACCTCTTACCTGCTGTTCTGGTCTGACGGTTTTGTGCCACCATCTGGTCAGAATTTTTCCCTAATTTGCTCATTATGAGCTCCTTCACCTGGCAAGGAGCATGCCTGCCTGGCAGCTCCTGCTCAAAGCAGATAGAATAAATAAATATTTCCCATGCCAGACATGGCCCATTTCCTCCTTTTGGGAAAGTCACATTAAAAGCCAGGTGGGTTCGTGCAGAACAGCACATGGATGTCAGAATCCTCTGTGCTGCTGACTCTTGGGTGCCTCTCCAAGACTCCTTTAAGCTTCCAGAGCTCCTGGCTGGGTTGCAGTCAGGTAGGCACCAGTTTGCCCTTGGAGCAGCTCTGGTGCTTTCACTCTGGGAGAAGCAGGAGCTGTGCTCTGCTGCTGAGGCAGAGGCAGTCCAGGGGTCTGAGCAGTAGGAGCCCTCCCCGGGGGCACGTTTTGTTCAGACCTGCTGTTCCCTGTCCTGGCAGCAGGTAGGGATTGTTTGCTTTCTGCCTTGGCTTTGTCCCACTGTGGTTGGGGAGAGTCACACACGGGGTCACAGAGTGGTTTGGGCTGGAAGGAGCCTTAAAGATGATCTAGTCCCAAGCCCTTGTCATGGGCTGGGACACCTTCCACTCAACCAGGTTCCTCCAAGCCCCATCCAACCTGGCCTTGAACACTTCCAGGGCATTCACAATTTTCTCTCACTCCATGCCCTTCCCCAGCTCTCTTGGAGCCTCTTAGGGTGCATTCCTGGGTCATGTTGAGCTCTTGGGACAGAATTGCATCAATTTGCCAGGGTCTGGCCAGGAGATGGTGCTGAAAGGCAGCTGGCTGTGCTGGCAGGGTGCCCTGGTGGCCAGTTTAGCCCCTTCAGCACTGGGATGGCACACGAGGGTACCCAGCGCATCCTTGGCATCGGTGCAGCCCAGCACGTGCCAGTGCAGCACGACTTGTCTGGATCCTGCACCAAAACCTCATCCCTGCACATGGCTGGTGGCTTTCCAGAACAGCTTGGGAAGAGTCTGCCAGGGTTACAAACCAGCTCTAAGTAGAGGCTTTGGGGGATTTAAATGAGCACAATCACTGCTGCACATCCTGAAGTTAAACTGAGTTCATACAGTGCTGCCTGAGGACTCTTTAGCTCTGAATATGCCATACATCCTGAGGTCAGAAATGCAGATCTGAGATGCCTGAGAGGGTGGCATGGATTTGGGCTTTTGTTCTTTTCAGCCCTGTCCTAATAGGGCCGGCAGCTAAAAAGTGAATGACTGTGCAAATTCCAGTAGCAGCAGCGGGTCTGAGATGGGATGAGCAGGAATAACGCTCTCAGCTCTTTTCCCCCTCCAGGCTGTCTGCAGCCCTTGCTCAGTCGGTCAGTGCTGGAAAGCTATCAGCAGCCTGAAATACTAAAAATTAAAGGGGTTTGGGTGGGGTTGTTTTGAGGGGGTTAAAAAAACCCGAAGGGGAGTATTCCATTTTGGCTCACGCTCCGCAGCGGAGGTGTTGCCTCTGCCAGTTCTTTGCTTAACCCCTGGCATAGAGGCTGTGGGGTTTATGCTGGGACAAAGCATTGCTTTGCAGAGCACCACATTGTGCTGTTCTTCATTAGGCCTCTGCTGCCCGGGGGAAGAGCAGGGGAAGTGGAGCTGAGGAAGAGGAACACCCCTACGAGCTGTTGCTTACAGCAGAAACTAAAAAGCCGGTTGCAGTGGACAGGAAAACAAAAGGTGAGTGACCATCCAAAAAGCAGAGCTGTTTGCTTGCATGTGCTTCAGGAAGACATGAGGGCAGAGGGCAAGTGGAACAATGAAAGTCTCTGCTGGGTGGGGGCTGGAGGGTGATTGTTGTGTTTCCTGGTAATCTCTCTGTCAAGGGGAGCTCTGAGCGTTCCTGTACAGAGTGTACACAGAGGAAGGGCAGCTCCACTGTAGGACGGTTCAGAGATTGCAAGGATCTGCTCTGTGACCTCAGAAAAGCCCAAATCTCATGCCTGGGCAAGCAAAGGCAGAGGGTGAGAGGCTGGAGGCTGTGCCTCTGCCAGGGAAGATGAGCAACACGAGTGTTCCAGTGAGCCGTGTTCTCCATCCAGCTGGCGCTGCAGGTTTCTGCTATCCTGCTGTAAAATCAACATCCTGCTCTGAGTTAGAGCTAATTTGAGATGGAAACTAACAGAGGAGGAAAACAAAAATGTGTAGAGCAAGAACTAGAACTGTCCGAGATCACAGGGTACCCAGGTTGATATTGAGGCAATTTCTGCTCCTCGTGAAGGACCTTTGAGCTTTACAAAGCATCTGGGAACACCTTGTCTCTTGTGTTTGGCTGTTGTTGGCTTTTTGGCTTTTCTTCAACAATAACAACAAAAGATTTGTTTGGAGGGAAAAGATTTCCGCTTTATTCAGACGTCCTGTGCAGGAATTTGGGTGGATTTAATTTGAGTTCTCACACTGGATCCCCTCTCCCTCTGAGGATGGTCAGGGCTAACAAGGACTTGAGGTGATGCCTCATTCACTGCTTTGTCAGACCTGCAGCTTTTTTCCCCTCCTTGCAGCATGATAGCTATCATTGCTGGGGTCCTGCTGCTCTCCTGGCTGCTCCAGGGTGGCACAAGGGGTCATTGTGTTCCCACCAGCACTTGCCAAAGCCCCTCACTGCCAGAGGCAAGTTTTGAGAGCTTTTCAGGTTGGTGCTTTCAGTCTGGGCCAGGAACAGTCCTTGGGCATCAGCCACTGAGGGCGTTCAGGCTTTCCTCAGCGGGCAGCTATTGCTGGTCATTCCAGCTGCTCCACTCCTTCCCCTGGCTGTGCTGTGCAGGCCTGACTGGTAAGAGTGGAGGTCTGTCCTAATTATGTGTCAGCTTAAAATCAAACCTCAGAGTAAGGCAGCTGCCTGTTCTTGATGCAGATCTCTTCCCCTGAACTCCTGAAGACAGGAGAGGTTGCAGGAAGATCTTTATGGATCCTTTTATGGATTCAGAGCACAGTCCCATCTTTTGATGTACAGTTGGAAAGATCAAAGCTGTGACTTCATGGTTTGCACTCCATGGAAAGTGTTGGTAACAAGCCTGGAGCTCTTCCCACTGTTACAGTGAGAGAAATCCAAGGATGCAGTTGAGTTTTTCCTCATTTTTCCTGAGTTTCCCATTCTTTAAATTAAGTCAGCACTGTGGCTGATGGTGGGGGGAGAAGATAAATTTAAGGAGTGGCAGAATTTAACAAGAGTTGAGGGAGAGACCAAAGCCTTGCTTGGGGTGTTGGAGAATTTTCCCACCTCTGGGTCAGAAGAGTCCTGGAGCATCAAAGGCAGCAGCTCAATCCCAAGGCCCAGAAGAGGCTGAAGCATGGCTTTGAACTGCTCCTTGGCCCTCAGTCTGAGGGCCTGGCCTTCTGGATGAGTTCTGGAGCAGCCTTTGGTCAGGAGAGGAGGGCTTGGGTTCCTGTGGCTGTTGGAAGGGCGTTTCAGGGCAGCAGGAAGGCTGGATTTCAGGCATGTGGGTTTAATGGTGCCTTTCATCTGTGATAGCTGCCTTTGTTCCTCTGGCTGCCAGTTGTCCTGTGTCCAGCCAGCAGATGAATGTGGCATTATCCACTGGCTTTGGTGGCCTTTGTGTGTGTTAGAGCAGCTCGCTGTCACATGCTGGAGCTCTGGGAGAAGCTGGCCTCATGTTTTGGGCAGAGTGTCAGAAGTGGTTTGAGCCAAATGCTCTCCCATCCACTTTGGTGTGCAGTCACATGCCTGAAGTCAGGGCACTCAGGCCCTGTAACAGGGTGTGAAATAAGGCAAAAGAGGAGGAATGTGTGTGGAGTGGCCAGGAGGAGGCTTCTCAGCTCCTGCTGCCTCCAGAGAGACCTCATGGAGGGTGAAAAGACTTGAATTTTGACCTGTTGGGCTTCTCAGGAGTCACACCCAGGCGTCGTCAGCAGTGACCAGCTGCAGGTAGGACTGACTTGGTGCCTTCTGGTAGTTTCTACAAACTGATACTTGTTGAGGTTGTTCTGTGCTGCTTCCATAGGAGGTCCAGCTTGAAGTCCTCCCTTTGCCCTTCCTCCTGGTAGAGATTTTCTATGTGGTTACACTGGTTCAGCCAGCACGGTGTGACTGTGCTGCTCACCAGAGAGCTGGAATGAGCCAGCAATAAGGTCAGAACACGCTGCAGAGAGATTGAAAGAAACCCTTTCCTGAGAGCCCTGCAGGCTCCTGCTGTGTGCACCTCAGTGACAAAAAGACTGAGATGCCTTTCTACATTAGTTCTTCTGTCTGCAGCTTTCAGGGCAGGCTCTGAAATGTCTCCTTCAAGATGTTTCTCACAACTTCTGAGCAAGTGCTGTTGCCCTCGCTCCGTCCCTTCCTTCCCTGGCAGCTGCCCTGTGTTTCAGAGTCCCTCTTAGCTCACAGATGAGTGGGTGGCTGGGATTCCTGTCCAACAGGAGCCCTTTTGTGAGGTGCTGGAGCTGGATTTGGAGCACTTTGTTCTGGCTGGACTCAAGTGTTACAGCACGTGGCACAAACTTTGGCCAGCTGCCTCTCTGCCTGCAGCAGAAATGTCACTAAAGGTTCAGCTGGGGCATGGTAGAAATGGTTTCCAAGGAAGGGAAGAGGTTGGGAAGAAAAACTGCAGAAGTTTTTCTTTCCCCACAGGTTTATGTGACTGTCCCATCACTGCTGTCTTGCTCACCTCTCTGTGGCTTTGCATTAGTACCAGTCTGTCCTGTGGATGCAGCACATCTGATCTCCTCTGAGGTTTGTCCTCTGAGGTTTCTCTCCAGAAATGGAGAGTAAGAGCTTTATGCAAAGCACCTGGGTTTAGTGTGGCCTTGTAATGTGGGGTGCTGCTCCTGGTCCCTCTCAGCCAGCACTGGGACCTGCCTCCCCCTTGGCAGCTCCAGTCCCAGAACTGGTGGTTTATGTGCCTGTGCAAGAGTCAACAACTACTTCACTGTCCTGGAATCTGTAACTCATAGGATCCAGGATGAGATAATCCCTCACATCACTCGATCCCAGCGAGGGCTGTGGCTGCTCCTGGCCTTCCTGTGCCTGCGAGAGGGACTCACCATCCTCATCAGGCACGGGGTACCTGGGACCCCCACACAAAGGCAAATGATTAATCCAGCCCTTTCCTGCCCAGTTGTGGTGAGGACAGACCACAAAGCCCAGCGGGTACTGGTGTTTGAAAATCCCCTGGTGAGGCTTGGGGCTGGAAAGGTGCTGGGAGCTGAGTTGGGCTCTCTGCTGCTGCTCACAGGCTGCTTTTAGTTGGAGTAGAACTCACTGTTTTGCTCACGGAAAGGAGGGTTCCTTTGCCTTGGCTTCCCAGAGCTGCTGTCTGCAAAGCAAGCGATTTCCTCTTCAGATCCAAACATCCTCCCTGCACTTCAGAGCCTCATTATCAGAGTGCTTCACTGTATTGTTCCCTTGCAGCATCAGTTTTTAGTTCTCAGCCTGAAGAGTTTCTTCAGCACTAAATGGAAGCAGATAAAATTCACAAGCAATGCTGAGATCCTAGGAAACCAAAGTTAGACTTGTTGCTTGACAAAGTTTTGCTTCTGCAGTTGAAATGCTGTGACAAAGGTGAGTGCATGTTTGTTTGTGTGTGTGTGCACGCTCAGCACTTGGCATCAGTCAATTCTTCATGGTTTATGCAGGACCCTGGTACCTGATATTAAGGTTGCTGGGGCAGGAGTAGCTGGGAACCAGTGTCACGTTTCTGGGGCAGCCAGTGCTCCACCAGCCCTGACCACTCTGTGCTCAGCTCATTGCAAAAGAGACTTTTTACTCGGGCTTTTTTTCCTTGCGTAAACTGTTTATTTCTCTCCCCTGAGCAGGGAGGAGAGGTTAAACTCGGAAGCCACTAGGGAGGGAAGCAGTGGGTTTTTTTGGGAGCGGATTTTGGAACTGGCAGGTCGATTGCAGGCCAGGCGTTTTCCCACCCTGCAGCCCGTGCCAAGAGCCGGGCGCGCGGCTCTAAATAACGCTTTGGCCTTTATGGAAACGGATCAGATGTTCCAGGAGCCTCCGTCTCTGCTGCTCCCACCTCGCTTGCTCTCTCTGCAGGATATAGTTAGCACTTCTCTTGGCCTTATATAGCAAGGCCTGATAGTTAGTGTTAACAGGAATAAAAAACACGGAGAGCTGCCAGATTGCGTAAATCGGGCCAGTGTTTGGAATTTCATAAATGCCATGACTTTGGGTACAAGTTGAGCACGCGGAACAATACGGAACTGTTCTCTCTTTAGATCTCTCCCTCCCTTGCTGAGGGAGAGAGCTGGAATTTTGCTGCTGCTTCTTCCATGTTTTTGATTTCCCCCTCCTCTCTGCTTTCATCCCCTTGAAGACCACAGGAGGAGCAGCGGCGGCCGCAGCCAGGACTCTGCTGAGAGCCAGGACATCCAGGTGCCAGAGCAGTTTTCAGGGTTGCTCCACGGCTCTTCTCCAATCTGTGAAATCAGCGAGGACCCTTTCAGGCTCGCTTCCTCCGAGGAGAAGGGGGACACGGAAGCCACGAGCCACCCCGCTGCTATGCAGCTGGAGGATGCCGAGCTAGCCTCGTCGGGACCAGCGCGCAGCAGCTCCCCGGAGCCCACGCAGACCGCGGTGTACGCCACGGTGCAGCACGTCAGCCGGGCGGATCCCGCGGCCCCGGTCACGCCCCACGTGCCGCAGCACCCCGGCGGTGCCGAGCCAGAGGGGGACAGAGCTGTGGGCAGAGCCCACCCGGGCAGCAAGCCCAAAGCCGAGCTCAAACTCAGCCGCAGCTTGTCCAAGTCGGACTCTGACCTGCTGACCTGCTCCCCGACGGAGGACGATGCCATGGGGAGCCGCAGCGAATCTCTCTCCAACTGCAGCACCGGCAAGAAGCGGCTGGAGAAGTCCCCGTCCTTCGCTTCGGAGTGGGACGAGGTAAGGCTGAGCTTGCTAAAGAGCCTCTGCGCCAGGAACGAGTGTGCAGCAGGAGCTCCCCTCTGCCATGCTGCCCTCAGGGGTCCTGGGTGGGTTCCCTTGCTTCCGCTAGCTCACAAGGCATTAACGGGCACACGCTCACCTGGGAGTCTGCAAGGTGTTAAATGCCAAAAGATAAAGTTCATTGGAGTGGGGGAGTAGCAGAATTGCAAGCAGTTTCATAGTTTTTTGCTCAAATGCAGGGCTTGGTTTCTTTTAGGCAAGCCAGATAGGTTTTCACATCCCCAAAATGAGAAAGACTTGATAACAACGCCCTTCACCAACCTTTCTCCTGGTTTCCTCCTTCCAGCTCTTCCCTGTTGACTATCCCAGTGTCTTGGAAGTGTTGTGTTGCTGGGTCCCTGCTGCTGGGGAGTGTGAGCAGTGCCCAGGGGTTCACGGGGATGGAAGGAAGACAGCAGTTAGGCTGGTTTGTGTATTTGATAGCTCCTGCTCTCCTCCTCACAGGCTCATTTCAGCAGCTGGTTAGCAGTCACTTTATTATCATATCGGACGCCCACGGACAGTTAAATATTTCATGCTCAGAAAGTTGGCCCTGGAGAGCCACTGGGGCAAGATTAAGTGTCCCTCTGAAATTCAGCACCGCAGCATTACTGAAACATTCTTTGGGGATGATTCTGTGCTGGGAGAAGTGGGGCTGCAGAAGAGATAAGCTCGGATGAACCACTCTTTGTACTCTGAAAAGGAACTACAAGCCCTGGCGTGGTGCTGGGGGTGTGGAGCCGCGTGTGCCGGGCGTGGAAGCCCGGGGGAGGGTTGTGCCCCTGCACTGGCTGATGCTCAGCTGCCTCTCCAGCCCTAACTCAGAGAGAAAATTATCATCTGGGGAAGAGGGAGGTGTTCAGAGATGCTAAAAGCAACGTGAGAATCCATCCCTCAGTCCGTTCTCTCCCTCCCCCTCCCTCCCTGCCGGGTCTCAGGGTTGCCAAATAGATATTTTCCTCTGCAGCTGCTTGGGCTGGAGAGGCTTTGCTGTTAATTGCCCAGGTCAGTTGTACCATGGCTTAGGGAAAGGCTCTGCAGCAGAAGGTTCTTTGGAAGGGCTGGATAATTCCCTGTGCTTTTATTTGAGCTGTTTGCAGCAGACACTGAAAGGGCAGAAGCCTTTGGCACGAGTGCATTGGTAGCAGAGGTCAAGTGCTGGGCTGCCTGCGCTGCCTGTGCTTCCTCTGCTCAGATGAACCCTCAGAGCTGCTTCCTCCTGCCTGTAAACAAATCCCTCATTTCCCCTGAGGCAGCCGGACAAGCCCCAGGAGAGGAATCTGCTTTTCCTTCCTCTCGTGTTTAGGTGAGGAAATCACAGAAAGAATGTGAAAAATTCACATCTGTCTGCAGTGGGGCAGGTCTCACTTTTAAAAAAGTCTGGCTGGTCATAATGGCATCAGTGAGATTTACACATAAATGTAATTCTGTGGCTGTGTGTCAAATTAGTTCCCTGGACGGGATCATGCAGCTGCTCAGAATTGGATGCAACTTGCAGCCTCTGCATTTACCAGGGCAATATAAACCTTGTTGAGCCACCCCTGTTAGCAGTGGTTTGGCTTTCCCTCTGTGCTGAGGGGAAACCATGGCAGATTTATATTATTCTGTTCATTTTAATGGCCTTTATGCAGGTGACTGAGGAGGGAAGTGCTGCGTGTGCAGCTCTCCCAGCTGTACCCAGCGAGCTGAGGACTCTGCCTGCTGGCCTGGCCAGCAGTGGCTGTGTCTGTGCAGGGCACAGGGGCTTGGGGAGGGCTCTGGGGTGTCCCTGGGCAGATGAGACCTGCAGCAGAGCCTGAGCTGACCCTGCTCTGGGCTCTGGTGGCTGACTGGGGACAGCAGAAAATCTGCTGCTTGTGAGCAAAGGGTCACGTCCTCGCCCTGGCCGAGCGCTGCCAATGCCCTTTGTTGGAAGTGGAAGGTGGTGCTGGCTTTGCCAAAAGGGTGGGATGGGGAAGGAATTATTCACTTGGCAAAGCTCATCCCTGTTCCCAGTTGCAGCTCCCCTGTGCCAAGGATCTGGCCCAGAGTGTTGCTTTGTGCTCTGTGCTGTCCAGGAGCCCTTCAGCCCGTGTCCCATCTGCTCCTGACCCCCTGCTCCCTGCTGGCGGGGGGAATGCACGTGTGCTGCCCCTGCAGCTCTGTCAGGTGGGATTTCTGTGTCAGCAAGGCAGAGAAACTCTCACATCCAACATCCAGGTATTGCCCGGGGGGGTGAGCAGTGAAAATGCTCAGTCCTGCTCTGGTGGGAAGCAGGGTGAGGGCAGGGAGGCATCTGAGGATAGAGCTCTCAGTCAGCATAAATGTTTGAATCCTTCCAAACCTGTCTTGGGCTGAAGTGATGGATTTGGGTTTCATCATGAGTATTGAGCAGACAGGGATGAGTGGGGCAGCAGCAGCTCATGGGGGGTTGGTACAGAATAACCTGTATTTGCATCTCTGAGGGAGGGGGCTCTGGCCCCCAGCCCCCTTTTCAGGGCAGATTAACCTGCTTCTGCTCTGCCTTCCTGCTCTGTAGAGCAGCTCCAGACCTGCCCTTCAGCCTGCTTCATGCTCCAGGTCTGAGCAGGGATGTCTGCAGTCAAGGCCTGGGGCTGCTCTTCTGCCTCTTAGGTGCTGGTAAGAAAAACGATCTGTTAAATGATCAGGGGCAAAGAACAAGGAAGGCTGCTGGGAATTAGCCTCAGACCTGGCTCCTGACATCCTCCACTTCCAGCTGCCTGCTGTCAAGTCATCTGTTCCAATGCTGAATTTGAATTTTGGAGCTTCTGGTACCCATCTCACAAAATGAGGTTGTAGTTCTGTGTTCTGACCTAAGTCCTCCTAAGAAGAGATTAAACACCCTTCAAAAAAATTTAGGGAACTGAATAAAACATGCACATCACTTTAGGTTTTTTTTTTAGAAAAAAGGAGGTGCACAGTCCACCCCTTTTTTTTTTTTTTTCTCCTAAGTGAGTAAGTTGGAGAGCTGATGAATATTTTGTAGCTAATTATGGCACTGGACATTCATCTCTGATGACTAAGTGCAGTGGTGCTCCGTGTCTCCTGTGAAAGGAATGCTTTGCAAAGGCAGTAACCATGGATGTGGTGTTTCACCAGTTCCTGACCCGTTTTGGGGCTGTTGATGTCCCCTAAGGGTGGATGCCAGGAGCAGATGGCACTGTCTGTGGTGCATTCCACCTCAGGCTTGGAGCTGGGAAGCAACATCATGGAGGTTTTGGGTGCTGTGGGTGAGTGCTTTAAACCTTGTCTGGACTGTTGGGTGCTGCAGTAGCCTGTGGAATCAGTGTCTTGATTACAGGCTCACTGTGGAGGATTAACAACATTTGCATTGAAATGTGAAACTTTCTGGAAAGCTTTTGATGCAAAACCTGCCACTGCCTTAAAAACACCCAGGAGTTGAAATTCAGAGCTGCCAGCCAGCACCCTTGAAAGAAAATGCAAATATTCCCCTTGTTACTCAGGAAGAGCTGCTGGGTTTGTGCCTGGTGAAATTGCATGGTGTTAAAAAGCTCAGGCTCAGCCTCTGCCTCCCAAAATCTTTCATTTATTCTCTTGCTTCAGGTGTTCAAACCTCAGCTTGCCCTGGGCTTGGCTGGTGGGACCAGGCAGGGGGGCTTCAATTGTCCCTGAGTGTCCCCTGCCCTCAGCTCACATTCCAGTTCCCCCTTTGCCTGCAATAGCTGTAATTCACTTTTGTCTAGGGCAGAAGCAGTAGTGGGGTCAGTATTTTTGGTTTTGATTCTGCTAAACAAGCGTGGCCAGCAGGGTCTTAATCAGCTTAATTATTGGGCTGATTATTCTATTGTCTCCAGATCCCAATGCTTCCTCCTGGTTTTCCTGTGCTAAGGTCAGGAATTCTTACATCATCCCTCGTGTCCAATCTCTTCTCTTTGCCCCCAGTGGTGAGACTTCCTCCAGCCTGATGAACTTTTTGAAGTGAAAGCTTTTGTGTTTGCACCATTTTTAAATGTGCTGCGGAGGCCCAGCCTGTTGGAATCGTGAGCCAACGTGGAACTGAGCCAATCCAAGCCAGTGTCAGACAATTTACTGGTTTTACAGGAAAACCTGTGTGCTGGAAGGCCAATGTAAAGAGCAGGCACGCTTTGTTCCAGCAGCCAGGCTGGACGCTGCAGGGCTGATCTTTGCCAGTACAGCAGCTCCATCCACCTGTGTGTGATCCTGGGAGCTTCTCAAGTGTGTGAACTCAGTATTCGTGAATCAGAAGCTTTGATTCTTGTGTCAGTGATGGGTGCTGTGACGGATGTTTTGGTTATGTAACAGCCTTGTGATCACTGGCGTTTTGGGGACGGTTTTGTTTTTCAGGAGCAGAAATGTCCGGCCGCAGTGTCCTTGCTAAATCCAGCCCTTCATTATGTTCTCTTCCGCTTTACGTCGCATCTTCCAGCCCTTCTGAAGCTTTTCTTTTAAAAAAAGTCTTTAAATCTCTCTTTCCAGCCTGGAGCAGCTTCACTGCTCTGTCCCACAGGCCAGAGCCAGCCTTGCTTGAGAGCCCTATGTGCTTTGGGGTTTGTGTTGGGATGCAGGAATATGGAAAGACAGTGAATTCATTCAGGCCTTTCTGGGGGGTTTGCCTGCTTTATTGTGACTCAGAGTAGCCTTTGTCCAGTTGTTTCCCTGCTGTAGGCAGATGTGTTGCTACATTTGGCCATTCTCTTTATCACGTCAGTGTTGGATTTTACTGTTTGTCAGAACAATATTGATATTTGGAGGGCTGTGATACTGCAGATCCATCCCACACTGTTGTGAAATTCAAGTTTATACTGTGAGTTCCTTTCGGTACGTGTTTGGATTTGTAACTTTGGGATTTGTACAAAAACACAGGCTGGAGAGTGGCGTGAAGCAACAGGCCCTGGTCCCCATCCAAATGAATTTCTCAGAGACCATATTAAGCCAGAAAATGTGTTTGCCTTTATCACTGGTGAACAGTTGCAGAGTGATTTGAAATAAATTCAGCAAGTCTCTGTGCTGTGGAAGGCTGCTGGGGGAGGATGGAGCACACAGCTCTGGGTTGGAGTGCTCCAATGTGCCGTGAACAACTGGCTGGTGCAGTTTAGCTTTGAATTAATAAATGGAGCATTATGTTTTCCAGGCCTCTGGTGTTTGTTATGCCGAGTTCATACAGGCTGGTGTCTTCTGGAGACATGGAATATATTGAGCAGTGAAATATGAGCCACGTGCTCCATGGGATGGCAATGGGAGAGCAGAAGCTGAAGCACCATAAACTGTACCAGAAGTGGTTTATGGGCTGTCACCAACCTAGAAATGAGATTCAAGGCCCAAATCCAAGTTTTGCAGGTCTGTACCTGTGTTAAGGAGTCAGCAGGTATCATCCCAGATCCCGCTCTTGCTCCATCCCTTTCAGACATGCTGGTGGATGCTGCAATCCTGCTGCTCTTCTGCTCCAGGATGTATCCCAGCTGAGTCTGAGCAGCCTCCCTTCCTCCTTCAGGGGTGCAGTATCAGTCAGTGATGTGAGGTTTGCTGTGGTATTGGTACAGAAGGGAAATGTCAGTGATCCTGTGCTGCCCCAGCATCATCTGTCAGCCTCACGTGCCCGTAGTTGTCCCCTGAAGTTTAGAGCTGGGCTGTGAGGGGGGTGCTCACATCATCACTGGGGGGTTTGCTGTGCTCAGGGGCTGCTCACATCATCACTGGGGGCTTTGTTGTGCTCACAGGGGTTTGAAACTGTAGAAGCAGCTTGTTTGGGGGTTGATTTTTTTTAAAAAATCAAATCTGCCCCATCCCCCAGCTGTTAAAGCTTGGAAGTAATGAAGTCTTAACTCCTGACGCTCTCCTGGAATTGCAGAAATTTAAAAGACTGATAACCTTTCCACCCAACTTTGTAAGTAGCTTTTGAGACTGAAATCTGCTGCTGGAGCTGCTCTTGTCTGCTGAGCCTGAGCCCCAGGCAGGTTTGTACAGTAGGTTATGAACCCTCAGTAATAAGGATTTATAATGGCAATCCTGCTATATTCTTAATTATACTCCTGCTGCAGGGTGTCATTACAGTGCACTAATGCCCTCCATATGGCAGATAGTGTGTGCTTGGCTCTGTGTGGCTTTATTTAATTACAGACCTTTATTTGAGTAACTTCACTGCCCAGTCTGAGGCCTGTGCAGGTGCACTGCAGGTCCTCTTCTGGTGCTCAGCAATCACTGGTGATTTTTAAGCTGATTTTTAAGTTTGGGAAGGGGCCACAGAGGAAGCAGAAGACATTGACCCACACAAGGTGGAGAGGCCCTTGCACAAGGTGCCCATGGAAGCTGTGGCTGCCCCATCCCTGGAAGTGTCCCAGGCCAGGCTGGACAGGGCTGGGAGCATCCTGGCATGGTGGAAGGTGCCCCTGCCATGGCAGTGAGTGGGACTGGATGAGCTTTAAGGTTCCTTCCAGCTCAAAGTGTGTGAGGATTCTGTGATTTTAGTTCTCTCAGGGTGACCTTGCTGTGTCCTTGGCAGCCTCTGATGCTGCGTGCAGAGACTGAGAACAAACTTCTGCATTTGCATTGGTGGCGACTGCAAGGTGAGGTTTTATGAATCCCCTTTCAGAAAGCTCCAGGAGCACCAAGATGCCTCCAAGACTGGCTGAGTGTCACCCTGACAGAGTGAGGGTCAGTCTGGTGCTGTCCAAATGAGGCTCCTACCCTGTGTGTGGGCAGACAGCCTGTGCTGTGTGAAGCTCTTTATTCTGGAGACAAAAGCACTGGGGCTGGTTTAATGGCCCTCAGTCTTTCTCAGTGGATTTTTTTGGCTTCAAACTTCAGCAGTGGCTGAGGAGGAGAAGCTGGAGAGATCAGCATGGGCACCATGGCTTGGCATCCATCGGGGCAGGGTGTGGAATGGGGCTGGCAGAGCCTCTGCAGGGCACTGGGTGCCCTCGGGGACAGGGGGGTCACTGCCCTCTACACAGGTGTGTGACCTGTCCACCTCTGTGTCCCTGCTGCTCCTGCAGGCTGGGATCAGAGGAGAGGAGACATCCTGCCCGTGTAAGGAGCCACTGGCTGTTCCTGCACGAGCACTGTGAGGTGGGGAATTACTGTGCAGGACTCTGGTGTGGAAACGCCTCCTGTCCTGCAGCAGGACACACCTTGGCATGCCACGAGGCTGGCTTGGCCTCGCTGGCCCTCTGCAAACAAGTGCAAGCTCTTCCTCTGTTAGCAGAACTCTGCTCTGGAGGGTTTGTTTTGAGTCAGGCTGTTTTGGAGCCACTGGCCAGTTGCTATGTTCCCTGCCTGCCTGGAAGAGCTCAGCCCTGGCCGGACTCTCAGCCACACCCAGCTCCTTTTTTTGGGGCATTTGTGTCTTTTCACCAAATGTAGGCAAATGTGAGAGTAAATCCAAGAGCTCCAATCCTGGTAGCTGCTCCACAGCTCCTTCCAGGCACATTCCTGCTGTGGGGTTAATGAGGGACACTCTCCTCCTCCCCGGGTACTTCAGCTGTGCAGGAGTTCCTCCTTCCCTGGTGGGGTTTGAGGGCTCCCTGGCTCACCCTCACTGTCCCACGGGGAGCCAGCTGCCCCTCTGCATTAAGGATAACAGGTATGGTTGTGTTCATTTAGAAGGCAGAAGCATTTTATGGTTTTATTTCTGTGGCTGTAAAACAAATAAGCCATAAAATCCCCACCCCAAACCGACCCCACAGCACAACCAGAGATGGGCACTCGGTGCTTCAGTGGAAAAATACAGGTTAAGCCAAAACAAATCAGAACTGTGTGTTCAGGCTACAACTAAGTCTGAGCTGCAGCACTATATTTAAACACGGTATTTTTGTATTTTAATAATTAACCAGTGGGAAAGCACAGCCTAAAAAGCTGTAGTGTAGGCTATTTTCAAGGTATCTTCAGCCCCATGTCCATGCTGGAGTGAGAAAAGGCTGCAGAGGATAGGGATGCTCTAAAGCAGTGGTTCCCTCTCCAGGTTTGTCCTTCCCCTCACACTTGTCTTTGCAGCCTCCTAACAGTTAAATCCAGCTGGTCAGCCATGAACCCGTGTTTGAAGTGGTGTGTGAGTCTGTTTGAGGTGTTTGCTTCTCGTGCAGAGCCAGGGGCAGGGAAGGATTTCCCTCTGCAGTCGTGGTAATAGCTGGGACTGTGCCTGGCTGTGACCAGCACTTGGCAAAGGAGGGCTGGGAAAGGTAATCCTCTGCCACGTGATTGTTTCATTTCCATTCAGATTTATATAGCACGAGGCAATTCTCTGCTTTTGAGGAAAAGGTCGTGGGTGTTGCAGTGCTTCAGAGGCACCTGCAAGTCCTCAAGGCAGTGCTGGGACTGCAGAGCTGGCAGTGCTGGGGGCTGAGCCTGGACAGCATCAAGCCTCTCTCAGATTAGGGAGGGCAGCACGATGGAAACAAAGGAACTTGGCCTCAGAGTTAATTTGCAATTTGAATCCAGCTGGAGATTCCCAGACAAGGTACAAGAGCAACTCCAGCTCAGAGATGCACCTTGTCCTGGAACTGATGGACACCAATCTGCAAAGTTTAATGTCCTTAAACTTCTGGAGCTTCTGATTGTTTTCCCAGGCTGATTTTCAAACCCAACCCAGTAAATGGGTGTTAATTGTATTTCCAGCCCTGTAGAGGTGCTCATCCTCATGTCTTTCCAGGGGCAGAGGACCTTCATCCATCCTTAAAAGCTCTGTTCCAGCTGCCAGCACTGCCTGGTCCCTGGTGAGATTTAACCCTGCAAGTGCAGTGCCTGCTGCTCCCTGCAGGAGGAGAGGCTTCCTGGAGATCTGCCTTGGAAGAGCTTTTTTTTTGTCTCACCAAAACCCCTCTCTGGTGGAGCTCAGCTCCAAGCTGCCCCTGAGGGTGCATGGCAGTCAGATCCAGCCTCTTGCAGCATCCCCAGGAGCTCCTCACAGCAGTGGGGAGTCGTGCAGCTGCACCCAACACAGCATCACACTGGGAGGCAGGCAGGGCAGAGGCAGCCGGGGTGAAATCCAGGGCAACTTGGACTCCTTCCCCAAGTATGTCCTTAAATGACCAGGAGAAAAAGAGTTGAGTAAGAGTTGAGGTTTATTCCCCCACTCTGTGGCCAGTCACTTTGCATTCAGCAGCAGCCACTCAGAAGTGCCTCGCAGGGGTGTTTACTTGGGAGATTTCCTTTTGGGAGTTTTACTGCAGGCATTTTTTTCTTTTCTTTTTTTTTAATTTCATTTTCTGCTCAGTTATAAACTGAAGTCTGGGGTAGGCAACCAGCCCTGAGCCCCTCAAGTGTGTTCTCTTTGGGCAGCAGTGGAGTTCAGTGCTGAGCATTGAAGGGTCTGAACTGACCAGCTGAGCTGCAGTTTGTCAAGGCTTTCCTCCTGCAAACTAACCTGGGAATTGTCAGTTCTCCCTCTGCACCACTGCATTGGAAGCCTCAGTTTACAAGTTCTGCTCAAGAATTGCTTGAAAAGTTTCTCTTCTCATTTAAGGAAGTCTCCTGAAAGTTCACTGGGAATTGCAACCTGCATTAACTTATTCTTTTGTGTGTGTGGCAAATGCAGCCATTTCTGTGCAGCTCTTAAGAGGACTCAGACCCACTCCAGCAGAGTTTGTACCTTTTCTTCCTCACTGCCTGAGGTTTGTGTGGAGCTGTAGACTGTGAGAGGTCAGAGGTGGAGCTGGTGGAGCTGTTGGAGCTGTCTCCTGCTCTCTCTCCCGGGTCCTTCAGGCATGTGCCCCCTGATGCTGTTATCCCACACAATCCGTTTTCAAAACCTTTGGAAGCACCTACTCCATGCATAGCATTGGGGAATGTGGTGGTTTCAAAAATAAATCAAGCCTAAACAAAAATGCCCAACAAACCAGAGTGTGGGGAAGCCACCGAGCTCCCAGTCTGCTTGCTGGGGAAGGAGGGGGTGACAGCATTGCTGCAGCTTCACTGCTGGTGATGGGGGCCGTGTGCTCCTACGGGGTGAGGGAGGAGTTTGGGGCTCCTTCCTCACCCCCAGGCTCTGCTCCAGAGGGATGCTTTTGTTGAAGCTTTTTATTTCCAGGCACTGGCAAGTTGTGGAAGGGAAGGCTCTGCAGAGCCTCAACCTCTCCATATCCCTTGGGAGCCGTCCATCCCAACAAAGACCTACCCAGGCAAGGTGCTCAGGGTGCCTCTTCTAGTTCAGAGATACCTTAACATCTTTTCCTGGATTTCTTCAGCTGTCACGTGGGAGGTGAAATCCTGAGCTGCTTTTACCTTTTCCTGAAGCTTTATTAATAATGCAACACATGCTGGTTTTTTTTATTTCCAGATTGAAAAGATCATGAGTTCCATCGGCGAAGGCATTGACTTTTCCCAGGAGCAGCACAGGATCTCAGGTAGTGTACCCAGCATGTGTCTGTCTGTCCTGGCTGTGCTCTGCACACAAACAAGGTGCTGGCTCCTGTGTGTGGATGTCTTTAACCTGCTTTGGCTCTGGGAGGGAGAGGAGTGCTCTGGCCCAGGAGGAGCAGACCTGGCTTCCCACATGATGCTCAGTGCTGCTGCCAGCAGTTTAAATTCTACACTCCTTGGGAAGATTCCTTTAATTTTACAGGATGCAGCCGCAGGATTTTCCTCCCAGCTCTTTCCCTGAGGGCAGCAGCTGTGCTGAGCAGGGCTGGATGGTGCCAGTGGTGGGGCAGTGTGGGTGCCATGGTGGCCGTGCCCTTTGCATGTGCCTGATCTGCCGGGTGCCTCGGGGAGGGTGATCCTGGGCATTTCTAAGTGCACCTGCAGGCACCCACTGAACAAGGCTCTTGGGCAACCCTTAAAATGTGAATTCCCTTCTTGTGAGCAAAAGCAGAGCTCAAGCTTGCTGGAGAGCTGCCACCACAGGGGATTCTGTCCTTTTAAATCCTTCACCTCCAGCCTGCTGCAGCAGAACAGCCCTGGCTCTGGATGGGCAGCAGCTCCTCCTGATGAGATGCTAATGCAGATCCGCTCACGCAGCTCGCACGGGCTGTGACAGAGCTCACCTCATATCCATTTGTCACTCAGGTTTTTGCTTAGGTGAGGAGGAACCCACTGTTCCCAGTGGGAGTTCAGCCTGATTCAGGCTCTGCATTCCAGGATCAGATGGCTTTGCAGAGGAGTTGAAGCTCTGTGTGGGTTTGCTCCCTGCTCTGACAGCCCTCCCCGCACCAGTTCAGGCTGTGATGGATCAATAGCAGCAGGAAAAGGTCTGACATGGAGGAGAGAGGCAGAGCCAGGGCTCCTGCAGAGCTGTGCAGGGAGTGCTCAGCAAAGTGGATGCCCTGGAGCAGCCCTGTCCTGGAGCCGGGGGTTTCTGTGCTCTGTCACACTCACTTTGGGATCCCTCCTGTGCAGCCTCTTCCTCTCTGTGCTGTGGGACTCGAGAAGAGCCTTGCAGGAGGCACCACAGCTTTGGGAATGCCCTCATCATTCCAGCTCTGCCCGCTGGTTCCCCCTCTGCCAGCTGCTGGCCTCTCCAAGGCAGGATTCCCAGAATGTGGAGCAGAAGGGGAAGGATGGAGCTCAGAAATAGGAGTTTGTTTCAGCCAGAAGTTGTGATCAGGATCTTGCCAGGGGGCACAGGGACTGTGATTCTTCTGATCCTTTAATGCCTAAATATCAGGTGTATTTGGGGCATCTTAGTTTTCAGCCTGGGATGTTTTAGGTGTGTGTTCCTCTCTTTTCAAAAGAAAGCCCTCCATTCCCTCCCTCCAAATACTTCCCTCCCTTCATTTTGTCATGACTCGAAAGGGTTTTGTTAACAGAAAACCTGCACTTGGTATCACTGCAGGTTTCCCTTTTGAAAGCAGAAATGTATTTACAGGTGCATGCAAGGCTGAACAGAGTCAATAATTTCAAAAATTAAATTCAGGAGCTCAGGAGAAGGAGCTGCTGTGGTTTCATTCCCTCTGCCAATACCCCGACAGCTCCCAGGAATGCTGTGGTAGGCAGCAAGCACTTCCTCACCTCTCTCTTGAGAAATTAATTCTGAGCCAGCCACAAATCACTTGCATCTGTCGGAGCAAACCTGTGACATCATTTTTTCAAACCCCCAAGCCATGTTGTCCATCATCGAGTAAATATTGAGGAGTCAGTGATTTCCAGTGGAGAGTTACGGAGCCGCTGCCTCCCTCCCGGCGGGTGGGAGCTCTGGGAGGGGGGAGAGGATGAGGAGAAGGGAGGGACAGCGTGGGGCTCGCGGCTCAGACAAAGCCGCCGCCGCAGCCGGCGGAGCGCAGGGACCGGCGCGGGAAAGGATGGAGGGGAGGATGGAGAGCTGGCGAGCTCCTGGCACACAGTCCGGGCTTAGCTGCTGCCCCGCAGCATGGGCTGGCTCAGGGGAGGGAGGCAGAAGCCTTTTGTGATCTCGGCGTTGCCGCGTGCGCTGGAAGGACCGGCCGGAGCTCCCGAACACCGGCACGGAGCAGGAATTACCCCAGGGATCTGCAGGTGACACCGTGAGCTGTGCGTGTGCAGCCACTGCAGCACAGCGGGGAGGGATGGCTGGAAGGTACCAAACTGCTTCAGCTGACCTGAAGGTTCAAAGGAAGCCAACGGGGGTCTCCTGATCATCCTTTTCTTTGCATCCTTGCTGGAAACAGATGCGTCAGGGAGCCTGGAAATCTGCCTGTCTTGCATAGCAAATTTCCTGATGAAAAGGAGATTTCTGAACTTTTTTTTGGTCGTACTTAAGGTCTTGAGCTTTACTAGAGGAGAGTAACAAGTCACTGGACTCATCCCAGGGATGAGGGAAGGGACAGCTCATCTGCCAGGGCTTCCATAGGTGTTGTGAGGAATCTCCTTTATCAGAGGCTGAGGGGGAGGTGCCAGGGCATGGCTCGGACTTGAGCTGCTGCAGGAAGACGAGAGAGTGTGCTTGCATTTGCTTTTTTCCTTTTGCTGTGGGCTCGGAAGCAGGGAACCGAAATGCCTCCTTCCTGCAGAGCTGCTCCCCGTCTGAGCGAGGGGCTCCATGCGGCGGCTGCGCTCGGCTGAAGAAGATGAGGGAAGGGCAAATCCAGGTGCGTGCCCAACACCTGGCAGGACCAGCAGTGCTGGGTGAGGAGCGTCCTGGCTGTGCTGTCACACGGTGCAGAGGTGGGGCTGGGCTCACTGGGGCCAGCGTGCTGGAATGCCAAGAGGTCCGGGCAGCGTGCTGGAATGCCAAGCGATGGATCGCTGGTAGAATGACAGAGCCGGGGCTGCCGGACGTGAGCCTGGCGTCCCCCTAACACAGAAACGGCGAGACGAAGCCCCTGCCATGGTTTGCCTCTCTCAGGACTGCTGGAGAGGAAGAGCACAAGCCCTTCCTCTCCGCTGCTGCAGTCTGTGCTTCCTTTGTCTTGCGTGTCTTCCCGCGGACAGCCGCTCTGCCTGGGCTCCTGCTGCTTTCCCGAGCATCCACCGTGTCCGAGCCGCCTCGGCTGCATGAAGCTCTTTTCTCTCAGGCTGCTCCGTGCTCCCCGCTGAGCCGGGGCTGTGTCCAGAGGTGTTCAGATGAGAGGACTGGCACAGCTCCGTTCCCTTCCCTCGCACCTGCGACTGCCTGGGAATGCCTCGGGTGGAAGTTTGCTGCTCTCCTCCCGCCCCCTTCCGCTGAGCCGAGGAGTGGATCCGCATCCCCATGGGGTTGGGCTTCGTGTGCTTGCCTGGCGAGGAACTCGCGAGCCCTGACAGCAGTGCCTGTGATCTCAGCGCCCCAGCAGCGCCTCTGAGTCTTTGCCCGGGCGAGGAGTTTCTTTTCTGAGCGTGAACTGCAGTACAGATTTGCACCCGGAGCCCGCCGAGGCAGCGCGAGCTTGTCCATGCTCTGTGCACACGAGAGGAATTGTCTGCCCGCTCATTTGTTGTACTCTGAGCATAATTTTTTGAGTTTCTTGATGGTAATGACTATGATGTGGCAATGCCATCTGTCCTCCTCAGAGTGCCGCTGCTACCGCCTGAACGGTTTCTCCCTGTTCAAGCGGCTGCCGATTCCTCTCTCGTCAGGTTCGCGGATGCTGGAGCAGAGCGTCGGGGAGTGGCTGGAGTCCATCGGCCTGCAGCAGTACGAGAGCAAGCTGCTCCTGAACGGCTTCGACGATGTTCGCTTCCTGGTGAGTGCCCGGGGGACCATGGTGAGTGCCCCACGGGACCCCTGCCATGGCCAAAGCTTCCCGTGCTGCCGCTGCCCCGAGCGGGCACCGGGCAGAGCCGGGTTCTGCCGCCCGCCGGGATGGTGCTGGGGGGTGTAGAAGGCTGGGCAGAAGGAATAGATGAGGGTTACGTTGGGTTTTTGCATTTAATTCAGGTGTTATTTGTTTTCTCACTAAAATTTTATTTCATATCCCCGCTATATCTTTACTGTCCAATTTACTCCAGAAATGGGAACTGAAATTTGCTGGTGTCTTGATGGAAGCCCTGAGCAGTCTGTGCTCTGGGCCGTGAAGGAGGCAGCAGACCTCTTGTTGGAACTGTAGTTGCTCAGAGCATGCAGGCAGTATGTTAATGAGCTGTACCTAATTGCACTGACACTGTTGGCTCTGAAACCTGATGATGATGACGTGGTAGTGCTCAGGGTTGAGGGGTTTTAATAACCAGGGTCTAGAAACTTAAAGCAGCACGGTGTAAAAATCCGAGAATTCGTGTGGAATGATGGATGAGCTGCAAGGAGGGAAAATCTCGGTGCTGCAGGAGGGCTTCTCCCTGCATGGCTTCAAGAAATACTTTTGAATGTGGACTCTAAGTTTGGCAAGTGACAAAAAATGGATGTAAACCTTGGAAAAGTCATTTTGGCTAATGCAGCACCCTGCCTTGGAACGGGAGCGGTGACATCTCTGGTGCTGGGGACAGTGCAGAGAGGTGACACCAGGAGGATGTGAGCTGGGTGAGGGGGTTTGGGAGCACACAGTGGCCACCATTGGTGGGGAGGGTATGAGGGGCAGCTGGAGAGAGACAGGAAGCCAGGAAAGGGCATGGATGGAGGCTCAAGGAAGTGCTCACCTGAGCAGCATCTGTTGGGCTGCTTAAAGGCAGGGTGTAATTATACTTTAAAAATTACCTGTCCAGGAGGATAAATGTTGTGGGGTCTATCCAGCTGTGCCTCCTGGTCTCCACAGCAAGCAGCCAGGCCATTTGCTTTCCCTTCCCCTGGCAGGGCCAACACTCCCCTCCAGAGCTGGGGTTTGCTGTGGTTTTCACCCATGTCCCACCCAGCCTGTCCCAAACCCCAGTGGATTCTTGGCCAGGGATGTGTGAGGGTTCCCCATGTGTGCTGGCACTGTTTGGAGATGGTACAACAAATTTAAATGAAATAACCCTGTAGATCCTCTTGGGATCCCCTGCTGATGGATCTGTGATCATTGTGGGGTCGGTGGCTGCTCTCACTCAGCACTTGCAGATAGAACACCTTTCCCTTGCCTGCCCAGGTGTGATTGACCCACTAAGCTCAAAACTCCAGTAACAAAGGTTCCTGTGTGTGTCCCTCTGTCTGCTGGTGTTGGGTACGTGGTAGGATTTGCTCTCTTCATGGCTGGCTGTTTTTCTCCCCTGTCCAGTGCTGGGTGGCTGCTCCCAGTGCAGCACTTGGCTGCTGCTGGATTCAGGGGATGGGACACTCATTTGCTCATTCCTCTTAAATTTAAAAGGTCAAATAATTTCACAAAGGTTTTGTGCAAACCCCAGCTGATTTCCATTTTGCTGCTTATCTCCTTTCCTAGGGAGTTGACCCTGGCACCCGTGCCAACCCTGGCTTTAAATCCATTCATCCCAGCCCTGAGAACTCCAAGCTAATACATTAGCACAGCAGGGAAGTTGAATTATTTAGAATCTTTCCCTCCGTGTTGTTCCTTGCCTTCAGCTTCTGGTGTTGAGGGAGCAAAACCTTGAGATAGAGCACGAGTGAGGAACAGGTAGTTAATTTGGTTCTAGTGGTGTTTTTGATGTTCTTGGATGAATTATTAAAACTGCTGTGAACACTGGAGCTGGGCAGAGCAGGGGCTCAGGACACCAAGCTCTGAGTGTTGGGCTGCCCAGTCCTCTTCTCTGCACAACCATTGCTTTATTGGCTGCCCCTTCCAGTCTCTAACAGAGAATATTCCAAACCAAGAGTGTTAATTTCCTGGAATTAAACATTTCTATGAAAGGATTAGTCCCTCTTAGGGCCTCACTGTGTTCAGTATTTCAAGGTCCAAAGAATGCTGGGTAATGCCTTGCAAATCACCAGGTGGGTTATGAGGTTAATTAAGTTTTAGTAGCCCAAACTAGGAAATTGGAGTCTTTTGATATGAAAACACGTGTTTTCTGTGCAGGATTTTGCATTGCTCCCTGCTCAGAGAGCTGCAGGGTATTCTGGCAGGCCAGGGTGGTCCCTTTGCTCTGGGGTCCCCAAGTGCCTTTTGGGGGCAGACCAGGAGCTCTGCAGGAGGAGAGTGTTCAGAGCTCATGCAGCTACAGAGCAGGGCAGTGTCCTGAAAGAGCCCTTTAATCACTGAGGAAGATGCTCAGGCTATAGTGGATAACAACTCAGAGGAGGGTTAAAAACAGTCTGACAAGGCACTGGGGTGCTGTTCTTCACTGCAGAAGCAGGGTTTAAAGTGCCCTGTTTGCCCCCAGTGAGGGACAGGGTTGTGAGAGACTCACACTGGGGGTGCTGGGCTTGCTGGATCTCTGGTGGGCTGTACTGCAGCTGGGTCTGCTTTCAGGAATTTCTGATTCCCTGGGTATTTTCAGCTGGCTCCTGTGTTAATCTGTGCCCCGTGTCACAAGAGCCTTTACCCCTAGGTAGGGAAATGATTCATGAGCACACTGTGTGTAAAGGGAGTTTGAAAAGTGCTCTGTAAATATATTTGGCTTCTTAATTAGATGTTAATATAGGAAGGCAGAAACATGTGTTGTTTCCAAAAATAATAATTCCGTTATTTTCAGAACTCCAGGAACTGGGGATTAGGGGATTAGCTGTGCTCCAGCCACGTGCTGGCCGCCTCCCTGGACAGGCTGCAGCTGGAGTGGGCAGCAGGGAGGGTCCTGCTCCTCTCAGGGTCTGCTGACCAACAGCTGAGAGGGGCTTGGGGACCCAGAGCTCCTGCAGGTGACAGTGGGAGCCACGAGTGTCTCACAGGCTGTGCTGTGGAAGGGAAAGGTGCTCCGGAGCCTTCTCTCTGCTCCTGGGAACTCCAGCTCTGCATCTGGGACAAAGCTGACCCTGATCAAGCACTGGCTTCACTCGGGGGTGGGTATTGTGGCACAAGTCAGCAGGATTTTTGGGACGTGGATGTGACGTGACGTTGGAGCGCCTCGTCCATCTACATGTTGCTGGGAAGGGACCAAGGTCCACACAGATCTTGGATTGTGTAATCTTTTGGCTTGGTTGAGGGAAGAAGGGGGTGATAAAAGATGAATTTAGGTAGCTTAGCTTTCCAAAACACTGGAGGTCTCTTCCCACCTCTGCCTATTGGGCCACATCTCTGTGTCTGCAGAAATTCTTCCATTCCCTTCAAGTTTCCTACAGTAGCCACACTGTGTTTATGGACAAGGCAGGGAAGAGGCTTTCCCTGTTATTCTGCCACTCTCAAGCACAAACCCCACTGTCCAAGACAGCAGCTTCTTTCCCTCACCCTCTGCATTGCCACCAAGTGACCTTCATGGCCAGCACCGCTGCCATGGGGCAGTCAGACTGGGACACTCAGCTGCTGCTTTTCACGTGGAGCTGGCATTGGGCAGCAGCCTGTGCAGGCAGCTGGGATTAGGAGCAGCTCAAGTGGAGATAGTGCTTCCAATCCTCCTCCTCTGCAGCCCGCTGGGATCCCTTCGTCAGAGGGGAAAGTTTATTTGTGCTGTGGGTGAGCGCAGCCGAGGCGAAGCTGCTGGCAGTGGCTGTGCTGTCCTTGACTTAGCAAAAATACAGCTCTGCAAGTAGGATAAAACCCTCAGCAGCATTGCCTGCCAAGTGTGAACAGCTCCAGTGAACCAGGAATGCCCACCCCACCACCCAGGAGGAGCAGCTCTGCTGCCTCCCACGTGGAGGAACGCGGCCCCGTGGCGTGCGCCGAGTTCCAGGAGCCTCATTGCCTCATCCCTCACCAGAGGAGGGGAATGAAAGGTCAGATCACAGCACTGCAGCAGTGAGTGAAAAGTGTCATCCAGAAAAGTGCACAATAAATGGACTTAATTGTCCTTGGCGGGCAATGAGCTGGGAGAGCAGGAAAAATGTCACAGGAATATGGACCAAGCGGGATTCTGCTGCTCCTGGAGCTTGGCCCCATCATGTCTGCTGTGCTCACGACTGCATCTGCCACAGATGCCCCTTTTGGAAAGTCCAAAATCCATAGGAAATTGATTTTGGGATGCCCAGTGCGTTCCTGGTCACTGCAGCAAACAGAGATGAACCCAGGGAAACAGCAGGCTGGGCTTTGCCCGTCTGGAGAGGGGAAGGACACGACCGCTGCAATGAGAAGGAATTGCAGTAATTGAGGGTGGAATTCCTCCACAGAAGTGGGAAGGAAATGCCATTACCTGTTCCCTCACACGGTGTTTTGTGATCCCACAGATCCCATAAATGTGTCTGAGATGCTTGCAAAAGCTTTCCCCTTCCCCTGGAGGGCAGGATCTCGCTGCTGCCCCACAGCTTCCCCTGGGCTGACATCTGAGAAGGGCAAACCCCGCGTGCTCTGGCAGTTGTACCAGTGTTCTGGAGTTGAACTTTTTATTCAGTTCAAAGATATTTTGATTCACAAATGAGCAGGTAAAAGAGAACATAAACCATTTTTTATGGCTTTTTTTTTTATTGTTCAAGCCTGGATTCCCATGGAGTGTGTGGAAAGCAGCTAATGCTGATTCAATGAGACAGCGTCAGAAAGGGAAATCTGTTCTCTGTGTGTAGTGCCCTGGGCTCCTCTGGGGGATTTTATTTATTTTTTTATAATTGGGGAGAAGTGGTAGAAAAATGATGGTGGTGGAAGAATGGGGTGTCTGCAAATAATTTAGAGCACTGACATTAATGTGATTCAGTGCAATTCAGGGCCATGCTAGATTAGCCTGCGGTGTTGCTCACTAACAGAACAGCCTTCCCTTCCCCTTCTCCTCTCTGTGTGTGCAGGCAAAACCAGGATAAATGTGGAGTTGAGGCCTTGGCTCAGGTTGGCTCACCTTGGCTGGGGGAGTGAGCCGAGCTCGGTGCCTCTCTCGTGCCTTCCCAGGCTGAGGACAGCCCCACTCCACATCTGACAAAGCCAGGTCTCCTTTGCTCTTCAGATCCTGGGATTTGGGTGTGGGCTGACATCTGCACGATCCTCATTCTCACCCGGTACCTGCCCTGCTGCAGCACTGGCATCTCCTGCGTCCTCAGTCACTCAGCTCTGCCTGATCCAGTTCCGAATGGCCCAGCTTGGCGTGCAGCTGCTGGTCCCCTGGGCAGCAGCCAGGCTTTGGACATGCTCTGGGAATGTGTCTGCCCCAGAGCTTTTTTCTATTTTCATATAGAACTTGTCATTTTATAGTAGCCATTCGGGGAAAACTGCACTGACACGTTCCAGGAGCAGTTTGCACCCAGGAATGATCTGTGAGGGGCCACCAGAGACCCCTGATGGGGTTTTACTGCATCTGCTCTTGTTGAAGCACAGCAAGAACGTGGCCTGACCACAGCTGCTGCAGGGATTTTCGTGCAGACTCAGGTGAGCTCTGTGTAGCTCATGCCTGGGCTGTGTCAGGCTGGAACTGGAGCGAGCTCCCCTCAGCTGGGCAGAAGCTCTGGGTGGCTGTTTCTGGATTTGGTCACTGCTGTCAGCCCCCAGGAACACGTGCCAGTGTCCCCAGACTGACTGTGCAGCACTAAATGAGCCCCTAAGAGGGGAGTTGGACCCTGGGGTGAGGGTCTCTGCCAAGCCCCGAGTGGGAATCGCTTCATTCAATCAAATGAATTTTGTTTGACATCTCCCCAGTGGGTTCTGGCTGGTCCTTGGGAGGTTCCCAAGGACTGGGCTTTATCCACCATGGGAGGGGTGTTTGGGTTGTCTCTGCAAGAGAATGGCGAGAGCAGAGGCATGCAGGGATCTGGGGTTGAAGGAAGTTTGAGGATCTTGGGAAATGGCAGAGCTGTGCCAGAGCTCCCTGGATAATAGGAATGGACTCCACGGGGAGCAGAGAGGTTGGAGTGGATTTTGAGGAGCAAAGTGGGTGGACCAGAACTGGCAATTTAGAGGATACTTAATGTTTGATTAATTAGTAGCTCTAGGCCCCATAAACATTGAAAAAAAAAAAACATTAAAGTTGCAGTTATTTTTTTTCTCTCAATAAAATTGCCTGAACTTGACAAGCATGACCGATTCCCTCTGTTGCCATTGTCACGCTGCCAGTCTGCATGGGGAAGAAAATTAAAAATGAAGTGGCTGTGTGCTAATCTGAGATTTATTGTAGGGTTTCGTGTATGAGCCCCTTTCCCCATCAGTGCTCTGTGAAGAGCTGGGGCTTCCTCATCGTGCCTGTGGCCAAACAGATCCTTTCCCCTGCTTTCCACTCAAGTACCCCAGACTGCAGATGCCTTTAAGGGGAAGCACCAAACTCCCCAGATCACAAGGCCAAGTACAAACACAGATTTGTGTGAACAAATGGGGTCCCCCTGCTCTGAGATCTGGGTGTGCCCAGCTGTGAGCTGGACATGTCTCCATCTCTGCCAAAAGCAGAGCAGTAGCAGTGACAGCAGAATCTTCAACAAGATGCAAATTGTCTCGAATGCACTGAGGGGAAGAAGAAAAAGAGCTTTGTGTGCACTTTGTATGCACAGAGAGCCTTCATCTGTCTCTCTGCTTGGGATGGCTGCAGGAGCCTTTGGAGTCCGGGAATGCTGTGTTTGGGTTTTGCATCTGTTGCTTTCTGTAGCAGACCCATCCCGGTGCCATCCCGGTGCCATCCCGGTGCCATCCCGGTGCCATCCTGGTGCCATCCTGCCCGTGCAGGGTGCGCTCAGGGCAGTGCTGCCATCAGGGTCCCTCCGCTGCTGGCCCAGCCCCACGTCCTGCACAGAACACTCGCTGCCCCGGGCCCTTCCTTAGCTGGAACGGGAGCATGGACAGACGCCAGGCTCTGGGGAAGAAGCAGCATCTGAAAATTGGGTAGTTAAGTGCCTGCAGAGTGTCCTGCTGGAGGAAGAATCTGGCAGGTTTCGGCAGCGCTGCCTTTGGCTCAGTCACTTCGGGGTCACCTCGGTAGCAGGAGGGGACGCTGCCTTCTGCCAGGTAACCTCTGACTGTTTTTTCTTCCTTTAATGAGAAACCTGGAGCCTCACAGGCTGTTTAACTCCAGTGCAGGCAGTGAGGTGTGACCAGAGCCAAGCCTTTTTCCAAGAACTCGTGTCTCTGCAGGCAGGCTGGCTGCACCAGTGCCCCACAGGGCTCCCAGTGGGGACAGGGCTCACTGGCAGATCCCTGCCCTCCCTCGGGGCGGTGTGGAGGGCAGAGACAGGTCAGGAATGTCCCTCGTGGTGGTGGGTATTGGTGCCTCTCCAGGGAGGGGGCTCAGTTTGGCTTGGAGGAAGCTGAAGGCCAGGCTGGGGGAGGAAGGTCCCTCTGAGTGCCTGGCAGCCAGTCTGTGCCAGCTGGGACCCGGGCTGGGACTCAGCCTAGCCAGACCCACCAGCTCCAGGTGTCTGACTGGGCTGATGCTTCAGCCCTTGGAGCAGCCAGAGCTTCTCTGCCCCAGGTAATGCATTTCACCTTCCCTGGCTGAGCCCAGGCGAGGGCTGGTTCCTGACAGAGCACACGGTGAGATGTTGGGGTGAAGGAGCTGCTGGGTGTCCCTCACTGCCCCAAAATGTGGGTGACAGTGAGATCTCTGGCCCAGGCCAGCCCTGAGCCTCCCTTGCTCTGCTCAGCCCCACAAAGCCGGGGCACCCAGGAGGAACGTGCAAGGTAAAAGCACTTGTCACAAGGAATAAAATCGGAAACACGTCTCGGGAAAGTCTCTTTGATTGTAATTGGCATCTCTGAGGCTGCTGCTGCAGGACTGGGCTGATGGCAGAGCACATCCTGGAGCCCTGCTCTTCCACTGAGCACGTCCTCAGAGGACCTGGGGAGGGACTGCTGGGAGCTGGGGCTGCCCTGTGCCCTCCGAGGGGCACTGGGAGGTGGCATCTGCTGCCCTGGGGCCAGCACCAAAGGGAACCTTTGGGTCAAACCACAAAGCAGCAGTGACCCATGCAGAGCAGCTCTGCTCCTTGGCTCTTGCCTGAGGGTGTGTTGAGTGCAGACAGGTTTAAAGTCTGGCTCCTCTATGTGCCTGGCAAAGGTTAAAAGATCTCCAGTGTCTTTGTATTTAATTCTCTCGTTTAGTGGCAGATTATTGTTTTCCATGGGAGTTGAAATCCAGATGGGTTTGAAGGACATTTCTCCTGCACCAGGGGCTGGAATGATTTGTTCAGAGCTGCTATGCTTTGTCTATCCTTGTTAAGTACCCAGAGAATACAGACTGCCACCGAGGGAATTTAATGTGACACATAAAAATAAGGAGTGCAGGAGAAAGCTGTAGGCTTCAGAGTCTTTAACTACCTTCTATCCTTGCTACAGAGCAAGCAATTTTCTTCGAATTTGAGATACCAAAAGTGGGAGAACACCTACTGCCCTGCCTTGAGGCTGGCACTGGTGGCCTGTGGGAGAGCAAGAGCCACCAGCTCTGTGTGGGATCAGGGCTGTGCCAGAGGGGATTAGCACCAAAAAGGGCTCAACACTGGAAAGTGAGCATGAGTGAAAGTGTAAATAGGATCAGCAAGCTGGTTTAGTTTTTATACATGAAAATTAGGCATTGCCACTGTCACAGCTCATTTGGCTGCTGACTGTTCCTGCTGTCCGGGTGGCACGAAGGGAAGGGCTGGCTCTGAGCTCTGCCCTTGGCAGCATCTTCCCTGCACAGCCCCAGCTTCAGCCCTGGCTCTCTGCAGGGGGATGGAGCCACAGAGTACCAAGATGGGCAGGTCAAGGGAGCAGAGCAGGCCCAGGCATTGGGAACTGCAGGTTTCAGGTACCTGAGGTGTGCCATGCTGAGGCACTTCAGTCCCTCCCTGTTCCTCCCCCTCACAGGGCAGTGATACTTTGCTTTCCAAACCTGTGAGAGAAACCCCATCACTTGCTCTGGCTCTCTTTGTCCATTTCAAAAAGCCCTTTCCAAGCCATCTCTCTCTGGGAGATGAATTCCTCACACACATACTGAGTTCCTGCCAGGTGAGGTGTCTGTCAGGGGAGCTAATCCCCATTAATCCCTTCCCTCCTCCCCTAGCCGAGCACACAATCCCCTGCTGTTACAGGAATGCACATTAAATGTGGCTCTTTGGCTTAAAATTCATGAACAAGAAAAGGGAGGGGATGTTTCCATCTTTCTGGTGGGATGCTGCTGCCCACCAGCTGGAGGTCACTGCCCTGGCAGCAGCAGCTCCTTGTGCTAATCGCTGGGAGTTTGTTCCCAGTCCAGGAGAGCTGCAGCTTGTGCACCAAACGGGCAGCCTGGAGCTTTCAGCAACAACCTGCCTCTTCTTACTCACTTGATTTTGTGCACTCGAGGGGTGCACACAACACTTCATGTGATGTGGTTCCATCAGGTGAGCCCCTGGTGTCCCTCGGCCTGGCTCACAGGCTCTGGGGTGCAGGGCAGAGGGGTCTGGCCATGGTCTGGTGTGCCCAGGGGCTCTGGGGCAGTGGCAGAAGCTCTTCCCAGCACAATGGCCCCGACTGGCACAGTCTGTGAGCTGGCCTTTGGGAAAACACGGCATGAACCCCTCCCCACTGGCTGCAGAGCCATGTAGTGATGACTTTTCTGCTGTTTAAACAACTCTCAGACAAATAAATGCCTTTGTGCCGTGGCTGTCAGCTCAGGCTCTGCTCTCCTGTCCCCTCCCAGCTCTCCAGGAATGAAGTGTGTGGGATCTGACCTGCCAGGGGAGGGGAGGCAGAGGAGCCCTGTCAGGGGCTGTTGAGGGCTCTGCCTCCTGCCACCCACTGCTCATTTGCTGTTTGCTAAATGCCTGGGCTGGGCTGCAGGGCAGAGATCTCCGGGCATCCCTTATCTCTGGTGTTAATTCCCTGTTTCCCTGAACACTCCTCTGTGGCCGAGGGAAGAGCAGCTCCTGGGTGGAGAGCCGTGTGCCATCGTGCTCTGCTGTCACCACACCTGCCATGGAAGTGGCAGTGATGCTGCTTGGCAGGAGCAGAGCAGCTGCTGGCGTGGCCGGGAGCAAGGGCACGCTGGGGAGGAGGCTGCCCGGGGCAGCTCGCTGCGTTTACAGCAGGTAGCACTCAGCAAACCTGCTGAAATCCCACACAAGCGTGGACGGGAAGGGGCAGGAAACCCTCGCTGCCCTTTGTGGAGGCTGCCTGGCAATCTCACCTGCCCTCACCTTCCCTGCGGCCGGCCTTAATTGGGTTTCTCTTATAAAACCAGAATGTGGAGCAGTGAAGCGCTGTCGGCGCACACCTGCCGGGACTCTCTGGGGAGCAGAGGGAGGCAGGGCCAGGGAGGGGGTCTGGGCTCGAGCTGGAACCTTCAGTCACACAGCAGAGTGCCTCTGCCAGCCGTGGGGAGACTGTCCTGCTGAGCTCTGCCCAGGTAGGAGGCCAGGGAAGCAGGTTGTGACAGAGGCTTTTAAAGCGGGGTGGAGTCCGTGTGTTTCTCCTCTGCAGGGGGAAGGAAGCAGAAAATGGGGTTTAATGGCACATTGTGGGGAGGTTGAGCAGAACCCAGAGCCCCTGCTCGGGCATGGAGGGGGCTGGGGTTTGCCTGGGCACAGTTACAGGATGTTTAAAGCTTCTGTGTGTCCATCCCACGGGAGGTGGCTGTGAGCCATGCCCCGGGGCTAAGGGCTGGAAGCGGCTCCCAGAGCAGGGAGGGGAGGGCAGTGCCCCGTGTGCTGCAGCTCTGCTCGTGTCAGCCCTCTGTGTGCCCAAGGTCGGTTCATGGGGCAGAGCTCCCAGCCTTGGAAGCCTTCCTTATCCTCCTCCTCCTCTTCCTCCTGCTGCCAGGACATGCTGGAGGTCAAGTCAGGAGGGTGCTGTAACTGTGTGATGTCCATTCACACACCTGTGTGGCTCCTGCTGTCCCCTGCTCCCATGTCACTCCCTGCTGTCCCCACAGGGCTGTAATGTCATGGAGGACCAGGACCTTCGGGATATCGGGATCGGAGACCCGCAGCACCGCCGGAAGCTGCTCCAGGCTGCTCGCTCCCTCCCCAAGGTCAGCACCAGCCGAGGATGGGCATTGCCCGGCATGGCTGTGAGCACAGGGGAAACAAAAGCCAGACCCTGCATCTCCAGGGCTGTGGGAAGGGTCTGGGGAATAGCAGGGAGGAGGAGGAGGAGGAGGAGTATACTGCTGTTCCAGGCTGTGTGGATGGTGGGAGCTCCATGCTGGGCCTCTTCCTCCTGCCAGTCTTGATCCTAAGCACGCTCTTTGTTTGTACCGTGCTTTTGTTACTGGCTAGTGGAAATAGTGATGGCCTGTAAACTGATTTTCATTGACCCCATATCCCTTGGGATCCCAGCTCCTGCAGCTTTTAACACCTTTCTTGTGCTTTCACAGTTGAAACCCCTGGGCTGTGATGGGAACAGCCAGCCATCAGTTCCTGCATGGCTCGACTCCCTGGGGCTGCAGGATTACATCCAGTCCTTCCTCTCCAGTGGCTACAGCTCTATTGACACTGTGAAAAACCTCTGGGAGCTCGAGATCGTGAACGTGAGTGTCACCCTTCTGCTGCCAGGGCAGCGAGGTCCTGCCCTGTTCCCTGGGGATGAGACTTGCTGCAAGTCTCTCAGAGCAGCTCTGTGCCCGTGGTGACCCTGATCTCTCCCTGCAGGTGCTGAAAGTCAACCTGCTGGGCCATCGGAAGAGGATCATCGCCTCGCTGGCAGACAGACCCTACGAGGAGCCACCAGCCAAGCCACCACGGTTCTCACAGCTGAGAGTGAGTCCCTGCTCGTGGCTCCCTGCCTGGCTCGTGTGTCAGTGCTGGGAGAAATCTGTCCATGGCCAGTGGTGTCCATCCAGCTGCTCATCTCATCCTCTCCAACCACCCAGGCAGAAAACATGTGTGCAAGGCAACCTTGCAGTGAGTGGGGCAAGATAACTCCAGCTCTTGCAGGTCAGCCTCTGGATGCTGACCCCATGGAAAGGTCAGGCTGCCCCTTGGGATCAGGTGCCTGCATTGAGTGGCAGGGTGCCACTCCCACCTCTGCCCTGCACAGAAGGGAGCTCTGAGCCCTCTTTCTTACCCTTGTTTCCTGGTCAGAGATGTGGGAGCTTTCAGCAGGCAGGAGTGACCCAGCCCAGCTGGAGAGGGGCTGCAGCTGGGACTTGGTGTTTGATTGCACCCTTGGGATGCAGAGCCCTCTCCCTGGCCCGGCTGGGCTGCTGAGAGCTGCTCTCTCTGCCAAATAACACTCGACAGGATGTGTGCATGTTGATTTTTGCCGCAGGAGTGGCAGCATTTGGATGTCAGGCCCTTGTTACGGGGTTTGGCTGGGAGGGAAGCATCACATTCCCTGTTCTTCCTGAAAACTGGCTTTTGAGAGCCGAGTTTGGCAGAAGCTGCCGGGCTCAGAGCGACCCTGAGCTCAGGAATGGGGTAGCATGTCGTGCTGCCTCCTCCCAGAGATTGCTAATCAGCTTCCTGGAGCAGGAATTGGAGTGATTAGAGTTTACCCAACCTGAACATCTGGTCCTTGCCCTGCTGCAGAGCTCTGCCCTCTTGGATTCCCAAGGCTTTCCAACCCAAACAGCCCCAGCTGAGGCGAGCTGGGCTGCCGTGCCCTGTTTGCTGACACGGGGTTCTTTAGGAACCGGGTTCAAGTGTGAGAACAGAGAGAGTTCACTCTGCTGCTGCACTGGGAGGGTGCCCAGTACAGACCCACTGCTCAGCGCCCTGTGCCGGGCAGCGGGAGCACGGGAGGGACCAGCAGCCAAGAAAGGATCTGCACCGAGAACCGGGCGAGACTGAAGGCAGCAGCGGGGCTGAGGCAGGGAGAGGCTGCTCCGGTGCGGCTCAGCTGATTGAGATGCTGCCCGGGGAGGCTGCCTGGGAGAACGGGCCATTTGCAGCATTTCCTGGCGCTGCAGCTGGTGAGCTCCAGCGCTGGCTGCGGCGCGGGGGGCGGGCGGACGTCAATGGCAAATCAAGCGAGTGGGTTGAATGGGACTAATGCGGCCGCAGCTGTGCCGAGGCTCTGGCCGTGCCTGCGGGCCCTGGGCGCGCTCTGGCGGCGGCTCCCGGCGCTCCTCTGCTGGGGTGGATGATCATCATCATCCTCGGGTGCTTAGCTTAGTGCTTTAGGGGAGCCCACCCCTCTGGAATCACCTTGCCCCCAGCCCAGCATGTCCCCAGTGCTCCTGGGATGAGCTCTCGGAGGCAGAGGCATGCTGGGCACAAAGGGCTGAGTACATGGCTGAAACCATCCTGGAGCATGCTGGGCACAAAGGGCTGAGTACATGGCTGAAACCAGACTGAGCATGCTGGGCACAAAGGGCTGAGTACTTGGCTGAAACCATCCTGGAGCAAATCAGGTGCCTCATTCAGAAGGTAAAGGATGGGACTGGCACTGAGGCAGGAGCCCCCAGAGCAGGAGCTGACCCTGTTAGTTCATCAATGCACCCTGTATCGGGCAGTGTAGAGCGAGTGATGGGGGCACAGCTCAGCCCAAGCTGACTGGGACCCGTTGTGGTGTCTGCTCCTTGCAGTGCCAGGATTTGATGTCCCAGACGTCGTCACCCCTGAGCCAGAACGACTCCTGCACAGGCAGATCTGCTGATCTCCTGCTGCCCTCCGGGGACACTGCCAAGAGGCAGCACGATCGTGGCACCGAGGTTGCTCCCTACGCCAGAGCTGAGCGCTACAAAGCACAGGTTAGTGGGTGTTTTTGGGGCCCTCTGCACAGGCTCCCCCATCTCTGGAGCCAGGGAGAAGGGAGGATGATGCAGGGAGGGAGCTGCTCAGGCTCAGCTTCCCTCAGACATTAGTCAGCAGCTCCTTTATGCCTCAGTTTCACCTCAGAAATGGACACCTCACACTTCCATCAGCACTGGCACCTTAACCCCATGTGCTGCCTCCCCCAGCTCCTGGGGGATTTGGCCATTGCCAACCTCAATCCCCTCAGCTCAGAGAGCCCCCCTGAGAGCTGTTCCAGCCCATTGCAGCTTCACATCTGTGCTTCTTCCCCTGCAGGAGGACCGTCGGGAGTCCAGGCTCACCCTGCGCCCCCCCAGCCTGGCAGCCCCCTATGCCCCTGTTCAAAACTGGCAACACCAGCCCGAGAAGCTCATCTTCGAGTCCTGCGGGTACGAGGCCAACGTAAGTGGCATTTGGTGTGTGGGGTGGCAAGGACGAGGAGCTCTGGGATCTCAGGGCAGTGCCATTGCCTTGGGATTGGCAGGATTTAACATCTCTCCCTCCTTCCCACAGTACTTGGGCTCCATGTTGATCAAAGACCTCCGAGGGACAGAGTCTACCCAGGACGCCTGTGCCAAGATGAGGGTACGGAGACCCTGGGGCTGCACTTGCAGCCTGTGGGGGATGATGTGGGTTGGGGAGGGGGCACCTCAGTGGTTCCCCAAACCCTCTCCACCAAACAGGCAGTGCCACTGTCTCTGGTGAACTGCCTCTTCCCAGAACCCAGAGGGTCTGGGAGAGTGGGTGTTGTCACTGGGGAAGCGGTGGCAGGGTTCTCTTCAGGTCCTTGTCTCTTCCCCTCTGCTTCCTCCAGGAGCTAACTTTCCTCCTCCTGGTCCCAGATCCCCAAAACTTCCTGTACAGGCCTGGGGGTCTCTGGGGTGGGGGTAAAGAGGCAGCATCCATTCACAGTTGTTCACTTGAATATTCTCATTTCTGAAGAAATCCACGGAGCACATGAAGAAGATCCCAACCATAATCCTGTCCATCACCTACAAAGGGGTGAAGTTCATCGATGCCTCCAACAAGGTGAGCTGCAGATACCTCAAAGCCAGTGTCTGGAGGGACACAGCCTGCAATCCCAGCTACCTGGGGGCTGCAGGTCACTTTTTGTGGCTCCAGAAGCCACAGCTAGTCCTGGGGAGCTTCTGGGGCTGGAGGAGAATAGCGAGGTGGCGATGATCACCTGAGTGCCAAAGGCTTGCCAGACTGGCTGCTTGTGGACCGTGTTGCCATTTATTCCTGCCATGGGAGGGAGGTGGGACTGGTCTGGCTGGGAGATGCCCCCTTCCCTGTCCCCAGGACACCCTCCACAGCCGCTGTTTGCCGGGTGTATTTGCCATCCCCAGAAGGGTGACGGGTGCTTGTGGTTGACCCCGGCAGAATGTCATTGCTGAGCACGAGATCCGGAACATCTCCTGTGCTGCCCAGGACCCTGAGGATCTCTGCACGTTTGCCTACATCACCAAGGACCTGCAGACCAGCCATCACTACTGCCATGTCTTCAGCACTGTGGATGTGGTGAGTGCATTGTCATGTCACACCTCCTGGTCCTTCAGAGCCCATTTGTTTCATCCCTCAGCTTTCTTGGCTAGTCACAGACTGCTCCTTTCCAGGGTTCTTTCACCCATTTTTACCATAAAGCAGTCTTGGTTCCAAAAGGTCCTTTGGACCTCTGTGGACAAAGAGGATATTTGTCTGGTTTCATTACTGCCATCTCCAGCGCTGAATAAAGCAGGGCAGGAGCTTTCCCTCCTGGGGGAATGTGCCGTGCACAAACCCCTAACGTGCTCTCAATTATGTTGAGCATAATGGGCTGATTTAACAACTCAGAGAAGGTAGAAGTGTGATTTGCTTTTATACTTGGGCAGAATCAAAATTGCACAAGACTTTTGGGCTGTTTTTCTTTATGCTGCTGAACTGCAGTGCTGGTGGGGCTTTACAGGTGGGCAGGAGGCCCTGGGGGAGGCGTCGTGGTCCCAGCTCCCCCACATCTGGAGCTCAGTGGCTTTGCCAGGGACACAGCAGCGTGTGACCTGGTGATGGGAAGGTCTGTGACCCCAGAGCAGCTTCTGAGCACGAGGGGGACTGTGTACAGGGTGATCTGACAGCTTTGTGTTCTCTGTGTTCTCTCCAAGAACCTGACCTACGAGATCATCCTCACGTTGGGGCAGGCATTCGAGGTCGCCTACCAGCTCGCCCTGCAAGCCCAGAGAGCAAAGCCTCTGGGTGCTGGAGCAGGAGAAATGATTGAAACAAAATCTTCCAAACCGGTGCCTAAACCACGAGCAGGCATGAGGAAATCCGCGGTACGTGGGTGCGGGCAGGAGCGACCTGCTGGGCTGAGCTGGGGGTTCTGGTGGGCACCACAGCCCTACTCCTCCCCTGGGTGGTGGGGGGAGCCCAGGCATGGTCCAGGTGTCTGTCCTGCTGCTGGCACTGCAGGTCTGTGCCTGCGTCAGTCCTGCTGTGGGACTGGGGCTTCTCCTGGCAGCAGAAGGGCAGGCAGAGGTGGAAATAGCTCAGGTGGGGCTTTAGTGCCCTGCTGGGTCCAGCACGAGCTTCCACGTGCAAACCCTGCAGAGCTGCAGTGAGATGCAAAGGTCAGCTGCAGTATGGGATTGCCCATAACCAAAACCAGCCAAGACTGGAGCTGCTGAGGAGCAGGGACTGCTGCACAAGCCACTGCCTTCCTTTAATGTCTCCTTTTGTCTGTGTTCTGCTTGCTCCCCCCGCTCAGGTGCCGCTCCCTCCCGACACCCGCTGTTGTTACTGTCACACCTGTACAACACACCGCCCCTCCTACCTGCCGCTGCAGTCTGTTAGTCCTGGAGCGAAGGTCTTTACCCTTCTTCCTGCCATCCTCCATTCCAAACCGACCCGGGCCGCCTCCCCGCTCCCTGTACCTCCTGCTGTGCCCCCGTGTCCTGCCTCGTTGTTGTTCATCCCCATGCTCATTCTGACCCACGCCAGGGGTTTGGACGAACCCCGGGGATCTGCTGCTCCCGCCCGCCCCTGCTGATGCAGTGTGGCAGCTCTCAGCTAACCCCGCTGCTCCTGCTGGGGTGGTGACTTCCCCGTGGCACCCTGATTTAGCAGGACAACAGGAAGAGCTGTGCTTGGTCAGGAGGGTGAAGCACGTGGGAGCTCACCTGCCAGGAGCTGTCTCCCTCCGTCCCATTTCTGTAGCGCTCCGTTTTTCATGCTTGTTTGAGATGAGCAAAGCTGTCGCTGATGGTGACAGGGACTCACAGCCTAATGCAGGGAGTCATCTTGGGGTGCTGGGTTGAGACTGACACGGCCAGACACATTTTAGCTGTGAAGGACTCAAATGCCTCCCCAGCAAGAGCTGCTTCCTTGCACACGTGCACGTTTTTGGGACGGGCAGTGGGCAGGCGCTCCGTGCTTTGAGTCCCCGCTCGTTCTGTCCCAGAAGCACGGGTGTCCTAAGATGCCCTTTCTCTCCTTATTTTCTAGCTGGATCCCCCCGAAGCGGACCAAGACTCCCAGTCTCATGCCAGCGTCTCCTGGGTCGTGGACCCCAAGCAGGACTCCAAGCGGACCCTCAGCACTAAGTATGAGACCACTATCTTCTAAAGCAAACGCCCGCGCCCGCCCCGTCTAACCGTGCCTTTGCCATCTGATCTGTCTGCTCTTCTAAACTCCCTCTTCCTCCAGCTGCTCGCCCTGAGCCCGCGTAGGCACCGCGTCCAAGGCAGCAGCACTCAGGAGACTGTAGACTTACACGGCTTTTGTACCTGATGGCTGCTGAACACTGTGAATTCCTTACTCGGAAACAAGGGTAACGCTGTAGCTGCCCGCCGGGCGGGAGGAGCAGAGAGGGCAGGCTGGCACTCGAGGTGTGGATCCAGGAGAGCCGCCCACCGTTTTCACGTCTTCCCCCCTGGCTCTGGCACTGTGAATCCCTGGGGCAATGTGATACTCCCCAGGCCTTTTTTTTCTATCTCACCTTGTCCTTGGACTGACGGAGACCTCTTGTCTCTACGGTGCACACGCTCCCTCCTCCTAGATCCTCCTCCTCCCGACTGAGCCACGGCTGTGTACTGTTCAGTGAACTCACCTCTCCTTCCTGCCGGTCGAACCGACACTAACCACTGTGATGCTCTCTGCAAATAACACACGGGCACTTCCATTTCCTCACGGCCACCCTTGCCCGCAGTCTCCTTCCTCAAAGCCCAGTGCAGAACTTGCTCTGGGTGCTGGGGGAGCGTTGGTTTGGGCCGGCTGTGATCGTTCCCACTGTGAGCTCTGTCCCCTCAGACGTGAGGGGGGGTTTGGTTGCATGCATTTCAGTCCTTTGTAGGTTTTTCTTTCCCTCATAGTCCTTGTGTTTACACTCACCAGACTTCTCCTGAGAGCTGGGTGTAGGTCTCAAGTGGCAGAACGTGGTTAAGCTTCCAAAGGCACATGTGCTAGCCCCAGGCCGGGGAGGGGAGGTGTCAGCTGGGCACCACCAGCAGCATCAGCAGGGAGAGCTCAGGGAGCAGCCCTAGGTTATTTGCCCCTGGTGTTAGGGCCCAGTGTCAGCTTGTCTGAGTTTTGCTGTGGCTTAGGAGCTGCTGCCTCAGCTCTTCCATTTCCCCTCACCTGCAGTGAAATCTGATGTTTCAAAGTCCTTATTTTAGCTCTTTCTCAGGAATGAGTTTGACCTCCCAGGTCATTTGCAACTTGATGGCAAACTGACCTCAGATTGAGGGCTCAGCCAGTGGGAGCCTAGTGAGAGGGCTAAAAGTAAAAATGTTGTCTTAAAGCAAAAAAAAAAACAAAGGAAAGCTCAGTCTAGTACATACATTTCATATGCCACAGAGTCAGCACTGCCCAGGGCCTGCAGTGCCACCCTGCCAGCCCAGGCCTTGTGGACAGCAGAACATTGCTGTGCCTGAGGTGCTCCAGGAGGTTGGGTTTGGGTTCCATCAGCACTTTTCCAAGCTCTGAGTGTGCCCTGAAGCTTTCTCTGTCCCTCTAAGAGAAACTCACCCCCTGGTGCAGGTGGCAGAGCAGTTCTACGTGTTCACCACACAGCTGCCACACGTCCCCCCAGTGTCAGAGGCTCTGAGCTCTTCACCTCCCCCTGCTCTCAGCTGGGAAGGGCAGGTCCCTCCACGCCCCCTAAATCCGGGTCAGGAGAGCATGTGCCTTTCTTAGGGTGACCAAACCCAGCAGGGATCACAGGCAGCCCTTCCCAAACGGCGCCGCTGCCGCTCTGTGTCCGCAGCCCTGACGGTTTTTGTGTCCCATCTCCGGGCCCTTCGCCTCGCCTTTCCCAGCACGTGGTTCTGTATGGCTCGGAAATTCATTCCATTATCTTCCTTTCTGTTTGCCTCTGCGAAGCTGAGCTCCGGGCTGCCGTCTCCTACCACGGGATGTAGTGGCGGGGCAGAGACCTGGGACGCAGTGGCCTCCTGACACGAAGATCATCTCCCTCTGGCACGGGTGGCTGCCTCAGAGCGGCTGCGTGGCTGCTCGGTGGGAGCAGAGGGGGGAAGGGACCCAGCCTCCGCCGAGGAAAGCTGCTCATCTCCATTCCTAGCAAAGGAAAACTCGAGACACGGAGGCCAAGAGCGATGTCGCCTTTCCTAGTTTGAGACAAAACGTCTTTGGACCCGTTTCTTTTTGAACGAAGTGACACAGAGCAAATCCGGTTCACGGTTTCAATGTAGCGCTGCAGCTTTTTGGTGAGGAAAAAAAGAAAAACAACAGATTTTTATTTACTGAGAATCCCGCGGTCCGGCGAGGAGCACGATAGAAAGTCTTAGCAGGGGCGTGGTGTGCACATTTCTGATGGTACTTACTCTGCTCCAGCTCTGGGTGAACAGGAGAGAACGCCAAATTCTTGGAGATCGCTTCCTCCTGTGTGAGAACCTGGGAGGGTAAGTCTGCGTCCTGTTCTCCAAGCCACTCCACGCTCTTGTAGCAAATGGAAGTAACTTGAGGAAAAGAATCTGCAAAGGATCTTTCACCCCAGAGCAGCTGTGGCCAATATCCCCGATGGTACAAAGCTTCCTTACCCCCGAACTGTCGTGTTGCAATACTTGACATTTCTATGGCAAGGACCCCGTTTCTTCCCGTTTCCGCACTGAATTCCTGGGGACGACTCCCTGCTCCAGCCTCTGTGCACCTGTCTTGTTTTTAAATGCAGTTCTGCCCTGAAGGGTTGGGGTTTTTTTAAGTACATTCAATTGTGATTTAGCACTTTTTTGATACTAGCTCATTATTTAATTAGTGCGACCGTTTCAGAAGGTGAACAAATAAGGAGTTAAATTTTGGGCATTACACTGAAACAGTCCATCCCCAAGGACAAACCACATCAGCCTGAGGGTGGCTTGGCCCCGTCCGAGCCCAGTGTCCCCAAAGACACCACCTCAAAGGTGCTGTGTGCTCGCTTTTATTCTGAATTACAGATGTTTCACAGTGGTTTGGGCTGTGACTGACGTGATTTCAGACTGTTCCCCCCCGGGGAGAATGTTAAAATGGTTGTGATTTGATTTCTTCAGATGCAAAATGCAGCGCAGTGCGTCTGTCGGGATCTCGTCGGGCCCTGTCAGGGCTGTGGGACCTTTGGTTGAAGCTGTGCCCGAGTAATTCCTGTTTAACTCCAGTTGCTGCTGTATGTCAGGATTTCCTTTAGTCTCTCTCACCGGTGAGGCTGGGAGGGAAGTGAACCATAATCCCAAGGGCACAGACCTGTAAAGGATTGGGAAGGGGGAGTGGAGATTTTGGGTTAAGTCAATGAATTTAGGAAACCTAACATTCCTTGTTATGCACATGTTGCAATTCATACTGGTGTAAGTGTAAATATTTGGTGTGTTGGCAACAAGTCTTTGGTGAGATTGCAAATTGAACCTCTGCTTGGGAGGAGGGACACCTTTCCTTTCTGGCACGTGAGCTTTTTTGGAGCTTGGCTTGGAGGTAACGTGGTGATGAAGACTCCAATCTTCAGGCACTGGGCTCGGTGACCCTGGTGGTCCATTCCAGCCCCACGTGTAAACCTGTGGTTGTCTTTAGTGATCCATTCTTTAGCCAGATACTCCCTTTCTCACCCTTCTCACAGACAGAGCAGTTGTTTGGGCAGTTCAGTGTGGTGGGGTCTCTCGAGGGACTCGGTGCTGGAGACTGACCCTGGGCTGTGCCAGTCATTGGCCACCCTCTCCCACCCACTGTGCAGTATTCGGGCTCTTCCTCCCCACAGGGTTTTGTGCTATCTGGAGGAAACTGCCCCAAATTTCTGGTGCTGAACATGACATTGCATCCAACTGCATCTGCTGTATTACCTGCCCGGGAGGAGTTGGGGCTCCTCTGTTCCTCTCTTTAAAGACAGATTGTGTTTTCACAGACTTTGGGCTGAGCCCTCACTCACGGCTGGCAAACAGAGTTGCCAAATTTTGTCTTTCTTTTTATAGGAGGGGATGATTTTTTTTTTCAAATTGAAGATGCTTTATCCTTTTTTTATTTGTGTTTACAAAGAAAAAAAAAAAACAGCGCTAACCTTAGCTGTTCAACTGACTTTAAACTTGCTTTGGGATTGTTCTTTTTAGAAGAAATTATGCAACTTTTTTGGGGTACACGCCTGTCCCCCCTCCCAGGGAGAAGATGCAGCACCTTCCAGGCTGTACCTGTAGTGAAGTCTGTACCTCCAGGAGGCTGCTGAGACACAGAGCAGATGCCAAAAAGCCCCGAACACGTCCTGTTCTGTGTGCAGCTGAGGTGGAGCCAATGCTTTAATGCTCCTTCCACCCACCTCAGAAGTTTCCAGCAGCAGCAGCAGCAGCATTTCCCTGGCTCTGCTCAGATCCGTGTTTTGGAGCCAGCACAGTGCTCACAACGCTGTCGTGTTGCAAAGGTCTCCCTTTTAGATCTCACATTGGTATTTCCTTCAGTTTGTTTTCCCAAAAGAAAAGTACCTGTGCTGTTCTCGCCAAGTCGAGCCGGCTCAGACATTTTTCTTACCCACAGAAGAATAACCTGGGATTCCCTGACAGGGCAGAGACAGTCGAGTTCAGTTTGCAATGTGGACATTTTTGCTAATTGTGATGTATGGCAGTGGGGCTGATTTGTAATACAAATGTTATTTAATCTGTCTGTATTTTGATACTTGAATTTCCTTTTATTTCCTGTATATACAATTGTTAATCTGTTCAAATTTGTCTGAATTTTAAACATCTTGTGGTACCAAACATAACCAATCTGTGCAACAACATAGACTGACCTCACTACAACAAGGCGAGATTGTAAATATTCCTGGGCTTCCAGCAGTCGTTTTGTTGTTTTCATAATTGTACAACTTAGAACAGACCCAATTAATAAACAACCTTAGACACACGTGTGTGCTCTTGTGTGTGGCCCCAGTGTTGTGCCCAAGTCCTGCTGGGGGTCTGTGTCAAAGCAGGGCAGTTCTCACCCTGCAGGCACTGGCTGGGGGGGTTTGGTTGAAGCTGCTTTTTCTGCAGGCAGTTATAATGACCCAAACATTGAATATTATTATTTTGAGTCTAATTTATGCATAAAATCACATCCAAATGTTCTGGTAAAGACAGCACGAAGGTCTGCAGCCATTCTGGGTGTATTCTACACGTGATGGAGGGTTAGCAAAGCACATTTTTACCCCCACTAAAGTACATCTGCAAGGACTGTGTCCCTGGGGGCTGTCATGTCCTGGGGATAGCCACTGAAATCCCTTTTTGCAGCATGGCAGTGAGTGGTTCCTGTGTCACCAGTACCCATTTGGGCAGGGTTCAGAACATTTACCCAGCAAAGACCTGGGGCTTGCCAGGAACTAGGACATTTGAGTACGTAGAATTAGAGCAAGAAATCCAGACATTTAAATACAGGTTAAAGTTCAGATTTTCGTGTCAGGTAAAATCTGACTGATGTGAAATGCTAAATACACCAGGGATTGCTAAATTTATACCTTGTGTTCCATTTCTAATAACAAGGCAAGTCAGGTTTTCAGGCTGACATGAAATACACTGAGCTGCTTTAATGGTTTGAAGCACCATGAGGTTTCATCCCTCCCAGCCACAGCCCTGGCTGGGACTGACACCTCAGCAGAGGTTTCAGGCCCCAAGCAGAATGAACACCGTGAGTTCAAAAGCCTGATCCGCACTGCAGTTCAGTGAGCTCCACAGCCCCTTGCCTTCCCCACCAAATAGTGACAGGTTTTTGAGGAAAAAAAGACTGTTAATTTTTCTAGTTGAGAGGTTTATTCAGATCCTGATGTGCCAAGGGTCATCTCCTGCTGGCCGCGGTGAAGTTGTTGGATGAATTTTTACAAGCTGAGGCAAGAGAGAAACTGGAGGAGAATGGATTCCACCCCTGCCTGGGACGTGGAGAATGTGATCAGAAATAGTGCAGCTTGCAGCTGGGAGAAGCACCTTCCTGAGAATTCCCAAACTCTTGCCCGTTGTTGATGGCACTTCCAAACCCACACCCAGTGACTGCCCACAGCTGGCTCCAGGAGAGAACTGATACAGGCCTGGCAGCAGAAAAGCAGCCTAAAAGTAAGGGAAAGAACGCCAACCACAGCCTCGAGAGGAAAAGGGAGTTAAAAGCATTTACTGAGCAGTTTTTGAGTGAAAACGTGCAGGTTTGTGTACAGACAAATCCCCTCGGCAGCCGTGGCTGTGAGGGGACCCGCCTCCCTCTCGTCGCCGCGATCCCCGGCGCGGGGCTGACCCCTAGTGCTGGCCGGGAGCGGCGCCTCGCTGAATGAACGGCGGGCAGAGCGAGTGAACAGCGGGCACTGAGCGAGTGAACAGCGGGCACTGAGCGAGTGAACAGCGGGCACTGCCCCAGCCCCGGGCTCCCGCGCCCACCGCCCCCAAAGCCGCCTTCGGGCCCGCCGGGCCGGGACTCCCCGCGGCCGCGGGGCGCGGCGCCCCCCTGCTCCGCCAATGGGCCGCGCCAGGCGCCGTGTCGAGGCGGCGCGGAGGGGCGCTCCCATTACGGGCGGAGGGGGGGAGAGAGGGAGGGGGCGACAGCCCCGCTGTGAGGCGGGAGTGTCCCGGCGCCGCGCTGAGGGGCGGCCGCGGCGGCGGGACCCGGAGGCAGCCCGGGGTCTGCCACCGCACCTGGCCCTGCCACCGCACCTGGCCCTGCCACCGCACCCGGCCCTGCCACCGCACCCTGGCCATCCCGGCCCGGCCACCGCACCCGGCCCTGCCATCGCACCCGGCCCTGCCATCGCACCCGGCCCTGCCATCGCACCCTGGCCATCCCGGCCCTGCCACCGCACCCGGCCCTGCCATCGCACCCTGGCCATCGCGGCCCTGCCATCCGGGAGCTGTCGGGGAGCGGGAGCTGCAGGGAGCGCTGCTGGCCGTGCAGCCGCCGCAGCATCCTTCCTCCTCCCTCGCTCCTCTGAGTTTGTCCCTTTTCCTTTGCGGTGGGCCCAGAAGGTAGGGCTTGACTCCGGCCACCTGCTGTAACCTCTGCTGCACTTCCCTGGGACTGGGGCTAAACCTTCCGGAGGGCAAACCCACAAACGCTGGGATGAGGCTCCTTGTGAGCCAGCAAACAGTTTGCCTTTTTCCTCCCTCCCAGCATTTTTTTCCCCTCTTCATTTATTTCCTCAGCGTCCATGACAGCTGCCGGCCAGCACCTGAGGCGCCGAGGGATTACGGAGCCCTCAGGGCCACAGGGCAGGGACAGGGGATGGGATGGGATGGGATGGGATGGGATGGGATGGGATGGGATGGGATGGGATGGGATGGGATGGGATGGGATGGGATGGGATGGGGATGGGGTGGCTGCTCAGAACCATGGGCATGGCTTGTGAGTGGGAAAGCAACTGGGCATGAGAAACAAAACCAGTAAAGTTAATTGTGAGACCTGCCTGGCCCAAATCCATTCCCCAGTGCTCCTTATGCATTTTTGTGCAGTGCCAGACCCAGCTCCTGCCTTTTTCTGACCGTGTGAGGATGCTGAGGATGGGGAAATAGCATTTATAGAGAGTAGAAGAGCACAGCTCCTGAGGGGACTGCACTTTGCTCTTGTCTCTGTTTCAGAGCAGGGGCCGTTGCTTCCAACCTATAAATCCTGATCCCAGAGGAGGCAATTGTATTTAAATATATATGCATTTCCCCTGCATTAATTTCCTTTCCCATGTGACTGGTGACATGAAGGATTGTAATAGAAGAATGTATTTTTAATGCGTTTCCTGCAGATTTCTGCAAGGCAATCTAATTCCTGAGTGGGTTTAACTTGCCACAAAGGCAGAGGACCTCAGGAGCACTGGTAATTGGGCTGGGTGGGTTCTTTTAATCTACCGTTTTAATGTGCTCCATCCATCTCTCTGATTAGATTAATCTCATTTATTTTAGCCAAGCCATCTAGCTGAAATCCCAACAGAGGAAATTGGGATTTTGAGTCTTTCAGGGTGAGTACCTTGGAGTGTTAGGCAGCACACTCCATAGGGAGATTTCCAATTTGCCCTTTTATCACATCAGAAATTTGTAACCCTGGTGATCACGTTGGAAAAGCACCATTTGGGCTGTGAATCTGCCTCATCCCTGAGGGGCTGTGGAGAGCCCACACAGGTCTCCTCTGCCCTGCTTGAAACAAGTTCCCTAAGAAACTCAACCCAGCCTGGTGCAGAGGGCTCAGCTTTCCAAGAAGGCTCCCATTTTCCTGGCAAGAGCAGAGAGAGCTCCATGGCTGGACCTTCCTCACCTGTGGAATGGCCACGCTTTTGCAGCGCCACCGTCACGGCCGTGCTGGGCACGGCAAGGGGGAGAGCCTGCCAGTGCAAACAGAAATACCTTCCCCATGGAAGGGGAAATGGATTTTTTGTTTAAAAGATGGCAATGTTTTTCCAAGGCTGATGAATATGAAAGTCCCCATTTAAAGGAGTCGAAGCAGTGGAGAAACTGGTCACTGTTTGCACGCCCACGCGCCGACAGAGGAGGTGAAAGCAAACTTCCTGGTGTGTCCCGATCCAAATCACCTGGGAGTGAGGCACAGTGCCCTGAGCTGGGAGCTGCTGCGCTGAGCAGCCGCAGAAGGCTCTCTGTGAAACAGCAAACCCCATCCCAACAGGAGAGGCAGAGCCCCGGCGGTGTCACAGCCCTCGCTTCCAAAACGGGAGGCAATTTGGAGCCTAGCAGCTGCATCTGTGGCTGCTGGAAATTGGCCTTACAGGGGGAAGGCAATGGGGGTGGAGGGCAGAAAGTGTTAGCAGGTGTTTTGGGAGGGTGTGGAGGGGAGAGCAGGGGAAGACTGGAGTTTTCCTCTGCCCAGTCCGCCAGGAAAGCTATTTTTGCAGGAGCTCCTGGGAGCCAGACAAGGTTCGGATTGTTCCCGTGCTGGATGCTGGTGCAAATACGTGGGCAGACAGCTGGATCCTGAGGAGCTCCCAGTGTCCCAGCAAGCGTGTGAAGGGTATTTTACACCTCGTCCAGGTGAGAGGATGTCTTGGCGTCGCGTTTGCTGTAGTCAAATTTTGGTTGGGAGTCCTCTGGAGAAGTGAGTGCCTGCTGCTCTGGCAGGGGCAGGCGAGGTGTGCATGTGCCCATAGCACACCACACGCTCCAGCAGCTGTGGTATCTGTCAGTTCCCTGCTCCTCAGGGCGTGCATGACCTTTCCTGTGAGACATCCCATCTCTGGCTGCTGCCACCTCAGTCCCAGTGGACGTGTCTGAGCTACAGGGAGCAGCCACTTGGAGCAAACCAGCCCTTGTCCCGTGCAGCTCCGTGGGCAGTGCCCGGTCTCGGGGTGTTCCACACCAATCCGTCATCTGTGTGTTTAGGGGATGGGTTGGTGCTGGGTAAACTGAGGCTTGGAGCTGTTTGGTTCATGGTCCCACAGGCAGCCTGGCCACAACCCAAGCATTGTGACTGGAGCTGGGGGGAGGCTTCTCGTGCCATCTCACCCCGTTGGACACCCCCTCACCCAAAATTGGGTTTGGGCTCCCCGTGCAAAGCACTGGGTTGCTGCTGGTGCTGCTGGCTCTGGATAATCTTTGTATTTGCTGACTTGACTGAATTGTGGCTCGGTGGAGAGCTCAGCTCTGGGGAAGCTGAAGGTACAGGGAGGCCCAAACCACACACAGCGCTCGGGGAGGAATTGTGATCCCAAAAAAAAAAAAAAAAGTTCAAAGGTGTTTTTGGCTTAATGCGGTTTATCTAGATTGCTTTATGTTCGTTAATCTGTATTAACACAAATTCTCTTGGAATGGCTGGCTGGGGAAGGGTTCGCTCAGCTATTCTGACAAGGACAGGCTTTTCCAAAAGTAAAAAGATTGAGCTGGGAAAAAAAAAAGCCAGGTCCTGTCTGGCATGAGTACATGGAAGCCTTGTGAGCAGAACAAGGCTGTTTCATCCCTGCTGCCCACATCCAAGTGTCCCTGGCACCCGCAGACACTAATGACTGATCAACTTCCCCCACTACCATGGAGGATTAATCCCCCTGTTCTTCCTGGGGTGATGTGAACCCCTTTTCCAGCTGGCATGCCAGAGCGGATGGCACAATTAGTTAGTGAACTTCAAGGTAAATTGGAGGTCAAGCCCAGATTTGAAGGTGGTGGTGGGTGTGAGCGTGACCCAGGGAGCCATGTGATGTGGGCGACATCCTGGAGAGGCAGGTGATCTCCCTGTCCTCTCCTTTCCCCAGGGCTGGGATTAGGAGAGATTTTACAGCTGAGTGACCAGCCTCATGGTGAGGTTTGGTTCACAATGGCTCAACCCCCAGCCCCTTATCAAGGAAACTTCTAGGTCTTTTATGGCCAAGCTGGGCATCAGCAGGGCAGTTTGTGCCCGCGGGGAACCTGTCCCTGACAGGCACCACCCCTTTGCATCCATAGGGACTTCCCCCCTTAAGAACAGGCAGAGAAACAGCCAGAGAAACCTAGAACTTGAGGAGATGGATGGATGGATGGCAAAGCCCAGTGCTTTGGAGAGGGTTATCTAATGCTTGAACCTTCGCCTGCCATCTGAGTGCACTTCTTGCTCTTCAGAAGTCTTCTCACGCAGCTTTGGGCAGGTCCTTGCACCAGATCCCACCTCTTTCCACCAGCTGCCCGTGGTCAGGATTGCTTGGGTGCCACAGGGCTGGAGACCTCTCGGGGACCAACGGATCAGCACCACGAAGAGCCCAGCTCCAGCTGCCAGCTGCCAGGAGCAGCAGCAGGCAGGCAAAGCATTCCTGCAGAGCTGGGATGGGACTTGTAAGCAGGACCTGGGGCCTGCCCCAAGCCCAGGGGACTCCCTCCTCCCCCTGCCCGTGCAAACACCAGATTAACAATTTATTTGACATGTTGCGGCTGGTTAGTTCTTCACCCGCTCCCCTGATCACAGGGAATAAGTGTTGCAGTGTGCAATAATGTTCATTTCAGGTGAGGGTAAATATAGAAAGGAAAACCTGCTGAGAGCAAGCCATTTATTCCTGCCTTTGGAAGCCTCTGCTCATAAACAGTCAGTCATGCCCATTTGGAAAATCCCAGTGTGGTTTTCTTGGCCATCCTAGAAGAACATTTACTTTCCTGTAGGTTAAGAAGTCCATTTTAAATAAAAAAAATAATGTCATCTCACTTCCAGCTGCCCTCGGGCGTTCAGGGCTTGTTGACACACTAAGGCTGCTCTGTTCTCATGCAAAAGTGGTCTGATGCAGGAATTAGGAAGGAGATCCTGCAGGGCTTCCCCAGCTGGTTGAGCTGTCAGCCCCTTGTTCTTTGGGTTCTCCTTGTTCCCCTTGGGATTTTATCAGATGTTTTAGCCATGTGTAGGGTTTAAACCCCCCAGCTTTTGGGGGTGTGGATTCAGGGAGGTGCTGGGGGTGCCCTGAGAGCCCCGTGAGCGGGGGACTGGCGCAGAGGGATGAGCTCATGCTGGAGCAGAAAACCTCTGAGGGTTTTGGGAGCACGTGCCAAAGGCAACAAGACAGTGAGGGCTGCAGGAGCATCCCTCAAACAAGCCAGCAGCCATGGCGACCTGCTGCAGCACGGGAAAGACACCCCAAAGCAGTGCTGTAGGAGGAGGCTGAGGAAGGGGGGGAGCCCCTGGCACAGCCAAGCTCTGCCTCTCTCCTCCATCCCAAAAGCGGCACCGGGGAGCCGTGCGGGAGAGCAAAGCGGCCGGCTGGAGTTGGACTCCTGCCCCCGTCAGCTCCGCAGCTGGCACCAGCCAGCTCCCTCCTCTGGAGTGCTCTGCACTCAGTAAGGGTCTCTCCATGATTTCTGACAGGCTCTGGATTTGGCTCGGGTTTCGCCTTGGTTTCCAACGGCAAGAGGCAGTTAAGTCTCTTGGAAGAATGGATTAATTAGCAAATGCCTTTGGTCAGGTCGGTGCCCTGAGCGGCATGCCCGTGCCTCTGCACCAGGTACAGGCTCAGAGAGGCTGCTCTTACCCTGCCATGTTTCCAGAGCTCTGCATGCATCATCTAACAAGAAAGAAAGGGAAAAATCCTCCCCCGGAACGCAGTATTGACTTTAATGGTGGCATTTGTGTAAGCAACAAAATATTGACGCAGTTGGCTGGGGTCTGGCCGGGGCTTCTGGAAATAAACTGCTGCCTTGTTAAATTGTAGATGGAAATGCAAGTGGGAAAATGACTGACATCTTACACAAGGCGGGCAAATAAAACCGCTGCTTTACTACGGCGTGAAAAAACTCAGGAATTAATAGGTCTCCTTCTGCTCCAGGGTGTTGGATTTATCCCCAAGTAAGATCCATAAACTATTTTAAGGAGAGAAGTGCTACTTTTAAACATGTGTGTCTGGGTCCTGGAGTTCCCGTGGTGTCACAGTTAACCCCTGCCTTGTCGTGGCTGTGGGCAGCAGAGCAGTCCCCCACAGCCCCCACAGCCCCCCACAGCCCCGTTCCTGGAGGCGCCGTTCTTGCCAATGCACAGACACATCAACACCTGATAAATGATGAGGTTACTTTCAAAGGATGTTTTCCTATGATGTGTTCCCACAGCTTTTGTCAGAAATGTGTTCAGGCCTTGACCTGGACTCTGAGCTTGATTTTACCAGTGTGGGACATAAAATGTATTTTAAAAACCCCACCTGCTCCAAAGCTGTGTCTGACTCAAAGCAGATGCACTGAACATCGCTGAGTCCATCTGGGGTGTGACCCAGCACGCCCCAAAAGACTCCTTTTGACTTCAGTAGCTGAAGACCTTTTATCATCTTCTATGGGAAATGTGATTAACAGAGCTGTAGAGAGTGATACATCACTTTCCTTTCTACCCAAAGCCCCTTCCTTCTCCACCCACATCCTGATGATCTCCCAGCTGACGTACATGTGCTCGTGGAGAAGTAGGATGAGATAAAAGCTGTCTTCCAATGGCACAGGGTCCGACTCCCCGGCAGCAGCGACACCGGTGTAATTATACACGCTCCAGTCCCATCTCCCAGTAATTATTCTGGAATAAAAGCCTGCCTATTTCTGTGAGACCTTATGTCACTTGGAAAGCTGTTATAAATTCAGCTGGAAAAAGGGACCCTTATTCTGGGATAAGTGTGGTTAGTGGTTAACTGGGAACGGGGCTATTCCTGGCGTTGCCATCGGCCTTCCCGGTGACGCCGGGGTAAGTCACTTCACCTCAGCGTGTGTCACCTTCTCCTGCTGCAAACTGGGAATTACAGACAAGGGCTTTCGCAGGCAGCGTTTTGGGAAGCCCCACGACTTTGGAAAAAAGGTGTCACAGGGTGCCAGGCAGTCATTTAGTGGGACCTGGTGCTTTTTTACCCACCTTGGAGCATCTGGATCAAACTGTAGGCTGGGGAAATGAGGGACGAGTGTCGGGGACCGGCTGAGCCGCGTGAGCCTGGGCTGTTGGCGTGTTACTGGGAATACTGTTTTCCTCTCGGTTTTTAAAAATAGTCTATTCTGTTCCAAGTTGTAGACCACAGCCCTCGCTGGGGCATTGAAATGTCTGGGCTGCTGTTTTCTCGAGCCAGCACCTTTTCAGTGTTCAGGGTCGGGATGCGGTGCCAGCATCCATCCCCCCAGCTGCTGGGTCCAGCAGAGATGGGGGGTCCTGCCCTGGGCTGGCAGCATTCTGGTTCTCATGGACAGGAAGGAAAGGGAAATCTGGTCCACACTTCTGCCTGCAGCATCCCTGCCTGGTTCAATAGCTGCTTCTGCAAGCCCTAAGGGCCTCGGGGACTTTTGCTTCTCAGCAGCTTCTTGTGCAGCCTCAGAAACTGCTTTTGGCTCAGCATCACACGAGCGCACGCAGCTGAAGATGCAGCTTGTTCCTAGCACATGGCATTAAATCCATGCTAGAGGTGGGGAGAATCCTCTTGGGGGCTTTTATCATTTGCACAGACAGTTCAGGCTGGCTCACAGCCAGAATCCAACTGCTTGCCAAAGCGGGTGCTGCCCAGGGAGCAGCAGGACCAAGGTGCTGATGCCAAGAGGTGCAGGCAGAGCCCGCCCTGGCGCGTTCCCACGGCCCCGTCCCTGCGCAAGCACCGGAGTGGGGCTCAGCTCAGAACTGGGCTGGAGCCAAGGAGGCAGAGGGGAAAAAGCCTTTTACAGTCCATTAGTGCTCCCCAGAGCCGTTCAGCCCCTCTCGTCGTAAAAGTGGTGGAAGCCACAGAAACATTACGGCTGGTCTGCAGAAGATGCTGGCCTGCAGAAGATGCCAGCCCACCTCCCGGCTCCATGTCCCTTCCCAGGGGCTTTGCCAAAGCCACTGGCCTTCAGGGCAGTTCGGCTGCTGGAATTCCCTCTGGGAACAAGCTGGCAAAGGGCTGGTTCCCTGTCCATCCCGAGCTTCCCCCAGGCAAAATGTACATGGGAGGGTTCCAAGTGCAAATGTGTGTGTGCTAATGGGAACTGAATTGCCTCTTGCCCAGCAGCCTTGCAGCTTGAGGAAAACAAGGCAGGGGCTAGGAATGACCTCATATCGCCTCCCAGGGAATGTTTTGCCAGATGAAGGGGGGAGAGGCAGCATCAAGACAGCACAATGTATGTATCTCTCTCCCTGTGTAAACATCTCTGTAGCTGCAGAAACCTCTTAAAACCCCGAATGAGAGGAGAACAGCTGCTTTGATCTGTGGATGTGGTTGTTGTTTTCTGAGTGCAGATCCGTTCTTTTTTTAATTTTGCTTCAAATTAAAAAAATGCCTGTTGTGATCTTTTGCTTTTATTTCTTGGCGAGGGACCGGAGAGTGGTGCAGTAAATTTTCATGACTCCCCATGTAACCGTTTCAGCATGGCTGACAATTCCTCGCCGGCTCTTCAGCGCCGCAGCACAATGGGCCGAATCTTCTGGCCCTACATGAAGCCAAAGCAAATGGATTTTGCCCAGAAGTGCACAACGGGGAGTGGAGGCAGCGGGGAGGAGAGTCCTGCCACCTCCTTCCCCGCCACACACACACACACACACACACACAAGGCTCAGCCTGGCAGGGTTGTCCCGAAGCCTGTGAAGGGTTTTGGAGTCAGCTCCCGGGCACGGATCCGTGCCAGCCCTACGCGGCAGCAGCAGGAGCTGGTGAGGAGCCATGGGCCGAAGCTGGGCTGTCCTGCAGGTGATGTCAGTGTGACTCGTGGCACTCCCTCCAGACTCCCTGTGTGATGTCAGGAATCCCCATCTGCCCGACTTTCCCCTTGGGGGACAGCCCTGTGCTTGGAGGGCCACCAAAGCATGCGCAGCCCTGGCACCGCCACCGTCCCTTTGGCCACTCGAGCGGGCAGCTGCTTTGGGAAGATTACATTGCTTTTTTTGGGAATTCCTGGACATCAGCAGTTCACTCCAACCCCAGTGCTTCGCCGTGGTGCTTCATAACCTCGTTGGAGGAGCGAGACATGGGGGTCAGCCCCTTGGCTCCTGTGGCATGACCCACCTCCAAGCAAGGTACTGGTTTAACTGGGAGTACTTGGCCAGAGACCTGTCCCCAGTGAGGCAGTCTGGGCACGAGTGAGGAGTTGGTTCATTCCCCCCGTGCTGTCACGTGGCTGCTCGGTGTTTTGGCGTTTTAATTACACACGGTGCTGTGTATTTAAGGCTGGTTTATGGGTGTTTATACTAATGCGTAAACCTGCAATTTAGAAGCTCAGTTATAAATCAACATTGCTGAAGGTCTTGTCCCTCGTGCCGTGAGATCGGTCTCCAGATTTAGAAGATAGGTTAGAGGGAGAAAAAGGAGGACTGTTTAGTTTTCCCCTGGTTATGATGATAAAGGATCACAGGATGGGGTGCGAGGTGCGGCGGCCGGGCACAGAGATCCGCCAGCGTAACCCAGAGCAGAGTTTCCATTTGAACTCTGCTCTTATGAGTCTCTGCCATAAGGGACTTGTGTTTCTGCAGCAAATTCCAGCCCAGGAAGAAAAGCAGTGCCACAGCTGCTGATGTGATACTCACAGGAGGGTGGTGGCACCCCACTGGTGATGTCTTCAGATCAGGATGTGGGCTGCAATGACCAGAGCCCCGTCCCACTCAACACCTCACGAGAGGAGCTCTTGTACCCAGGAGCTCCTGGCACAGACTGGAGCTGGCTTCCTCCAGCAGCAGTGCCCAGTGGGATGGCACATACCCACTCATGGTCTCTCCCAACACATCCTAAGGACAACACCTCCACGTTCCTGTTTTTATGTACAGCATTTTTTTCCAGCTTTAAGAATCATTTGCGCACCTTTGCCCCTTACCAGCTGCCGTGGAGCCTGGCTGTGCCAGGGGTGGGTTTGGGTTACTGCTGTGCTCCTGCAAACCCCCTCCCAAAGGGAAGGTCCCTGTGCCATGAGGGCAGCCCAGGGAGGGGGTGTCTTTGTAGGGAAAGACCCAGGGACTCCTCAGCATCCTCCTGTCCAGCTGCAGTCCCTCCTCTCTGCCATGGGTGCTTTGGCTTAGCTGGACATTTCCCACTGCTTCCAGCCCCTTTGTCATATCTTTCGGGGTTATTAGGGGGGGTTCGGGAGGGTGTAGGGGCAGCACAGTGGGCTGGGACGGAGCCCATGGGCAGGATGACCCTGTGGGCACAATGACCACTGGGGCTGTCAGACCCCCTGTCCCTGGACAGGTGGGATCACTGCACACCTCCCTCCCCATCCCGCTCCTGGCTCCAGCCTTAATCTCCCGCTGCAGTTTCCTGGCTGGCAGTGCCTCTCCTGGCTCAGGGAGCAGGAACACCCCGGAACAGAGATGGTGCCAGCAGCTCCCAGCGCAAGGATGGTCACGGGGTGGGGCAGGGGTCCCCCTGCCTCCCTGGGCACCCCCAGTTCCAGGAGGCCGGGCTGTGAGAAGGTCCCAAAAGCAAACAAAGAACGCTGAATATTTCAGAAAAGTCTTTTTCTTCCCCCTCCACCCTTGTTTCCAGTCCTCCTCCCACCTCCCAGGGCAGCCAGCAGAGCTGCTCTCCGGCCCTGTTTCCCCCTGCCCAGCACCCCGAGACTCTCCCAAAGCCACCAAGCCCAGCTGGGTCGTGCCATCTACAAACTCTCGGGTTTTTTAATTATATCTATTTTTTTTCCTTGTCCTTTTCTTTCCCACCCCTTGCCTTTTCCCATGCCATACGCCTCCCCCTGGCCCCCCTCCCCTTGCCACCACCCCAAGCCCTCGGCTGGCCGAGGGGCTGCGAGGTGCGGGGTGGGTCTGGGGGTTGCGGGGGGCTTTGCATTGATGCATTGATCGCCCATGGTCTCCGCCTGACCTCCCTGCTCCCAGGGAAGCAGTCTCCATGGCTACTGGCCCTTCTCCTTCAGCGCAGACTGTAAATTCCTGCAGGCAAAGCCCAGCCTTGGGGGTGCGAGGGGGGGAGCCGTGAAGGAGTAACCAAAGCCAAATAGAAAGAAAGAAAGAAAGGCTGGGAGAGAGAAAAAGGGCGTTGCTTGGATGGGGCTCTCCTTTCCACTCCCCTTTCCCAGGTCCCCAGCACCAGGGCAAGGCGCCTGCTTCCCCCCTCCAGCACTGCTGCTCCTGCTCCTGCTGCTGCTGCTCTTGCAAAACTGGAATTGGCTGGGATTATTTAAGGGAAAAAAAAAGGAGGAGAAGGGATCAGAGCAGCCGCCAGAGAGAGGGCGATAGAGTCCACTTTCCTCCAACTGCCCTGGGTCTCCCTCCCTCGCTCTCTCCTCTTCAGCAACACCAAGAGCCCCAAACTGAACCCAGAGCAGCTTTTTCCATCAGTTCAGTTCCCTTCCCTCCCTCTGTCTCACACACGGCAAGGAGAGAGCCCCTTCCTCCCTTTGATTTTCCTTCGCATGCTCAGCCCCTTGTTTCCTTTAAAGCACTAGAAATCCCCCTTCTTGCCCCCGCTCCTCCCCGCAGACTGGGATTGCGATGGGAGCTTTGCAGATTGCTGGATTTTCCATCCTTTTCTTTCTCCTCCACTCTGGAAACACGCTGGCAAATAAAGCCAGTCAAGGTAAGAGAAAATCTTCCCTGCTCGAAGGTTTGCTGTTTGATGTGTGGATTGGGCAGCCGGATCTCCTCGTTAGAGCTGGGGTTTAAGTGCAGGCTGGAGAAGGCAGCAGCAGTAACAACAAACAGTGGAGGGGATTTTAAATGTCGCTTGCAGATATTCTCGCCGACTGCCTTGGAGCTGGGGTTGGGTTTGTAAACTCTTTAATGAGTTGCGTTTCTTAGACTTTAGTTCTTTTGGTTTGGACTCTCTGTCTCGAGGCAGGGGGTGCAGAGGCAGAAAATTAGGGTGGGCAAACAAGTCTGCATCCATCAGAGGCAAAATGTGGCTGTTTGGAGAGGCTTGGGGGGCTCTGCTGGTTTTGTGTCTGTGAGATGGGGCTACCACGGCAGCGGTGCGGGCGAGGAGGCTGCTCCGGGCTGGGCTGGAGGGCAGGGATGGCGGAGCGGGTGTTGATAACGCCGGGAGGCTGCATCCGTGCTCAGGGACTCCACATGGGCACGGGGGAATCTCAGATGTTGGGCAGCAGGAAACTTCAGGTAGCTGGAGCACAGCTAAGCCTGAAAATTAAGGGAGCTCTTTCCCTATCTCGTGGAAAGAGAGGTATGTCCCATCCTTATCAACTTCGGGCTTTTCTGTTTCACAGCTCCCGTATTGAGCCAGAGCCTCCCCTTCCCAGACGTACACACGGAGCTTTATGTATGGTCTATCTATACCTTGGCTTTTCTATAGCACCTCTATATTTAGCTCAGATTTTTTCTATACACGCGCGCGGGAGTGCGTGCGCCCGCACGAGCACACACAGCCCCATACATGATCCTGCTGGCTGTCTCAAAGGGGGTTTTTCTCCTTAATTCGCCACTATCTGTACAATCTGCGGGCTTTTCTCCTTTTCTTGTAAGGTTTCTCTGGCTGTGCCCTTGTGGCAGCTGCAGCGTTCGCACGGACGGTGAGATTAAATAGCGTGTGAATGAAATCTCGGAGCGCAGGCGATAATGAAAGATCTCTTGTAGGAGGATTCCAGCCACGCGCATGGTCGCCCGAGCCCTGTCACCGACAAAGTTAGAAGGAATTTCAAGGCTATTGTCTTATCTGGCTCAAAGTGTTTCTAAAGCAATAGGCGACTTCTCCGGAGGGCAGCCTGGGCAAGCAGGAGAGATTTTCCAGGGCAAAGGTTTGGTGAGAAGGCGTCCAGCTTCACATAAAGCTTTATGATTTAGGCACAGAAAGGAATGCTTAGGTTTTTATCCCCCCTCAAATTATCTTGAGTGTATGCATTGCTTTCATTTCTTATCATAATATTTATTTATTAAGGCCTTTTGGTTTCCAGTTCCATTTAAGCCCGAGCCAGAATTGCATTAAAATAGCAAAGTGAAATTCCATCGTGCAGAGACTTGACAGATCCCTTCAGGGAAGGAGAGGGGTGGAGTGGGGGTGGAGAGAGGTGAGCTCAATCCTGCGCCGGGGTTCATCGCCCGCCGTGCGCCCGGGACAGCGCTGGCTCCTCCCGGGCCCGGTGCTCACCAGCGGGGGGGCTCTGCTGGACAATTGATCCCTGAGGCTGCGGCTGGGGGCTCTGTGGGCTGGGGAGGGGGAGGTGTCTGCAGAGAGCCAAAGGTTGGTGTCTGCGGGGCTGCGAGGACTCTGGGCGAGGGTGGCCTGGTGCTGGTGGTGCTTTTTGGATGAGGCTGAGCTCGTGGGCATCGTTAGGGCATCATTGATGGCAGGTACAACATGTGCCTTTCCTCAGAACCTGCCGTCTCCTGCGTTTTCTGACTGTCACCGAGCTCTTTGAACCCGCTCTGTGTGTCTGGGACGTGTTAGCAGGATATTTCTCAAAAGCATCAGGTGTGTGTGCCGGGTGACACCCCGAGGATGGGGCACACATCACCCCAAAACCTCTGCCCTTTTGAGGGACGGCCACCCTTGCCAGGTGACTGTCACGGCTGGGCAGGGCTCCTCTCCCATCTGTCTTTTCTTGGTGGGATAACATTGTGTCACGGGTTGGGCTTGCTGGCTCATTTCTTGTGCTGAATTACCCCAGAAAGTTTAGTCTGTGGGGAAGGAAGGATTTAGAGAGCTGGCTGCTGGGCCTGGAGGGTGTCTGCCAGTGGACCTGGCTGGCTGTGGAGTCAGCTTAGGGCTAGGGAAGCTTTCAAGAGGAGAACTGGCAACATAAATCTACACAACCATAGGGAGGCTCCTGACATGCATTCACATCTGCCATCTGCAGGTCAAGCTGCCCACGTGTGGCTGTGCCCACCACTCCTCTGGGTTTTGGGCAGATAATGTCACTCCCAGTCCCAACCTCTTGTCTGTCAGTCCATCTCACAGCCTTCCAGACAGAAGAGTTTGTCCTGAGCTCGTGCTCTCGGCGGAGCAGTGCCCTTACCTGCTGTCTGCCAGCATCAGTCCCTCCCTGCCTGCTGGCAGGACAGAGCCCAGGGACTGGCAGCTGTGCGCCCTCCTCGGGCAGTGCCAGCCCCTCTGACAGCACCCCCATCACTGGGAACACACCCCAGGATTTGCCACTTTCCCCTGCAGCTAATTGCACATCCCCTCAGATGATGCTGTGGTGTGGAGCCAGGAGGGACAGGCAGCACTTCCCTGGGAGATCCCAGCACCCCGCTTTGCAGCCCCTGGCATTCCCACGACCCCAGTTCAGGGTCCTGGCTGGGATGACAGCCTCAGCCCAGCCCACTGGGTGCTGGAAGGTTGATGGCTGACACCAGCCCTCCTGGCCACTGTCCCACGAGAGGGGCTGGTGTGCTGCGATGCACCTGCGAAGCCTACACCGCCAGGGATTATTTTTCTGTATTTTTTAAAGGAGTCTAAAATGTTCCAATTGCAGCGTGGAGATGCTGTTTGATTCCCCTCCCATCGCAGCCAAACCTCCTCCCCCTTGGCCTCTGCCTTCCTACCTCTCCAGCATTCACAGTGTGTGACTGTTGTGCCTGTCCCCTCCACCCCGCTGAAATATGAAATGTAAAACTGTAAACATTTCACATACACAGTTCAAAGGAGATCTTTGACTGAGGACGTCTAACATGCCTGTACCGAGATTAAAAAAGGGGAGGGGGTGGGTAGGAAGGAGGGAAGAAGAGTTTTTTTGTAACTGCCAACTGGGGTATAAATATTCAGACACCTTGAGTCTTCCAGTGCCGATGTATTGCTCTCTCCAAACTGCTCAGGAGTTTGGGGGGTTCTTGTCTTTTATTTTTATATAGATTCTTTCTCCTTCACAGACAGCCACACCAGAGTACTCAGTTTAGGAAAATAGTATGCATGATTGACCTTAGCCTTCACTTTCAAAATTCTAAGTCCCCTGAGAGGCTTTAGGAGAAGCCTGGGATGGCAAATAGAGTTTGCTCTGTCTGGCAGCACTGGAGGATGCCTGGCTGTGTTTTGGAGAGGCTGTGTCCCTGCTGGAGATCTTGAGATTGTTGCTCCCGGAGCAAAAAACAAACACATTTTTTAGGGCAAGGCCGGGTCAGTCCAATGAGCCAAAGGAACAGCAACAGCAATGGCAATTCCCTGGGGAGATGAGCAGGCTGCTGGTGTGGAGCACCAAACCCTCTGTGGGGTTTGATGGAACTGGGTTGAAGTGACCAGGGTTGGCACAAGGAGGAGGTGGAGGGAACATTTCCTACCCAGGGAATGGTGCTGGAAGTGGGATCCATCAGGATGACCTGGGCTGCTGCAGAGGATGGACGGCTCAACCGGCCCTCATGGGAGTGGGAAGCATAAGTGAGGGGGGAAAAAAAGCCCTTTTCTGGGTCATTAACAGCTTTGGGAAAGTAAAACCCATGGTGAGGGTTATAGGGCAGGGTCTGGGCATTAGACAGTAGGGTCACCAGGCTGGGAATGGCCCCAGGTGCTCGCTGTGACTTGGTGGCTGCTCCTCCTTCTGTGCTCCATCATTGCACAGGGCCGAGCGCTGGGGCTGCACCTCCGGTGTCCCACCTGCTTTTGGGAAAGCTGGGTGGGTGTGCGGGGCACGGGGCTGGTTTGGGGGTCTGCATTGCACGGTGAGACACAGACATCCCCTCTGGGCATCCTGAGCACGGGTACCTGCCCGCTGGCACCCCATCGCGGCAGCAAGACCTCACCCAGCACCTGAGTCAGGGTCTCTGAGTGCAGATGACATCTCTTTAGCCAGTTTACAGAAGGCTGCCCTGCAGAGCATCCTCCTCCCCTCTCCTGGCCCAAATCCCCTCCCAGGGGCTGCCGCTGCCCGTGGCCGTGCCCTGAGCCACTCCTGCTGTGGTGCAGCACGAGTCACCCTTGCAAGCTCCCTGGACGAACAAATGATTAATAAACTGCACCACAGTGTCTGAGGTGGTTATTAATACCCTGGTAAAAGGAGCTACTGAAGTTATAAAGCTTTAATTTGGCATTAAGGCCGAGTGGAAACTCCGCATGTCTGCCAACAGCTACACACACATCCCCATACAGACAGGCTGTTAATATATATGCCTATATAAAAACAAAGAATAAAATTAATTTGTAGAAAAAGCTGAAGCACTTGCAGGAGGGGGGGGAAAGGATGGTGGGGTTTGTTTGTTTAGGATTTTTCAGGCCAGTTTTTGCTGTCTTGTCTCACCCCCCCTCCTCAAATTTATTAGGACTTTTGGCCTAGGGCTAAAACCATCTTTTTTTTTTTTTTTTTTTTAAACAACATAAGGAAGCGAGGAAAGAGCCTCAATCCAGGCTCTAAAAATATACGAGCTGTTGCTTTATCCCCCCTACTCGCTGTCGGGTGTGGCACGGCAGGGCACAGAGGGCTCTGCCACCTCCCCGTGGGTCAAAGCCCCTCGGCTCCCGGCGGGTGCGCGCCGCTCCCGGGGAGGTGGCGGTCCCCCCGCTTTTGGCACGCTCGAAATGGCAGTGGCGTTGAAACCGTCTGCCTCCGCTGCCTTTGAAATGGAGAATAAAGCTGCAGCTGGAGCGGAACGGGGCCCAACAGCCAGAGCTGGAAAATCCCACCCACAACGGAATAAAAAACACGGCCCGAGGCGCGGGGCGAGCGCGCAACCTCCTGCCCTTGGCCGCAGCCCCCGGCGGTGCCGTGCCGGGGATGCTGCTGCCCTCCGAGGAGCCCCGCTGGGCTCCAGGGACATGGGGCTGGGCAGGGAGAGGGCGAGACCTGCGGTTCCCAGCGAGGCTCGACGTCTTCATCCAAAGCAAATTGCCGGCCGGGTGCAGAATTCCCCGTGCCGGGGGTTCGAGGCGGGGTGTGCCCATCTGAGCTGCCCCGTTCGGGCTCATTTCAGGCAGCTGAGGGTGAAAAACAATGGGTTTCGATTATTTGTGGAAGGAAGAAATGTAGAGTGTCGGGGTACAGGTCTGGCAAACCCTCCAGAAAACCCACTTGGATTTGGGACCTTGAATGGAGCAGCTCCTCTGGAGCAGGGGGACGAGCTGGGCACACCCCAGAGAGGAACTCCTGAGAGCAAATAGGGACAGGAGCATCAATAAGGATTTTTATTTTAAAAAAAAAATTAAAACTTCACTTATCTTTGAGATGAACCCTCTCACATGGTGGCAGCAGCTCAGAGCACCTGCAGTGAGGGCACAGGCAGCTTTTTGGATGGAGAAAATTCTCCCGCAGGAAAAATGGGCTGGTCTGAGAGAAAACCTTCCCTTTCCTGGGAAAATGCTGCTTGCCTTGACAAAAATGCTAAAAATGGAGTTTTTCAGAAGGTTTTACTTTAATTCACTACATCATTTCTGAAGGATACTGAGGAGCCAGAATTTCAGCATTCCAAAATTGGGATCTCTGCCAATCCCGGGACGGCTCCCGGAGTGCCCAGGAGGGTATTGATTCACTCTTCCCACAAACACACTTTTTTGTTTTTTCTTTTATTTTCTTTTTTTTTTTATTTTAGAATCCTGTAACCTTTCGGAATGACTCTGGCTTTGGAAAAATTACAGTGGAAAACTGATAATGTTTTCTTTTGTACTTTTGCTGCTGTGTAATCTTTCCAAAGTTAGACAACTTTGAAGTTACAGAATAAGAAAAAAAGATGGAAAAAAAAAAAAAGGATGCTACACATGTGTGAGTGGGAAAGAGCCAGAGGTGCATTCGGTGCCTCATGCTTGTTGTTCGTGGTCTTGAGTTTGAGAGTGCAGAAGGAAAAATAAATAGGAAATAAAATTCCCCCGAAAGTGAGATTCCTGGCAAAAGGCTGGGAAAGTTTCAATGTGATTTATGCCTGGTGGATGCTTCATGTTCTGTTTTTAGGGGAGGGAGATGGGGGTTGATGGATGTTTGGGTGCTGGTTCCCACCTGTGTGCCAGGGTGGGTGCCCGGGGTCACCGTGGCACCATGACTCGAAGCATCACACGGTGATTTATAACTTTGGGGGAGCACCTGAAGGGGAGCTCCCAACCACGCAGGGCCAGGACCAGGGTCTGCAGGTTGAGTAGACCTTTGGCTCAGCATCAGCTTTGCTGCTGCTGAGTTCCCATGCCCATTGTGGCCAGCGCTTGGCATCCCCCCACATCCCCCTGCTCCAGTGCCACAACCTCCCACCACCCTCTGGGAGCCCAGTGAGGGATGCAGGAGCCTGAGGTGAGGTCACAGGGATGCTGAACAGCCACGCTCAGCTCCCCAAAGGGACAAGTGGCCCGTGGGTCCCCTGGCACAGGCAGGGATTGATGCTGGGTGCTGGGGTGGCCGCAGCACTGTGGCACCGTGGCCGTGCCACGGCTGCTGTAGGTGCCAGCCAGCAGCAGGGCTCTGGTCCCCGTGCAATCCCTGCAGCGTCCCCACCGTGGTGGGTCAGCCTCCAGCCAGTGATTAATGGCCCAAGGGAGGCCGTGGTGGCCGCGGGCCATGGCTAATGTCAAATAACAAATATGAATGCGGGCTGTAAATATTTATACAATGCGCAGGCACGTGCCGCCTCCCTGATGCAGAGACAAAGCTCTCCTCCTCCGGGCCGGGTGAGTCACATCTCCCGGCAAAGCCGCCGGGGTGGCCGGCACGGGGCTCGGTCCCGCGGGGGTGCAGGGCTGCCCGCCCGCCGCTTGCAGGGATGTTTTGGGTCTCTGGGAAGCTCCTGGAGCACTTCTGTTCTTGGGGCTGCTGATAAGCGGTGCTTTAAAGGCAGATGAGAGCTTTGAAGCCTCATGCTACTCCTGATGGGGGTACAGAGAAGCTGGAGGGACTCTCAGGTCCCCCTTCCCCAGTGAGGAGAGGTGGAGGCAAATCCCTCCGGGAGCAGGGTTGATGCTTCCCACGTGGAGCTGGAGCCTGGGCCGCTCTGGGAGCCCTGCCCATACCTGCGGGGCTGCGGGTGATGCTCAGCCCCGCCTGCCCCTCGGCAGCCTGATCTCCAGGCACTGGCAGTCATGGAGGGGATGTGCCCGCTTCAGGGCACCACATCTCCCTGTGTGCCAGAGCAGGGAGGGCAGTGGGAGCCAGCTGAACAGCCTTTTGCTCACAAACCTCCACTCCGTGTGCTTGAGGCTTCTCCATTTCCCAAATACCATTAAAACCTCTGCTCCCACGGCCTCCTGTCACAGCAAACCCTTGGGCATTGCTGCTTGGGGCCATTGCCAGCACGTGGAGCTCTGGGTGTGATGTCCTGGGTACCACAGCACTGCATCCCAGAGAAGGGGGTTGAGGGGCAAAGGGGGATGGAGACAATGCAAATTTTGTCCGTGTCCCCAAGGAAGCCTTGATGTTTTTCCCAGTTCTCCCTCCTGCTTCTCACTCCTGGCTCCCAGGTTTATTTAGTGCGGTCCCTGCTAATTCATGCACATTCCTTGGCGCCTAAGAATAGAAAGTGATGACGATTATTTGGGTGCCTGGTCGGCTCAGGAAACAGCTAATTGGAGACAGAGACTTTTACCTCTGCCTGGGCTGGCTCCAGCCTGGACTGGGAGAGCTGGAGCAGCATTTCCTATCATCAGACACATGAAAGGGCCAGGGAGTCTCAGGGTGACGTGTCTGAGAGGGGACACAGGTTGTGCTGTTTGGGAGTGGACCCAGTGATTCACCATGTCCAGAGCCCATCATCTGGGCTGGGTGGGGAGCCAGAGGCTGCTGGGATCCATCACCTGGGGTGGTGGCTCCCGTGGGGACACGGGTGGAGGTCCTAGGCTCTCCCCTTTGCTCCCTCACCTGTCCTCTTGCAGATGTTGACGAGTGCGTGGAGGGCACCGACAACTGCCACATCGATGCCATCTGCCAGAACACCCCCAAGTCCTACAAGTGCATCTGCAAGTCCGGCTACACCGGGGACGGGAAGCACTGCAAAGGTAGGGACACACCAGTGGCAGAGCCGGAGTCCTGCTGAGTGACAGCCCCAGCAGGTCAGAGGCCAGCAGTGGCTCATCAGCACCGGGCCATGCGAAAAAAGCCACTTGTTCACCCTGGCCCATTGTAAACCTTTTATTCCCCTTTTCTGCCCCAAACTGCTGGCCTGTTGACAGAGAGGACTTTGACTGTCCTTGCTGGTGATGCTGGCAGCCATTGTCCTGACATGGCTGGGGCTGCCCGTGAAGGGTCACATGGGGCTTGTTTTAAACAAAGCTGGGCTTATTTTCCTGCAGGATTTCTGACCCTGAGGCTGCAGAACTGTGTTAGCAGCTGAAACACAAACTTAAAAATAAGAATAGAAACAGAGATAGAGACAGTGTAGATATCAATTTAGATGTAGATATAGGTGTAAATCTAGATATTGATACAGATGTAGGCATATATCTATATATAGGAACAACTGAGTAGGGAATGGAAAGAAAATGGGCTCCTAGGGGCAGCAGCAGCAGGAAAGCAGGATTGGAGCAGGGGAAAAATTCCCAGCTGGAAGCAGGTTCAGGGTCAGGATGGGCCGAGTACAAATAGCAGAGGGATTAAAGAGCTCCAGGCACTGCAGGGCTTTGCCATGGAGACGGGCTGCTCTGCCGGCACCCTGGGAAATCCCAGGAGGTTCCCAAGCTAAAGCTGTCAGACACTGGGTTAGCTGGGGCTCCAGCATCCAGCCCGGGAAGAATGGGGATGGTTTTGTAGACTCTGGAGGGATGCTGCAGGTGGTGACGGAGCTGAGGAATAGGCAGAGAGAGCAGAACACCCCAGGGCGCATTTCCAGCTGGGCGGTAAAGATGCTGGAGATGGGGAGCAGCAGCCAGGGCAGCCCTGCAGCTCTGCCGCCCTTGTCCTCTGCAGACGTGGACGAGTGCGAGCGGGAGGACAACGCGGGCTGCGTGCACGAGTGCGTCAACATCCCCGGCAACTACCGCTGCACCTGCTACGACGGCTTCCGCCTGGCGCACGACGGCCACAACTGCCTAGGTGAGGGATGTCAGCGCCCTGCAGCTCCTCAGCTGCTCCAGCGCATTAGGAACGACCCGCTGGCTTTCCTTGCTGGGCACTTCCCAGGACACAACACCCCCAGGTCTGCTGGGGAACCGTGGTGGCACTCCCAGGGCACGCAGGCATATCCTGTGCTGCGATGGCTCGCTGGGGACAGGATTGCTCCGCGTTACATCAGGGTGATGCCAAGGGAGGATGCTCCATGCTGGCAGGAAAACTCGCTCTGAGGGTCCATCTGGGAGGGTTGGGGCGAGGCAAAACTGGGAGAGTTGGGTTTGGAGTTGCTGGGGTGAGGAACAGGCTCCCCACAGCCTCATCCTGCTGCGGCGAGCGGCCGGGCCAGCGGCTCTGCGCCGCTGCCGAGGGCAGGACCAGCTCACCCGGGCCCTGCCGCTCGCTCCGCTCGTGCTTGAGGTCAGCCCTGCACCTGCCAAAATAGATGAGTTAATAGCAAATATGGTGGGGATGGGAACCAGCGAAGGGACTGGATAAATAATCCCCGGGCCAAGACAAACCCGGCATCTGCCTACGGAGCAGCCGCGCATCCTCCCTGCTACTTCCCACCGCCCCGAACTCCATCCGGCCGCGGCGGAGCCAAGGCTCCGGCAGAGCCCCGGGGCCCATCGAGCTGCCCGCGCCCGGCACCCGCTTCCTCCCGCGGCATCCGCGGGGGGAGCTCCGGGGCACGGGGCCGCCCGCTCCCCTCTGCCTGCAGCCCAGGCTATTTTCCAATTAGTGTCTGCAGAGGGGTCATTAATGAGCTCATCACCGGGAGGAGGAGGAGGGGGAAGGGATTATGGACACATACGCTTTGCATTAACCACCATCACCGGGATCTTTGCAGCCTCCTCGGGGAGGAGGGAGATTTACACAGCTGGGAGGAGGCGCGGGCGGGCGGGTGGCTGGCTCTGCCTTCCTCTCCCGGGGGAGGATGAGCCCGAGAAGAAGAAAGGAAAGCTGGACGTCATGTGTTTACAGAGTTGGGTGGGAGGGGATGGGGATGGCTGGGGAGCAGCCGGCCAAGCAGGGATCTGGGGGGAGCATGCTGGCTCCCGCCTTGAGCCCTTCCTTAGCTCATCCCAGTATCTCATCTTTGATCCCGACGTGCTTTGCCCAACCTGCCTGCATCCCCTTTTAGTCAAAAGAAAGAGAAGCAGAGCAAAGCGGCGTGTTGTGCCCAGGCTTTGCCAGTGCCATGGGCAGGAGCTGAGCTGGAGAGGGGTCAGGGTGCGTGCCCACCAGAGTCCACCGGGCCCTCCATTGCCCGTCCTGGGCGACCTTTTGAACCAGGACAGGAATTCAAGCCCCCGTCCTGACACAGGCCCTGCTGGCTTCTGCCCATCTCTGTTGCCTTTAATAAAACAGGTATTAGAGAAGTGGAGTCTCATTTCAGCCATCAGGTTTGAACGGCTGCCTCCTCATTTTTGAGCAGAGCTGGAAGGAGAAGTTGCAAGACATTAAGCCCTTGTTCTAAGCAGGGGGATTTGAGGAGGGTTATTGGCATCTGCAGGACATAGCTTGGCTGGGATGAGCACTGGAGGAAGCCATGAGCTTCCTGCCATGGCAGAGGATGTCCCTTTATGCCTGGCTGCAGCCCAGGTGTCAGCCCCCATGGCCCTGTGTGTTTTCAACACCTCCTTTCCAAGACAGCAAGTTTTTGGGGTGCTCCTGGGCTCTGCTGCCTGGCCACTTCCAGCTGGAGCTGCAGCCCTGCTTTGATAATTCTGAGCAAACCCTCAGGGATTGCCAGTGGCTGGGGCACAGTGCAAGGCACCCACACTGCTCGGGCATCCATCCGTCCATCCGTTTGGCCCAAAAGCCAGGGGTTTGGGTAGGTGCTGTGCTGTTTGGGGAGGGGGCTGCTGCTGGAGCCCCCGGCGCGTGCCGGCGCTCAGCCGCTCTCCCGGCGGTTCCGGCGGGCGATGCTGACAGGGCTCAGTTTTCCCCTCAGCCGTGGCTCTGCAACGCTCGAGTTCACAGGAGGTTTTCTTTGGCATGGGGCCCCTCGCTTCCCAGCCCCACACCACCACCCAGCGCCATGGGCAGAGGGGGCAAGGGGTGGCCACAGCACAGATCTGTCCCTGCTCGAGACAATCCTGGTTGTGCTGGCACCTCAGGGCACTGGTGAGTTCAGCTTGGACCACTGTCCCCAGAAAGCCTCTAGAGAGAGCAATGGGCAGTTACTCTTCATTAAATGCAGGCTTTGCAGGGCTGGAGCAGCAGCAGCCTGGGGCGAGGGCATTGCTGCTGCCACGGGGCCACATCTCAGCCCCTTGCAGCCTTGGCTTGTTAAACCAAAACAGGTGTGAGGGCAGCCGAGCAGCAGAGCAGGGGATGTGAGTCTCCTTACAAGTAATTATCCCTGCTCTGGGCTAAGGTTTCCCAGCTCCTCCTAATGAAGTGCAGGCATCCCCAGCTGGCGACAGGCGCTGAGGGGCTGGGAGCAGGGGCTGGCTGCAGCCAGCATCCTGGAGGAGCATCCTGGGTGCTTTGGGTTTTCTGGGACAAGGAAAAGCCCTTTCTCTGTGGTCTGGTGTTCCCTTTTGTAAAACGAGGCCGTCAGTCAGGGAAGCTGTACCATCCCTGCACCCACTCCTGCTGTGCTTTGCCTTCATCCCCCATCCTGCCAAGCTGGGGGGAAGCAGTCACTGCCCATCAGATCTGTGCCACCCGGTCCCCATCCCCTTGGTGTGCCCAGGAGCTGTGCTCACCCCCTGCCACCTTCCCTCTGCAGACCTGGACGAGTGCTCGGAGGGCAACGGCGGCTGCCAGCAGACCTGTGTCAACATGATGGGCAGCTACGAGTGCTTCTGCAGGGAGGGCTTCTTCCTCAGTGACAACCAGCACACCTGCATCCAGCGCCCTGAAGGTCAGTGCTCAGCACTTCCACGCCCTGAAGGTCACCCTCCATCCCTGTGTTTATCAGGCAGGTCTGTCCTCTGTCACCTCTGGCCGCTCCTGCCTGGGTTTAGGTGCTGCTGCTGGGTTCTTGGTGTGGCAGATTTCAAAGTGAATCTATGGCAGGCATGTTGGGAGAGGTGATAAATGTCCTGCAGCAAAACCCCCAAAGGTCCCTTGTCCAGGCACAGCAATGCTGAGCTGGGGACATTAATCCCATGCCCAGAGGAATTTACTGGTAAATGGAAGGACCTGCAGGTCCTCACAGCACCTTGAGACACATCTTCCCCTGCCAGGTCTTGCACAGCCCTGAGCCCTTCATCTCGGTATCAACTCTAAATTGTTGCCGTCTGGAGCAATCTCTTAGCCAAAATAGGAGGAAATGAGAGATTTTTGTGTCTCTGCTGATTTTTATCTCTGCTGCTTGGCAAAGCCAGCTGAGTGTTTTTGCTTTCCTCCTTCCCCCTTCCCAGCTGTGTTGGCTGCTCCAGCTCCCCAGGAATCTCCCCCTGCCCTGGACAGCTGAGCAGCTACAGTGGCACCTCCTGTGTCCCCATCCCTTGTGTGCCCATGAGGGAGGAGCTGGCTGCTCCTTCCTGCTGGTGCCATAGTGGGTGGTCCCTGCTGGGGACAGGGAGGCAGGGGCTGGGTCTTGAGCTCAGTTGAAAGCCACCGAGAGGTGTGGGAGCAGAGTCTCACCCGAGGTGGGAGGGAATCAAAGGTTGGAGGCTCCCAGGTGGTTTTGTCCACCTTCCCCAGCAGCTCTGTGCCAGGAGCTGGCCAGGGTTATCCTGTCCCCACAAGGTCCTCATTGATAAGTTTTCTTCCCATTGCCATCAACCCCCCATCCCATCCCATCCCATCCCATCCCATCCCATCCCATCCCATCCCACCCCACCTCAGATGTCCCTCTGCCACTGCTGACCAGTGCCAGCAGCTTTTGGAGCATTTCTTTGCTTCCCTTTCTCTTTTAGAAGGCATGAACTGCATGAACAAGAACCACGGCTGTGCCCACATCTGCCGGGAGACCCCCAAAGGGGGCATCGCCTGCGAGTGCCGCCCCGGCTTCGAGCTCACCAAGAACCAGCGGGACTGCAAACGTAAGGAGCACCCCAGGGCTGGGGATACAACCTCCCAGGGACCCCCCGACCCTGTCCCCGTGGCACAGACACCTCCTGCCCCTGCAGCAAAGCCCTGACCCCCTGGCAGCAGTTGGTTCATTGAGCCTGAAGCTCAGCACGCTCAGCTCTGCCTCTGTTGCCCTTACAGACAATGCTTCTGGCAGCCCCCTTTTCTCCAGGATGTTGTGTCCTTCCATGACCGGGCTGAAATGGCCGTTCAAGGGGGTCCCAGAGGCTCAGCATCCCCTGTTCTTGTCCCAGTGTTTCACTTTCCAAAGGGGAGGTGAACAAGGAGAGTGCAATTGGCATGTGAGGAGCGCAGGAATCCTCTCCCTGGGGGTTGTGGTGCTCTCAGCCTGTCTGATCTCCTGCCAGCATCTCACTGGCAGTGCCAGGGTTATTAAATAGATATGTGTGTGTTTATGCAATTATTTTTATTTTGTTTCTCATTTGCTGTGTGCAGCAAATGTGTAAAATCGCTGATGAAATGAAGGTTTAATCCTGAACTAAATGAAGAGCACACCTTGCCCCCTGGGGAGGGCTGGCAGGGATTCCCAAAAGCTCCTGTGTCATTCCAAAGCTCGGCAAAGTTTCACCCCTCCCCTGCAGCACTGGGTTCAGGGTCAGGGCCAACCAGACCACCAGTCCCCTTTGCTTGGACTCCACTGGTGGCATTTAGCAGATAAGCAGAGGGAAGATGTGAGAAACCACATAACAGCCTGCAGGTACTAAGATCCCACAGGGAAAGTGAAGGGCTTTAGGAATTATCTGGGAGGGAGGGAGGGAAGGAGGGAGGGAATTCTCTGGGGGTACAGATGAGTGTTTCCAGCCAGCTTTATGTGCTACCTGTGGGTGCTGGGCAGGGAAGAGGAGCTGGGGCCACGGTGACAGGGAAGAGGAGCTGGGGCCACGGTGACGCTGGTGCTTTGCCCCCACAGTGACCTGCAACTACGGCAACGGGGGCTGCCAGCACACCTGCGACGACACCGACCAGGGGCCCAAGTGCGGCTGCCACGTCAAATTCCTGCTGCACTCGGACGGGGTGACGTGCATAGGTAGGTCACCCATCGCCCACACGGGGCTTGGGGTGTGGGATGGCTCCTCTTCCTGCCTGGGTGATTTGTCCTTGGCCTGGGAAAGGTTTTCCCGAGCCTCAGGCGTGCAGCGATTTCCTTCTGCTGAGAGGGGGAAGCTCAGCACGTGTGCGAGGGATGCTGCAGCACCTGGGGGTGCAGGGACGTGTCTGCACAGCCTCAGGGAGCAGAAGTGATCTTGTGGTGCTTGAGGGGACCCCTGGGCATGTGGGCAGGGGTCCCCTGCCTGCTTCTGTGCTGCTGAAGAGAGAGCTGTGAGGATGTCCTCATGCTGGGAAGTGTTCCTGTCGCTGCCACTGGCAGCTTTTGAGGAGGGATGTGGAGGGGGCAGGTTTGCCCACAGCAATCTGCTCCAACTTGGTATTGTGGGGCCTTGGCTCAGGAACAATTGTCTTGCAAAAAAAAACAACCAAAAAAACAAAACCAAAACCCCAACAACCTGACAACTCAACCACCCCCAGAATTGTCCTTTTCCTGTGTGTGTTTTCAAATTGTAAAACATCAAACAGAGATAGAAGTTTTACTGGTTTCATATGCTTATGCTGTTTAACAGCTGCTTTGATTTAAAAAATGTTATATTTGGGGAATGATTAAGTCCACAATTGCTTGAGACATTTGAGTTCTTACTGCAAAATGAAAAAGAAAAAGGAACTGGAAGCAGGAGAGGTTTTGGCTCCCCGTGTGCCTGCTGTGCCTGAACAGAAAACCCTTCGTGCTTTCCACAGACGGCTCCGTCCTCAGGGCAGAGGATCCCCCCCGAGCCCCTGGCTGCTCCCTGCCAGCTCGAGGGGTGTTTGGGGCTGAGCCCCCAGCAAAGCCCTCCTCCCCATCGGCTCACTGCTGCTTTAATGTCACTGCTGTCCCCCAGCCTGCTCCCAGGGTGGATCCCAATCCCTCCTGGCTGCTGGCAGGCGCTCCCAGCCCCTGGTCCCCGCCGTTCTGGTGTTTGTTCCCACAGCCCTTGCGTCCTGTCCCACCTCTGAGGAGCCTCCCAGGGGTTGTTGCTGCGCCTGGGTGGGGAGCTCTCCTCCAACAGGGAGCTCGGGACCCTGGGGTGTCAGCTGGTGGGCTCCTCCTGGAGGAGGGGCCCTGCGTGCGGCGTCTGGCTTGGGCAGGTTTGGGTCCAAGGGTGCCCCTGGACCTGCTGGGTGTGGGGGTGAGAGAGCAGCTCTCCAGAGCATCTCATGAGCTGGGGGATGCTTCAGAGCACTCTGTTTGCTGGGGGAGGGTGGTCTCTGCGCTCAGACCCTGGGTACCACAGCTGTGAGGGTGGGATTTGGGGGTTTCCAAAATCACTCATCCTCTTGTCCTTGGCCAGAGTCTCCCTCTTTGTCCCCATGCCCTGCATTGTACCTGCTGGGGAGGCATCTCCCACCAGAGCCAGCACATCCCTGTGAGCTGTCCCCTTGTCCGCCTTTCCAGGGGAAATCAAACACTGCACTAGAGGATTTTAGGAGCAGCACCAGCCCAAAGCCCACCACCACAGCACGCCTGTCTCATGCCTTTGGGCTCTGCAATCCCCTCTCACGGGAAGGGGCCTGCCCAGCTCCTGTACTCCCTGGGGGATTCCCAATCCCCAGCCCCACCGTGGGAACACCAAGGGCTTGTGCTCCAGCCTCTGGGAGCCAGCAGCCGCCCCGCGGGGATGCCCGGCCAGCAGATTTACAGCCGAGGTACCTGCTCGGATATTTATAACCACCCTTTCTTGTTTTATGGCTCGGGCACTGCAAACAGCCCTCCCCTCTCCACACTGCCCCCTTCACTGCCCCTTCCCCATTTCCTCCAAAATATTTCATCATTTCAAGGGGAATAAAGTTTCCAGCGAGGGGAAACGCAAAGTCGTTCCCCGGGCCATGGGCTTTGAAATTGAACGCGGTGTGTTTGATGGGCTGCCGGGACAGGCCCCAGGTCCAGGTTCCCTTCAGATCACACCACGCGGCAGGAAGCACGATCAGCCCCTCTGAGTGACAGTTTCATTAGGCCACGGCCGGTGTTTTTCATTTTTCTGCTTTTTATTGCTGCTTTTAAAAATGCAGATAATGAGGAACATGCCTCTAAGCACAGGGGCCATCACTAATGGCTCCCAACATGTCTGCAGGCACGGGGGGGAGGGGGAGCCGGGAGGGGAAGTCAATGACCTTATATATTTATATTTATGCTCCAAAAGCAGCCTTTAAAAAAAAAAAAGCACATAAAATAACCCTCCGGCAACCAAGGGTGCACTGCCCGCGGGGAGATGCAAAAACAGCTGTCACAGTTGATGCAGATTTTGGCTTTCCAGGAAGATTTACTAGCCAGGGCATCATTGCAGCTCCCTCCCACCTATATTTGGGGTGCAGCAGGGCTATTGCTGGCCCCCTACTTGTGGCGAGCACTGGTGGAGCGGGAGGAGGTGGATGGGGAAGAAATGCAGTTAGATGGGGAAGGAAACTAAACCCAGCTCGAGTTTTATGGCTGATTTCCTGACCCACGCCTCGGCGCTTTGCGGAGCTGCCGGTGCTCCCCAGCTTTGTGGGGCTGGCGGTGCTGGGAGCTCTGGCCCCGCAGCCGGGGTGCACTGACCCACGGGGGAGGCTGAGCAGCCCAAACACACCCGGGGTTTGTCTCACCGCTGGCTCGGCCGCTAAATCCACGGGTGCCACAGGCGGGATGTGGCTGCCTCCCCAAAGCCCGTGGCTGCGCGGCGTCCGCGTGGCTCCGCTCGGGGATCACCCCCTGCCCTGGCCCGAGCTGGTTCTGTTCCCAAGCAGGGCGAGGACCCGGTTCCCCAGACTAACAGGCTGCACTAACGCTCCTCATAACGCGCTTCTCCCGCTCGCATGGGGCTCCAACCAGCCCAGCCCAGCTGGAGGGGGTTTGGAGAGGCTGAGGGACGTGGAATGCTTGGGAGGTGGGAGAGGAAAAGCCCAAAGGGACAGTTTCCACCAGGCTGGAAATGCAGCGGAGTTGAACCCATTGATGTGTGACACCAACCAAGTTCCCTGCTGGACACTGTTTCTAAATCACTTTTTTATAATGTTAAACAGGGGAGAGACACTTCCAGCAACACGTTATCCTTGAGACGTTTTCTAATGGTAAATATTTTCGTTCTCTCTATCTCTACGAAGGGGTCTAACCGTAGATGGTCTCTCCTCTGGAGATCATGGCGGGGCTCGGGGGCTGAGCTGCTGCGCTAACCGCATGTCTCACTAACCCTGCCCCGCTGCCGCTTCCCAACCCCGCCAGGCCAGCCCGGGGCTGGGCTGGGGGACACAGAGGGACCCTTCCCCCTGCCGTGCTTGCATGAGACGGGGCTCTCACGCTGCTTTGGTGGATCCAGCCCGCGCCAGGGGTGACAATCTGCTTTCCAGTGGCTGTGGCAGTGGTTACCCCACACCCAGGAGGAGCTCGCAGTGGGCTGCCAGCAGCTGCGTGGTGGGGAGGGGGATGCTTGTGCCCGTCTCTGTGCTGTGCACCCCCAGTTGTCCCTTCCTAGAGCCCACCCACACGAGGATGGTCCCCTCTGGGACCTCCAGGGTGTCCCAGGGTTTGGCCTTGCCACGCACAGTGGCTCTCAGCCCAGAGCTGCAGCAATGGCCGGGCTGCAATGGCCCTTTACGGGGCTGGGCACCTCCCCAGGGATTTCTCTGCATCCCTGTGGGGTCTCCAAGCCCTTCCCAAAGGTAAGGTGATGCCTCTGCTCTGCCACCAAGGAAACTGAGGCAGAAGGTGCAGCAACTTGTTTGTGGTGGGGAATCTTGTTCCTGGAAGTGCAGGGTGCAGGCAAACTCCTGGCACATGCAGGAGCTGTGGGAGCTCAGCTCACCAGCACAGGGAGCACAGGCTGCAGCTTTTGGGGGGCTCTGCAGAGCCTTTCACACAGGGGTGGGAGGAGTGGGGGACCCCAGATCTGCGTCATCACCACCCTCCAGCCAGCCCAGCTGTAATCCCTCCAGTTACCGTGGAATTATCCCCTCTGGCTCGTGGGCTCACATCCTGCTGAGATTGTCCTTGCTCAGAGGGTGGAGGTGAGGCCGGAGTGTCACCAGCATTGAGGCTGCTGAGCAGGGTGAGGAGTGCCATGGCACAGCAGTCAGGCAGTGACACCAGAGCTGGGACGCAGGAGGGTGGAAAAGAGTGTGTGTGTGTGTGTGAAGCTTTGTCCCCTCCCTGCCTGAGCGATGGAGGCCTCACCAAAGCCCTGTGTGGCTGGTGAGTCCCGCCAGGCTGGGAGCAGCCCTGGGCTGCCAGCTCCGCCGAACAATCGCTGCTCCCCGGGCAATCCAGAGCCCAGCCCGTGCCACCAACCTCCACTGCCCCACAGGTACCCCAGCAGCCCCCTCCGGGCTTTCTGCAAACCCAGCACAGGGTCCCCCCTTCACAGAAGAGTCTGCAGTGGTGCTCTGGCCGTGCTAACCGAGCTCATACCCAATGCCCACCCTGGGCAGTGCCCTGGGATGGTGGATGGGACTGGCTCTAACCTCAGGTGAAGTTCCCAAAGGTGCAAAGAGGCCAGGAGGGGTGCACAGTGCTGGAGGAGGCTGTGAGCACAGTGACAGTGTGCCCAGGGCACCACGTTCTCGGGAGAGCTCCATCCTCCCAGCTGCAGCTGCTTCTCCAGCTCCATCCCGCTGGCAGCAGCACCTGAGCCAAACCAATCGTCTCATCTCAGTTAAATCAATCCTCCTCGGGCTGCTTCTGCATCAGCTGCTGGAACAAAGGCTGGCGTTAAACAAATGACTCCGTGGCCTTTCAGAAAGTTTCCCTTCCCCTGGGCACGGTGTCACCCGCCCCGTGTCCCCAGCGCCGCGGGGAGGGGGACGGCCCTGGCACGGCTGGGCCGCGTGGAGGACCTGGCTGGAGGAATAATATCTGCAGAAATCCTTCCCCTGCCGTTAGGTTTTGTAATTGTGCTGGCGATTAATTTCATTAAAATGGTCCCTTTTGTTCTCTTATTATGGGACATCATAAAAATAGCAGTGGCAAGACGAGCACAGAGCGATCCCAGCTCCCGGGCCCCGCGGCAAATGGTTGGATGGTTCAGTCATTCCTACCCCATGTGGTGCTTGCAAAGAGCAGGAGAACCTGGGATTTGCTCTTTCCAAGGAATTTCTTCAAGGCATTTTCATCTTGGGTTCCTTGAAGCCCAAATGCCTCATTTATCCAAGCAACCAGCCTTCTGAAAGGAATATTTTATTATCCTTTGTGAACAACTTAATGCACTTCAAACCATTGTTCTGGTGGTTAGGGTTGAAATTGAGGATTGATCTCACAGGGAAGCTGTCAAGCTGAAAATGCTTCATTTAAATTAGTGTCCCTTCTAGTCCTACCAGCAACAGCTGACTTTGATAATACTGAAATAATTAGCTCTTTTTTTTTTTTCAAATGGATTTTTTTTCCACTGATGCTGCCTGCCTCTGAGTGTGTGATTTAATTACACGATGTGTCTCCCAAATTAGCCTGAGACACCGGACCAGCCGTGCCTGAGCAGCGGGTGACGGTCAGGGACTGACAGCACAGGGTCACCCGTGGCTTTGTGGCTCGCTAGCTCGGTGGCAGCGAGGGGGACAGGACCCCCCTGCCACCCCACCGGGGGACTGGGGCTGTGCACCCCCATCCCTGGGAGCTGCAGCCTGGCAGGACCCGTGTCTGGCTGCTTTTGCACAAGTGCTATGGCTTCTTTTTGTTTGAAGTCGAATTCCTCCTCTTGGAGCTGCCGAAGGTGGCCTCCACGAGGCCCTGTCTGTGGGGCACAGCAGCCCCATGTGTTCGTCATTTCACGGCTCTGTGGCCTCCTCGCTGCTGTGGCAGAGCCAAGGGAGGTTTCCATGGGCTCTGCAGGGAGGTTTGTACCCGCTGCCACTCCCAGGCCGTGGCACGGGGGACATCTGGGTGGCGTGACTCCCCCAGCCTTTGGAACACTGGTCCCTCACCCAGCCTTTCTGTCCCCTTCCCATGCAGAGACGTGTGCTGTGAACAACGGGGGCTGTGACAGCAAGTGCCACGATGCAGCCACCGGCGTCCACTGCAGCTGCCCCATGGGCTTCATGCTCCAGCCTGACAGGAAGACGTGCAAAGGTAGGTGGGTGTGAGTGGGGCTGGGGGCTCACTGCTCACCCTTGGGTGCCTCAGGCCCCCGTTGTGTCCTCAATGCCCTCAGAAAAGGCTCAGATTTAGCTCAGCTGGACGTTGTCCCCAGCGCTCACTGGCTTGGTGTTTGCATGCATGGGGTGGGGACAGGAATCACCCCCTGCACGGGGACTGGGATGCCTTGCTGCAGGCACCATGCTTGGCCCCATGCCCCTGGGAAGCCTGTGGGGAGGAGGAAAAGGGGGTCAGGTCAAGTTGGAGGCAGCCCTTGTGGGGCTAGAGGGTGCTGTCCCATCTCACTCCTCCCCACTGCCTGAGCTGCCCCAGGGGCAGGGCTGGATGAGCAGGGAATGCACGCCTGCTCTGGGAGTGGGAGATGCACAGGTTTCCCCTGGGACACTGCCCAGCCAGGTCTGAGCACCACGTCCCACATGGGGGAGAACACCCCGAGGTGCTGCACGTCCCACCAAAGTCCCCACCCACCTGTCCCTGCCAGGAGGGCAGTCCAGGCTGCTTTCCCTGCGCCCCAAACTTTCCCCCCTCAGGGCTGGCCAGTGCCTGCGTTGTGTCTTCTGGCAGCTCTCAGAACTTGACCCCAGCTGAAAGGAAACCCTGTCCCACTGCTGGCTGCCTGTCTACCTGTTGACTGCTTCCAGAGCCCCTTGTCGCTGGTGTTTTATCAGAGCATCCAGCCCTCTCCAGCTCTGCAGTTTCCAGCGATGTGCAATAACCCAGAGCCACGTCCCCTCTGTCTGGGGTTTTATTATGGCTGCAGGCAGCTTTACAGCTTGCTCCCTCACAGTCATAAAAAGCAAACCTCAGCCCCAGCGAGGCTGAGCTGCTGCCCCAGCACTGGGGGATGGAGGGACAGGGCAGGCTGCTGCCTCCTCCTGGTCTCCTTCCATTTCACACGCTGTTTCCTAACAGTAAATTTTGTGATTAGTGGAAAACCAAACCACGTCAGCCACGTTCATCAGAGCCCAAAGGGTTTCCTGCATTGGCCAGCTCATGGTGGGGACAGCATCCAGAGGGGAGCACTGGGCTCTCCTGGCCGAGCATCCCAGCCAGGGTGTGACCCTTGGGTGCCTCTTGTCCCCACCAGACATTGACGAGTGCCGGCTCAACAACGGCGGCTGTGACCACATCTGCAGGAACACGGTGGGCAGCTTCGAGTGCAGCTGCAAGAAGGGCTACAAGCTGCTCATAAACGAGAGGAACTGCCAAGGTAAGGGGCACTGAGTGCCCAGGCCCCCTGCCCTGCCCCTGCCTGCGCTTCCGTGGCTGCTGCTGCAGAGCTGCTGTCCCGGCTGCTCATTCCTCTGGCCCTTGCTGTGTTCTGCATACGTCCTTCAGGGGATTCGTGCTGGATTCGGGCTCTGGTTTGGGGCTCAGCCCTTCAGTCTCAGAGCTGGGGACTTGTGGGATCTTGCAGAGTTAAAGCCAGCAATTAGGCAGATGCCAGGGTTCCCAGGTCTTGGAGGGCAGCAGTGGGGAGAAGATGCCTCCTGCTCACTCCAGAGGGAGTTGGCTGCTCCGTGCTGCTTCTTCCACCTTTTTCTCCTTGTCCCAACATCTCTCATAAGCTCAGGAGGTCACTGCTGCCCCCGCAGCCCATGGCCAAGGTCAGCACGGCAGGTGTGCATGAGCCCGAGTGTTGCCTCCTGAAAACACACGGCCGGGGAAGGAGGGGGCTGGCAGGCTCCGGGGCTGCCACTGCTTTCATCTCCGTCCAGGTTCTGTGCTCCGGGAGTTTGACGTGAGCGCAGCAATTAACTTAATGAAGCCAATGAAATGATGCTCCAGCCCACCAGGCTGGGTTCACCTCCCAACCGGGGCCTCCCTGCCCCGGCGAGGTGCCCGCGGGGCCGAGCAGGCAGTGCTGGCACCGTCCCCGAGGCAGGACCTGCCCGCGCAGCATTCCTGATCCCTCCCTGGCATCCTCCTGATCCCTCCCTGGCATCCTCCCGATCCCTCCCTGCCCTGGACGGGCAGCAGCCGGGGGCTCTTGCAGCCCTGCCGTGCCAGGGCCAGGATGCTGGTCCTGTCGGGCCCGTTTGAGGTGCAGAGGGGCTGCAGGAGCTTGGGCAGGGGGGTGCTGGTGCAGTGGCTGAGGAGGAGCTTGGGGAGAGGGAGCCCAGGGCTCTGGAGCATCCTGAATGCCCAGGATTGTATGGAATGGTATTGAATGCCCAGAGCAGTCTGCTTCTGGACCCTTGGAGGATGCCGGGGCAGGGTCCCACAGCATCCCAGCGCAGCCCCCAGCTGGCTGGAGCAGCTGGAGCAGGAAGGGACCTTCCTGTGCCCGGGAGGGCCCCTGTGCCGTGCCAGCCCTCACCTGCTCCCCTTGCCTTTCCTGCAGACATCGACGAGTGCTCCTTTGACCGGACCTGCGACCACCTCTGCATCAACACCCCCGGCAGCTTCCAGTGCCTCTGCCACAAGGGCTACACGCTCTACGGGCTCACCCACTGCGGAGGTAGGGCCAGCTGTGTGCTGCCACTGGCGTGGGACCCCTGGGGACACTGCCCACCCTCAGGGCCCGTGGGGAAGGTCGGTTCCACGCACAGCCCAAGCTGAGGCCAGGCAGGGACGGGGCTCACAGCCAGACTCGCTGGTGTCTGCAACTTCAAACAGAGCGACAGGAACGATTTGCGACTTGTCTGCAGCGGCAGAGAGGGAGAAATCCCCGGCGTTTTTGGCAGGGAGCTGTGACGGGGTGGGAAGGGGAACATCAAAAGGGTTTGATTTAAATTTCACAAGGCAGATAGCTCCCAAGGGCGGGGGCGGCGGATGAAACGCGCTCTGCAGGGGCTGCCGGAGCGTGTTGTGGCAGCGGTGCCGGCGGCCCGGGATGACGAGCCCGGGTGCTCCGGTGCTGCCCGGCTGGCGAGGGGCAGCGACCCTCCTCCTGTTTCTGACCATCAGCGTGAGCCAGCCCAGCCCCTGGCACTGTCTCGGGTGTCCGTGCAGCAAAGGGATTGATGGCCCCCACCAATGCCCTGAGTGAGGGGCAGCTGGGCAGGGAGAGCTGTGACAGGGACAGCTCCATCCCTGACACGAAGGATCATTTCAGGCCGGGGGGTCCCTGCTGAAGAGAGGGACCAGGGCTGAGGTTTTGGGTTCAGTTTCTAAGTGCTTCGGCTCTGTCTGCTGTGCCCCCAGCCCACGAGGGGCTGGGGCTGGGCTCAGCCTGGATGGGCTGCACCCATGCCTGCTTGGCCCTTGGGGACACCAGGAGTCGGGCTGTCCCTTGTCCCCGGGGAGGTGGCACTGCTGGAAATGCCCTGAGGTGCAGATCCCCTGTCCCAGCTGGCCTTGGATTTATCCATCCAGAATCCCGGCCCTGAGAAAATGCAGTGATTCAGTGTCAGAGCAGAGGGGCCCCCCTGCCCCTCACCCACTGCCCCTTCCTCTGTCCCCACAGACGTCGATGAGTGCAGCATCAACCGGGGTGGCTGCAAATTCGGCTGCATCAACACCCCTGGCAGCTACCAGTGTACCTGTCCTGCTGGCTGCAAGCTGCACTGGAACAAGAAGGACTGTGTGGGTACGTCAGGCCGGGAGCCAGCAGGGCTGCTGGAGGAGCTGGGGGCTTTGGGATGCCAGGCTGGGGTCCCTGTGCCACGCTCTGGCACCCTCTGCTCCCCGGTGAATCCCCCATGAGCTGGAGGGCGCAGGGGTCCCTCGTGGGGCTCTGAGCTGTGCCAGCCATGGGCATCCTTGGTTGTCATCACCAGCTGGCGCTTGTCCCTTGGAGCTGGTGAAGTGCCTGCCAGGTTCGGTGCCACCACGGGCCACCCTCACCTGCAACAAGATGGGCAAGAAGGACAGCTGTGCCCTTTCCTGCACCTCCAAGGCCCGATTTCTGCCAGGTACTGGTACTAGTGCCACCACCAGCATGAGCAGGGGGTTCTCCATTTCCTTGCATGGCCTAAACTGAGGGGAGAAGGGGCTACACAGCCAGAGTGCGGGAGGGAGGGGGGCTGGTGCTTAGGAGGGCTCATTGTTGGATGTAGATCCAGGTCCCTGGTGCAGGATCTCTATGGTAGGGTGCTGGGCATCATTCCCCCCATGGCACAGCCTGCCAGCATCACCCTGGCAGAGCCAACTCCCCTTACTCCCTCACAGAGTCCGACAGCAGCTACACGGTGAGCTGTGGGACCCCCGTCCTGCGGCAGGGCAGCCAGCACAGACCCACCAACAGCAGCCAGCAGTGCCTCGGTAAGGGGGCTCCTGGGGTGCCCACGGCTGCCAGCAGCCTGGCTGGGCCATGCCAGGTTGCTGAGCACCCACCTGTTCTTTCAGAGACTGTGGCTGCGCCCGTCAAGCAGAAAGCCTCCTTCAAGATCAAGGATGCCAAGTGCCACCTGCACCCCCGGAGCAAGGGCAAGCAGGAGGAGGCCGGGAAGGCCGGGGCGCAAGGTGAGGCGTGACTGTGTGGAGGTGGGGGTGCCTGTGCCCCAGCAGGGATGGGGTGCTGACCTGTCCCCCCCGTGCAGGTGGCTCGGCACCATGCTCTGACTGCCAGGTCACCTTCGTCAACCTCAAGTGCGACTCGTCCAAGAAGGGGAAGGGGCGCCGGGCTCGCAACTCCCCCAACAAAGAGGTGACACGCATCACGCTGGAGTTCGAGGCGGAGATCAAGCCCGAGGAGATCACAGGTGGGCACAGCACAGGTGGTGGGACCAGGGACACGATGCCATCCCCATGCAGCAAGGAGGGACAAACCAGTCCTCGTCCTGCACAGGATTGGCACGTGCTGGGTAGCTCTCGCAGCTGAGCGTTTGGGGGATGGTTGTAATGCTTCTAGGCCTCCCTCTCCCCCACTCCCTTCTTACTGCATCCCTGTTTCCTCCTGTGCCCCCATTCCCCTCTGCGCCACCCAGCCAGCTGCAACCTGCACTGCCTGCGGCAGAGAGTGGAGAAGAAGCTGAAGTCGGCCATCAAAGCCCTGAAGAAATCCATCAACCAGGAGCGGTTCCTGCTGCGCTTCTCAGGGATGGAGTACGAGGTGGCCCGGAAGCTGAGCGTGGCCCCGGAGCGGCAGGAGAGCTGCGGGCCGGGCCAGCAGCGCCTGGCCAGCAAGTGTGGTAAGGAGCGTGCTGGGGTGACGAGGGGACCCGGCGGTGACAGCGCCCGCAGCATCACCGACGTCCCCCCCGGCTCTCAGTCAGCTGCTCGCAGGGAACCTATTACCACGGGCAGACGGAGCAGTGCGTGCCCTGCCCCCCCGGCACCTACCAGGAGAAGGAGGGGCAGCTCTCCTGTGACCTGTGTCCCCGCGGCGACACCTTCGGACCCATGGGAGCCACCAACATCACCGGCTGCACCGGTAAGGGGGGCGCAGGTGGGGCTGGAGGCACACTCGGGGGATGTCCAGGGCTGCAACCTCAGCCATTAGCTAGCAGACAGGAAAGCCTTGAGCATCCCCAGGCCTCACAGGAGTTGCTGGTTTGGGTGTTTGTTATTGAGAGGGGACCCCAGGAAGGGCAGCCCTTGCTCTGGGTGTACTGGCGCTGCCGAGGCTGAGGGGGAAGAGGATCTGGGTCCTGGGCATGTGGGGCGCCAGGACTGAGCAATGCCTGTGCCTGCAGGTCAGTGTCCCCCTGGCCAGCACTCTGCTGATGGCTTCAAGCCCTGCCAGCCGTGTCCCCGTGGCTCCTACCAGCCCGAGGTGGGCCGGGCGCTCTGCTTCCCCTGCGGCGGGGGGCTGACCACCCGCCACGAGGGAGCCCTCTCCTTCCAGGACTGCGACACCAAGGGTAGGTCAGAGCTGGTCCCCAGGACGGGGGCCACCCAGCAGGGCTGTGCCAGCAGCTGACACAGCCCCCTGTGCTCCCTGACCCCCCAGTGCAGTGCTCCCCTGGGCACTACTACAACACGAGCGTGCACCGCTGCATCCGCTGCGCCGTGGGCACCTACCAGCCCGACTTCCGGCAGAATTACTGCATCTCCTGCCCTGGCAACACCACCACCGACTTCGACGGCTCCACCTCGGTGTCCCAGTGCAAAAGTAGGCGAGCTGGGGCGCAACAGAACGGGGGGGACAGGTGTGGGGTCCTCCTTCAAAAGTATTTCGAAATCCTGTAGAGTTTGGGGTCATTTCGGTGCTTTGTGCATGCAGGCAGGCATGGGGGGTTGGCTCATGGGACGCTGCCCAGCAAAGCACCCCCAGTGGAAGCTCCCCCCCGTGCCCCCACGGGCCGGTTCCAGCTGAACTGGTGTCCCTGCCTTGCAGACCGGCAGTGTGGAGGGGAGCTGGGTGAGTACACGGGCTACATCGAGTCCCCCAACTACCCGGGGAATTACCCCGCCAACATCGAGTGCACCTGGAACATCAACCCCCCGCCCAAGCGCAAGATCCTCATCGTGGTGCCAGAGATCTTCCTCCCCTCCGAGGATGAGTGCGGCGACGTCTTGGTCATGCGGAAAAACTGTAGGTAACCGAGCAGGCTGCAGTGCTCAGGGGAGGAGCTGGGGAGGAAAGGGTTGGGCGTTGGCAGAGAGGGAGAAAGGTGCATCCCGGGCAGCAGGAGGGGAATTTTGGGAAGAGGGGGAGTGGGGAGATGAGCATCACCCAGCCATCTGGTGTCTTGCTGGATCTCAGGGGGATGTGCATGGGCTGGGCTGCACGTCTGGGCCTCAGCCTTCATTTTGGGGGTTAAAAGTCCCATTTGGTGCTTTCCAGAGCAGGGAAGGAATAACAATCCCTGGTATGTAACGTGAGGGTTAGGAAGGGCTCAGCCTTGCCCAGATTGGACAATTCCCATCCCTCATGCCACCCTTGACCCAGTAAGGCTGGGGGTATCTCTGCTGATGGGCAAGCAGCATCCTGTGTCCCCTTGCTGTTCCCTGCAGCCTCCCCATCCTCCATCACCACCTACGAGACCTGCCAGACCTATGAGAGACCCATCGCCTTCACCGCCCGCTCCCGCAAGCTCTGGATCAACTTCAAAACCAGCGAAGCCAACAGTGCTCGGGGCTTCCAGATCCCCTACGTCACCTACGACGGTGAGCACGGGCAGATGCCATCCCAGCACGCTGCTGCTTCTTCCCCCCACAGTTTGGGAGCCAGGTCACCCCCAGTTCACACCTCCTGTGTGTGCTGAAGGGTGGAGGCCAGAGGTTTGGGGACAAGTGGCAGCTCATGCCCTGTGTTTTTTGGCAGAGGACTACGAGCAGCTGGTGGAGGACATCGTGCGGGATGGAAGGCTCTACGCCTCCGAGAACCACCAGGAGATCCTCAAGGTGAGCCCCCAAGTCTGTGTCACCCAGGGCTGTGGGGGATGCAGGAGCATCCTTCCTTTCGGGGATGCCTCCTGCTCTCCTTGCACTTGGGGCTCCAGGGGAGCACGGGGGGGATGCTGAACCTCCCTCTGGCTCCTTCCCTGCAGGACAAGAAGCTCATCAAAGCTTTCTTCGACGTGCTGGCTCACCCCCAGAACTACTTCAAGTACACAGAGAAGCACAAGGAGATGCTGCCCCGCTCCTTCATCAAACTCCTGCGCTCCAAAGTCTCCAGCTTCCTCCGGCCTTACAAATAGCCCCCCGCGCCCCGCCGCCCCGGGCCGCCCCGCAGCCAAGGAAACCCTCTTCTCCCTTCCTTCTCCTTTCTGATTTTTCCTTCCTCTGCCTGGCTCCGGCAGGATCGCCACTGCTCGCCCCGCAGACGTCCCCCCACGATCTCCCTGCCGCTCCCCGCAGAGCCGCGCTCCCAGCCGGGGCTCGCTCCGGTCTCAGCGGCTGAAGCTGCTCCCCTCTTCCGAAGCAGCTCCTTCGACGGTTTTAGCAAACCGAAGTAGTGGTCCTCTCGCTGTCCCGTGTCCTCCCTTTGGTTTCCTTTACGCCAGGTCTGTCCCCGTTCCCTGGTGCCACCAGCAGCCCAGGACAGTGTGGGGGGTCCCCGTCCTTGCAGCCCCCGGGGCGCTCGCCCAGGAGGCGACGCCGCGTCCGCCGCAGCTACCGGCGCCGCTTCGCAGAGGCCGGGGGAAAAGAACTGACGAAGCCGACTCGATGGAAAAGGAAATGCAAAGGAGTGATGGCAAAGGCCACCAGCGCGGCACCGTGGTGGCTCTGGCCCGCTGGAGAGCCGTGCTGGTGCTGGGAGGGAAGCGCAGCCAAGCCACGTTCCCGGAGAACAATGTCTGGCTGCACGGGAGAAAACAGGGAGCAAAGGAGAAGGACTTTCAGCCGGGTTCGATTTTTTTTCTTCCCCCCCTCCTCCAGACCCCAGACACTTGTGCCAAGAAACCAGACTTTGTTACAAGCTCTGCCAAAGAGTAACTCGGAAAAGCAAGCTTTGAGAAGAGCAGGAGTTAATGTTTGTGCACTAGGATATCCTCCTTTCTACCTTTTTCATATGTATTAAGTGCAATCATTTGAGTCTTCCTTATATTATTTAGAGGGAAGTTGTTTTTTGTTTTTTTTTTCTACTAGAAACGACAATATTTATAACTGCCTGAGAAACGAGAATGTGTGTTTGCAAGAAAACAAAAACCACCCACCCAGAGCAAGCCGGGCCCTGGGCTGCGCTGACCAGCACAATGGCATCTTCAGGCCTTTTCTGCCACGTTTGTCCCCGATAAAATCCCCTCTCTGAGGGGAGACGGTGCCTCTTCTGCTCAGTGCAATGGGGTGAGTTTTTGCAGGGAGTTGGAGGCGTCCTGGTTCATCCATGGGGGTGGAGTTGGTCCCGTCAGACTGATCTGCCACACGTTGGGTGTTGCTCCGGCCCCGTTGCGAGGGGCATCAAAACTCAGCCCCGTAACCTGCTTGTTGCAAACTGATTTGCTTCCCTGCAGGGGCTCAGGGGTGAGCCAACAGCTGCTGGGGCTGGGGGGCTGGGAGGAGAGGGGAGCTGGCCCTCCACTCAGCCCCCAACTCTCTCCCCCAGGTACAGCGATCCCCCCGGGCAGAGCCACCCTCACAGACCTGGGGGGCTTTTGTGCTTCTGAGTCCCCACAGGCATTTTTGGCCCCATCCCTGTGCTCTCACCCTGCAGGGATGCTGCGGGAGCCCCTCCCCAGGGAGTGGGGTGCAGATCCCAGGGAAGACCCATCCTGCCACCCCTTGTTTCACTGCATCTGCCTCCCCCAGACAGGCTCAGCTGGGGACAATGGCCAGGTGGACACCACCCAAATGGGTGGGTTTGTCCCCCCAGCATCTTCACGTGGACAGACAGGACTCCCAGGGACAGGCAGCTGCTACCACTGCTCACCCCTCTCCTCCTCCTCCCCAAGCCTCCCTACTTTTCCAGCCCTGACACCAGTTCTCAGCTGTCATCCTCCCACCTTCATCCCCATCTTCATCCTCTCAAAGACCTGGAGCTGCCAGGACTAAACACCATCGACCTGCCTCTAGCTCTGCCCGTGGCAGGTCCCTTCCCATCGCTGTCCCCACTTGTCCCTCACTGTCCCTTTGCCCACACCTGAGCCCAGCCCTGCTTTTAACAACCCGATTATTTATTGCTCTGCGTGTCCCACCGGCTCCATCTTTCCTGCGTCTGGGGGAAGCAGCTGCTGGTCCCCGTTTTCCCTCCTGGATCCACACTGCTGCTGCACCCCAGGAGCCTCTCCCGGGCTCTGTGAGGGGCCGAGCACTGGCACAGGGGCTGCTGAGGTTTGTCCCCAAGATGCGTCACTTGGAAAAGCCTGTCCTGATTCATCCCAGCTGTGGATTTTCCCCTCCTGCCGCCGGCTCCCAGCCTGTTTGGAAGCTCCACATCTGTGGGCTGAGCTGTTTTGTCACTCGGTCGCTGTCTGCGAGCAGCTGCTTTAATGCACAAAAGCTGCTGTAGGGATCTGGAGGGGGTTTGTGGCTCTGGGACAGCGGTGCAGGCCAGTGACCTTTGAAAGGGTCCCTTGCATTTAGACGGGGAAAAAAAAATCAGCAAAAATAAAATCGGCAGGAATGACCAACCCTGGAGTGCCACAGCCCCTCGTGCCCACCACAGTTCATTAACTTTGATTAACTCTGCCTCTCTAATGGAAGGTCACTGCCCGGCTGCCTGTGTGGGGCAGCAGGGTGTGTCCTGGCTGTCACCCGTGTCACCACAGCAGCCACCGCTGCTTCCCTGCTGTGGAAGGACGAGGCGGGCAGCACATCCTCCTGGAGCGGCCAAAGGCACCTGGGATGGTGCTTCCCCCTTCTGCTTTCACCAAACGGCTCCAAAAAGCCCCCAAAATCCCACAGAGCCACCCAGCCCCACCTCAGAGGGGGTTTGAAAGGCTGAAACCCACATCAGCCACCTCGGGGATCAAGGTTTTGAAGCAGTCAAGAAAAATTAGGGTTGTTGGGGTTTTGGTTTGTTTTTTTTTTTCATGTTGGAGTATTTATATCTGCCTTTTGCAGCGGGCCAGGACTTGCCATCTCCAGCAGAAACGATTAAAGTGATGAGCAAGATGTAGTTCATGAAGTTATTTGCACTTGATTAAAAGAAAAAAAAATTGTTATTTGAACTTTGTAAAAAAAATGTTTGCATTTTGTATTGTCTTTTTTTAATTATTAAATGGAATTTCTTGGTGTTGTGTTGATCTTTCAAAAACTGGCTCTGATGCTTATTTTAAAGGTTCCTAACAGCAGGATCCAGAGCTATTTTCATTGTTTTGTTCCCTCGGATGCTGACAAGCTTTTCCAGGGCCCAAAGTATTTTTTCTCCCCCCCAGAAGCTTAAATGCTGCACTTCCCTAAGCTCTCCAGTCCCTGCACAATGTATTTATTTATGCACATGACTTAATTTCATATTTACCCAGAACATGGAGTTAGACAGCCTGGCTCAGAGGGAAGAGGGAATGGGAAACACCCTCTACACCTCAGCCCCAAGCCCCGTGCTGGGCTGCAGCTCTGTCCTTCGGCACCCCTGCACTCACAGACCATGCTCGAGTCCTCAGGAGCTGCACCTGGGCAGGTGAGGGGCATCTGCATTCAAACTCCTGCTGCCCCTCACCAGCCCTCCCAGAGCAGGGCTGAGCTCTGCACCAGGTAAGGGTCCCCTCTGTGGGCAGGGGGATCTGGGGGTCACAGCCCAGCTGCTGAAGCTGCTGGGACACCTCTGCTCTGGGGGAGAGCGGGGTCCTTCCCCCTCCCTCTCTGAGTGCAGGGGGGATGAGGCTCCCTCTTGGAATTCATCTCTCAACACAGCCTTCCCCAGGGGGACGTGAGCAGCTCCTGGGCAAACGGTCCCCGAGGAGCTCTGGAGGAACAGAACCACTCAAGCTCTGGGTGTCTGCAGAGTTTATTGCTGCCCCCACCCCTCAGTAGAGGCGCTGGGGTTTCCCCATGGTGCTCTTGATGTACAGAGCTCGCACGTTCTGCCAGTTCTTCTTCAGCAGGGACACCAGGAAGTTGATGGCCAGGTGGATGTTGTAGACGAGCTCATCCTCTGTCATCTTCACGTGACCCACGGCCACAGCCAGACACAGCACCTGGGGACAGACACGGGTACAGCTTTCACAGGCAGAGCCGAGAGCTGCCCCGCTCATCAGCGTGCTGGGCTGTCCACGGGCTGTCCATGCCCACACCAGCTTCAGGTTCTGCCCCCGGGGCCAGCCCCCAGCCCTCTCTGCACGGTGGCAGGGACCGAGCCTCCTCCCTGAGCAGCCTGGAAGTCAACGCTCCCCACAGGCTGGAGGCAGAAGGATTTATGAGCCAAGTGTCAGGACATCACCAGCTCAGCTATTTTAAATGCTCAAGCATTTAAACGCTCACATCTGCTGCGCCCTCAGGATCCCCACAGAGCTGCTCCCAAGTTCACTTGGACAGTGTCAAGTCCCAAATTCACCCCCAGCAAAGCCCCACTCATGCTCAGCCCCCCAGGGACACACCTGGCCAGGTCCCACCCCATGAGCAGCATTAATCCCACTGGACTGTGCCCAGCACTGGAGCATCCAACCATCTCCCCATCATTTGCTCCAAGATCCATCGACCACAGTTAAGTTATTCCTCCTTTCTGGCTGGCCATGAACACTCTGGGTACATTTCTCTTTGCTGGAGGAAACCAAACACAGCTTCAGGAACACTCGAGGGACACCTACAGCCCAAGCCAGAGATGGCAGAGACACAAACAACCCCCAGGTACACAACTGAAGCCGTGCTTTACCTTCTTCATCTGAAACTTGATGGTCGATTTGACCTCATCCACCTTGGCCACCAGGTTCTCGTTGTGGGTGAGCAGGGAAGGGAATTTCCCAGCTTTGTTCAGGCCCGGGCCCAGGATTCGAGGGATTTGCTTGATCAAGGACTCGGAAGCCAGGAAGGCATCGTACTTCTTAGCTGCAAGGAGACACCCAGGGAGCTAAGGATGGACCCAGCTGAGAGTATGTGATTCCCCCCTGCAGACAATTCCAGCATTCCCTGGGTCCCACCAGAACTGGAGCTGGTTTTGCCAAGAATCTCTGAGGAATACCTGCCACAGCAGCCAGGCCCCAGCCCCACTCAACACACGGACTCCAAATCCTGTTCCCTGAAAGAACTGTCCTTTGCTGACCCCAGGTGACACTGAGCTCCAAGCTCTGCCACAGTCTGTGCACAGCAGGATGAATGGGACAGAGGATCCATCTAGGAGAGGCTTAGCCAAGCCTGTCCTACCCCAACAGCTCACGGTTCCATGGCTCATTACGGACTGAGGGGCAACCTCCTGCCTGCCTGAGCAGTGCACCAGAGCCACTCTGGAGCTCCCAGCAAGGGAAGGATTTTCTCTCTGACCAAGAGACAATGAGTGCATTTCCTTCTGTTCACACAAGAACTGCAAGACTAAAGCACACTCTTGCCTTTAGTGTTTCCTGGCTTTTGCTGCCCTCCAGCTCCCCAACCAGGAAACTGAGGGAGGGAAAATGTTGACAAGGACATTTTCTGTGTCTCTCCCTTCCTTGGACAACCAGGCCCATTCCTGCAGTACTGTCAGACCTGCACTGAAACAGCCTGCTGGCTTTTCTGCTCTGCAACTCACCGTGACATGCAGATCTGAGCATAAAGAAAAGCCTTCTGGACACTCACCCAGCTTCTTCACCAGCTTCTTGTTTTTGTTCAGCTTCTTCAGAGCTTCTATGTCCATGTGAGGGATGTCAACTGCTTTGGCCTCATCGCAGTGCTGCTGGTCCCCAAGCAGACAGACAGAGAATTTGGGCCGTGGCGTCGACTTCAGCCTGGGGAGGGAAGGAAGGAAGGAAGGAAGGTCCGAGTTAGAGAGCGGCCAGCCCCACCCGCGTGTGCACGGAGCCAGCACGGAGACACCTTACCGCAGCTCGGGGCATCCTGCACGGCCGCTCACCTGCCGTCCCCAGCAGGCCGGTGGGGACAGCCCGGGGGCTGCCGCACCTTCCCTTTATGTTTTAAGACCCAGGGTGGGGGTCCGTCCAGCCGCCCCCGGCCGCGCTGGACTCCCCAAGCGGTTCGGCGCCGCGGCGGCCCCGAGCGGGACCGGGCGGGGCCGAAGGCTGGGTAGGAGCGAGAGGATGGCGAACCTGACGGTACCGGAGAAGCGCTTGTCCTTCTGCGGGTCGTAGTTCTTGAGGCTGATCTGCAGCTCCACGGTCTCCACGAACCTGCGGGAGGCACCGGGTGAGGCCTGGCCGGGCACGGGGGGGGAAGGCCGAGGCCGGGGGTGACACCACCGGTCCCGCCGCGCCGGCGGCTCTTACTTGCGCTTCTTGGCACGGCTGCCGTGCAGCACCTCCTTCACCGCCTCGTACAGGGTGTCCCGGGACACTTTGCTGCTGCGGGGGGAAACGGCAGCGCGGGCTCAGAGCCGGCCCCGCCCGGGACGCGGCCCCGAGCCCGCCCCGGTTCCCTGCGCGTTCCCCCCCCGCGATCGACCGCGAGGATCGCGCCTCGCCGGCCGCCCGGACGGCCCCGCGGCCCCCACAGGGCGCGGATGGCGGCGGATGGCGGCGGACACCGAGCGGCACCCACCTCATGGCTGCGGCTGCTCGGGGCGAAGGGGCGGACGCGGCTCCGGCGGGCTATATATTGCGGGGAGATCTCGCGAGACCGGAGCGCGCGGGGCGCGCCGCCATGTTGGGGGCGGCGGGGAGCGGCAGCGCGGGGCCGCCATGCGGGGAGGGGCGCGGGGAGCCCGCCGGGAGCCCGCCCGCATCTCCTCCCTTGTTAAATGAACAACCGGGGGCTCTTTGCCCTCTGTCCCGGACGACCGGGACAGGAGGTCCCGCATCGTTTCACAGTGTGTCCCAGGGGTCCCGGGCTGGCCACAGCGGCCACCGGGAAGGAGCTGCCGGTTCAGGCTGGGCGCGGGCGGCAGCACTGTCCGTCCCGGCCACGGGGCAGGTACCGGCGGCAGCCCCGGCCAGGGCAAACCGGAGCCTCGTGGCTTCAGCGCTGGCACCCGGTCGCGCTCCCGGGTACCGGCCGCTGGGCGGCGCGCGCGGCCCGGCCGGGCCCGCCCCGGAACCTGCATGGCGGGCGGGGGCGGCCGCGCGCGGGCGGGAGCGGCGGCGCGGTGCGGGTTCCGGGCCGGGCGGGGCCGGGCGCGGTGCGGGTTCCGGGGCGGGCGGGGCCGGGCGCGGTGCGGGTTCCGGGCCGGGCGGGGCCGGGCGCGGTGCGGGTTCCGGGGCGGGCGGGGCCGGGCGCGGTGCGGGTTCCGGGCCGGGCGGGGCCGGGCGCGGTGCGGGTTCCGGGCCGGGCGGGGCCGGGCGCGGTGCACGTCGGGCCGGCGGCGGACCCGGGCCCGGCGGGTCGCTCAGGTCGGTGTGGGGGATGGCGGGCGGCGATGGCGGCCGGGCCCGGAGCCGCCTCAGCCCCCCCGGTGCCGCGCGGGGGGAGCCCCCCGTGTCCCCGCCCCGCCCCGCCGCCCTCGCAGCCCGTGCCGCGGGTTCCCCGGTGTGTCGGGGGCACGGCGGTGCGAGGGCCGCGGCAGCAGCCCCGGGGAGCGCAGGAGCCTCCGGCGGCGGCGGGGGCGCGGGGCCAGGCGGCACCGAGCGGCGGCGGGCACGGACGGGGCGGTTTGCCTCGCTGCTGGAAATGAAACTATCAAAGATGTGGCTGTCAGCGGTGCTCAGGAAGAAGGCGAGATGAGCTATCAGCAGAGAGTCCCTTTGGCGAAGTGTTCTTGTGGGGGTGTGCAGGCTTTAGCATCATTTGCTTAGAGCCTGGAATTCTGTCCCTCGGAAGGCTGGGAATTAATCAGGAAAGGGAGGAGAGAAGGAGGAATGAAGCTCATCACCCCTGTCTCCTGCAGCACAGGACGTGCTCAGCCTGTAGGTTCAGGATTTAAAGTACCTGCAAACCCTGCAGATCGTTTGGAGGACGGGAAGGGCTGGAATGTGACATGTCTCTAAGAGTCTGTCAGTTCAGTTCACTGGCGTGATAAGCTTTATTTCATATTTGGCTGTGGGACAGATTCTTATCCCTGCCTGCCTTTAGTGTGGGAAGGATGCGACGTTGTCCATCTTAATCCTTTATAACCTCAAAAGTCTTTAGAGGCCATTCAAGCCTTTCCTAGCGTGCAAGAGTGGAGACACTAAAGGAGGAGGAGAAACTCAGGGCAGAAATTGAAATGGAATTGTTCTTTTTACTTAAGGCTCGCAGCAAAGACGCCGATCCCGTGTCCCACAGGGCCCTGGCTCCGGGCCCCCGTGCTGCCAGGCAGGATCCATGTGTGGGGATCAGGATGGAGAGCCTGGGGCTGCCAGCAGTGACCCTTGGGGATGGCACCACAGCCTACCTGCAGCAGGCTGCCAGAGGTAACAGAGCCTCGGGCTGTCGGGGCTGAGAGGCTCCTCCTGGCTCTGAAATCAGAGTCAGGGTCACCCAAAGTGCCCCTCACGGCGTGAGAGCTGCCACACGTGCAGCTGGCGACTGTTGGATTTGCAGTCTGATGTAAAATAAAATACAAATCAAACACGCCTCTGGTTTGGAAACGAAGCTGCGGAGATGGGAGAGCTGTTGCTGTGGAAAGCAAAGCTGCTGTCCGTGCTAGAAGAGCCCCGTTCCTCACAGCCTTGCTGTGGACAGGGAGCTGTTGCTGTGGCCTGCAGGGCTCTGCTCCACCCAGACTTCCCCTGGGCTGAGCAGGTGGTTTTGCATCACGGCTGTGCACAGGGTTTGGTTCACAGCAGTGCTTTTCCCACTCAAAGAGGTGCCAAATTCCACACCTGCCCTTACCCTGGTGTTGGTGGGGTGCCCCTTTCTCCACCACCCACTGCTCCCAGGAAGAGGAGCACGCTGTTCCCCAGCCTGCAGAACAGGATGGAGGAGTTGTGCAGCTCCCTGTCCTGGGGGCTGCTCTCCTGCTTTATTTTCTGTGCAAACTCCCTGCAAGTTTATTACACACGTGGAGCTGGGCTGTCTTGGAAGCACCAGGTTGTGTGGCCTCCTCTCAAACCTCATGCTCCAGGTGAAACCAACCTGGGTTCTCCATGTTCAGTGGGATGGAGCAGTGTCCTCTCTGCACCAAATCTTGGCTAACTCAGTCATGATCACAGCTTTGCAGAGTCAGGTTTGGCAGAGCTGACCTCTACAGCCCAACACTGGCAGCATTTTAGGCCCCTTTGGGTGCTGTAATTGTTTCCTAGCAGTTGATCCTCTGGCAGAGTAGTAGATAAATCTCCCAGCACTTACTGATGCTGCTCAGCACACCCAGTTGATTTTTTTCTTCCAACACGAGTGTAATTGCTTTCTCTGTGTGCTCTGTCACTCCTTGGCACCAGGAGCTGTGAGGGGCAGCGATACCTGAGGGTCTTTGTCATGTGTCCTCTCCAGACAAGGGCAATGCCAGCATTTCTGGGAGGTGAAGTGTGTCTGTGGGACAAAGCTGATCCGTAGCAGCCTGGAAGTGACAGTTTCTGTCTCTGTGGGACAGAGGGGCTCAGCAGCTGATGGTATGTTTTAACTGTTCCAGGTGAGAAGCTGATTGAAGGGCAAGTCATTGAACTTGAAGATGGGACCACAGCTTATATCCATCAGGTGACAGTTCAGAAAGGTGAGGAGCACACATTGTCCTCTTTCTGTTTGGAAGGACATGGTGCACGTGGCTGCAGCTCTCAGTGCTCCAGCATTTGGGCTCCTCTGTCACTTCCAGCTCTCAAAAGTGAGCATAAGGTTTCTGTTGGGGTTTTCTTTCTTGTGGTTTTGAGGCCGAGTGAACAAGGACATTGCCTGCAAAGTCGTTAGCAGTCTGATGAGAAGGTGAATTTGGTGGAGGTGGAGACAAATGTTAAAGTGACATTTCACCCGTGGGCTCTCCCTGCTGTCATACCACAAGCCCGGTGAGCTGTGTGTGTGCTGCAGCCACACAGCACACACAGAGCCTGTTTCATGTGGGAGCAGTTGGGCAGGAATTTCCTCTGAACTCTGAGATAACAGATTACTGCTGGCATAGGTGGTGGTGGTGGGAGAGGTCGTGTGGGGATTGCTGGGAACAATGCCACCATGGCCATTGACCCACCAGCCACCATCATCTCTGGAATTAGGTGACATTAGTCTGAGAGGTGTTGGGAGCCCAGTTCATGTGGCAGGCACCAGAGGGGCACGGAGGAATCATCCTTGGCCATGCTAAGATGCCAAGTGCAGGTAGAAAGAGCTCTGCTACTTTGGGCAGTCCTTCCTTGATGCTCCCCAGCTCCTCGTATGCCACCTGCCTCTTCTGTTCTCCAAAGGCTGCTTCAAAGGGATGTTTTAGAGCTGACTGTGCCCTTTTCCCCCTGCACCCTCTTCCCTGCCTTCACATGCACAGTGAGAGGGGTTCTCCTCACCCCTGCTTCCCCTCTCATGGGCTGTTTGTGTTCTCCTTCACACACCCCCGTGCCAGAGCCATCCTTCTTGATTGTATCCCCTTCTTGTTGGGATATAATCGGGCACTGTGAACCTGGTGAGACACTGCATCACTCCTCTGAGCAAAGGAAGAGGCAAATCTGTGCATGAAGCCTTGAAAACCTCATCATTCACATCAGAAGGGCTCAGATGGTGTCCTAAAACCTACAGCTGTGGGAGCCTTTCAGGGCAAGCAGGCAGCCCTGTGTCCCCTCCTGCCTGGCAGCCTCAACTGCCACAGCATTCCCTGTGCTGAGTCCTCCAGGAAGGTGTGTGGATGTTCTTCTTTTCTTCTAGAGGCTGTGGCTTTTGAAGATGGGCAGCCAGTGGTGCTGGAGGATGGCAGCATGGCCTTCATACACAGCACAGCCAAAGGTAAAGCACTCCCTGCTCTTTCCCTGGCAGCTGGAGGGAAGCTGCTGGAATGTCTCAGATTTCCAAGGCTAGGGAGATGAAGCACTTTTTTCCTGCCTCACACTGAGCTTTTTTCTTTTTTTCAGCTGTATGTTTTTCAGCTCTTTACCTGAACGCTTCCTCTTGCAGAGAGTTACGAGCCCGGCACATTGCAGGCTGTCCAGCTGGAGGATGGCTCCACTGCCTACCTCCACCGTCCTGTCATCGTGGCACCTGGCAGCACCATCCTGCAAGTGCAGGCAGGAACTGGGCTCCAGGGCTTGGCTGGGGAGGAGGAAGATGATGGCCTTGATGTGGCCACCATTAATGCATTGCAGCAGTATGGCAGGAAGGTGAGGGCACGGCATCTTGGCCTGAGTTTGTGCCCTCCCTACAGCAGTGCTTGTGTGCTTCTGTGTGTCAGCAGTGCCAGCTTTGAGAGAAGCAGCTGGCCAGTGTGAGTGCCACTGCTGAGGGGTGCCTGGAGCTGGGGACACAGAACGGGGCTGTTTGGTGCCGTGGGGTGCTGGGCCTGCCACCCTTCCCCTGCTGCAGGCTCGGGTTTGGGGAGGGAGGAGAGCTGCTGGGATAGAGCCTTTGGTGTGCCAGCAGTGGCTAAGCCACGGCCACTGTCCCCACGGTGACAAAGGCCTCAAAACCAAAGCAGCTTCAGATCCTGATGTGCTGTCACTGCAGTGTCCAGCCTCAGTATCCCATCTCCAGAGGCTGTGGAGCAGGGGCTGCCAGGAGAGTGCTGGCAGTGCTGAGCTGGGCACAGAGCTTCCTGCTGTGGCAGGCCCAGCCCCTGCTCTCTGGGGAAGGGTGGGGTGGCACTGTGGCTGTCACTGCCTTCCTGCTCAGCGCTGCACAGGGACACACAAACAGTGCCTGTGCTTCTTCACTCACAGGGGTCTGATGAGGAAGAGGAGGGAGTGACAGACACCTGCCACGTGAAGAGTAAAGACTCCAGCAACATTTCTTCTTCCCAGGTCTGAATTTTTCAGTGACTGGAACTAGGCCGAACTCCTCTTTGCCAGTAATTATAAAAATGTTGTGGCTTCTCTGCCGAGTTAGCAAATACTAACTGCACATACTTCAAATGAGCTGAGAAAGGGAGTTTGGTGTCTGAGAACCCCCTGGGAGCTGGGAGGTGGGAGGGGGAAATGCAGGTTCCTAGAGCCCTGTCACCTGGGCTTCACCATGCGGTTTGTAGGAACATGTTTTTGGAAGATAACTGCAGGAGTGCATATGTATGGCAAGGAGGGAGATATTTGTGTGGGCTTGGTGAAGCTGTGGTGGCTTGCTGGATTGATTCCAGTACTTGTCCCAGCAGGATTTGCAGGAGGAGGAGGAGGTGCAAAGCCACAGGAGGGGGCAGCAGGTCGGCAGCAGAGCTTTCCGCTGTGGGTACAAAGGCTGCGGCCGCCTCTACACCACTGCCCACCACCTCAAGGTAAAGCAGGTGACACGGCAGTGTGCAGGCCAGACCAGTCCAGGTTACACTGCCCGAGCAGAATGCTCTGTTGTGTGCAGCTGAGCTACATGCTGAGCTCCCTGAGAGACCCAGATGTGTCAGTTGGCCAAGGTGAAATCCAACAGGGAACTTTAAATTCTCTCCACCAGCATTTTTCCACACTTTTCCTTCTTCCTTTCCTTGGACCTCATTTTAGGGACCCGTTCTTTCTTGTCCAGGTGCATGAACGTGCTCACACAGGTGACCGGCCATACACGTGTGACTTCCCAAGCTGTGGGAAAGCATTTGCCACAGGTAACAAATTTCTGTTTTGAGCAGATTTCATTTTCTGACCAACCCAGTAGAGCACAATATCCAGAACATCTAAAGCAAGGGAATCACAGCATGGGACTTCATTGATTGTGGGCAGATAATGGAGAATCAGGGTTGGAAGTGGTGTTGGGGTTGGTTATTTCTTCCCTTTCAAGCTTTGCAGACACAACACAGACCCTGAGGTAAATGGACTGAGGGGTGGTACTCAGCTTCTCATGGTGTTTCCTTCTCATTCCAAAATTAGTTGTGGTCTTGTCCTGGACAGGGTACGGTCTGAAGAGCCACGTGAGAACACACACAGGTGAGAAACCCTACAAGTGTCCAGAAGACATGTGTAGCAAAGCCTTCAAAACCTCCGGGGACCTGCAGAAACACATCCGCACGCACACAGGTGAGGAGCACGAGGGGAGAACTGCACAGGGGACAAGCCAGCGAAAGGGACTCCGGGTGGCTGCAGGGTGGCAGGTGTCACCCACAGCGCTCTGTCCATGCAGGTGAGCGTCCCTTCAAGTGCCCCTTCGTGGGCTGTGGCCGCTCCTTTACCACGTCCAACATCCGCAAGGTTCACATCCGGACGCACACGGGCGAGCGGCCCTACACGTGCGCGGAGCCCGGCTGCGGCAGGGGCTTCACCAGCGCCACCAACTACAAGAACCACATGAGGATCCACACAGGTAGGAGGGAGCCAGCAGCAGGGACATTGGTGGGGCTGGAATGGGCATTTCCAGGCTGAACGTGGCAGGGGTGGATCTGGGAGTGGCCAGGGAGTTGGAGGTAATAGTGGGAATTGCTTCATTGGATTGATTGTTGTTCCAGCAGTCTGCCTCCAGCTGTTTGCTCTGGTGGAGAATCCCTCCCCAGGGCACGAGGAGGGTGAAGCTCAGCTCTGTGGCCTCTGCCCTAGGAGAGAAGCCATACCTGTGCACCGTGCCTGGCTGTGGGAAGCGCTTCACAGAGTACTCCAGCCTGTACAAGCACCACGTGGTGCACACGCACTGCAAGCCCTACTCGTGCAGCAGCTGTGGCAAGACCTACCGGCAGACCTCCACGCTGGCCATGCACAAGCGCAGCAGCCACGGCGAGCTGGAGGCCACCGAGGAGAGCGAGCAGGCCCTCTACGAGCGACAGCAGCTGCAGGGTGAGCAGCCACTCCCCCATCAAGGTGTGACAAAGGAGAGGGAGGTGACAGCAAGAGCAGACACGCCCCTCTCAGACCCACATATGAGCCGTGGCTGCTTGCTTCCCCATCCAAGCCAGACCTGTTGGAAGGTCCAATAGGTTGGGAACGGGCCCCTGCCCATTCTGTGCTACAGGGAGAGGTAAAGGTCCTTCTTGCCAGGCCACCACTGATGTCATCATGGTCTTGTGCTCTTCTGTGCTAGCCCTTGAGACCACAGGCAGGTCCAGAGGCCAGGCATGTGCTTTTGCTCTCTGATAATGCTGCTCTTCCCCTTCTCCGATCCAGCTGCTGCAGCTGCTGACAGAGGCTCTCCACTGAAGAGTCAGCATATTGCTTTCCTGTCAGAGATGGATGAAGAAGAAGATGCTGTGCCTACACAAGTCTCACTTATCTCTCAGGATGGGACAGAGCAGGTATGGGCACAGACAGCCTCCAGCATGTCAGGGACAGCAGTTATTTTCTGAAGTGAGATTCTGCCTCTACTCAGCCAGGATGTTCTTTGCAGAGTCTTTTTTCAGCATTTTTTTCAGACCTTGGAGCTTCTTGGGCTCTTCCTGCCCTGAGGGCTCCCTGCTGCAGTGTTGGTTTGGGGGTCTCTGGTCCCAGTGCCCCCCTTGCTGATGGGGTTTTGGGTGTTCCATGGGGTGACTGGCAGCCCTTGGCTCCCTGCAGCTCCCCAGCTCTGCTGACCCAGGCTGGATTTGGAGATGTTTTGTCATCACTTGTATACAGCAGTGCTTTTCTTGTACTTCCCTCCTCCAGCTGCCCCTGTGCTGACTGGAAAAAACTTCTTCTGTGGCACGGGGCAAGGGAAACAGCTGCCAGCAGTGACCTGTTTCCTCTTGGCCTGAGATGCTCCTGCTGCTGCCGTGCACAAAGCTGTCCCCATCCAGGCTTGAGACAAAAGGCTGAAGGGGGAGGGCTGAAGACCCAAGCTCTGAGTTCTCTGTCATCAATTTTATCCCTGGTGCTGGGCGAAGTCCTTGGAGCTCTCTGTGCCTTGAGCCTTGCAGAGAGGCTGTTTCCTCCTTGCCCAGACCAATGCATTGCTAAACTTGGGGGTTGCCTAAGGCTCCCTGACCTCTGCTGTCCTCCCCAGGTCAGTCTGTCTCAGGAGGAGCTGCAGGCCCTGGGCAGTGCCATCGGCGTGGTGACGCAGAGCGGGGTCCTCGCCGTGCCCGAGGGAGGTGACGCTGGGGCCACGACTGCGGCCAGCACCCACGGCACCAAGGCACAGGAGGTACAGACAAAGCTGGGACTGCCCCTGCTTCCTCTGCTGGAAGAGAGCTGCATTTTCCTTTAAAACACCATTAACTCACCTTTTCCAGGTGACCATAGTCGCTTCTGGGGCAGTGGTGTCAGAGGAGTCGGACATCGCCCCGCTCTGTCATCAGCAGGTGGCATTGCTGGCCACCTCCCATGGCACCCACATTGCTGTGCAGGTACCACATGGCTCTTGCCACTGTCCCCTTCAGTCCTGGCCACCCACTGCCTGCCCTCTGGCCCTGCTGCTTTGCTGCTTGCCCAGGGGGCTTGCTCCTTAATTCTCAGAGGCCCTGTGTGCAGAGGACAACAGGGACATCCTGCTGGGACTGCAGAATGCTCCTCTGTAAACAGCTCTTCTGCATCTCAGCCCTTCTGCATCTCAGCCCTGTCTGCCCTTCTGCTTCACACCCGTGCCACCCACCCGTGCCACCCCTCTGTCCTGCTGGGAGCCACCCTGAGCTGCCTTTCAGGGGTTCACTCTCTCTCTCCCCCTTCCCTCCCCAGCTGGAAGAGCAGCAGAGCCTGGAGGACGCCCTCAGCATGGCCACAGCAGTCATCCACTACGAGCCAGTGCCACCTGACACAGCCCTGCCCGAGAAGGGGAGCTGAGGCCAGCGGAGCGCCGGGGCAGGGGAGTGGCAGCCCCAGCAGGGGAGGCAGGGGAGTGGCAGCCCCAGCAGGGGAGTGGCAGCCCCAGCAGGGTAGTGGCAGCCCCTGGCTGCGTGCGCCGGGGTGCCGGGGCAGGGACAGAGTCTGAGCCAGTGCCAGCGTGTGCCCTGTGCCAGCAGGGACGCTGACGGGGCACAGGGCTGCGGGGGTGACCCTGTCTGAGGGGCTCTTCCCTCCGGGGAGGGAGGGCAGATACACTGGGCTGCTGCCTGCTCCTGGGCTCTGAGCAGCAGCCCTCTCTTCAGGGCCGCTTCCTGCCCTCTCCCTCTAGGAATGGTGCAGCAGCTCCCCTTTCTTGCCCACCCCTCCAGCTCAGGGCCAAGTGGGCAGCACATGCACAAAGCAATAAAGGCCCATCAGAGCAAGCCCAGGCTGTCCTGAGCTCGGTGTGGAGGGTGAGCAGTTCCTGCCATCGGAGCCAGCACTGGGATGGTTCCAACAGCAGTTCTCCCATCTCTTTGTCCCAATTCCTTTCAAACAGGGCTTCCGTGGCAGATTCCTTGGCTGTGGAGCAGAGCAGCCAGCACTTGCCAGGAGCTGAGCTAGACCTGGATGTAAATGCTGAGTTGAAATAAAAGCTAAATTTGTTTTTTTATAAAGACCCCTCTTTTCTTTGGTGGAAGCTGGGAGGAGAGGGTGGAGGGTGGTGTTCAGCAGCTGTACAAATTAAGGACATTGAGGAGATTTGTGGAATTTACCAAACAAGTCCTGCCGAAGCAGCAGCTGTCCCAGAGGAGGGCTGGGAGCAGGGTGCGCTGTACCCTGTGAGCCCTCAGCGTGTGGCTTGGAGGGGCTGAGACATGACCCTAAAATCTCTCATCAGGCCTTGGCTTTTCCAGGGACCCCTGCAAGCCCAGATTTAGGGAATTGTGTCTGTGGACACATCCTGCATCCTCCCCTGAGCTGGGGAGAGAGACCTGGGTGGGTGTCCTGCCCCCACCGGTGCCTTCAGTCCCTTCACTGCCCTGGGTGCTGGGTGGACAGAGCTGGAGAAAACCTTCGAGATCCTCGAGTCCAGCTGCAACCCCGAGCCTGGCACAGGCTCCCGGCAGCCGCGTGGGTCGCGTTTTGGCCATCCCGGAGGAGCCGGCAGATAAAGATGTTTCCGCGGGCACGGAACGGGCACAGCCCGAGGAGATGCCCCAGGCTGAGCCTCCGCTCGCCGGGTGAGACCGATCCCTCCCGAGGGCTGCGGGGGGAAGCTGCTCCTTGAGCCAGGGCGGGGATGCCTGTCCCCAGAACGCAAATTACGGCGGGGCTCGGCGGAGGCTCGGTGATCCGCGGCCGTGCGGGGAGCGGCGATGCCGCCCGGGGTTCCCGGGGCGCCCCGAGCAGGCGGCGCTCCCGCCCCACGGCCCGCCCGCCCGGGCGGCTCCAGGAACCGGATCCGCGGGCTCGGCAGAGCCGCCGCCGCCGCCGCCAGCCATGGACCTGCGAGCCGAGCTGCTCAAGTCCATCTGGTACGCCTTCACCGCCCTGGACGTGGAGAAGAGCGGCAAGGTGTCCAAATCCCAGCTCAAAGTGAGTCCCCGGAGCTCGGGCGGCCCCGGCGCTCGGATGGAGGGTGGGCAGCGAGCGCAGGAACGAGCCCGGGGCTGCTTTGCATCCCCGCGGGTTTCCACGGAGAAATTGTTAAATGTTAAGATCAATAAGATCTTGCTGTTGCTTCCTGGTGAAGTTCCCAGGCTCTGTCGCATCTCCCTTAAAAAAAAAGGGGTGGAGGGGAGTTCACGTTCAAATGTATTTTCTTGGTGAAAATGATAAGAAATCTAAATTTTAGTTATCAGTTTCTTATGCTTTTTATGGCCAACTAAGAGCCCAAATTCTGTTTACATTTTCTTGCTTGCCGGAGCACCTGTGTTTCTCCTTGCTGAGCCTGTGGGTCGGGAGGTAGGGACAGGTTGTTTTTTAACAAAAACTCCTCAGTGGTGTGGCTGGAAGTAACACAGCACTTTAAAAAACTCTCCGCTTTCCCCTCTTCCCACTCTTAGCAGCTTTCAGAGGGCTCATGCTCGCAGCCCTTCGTCAAACCCATCACAGCTTTAAAACCCTTTTTGTCTGCCCCCAGGCCAGGGTTGCTGGCACCCACCAGGGAGCCCCTTGGCTCTGAGAATAATTGATTTTTTCTCCTTTGCACGCGGTGGGAATGTGTTTCTTTCATCCGTTTTGGTTCTTAGGCTGGCGCTGGGGTTGGAAATGCTGGTTGGTACCAGGGTCTGGGATGGGAGAAGAGAGCAGAGCAGGAACGTGCTGAACACGGGGAGGTATTGCGTCAGGACATGGCAGCTGCTGCCTGTCTGCAAGACCGTTTGGAACCACTGCCCAAAGACCCCCTTCTCCTCCATTCCCTTTATTTTATAGGGCTTCCCCAGGTCAGACTGCAGGGAAGGTGCTGGTCTTTGGCAGGAGGGTGTGTTTTGCGCCAGAATTAAGAGTTTTGTTTGCAGGGATCTGGAGGAGAAGCAGCGGGAGGCAGATTCTTCCTGCTCAGCCTTTGCGGCTCAGAGCCTTGGGCTGCCCCCCAGAACTCGTGGCATGTGCCCTGCGAGCCACGCTCCCCTGCTCCGACTGCAGAAATAGCTGAAGGAATTAAGGAAAATCCTCAAGTAGGCCAGAGCTTAATTCAGTTTGCTAATTCCTGAGAGGGGCTGCTGTGCTCCCTTCACAGCACCCCCTGCGCCACTGCTCTGGGTCCAGAGTCCGGCCCAGGCATGGGATGGACCCAAAAGCAGCAGCAGTGCTTGTCCTGAGAGATTTTTATCACCAGTGACGACCTGAGGCCACGGAGATTCTGATTTTAATGGCAGTTTCATGGACAGTTCATGCAGGGTCTGCAAACTGTGGTGCGGGGGCTGCGGTGATGCTGGGGATGGCACCTCCAAAGTGACTTTACCCAGGGGGACACTTGAGAGGGGAGGGGATGTTCACCCACGCGCCTTCAGTGACGGGATGGGCTGGCAGCCGGTCCTTGAAGAGCACAGCTCAGTTCTGGATGACTTTCCCACTGTCTCCAGGCCAGGGAGAGCTTGTTTCCACCCACAGAAACACTCGAGCTTGCCCCAGCCTACACAGGCCAGCCACGGGTCAGTGAGGGAGGAATCCAGGGTCTCGCTGCTCTGAGCAGTGAAGTGTTAGAGCCACCGAGCCCTCTCCAAAGCCCTCCGGGGCTGCTGAGCCCTGAGCTGGGCCGTGCTCTCTCCCTCACCCGGGCGTGTTGCTGCACGAAGGGTCTTGAGCAGGAGTGGGAGAGACACGGGGTTTGCACCTAGAGGACAGAACCAGCCCCAGCGCTGGCTGGGAGAGCAGAGCAGGAGCTCTGGGCAGTGCTCTGTGAAGGCGTCAGGGTTTCCAGCACGAAGACGCGGCTGTGGGAAGCCGTTGGGCTCCTTGCAGGGGCACCTCTGCGCAGGCAGGCTGTGAGACACCGCTGGCAGTGGAGGTGTGTGAGCACAGGAAGGAAGGACAGCTTGCGGTCGGGGCTGCACACCCCGAGAGCTCGGCTGGTTTTGCTCCCAGCGCAGGCACACCAGCAGCCCTGCTCTTGGGAAGTGTTTGTGCCCTCAGTGCCATTGCATCCCCCTCCCCGGCCGGGAGGGCTGTGGATGCGGGGTGGGGTGTGGTCCCTGAGTGTGGCCATGCGGCTGGAAACACCGAGCGCTGCCCTCGTGGGCACCTCTGCTCACGGGTGACGGGTGTGACAGCGGGGGGAGACGGTGGAGAGCAGAGCCAAGCTGCTGCTCACAGGAATCCAGGGCACTAGGAGGAGTCAGGCAGACCCCTGTCCCCTGGCCATCCCAGGGGAAAAGTTAGGGTTAGGGTTAGAGTTAGAGTTAGGGTTAGGGTTAGGGTTAGGTACCAGCAAACTGCTTTCCTAGCATCCCTTTCCCCTGCTGTTCTTCTCCTCCTCCTGTCACTGCTTCAGGGCCTGCAAGGGTTTATTTCTCAGCTCTCCCATCTCCAGTCATGCCACCAGTGACCAGGCCAGGGTTTTCCTCCCCGTTTGTCAGTGACAGCCCTGCAAGAGGAGGGGCTTGGAGTCACAGGGTGCCAGGATGGATGGAGGGGCTCAGGGTGTCCCCCACGGCCAGGGTCACAAGTGAGACCTCACAGGGCTTTTTAGGGGTGCTCTGGGAGGAGGGGTGAAGGATGGAGATGAGGGCCACGCTGGAAACACCGACTGGGATACAATTCCCAAAGTTTGCATTCATCCTGATGGACTTGTTACCATCCTGGAGGATGTCCATGATATTCCCAGGCCTTTCCACCACTGTGTGGCCCCCGGGGCTGCACTGAGCCCCAAAAGGCACAGTGTAGCAGCAGTGCTCGGGGCTACAGCCCTGCTGTGTGAGCACAGGGTGGAGTCCTGCTGATCCCATCGGTCCACAGGGTGGAAAAGAGAACGAAAATCTGGTCAAGCAAGAACTGTCTCCAGCTGCAGCAGCCATCATGGCCTCGGGCAGCTCCCCTGCTGCTGGGAGGAAATTTCCAGCCCTACACAGAGGAGTAGGGATGCTGTTCCATCTCCTCCAGCCCCTCTCTTGAGCCCTTGGCAAGCTGCATTGGCAGATCCTGGTGCAGTGGGGAGGTGTCAGTCTGGGACACTCGTTTAACCATCTCTTGCTTCTGGGATGTAAAGGCAAGGAGAGCACCACCTGCCCAGCATCACAAGCTAGGTGCTCATGGGCAGCCTTGCTCCAGGCTTTCCAGCACGTGGGAAGTCCATGAGCCTTAAACTTGCTTTATTTGGGGGGATTTGAACAAAGTGGGCTGTTGGCAAGCCTTGCTGAGTATTTCTGGGGAGGGTGTGTCTCCAGATCTCCAATGTCTGCTTCCATTCCAGACAAAACCTGTGCTCAGTCTCTCACCAGTCTTTGCTATTTTCATGTTTCCATCTTTCTGTGTCCCCAGCAGACAGTGGCTGCTGCCAGGCTGGGCCGTGGCTGTGCCAAATGCATGGCTTGGGGTGGCTTATCAGCTTTGCTAGATCAGAGCGAGTCCTGTTCACTCTGAGAGGTTTGAAACAGCCCTTTCAAGAAAGAAGTTCCTCACGTGCCAAGAAAAGAAACTAATCCTCGATTTTTGCCTGTTCCTAAATGATTCTCTAAGGTTTACATTTGGAAATTATGCCAAACCCAAACCTTGACTCGATGCTGCGGCTGCTGGGAGGTGATGCCATGCAGGGCACAGTCCCCAGGGGGGTGACTGAGGGGGTGGCACCTTGGGGATGTGCTGAGGCAGGGCTGGAGGTTGTTCACCCTCTCACCACCCCTTGTGCTTGGCCAGGTGCTGTCTCACAACCTGTACACGGTGCTGTGCATCCCCCACGACCCCGTGGCGCTGGAGGAGCATTTCCGTGATGATGACGATGGGCCAGTGTCCAGCCAGGGCTACATGCCCTACCTCAACAAGTACATCCTGGACAAGGTGAGCTCCTTGGTCATCCCCCAGCCCTGCTGTTCCTCGCGTGAGAATCTTGAGGCTCCTGGGAGCTCCCCTTAGCTCTTGGAAATCACATTCCTTGGTGGGTGGAAAGAGGGTGCAGAGAGGTGGGGACTGCTCAGGTGAATGCCAAATGAGTGAGAAATGTTTAACACTCAGCGTCTCCCTGGCAAGGATGGAGTCATCCCTTTACATCACGGCTCTGGATGGAGCAGCATCTCTGCCCACATTTCCTGAAGGGCTCAGAGAGAGAAACCAGCCACTTTTATCCTCACCTTTGAGGTGTGACCTCATTTGGCAAAGAGGAGAGGGAGGAGGATGAGCTGCAAGCAGGAGCAGAGTTGGGGTGGGCAGAGGCTTTCTCCCTTTTTTTCTGTGTTTCAAAGACACCTTTGTCTAACACAGCCAGAGGTTGGTCTGTGGGTGCTGTTTCTTCCCGGCATGTGAGGAGAGGAAGAATGACTGACAGCTTTCTTCCACTGCGTGCTCACAGAAAGGGGCCAGGGCTGGGTGCAGTAACCCTTCGCTCTCCTGGTGTTCTTGTCCCTGTGCCAGTCCCCCTCCCTGTGCCCATCTCTGCCTTGCCCAGAGCTGGTCAGCAGCTGCCCAGCTTGGTCCAGCAATGCTGATCTTGGCTGCAGGCATCTGGTCAGCAGCAAGCAAGGGCAAAGCCTTCCCCAGCTCCCTCAGCCCAGAGCAGGAGCTGCCCAAGCTCAGCCCAGCCCAATCTCCCCATCACAGAGTGGACAAAATCCTTCCGGTTGCCCTCATGGTTCTTTGGAAGGTGATCTTTAAACCCACCCCTTCTCTTTTCACCATGGCTAACAGAATCCCAGAGCCAGCCTGAAAAGAGGGAAGTGGGTTTTCCTAGTAAGAGAAGCTTTTAGCTTTTGCCACCCGAAGGTTTTCCTCTAGCTTTGCTGCCACAAACCACAGTTTGCTCCTGTGCTCACCCAGCTGGGATAGAGCACCCAGGGACAGCCAGAGCTCCTCTGATCCCCATCAGAGTTGACCCATCCGCACCCAACTCCTGCCTGGGGCAGCTCACAGTGCCAGGACACAGTTCAAGAACAGCAGCAGGGACGAGGCTGGTGGAGGCACCATTCCTGCTGGCTTCCCTTCACTCCTCAGTTCCTCCTTGTGTTGAACGGGATAACAGGAAACCCCAAAGCATGGAGGCACTGGGGATGAGAGCTCCCCATCATCCTGCCTGTGCTGCACCCCAGGCTTCCTGCTGGTGCTGCCAATCACCCCATGCTTCTCACTGGACAGATTTTAGGAGCGAGGGTTTCTTCTCTCCAGCACTTCCTCCCCCAGAACTCCTCTCCGTAGCTCTTCAGCTGCCACTCACCCCCTGACTCCTGCCTGCAGGTGGAGGAAGGGGCTTTTGTCAAAGAAAACTTTGATGAGCTCTGCTGGACGCTGACAGCAAAGAAGAACTACAAACCCGACCGGAATGGGAACAGTGTTGTGTCCCACCAGGATGCCTTCAAGCTCTGGTGCCTCTTCAACTTTCTGTCTGAAGACAAATACCCTCTCGTCATGGTGCCAGATGAGGTAGGACCGGCCTCTCCCCCCAGCCCTGTCCTCCCAGGGCTCCATGTGCTGGCAGAGCCCCATTTGTGGGTGACACTATCGCTTCCTGGCATGTCCCACTGCATCCTGCAAGATGTGGAGTTCCAGGGGATGAGAGAGAGGAGGCTGGGGGTGGGACAAGGGGCTGCCTGCCCTGGACACCCCACTGTGCTGTGCCCCTCCACTCCAGCCTCTCCTGCCCAGAGGGCCCCCTGGCTGTCCCTCTCCATGGCTGCAAGCCTCACAGTAATCTCCAAATTCCACAGCATTTGGGGGGAAGGTTCTCCCTTTCTCTGGGGTCAGATTAAACCCCCATGAAAAGCGGGGGCAGATCTGGGGAGAATGCAAATGTGCAGAAGCCAAGAGTGGCCTCAGCAGAAGGAACTTGGCTGGGCAGATGGCTGCCGTTGCCTTCTAACCCCTCAACATCCTGAGCTCAGCAGAAAAGTCAAAATTAAAAAAGAAAAAGGAGAAAAAAAGCACGAAGCACCGTGCTGCGCAGACGTGGGAGGGCAACCGCACTTCCTGTGCCCGGGAGAGGTGTTTCCTGTTCCCCAGACCATGAAAAACTGAATCATCCTGAGCACCGGCATTCAATTCTTGTCCTTTTCATAATTAAATGACATAAAAAATACAGCTGGGTGTGGGGACCCTGCTGTGTGTCACCTTCCTGTGTGGCTCCCTGCAGTCACCCACTGGTCTCAGTCCCCAGACTGTGAGCAGAGGAGAGCTGGCAGTAAAACTTGAGCTGGAGTAAGTCTCCCCCACACCGTGTCAACCACCTTGAATCTTTTTATTTGCAGTTCTAAAATGATGCTCTTCTTCACAGGGACTTGTCCCCCTGCTCCTCCCCAGTGATTTTTGGGAAGCAGTGGTGCCGAGCTCACTGTGGCTTTGAGACAGCAGTCCTGAATGGGGTTCAGCAGTGCTGGCCTGTACTCCTTCAGCTCTGGAATGCTACAGAGCTTTCTTACTCTGCAGACAAACCTCAAAAAACATCCCAGCCCAGGGGTTACAAGGAAAAACCTCTCAGTAGAGGTCAAACTCTAACCCAGCTCCAGTCTCCTGAGCCAGCCTGCTGCCTGGAGAGAGATGTGGCCTTGGGCTCTTCAAAATGGGTTGATGGTTGGGGACAGCCTGTCCCCAGACAGAGACACTGTCCCTGAGTGTCCTCCTCCCCACAGGTGGAGTATCTGCTGAAGAAGATCTGCACAGCCATGAACGTGGAGCTGAACTCCTGCGAGCTGGATGAGTACCTGTCCCAGGAGCCGCAGGGGCAGGGCGGCCTCACAGTCTGGCAGTTCCTGGACATGGTGAACTCGGGGCGGTTCCTGAAAGGCATCGAGCAGGAGGCCATCAGCATGGCCGTGGAGGAGGTGTACCAGGAGGTCATCGAGGATGTGCTCAAACAGGCAAGGGGCTCACATAACCTGGGGCACAAGCTCCGTCCTGCTCCCACCCCCTTTTGATCTCCGTGTCTCTCGGGTGCAGGGCTACCTCTGGAAGAAGGGCCAGCTGAGGAGGAACTGGTCGGAGCGGTGGTTCATGCTGAAGCCCAGTGCCCTGTCCTACTACATGAGCGAGGAACGGAAGGAGAAGAAGGGGAGCATCGCGTTGGACAAGCACTGCTGCGTGGAGGTACAGCCCGGGCCACGCTCAGCTTGGGGACAGCAGACCCTTCAGACCCCCAGAAGGGAGACCCAAGAACTCACGATTTGACATTCATGAGCATGGGAGAGCCAGTCCTGTGGCTGCAGATGGGGGGGTATGGGGGTAACACTGTGCTGTGTCCTCTCCCTGCAGGTGTTGCCAGACAGGGATGGCAAGAGGTGCATGTTCTGTGTGAAGACCTCGTCCCGCACCTACGAGATGAGCGCCTCGGACACCCGGCAGCGCCAGGAGTGGACGCTCGGTCCGTGCCCATCCCACGCCCCTTCCCCAGCTTCCTCGTGGCCCCTGCATGTCCCCACTGACCGTGCCCTCCCTCTGCAGCCATCCAGACTGCCATCCGGCTGCAGGCCGAGGGAAAGAAATCCCTGCACAAGGACCTGAAGCAGAAGCGCCGAGAGCAGCGGGAGCAGCGGGAGCAGCGCAAGGCGGCCAAGGAGGAGGAGACACAACGGCTCAAGCAGCTGCAGGAGGAAAAGGAGAGGAAGCTGCAGGAGCTGGAGCTGCTCAAGGAGGCCCAGAGGCAGGCAGAGATCCTGCTGCAGGAGGAGGAGCAGCGGCGGAGGCAGCAGCACGAGGAGATGCAGAGGACCCTGGAGATCCAGCTGCAGGAGGCCGAGCAGGTGGGTGCATCCCACAGGGGCCGTGCTGCTCATGGGGTGGGGGCTTCCTTCTCCTTCCCTTGGCCAGGGCAGCCCAGGGGTTTGGATGTACAGTGCTGTTGCCACCCCTCACCTCAGGGCTCTGTCGTGCATGAGATCCCTTTGAGCAGGAGATGAGGACAACCTGCCTCAAGGGGCTTTAGCTGGGGGACAGTGAGGGGCAAATGCTGGTGCCAGGTTGGACAGGGAGCCCATTTCTGACCTCACAGCCAGCACTGGCTCCAAATAACACAGCCTGTCTCCAGAGCAGGGAAACAGCTTTGCTTTGCATCTGTCACCATGGGCTGCCCCTGCTCTGGCCTGCTCCACCCAGTGGGCCTAAGTGGCTTCTGGGGACATCGGTGGTGGCCTGGCCCGCTGATGGCTCCTGTCCCCGCCGCAGGCTCGTGCCTCCATGCAGGCAGAGATGGTCCTGAAGGAGGCAGAGGCAGAGCGGCAGCGCAAGCGCATCCTGGAGCTGGAGGCCATGCAGGAGAGGCTCCAGGAGGCCCTGCAGCAGGAGGTGAAAGCGCGGCAGGACGAGGAGGCTGTGAGATACGCTCAGGCCAGGTAGGACCAGAGCACATCTCCCCCTGCTTGGGCAGCCCTGCTCCCCGGGCAGCTCAGTGCTCCCGGGTACTGGGGTGTGCTGGTGAGTTCCCAGTACGCAGGCTGGGACAGGGAAAGCTGGTGGAAGAGGTGGCAGGGGGACATCCTCACCTCTTGCTCTTCATTGTCAGGCTACTGGCTGAGGAAGAGGAGAAGCTGAAACAGCTGATGAAGCTGAAGGAGGAGCAAGAAGAATATATCATCAGAACTCAGAGGGAGAAACAAGTCCTCAAGCAGGAGATGGAGAACAAGGAGAAGTGTCTGGAGGAGGCGCAGAAGCAGCTGGAAGAAGTGAGAGTGAACAGGCAGCGGGTGGACCAAGATGTCATGGTGAGCATCACAACTCCTCGCACGGTGAACCCAGGGGACTTTCCAGCCCTCCCAGAGTCACCTCCATACTGGGGAGGACCAAGCTGGAACTGCCGTGGGGGTTTCTGAGCTGTGCCATGTGCAGGCACGGCGTGAGGCAGTGGCTGAGACAGGACAAGCGTGTCCTGCCCTGGGGACAAAGCGCTGCTGTCCAAAGTGATGTCAACAGCAAGAGTGTGTGAAGGGGGGAGGGTTGGAGGGGGAGCAGATGGTCTAGAGGAGGGTGAACTGGTTCTCTGTCCCAGAGGGAGCCTCCAGTCCAGGCTTACTCTGGGAAGGGAAACCCGTGCCCATGGTCCCAGTGGGGCAGCAGCTCACCCTTCCCTTCCCTCCGCCCCTGCCAGGCGGCCCAGCGGAAGCTGCGACAGGCCAGCACCAACGTCAAGCACTGGAACGTCCAGATGAACCGACTGATGCACCCCATCGGGCCCGGAGGTAGGACACCGGCTGACCCAGCTGAGCACCCTTCCCTTCATCCCCCGTGCTGGGCCATGAGCCCCCACCCCAACCCCACCTTTTTGGGGGCATCTGGAAGGACTCTCAGAGAAAATACCGCAATGCCTCCTGCAAGGAGGGACCCCACAAACCTTTTTCTCAGCTGAACAGTCAGTTTGGGCCCCAGGAGAACAATTCTCTTTTTCTCTCCACCCCCAGACAAGCGAACAAACGTGAGTGGAGGAGTCTTCGCTGGCTACCAGCCCCTTCTGTCACGGAGAGATTCTTCCCTCAAACTCAAGCAGAGGGTGGAGGATAAAGGCAGTGACCCCACGAGGGAAAACAGCAAGGAAAACGTGAGCAACGGTGGGAACAGCAGCACATTGCCATCTCCAGAGGCGGACACCATGGCCACAGAGCCCACCAATTAGCCCACCAGGATGGCAGAGCCCAGCTGGGAATGGCAGGGCTCAGCTTGTCCCTCCAAGTGGACGGTCAGTGTGGCCATCTCTGCATGGGGACCAGAACAGAGCCTACAGGGGACTGCCTAAGGCAGAGGTGCTCCCATTTCCATCAGTGAAGGGCTGCAGCCACCACATGCCAGGAGGCTCAGGCAGCCCAGTGCTGGGGAGAGGGCAGTGGGACCTTCTCCTGAGGACTGCAGGACTCAATTCCTTGTGCTCTGGTTTTACACCCTGTACTAAAAAAGAGCCGCTGCTGGGTTGGGGCCCTGTGGCCCAGGGCTGCAGTTCCCCCTTGGTTTCCACAACAGCCCTTTTGCATCACTCACTGTGCTCCGGGGTGTGGGGCTTTGCCACCAGCCAAGGACACCTGGACTGACCAAGCAGGGCCTTCTTGTCGCCCCACACCACATCAGGTGTCCCTAAATACAGTTACCACTGTGTTCCCTGGCAGTGGTTGGTAGTACTGGAGCCACTTAGTTAGCAGAAACTAATGATCAATAAAGCTTTTGGAGCCACTGGCCACAGACCTCCTGCCCCACACACTAGCAGCCCTGCAGGCACCAGCCCTCCTTCCTTGGCAGGGCAGGGTTTGGATTTCCCCTGTGTGAAAGAGCCCTTGGAAAGGAATCAGCCACAGCCTGTGAAAAGTGGCCCCACCAGCCGATTTTTGGTTGGTGTGTGGAGGGCCAAGAGGGACACAGAACAAAACAAAAAAGCCCCAATAATGCACCATCATTTGGGGTAATTTTTCAAGCACCTCTGTATAAATACAGTCCCAGTCAGCTGTGCCTTTGGGGTGTTTATAGCCTGGGTTGCCTCTGGAACGGGCCCTGGGGAGCGAGCTCTGCACCGACTCCATCTCTGCACTCGCAGATGAGCTGAGTTCGTTAGGGAGATTATGATCTGTTTCCTCCCAGGCCTCGAACGCCGGTCTCACAGTGTTTCTCTCTCTCAGTGTTTTTCCACCGTGGCCGAAGGGGCCCCGGGACAAAGCGCTCAGTGTGCCCGCGGTGCAGAGCAGCCTGGCCCAGGCCCACGCCTGACGCACAGCGGGGGCACGGGCACTGCTGGGGCCGCAGGTCAAATGCATCACCTCAGCCCCCTTCCCCCTGTGCTGGCACACAGAATGTATCATCTGTCACAGAATATATCATCTGTCAGGGGTGGCCCTGAGCCCTGGGCCGTCCCCTCATGGGGTCCGTGCCTGCTCCACACCATCCTGGCCAAGCCACTTGGGTACAGGATCCCGCCACTCTGCACGGGTTTTCTCGGCACAGTGAGCTCTTCCCAGCTCTGCCTCGAGGCTGGGTTATTGTCTACTATCGAGGCGCGAGGGGGCCGCGGTGCGAATTGCTGGGGGCGAAGGGGGTCCCTGGCACTCTTTGGGCTCCGAGCCAACTGCCCTCAGCCAGCGCCGCCGCCATATTGCGCAGCCCTCAGGCCGCTCCGCCCCCAGAGCGCGCCACCGGCAGCGCCTACACTTCCCATGAGGCCGCGCTCCCGCCGCGGGGCGCAGTGCGGGCGGCTCCCGCCAGGGGGCGGTAGGGCGCGGAGGAGGGAGGGGGCGGGGCCGTTGCCGTGGTGACGCGGGCGCGAGGCCCCCCCCGTTGGCGGCGGCGATTGGCCGCGCGCGCGCGCGGGGCGCGGTGGCGTCAGGGCGTGCGCGGTGACGCGCGGGGCCGGGGGCGGGGGAGGGAGGGGGGGGGGCGGCTGCGCGAGCGGGGCCGCGCGCGAGGTGAGTGGGGCCGGGGGCAGCGTGAGGGGAGCGGAGGGAGCGGGGCCGGGAGGGGCCGAGCGGGGCCGAGCGGGTGACAGGGCTGCGGCAGGCGGTGCGAGGGACAGGGCTTGCTGCTGAGGGGATGTGGGTGTGGAGAGCGTGAGGGGCATCAGTGACTTTAGGCTGTAGTTCCTGGGAAATCAGGCGAGGCTGAGGGCGGTATGTGGCCCACACGGGAGGAGGCTTAGGGGGATAGTGTGCCTGCCTCCTGTGCCGGGGTGGGGTGGTGGAGGGGACCAGGCACTGCAGGAGTAGGAGGAGAAGCAAGGATGGACCTTGAGCAGAGCATCTGGTGAGGGGCTGCTCCAGGAGGAAGGATCTGAGAGTTCTTTCTCATCTCTCGTATCTGCCCATTCCACTCCCCCCTGCCCTGGCATCCCAGATGAAGGACGTGCTTGTGGGAAAGAATCACATGTGCTGTAGGGTCTGGACAATGCCCGTCATGGTGCTGCAGAGGGGTCTGAGCACTGGCTGCCCCGTGAATCGGAGTCCCAGGGCTGGTTGCAGTGTTGGTCTCTAAAACAGTGACCTGTGGGTTGAGGCAGCCCATGTCCCTTGTCTTGTTTCTGTTCTGCTCTCCTCTCCTCCTGCCCTCTCCATGCCAATCCCTCATTGCCTTCAGCAGAGTATCCCCTTCTGTACAGACATGCTCCAGGCTGAGGTGGGAGTTTTCCTGATGACTTGCCATGTGTCAGTCAGGGACAGCAGAGGAAGCATCCAGGTGGGGTGTGCTGGCAGGTTCCCTCCATGCCCTGCTGAGCTGGTGCAAGTGTTGCCTTGTGTGTGGTGTGATGGGCATGCCCTGGCATTTAGCTGTGAGTAGGACAAGGTGAGCCAGGCATTTAGTTTTAATTCTCAGATGTCTGGCAGCAGCAGCAGCAGCAGAGCACTCTGGTCTGCAATGAGAGAGAGCTCAGGGTGTGATTTGTGCCCTCCCTGCATGTGATTCAGCCCTCCTTGACAGTGTCAAGGCTAATGCTGTGTTACTGAATCAGGATGAGCTTTATTGTTGGTAGAGGTGGAAAAAGCCACCTCCTGATGTGCCATGGGGCTGGAATGACTTCAGTGTTGTTCTTTGTCAGAGGGATTAAAAAGAAACCCTGTCAGGATTGTTTAGAAAAGCTGCCTTCCATGTTGGGGAAGAAGGGATGAGAAACCCGCTCTGCTGTGCAAGTGAAGCTCCTGGGGGCAGTTCTGTGGCCCCACTGAGGCAGAGGCTGGTGCTGGATCCACGCTTGGCAGAGCTCTGTGCTGTGCTCAGCCCCCTCCTCTAAACAAGGGCAATCAGTGCCTCCAGAAGATGTGGCTTTGACATCACTGATTGGGAAATCCCGATGTGATTGATGCTCCAGTGCAAGGGACGTATTTTTGGATCTCACACTTGTGCCCTCCTCTGCACGTGCCTTGATCCTGTAGGGAACACCCTCCACGCTCAGGCCACGCTCAGCCTTTTGAGGCAGGGGGTTCATGTTCTTTTTTCCCCTCTCCTGGGCAGCCGCAGCTGCCACTGCCATGTCACACCTGGAAGGATGTGCTGCACTGGGGGCTCACTCTCAGCACAACACTCACAGGTTGCTGCCGAGCTGCCTGGCCTGATAGGAGCTGGTGATGCTGGATTGTTGCTGGATTGTTTCTGGTTTGTTTCTGGTTCATTTCTCGTTTGTTTCTGGTCTGTTGCTGGTCCTCAGCTGCCTCACAGGTTGTGCCATGTCAAAGGCAGCAATACAAAACGAGGCTTTTCATTGGAGTGGGAGGAGCAGCTAAGCCTGGGTAATGTCAAGGAGGGTATGTGGGTGCAAATAGCATCGTGTTCACAGCATCTTTGTTTAATGTTTTAGTCCAGTTAGTCTGCATAACTGTCTAAAAATAGGACATATTTCCTCTAAGTCCTCTAGTTCAAAGCCTCATAAGCCACTTTTTTCCAGCATTAGTCTCTTCCTTCTCTTTTGAGTCTGAAATTCGTACAAGGCAAAGTTATCAGGAAAACCAAGAAGAGTGAATGAACTCTGTTGAATCCTTAAGTTTCAGCCACCCAAGAGGAAGTTCATTAAAGTTGCAGGAACTTTCTGGCAGCCTCTTGAAGGTGGATTAAGCAAGCTGGGTAAACAAGCAGCCTTGTGGCCACCACAGACCTTTCTCTAGCATCAAATTTGTACATTTTCATAGGAGCTCCGGGTCATCAGCCTCTGGCTGCAGGTGACTTGAGACGAAGGTGGCATCCACGGTGAGGGGATGGGGCTGTCTCTGCTGGGACACCCCAGGCTTTGCTCTACCTCCTGATCTCGGGACAGATGCTGCCTGTGGCAGCGGCCCCCTGGAGTCACCCTGGCCCGGGGTTTCAGCGTGCAAAAGAGGCAGTGTGTGTTTAAATTTCAGAGCTGCTGCTGGACCCAGCCCAGTGCTCCCAGCGGCATAAATATCTGGCCTTCAGCACAGCCGTGGAAACTTGCTGTCTGTCCTCCTGCAGATTGCTCCAGGTCTTGGCTGTCCGTGCTGACATGGTGACCGAGCGGTGGCTTTCGGCGGCAGGCGGACAGGGACAGCTGCTCCGCAGAGGTAACCCTTCCCCTTTGCCCGCGGGCCACCCACCCAGGCACTCAGCAGTGTTTCTAAAAGCTTGGGCTAGGGAAGAGCAGCTTGCTTCCAGCAAGTTTGCCTTCGTCCACGAGATTAAGCTTTCTTAAATTTAATTTTAAATCTAAACTCCGTGCCTTATTTTTGTTCGGTTTCTGAATATGATCTTATGGAGTACTTTAGGAATACACTGTGAGGACCATGCTCTAATCCTGCTCTCCTCAGCCAGCTCTTGCTGTCAAAGCATAGTGATACAACATTTCATTATTTCGCTGATGTTTATGATGGAAATTGGCTCTTGTAGATGAGGGAGGGCACACGAGATCCGGGGCTGCGTGTGGGTCACCAATCACCCAACAGTCCCACACACGACCCGGCAGCGGTGCCGGTGCTGTCGGACAAAGCTGAGCAGGTCTGGCAGAGGCAGGACAGGGTTTGGAGGAGGTGGGCAGCGGGGCCACGGGCAGGCACTGTCCTGCCCGCAGACCTCTGAAGTGATTCCTGGAATCAGCGGTGCTGTGGCTGTCTGCATGTGGCTGTGGCTGTGTGTTTGCCTCAGCACAGCTCCGAGGTGTTGAGCTGTTGTGGGTTCTGTGTCAGATTGGCGCAATGGTTACGCCATCTCTGTTCTGGTATTCAAGACAGACTTCCAAGGATGTGGAGAGGATTTTATGATGAGCCCCGTGAGGCTTTGCTGATCCGAAGAGCATTGTTGTACAGAATTGCTTTCTGGTGTTGATGGGCTCTGTCTTTCTTGCGTGAAGCCTTTTGAAAAATATGTATTTTTGTACAGTACATCTTGTTGCCCTTTGGGGAATATTTCGTCTGTGGCTATTGAATTATGGACTGGAAATCTGCAAATGTTCTTGGAGACTGAAGGATTGGCACAACAAGAGACTCTTGGGCTCCTCTGAACAACAGAACCTGACATACAAATGATGTTTTAATTGGGTGAGATGATGCTACAGTGCTTATGCCTGAAAGGTTATTTGCTGTCAGAGCTCAGCCTGGCTTGCCCTGACAATGACATTTTAGATGTCAGGGGTTTTGTGGTTTCTACTGTCTCTTTTGCTTAGAGCAGGAACAATCTGATAACCACAGATTCGTCGGGCTGCGTTGCTGCTTCTCATCAGGTGCTGCAGAGTAATCTCTGCTTTTTCCAGAAGTGTCTCTGTTCAGGGCTGCACTGCTGCAGTAATTTTGGAGACTCTGGCAAAGTCTGGACAAGCTGAAGTGATTTCCATAGTGAGGACAAGTAAGATTTTTCTGTAGAACTAGTTTTATTTTTTTGTTAATTACTCTGAAATGTGCTTGCCTTGGCAGAATGCCTGGGAAATTGCTTTCCCAAAGCAGGGTTTAGAGCGGAACGATTGATGCCAGTATGAATCCTTTTGGTCAAGGAGATTGTGAAGTGCATCTTCCCCAAAATATATATTTGGGATGACATTCACTGGAGCCCTGCTTGACTGCAGGAGCAGAACTGACTCAAGATGTATCTTAGTTTCATTATGACTTCTTGAAATGCTTTAATATTCACTGTTTCAGTCGTAGCGTCTGGAAAATGTCTGTGTTCTCCAAGGCTTAGCCAAGAGCTTGTGAACATCTGGGATCGTTTTGGTCAGGTCTGTTTGCCTTTGCAAAGGGCTCTGAAATGCACGTGTATGTTGGGGTGCTTTCCTGGGGACCTCACACACAGGCTCTGCTCAAAGTTTTGAGTTTTGGGGAGTCTGTGGTTTGCGGGGGAATCCTGACCATGGAGGAGAAAGCGGCAGGATGAAAGCACAAGCCAGAAACACGAGTGTTTGTTCTGGTGCTGGGTCGAGGCAGAGCCCACCTCCTGGGGCTGGGGCACAGCCACAGCCTGGTGACCCCCCTGTTATCCAAGCTGCTGCCATCAGGCTGCATTTCCTGATTTGCCCTGCTCTGGGAACTGGAACTCGAAATAGCAAAAAACCAGAAGATGCATGTTGAACCCTTAACAGATATGTGGGTTGGAGACAGGGAATGGTTTTGGTGATTTGAAAGGGCAGATGAGCTGATAGGGAAGCATTTCTTTGATGGGCTGTTAAGACAGACTTTACTGCGAAACACATGCCTATCTCATTAGGACAGGCTTTGTCAGGCCTTTCCTGGCAGGGGTGTGAGATGGCTTCAAAATAAGCAATGCTTTGTGCAGTCATCTTGTTGATGGGAACCTAAGCTCAAATCCCTGTCCTGCCTGACTTATTACAAGTGTTTTTCAGTGGAACTCTTGATTTCACCATCATGCAATCTGGGATATTTCTGAAAATGTCCAAATCAGCTTTTCACCTTCAAGTTGTTTATATGGGTTCTGCTAGAGATGTTGGCTCTTGAAAGCCATTAACCCCACGAGAGCTGATGGTCAGAGACCCACACCTCTGAAAATATCCCTGGCTTCTCGTGTCCATGGGGTAGAAGTTGTGTTGTGGAACTTAGGGATGTGGGGATCTCTGGAAAAGGGTTGTTGGTGAGCATGAACTTGAGGAGCCTGCTGAGCTGCCAGCAGCTGGCTGTGTCAGGAAGCAGTAGCTGTTGGCTGGCCGTGCGCTCTGTGGATCACCCTGTACCCCCAAGACGGTGCCAAAGGCACGAGGATGTTATGAAAGGTGCGAATGCTTTGCTCCAGCGTTTTGTTTTCTGGGGGCCGAGGCAGAAATCCAAACGGTCAGAGCACACTGTGAGTCTTGGCAGGATCACGCTGACACAGTGGCTGCTCCTTTCCCTGCTGAAAAGGCAGGGGAATCTCTGTTGTCCAGGCAGCTATTGCTACGTGAATGTGGCCAAAAATAGCAAGGAAACAGCATTCCCATCTAGTTCCCTGAGAGGCTGTTGCACTAGTTTGTGTGGAAAAGCGATTCTGCTGTTCTCTGGAGGTTTTCTTCCGGGGATGTGTGCAGTCAGAGCGGGACCCCTCTGTTTTCCTGCTCTGTGGCTGAAGGGGAGCTGCAGCAGACACAGCAATGTGCTCCATCCCCCTCGCTGCGCGTGTTCCCGGCCCTGCTGAATCACTGCAGCTTGTGCCTGGGCGCAGTTGCTCTCTGTCAGCTGCGTCCTGGGATCAGAGCGCCGTGGCTGCTGCCCAGGATATTTTGCTAAAGTCTACAAAACCAAGTAGCACTTCTCTGGGAGTCCAAGTGTAAACATAACAAAACTTACAGGCTGATGGATTTATTTTCTTTCCTGGTTAGTCCGTGGGATCTAAAATCTGTTGCTGCAAAGAGGAGGAGGCTTGCTGTTGGTTTTGTGGGCATTTTTCTGCATCTGGGAGCACTGGCAGTGTAGCACTAAAACCCAGGGGCCTGCTGGATGTTTGGCTCCAGACAGAAGGCTGCATGCATGTGTGTGATCCTCAGTGACTCATCGGCCCACTGCTGCTTTTCTGCCCCAATTGCTTTTCTGGGGAGCCGATTGCCCCTTCCAAAGCACGAGTGGCACTTGCTGGTGTCCCAGTGACCCTGAGAGTTTGGGGAAATCTAAGCTGGGAGCTGATGTGCACAGCACTGCCAAACTTGGCTTCACTGACAGCCAGCAGTGCTCCCGTTCACAGCCACAGCTTGTTCCACTCGCCTCTTTCCTGGAGTTCCATTTCAGTGCTGCTCTGAGTCTGCAGCACCCTGTGCCCACTGTTTGCCTTGGGAAGTGGTGTTGCTGTTCCTGTGAGCTCCTCCCTCACCAGCCCTGTTCTATAATTACTGATGTTCCTGAAACCGGATCCTTCCACGTGTCCTGCTCAGGTTCGGGAGGACAAGGGGTCCCTGAGCAAACTGACTGCCGTGGAGTACAGCCAAGAGGACTTGAGCAGTTTGGGAACACGTCATCTTCCAGTGGTTCATCGAATTCTGAACCTTTGGGATGCTGAAGGGAAGGGGAATATATCCCAGACAGCTTCTCTGGTGTGCAGGTGCCAGCTTTGCAGCGTGATCCCAAAGCATTGCCACAGTTTCACAGCCACCTCTGCTGTGCCCTGGGCTGTGGGGGGATGATCCTCTCTCCTTGCCAGACTTAATGATCTTCTCAAATAGCAGCACTTCTGTGCCATTTCAAGCACCGAGAAGCCCCAGTGGTGTCACCTTTCCAGTACCTGCTTGTTTCCTGGCTGCTGTCCTTGTTCCAGTGGGTCAGACCCACGTGCCCCTCCTGGCCAGAGATACTTTGGGCCGTCCTGAGTTGACCACTAAACACAAATACCAGTCAGCATTTGGCAGAATGAGATGTGCCAGTTTACTTCCTGAAAGTCATCCTGGAATGCCTTGTACAGGAGTGCACAACAGGAGAAGATGGTCACAAGCAGTGCAGGGAGCTGACCTGGGGCTGGGCAGGCCGGACCTGCGAGTGTGACTGCAAACAGGTGTCAAAATCTGCAATACAGGAATAAACAATGACACTTGGCACTGATCTATTGCTCTGCACTTCCAAAACATGCTGTTTCCATGAGCTAATGCAGCCAGGGAATGATCAGGAAGGAAGCACTGTAAAAATCCTGGGTTTGTTTCTTTGTGGGGGGTTTTGGTTTTGGTTGGTTTTTTTTTTTTTTTCTATGATCAAGGAAATGGAAGTAGGGGACTTGACCAAATTTGCTGAAGGTCATGGAGCAGCACTTCAATTAAGAGCTAAGAACTGTACAGCTCTTCCCTGCTTGCCCTGCTGCTGCCTGACAGCCACGGAGCCTGGTGAGGGCAGGGAGTCCCTCTGCTGGGAAGGGATGATTCCTCTGTCTTCCCATATCTGCCATCTCAAGATTTCGGAGCACATCTCATGCATGCTTGCTGCTGGAGCCAGGGATGGCTGCAACTCCTGGAGGAGAGCAGCCTGGCAGACCCTGCTTTGTGCATGGCTGAGAGTTCAGTGCCCAAAGTCTGCAGTTTTTCTGTGTCTGCAATACCTCTTCCAGTCTGAACAAAGCCAGCAGCAAGTTCCTTTTGGAGCAAAATGTCATGGCCTGGTTTTAGGGACAGCATCAATCATGGTACAAAAAGAGAAGAATCCACCAATTTCGTAACCTTTTTAATGAGCTGGGTTTTTTTCCCCTCCTCAGTGCCCAGGAAGTGGGTGAGTTAAAACATGCAATAGATGTGTGATTCATTTTGGCAAGCCAGGCTGCTCAAGGCAGCTGAGGGAATCTCCTGCACCCTGCGTCACAAGTCCTGGAGTAATTAACAGCAGCTAATGGTCACGGCAGCTCTGGCAGCACCCCTCTGCCTAATGAGCCCAGCTGGCTCCTGGGGAAGCACAGGGGGTCCACACCGAGCAGCCTGGAGAGAGAATCACAGGATTGGGCTCTGGGGCATGGTACAGCACCGAAGCAGATGCTTCAAGGGGAAGAATCTGTCCCAGAATGTCCATCCTGGTCAGTGCTGTGTGGGATGGCTCTTCCTTGCTAGCTGTAGTAGTTTATTTTTGTGTGTAGCCTGCCTTGAGGCCAAGACTTTGAGTAAGGAAGGAAACACTCAGCTACTAAGTGCTGCTGAGATCTCATTGGCTAATATGGGGGTATGCTGATCTTCCAGGAGCAAACATAAACATGTTTTCAGTGTTTGTCTCGCCTGGTTTGTACTCTCAGTTACCTTTCCTGTATTGCAGCATCTGCTCAGCTCTTATTTGGCTTTTATTAGTAGTAGCTGACGTGTAGGAGGAGGAACAGAAACTGGTACTTGATCAGCAGATCTTGGAAGCAGTGACACAACCTGAGGAAGTCTGCAAAAGGTGGTCAACCAGCAGCAATCCCATCTCCTTTATGGATTCAGGTCAGGTTTTGACTGTGGATTCAAAATGTGCTTCACATCACAGTGCTGATTTCTCAACTCACCCCTTCTGTTTCTTTTGGCTGTGAGTTTGGTGAACTTTCTTGTCCAGAGGGATAAACACAAGCGAGTAGCGCTCCTGTGAAATATTGGTTTCCTTTTGCCATTCTTTATGACCTCTTTTATAGTACAGTTGTATTGAGCAGCTGCTTTGAGCAGATCAAAGCTGTGACTTGACTCTTGGGAGGTTTGGGCCTTTCTTTGGTGCTTTGCTTTGCCTGGAAACTCTGAGCTTGGCTCCAGGGTCTGTGTGCTAATCAGCAGGATTGGCTGCCAGGGGAACTGCCAGGCCACAGGGGCACAAGCTGTTGGTTGATGATCTGGAGGCTTGGATCTTGGTCAGCTCTGGAGAAGTACTACCTTCCTGCAGGGAATCCACACTGAATACTTATCTCCTTTTAACTTCTATTCCTGTTTTTTTCCTCTCCTGGTTGTGCCACGTCTCTCTGTTCCCACTGATGGTTTAGCTTGGCATAGATGCCAGCTTCTAGGAAAGACAAACCTGTTGCCCGAGCTGTTTGCAGCCAGCAGGCATCAGCCCAAGCCCAGAGCCAGCAAAAAACCCTCCCTGCACCAGCTGCAGAGGAAGCTGCTGGCTCAGCCAGGGTTACCAAAGCTCCTTGGAACAGCCATTGAGGCAAGGGCACAGCAAATCATGAGATGCTTGTGCTCTTGCTCATTCCCATCCTGTGGGAAGAGGAAGGGAAACACATCTGGGGCAAAGCAGAGAGCTCTGTCTGCAGTGGGTTTAAAGCAAGTGGCTTGTGCTGGATGCCAGGGACAAGGGGAATCTAATGAGCTGCTCATTAAGCTGCTACAGGATGGATTTTCCACTGCAGACAAGCTTCTCCTGCCACAAGCTTTCCCCACTAACTGCTCTTCCAGGCAAAAGTGTTTCCCTGATGTTTGTGTGATCATTTCTATATAACCCTGAAAACAGTGAAGTTCATTACCCTCCATCTCCAGTGAATAAGTTTTCCTGCCTGCCTGCCATGTCCCACGGCGTGGGATGTGTGAGCAGAGGCCAAGGATAACACAGCCCTTCAATGGTCCCTCAGTGCTCGTGTGGAGGCACGGGAAGGGAGCAGCCCCCTGCCTGCTCCTGCTGCCAAGGAGCACAGGGCAGTGTGCTCGCTGCTGCCACTGATGTACCTCACCTGGAAACAAAGCCACCTGGCCTGCTCTGAATTCCCAGTGAGGAGGGAAAAAATAAAGCCCCCTCAGCCACAGGAGAGCCAGGCTCTGGTACAGCACCAGCTCCAGGGGTGACTCGTGTCCAGGCTTTGTGACGTGTTTGTGTTCACCCTCCCACCTGCAGGTTTTGTTCTCTCCCTGAGCTGCTTCCTTGCTCTTTCAGGGAGCTCTGACCTTGATGTCTTTCCAGCAATCCAAGGAGCTGGCTGCAGCTCAAGTTCGAAGTGCCAGGTGTGAGGGTCTGCTGTGGGAGGACAAACAAATCCAGGGAGTCCTGGGTCGCTGCTGCCCTTGCCCAGCAAGCCCTGAGTTGTGCTGCGGGCTTGGCCATGGGGCACAAACCTTCCCAGAGCTTGGGGTTGCCCTTATACAAGGCCCCTGCAATATCCTGCTTTAGTTTAATTTGGGTCTGCAAACTGAGGCTCTCTTGGTTGAACCTGGATTTCAGTGGTATTCCTGATGGGTATTTCTCCACTTAAAAATAACTCTCTTAAGGGAGTGGATGGAACTTTACAGAAGATGGGCCTGAGATGTTAATTATTCAAGGAAGAGTCAGTTTAGGAATCCAGATGCAGCATGGTTGGGAGGGAGGTGGGAATTGCTCTGCCACAGCCACCGTACGGGCGCTGCATCGTTTGGATGGCTCGGGGTTTTGTGGGCTCTTAGGGATGGAGTAAGGCAAACAAGGAGAGGAAGTGTGTGGGGGAGGATGGGGCCGTTCCTCCCACAGGAAACCCGGGATTAAGACACTGCTTGGATTGTGTGGCTGTTGGGATTGCGCTGCTGGACCCCGTGGCTGAGCACGGCCCGGCAGCTGCGCAGAGCAACAGCAGCACGTTCAGCCCTGCTCTTGGCAGAGGAGCCAAGCGAAAACAAACACAAAGGCTGCAACTGGCAGCACTGATGGGAAGGAGTGCGAGTGCAGGGCTGACAGGAAGCCATCAGTCTTGCAGATGGCTTGCATGGGCCAGGGACTTTTAGCCACTGCCTGCTGCTGCACTGAGCCCTGCTCCCCCAGTATCTTCCACCTACGGGATGAGCTGCTGCTCCCAGTCCAGGCTCTGCCATGGCTGGCCAGGGACAGAGGGTGAAGCCAGCCCTACTTTGATCCTTCTGGAGGTATTAGTTCTGTCAGACCCTGGCCCTGGCTGCTACCATCACATCCCAGGTTGCTGGCGGCTCTGGGGGACATTGTCTGGGGCAGCATTTCTGCTATGGGGACCCCTGGTCCCTGGGTGGCATCTGGGCTGGTTTGTGGTCTGCTGGGCTTTAAAAACAATTCTGTGAGCTTTTGCTTCCTTGAGTCTTACAGAATGTTTATTCCACAGTGCAAAGGGATCTTTAAATGGGCTCTGCTCTGCTGTGCATGTCTCACTGGCCGAGGAGCAAGCACAGAGCAGGACTAGTGTGGCTGGTGACACTGCCCTGCTGCTGAGCTGCTCCGTGCAGGCACTCAGTGGCCTCTCTCCATGTCCTGCAGGCTAGCAGGAACAGCCTGGTGGGGTCCATCTTGGATAGACGCGGATGATGCCAGAGCTATGACAGGGATTGCAGTCTTGGCACTGAGGGGTGATCAATTATGGAACAACTACAGGAGGAAGTACCTGAGGTCAAGGAAGAGGAAGAGGAAGAGGCAGTGATGGTGGCAAGTGGAGCCTCAGAGCCAACTGGAGGACCAGACAGCTCGCTGCCTTCAAGCAGCTACACAGGTGAGTGGAGCCACAGGAGCTCATGCTGTGGAGCTCCGGGTGCCCACAGCCCCCAAGCAGCATGCTCAGCTGCAAGGGCAGAGGATCTGTCCCTGAATGGAGTTCAGCTCCACATTTCACATTTATTTGTGAAATAATGCACCAAGTTATGGAGAGGCTTATTTCTTCCTCTGAGGTCACTTGCACATCCATTGGCCATGGGTTTTGGAGTAAAACTTAAAAGGACAGGCAGGTAACATTGGGCTTCAGAGCAAGGGTGCTTGGGAATGCTTCCTTGGACACTTCTTGAGGTCGTCAGAGCAAAGTGATTGTAGGAGGTGGAAGAGAAGGTTTGTGGATGCAGAAGAGGCTCTTCCAGAGCCCTTGATGTTCCAGCTGGGATATCCTGTGCCAGCAGCCGGCCAACGAGGGATTATAAAATCTGCTGGTTGGGGTTTCATTGCCAGGACATGAATGCCAGAGGGAAGAAAGAAGCATTGATGTGGAGTCTGAGCTGCCGGGGCATTCTTGGCTCTGTTCATGGCATTTGCCTGCAGCCAGTGCCAGATTCCAGATGTGATACCAGGGGCAGGCAGTACAGGGCCGGAAATCCCTCCTCAGCCCCACGGCTGGAGGAGCTGGCAATGCCAGGAGCTGGGCCTGTGGCTGTGACATGGAAGGACGTGTCCCTGCGTGTGTTTGCAGACCTGTCGCAGAGCTCCTCTCCCTCGCTGTCGGACCAGCTGCAGATGGGCTGCGAGGAGGCGGCGCTGGGAGCGCTGAACGTGGAGTGCAGGGTCTGTGGAGACAAAGCCTCGGGCTTCCACTACGGCGTGCACGCCTGCGAGGGCTGCAAGGTGAGTGCCAGGGACAGCTGCGTCCAGCAGCACCAAGCAGGGCTTAGATCACAGCGACTGGGCTGCCCCTCACACAAGATTTGCAGCAAAACAGGGATTCGGGATTGATTGTAATAAACTCAGCCTGTCTAGAATGGGGCAAGTATAGGCAGGCAGCAAAGGCTGCCCTGGGAAGAGGGCTGAGACCTGTGTGGCCCAAACCTTGCCTTGTCATGCTTTGTTGTGTAAGGCAAATCCATCTGTCCCCATAGGGACCCTGAGTTTGCTTTTAAAAATAGTTTCTGTGCTGCAGATCAGCAGTGAGCTGTGTATTTATCTCCCTGGGATCGCTGGCTGCAGCTTGGATGTTCCTCTGGAATTCTTTCCCCTGCAGCAGATCCAGCAGGGTTGCGTTAGCAGCCCAGGTCCTGCCAGACATTCCTGCAGGCTGGGCTTGGCCCGTGGCTGGTTCCTCCATCCCTCTCTGTGGGCTGCTGGCACAGTCACAGCACCAGGCATGGGGTGCCCCCACACCTCTTCCTCTGCAGCTCCTTTCTGCCACCACATGACCTTTCCTTGGGATAGACACTCTGCTTGCATCAGAGAGACCCAGGGCTCCCCCTCCTGAACCTCCCTGAAGCTCCTGGGCATGACAAACCAGCCTGTCCCAAACTCCATGTCCCCCTGCTCCCTGCCTGCAGGGTTTCTTCCGCCGGACGATCCGCATGAAGCTGGAGTACGAGAAGTGTGAGAGGAGCTGCAAGATTCAGAAGAAGAACAGAAACAAGTGCCAGTACTGCCGCTTCCAGAAATGCCTCTCTCTGGGCATGTCACACAATGGTGAGTGTCACTGCTGCCCATAGGCCAGGCCAGCTGGGTGACACAGGGCCAGCTGCCCTCCTGTGAAGGGTGCCCATGGCCTGCTGTGCTTTAGCCCGTGGCTGTTCTTGCTAGGAGAGCATTCAAACCCAGTGCTTCAAGCATTTGACACTTCTTCCCCCTTTTCTGTATGAGAAGGGGCTGTTCATTCCCCCATGCAGTGTAGCTGCTGGCACCTGGCTGTCCCTTATGGACTGGCCCCAAGGGAACTGGACACACGAATTGTTCTTCTGTGCTGGGACTTTTACACTTCAGGTGTAAGAATGTCAGACCCAGACAAGCAGAGGTGTTTATGTGGGAAGCAGGGTTTGAGCAAGAGCCAGAGGAATGGGATAGGAGTCTGGTGTGAGGAAGCAGCAGTGGCTGTTTCATGTAGGTGTTAGTGCTGGAGGAAGTGCAGCCTGGAGAAGCATTGTGTTGTGTAGCTGCAGGTGTTCTGTCTCCAGTGGCAAACTGCTGCCTCTCTGGATGCATCTCCTGGGGTCCCCCTGCTGTCCTGACCCCCAGTTTTGCCCCCCAGCAATCCGCTTTGGGCGCATGCCAGAGGCAGAGAAGAGGAAGCTGGTGGCAGGGCTGACAGCGAGCGAGATCGGCTGCCAGAACCCACAGGTGGCTGACCTGAAAGCTTTCTCCAAGCACATCTACAACGCCTACCTGAAGAATTTCAACATGACCAAAAAGAAGGCAAGAGGTATCCTGACCGGCAAGGCCAGCAGCACCCCAGTAAGTTCCCTCCCAGGGCAGGTGGGGTTGGCCAAGGCCATCACGGGGCACTGTTCTCTGGGAGATGCTGCACATCTCCCTGCTGCCGTGGCTGTTCCACATGCACCATTCTCACCTGCAGCCAGGTGGGAATGTCCTGCACGTCCTGCCCCTTGCTGGGAAAAATCCCATTGCTCTGCACGCTTGTGCTGTGGTGGGTGGGTGCAGATTACCAGGGCACTGTCAGCCCCAGAGGCAGGGCACAGCACAGGGACAGGCAGACAAACATGGCTGTCCTGAGCAGAGCTGGCACCTCGAGTCCCCGCAGCAGGCTCCTAACTTGCTTCTTGTTCAAGCAGCCTTTTGTGATCCATGACATGGACACCTTGTGGCAGGCAGAGAAGGGGCTGGTGTGGAAGCAGCTGGTGAATGGCATCCCCCCCTACAAGGAGATCGGGGTGCACGTCTTCTACCGCTGCCAGTGCACCACGGTGGAGACCGTGCGGGAGCTCACCGAGTTCGCCAAGAGCATCCCCAGCTTCATCGGCCTCTACCTGAACGACCAAGTGACTCTGCTCAAGTACGGGGTGCACGAGGCCATCTTCGCCATGCTGGCCTCCATCATGAACAAGGACGGGCTGCTGGTGGCCAACGGGAACGGCTTTGTGACCCGCGAGTTCCTGCGCAGCCTGCGCAAGCCCTTCAATGAGATCATGGAGCCCAAATTTGAGTTTGCCGTGAAGTTCAACGCGCTGGAGCTGGATGACAGTGACCTGTCCCTGTTTGTGGCTGCCATCATCCTGTGTGGAGGTGAGCGGGTGCCCTCGGCCGTGCCAGGGTCAGGAAGAATCCTCCTACTTAGAGGTGGTTCAGAGGGGGCTAGGGGAGCTGAGCTGCAGCTGGGCTTGAGGTCAGCCAGGGATGTCTCAGGGGCATGAGAGAAGAACTGAACACTTCCAAAACCAAAGCTTCTCTGCTTGGACCAACAGCAAAGAATGTAGAAGTGACATCTCCTTCTCATGTGCTGCTGTGGGATACGTTGTCCAAGGGCACACTTCTCCCCTTTCTAGCTGACGAGGTTGAAGTCATGGTGGGTGGGTTACAGTCCCTGGCTCCCTTTCCCCAGGAGCAGCGTGTACTTTGGAGGGCTGCACCATGACCCTGCAGCTCCCCTGCTTCCTCTCCACAGACCGCCCTGGCCTGATGAACGTGAAGCAGGTGGAGGAGATCCAAGACAACATCCTGCGAGCGCTGGAGTTCCACCTGCAGTCCAACCACCCCGATGCCCAGTACCTCTTCCCCAAGCTGCTGCAGAAGATGGCTGACCTGCGACAGCTGGTGACAGAGCACGCCCAGCTGGTGCAGAAGATCAAGAAGACAGAGACAGAGACATCTCTGCACCCACTTCTGCAGGAGATCTACAAGGACATGTACTAAGGACCTGTTATTTATGAGAATGAAGCCATGGATTCCCCTCAAGACTCTTTGTACAGAAACAAAGAAAACCCTTCCCAGTGTCTTCCATTTCTCCTACTGGAAACTTTTCTATGAGACCCTGACGTACGGTACATAGGGCGAGACGCCGTCAGGATTTGCAGGTGCCTCCTGCTCGGCCAGGGCTTCCGTTAACACACACTAACAAATCTGCAAAGCTGCTGCTCCCCTTCTTGTGGCCCAGCTCTGGCTGCCCAGTTTACACGGCTCAGGCAGCGAGGGCACTGTGGCACCTCAGGTCCCCAGGGTGGGGAGCCCTGGTCCTTAGGAGGGCCAAGGGGGGCAGGGGCCAGCAGGGCTGACAGCAGCACTTACAGTGTGTCTGTGTTCTCTTGTTCGTTTGCACTCCAAGGACGTGGTCCTGGGCCATGGAGTCTGGGACAGTGTGGTGAAAGGATGTTTCTCTCTTTCCCAAAGAAAAGCTCTGGAGTATTTGAACACGAGTAGGGCTGTCCCAGGGGAGACCCTCAGCTGCAGTGTGTTCCTGTCTCCCAGGGGGACTGTGTGAACTCTGCCTTCCTGGGTGCTGGGTGGGAGCCTTTGCTCCTGGTACCCTCGTTCCATAGGGAATGTTCCAGGAATGTTCCATAGGGAATGTTCCATAGGGAATGCCAGGAGCCTTTGCTCCTGGCACCTCAGTAGGAGAGAGGCTGGGATGGGGAACTAGGACGGACAGGATTTGACTCCTTAAAATTCACCTTCAGAGCAGAGGCACGGAATCCGTGGCTTCCACAGGCTGCTCTGCACAGGTGTGAGTTTAAAAAAGGTGTGTGGAGGGTCAGAGGCCCTGAGCTGGTCAGGGTTTGGTGTCCTGCCTCAGTTTCCCCTCTGTGAAAGGGACCTGGATTGTCACATGCTGTCTGCTGGGAGCAGGAGCACGAGGATCTGTTAGTGCGTTGGTTGCAGAGAGCTTTGCAGCTGTAAATGCCAAGGATTTATAAACAGGGAGGGGGTGGTTGGGATGCTCCCAATGAGCAGGAGCTTCCCAGTGAGCGTGGCTGTGTCAGGGAAGCTGCCAGTCCACCTCTGCCACTGTTCCCAAGAGTGGCAACAGCTCCAGGCTTGGGGTCTGCCTGATCCCAGCACCATCCTGGGATTTACCTCACAACTTCTCACAGCTGTAGTGAAACACCACGGTGCTGCCTGGGCCAGGCCAGGCCCCTGGTGTGGGGACTGTGTCCCCTGGCCTTTGGGCAGGGGGAGGATGGACCTGGGAAGGGCTCAGTTTCCCTTTCAGGATAATGCTGTCTCACCTAAGAAGTGACACTTCCCTGTCTGCAGCTTCTCGTCCCCTGTGTCCCGAGCAGCCTTATTAAAATACTGATATTCCCTAGGAGGGGTTGTGGGAGCAAATGATTCGGTTTTATTTTACTTTCCTCCTCTTCAGGGTAGCAGATTTCCCTGGTGCAATAATTCCTTTAAAACCCAAAGGGGAAGAGCACTGGGCTTTCCCTCCCCATCACAGGGCTGGCCGGTCCCAAACCTCCCCCTGCTGCCACACTCCTCGGTTTGCCGTGCCTCAGTTTCCCTGCCCAGCCCTCCCCTCCCTACCTCGCAGGGGTGTTGGGAATCACCGTTTCTGAAGCACTTTGAAGCCCTCTGGGGGAAGGCACTGGAGACATGCATGTGCTGGTTGGAGCCCGGGGATTTGTCCTTCCCAAAATCCCGCTGGTGTCCCCACCTCGGTGGCAATGCAGGACTCGTGCCCATCACCTGGGAAACTTTTTGCTCTTCCTTCCTCGACAGTATAACAACCCTCAAACTGAAATGTATATTTTTGCTAGAAGTACAAACCTCCAAGTGTTTTTAATAATATAAATAGTGTCCACAAACTGACTTGACTTTAAATAAATCTGAACTAAATATTTAAGAACCTTTTAGCGTCCAGCCTGTCTTTGTGGGCTTTCTCTCAGCACCTGGGGGCAGCTGTCCGTGGGAGAATTTCCAGCAGAGGCGATGGGATTTGCTGTGATTTCCAGGGATTTGCTGCGATTCCTGGGGCTCTGTAACTCCCAGATCTCGTACCTGCTGCGGTTTTCTTGCCTGCAAACCTAAAGCAGCAGAAAGAGCCACTCCTGAGCAGGATCCTCAGCTGGAGGCTTCCTGCCCCAAATGCTGCGGGTGGAGCTGGAAATGAGCTGAAAACACCGCGAGGAGGGGAACAATGAGCTCCGGGACAGTCATGTGCTGTCCTTGGCTGGGGTGAAACACCTGAGAATTTGCAAGGAGGAGCTGGAGACCCCCCAGGCTCCCCTGTGCCCGGCCGGAGTGCTCTGGGGGAAGCTGTTCCACTGCTCCCTGCCTCTCCCCTGCAGCTGGGGACACATGGGGCCGTGCTGCTGCTGGGCAGGGGTCCCAGGGGACATGGCTGGGGACCCTGTGTGGTTACCCCGACAGGCAGCGTTCCATTAGCCAGCCGTTCCCGGTGTGATGGGGGAGAGAGCTGAGAAAGAAGTGAAATCCACAGGCTGAGTTCAGGACAGGACTGAAAAGGAAGGGGGTGTAGTAATGGTACAAGGATTAGAATACACAGAATTCAGTGCTGCACGCTGGAGCGGTGCCCCCGTGCAGGCTCCTCGCTGCAAAGTCCTTGACTGAGTGTAAACAGTGCTCGCTGCTATCAGCCAGCCCGGGCTTGTCCTCCGCCCCCAACACGTGTCCCCGGCTACGAGGGGAGAATGATCCCAGCCGGACCCGGCACCCTCTGAGGCCATAAATAGCCCGGGGAGGTGGCCCGGCCCTCTTCACCGCTGGGGGAGAGATGGAGGTGGGCTCGATGATGGCATCTGGGCCGTTAAGGACCGAGGCAAGCTCTCTGAGACCCCCGTGCAGGTAAAGGCTCGGGGATGGCGTGGCTGGGAGCAGCTTTTGGGGGAGACAGGCTGGAGATGGGGGCCCTCGCTGTGGGGGTAGGGTGTGGGTTGGGGTGGCCTTGATCCACCTCCCGAATCCCCATCCCCTCCGGAGCTGGGGTGGGCAGCAGCACTCCAGCCAGGCGCCCCTTCCTGGCAGCCCCCAGCCAAGGGCTCCCACTGTTCTCCCTGCCCCAGCCCTCCCTGCTCCCCCAGTCCCCAGGAGAGCCCCCAGACATTCCCTGTCCTGGGCTTCCTCTGCTCGGCAATTAGCAGGAGATTAGGCTGGATGGGGCTGGGAGGACCCCCTGGCTCTGCCCGGGGCCGAGGGGGCTTCCAGAGTATGTCCCCACCCCAACAAAGCTGGTACCGGGGGGACGCTAGGGCAGGGCTGGAGCAGGGGCTGACCCCATCCATGCTGCTCCCCTGGCTAACAGGAATTTTGCCCGTGGATCCTGTCGGTGGGGCCAGAGCTGCCGCTTCTCACACGACAGAGAATCGGCCCGGGTCTGCAGGTACTTCCAGCGTGGGTTTTGCCGTTTCGGAGAGCACTGCAGGTAAGGAAGGGCTGGGATGCCACGAGGATGGGCTGGGAGCCTAGAGGAGTCGTGCTGAACTGATGGAACTCTCCGTCTCTGTCCCTGGGCTCCTCCAGCTACCAGCACATCCGGGAGGAGCCAGCACCAGTAGGGACCCGATATGGTCTGATGCCTCACTGCCACTGGGGCCAGGAGCCTGGCACTGAGCCCACAGCCGTGGACCAGAACCAGGAGGGACCCCAGTGCACCACAGCCCACAGCATGACATGTATGGCCTTCAAGTTCCCCAAAGTGGAGGTAGAAGTGGAAGAGAAAGACAAGAAGAACATTCCAGCGCTTAGTAATGTCCCCCGTGGGGCCATCAGTGGAGAATTTGTCCCCACAAAAGCTCGGGGTGCCTCAGGTAGGTGCTAGGCTGCCCAGGGGACCAGTGGGGTGACATTGGGGTGGTCATGGTGCAGTAGCCTGTGTATGTTTTTGCCTGTGACCAAGCCTGGGCCTGGCTGGGCTGTGGAGAGCTCTGCAGTGTGGGGACTGTCACTGCTGAAGCTGCGTGCCTCGAGCAGCCCACCCGGCTTGCTGAGCTTTTCCCCTCTAAGAACTCTCCCCCTGCAGGCTTCCAGCCACAAGGGCCAGCACTGGATCCAGACCCCTCTGACCCTAAAGAGGCAGTTTTGGCGACGGCGACACGGATTGACCCTGCAAAGGTGGGTTTGGGGTCTCCTGTGGCCGGGTCCTCCCTGTCACCCTGTGGTGCTCCCCGAGGCCAGGACAGTGATACAGCCAGGGGGTCGCCATGCTCTGCTGCTCTGCTTGCAGGTCCCTGCAGCGCCAGCTGCTGAGGCAGCCCTGGTCACCACCGCGGCGCTGAGAGCCCGGAGCGAGGCTGTGGTGTGTGGCATCTGCATGGACAGGGTGTACGAGAAGCCGCTGCCCGAGGAGCGGCTCTTCGGGATCCTCCCGAACTGCGGCCACGCGTACTGCGTGGGCTGCATCCGCAAGTGGCGGCGCAGCCGGGCCTTCCAGAGCACCGTCGTGAAGTGAGTGGCCGTGGGGACGTGGCAGGGTGGTCACCGTTCCCCCTTCTGTGCCCTGGAATTCTTCCTTGGGTCCGGTGGCTTTGGGATTAGCGTGACTTTGCTTTGGGAACAGGCGCTTTGGAGTGGTGACGGGTAGGGGGGTGCTGGGTGAGGCCAGTGTGGGTGCTGAGCCCGTGCTTCTTGCTCGTGATACCCAACGGCACCCGTCACCCTCATCCAGGGCCTGCCCAGAGTGCCGGATCCCTTCCAGTTACTACATCCCCCACAAATACTGGATCTCAGATGTGGCTGAGAAGGAGAAGCTCATCAGAGCCTTCAAGGCACGGACAGGGTGAGTGCACGGCGCTGCTGCGGGTGGCAGGGCTGCTCTGGGAGCTACCCTCACAACTGTGCTTGGAATCCCACAGGAAAATCAGGTGCAAATTCTTCCTCCGTGGCCACTGCCCTTTCAGATCAGAGTGCATCTACCTGCACGAGCTGCCTGCCAGCTGGCTGCGGCGCCACAGGCAGCGGCAGCTGAGGATGCCCGCTGTAAGTGGGGTGGCACATCCCGGGGCTGGGCTGGGCTGGGCACCAGGAGTGTGGCTCATCCCCCTTCCTCTGCTGCAGGTGTTCATCCCTTCTTCCTCGGAGAGCTCTGACGAGGAGGATGAGGAGCTCTGCACGTTCGAGTGGGCTCTTACCCTGGCCATGCTGGAGACAGAATTTCCCCGCTCGAGTTATAGCCAAGACATGCTTCTCATCGACTTCAGCGATTCCGACTGAGCCGTGGGGACCACGCTGGGCCTGGGTGCTGCTGGTGGCCTGGACACCAGCGTCTGCTTTGACTCCTGCCACTGTTTCGGGGTGGCTCCAGCCGCGGGGGTGTTGCAGGGATGGCGTGGGATGGGGAAGCAGTCTGTCTGGCATTTATGGGTGCACCGGGGGAGACTCAGGGCACAGCCCCCCTGCTCTTGCCGTAGCGCCCTCTCTGCACCCGTGGGAGACCCACGGGTGGGCTGGGCTGGGTGCTGGGAGGCAGCGGGGGGCTCTGACATCCACGGGGGGGGGACGGGGCAGCAGGGGGGCACTGTTTTAAACTCCTTTTAGCCAATTCCGGGAATAACGAAATAAAACTGGTTGTGTAACGCTTCGCTTCGGGATGTCTATGACCTGTGGGCTGGGGCATCCACCTTCGGTGGTGGGAGGGGAAAGGCGGCGTTAGGGTTGGAATTTTAGGGATATTTGCATAATGAGCTCTTTGCGCGCGGTCAATTTGCGTTTCCCGGAGGCGGGGCCGGAAGCGGCGCCTTGGGGCCCGGGGGCAGCGGCGGGGACAGCGGCGGGGACAGCGGCCAGTGAGTGTGCGGTGACAGCCCCGAGTGTGCCGGGACTGCCCCGGGGGCGCGGCAGGGACCGGGGCAGAGCTTGGGCCGGGGGGAGCCCCAGCAGCAGCGCCCCCGGGAGGGATCGGGGGGTGCGGGGCTGCCGGGCAAGGGGTGTCGGAGGGCACGGAGGGCTCCCGGGGCTCCCGGGGCTGCCGGGCAAGGGATGTTGGAGGGCACGGAGCGGCTCCCGGTGTTCCCGGGGCTGCCGGGCAAGGGGTGTCGGAGGGCACGGAGCGGCTCCCGGGGCTCCCGCACCCTCGGCCGGGGAGGGCGGGTAGAGGAAGCCGCCCGAGTTGATGATGCCGGGGTCGGCGCCGAGCACCCCCGGCGAGTCCTGATCGTCCCGTGCCTCCCGAGTGGGACCCGTGTCCGCTTCTCGCCGGTGTGACCGCGTCCGGATGTGACTCGTGTGCGGCTCTTCCCTTTGTGTGTCATCCGTGTCCAGCTGTCCCCCGTGTCCAGGTGTCCCCCGTGCGTGCCCCATGTCCGGCTGTCCCCCGTGTGTGTCAGGGTGTCCGTCTGTCCCGGTGTGTGTCACCGTGCCGGCTCTCCCGTGTCTCGCAGGGACAGCTTGCAGCCCCCGCCGCAGCGATGGAGCCCCGGTGCCCGCCCTGGCTGCCGCTGTGTCCCCGGCCGTGCCGCCTCCTGCTCCGTGCCCTGTGCTCGGGCCCCGGCGGGGCGATGCCCGCGCTGCGGGTGCTGCAGCGGGGCCAGCCCCAGGAGGGACCGGGCCAGGCGTTCCCCTGGCAGGCTCTCACCGCGGCCCTGTGCGCCCAGGAGCCCTCGCTGGAGGGGCCAGAGGACACCCTGGCTGTGTGAGTTGGATACCTTGCTAAAATTCGGTGGTTTGGGTGTCAGGTGCACAATTTGGGAGAGCACGTGTGCTTCCCCCCGTGCGCTGGCCCATCCACGAAGCTGGGATCATAGCAGCGACCCACTGGTGTCCCAGCTTGTGTCTGCAAAAGCTGGAGAAGGCATCGGGTGCCTCCTCTTGCTCCCTGGTGCTGTGGGACTCTGCTCCAGGGGGCAGGTTGGGTTCAGGACAGGGGGATTTGCTCTGACCAGTCACCTCTCCTTCTCCAGCAAGCCGCGGCTGCTGCTGCTGCCCGTTTTGTGCCAGAGGAACCTCCTGTCGCTGCTCCTCGTGGTGCAGGATGCAGTGCCACGGGACTGCCTTCACCAGCTGCTCCAGGCCGTGGAGCAAGATTCCCACGTGGATCCCTGGGTGCGGACGCTGGGGGATCTGCTCCGGCAGGGACCGCGGGCAGAGGAGGGGTCCCCGCGTCCCACTGCCCTGTCTGCTGTGTGCCAGCAGCAGCTGAGGGGCCTGTGCCAGAAAATTGCCCAGAAGAACCCAGAGGGGCAAAGAAAATGGAACTGGTGCTTCAGCAAGAAGGCTGGTGCCCCTGAGTCTGTGCCTCAAGGTGGGAAGCGTAAGAAGGGGTCAGAGGAGAGCCTGGAGTTGGACAGTGAAACAGAGGGGAAGAGATTGTTGCTGGAGGAGGTGGCATTTGAGCCCCTGGGGCCCCAAGAATGTGGAGATGTGGCGGAGGTGGAAAAGGAGGTGCCTGAGGAGCCTTCAGGGGACACATCTGCTCAGAGCACAGAGAAGGCTGCTCAGGACAGCTCCCAGCAGGATGCAGCTGGGGAGCCCAGGAAGATTTCCCAGACAGAGCTGGCAGCAGAGGTCCAGTCCTTTGTCCAGGTACTGGGTAGGGTTTGCTGTCCCCTTCCAGCCAGGGAGCCTTTACAGCCTGATTCTCATTCCTTCACCTCATTTCCCTCAGATGCATGGACAGGGGCTGAAAATGCTGCTGCTGCAGGAGTCCAGTGTAAGTGATTGCTTCTGTCTCTGTCCTGGAGCTGATGCTCTAAATGGGCTCGGGCCTCGGGAGGGGTGGAAAAGGAGCTGGATTTCACAGAGCCCACTGGATGGGCATAGAAAGCCCTGTTGGCACCTCCTCTGGGCTTGGGATACCAACACCTGCCTGCACCTTGCAGGTGTGAGGAGCTGCCTGTGGGCTCAGTGCTGGGGGAAGGGAGAAGCCCTGGAGCTGTATTTTGTATTTTGGTTTATTTGGTGCTTTACTCAGGCCGATGTGTCTCTCCAGCACTCCGAGCTGTGCGCCCCCCCCAAGCTGAGCATCCTGAGCAGCTGCACCCCCAGCCAGGTGAGCCCCAGCATCCCCGCTGCAGGGCCCCTGCTGCTGTCCCTAACGCCCCATCCCTGTGCCACCCCAGCTCGAGGGGCTGTGCTCCTTCCTGCAGCTCTCCACGTGCCCGGAGCCCTCCCTGGTGCGTTTCTGCAGCTGGCTGCTGGCTCTGAGCCCTGACCTCAGCTACAGCAGCGCAGCCATCCTGGCACAGCAGCTCTTCCTCAGGCGAGTACGTGCCGTGGCAGCGGAGTTTCCCGCTCCCCGTTCCCCTCTCCACTGTCCCCACCTCCTGCCTTTTGTGTCCCCAGGTCCTGGCCCTCACCCAGCCGCCCTCCCGACACCTCATGGCTGCCCTGACTTCGTTCTGCTCCAAGTATTCCCATCCCTTCTGCCGTGTGCTGGTGGCTGCGGTGCTGCAGGGGCCAGGGGAAGGTGTGCTGGGCTGGTGGGAGCTCTGGCTGCTCCAGCTGCAGGGTGCTGTTTCCTGGGTGGCATTTGTCACCTGTTAGGAGCCATGGGGGCCTGGGGCTGGCTTTTTCTGGGCAGGTGAACACTTGGGGGTTGGGAGATGGGTTTACAGGTGCCTGAGATGGAGTGGGAGGGCTGGCTAGGCTGGCTTCTGGCTTACTTTTTTCCAAAGGACAGTTCCCATACCTGTGTGGTTGGAGGGCTCCTGGCAGCTCCTGATGCTCAGGGCAGAGCTGCCCCAGGGTGGCTGTGCTGGGTGAGGAGAGGGTGAGCCCCTGCCACAGTGGCACCCCCTTTTCCCAGAGGCTGCTGCTGTTTAAACCCATGCTGCAGCTGGCCAAAGGAAGCAGGATTATCCTGAGCAGCAGAAGAAGGCACTGCACGGTTTCTTCCTGTCCTGACTGGGACATACTCCTGTGAAGAGGTGCCAGGAAGGGCCAGGCACATCCCCATGGATTTGGCAGCCTCTGGAGGCTCTCCCCTGCTGCTTTGCCCTTGCAGGTGCAGAGCAGACCAAGCTGGCGTGTGAGCTCGTGGAGGAGTGCCTGGAGCCCCGCTCTGTGCAGCTGGTGCTGAGGTGAGGGGTACAGGGCTGACAGCTCTGCTTTGCCCTCACGCCTACCTGGGTGGCTCCAGCTGGCTCCAGCCACCTAGGGGCACCAGCAAGGCCACGGAGCAGCACCTTTCCTCTTCTCTGTCCTTCCAGCCACATCCTGGAGGTGCCTTTGTCAGAGAAACTCCTGCCAGTACTGCAGGCTGTGCTGGGGCGCCAGGTGAGGAGCCCATGGGTGTCCTGGATGACTCCAGCAGTGCTGGAGCAAGGACCCACTCTCCTACCTGCTCCTGGCCTTTTCCAGGAGGTGCTGCCCCCTGAGCTCTTGGATCTCCTGGTCCTGACTCTGTGCCAGCAGGCTCCAGCCTTTGCCACGTCCCTCAACTTCGCCAGGCTGGTGACAGCCGTGCTCACGGTGTATCAGAGCCAGGTGAGCCCAGCCAGGGCTGCTCCTGCAGCTCCCGGGGCCCAGCCCAGAGGTCCCAGGTGGGCTCCTGGCAGGGCAGGGCAGGGCCCTGAGGTTGTTCTGCCCCCATCCCAGGTCAGCCCAGCTCACAGGAGCAGTCTGGCTGCTGTCCTGGACCGGAGCACTGCAGCACTGAAGAAATCGCTGCAGGCTGTGCTGGAAGGGGCCAGGTGAGGTGGGCACAGGGGTCCCTGTCGTGGCAGGCTCTGCACCCTGGGCTGCCCCAGGCTGGGGAAGCAGAAGGTGCCACGCCTGCCGTGCCAGAGCTGTGCAGTGGTGGGTATGGCAGTGGCTTTCCTCTTGTTGATTTTTGTCTTTCCTCAGGTGAGCACCCAAAGGAATCATCAGTGGAGGACACTCGTTGCACAGCAGCAGCAGCCACAGCCACCCTCGCTGGGTTCTCCCTGCTCAGGTGGGACCCTGCGAGGGGGGTCTGTGCCCCACAGAGTGCCCAGGGCCTCCTGGCAGCCCCTGGCCTGAGGGGGCTCCTGCTGGGCAGTGCCATCCCAGCCCCCCTCGCCCCCTGGGGCTCGGAGGGGTCTTGGGTGAACAATTCATGTGTTTCCAGGTGTTTCTCTGTGCTCTCCCTCGGGCCTGCCACGCTCTCCAAGGTGACCTGGCCCTCCTGTGCTGGGGGCAGGGCTCTGGGGGCCAGGCAGGGAGAACCTCCAGGTCCTGAGTTCTTACTGCCCAAAACCCATCCCTGAGCCAGGACAGACATTGATTTGAGGCTGGGTGAAGTTGATAATTCTGGACTTGGTTCACTACCTGGATTTTACCTCGGCTCATTCCAAGGCAGGGGCTCCGTGCACGTCCACGTTCCTCCCCAACAGCCAAGCAGGGTGCAGGCTGGGCTGCTGCTTTGTGTATCTGATCTGCTGGGATTTCCAGATCTCTGGGTGCACCAGAGGGGCATTTAACTGAATTCCAGCTGAATTTAGCTGGGAATTTTGAGTGTTCTGCTTTAAACCCACCTTTCTTTCCTGTTTGCTGGCCCGTGAGGGGCCTTGCTGTGTGTGACACATTTCTGGGGATGATGACACTACTCTGGCCCTAACAGAAAGTGCTTGTGTGGCATGACTCTGCTCAAAGTTCTATCCTGCATTCTTGGAAGTGCCCACTGGAAACCCCACCTAGGCACCTCCTGGTCTGAGAGCTGGGAAGAAAAGGTTGGGACAGAGTGGAGACTCAGGCAGGTAGAGCTGGGGTTTCAGTGGAGGTTTTGAAGCATTGCATACCTCAGGGGCTATTTAAAAATCCAGAAACATCTACAAAGGGAGAAGGAGAATTATAACATGCAGGCGTGACGTGTGACTGCTCCAGGTTTGCCCCACAATGTTCAGATCCCAGCCAGAGGAAGGAAACTCTGAAGCATTAGGTGACACTCTTAAGGCTGAGAGCCAGGTTCCTTTACATAAGAATCTCTTAAGCTATTTTAGGTGGCAGGGGACTGATGAGGCTTCAAAGTCCGCATTAGCTGGAGGATGGAAACCTCCAGGGAGCCAGATTGTTGATGTGTTTGCATTCCACTGAGTTAGTGGCTGAGTAAAGTGAAGCTATTGTAGGGCTGCCCAAAATACGACATAAATAGAAATTGTGCCACGATCATCAAGGTCTAAGCCTGCTCTTGTGGCTTTATTAGGTAGCAGGCTCTGATCTTTGCAGTTTCCCTGCAGAGCTTCTACCAAGTGACCTCGGTGTCATTGTCCCCAGTGCTCTGCCTGGCTGTGGCTGTTGGTCACATGGAGATGACCGCTGCCTTGTGGCAAGAGCCTTCTTGGCCCTGGTTTTGCTCTTGGCTGCAGCTTGTCGCGTGCTGTGGGTTCCTCTGAGGTGTTCCTGCAGATAACAATCACGTAAGGAGAACTGGGAGCACCCCCTGGGGACCCTGCACCTGCTGGCGGAACACTGCTTGTTCATATGGAGGTTGGCAGCACAGAAAACTTTACTTTTGGCTCCTCTTGACCCTTGCAAGGACTTTAAAATCCATCCTGAACAGCGCAGAGAGGTGGACGCAGCATGAAACATCGGCCAGATTTCATAGTTCAGCAGGACCTTGGCCAAGGGTGGCGGGAGTGCCAGGAGTGGCTCTGTCCTTGTCCTGATTTAGGAGCAGTGGTGGTAAAGGGAACGTCTGGAGCTTTGTCTGAGGCCTTTCCTAGCTGGAGGTAGCAGACTGGGATTTTCATCCAGTTTGCTTGTGATAATTGGCAGTGGTTCCTTACCTGCTTCCTCTTCTGTCTGGAGAGTTTTACTTCACGTTACAGGGGGGAATTCCCTTTTTGGTCTCGTAGTTCTTGGGGTTTTTTTTGAAGGAAATTCATCACATGCAGTAGCGTGGGTTGTCTGTCCACTCTGCTGCTTCCACACCCTGCCCAGGGATTTTTGAACCAGCTTCATGACAAGATGATTCCTCCACTGCCCAGGTGCCTCTGTGGGGCTGTGGTCAGGCAGCAGTGAACCTCTGGGGTGAGCAGGGCTGGGGGGTCTGTGGATGTTAAACACCAGAGCCGTGCAGGAGCCTTGGGCCATGCAGCACCTGGTTGGAAAAGGCTGAAACTCAGTGGCTTTCCTGAAAATGGCCTGTGTCCGTCCCCCGAGGGGCTGCCCCTCTCCGAACAGCAGCTCCAGGTTGTTGCTGTTTCCCCTCCTGCAGCAGTGCCAGGGGTCCCCCCCACTTTTCCCTGGAGGTAACTGCGTGTCCAGTGACAGCCTGCTAATCTCACATGTAATCCTCACCGTGCTGATGCAGTTCTGCCTGCAGACCTGGGGGCTGTGACACCCAAATGTGAGGCTGAACTGCTCTGGGGGATGCTCAGCAATATTTATTTTTTTCACTTGGGATTGAAAACTGAATAAAAAGGAAGTGCCATTTTCCTTCTTGTCTGTTTGGTGGTTTTTTGGGGTTTTTTTTTTGCCAACAAACTTTTAATCATAAGGCAAGAATTGTGCTCTCTCTTGGGTAGCCTGGTGGCTGCCAGGTTCCTGTCAGCAAGGGCCACCAGGGCCACAGGAAGGTGGATTTGAGGGATGCTGATTTGTGGTTGGGCCCCTGCTCAGACCTGTAAATCATGCTTGCTGCACCAGTGGCAGCAGTCAGTGTCAGCCTGAGCAGCTTTCTTCCAAGAAGTGAATAATCCAGATGAGCACGCTGTGATCTGAGCTGCGCGTTCAGCTCGGCTTCAGGTGCTGCTGCTGAGAGGGACCTCGCTGGAAGGAGGACAGGGGACAGGGGCAGAGCTGCAGCCACATGCTGCCACCCGCCCCCCTGGGCTGGACATCTCCCAGCAGGGTCTGGTTCCTCCCCGCTGAACAGGTCTGTGTGAGGGGATCTGGGCTGCTTTTCCTGGCTTCAGGCTCTGCCACACCTGGATCGCAGTGACGATTTAGCTGCTCCCAGCTTAAAAATCAGAATGCCTAAAAATCCCTGCGTGCTTTGTTAGATGCTTTTAGAGGCTCTTTGGAACGGGGTGGTTCGTGAGCAGGGGCACTGCCTCTTGTGAGCCCTCCCCGGGTGTGGGAGGGATCAGAGGCACCGCTGCCGTGTGTCCTTGGGTCTGTGTGTCCCACGGTGGGCCTGCCAGGACCTGAACAGAGGCCATGGAGCCTGATGTGCCAGCTGCTGCTCCTGGCGAGGAAGCTGGGGCTCTCCGGGGGTGTCCCACCTCCCCTGCCCCTGGTTTGTCACCCCTGGGGCTGCACCCTGGCCTCTCGCTCTGGCAGGCGGGTCAGAGCCTGGGCAAACCTGCCCGGGCACTGCGAGATGCTGGTTAGAGAGCTCTGCAGACCCCAAGGGGTCCCCGGGCACGGGGGGGCAGCAGCAGCTGCCCTGGGTGGTGCTGAAGGGGGAGCCCGAGCCGCTGTAAGCTCATTAGGGGAAGAAAGCGGCTTTAGAGGATGCGATGGATCTGAGCAAAGGGGCTGGGCCGGGCGTGGGGCAGCGGGGGGATGGCCGGGGGGAAGGTGGGGCTGCTGAGAGGGGCAGGAGGGACGGGGGTCCTGGGCAGAGCGGCTTCCCTGCATCGCCGAACAAGACGCTACAGGGGCTGCTCATCAGCCACCCCGGTTTAGCCTGGTGCTGGGGCGCCCATGAGAGCACGGGGGGGTCCCCCATCCGCCCCGGCTGCCCCCACCCTGCCTGAGCCTCCTGCCAGGGCGATGCTGAGGCTCAGCTCGGCTGACCCCGGGCACGGAGGGAGCAGTCCCGCTCTGTCCCAGCCCTGTCACCTCCCCGGAGCGGTGCGGGACCAAAAGCAGAGGTTTCCTGGCCACCTGCAGCCCACGCTGCCCGCCCTGGCCGGCGCGGGGAGCTCCCGGGCGCTTCGTGCATCTCCTTTAAAGGCCTTCTCTCCTCGGGCTCGGCCCCGGCCGCTCCGTGCGCCGCAGACGCGGCTGCTCTGCCCGCGGGGAGGCGGCGGGGCCGCAGCAGCCCCGAGCCCCAGCCGGGCCCATGGGGGCCCGCCAGAGCTGAGTGCCGGCTCCCAGCCTCTGCCTTCGGCTGCTTGGGAGGAGTTCAGGCAGGTAATGATGGCCCGGGGAGCGTTCGGCCGCCGCCGAGTTGAGGGAAAGCCCGGTCGGGCACCTCAGGGGGTTCCTGGCGCTAAAGCAGCTGCGTGTCTCGTATCTTTTCCATCTGTAACACCAAGATAAGCAGCGAGCGTCTGCGAGGCTGTCAGAGCTGCGGGGAAGCAGCAGCCGGCAGGGGCTGCCGCAGCTCTGATGGATCGAGCGCTTTGCAGCCGGGACCAGCCCTCCAGAGCGCTCTGATGCTCGCTGGTGGGATGAGTTTGGCTGATCCCTGCTGGCTGGAGGCCCTGAGCCCCTGGGTGGAGGTGTCGGCGATAATTCCCACTGTATAGGTGTGATATATGTGGATATATGTGGATATATGTGGATATATGTGGATATATGTGGCTCTGACAGGTGCCAAGTGCTGCTTTTTACACCTTCATCAGAGCCGAGGGCACTGGGAGCTGGGTGATGCTGAGCTTGGCCAAGGCTTTGCACAGGCACTTCAAGCAGTGCCTCCTCTCTGTCCCCCTAGATCTCTCCTGCATTTTCTGTCCAGGACAAAAAAAAAAAAAATCTCCTTCTGTCCTAAATCTGCATGTCCACGGGCACCGGGACAGTCCCTTGTGCACAGCCACTTCCCCCTGGGCTGGGAGAGGGACTTTGTGGGCTTCCTGCATCCTTCTCTGATTCTTTAAACATTGTAAAACAGCTTGAATGGGTTCTCCAAGCTCCCTTGTATTTGGAAATCTTTACTTGTCTCTCTGGGAGCTCGGGGACTGTCGTGTCTGCCGCCTGGAGAGCAGGGGCTCGCTCACGCTGCTTGGTGGCTGCAAATCCACCTCCCCCCGAGAAGCTGACCCGCACCACAAGCCCAAAATGAGGGGGGTCGGGAAGGAAATGGGGGCGGCAAGCAGGAAAGCCCACCCTGTTGTATTGAATTTCTCCTTTGCCTCGCTCCGTGCCCGCCCAAATCCCCCCCAGGCTCCCCCCGGACCCCCGCGGGCCTCCCCACCTCTTCCACGCCAAGCAGAGGAGCTCGAAGCTCCTGCTGGGTGAGGAAACGCTTTAAAAACACAACATTTCGAGGCGTTCTCCACCTGCGCGCGGCTAAGGTGGGTCTCTGACGATAGGTGCGCTGCTCCTGGAGCCTCTGCGCCCGGCAAATGAAGCCGCTCGAAGGGACCTCGCCGGGACCGGGGGAGGAGGAGGCGCAGGGACCGGCCCAGGGGCGCCGGCGGCGGCAGCGGCAGAGGGCGAGCTGCCGACCCAGCCCCTCACCCCGCAGGTACGGGCACAAAAAGCTCCCCCAGCGGCTCTGGGGGTGCTAGCAAGGATGGGACAGCGGTGGCAGTGCCAGGCAAGGGGCACTGAGCATCGTCCTCCTGCCGCCGCTGCTCTCAGGCTCGCCAGGAGGAGCGGGGGGAGCTCTGCTGCAGCCCTTTCCAAAGCCGGGGGGAAAAGTTTGGGGGTTCAAACCCTCTCCCAGTTGGGTGCTGGGCTCCAGCGCGGGGCTGCAGAGGGCAATTTGTACGGCAGCCCCTGTGTCTCCACGCACTGGTGGCCTCCAGCATCAGTGAGCAGGGATGCCGCAGAGCTGCCAGAGCTCCCGGCACCCAGGACTGGGTTTTGGGGTGATAATCCTGTCCCAGCGCACTTTTAGGGGTGCCTGCCATCCCCATGGGGTGCTGTGAGGTGGTGCCTGCCTGGGCTCTGGCTGTTTCGAGGCCGGCTCGCAGCGAGGTCCCCTTGGCAGCCGGAGCCAAAAAAAAAAGAAAAAAAAAAAAGAAAAGATTGAGCTGAAGCGAAGTACGGCAGCGGCTGGTGACTCATTGCTGGCTGGAAGCGGCTCCGGCGGGTCCTCTGTGGGGCTCTGCGGCGCGGCAGGAGCGGAGGGGGCGGCTCGGGGACGGAGCAGGCTGGGGAGGATGCTCGGGAAGGAGCCAGGTCCGGAGCAGCCCCATGAGGGAGCTGGGGGAGCGTGGCGGGTGGGATGCTGCCGATGCTTCCTGAGTTTCTTTTAGGGTTTACCCGGGATTCCCTCCACAGGGAGCAGCAGGCAGAGCTGCCCGGGCTCCCCACATCTCCGGATGAAGGTAAGGGCAGCCCAGGTGGGGATGGGGTCTCAAGGGTGGGTTTTCCACCCTCCCTCTCTGAGCAGCAGGAGGGTGTCCCCTGGCTTGGCAGCACCTGCCTGCAACCCCTTCCAGCCCTGGGACCCCAACCCCATCCCCTGGATTTGCCCCACCAGCTGTACCCCACCCTCTGCACTGGATCCATCGCCCTCCTCCCCCTGCCCTGGCCCAGTTTAGCTCCAGCTCCCTTAATCCCACAGGGATATTTTGGGGGGTACCTGCCAGCTGACATCCCGTTGGGAGCCTGCAGGCTGCAGAAGTGCCAGTGGCAGCTTTGGGGGTCTCTCCTGAAGTGGTGTCAGGCTGGGGAGGGGTCCCTGCTGCCCAGCTCCCAGCAGCCTTTCTGTCCCCAGGCAGGATGAGCAGCCCCCAGGGACACCCAGGTGGGGTTTTGGCCGGGAGCGAGCAGAGCGTGGAGCAAGCCAGCCAGGTGAGAGGGAGGGGAGGGTGACAGGTGGGGGGCAAACCCTGCCTGGTTCCTCGGGCTCAGGCGGGCCCCCAGCCCCTCTGTGCTGGTCTTCTCGGGGTGCTGGGCAGCACCAGGGAGAGGTTTGCCCCAACAGCTCCTTTGTGCCTCTCAGGAGCCCGGCGGGGCCGTGCAGGAGCAGGCTGTGCCCCCTGGGGACAGTGACAGGACTAAAGAAGGTGGGTGAGTCCCCATCCCACATCCCAGCTGGGTGCCCTTAGGGGGAGGTTTGAAGTAGCTGGGGACGAGCGTGGGACCCTGTTCTGATGAGGGTCATCTCCCCTGGTGGGGACATGGGCAAGGGGAGACTGGCCTGGGAGGAGCTAAAGCCCCCCTGATGCTGGGGGAAGGTTTGGGATGGTTCCAAAACATGGGCAGCACCCCCTGCTAGGACAGGAGGGGAGAGGGAGCAGGGAAGGCCAAGGGAAAGCCCTCACGTGTGGTCTGTTGTGGCTCCACTGCCTTCCCGCAGGTGCAGAAACCCTGGAGGAGCTGCTGAGCTTCCCCAGTGAGCTCTCAGTGCTGGACAGACTTGGCTTGCACAGGTAAGACCAGTGAGCACCTGCAGCCCTCTGGGGGCTACAGGACAGGGGGGTCCCAGGGCACAGCAGGGCTCAGAGTTTGGATTTTCCTCCTTTTCCATTGCACAAAAGTTGCTGTCCACACGATGGGCACTTGGCTTCCCACTTCTCGTGGTGGCTGGCACCCCTGGGAGCAGAGCAAGGGCATTTTCAGCATGTAGCCCCCATGACGCCCCATTCCCTGACAGCACCTCTCTTTCTGCAGGGTGGCTTTGACCGAGCAGGATCTGGAGGTGAGGGCTGCTGGGGGCCGTGGGTGGGCCGGGGAAAGGGGCCACAAGGACGAACACCGTGCTGGCTCACAGCCCCAAGGCTGTGCCCTGCTCCTTCAGGCACCGCAGGCCCCTGGCAGCCACCTCCTAAACCCTTTCCCAGAGATGCTTTTGGCATTTGGAAGCGGCTGCGTTTCCACGAGCCTGTCCTCTGCGTGCCCGGCACTCCCACAAAGCGCTCTGCGGCTGCTGAAGAGCGCCCTTAGCCGGGGAGGCGGCGGGAGCCTGGCTAATAAAAATCATTTCCCTGCGAGTGCCAGGGCTGAGTCAGGCTCAGGCAGCAGCCAGGACCCGCAGCGAGGGCTGGCGTCTGCCCGGCGTGTGCTCTTGCCAGGAGGGCTCAAGATTTCCACGCCTTATCAGCTGCCTGGGGGACGTGTCACCCTGCTCTGGCATCTCAGGGGACCGTCCCCAGCTTGCAGCAGCCTCAGGGTGCTGGGGCAAGGCAAGTGCTAATTATCTTCAGCACTGCCCCGTTTGGTGGCACGCTGCGAGGTCTGTCTGTGCCTTGGGGACGGCAGCACGTGGCCCTGGTGGCTTCCCTTCTGCCCCCGTGTCCCTCCTCTCACCTCCCCACGCTGCAGGCAGCCTTTGCCCACCTCGCCCTGGCTTTTCGCTGCGACGTGTTCACCCTGCAGCAACGGGTGCAGGTGGAGAAACGGGCACGGGATGCAGCAGAGGAAAACATCCAGGAGGAGCTGGGGCAGTGCCGGGCTGCCCTGGAGGTAGGTGGGCACCGGGGCAGGGAGCTGGCACGCACTGTCCGAGCCTCACAGGGGTTCGGACAACTCAGAGTGCCAGCTCCAGAAGCTCCATCCTTTCCCCCCACAGAGGCTGGGCCGATCCTGTGCCAACGCAGGCTGCAAGGAGACGCTGGAGCAGCTGCAGCACAACCTGGCCGTGCTGTCAGCAGCTGTTGAGCGGGCAACCAGTGCTGCAGAGAAGCTGGGGGCTGTACACCAGGTGTGTACACAGCCCGGGGCTGGCAGTGATGGAGGTGCTACAGACGGGCTTGGGGATGATGAAACCTCATCCCCTGGTTTGTCCCTCCTCCTCACAGGGCTGGCCTTGACCTCATGGTTGTGCTTACCAGGGTGCAAGGGATGCATCCACCTGCCCCTGGGAGCGGGAGGGGGATGCACCTGCACTCCCTGGGGGGAGGCACAGGGAGGGACTGGCAGAGCTGGCTCCTCAGGAGGCTTAGGGGCCCTGATCCCCCACCCTGCCTGGCTGCAGGAGGCCCGCATGAGCCGGGCAGCAGAGGTGATGGTGCAGCACGTGGAGAACCTGAAGCGGCACCACCTGCGGGAGCACGCGGAGCTGGAGGAGATGAAGCGCCTGATCCAGCAGAACTCCCGGAACCGGCAGCTGGCAGAGACCCAGGGTGAGGTGGGCTCTGCCACCGGGGCCTGGGCAGGGCTGGCACAGGCTGGAGCAACCCCAGGGCTTGGTCCCCAGCCCCTCTGTGGGGCCAGGGTGACCCTGCACCACAGAGCCAGTGGTGGTGTGAGTTGAGGACTGGTAGGGGGAACAGCTGATGGCGTGGTGAAGGGAACAGCTGGTGACAGTTGTGACAGTGGAACAGCAGATCAGTGTGGGAGCAGGTGCTGGTGGCCAGAGAGCCATAACCCAGCTGGGAATGCAGGGCAGGGGGGCCCATGCACAAAAAGGACTCTGTTCCTGAACACCAAACCCCACAGGTGCCACTGTGTGCACGGGACCAGGTCCCCCTGCCTGGGGCACCGCCTGTGCCAAGCACGGAGCACATGGCCAGGACAGCTTTCAGGAGCTTTGTGACCTTCTGTGCATCAGCCCCATCTTAGTGTTGGGGGATGATGTAAGGCGGCTTCTCTTTACTCCCAGATGATGCGGAGCCACGGCTGAGACCTCACCCCCTGAAGAGGACTTTCCAGCAGGTAACTGGTCCCAGATCAGGAGCCTTGGAGCCACTGCCTGCCCATGCCCTGCTGCCCTCCCTCAACTGGCTGTACCCATACACCCACTTGTCCCCAGACAATGTCACTGCAGCCAGCTGCCTGCTGCAGGGAAGGTCTGCTGGAAATGCCAGGGATGAGGCAAAATGGAGGGGCAGCCTTGGAGAGCTGTTGGTAGACAGACAGGATGCCCAGCAAGCTGAGGGCTGCCTGTGCAAGAAATCCGAGGCAGATCCTTCTTCCACTGCAGGGTCACAGTGCAAGGGCCAAAGGCTTGGCTGCTCTTTAGCACCACCCTGAACCCCACACTGATCCCCCCAGAGCTCCAGAGGTAGGGGAGGGGGTCAGGCAGCCCCACCAGGACAGCTTGCAGCAGCACTGACAGGCACAAACCTCTTGGCTTTGACCTTCCCTGGCTTTCCAGCTTCCCCTCAGCTCCAGTGGCAGCTGGCAGTGTCCCGTGGTGTCCCTTGCCCGTGCTGGGGAGCTGATGGGGAAGGAGGAGGTGAGAAGCAGCTGCACAGTGCTCACCCCCAGCCCCTCTGTTGCAGGGGTCTGCCCGCCGCAGGGTCAGCATCGCCGTCATCCCCAAGCAGCTCTTGGTAAGGACGTGTTGGGTGGGGACAGCCAGCGGCCGTGTCCCCACTGATGCTCCCACCTTCGGTGGGGACAGCCGGGAGCTGTGTCCCCAGCCTCGGTGCCACTGTGGCTCCGTGTCCCCACTGATGCTCCCACCTTCGGTGGGGACAGCCGGGAGCTGCGTCCCCAGCCTCGGTGCCACTGGGGCTCCGTGTCCCCACTGATGCTCCCACCTTTGGTGCCCAGCCAGGTGCCAGCCCTGAGAGCCGAGCAGCCCCAGCAGGTGACCTGGAGCCAGAGGGGGCCCAGCGCTGGCCCAGCACCCACAGGTAACTGCGCTGGGTGGCCGGGCACCAGCTGCCACTGGCCCATGTGGCACAGCACCGACCCCGTCCTCTCCCTCCCCAGGAGTGAGCTGGAGCCACAGGACAGTGCTGTGACCAGGAGGCTGGTGGCAGAGGCAGATGGCAGAGGCTCAAGCGCAGGGAATGAAGAGCCAGAGCAGCTTGGGCTGACGTGAGCAGCACCCTGAGTGTGCCCAGCATCCCCCCGTGGCTGCTGGCCTGTCCGTGGTCCCCAGGTGGCCAGCACGTGGGCAGGGGCTGGGGATTTAGTGGTGGAAGGCTGGGATGTTGTTTGGCTGCCTCAGCTCAGCCCCGCCGGGCCTCAGTTTTGCCCGTTCCCTCCTCAGGCTTGTTCACTTGGGGTTGTAAAAGGACCAGTGAGGTTTGGGGCTGAGTTAAACATCCCCCTTGTCCCCGAATGGGGTGGAGGTGGGATTTGCTCTCCCCCACGGATGACACATGTCCCTGGTCACCTTCTCCCCAGGTCCAAGGGGTCTGCAGCAGAGCTGTGGCGTCCGTGGCTCTTCTTCCCACAGCACTACTGGGTTTTCTTCTGGCTGCTTCTCCTGAGCATCGCCTTCCTCCTCCTCATCCGTGTCCTGGAGCTGCAGCGGCTGCAATCTGCAGCATCATCCAAGGCCTAGCTGGGCCAGGGAGGGGGAGCTGGGAGACATCTCTGCTCCTTCCCCACGTCCTAAACCACCAAACCCCTAGAATAATAAAATGGGAGGAAAAGTGGGGGAATTGTAATGACGGAGCAGGGGCTAGGACCTAAGGTAGGATCTCAGGTATGGCTGGCACCTCCACAGAACCAGGAAGGGTTCAGGGAGCTGCAGAGCTCTCACTGATGCTGTGAGTTTCCTGTTCTCAGCACACCAAGGGGTGCAGATGTGCTCCCACACATCCCCTGCACTGGGGACAGCCTGGGCTGCCCACGGCCGTGGGGCTGCTTCAGTGCCAGCACACGCCCTCAGTCCCTGCTGTAATTCACACCCAGCGCTCCTCGGCTGCTGCCCGGGGGACAGCGCCGGGCTGGAAGGCGCAGGTCGCCGATCAGCCTTTCCCACACGCTGGCAAACAGAGGGAGCTGTTTCCGACCGCTCGGTGTGACACACTCGCCCCGTTTCCGCGTCCGCCGCAGCCTCCCGCGGCCCCGAGACTCGGGTGGGTCCCACCGCACCCAGAGCCAGCGGCTCCGCAGGGACCAGCACAGCCCGGCCGAGCTGCCACGGGGGGGTTCAGCACCAGGATCCCCCGGAAGGGGCCGGAGGGGCTGCAGAAGGGAGGGATGGAGGTGCCGGGCTGCTCGCCCTGCTTGCCGTGGCCGCCGGCAGTGCCACGGGTGACTCAGGGTGACCGGCGGAGCCAACGCCCGTTCGCCAGCTCGCCCCGTGTCCCTGAGTCACCGTCCACGCTCTCGTGGCGAGCTGTCCCCGTGCGTCACGGCCCCCTCGCCGTGACACCCGTCCCGGCACACCGCAAATGTCCGGCAGCACCCCGAGGACACCGGAAACCCCGAAAAGCGCCCGGCCAGCAGCGACCTTCGGTGACCCCGGGGGCTCCCCCGCCCGCCCCAAGGTACCTGCACCCCTCTGGGACCGTTCCCACTCGGGCCAAATGGAAACGTGATCCCAGAAGCTTCCACGCGAGCTGTGGTGGTCCGGAGCTGGCACCGGGTGGGTCCCCCCGCCCCGGGTCCCCCGGTGTCCCCAGCACCCTCCCGGCCGGTTTCTGGCTGCGGAGGAGCAGCACGGCGGGAAGGGGGGGTGAAGCGGTTTGGCTTCATCAGCCGAGTCTTTTTGCTCGCTCGGCGAAAAGTCCGGTTTCTCACGCTGAAAAGCGAGAAGCCCGGCTGGGGCAGCGCCGTGCCGCCCGTCCCGCTGCTCCTCAGCTCCCGGAGCAGCGGCACAGACAGGGCTGGCCCCGGGGCCGCCCCTCTCCCGGCACCGCCCGGCCCGGGTCCCCCCGGCCGCGGGGGAGGGTCGGGCGGGCGAGGGGAGGGGAAGGCCGAGGAGGGGAGGGGAAGGCCGAGGAGGGGAGGGCAAAGGAGAGGAGGGCCGGGCCGGCCGGCAGCTGCCGCTCGCAGAGCCGGAGCTCGTTTCCTGCTCGCTATCGCCCGGCTGCGCCCAGCTCCGGTCCCTCCCCACGCCCCGGGCGGTGCCTCAGTTTCCCCCTGCGAGGGGCCGTGGAGGTGAGTGGAGGGTGAGGATGGGCAGAGCATCCCCGGGCGTGGGGAGGTCAGGGCTCTGCTGCCCCCCGGGCCCGTGTCCCCCCGCTCGGTGCCGGCATCCCGAGCGCCGCTCCCCTCCGCTGCGAGCATCGCTGCGCGGGGCGGGGACGGGGCCGACAAAAGCGAGCGGGGATTCCGCCGTGCTGGCGAGGACTCAGCCCCCCGAACCCGTGTCCTGCTTGTCCCTGGGACGCTCCGTGGCAGGGTAGCGCTTGTTCTCCGGCTGACCCCTCCCCGCAGCCTCTCCCGGGGGCAGCGGGGTCCCCCCTGCTCCATCCGCGCTGCTTTTCCCCTCCAGCCGCTGACCTCTGCTGCCCTCGGGACAAAGGGGAAGGAGAGCAGTCCCTGCTCCTCCTCCGCCAGTGCTCCTGGTGATGAGTGGGATGGGGAAGAGCTCTGCTAAGGTCCGTGAGAGATGCTCTGTGCATCGTCACGGAGATGTCTTTGCTGCAGATGTGCTTTGGGGTAAAGGAGAAGTAGGAGGAGGAAAATTATGTGGGGTGTGAAACCTGGCTGTGACCAGACTTCCTCTTTCTACCAAAATTCAGCTGCAAGAGGCAGGTCTCCTTCCGTGGGCCGGTCTTGGGCAGGGGGACAGGCTGAGCAGCAAAAATAGGGGGGCACATTTGCTCCTCCCCAAGTGTTGCCTGTGCCCGGGGCTCCCCAGGACGTGGCCAGGCTGTGGTGTGTGGATCCCCAGCAAAGAGCGATGCAGGTTTGTCCCCTCTCCTCAGCCCTTCTCCCCACAGCTCCATGCTGGGGCCTTGCAAAGCTGGGGTGTGCTCATGCACCCACATCCCTGCCTCACACCAGAGGAGCTGACAGAGATTTTTCCCTCCCTCTGAGGGTTAGAACACACCCAAATCAAGGCAAGTTTCTGTGGCGCTGGCCAGGGTGGTCTCCCTGCCCAGTCCCACACCTGGGATGTTTCTCCTGAGCACAATAACGTTTGTAAGAGCTCCCAGTGCCTTCACCCCTTCCTGCTTTGGCCAAGCTTTGCGTGGTCACAAGAAACTCTCAATCCTGACGCTGGCCTTTCACTGGAAGGGCTCTCCTGGGGTCCAGCCCAGCTCAGCAGCCTGGCCTGTGGTGTCCAGGCTGGATCCCAAACCTGGGACAGCCCATCCATGCTGGCAGCCTGGATCCCAAACCCAGGACAGCCCGTCCATGCTGGCATCCCAAACCCGGGACAGCCCATCCATGCCGGGAGCCTGGATCCCAAACCCAGGACAGCCTGTCCATGCAGGGAGCCTGGATCCCAAACCCAGGACAGCCTATCCATGCTGCGAGCCTGGATCCCAAACCCAGGACAGCCTGTCCATGCTGGCAGCCTGGATCTCCATGCAGCCTGGATCCCAAACCCGCAGCCCAGCTGGGAGCCTGGATCCCACAGGACAGATGGCCTGGATCCCATCCATGCTGGCAGCCAGCGCAATCTGCTGAAAATCCTCCCAGCTTTCATCAGCTCTGGAGCTGTGTCCTTTCCCACCCTATTTCCATGTGCCTGGGAGCCACGTGAGCTCCCAAGCAGCTTCCCCCACCTTCTCCCAAGAGGCTGCTTCTCCTGCAAGGGCAAGAGGGCGACTCTGACCCACAAGGCGGGATGGGGTGTCCCTGCTCCAGGGGGGCTCCCCATGTCTAGGACCCGGGTGATGTCCCCACAGACATTTCTGCAGCCAACCAAAGCTGACATGGGATGAGTCAGGGCTGGCTGCACCCCTCCTCCTCCCCCCGGCTCCCAGGAACAGCGTTAAGGGCAGAAATGCAAGAGGCTTTGATGGAAGGAGCAGAGCCAGAGGCAGCCTAGCACAGGCTGTGCCCTCCCCCACTGCCACTGGCCTTTGTGGGCTGAAAGCTGGGGTTTTTGGATCAAGCCTGCAGGAGCTGAGTTTTCCTAGGAGTTTCTGACCTTGCTTGCAGTTGTCAAGGGGGTTTGAGCGGGCCAGAGCGCTGGCAGGATAATCCTTTCTGTAGGAAACTGTGTAACACAAGGCTTGTTGTTCTGCCTCCTCTGAGCCTCCCTGCCAAAGCGTAGGGGCTGGAAAGCTTTCCCAGGCAGCACGCTGCCCCTGGCATCGTGTCCAGTGGGAATCAAGGCCGAGATGGGCTTTTTTTCAGAGCCAGGGGCTGCTGAGGCTGGAGTTGATGCTCCCAGCCCCAGCAGCTGCCTTTGCCCCATCTCCCTGGGGCTGCTGTGTGGTGACCTTGGCAGGTGCCAGTGCAGTGACTTGAGCTCCTGGAGGACAACCCATCTGCTCGGGGCACTGGTGGCTGGTGGCCAGTGCTGCCTGGGCAGCCTCCGTGGCTCCAGGATGGCTGGGAGAGCTGCAAACTCTCTGGGGAGGTTCTCAGTGCTGCCTCAGTTTCCCCAGGCTCATCCTGTCTCAGGGGAAGAGCAGAAATCTGTCCTCAGGTCTCGCAGGCTTGTCACGAATGCATAGAGCACACCCTCTGTCCCCACGCTGCCACTCTGGTGCGTGCCAGCCCCTGCTGTGCCCCGCTGGGTGCCTTCTCCTGTGTCTGGCCAGGAAGGAAGGGGTTAAAAACCCCGGATTTCCTGAGTGTGAAGCTGGAAGGGAAGGTGACCTGCAGAAGTGACTGGAGGGAAGGTGACCCGCAGAACTGCTTCACAAGGCACGTTCCGGTGTCGGGAAAGTCCTGAGCGGGGCTGAACTAGAAATCCAGCTAGAATTCGGCCTTTCCAGCCAAAATTTAAGCGCTTAAGTGACTCCTTTCCCCGCACGCCCCCAGCCTCCTCCTCCTGCGGGCTGCCTAATTTATTCATGACATCCTTGTCCCACTGAGGGGGTGGCCTGCCACCTTCCGGGTGCTGCCACGTGCCCAGGATAGCACCCAGGGGCGGGAGGGCAAAGAGCTGCGGTTCAAAGGTGGCAGCTCTGCGTCCTCCCGAGCCTTGCCAGCGGATCCTCCTTGGTAGCACCGTGGCCGTGCTGGGCTGGAGGAGCCCTTCAGAGCCCCAGGGCTTGGCCACAGCGGCCAGAAAAGGCAAAACCTCGTTCTTGGGGCTCGGGCTGGCAAGGCAGAGGGCACAGGCTGGTGCTCAGGGCAGTGCTGGGAGTGGGAGACGGATGCAAGGAGAGCTGGTCCCCTGGAGATGCCAGGGGCAGGGGGTTTTGGGAGGCTTAGGGGGGAATGTGCTGCACCCCTCCTCTCGTGGCTTCTGTGGCGTGATGGGGCTGCTTGTGGGGTGATTTGACTTTTATTTGATTTCCTCACCGCTGCTTCCCCTGTGCTGATCTGCTTCCACCCGCTCCAGGAGTGGTGGAAGGGGAGGTGGGGGAAAAGGTGACCCCATTCCAGCGGCGGGATGGATCCAGCCCTGCTCCCTGCAGCCCCAGGGCTGGACCTGCTGGTTTCTGCAGCAGCTGTGTGGCTGATTCCTAAAGCCAGGAGCTCCCTCCCATCCCCCCGTGAGGCTGCAGAGGCAGGAAGGAAGTGGTGTCTTTGCTTCAGACCAACTCGCTCTGCTCTTGGCTGTTGCAGGTACCCGCTGCATGGAGGAAGCCACTCACTGCAGCCACTGCCCTCCCCATCCCCTGCCCTGAGGCCACCGTGGCAGGGTGACACCGTGGCTCTCTGGGTGCAGAGCCAGGGTGACACCGTGGCTCCCTGGGCGCGGCATCCGGGGACAGTTCCATCACTGCTGGCACAAAGTGTGCCAGTTTTGACAGTGCCATCACCACCCAACAGCCCCTGCAGCTGGGAAACCTGGCACTGAGACACCAGGTCTGGTGTGGGATGCGTTTGGGGGTGGGGATCCAGGAGGGTCCCCTCCCTGCTGACCTCTGCTGTCCCTCTGCCAGGCTCCTGGGTGACACGGGATGAGTGTGCCGGCCGACGAGCCGGGCAACCCGGCCCATGCCATCTTTGAGAGGTTCCTGCGTGCCGGGGAGTGCCGGGAGGTGCTGGGCTGCTTCCTGGAGCTGTGCCAGCAGCTGGGCCTGCAGGGCGGTGGGCTGCAGCTCTACCACGGCCTCAAGGCTGCCCTCAACTACTGGAATGCCAAGGCCCTGTGGAGCAAGCTGGATAAGAAAGCTGGGCACAAGGACTACGACCAGGGCACAGCCTGTGCTGGCACCAAGGTAACCGGGATGTGGGTGAGGGGTTCGGGTCTCTCCCTGCTCTGTGTCCTTGTCTTGGGTGAGAACATCCCCTGGGACACGCTGGCTCTCGTCCCAGGAGGATGCAGGATGTGCCAGGCGGGAGGTTGATGGAGTTTAATGGGACAGGATGTTAATTAGCACTGCTCAGCTCCCCGTGGCATGATGCCACCTCAGTGCCACCCAGCCGGCAGCGTCCTTCCTCCTCCCAGCTGCCTCTCGCTGGGGACATCCCGTGGCAGGGCTGAGGGAACTGTCAAGTCCTTTCTGGGAGATAGGAGCATTCCAAGTAGGATGTCCCCTTGGGGATATCTGTTCCCTGTCCCACAGATGATGGCTTTTGTCCTGGCTGCTGTGCCCCATTGTCCCAGCCCTGTCCAGAAGCTGTCAGGAGACCAAACCCAGTCAGGGCTGCAGCAGACCTGCACCTTATCTCACCCGGTGCTTTAACTGCTGCCATTGCCCTGGGTGAAGGCAAGGTTCAGGGGGTGGGGGGCACCCCGCATTGCAGGGAGAATCAGCCAGAAAAGGGGGAATACTGAAGAGGGCCAGATCCTGACCCAGCAGGCGGGTAGGTGCTGCCTTTGGGAGCGCTGGGGGGTTCACCCAAACCTGCTCTGGGGCTGCCCACCCACTTGGCGTGCCCCGGCAGTGCCTGGTGGTGGGCGCCGGCCCCTGCGGGCTGCGGGCGGCCATCGAGCTGGCGCTGCTGGGCGCCCGCGTGGTGCTGCTGGAGAAGCGCGACTCCTTCTCCCGCAACAACGTCCTGCACCTCTGGCCCTTCACCATCCACGACCTGCGCGCGCTGGGCGCCAAGAAGTTCTACGGGCGCTTCTGCACTGGCACGCTGGACCACATCAGTGAGTTTTAGGGGGACCAGGCTGACTGTGGGGAGTGCCAGCACTCAGGGGTGCGGCCCTGAGGACCTCTGTCCCCTCCCAGGTATCCGGCAGCTCCAGCTGATCCTGCTAAAGGTGGCTTTGCTCCTGGGGGTGGAGGTGCACATCAATGTGAGGTTTGAGGGCCTTGTTCCCCCCACGGGCAAGGCAGGTACGTAGCTCTGCAAGGGTGGGTGGCGTTCCTGGGGACAAGGACGGGGCTGTGGGTGGCCACTCTGAGCCCCCCAATCGCTCTGCTAGCCTTTTTGGGGGGAATGAGATGCAGCCCTTTCCCTGCCCCCTGGGGACCCGCACGTTGATGAGCACCCCTCTCCCTGCAGGTGGCTGGCAGGCTGTGCTGCAGCCCAGTTCCTCTCCCCTCACCCACTACGAGTTCGATGTCCTCATCTCAGCTGGCGGTGGCAAATTTGTCCCTGAAGGTGACAACAGGTGTCCCCGCAGCCCCGGGACCAATCTGGGGGTCTGGGTGGGGGCTCACGCCTCTCCCCTCCTGCAGGGTTCAAGCGCAAGGAGACGCGTGGGAAGCTGGCCATTGGCATCACCACCAACTTCATCAACCGCCACAGCCGGGCCGAGGTGGAGGTGGCTGAGATCAGCGGCGTGGCCCGAATCTACAACCAGAAATTCTTCCAGAACCTCTACAACAAAACGGGTCAGTGGTCCCGTGGTCACAACCCCCACACTTGGGGCGCTGGGGGCTCCTGCCCCCTCCTGAGGGAGCTGGAGGCTCAGCCCCAGCATGTCCCCAGTAATGGGGTGCATGTCCCCACATGGTACCCCACTGCAGGGGACATTTGGTGTCTGAGCCCAGTGCTGGGACACCCCGTGGCCCTGACTCAGCCCCTTCCCTGTCACCAGGCATTGACCTGGAAAACATCGTGTACTACAAGGATGACACTCACTACTTCGTCATGACGGCCAAGAAGCAGAGCCTGCTCAAGAAGGGGGTGATCCTCCAGGTGAGAAGGGCGGGATCTGGCCCTGGCGTCTCACAGCAATGGGCAGCTGAAAGCCTTGAAAGTGGGATGCAAATTGTGGGTGCTGGTTTGACTGCACACCCCTGGGGTGCTAGGGGCTGCAGCAGCTGTTGCCTGTGCCACAGGAAAAATCCTTCCAGGATGCTGAGAGTGCAGTGGCACAGCTGCGCCCTGAAGCCGGGTGCTCCCAGGCTGAGGGACAAACATCACCTGCCACCTCCCAGTCAGCGTCACCCCATCCCCACAGGACAAAGCGGACATCGAGAGCCTCCTGGCCCCAGACAACGTGAACCGAGATGCCCTCCTTAGCTATGCCAAAGAAGCTGCCAACTTCTCCACCAACTACTGCCTGCCCGAACTGGAGTTTGCCCTCAACCACCGGGACCTGCCGGACGTTGACATGTTCGACTTCACCTGCATGACGCGCTCGGAGAACGCGGCGCTGGTGCGGGAGCACAACGGGAGCCGCGTGCTGCTGGGGCTGGTGGGCGACTGCCTGGTGGAGGTGAGAGCTTCCCCTGCAGCACCCCCTCATGCCCCCATCTCTCCCCCCCTGCATTGCTCTCTCCTTGCATTGGTTGCAATATATTTCCCTTCCCTAAGTGCTTCTCATCCAAATCGCCCAGTGCACTCCATCCTTGGGCAGGCTCCCAGCAGTGGCGTGTTTTGGGGAGGTTACCCCCTTCTCCAGCCCCAACGGAGATTTGGGGTTGGTTCAGGATGGAGGAGCAGCCCAGCCCCTCCCCAAAGGCAGCTGTGCTGGCTGGGGAGGAGATGGCCACCCCTCCTCTCCGTGCGCGTCCTGCCGCCGCTCCCCCTTTCATCCCCGGCCAAGCCTGGCAGCTCCCGGCCTCCTCCCAGCTGCCCGGACCAGCCATGCAACTCCAGCTGCAGCTCTGCCTTTCCCTTTGCAGCCCTTCTGGCCGCTGGGCACCGGCGTGGCCAGGGGCTTCCTCGCCGCCTTCGACGCGGCGTGGATGGTGCGGCGGTGGGCGGCTGGGACGCCCCCGCTGGAGGTGCTGGCCGAGAGGTGAGTGTCCCCACCCCGCTGGGCTGGGTCTGGAGCACGTGAGGATGGCAGCAGTGATGTCCCTTGCGCCCAGGGAGAGCATCTACCAGCGCCTGTCGCAGACATCCCCGGACAACACCAACAAGAACGTCAGTCAGTACAGCATCGACCCGGCCACGCGCTACCCCAACATCAACCTGCAGGCCATCAAAGCCAGCCAGGTACCTGGCCAGCTCCTGCCATGGGACAGCCAGCCAGCCCAGCCTCCCCGGCTGTCAGGGTGACACTAATTTACCCAGTCCCGTCCCCAAAGGGTGTGAGACTGAAGCTATTAGCCCCCAGGACATTGAATGCGTTGCCCATTGTGGATGGCGGAGGGTTCTAGAGGGTTTTAGGGGGGGTGTTCAGGCGTCCCTCTTGCCTGGGTCACCTCCCTGCGTGGTGTCATTGGCTCTGGACAGGTGGTGACCTGTCGTGTCCCCATTGGCAGGTCAGGGACCTCTACCTCGTGGGCATGGTGGAGGTGGACCACAAGAGGAAGAGCGACGCCCGGCTCAGCACCGGTAGGAGCAGCCAGTCCTGCCCCGTCCCTTCCAGCAGCCCGTGCCCTAGTGGCTACTGCCCTGGTTTTCCTCCCCGTCCTTGTTTCTTGCACCCTGGCCTGTGTCCAGCAGGCTGTCCTGGTGGCACCAATGGTTTCTGTCCCCTCTGCACGGGGACACAGGCCCCTGTTGCCTTCTGAGGAGGAGGCTGTGCCCCTCCAGGCTGCACAGATGCTGAGCCATGAAATATTGACAGATGCTTTCTCAACACAGTTATTGAGACTTGTGGGGAGGGTTGTGGGGGGACAGGGGGCGTCTCAGGTTGCTCCCATGGGATCCCTTTCCTCTTAAAGCATGGAGTCTGAGGCAGGAGGTGGACTGGGAGGGTGTCCCCTGTCTCTGCCTCCCCAGTGGCCCCTGGAGCTGTCTGTGAAGAGCTGCTGAGCTGGTGCCAGGCCAGCACGGCTGGATACCCTGGCGTGGCCGTGACCAACTTCAGCACCTCCTGGACCAGTGGCTTGGCCCTCTGCGCCCTCATCCACCGCTTCCGCCCTGACCTGGTGTGAGTGCCTGGGAGCCCCCGAACCCTCCACCCTGCACAGCCCACCCTGATGGCAGCCGTGTCTCCCCACAGGGACTTTGACTCCGTGGACCCCCAGGATGCCATTCAGACCCACCAGATGCTGCTGGACATAGCAGAGCAGGAGCTGGGCATCCAGCCTGTCCTCTCCAGTGCTGAGATGGCCACCTTGACAGAGCCTGACCGCCTGGACCTCATCACCTACCTCAGCCACTTCTATCAAATTTTTGGGACCTCTCCAGGTGTGAGACTGGGGGGGATTTGCCCCATCCCGAGCTGCTCTGGGGCTGGCTGGGTCCCACCAAAATGGCCATGTCCTGTGCAGAGGCAGAGGTCAGCAAGAAGCCAGTGTCTCCCTGTGGCACACGAGGGGCCATCCTCTTCCTCAGCAAGCTGCAGAAGAGCCGGAACCTGGCACACAAACGTATCCAGGTGAGGGACCCCCACCCACGCCCTCATGGCACACCAAAACCCCATCACACTCCCCACCCTAAACGCCCCCTTTGGGTCTGCAGGACGGCATCCAGAAGGACAGTGAGGCCAAGAGGAGCCGCAGGGACACTGAGGTGGGGCTGCCCCGGGTGCCCCAGGGGGGCTCTGCTGGGGTGCAGCTGCCCTGGGGGGAGAGTGGGGGGCTGACCCTACCCTTGGGTCACTTGTAGCTGGACACGGGGCTGGATGGAGCCGCTCCGGACAGTGCCCACGAGCTGCCACAAGCCACCGTGATGGACCCAGGGCAGGTTGGTCCTTGTGTCACCTTGGGATGGAGGGTCCAGCTCAGGGCAGGGGGGCACCGGCGGGGGGCACTGGTGGCTGTCAGGGCCACGCCAAGGGCTGGGACCAGAGCTGCACAAGCGAACGCCCACAGGTTCCCAGCTCCTCCCTGCCTGTTTCCTGACCCAACTGGTTTTCCAGAGCCAAGACTTGCCGCTCCCTGAGCCATCCCAACACCCAGAGCCGGCGCTGCGAGAGGGGCGAAGCCCTGCCCCGTGCCCCCATGGCTGCGGGCACAGCCACGGGGCAGGGTGGGTGCCAGGCCCCCGGTGCCAGCCCTGCCTGTCCTCTCCCCCCGCAGCCCCCGAGGGACAGGACAGGGGAGAACAGCGACGCCTGCTACTTCTGCGGGCGCCGTGTGTACATCGTGGAGCGAGCCAGCGCCGAGGGACGCTTCTTCCACCGCGGCTGCTTCCAGTGCCGGCGCTGCGGGGCCACCCTGCGCCTGGGCGACTACGCCTTCGACGAGGAGGATGGTGAGGCAGCTTTTGGGGAGAGGGAATGCTCAGGGCACGACTTCTCCACCCCTGCACGTCGCCACATGGGTTTGCCTCCCACCCCTTCCCCCCAGGTAATTTTTACTGCTCGCTGCACTACCCCAATGCACCCAGCATGGACCTGCCCCGGGATGAGGCTTCGGCGCTGCCTGATGGGGTAAATGACCCTAAATCCCCGTGGGTGATGGAGGAAAGGCAAAATGTTTTGGGGGGTGGTTGGGTGTGCATCACCCCTCTGCTCTGCTCTGCTGTAGGATGCTGATGCTGCTGCCCACCCGCCCTCAGATGCTGGAAGGTCATGTGTGTCCCCCATGGAGTGGGCACCCGGTCCACTTGAGCCCATTCCAGCAGCCCCACAGGCAGGGGAAGGGCCTGGGGACACTGAGGACACTGCAGATACTGGTGACATGGAGGAGCAGGAGCTGCTGGCACAGCCTGGGGAGGATGTGAGGGAAGAGGAGGTTCGCAGAGCGGAGCCCCAAGGGGCAGCAGAGGAGGGTGAGGAGAGTGGGGGCAGGAGGAAGATCGTCCTTACACCGCTGGAGAAGCTCAGTCTGTCCACACTGAACCTCACCAGTGAAGCTGAGCCCTCCCCTCCACTGAAGCCAGCTCGTCTGCGGCTCCAAGCAGCACCCGAGGCCCTCCCTGCCCTGTGGCAGGGACAAGGCGCCTGGAAGGAGGAGGAGGAGAAAATTGACATGGAGGAAGGTAGGTGGTACCAGCTGGAGTCTCCAGATGAGCCGAGCTCTCAGTGCCTGCTGGACCCTGCTGTACCCCAGATCTTGCTCATGGAGAAGCAGCCTGAAACAGCTTTTTCTTGGGCAGATTTGGAGGACAGTGACAGCGAGGAGGGGGAGGAAGAGGAGGAGGAGGAGAAAGAGGAGGAGGACACAGGCCTTGGCATCATGAAAGATTTGGTGAGGATTTTCCCCAAGTGATGGTGGCACCAGCAGCACAGGTGGGAGCTGGGGCTCTTGCTCCTCTCACAGAGGCATCGGGTCTGGCTCAGCCAAGGCAGGAGGTGCCTGCTGCAGGGACTGACCCCCCTGGCTGTGCCACTGTCCTTTCACAGTACCCAGACCCCAGGGAAGAGGAGAAGTACCCCACCTGGAAGCGCACATTGGCCCGCCGGGCCAGGGAATCCCAGATGAAGAGGTTCTGCAGAGCCCAGGTAACCCCACAGGGGAGAGCCAGGCCCCCAGCGTGGCACGGCACCCTGTCCCCTCCGTCCTGCTGCTGGTGGCCACATGATGGCCGGTGGTGACCTGCTGGTGAGTGCTGCCCTTCTCTTACAGGCCATCCAGAGGCGGCTGGAGGAGATCGAGGTGACATTCCGGGAACTGGAGCAGCAGGGCATCAAGCTGGAGAAGTTACTCCGGGATGAGAACGGTAAAGCCAGGGTGGACAGAGCACTGTGACCCTGCCATGGGGGTCTGCGTCCTGCTGACCATTCCCCTGTCCTGCAGAGAGCCTGGCTGACCAGCAGACACAGTGGACAAACCAGCTGCTGTACCTGGTCCAGAAGAAGAACAATCTGATGACCGAGGAGTCGGACCTCATGATCGCGTGAGGCTTGGGGGGTGCTCCCTGGTCGGTGTGGGGGCTCAGCTCACCCCAGTCCCCAGTGAAACCAGTGCCCAGCACACCCTTTTCCTCCCCACAGGGTGCAGGAACTGAAGCTGGAGGAGCAGCAGTGTCAGCTTGATGAGAAGCTCCGGAGCTACATGAACAAGGAGGGTGAGTGCCAGCGCGTGCCAGGGAGACGATCCCTTTGTACGGTGCAGGGAGCAGGACGGGGCTTGTGGCCTTCCCAGCTCTACTCTGGCCCCCTGCACTCACAGATGCCCTGAAGACACCTGAGGATGAGAAGGCTGAGCAGGAGATCCTGAAGCAGCTGGTGGAGGTGGTGAACAAGCGGAACGTCCTCATCCAGCTGCAGGAGGAGAAGCGGCTCAGTGAGCTCCGGGCTTGACCCGCACGGCCCCGCGGCCACCAGCTCCTCCCCGAGGGACCAGCGGAGTGTGTGTGAGTGAGTCCTGGGCCGAGCACCTCTGAGCTACCTCTGGAGGTGGCGATGCCCCAGGTGCCAGCAGCTGCCACAGCCAATCCAGCTCCCCGCTTGCCAAAGCCTGTCACAGAGGGGCCAGACCCGCTGGTGGATGCCCACGTGAGGAGACACCGAGCAGCACTCAGCCTTGGGGGGCTGAGAGGGCGTTCCTGTGCGTGGCTGGAGTGCCTTTGCCTTGTGCTGGCTGGAAAACAAGACTCGCAGGGGGCTGCAAAAGGGGGCTGTGGTGGCTCCCAGCAGCAAGGAGGTGACCGGCCACCAGAGGCAGGCCACAGGGCAGGTGCCACATGTGCAGAGGCACCTTCAGGAATGGTCCCTCGAAGCCACCCTGGGACATCCTTCCCAGCTGAAGGCATCCATCCCAGTCTGGACTGTCCATCTCAAGGGACATCTGGCTGTACAAGTTGGGGCCAGTGACAGGCAGACTGGGCTGGTCCAGCTGCTCTGCACCACTGCTTTTGGATGCCACATCCACGCTGCCCCCAGCTGCTGCAGGAAACAGGGTCAGAACCCTACCATGAGCCCCTTGGGCCAGGGAAGGGCTTTTTGTCCTGTAGCTCCTATGGGAATTGTGCTCAGGGCCAGCACCCTAACACCGAGGACAAGGGACACCAGTGGCTGTGCCCTTCTTGCCCCTTTGGGATTTCTTCTGCTTGGCAATGCCTTTGCACAGACCTCAGATGCCCTGGAGCCCCTGGCTGTTGCCTGTGGCCAAATGGTGCTCACGGCAGCCCAGATGTGTTGGGATGGGGGTCCCAGGCGTAGGTTCCTCTCTTAGCAACACCAGCCTGTGCTCAGCCCTCATCCTGCCATTCCCCTCAGCACCTCCTCCAGCCCTCCCTGTGTTTGTACCAGCCCTGCAATCCTGCCGCAAACCCCCTCCTTTCAAATAAAGCCCCCCTGACCCGGTGCCAGAGGTTAAAATGTTGCCTTTATTTTCCATCAGTCAGGACTGGTTGCCAGAACAGCCACCAGTGTAAACTCTGAGGCCACCCCAGGCAAGGGGAGCCTCAGTGTCTCAAGCCTTCCAGCCAGGCCAGTGGGTCCCTCCGTGTACAAAAGAGTGCATTTAAAAAGACAGCAATAAAAATCTGCCTCCGTTGTGGTTCTCACAGGGGTCAATGCAATAAATCTACCCCAAAAACCTTAATTTCACCCGGAGGCAGCTGTCAAACCTGTGCTGCTGCAGCGGCTGCAGTGCTGCTCGCCTGAAACCTGAAGTCAGCTAAAAACAAGGATGAAAAAGGGGACATGGTGTGGCCAAGGGGACGTTGTGGGACACCCAGAGCCCCAGCTCAGCCTTCGCTGGGACGCTCCTGCAGGGCCCTCAGCACCATCCACATCTGCTCCTCAGTGCCGTGCAGCATCTTCACCTCCATGGTGTGAAACAGGTGGAGGCCCGTGGCGAGGACGAGGACGCCGATGGCGAGGAAGGCCAGCAGGCAGAAGGAGAGCTTGGGGAAAGGCTGCTCTGCACCCAGTCCAGCCAGGGTGCCCAGTGCAGCTGCAGCCTGGAGCAGCAGCAGCAGCAGGGCCAGCACGGCCATCCTGCCCGAGGAGTAGCGCTGCCGCCGCGCCGCCCGCAGCCCCACGCCCACCTCTGCCCGAGCCTCTGTCACCACATCTGCCAGCGCTAGGTCTGTGGGGACAGGGGCAGAGACAGGTCCCCCTCAGCAGAGTGGGACCCCCATATACCATCCCTGTGCCCCACCCCATACCACCCCAGTAGCCTTCCCCCCATCCCCACCGCTCTGCAGCCCTCCACAAGGGGAAACACCCAAAAGAACTCCATCCAACTCCACCAGTCCATCCACCAGCCCCCCCAGCACACAGTGGACGCTGGCAGCAGCCCCCCGACTTACCAGCTGTGCCAAGGGTGGCGCCTGCAGGCTGCCCCTGCCTCTGGATGTGCAGTGTTGCCATTACGGCTTCATGGTCTGAGAAGGGGATGTCCATGCCTGGGGCTCGCCCCGTGGTGGTCTTCAGCTCTTCACACTTCACCGTGAAGCTGGAGATGGCCTGGGTGAGGGGACAAGGGGGGTCACAGCAGTGCCTCACCCCCAGCACTCCCAGCTGATGGGCAGACACTCCCGTTACCTTGTAGAGGATGTAGTCAATGCGGATGCCCAGCGGGAAGGGCAGCAGCTCTGACTTGTCAGTGAAGCAGTTGTCAGGGACAAGGGTGCAGCCGTTCTTACAGCCCTGAGACAGAAGCCCGGCTGAGCTGGGGGCTCTTGGTGTGCCCCGGGACCCCACTGAGCCCCTCAGCTCACCTCAAAGTGCGTGGCCTCAGCAAAGGCGTCCTGCAGCCCCGTCCAGCCACGCAGCAGCCGGATGCCCACATCTTCAGGGTGCATGTTCAGGTCCCCTCCCAGCAGCACCACATCTGCTGCCTTTGAGGTGTGTCTGTGGGGACAGGGGTGGCTGTCCTTCCCTGCCCTGCCTGGCACCCAGCTGGAGTGACTGGGACCTGCCCGGTGCTCCTCCACCTCATTCCAGACTGGGACTGGTATAAATGGGAGCTCTCTGCAGCGCAAGCCCCAGGGGCAGGGGTGACCACACGTCCTGGGGGCCTGCAGGGGGACACCCCACAGCTGCTCACCGGATGAACTGTGCCAGCTCCCAGGCCTGCACCAGCCGGTGGGGCAGGTAGGCGTCCTTGTCCCGGCAGTACTCAGCGTGCAGCTGGGGAGAGAGGGAAAGCAAAGGGGCTGGGACTCCTGCCCTGCTCCCAGGCCCCCTGCAAACCCACCCAACCCCTCCAAGAGTCCCTGTCAACACCTCTGTCTTTATTTCACCCCCACTGGGGAGAGCCTGGGATGCTCACCCCAGCGCACAGCCATGTTATGGTACCTTGCCCCCTGCCCCGAGCAATATTTTATTAAATCAGTGCATAGTCCAGGGCAGAGGGCAGAGAGCAGTGGTTAAAGCAAGGGGGCAGTAAAACAGGGGTAGGCCCACTCATTGCCCTCCTCCCCACTGTTCCCCCCGTGCTGGGCTCCTCCCTGGGCTGCTCACGTGGGTGACGTAGACGTTGAAGATGATCCCTGAGATCTTCATGACGACGAGACCGACGGACTTGCCGCAGAACCAGTCCCCGTGCTGGAGCTGCCCAAGGGGAGGAAGGGCAGGTCAGGGCTGCTGAGGCTCTGTGGGGACGGACACCGTGGTGCCACATGCCCCCACGCCACCTACCATGTAGGGGTACCCGTTCAGTGAGTACTGGTAGAGGAGCGTGTCCAGAATGGGGAACCTGGAGAAGACGCAGAGGCCGCTGCCGATCACCCCGCTGCGGGAGGGAAGAAGCACAGTGAGGCACGTGGCTCCTAAAACCTCTGCCTCGCCCTAGGCCTGAGCCAGGAGGACTCCCCGGGCGCCTGGATCCCAGTGAGCTCCTGTGAGCATCCCACTGCCCAGGCATGGGGTCTCCCACAGCGACAGAGGTGACCTAAAGGACCTGCAGCGGTCCCTGCAAGTGGCAAACCCCGAGGACACGGCGCAGCCCTGCCACTGCCCCACAGACAGCCCCGGGGGGCTCACCTTGCCCGTCTCACCTGCGGAAGTAATGGGAGAAGGGATAGCAGCCTGCTAGTTTCCCCTTCAGCTCACCGTAGTCCTGCTCGCTCCACACCTGGAGGGCAGAGGGACAGGCTGAGAACAGTCATGCCCGTCTGCCAGGCTGGGAATGGGGGCACTCGGCTCTCGGACTGCCCTCACCTCCTGGAGCAGCGCCAGGTCAAAGCCCTCCTGGCGCAGCGTGTCCCCGATGAGCCGGACGCGCTGCTGCCGCCGCTTGCTCAGGTAGCGGATGGCCCTGCCAGAGAGGGGGGACAGTCAAAGCCTGGCGGGGACAGGGTCATGTCACGGGGGCCCTTGGGGCCATTGTCACCCGAAGTGAGGGAGAGGAAAAGGGCTCCAGTACCAGCAGAAGCAGAATGCACATAGGAAAGATGGAAGGGCCCCGTGAGGGCGTGGGGACAAAATGCAGGGAGGCTGTTTGGGGACAGCTTCTCCTGCCTGCAGAACTGGGGCAGCTCATCCTTGCTTGGGGTGCAAATGGGGGGTTTTTCTGGGGCTAACAAGCACAGAAAGGACAGCAGGCGCTACCCAGCCAAGCACCTCATGACCCTCGGGGACTGGGAGAGTGGTGTGACCCCAAAATGAAGGGGACATGAAGGTGACCCCAAGGTGGGACCCCTCCCCCAGTGTGGCGCCCCCATCACCCCCCACACAGCCTGGCACGGACCTGGCGACGTCTGGACTCACCAGCAGTTGAGGTTGAAGATACGGAGGCGCAGGGTGGGCTCTCCCTCCATGGCTTTTGGGGCTCTGTGGGGTCAGCGGGCAGTGCCAGGCACAGGGGGGACCTGCAGGCAGCGGGTAGGAGTGGCAGCCCCCCGGAGCTGGTGCAGGCTGCAGGACAGAGCCAAGGAGCCAGGCCGGGAAGGCGGAAGGGCTGAGCCAAGGCAAAGGCCGGGAGGAAGGAAGGAAAAGTGCTCGGGGTGCTCCAGGCCTTTCACCTCCTTTCCTGCACACAAGGACCACCCCTCACCCTAAACTGCCCCGTACAGGGACCCACGTACCCAAACCACCCGTGTGACCCTACATCCAGCGGCTGGGGACACCGGTGGGCCAGGGACGGGCTCAGGGCTCAACCCCTCTGCCTGCCAGCGAGCCGTGCTCATCCTGGTTTCAAAGTGGAGCTGTGAGACACGGGCATGGGTCACCGTCACACACCTCCCCACTCGGGGAGCCCGCGGATCCTTTTCGGGACCCCAAACCCCGGCGGAGCCAGCAGCTCCGGAGCAGCCCCAGCTCAGCGCCAGCTCCGCTTCCCCCTTGCCTGACCCCGTGCGATTGTCCCAATTTCCGCTTTAGAAGCTAAAAACAGCAGCCCCGGAGCTCCGGGATGCCGGTGCGGGCAGCCAGGCTCTGCCTGCTCCGGCGGGATTACCCGGCGGGCTCATCCCGTTCCTGAGCCGCGCTAATTAATGCCGGCGGCTGCCACAAGCCGGAGCCCCCAGGGGCGCTCCCCGAGGGACGCGGCGGGGACGGGAGCGGGACAAGGAGCGGGACAGCGGCAACAGGAGAGCGGGGACAGGAGCGGAGAAACAGGGGTAACCGGAGGAGCGGGGCAATGGGAGGATCGGAGCTGCCGGAGGAACGGGGCCGGGAAGAGCGGGGCCGGCAGCGGAGCAACAGGCGGAGCGGCGGGCCGGGAGCAGCGGGACCGGGAGGAACGGGACCGGGAGCGGCGGCACCGGGAGGAACGGCACCGGGGAGCGGCGGGACCGGGAGGAACGGGACCGGGAGGAATGGAACCGGGAGGAGCGGGACCAGGAGGAACGGCACCGGAGGAGCGGGACCGGGAGCGGCGGGGCCGAGACGAGCGGGACGGGAGGAGCGGGACCGGGAGCGGCGGGACCGGAGGAGCGGGACCGGGAGGAATGGAACCGGGAGGAGCGGGACCGGGAGGAATGGAACCGGGAGGACCGGGAGCGGGAGCGGTGGGACCGGGAGGAGCGGGACCGGAGGAGCGGGACCGGGAGCGGCGGGGCCGGGAGGAGCGGGACCGGAGGAGCGGGACCGGGAGCGGCGGGGCCGGGAGGAGCGGGACCGGAGGAGCGGGACCGGGAGGAGCGGGACTGGGAGCGGCGGGACCGGAGGAGCGGGACCGGGAGCGGCGGGGCGCGCAGCGATCGGCGGGGCCGGAGCGGACCTGCGGCGGGCCGGGAGCGGCGGGGCCGCGGGACTACGCGTCCCGGCAGGCAGCGGAGCGGGGCGGAAGGGGCAGGACCGGGAGCGGGAGCGGGAGCCAGGGCCGGGGGGGTGAATGGGGCCGGGGAGGGTGGAAGGCAGCCCGGGCGGGTGTGGTGGGTGTAACGGGGTGGCATGGGTGTAACGGGGCGCGCCGGGGGTGCGGGAGGGATAGCGGGGTGCGGGCAGGACGGGGACGCGGTGGAACGCGTGTGTCGCTGAGCGTAGGATGGGGTGTGGGTACCGACAGCTGAGACACCTTGGAGGGGTGGCGGTGAGCGGCGGGACAGGCCAACCCCTCTGTCACCCTGCGGTTGAGGGTGCGACCCCCCTAAAAGGTGTTCCTGAACGCGGGGATGCTGCGGGGAAGCACAGGCAAGCGTCTGCCGCGGCCAGCCCAACTTTTCCCGAGCAAACCCTGCAGCAGGGATGCAAACTAGAGCAAAACACAGCGGGATGTGGCAGCCTGGCAGCCAGAACTGGGGTACCCAGCGTTACCCAGCCAAGGGGGTACATGGCACATGGCAGCTCTGGCTGTCGAAGGAAATCCCAAGAAATAAAATATGAACTTCAGAACTGCTTGAGCCAACCCATGAACAAATAATTTTAATGGTTTTTTTTTCAGCAGACCGTAGTTTTCTCGGAGCTCCACAGTCTCCTCTCTTTGAAGTTGGACAGATACAGTAAACACAACAAATATATGATACAACCCATCACAGCTGGATTAAAAAAAATACACAAAAAATATAATACATAAAAAAATGGATTTTTAACATTGTGGACTGACGCAGCTCTAAAAATGGTGATTGTAACCCTGGTAAGCTTTACAAAGTCTTTAAAAAAATAAAACAGTACTTCATGTGAAATTCATAAATACACTGGAGGCGAACGGAGGGGCTGGGGGAGTTGAGAAAGTGTCTCTGGGATCATGACTAAACCCCAGCCAGGGCTGCTGGGGGCAGCAGTCTGTGTGCGTGGGGTGCAGTGTGAGCCCTGGGCTCGGTGCAGGCAGGAGGGAGGGAGGGAGGGAGGGATGGAGGCACAAACCGGTCCAGTTAACAAAAAGCTTCATCCCCCATCAGGGCTGGGAGTGGGCACGCCTGTGTTTTACGGTGGGGGAGTTTTGAGTTTTCATTCCCAGAGTTTTAGATCAGTGAGTGAAACAGAAGAGAGGAAAAAAAAAAAAAAAACAAACCCAAAAACCTACAAAACAACAAACAAACATGCTACATATGAGCACTTGGCCAGAGAGGCCCAGCACAGCCCTGGCATGGTTTGCCAGTGCCTGGCCTTGGATTTTTCCCTCCCTGCTCCGTCTGCCCTGCTCACAGAAGCCACCTCAGTCCAGTCCCACCACTGAGCCCTCGGCCTGGCACGGGGCTGCGATGGCTCTGCCCCATCCCACAGGGGTGGGTGGCTTTTCCCAGCAGCAAGAGGTCGAAGCCCCCGTGCCTCACAGGACACATGGCGTCAAGGCAGCAGCCAAGGCGCTTTCCTGAGCTCTGGGGCTGTTCCTGCTCCTTGCACTGGCAGCACTGAGCCTAAACCTGCCCTGTCCCCCTCCCAAAGGGGCTGCAGTGCCCCTCAAAACGCTCCTGCCCTCCTTCCCCCTACCTTCACTCCCCTGCCAACATGAGAAACACATCCAGACCTGGCCACCTCGGGCTCTCTGTCCCCCTGCCAGCCTCCTTCCACCCTGCTCCCTGCCACCTCTGTCCCTCTGTGACCCTCCTGCACCCTGGGGTTCCTTTGCCCAGACTCTCCCCTTGCAGTCAGAGCCTCAGGACTGGGCACTCTGCCTTGGCTTACTTTGGGCTGCAGCCACAAGAACACCTCCAAGCTGACCCAGTCCCTTATCCTGGCACCCTTCCCCTCTCTGTCTCTGTCCTTTCTGTCCCAAACTCTGCCCACTGACAGCTTGGCCCTGCATTGCTCAGTGTGTTTTTCCCTGCACCCCCCTGGCCCCTTCCCACATGATGCAGGAGAGCAGACGGAGCAGTTTGGAACAGTCATTGCAGAAAAAAGGCAAAAAAAGGTGAAGGAACAAAAAACAAAAACAAAAACAACCCTGAAACAAGGAAAATGTACATATACAAAATATATCAGGCACTCTGCCCTCACTGCTCTCTACTCACGACTCCTCAGCAAGTGACCACAGTGGGGACACTGAGCCTGGGCCAGCCCCGAGTGCAATTCCTGAAAGTACACACGCAGCTCAAGGAATCCCCCAGGAATCCCAGCCAGGGATGGAGGCATCCCAAACCTTTCCCTAAACACACTTCCCATGCAGGGTGGGAGGGCAGCACCTGGGCACTGCAGAGGGCCAGCAGCCTGATTACAAGCATGGTGCCTTTTAAAAAAGTATTAAAAAGCACTTTCCTTAAAAAAAAAAAAAAAAAAAAAACAAAAGGAAAAAAATAAAAAGGAGCCATAAACCCCCATGGTTTGCATTGTCAATGCCCTCATGCCTTCACTGCCACTGGTTCCCAGTGCCCCAGCTGGGCATGGAGAAGCAGCATGCCTGGGGGGTGGCAGTGTCCCCTTCCTCCACCCTGCCCGTCCCCCGGGCTGTGCCACGCGGTGCCAGTGCCACTGTCGCTGCCATGCCAATCAGTTTCACACCTGGCACGGTGCTGCATCCTCCTGGCCGTCGGTGCTCGCTGCTCTCCTCTCCACTCAGCACTGGGGCCACTTCTGAGCGAGGCTGGGCTGAAAGGAGGGGTCCTTCTCTGCTCCAGTGTCCTGCTGCTGCTGCTGGTGGCACGCTGGGATCCTGGCCTTCATCAGCAACACCGAGGCTGCTCTCTCCCTCTCCAGCACCAGATGTGGGTTTCCTTTCTTCCTTTCTCCCTACACTTCCTTTCCCATTCTTCTTTTATTTTTCTTTTTTTTTTTCTTTTTTTTTTTTTTTTTTTTGGTAATTTTATTTCTTTATTTAAAAAAAAAAAAAAAAAAAAAAGAAACTGTTCCTAAGTAGAAAACATCTGCGATCACAAGTCAGTCTTTTTTGGCTATTGTTTTTCTTCCTCCTCCTCCTTCCTCCTCCTGTCTTCAAATGACTTCTCACAAGGCAACAGGCACGGGTGGCTTTCCTGCAGGGCCCCCTCCCTCTCCTGCACGCCCCTCGTGCCCCTGCCTGTCCCCAAGGGCCCCTAGTCCTTGACCAACTTGTACACGTGGTGCTGGGCGCCGTGCTCGCTGGTGGAGACCTCGAAAACGAAGGCAATGCAGAGCAAGGTTTCCTGGGTATCCCTGTTGGTAACAACCTGCAGCAGAGCAGAGCGTGTTAGGGGAGCGCCGTGCCCGTGGGCAGATGCTGTTACCTGGGGGGGGTTGCATGGGCTCAGGCACAGCCACTTTGCACCCCGAGATTTGCTACCCCTTTATTTGTGGGGTCGCACAGACAGCAGCACAGCCAATTTAATTGCACCATCAAGATTTACTACCCAGCTCTGGGGATGTTGCACGGGCTCAGGAACAGCCCCAACCGCGCCACCAAAAATTTGTTTGGGGAGGTTGCATTGGCACAGGCCAAGCCACTGCATTTGCACCACCAAAAACTGCTACAGATTATTTGGCGGAGTCAAACAAACTCAGGCACAGCCAATTTAATTGCACCATGAAAATTTTGCTCCCTGTTGTCTGGTAGATTTGTCCAGGCTTGGGCGCAGCCACTTTGTTTGCACCACCAAGATCTGCCCCCTGGAATTTAGGATCTGCGTGAGCCCAGGCACAGCCAGGGCTATTTGGGGCCAGCAGGGTCCATGCAAGCGCGGGCTGCACGCTCCTGGTGGGACACACCCCCTGGAAAAGGAGGGCAGGTACCTGCAGGATGGTGAAATTCTCCAGGACGCTGTTCATCATGTACTTCTCCGGGAGGTGCTTGAGCTTGTGGATGAAGTTGATCATGTACTCGCACATGGGAGAGCGGTGGATGCGGTAGACGAACCGGCCGTTCTCCAGCCGCGCGTACTCCGTCTGCAGGGAACAGCCAGGGTCAGCAGCTGTCCCGTGGCTGGTGGTGGGACGTGGCAATGTCCTCTCCACTCCACCCATAAACACGGTGTAGGCACCCATGTGTCCTACACCCAGCTCTGGGATTTTCTCCATCCCAGGACCTGCCGTGGACTAACTCCAACCCCTTCCCGATTGCAGTGGGACACGGAACTCACCTCCACCTTCTCCACGACCTGCTTCCCAAAGGAGCACACCTTGGTGGAGACTGTGATGGTCATGTTCTCTGCACTGCTGTACTGGCTGCTGACACCATAGAAGGTCCCTGGCCCGTCCTGGATCGTGCTGTTCAGATCCGCCTGAAGAGAGGAGAGGGACAGAGGGTCCCATGAGGCACCACCACACCCAGCTCTCGACGGGACACCAGCTTTCAGAGCTGCCCGGGATGCTCCAGCTCTGCCACAACGAGCCTGTAGCTCAGGAACGGCCCTCCCCACCCTAACCCTCGCAGCAGCATACCCAAAACTTGACGAGGAAGAAGGAGTTCTGGGGCCCACGCTCATAGAGCTCCTTGAGGCCGCCTTTCTTCTCGGGAAACTTGTCGTAGATCTGGCGGATGTCCACGGCCTCCAGCAGCGGGTCGCTGTACGAGGGGTTCGTCTGGCCGATGTGCACGAAGAGGTGTTTGCTGTACTGTAGGGAGCGGGGTGGGGACAGCGGCAGGACAGGTCAGGCAGCAGCCAAGGCGCCACCAGGCACGGGGAGGGACGGGCACCAGCCCAGGCGGGCGGTGGCACACGGAGGGGACCGTGGCACACGGAGGGGACCGTTACCGTTTCGGCATCCCGGGGCACCTCCATGAAGGCGGAGTACTCGAGGAGCCGCAGCTTGGCGGAGGCGATGGTGCGGTCCTGCCAGACCGGCACGGCCGAGGCAGCTGGCGGGAGCGGAGCCAAGGGCTCGTAACCTGGGGCAGGGCGAGTGGCACGGGCGTGGAGGGGCAGCCAGGAACGGGGGTGAGCCCCCCCTGCAATCCCCACTGCATCCCCCACCTCCCATATCCACCTCCCACCCGTGGCTAAGACATGGGGTGTGCTGGGTGGGAAGGGACCGGAGGGTCCTGCTCACTGTGGAGCTTCTTGCTGGATTTCAACCCAGGCTTTTCCCCCAGGAGAGATGGGGAGCAGACACAGGTGGGTGGCACCATGCGTGGGAGGGGAGAGAGGACAAACTCCGGCAGGGACACTGGGTTCCCTCCGAGGGGGTAAGGACATGACTTACTGGCTAGTGATGGAGGCATGGGTGGCTGGATGGGGTAAGCTGGTTGTGCAAACGGTTTAATGCTGGAAAGGAAGAAGCATCATCAGGTTACCAAGCCCAGGATGCCCCAGCCCCTTGCCAAGGTGGGGTCCTGCTCGTGCCAGCTGCGGAGGTGTCTGTACTTACTCCTGAGAGGGTCCAGGCTGTCCTGGGATAGGCCCACTCCAAAACTGGGAAAACAGCACAGAGAAGAGTCAGTGGCTTCTGACTCTCCCCACTCCCAACATTTCCCTCCCCACCGGCTGCAAAGAGCAGGGAGCCCTGCATTGCCACCACGACTGAGAATGGCTGTTGAACATCCCCCTGCCCCGTGTGCAGCCCACGGCGTCCCCTCCACCCCGGGGTGTCCCCGTGCGGGGGGCGTGGGGCTGTCCTCACCCTGGGGGCAGCAGAGAAGACAGCCTGAGGAAGAGGAGGGGGGGGGCTGAGCTTGTTCTGCAGGACGCTGGCCGACACAATCTGCGCCGAGGACATGGAAGCCATGCTCTGCAGAGCCTTATCCTTCGAGACCTGGTCCTGAGGGGAAAGGGGGGGACAGGGGGGAAGCAGGGTTACAGGGGCAGACTGAGCTCCCCCGATCCCAGCCTGACAGGTTTTGTAGGGCCGGCAGCCAATCCCACAGCCCAGCCTGGGACCGTTGCAGAGGGATCCCCCCACCCCCTCTCAAACATTAATTAACACCTGAAGCTTGCCAATATCCTCTGGGCAAAAGCTGATGGCTCTGGAAAATGCCCCCTCCCACTGCTGCTGCTGGCCCTCCCCCTTGGGGACACAAAGGGCTTTTAGCCCCTCCACTGGGGAGGGCATAATGCAAGGGGGAACAAAAGGAATTTCAGACTCAAGCTCAACTTACCAAGTTCATGGCCTGTCCGCAAAAGAAAGGGAAAAAAAAAAAGGTTAGAGTGTCACGGGAACCTTTGGGTAGTCTGTAGACCTCCCCTAAGTCCGTGCTGGTGTCAGCTCGGGCAGAGTTAATTTTCTCCACATCACAGGCATGGGGGTGAAGAGAATTAACTCTACCCCAGCTGAAACCAGCACAACTGGGTCATCACCACCCTGACCCTGGCTCATCAGCACAGCCCGACCTGGGCAGTGAAGCCCTTGACCTGGCCGGGCACCAGGGGATGCACGTGGTGGCCACTGATGCCCAGGCTTAATCCCACCAGGAATGGGATGCCAAAGTCCCCCACCCACTCTTTGAAGAGCTCACTGTGGTGAGCCAGGCCTGTGCCTTTCTTGGCTTTTTAACATCCTCTACAGCCTCCTCAGAAGCCCCCAGTGCCTGTGGGAGAGGAAGAGCTGCTGGGATGCCCTGGGATGTGGGCACCAACTCCCCCACAGGCACTGCAAGGAAAACCCTGAGCTCACCCCCCTGTGCTGCGTGTGCACTGAGAGGAGACCAAGTGTTTTTCCTTTAGCTCCGAAAGTCACAGCACTGCTGGGCAGGAGCTCCAGGGCTCCCAGGTCTTGCCTGGAGCAGGGCTGCTCCTCCACTTGCATTGCTAGGACACGTTCATGCTGGTCCCAGAGCACACCCTCTGCTTTCCCTCTGAACCTTCCCCAGGGATCAATGCTTCATTTATTTTCACCTGGGGCAGGGCAGGAGGCCGGGCGTGCAGCCACATGCCGGGAGCACGAACACACACCTGACTGCAGCTCACAAACACAGATCCTGCTCGTGACTGCAGCTCACAAACACAGATCCTGCTTGGGAAAGTGTCTTCATCCACAGGACATGGGTCACCCCACAGCGCTGGGTGAGGGCAGGGAGCTGCCTGCACTGATCCTGAGAAGGGATGTTCTGTATCCTCCCAGTATTGTTCAGGGGGATCTCTGCCCTGGCTGCTCCATGCCAGAATCCTTCAGGCAGCATGGCTGGGGATGGAGAGCACAGCCATGGACCCCTGGGGTCACTCCTGCCTCCAATTTCCCCTTGCTCTGCACTGTGCCATGTGGCAAGGAAAGATTTTATTTTCTTTTATTTTTGTAAAGGCTTCTGCTGCTACCCTGCTGCCCCTCCTACTTCCCTGACTGCTCCTCTCGGGGCTGGAGACTGGGTTTAAGGCATACAAGCCCAAAGGAGCATCCCAAAATAAGTTTCAGATGCTCTCCCTGGTTTCTCCTAGCAGACCAAACCCTGGTCTGGCTGTGGGAGCCCTCCTGGCATCCCTCTCACAGGGCACCGGGGTCCCTGCTGAAGGACTTTGGGGGACACATCTTGCTGGGCTCCCAGGCAGCCTGAGCTGGAGTTTATTAAAGCTTTGAGGATGAGAATGCTCCAGCTCTGACAGTGCCCCTCACTGCCAACTGTGACAGTGGCCTGCAGTGCCAGCCTCAGAGCTGCAGAGGGACACAGCACCCAGGACAGGGGGAGCTGGGGACACCTTTGGGACCTCAAGGTCAGCAGGCTGAAAGACTTCCTGGGCTGCCACTCACACAGCAAGGCAGCAAATCACCCCTGGGGCTACCCAAGGAGCTGCTCCCTGGTGTGACAGTGCAGAGGTTAACTGAGGCACATGGCACGAGCTGGCTGTCCCCAGTGGGTGGTTGTGCACTGAGGACCTCTCTGTCCCCCAGCTCACGTCGTGTGGGTCCAACCCAAGCAGGGCTTGGTCCTTTGGTGATGCCCCCCATCCTCAGCCTCCCCCCTGCCACCAAAGTTTGGTGGGAACAGTCATGGAAAGGTTAGTTGGGCTCCAGTTAGGAGGAAGGAAAGAAGGAAGGAAGAAAAGAAAAGCCAACCAGAAAAGAGAGAGAGAGAATGATCCATTTTTTTCTCACTTGGCTCCCTTGGCTCCTGGCACTGTGCCCTCGTCCCCAGCAGCATGGCCCCAGCTGCCACTCACATCCCTGTGGTGCCCCTGGGCTGTGCTCACACCCTGGCGCATCACAAGCCACTGGGCTGGCACCTGCAGGGACCCCTGGGACCCTCCTGCTTCTGCCCACATCAGCACCTGCTCCGAGCTGGGCCAGGCTCAGGTGAGGAGGGGAGCGGGCCCTGGCACACCTTGCTGGAACCTCACTTTGCCTCACTGGCTGCCCCGGGGAGCCCTTCTTCTTGTGGGAGAACCCCCGATGGCCCAAAAGAGGGGGCAGCCCTCACACATCACCAGAGGAGGGTTTAAACCCTCATCTCCCCACGGCAGAGTCCTTGCCCAGATGCAAAGAGGGGATTTGGCACCACATTCACCCTCCTGGAGGGAAGAGCAGAGCTCTGCCGCCCCTCCTTGCCCTTCTCTCTGGGCATCCCACAACGAAGCCTGTAAAAACCATCTGACCCAAGGAGCCAAGTGAGGGGGAAAGGAAAAAAAAACACCAAAAAAAGAGAGGTAAAACAGGAAAGCAAGCAGCACACCGCAGAGGCGAGTGCGTTAGTCGTCAGCAGGCGGGGGCCAGGCGAGGCAGGGCGTACCTTCAGCTTGGACTGAATCTCACGAGATTTCCGTCGGGCAAGAACCTGCAAGTGGCTAGAGACCTGCAGAGAGAGAGCAGAAGGAGAGGGGGAACAGCAGAGCCGTCAACCAGAGGAAAGGAGGAGGAAGGAGAGGGGCTGCCCATGCTCACAGAGACACCGCCGCGGACACCTGGGCAAGGGCGCCAACGTACCTTGATGCCAACCTGGTACTCCCGCACCTTCTTCCGAGCTAGAACCTGTATGTGGCTGGACACCTAGGGCCCGCCACGCCGTTCAAAAGGAAAACACAGAGAGCGTGAAGATCTGCAGACTCCCCCTGCAGGGCGGGCTCTGTCCCCGGGGCAGGGAGTGCAGGAACGGGGCAGCGCTTTGGCCGCTCCCCGAGATGCTCAGGGTCTGCACCCACCAAGAGCTGCAGGAAGGAAACTTGTGGGGCATCCCGCTGCTGGTTGATGCTGTGCCCACCCCAGGCTGGGGTGAAGCTCCTTGGTGTAAAGCTGCTGCAGTTGAGGGGGTCCCCATTTAGCACCTCTTGGGGACAGACAGACAGACCCTGCCAGCACCATAAGCCTGGCAGGTTTGAGGTGCCCCGGGTTACTCGGTGGGGCCTGTGGGTCCAGGAGGGACTGGCACATTGCCCCAGGGCTCCTGCTGGTTTTGCATGTGGGAAAGGTGAGAAAGTTGGGTTTTTGTGTCCAGGCCCCTGTAGGAGCAGATCTAAAGAAATGTCCAGGCAGTAAAGGCACAGCAAGGCTGGGGGGCTGTCCACAGGAAGGGTGGGTGTCCATGCACCCACAGGGCTTCAGGGCTGGCTCTGGAAAGAACCTGCTCCCACCAGTGCCAGGCTGTCCAAAAGGAGGCACGAGGCTGCCCAGGAGACGGCTGCACAGAGGGATCAGTGCTGTGGGGGCTCTCTGCCATGCCTTTCCCAGTCCCCACAGAGCACTGCATCCTTCCCCCACGGAGGGGGGGCACAGTTAGGTGTTTAATCCAGAGATGAAGCGCTGCTTGGCACTGGTTTGAACACAAACCCAGTGGCCAGATCCTGGTCCCTCTCCTTTCAGCATGTCCTGCAGGAATGACCTCTGCAGTGCTGGGGACCAGCGTCCCTCTCTTGCGGGGACTCGTGGCACGGGACAGTCCCAGAATAAGTGTCCCAAACCCAAGCATCTCCCTGTGGTGGGGGATGCTCCCAAGCATCCCAGGCCATGGGCTCTCCCTGGATGGGAGGCCTGGCTCCCAACTGGGGACCCCCAGGAGGGGAAGGAAAAGCCACTGGACACATGACAAAGGGACATGCCCCATGAGAGCTGCAGCAGCCCACTCCTCAGGCAGGTTTGGTGAAGCAAGGGCTTGCAGGGACCTCTGTGTGCCCTGCCTGCCCCAGCATCCAGCCAGGCAGGGCAGTGAGAGCAGGGCAAGGGCTCCGTGGTACCTCCAGCCCCACCGGGACCAGCACCACAGCTCCACAGCCCATCCCTGGATCCCTGGCTGGCATGGGGGTGCCTTGCTCTCAGCCCGTGGGGTTTGGAGTGCCTTTGCTGCGGCACCAGTGGCATAAAGCCTGGCAAGGGGCAGAGACAGGAGCAGTCCCCAGATGCAGAAGGCACAGCAGAGAGACCCATGCAGGCACACACGGGCACACACCGCCTGGAGAGAGTGTGAGGGCTCCTGCCACCCACAGGGTCACCCCAACCAGGCGGGGGGCCCGGGTGCTGGCTGCCCCACACCCCCCGTTTCAAGGCATCCCAGGGGTTTTGTGCTCACAGACGAAGCTCCTCGAACAGGATGGGGACCTGCCGGCAGCAGCAGTGGCTGGAGGAGGGGACACAGATGACAGCTGGACAGCCGCTCCTCCTCGGGCTTACCTGGCACCGCCTCCCACCCCGCCCCGAGCCCACCCCAGGAGAAAAAGCAGAGCAACGCCTCACCTGCTTCCTCGTCCGTGTCTTCCCCGTTCGCAGCTTGATGTAGCGGGCGATCAGCTCGTTACGACCTGCGGGCAGAGCCTGGGGTCAGCCCCGGCACGGGGGGCATCGGCCCCGGACCCCGAGGGGGGCTCAGCCCCGGCACTCGGGGGGCTCAGCTCTGCCATTCGGGGGGCTCAGTGCCGGCACTCGGGGGGCTCAGCCTCGGGGGGCTCAGTGCCGGCACTCGGGGGGCTCAGCCCCGGCACTCGGGGGGCTCAGCCCCGGCCCCCCGCGCCCCCCGGGCCGGCGGGGGAGGCGCTGCCAGGAGATGGCGCTGCCGCGACAGCGCCGGGGCCACCTCGGGGACACGGGGGTGGCCCCGCCACACCAGGGCACCCCCCCCGCTGCCTTACCAGCCCCGGGGCTCAGAGCGAGGTGACAGCCACCAGGGACCCCCGCCACAACCCACAGAGCCCCTCAAACCCCATGGCAGCCCCCGGCAGAGCCGGCGAGCCCACCCGGGGCTGCTGTGCCCGCAGGGGTCCCGGGCTGGTCCCCCCACCCCCGGCACCCCTCTTCCCGTTCACAAGCCGTGCCGGCCTTTCCACCAGTATTTCCTAACGTCCTGGTCTAATTCGAAGCAGAAGTTGCTTTTGCGCCACATTTCAGGGGCCAGCTGTGGCCAATCTACGTTCAAACGTCAGAGCAGCTGGGAGCTTTCTTCTCCCGGCCCCGGCCCCCCCGGCCCCCGCCGCCGCCCCCCCGCGCACGGGGGCAGCCAGGCACGCCAGATTTATTTTAATGGACCAGATGGTCGCGGTTGGAACTTGTCGAAATGCCCTTGGAGCGGGTTTCGGCTTTAAAAGAATTAAAAAAAAAAAAATCCCTTAAAAAAAAAAATATACAACACCCCCCCCCCCCCCCTAGTTCCACCCCGATTGGCCCCCTCCCAGCCCCACAGCAACTGGGCCCTCCTGGGGGGACACACACATGGGGACAGACAGGGCCAGGTGGCACGCAGAGACAGCTGCCCCTTGGGGTGCCCGCGCCAGGCAGGGGCTGGCGGGTGGGTGACAGTGGGGGTACCCCTGGCACAGCCGGCGTGGCACCCTGGTGTCACCCTGAGGCACAGCTGCCACCCCTCCCGGCTCCCTCCTGAGCACCTAGGCCAGGTATTCAAGGGTGTCCTTTAAGCCCAGGTGAGATGACACCCGCAGCAGGGACCCTGCTGCTGAGCCCCACTTTGGGGGTACACCTTCAAAACCCCCCTTGGCGTGCCCTGCTCCCAAATGCCATCCTCTGCCCCCCACACCCTGCCCGTGGGAATGAAATACAGGGAAAAAATACGGGAAAGGAACGTGGGGCCTTCCTGGACTGGGTGAGCCAGTGCCAGCCCTGGTGCCCAGCATCCAGGGCCAGCATCTCCTGCACCCATCCTGCCCCAGGCTGCACCCTCATAGCCATCCCTGTGCCCACGTGCCCTGTCCCTTGTCCCTTTCCCTGTGATTCATCTGGACCGTGCCATTCCCTCCGAGAGGGCACGTCCTCCTCCAAATTACCACATTCCCCAAATTCCTCTCCCCTGACACCACCACGTGAACCAGTTGGACAGGCTGGGTTAAAAATAACCGAGTGCAGCAAGGCCCAGTGTGCCCGAGCCGGGTCCTGGCTGCCCAGCTCCCACCTTGCTGTGCCACCCCCGCAGTGCTGGCACCAGCGTGGCAGGGGCTGGCAGCGCCCTGGGCACCCACGGAACCCCCAAAAAGAGGGGTGGTGAAGGACAGCAGAGGCACTGGCACACCATTATGCTGTGTGCTGGCACTGCCTGTGCTGCCAGGGCCCCTGGTGCTCTTGGTGATGCCAGCCAGGGGTCCCGGGGGTCCCGGTGGGGAGGTGCTGGGGAAGGTGGGGGGGAGATGAAAGGCCGGCAGGGGCTGCTGCCTCTTTAAGCAGCTGCCAGATGTCTCTGAAAGGCTGGAAAAACCGGTTGGGGCGTGCTTCGAAGGGCCAGGCTCCCGGCGGCACTTCAGCTATTCCCAGAGAAATCCAAAAAATGCATAGGCTTGGGAAGCCCTGTGCTCCCCCACCTCCCCCTCACCCCACTCCTCCAGCAGCCCCGATGCCGTGCGTGGGGGGCCCTGGCAAACGGGGTGGCACAGGTAGCTGGCATGGGTGTGGGGACAGTGGCACAGTGCTCTCCAGCAAGCCTTGTCCCTTTTGCCCCTCTCCAGTGGCACTGGGGGAGCCATTGCTGTGACAGCAGCATCTGGGCAGGTGTATTTTGGAGGCTGGGGATAGAGATGCCAGCCCTGGTCCTGTCGTCACCATGGGGTGCTGGTGATATGGCAGCCTGCTCCTGACTTTGGGGTCACTGGCCCTTGGGGGTGACATCATGGGTTGTGTAGGGCAGGGGGTACCAGTCCCCGCCCTGGCAGGGACAGGGAGTTTGGGAAGACACAAAAAACGAGGCTGACACCTCCAAAATCATCCCCCCAGTGGGGCTGACCAGCCCCGCTGCCACCAATGAAGTCACCAAAAGCTGAGCTGGGTGCGGGTGGCTCGGGGTGGGCGAGTGACCCTTGCCACAGGGTGCTCTGGCCACCAGGTCCGGTTGGGGAAGGTTTGGGGAGGTTTGTGGAGGCACAGGGGAGCAGAAGGGCTGGGGCTGCCCTGGCCCCGCAGTCCCGTGCCCGCTCCCTGCCCCACGGCTTCACCAAACCAGTCAGTCCGGCAGGGCCGAGAGAGGGAGGGAGCGGGAGGGAGGGACGCAGGTCACCGCCACCTCCCCGGTCCAGCCCCAGCCCGAACCCCAGCCAGCTGCTCGAGGGGTTGGGGGATGCTCGAGGGCGACACCCCAGCGTGGGTTTGGGGCAGGAGGTTTTTCAGTTCAGCCCTGGCCACCCTGTCCCGGCCGGTGCCTCCATCCCGCCCGCCCCCGTCACTCACCGTACATCTTGCCCTCATCTGAGAGGATGATTTTCCTCCGGCCGCAGGGTGGGTAGATCGCCAGCGCCTCCTGGAAGCTCTGCTCGATGTCTGGACTCCACACACCCTCGGCATCATTGTCCAGACTCTTGTCCATGCCGTCCTGGCCATCTTCCCGCCCCTCCCCAGGGCTGCCGCTGGCGTTCCAGCTGTTGGACGCTATGGTGCTGGCTGCTCTGGGCTCCGACCCTGAGCCCCCACGGATATGGGACAACCTGCTGGGACACAGGGGACACACCTGTCAGAGCCAGGAACCCTTGCTGGGGCATGGGGGTGCAGTGACAGCACGGTGCCAGGTCTGTTCCTGGCCTTTGCCCTGTTCTCAATTGCACCCAGAGCAGCATCTCATTGTAGGGCATCAGACACACTAACAGGCTTTCCTTGGGGGCAGAGCATGATTTCTGTGAGTACCCCCAAATCCAAGCCACAAGTGACCACCCAGCATCCACCCAAATAAAGTTTGGGAAGCAAACTGCCCCCAGCGACTGTATCAGCCATACAAGGAACTTGGGCACGCAGTGTTTATGGCTGACACCTCGGGACAGGGTGGCAGCAGCCCCACAGCCTGTGAACCCTGACCCTGCTCCAGTACCCACTGCCAAACAGCAGTCTCTTTGGGCAAGCTGGCCCAAAAAAACACCCCTAGGCCCCAAAATCCCGGCTCCACCATGCCTGGCAAAGGCAGAGCTGGGATTCGAAGGGAGATGCTGAGCAGCTCCAAGCCAGACCCCACTAATGGGAACCAGGTGGCCAGAGCCGTCCAGCAGCCCTTCCCCTGGTACCAGGAGAGGCCCCCCACCCTGAGGATGCTCAGCTGGGGCCCTGGGCCCTCCCCAGCTGGTGGGTGATGCTGGGGAGCCTTCAACCCTCCTCCTCCTCCTCCTGCTGCTGCTGCTGCTGCTGCCCGGCTCCCAGCGCAGCGTTTCAGTGTTTTGCAATAACATGTTTGGCGGCAGCTGCCGGCGGTGGGAGCGGAGAGGTGTCTCCTGCGCCGCCGCGCTTCCCGGACGGGCTGGGAGTGTACAAAGGTCTCCGGCACAGACATCTCCTTTTAAAGGAACTGCTGAGCCCGCTGGCTCAAGTGCGCTGCGAGGCCTTGCTTGCTGCTGCCTTTTTTTTTTTTTTTTTTTTCCTTTTATAAAAAAAGAAACTTAGCCCCCCCATCCCTCCTCTCTCCCTCGTCGCGATGTGATGTCAGCCCCTCCGGTCTCGCCGCCCGTCCCCCCCGCCGCTGCTCCCCCTCTTGCTGAGCACTGTGGCCAAATAAGGAGAACTGGATTGTAGGATCGAGCCAGCCGGCCAAGGCAGGGATGGCGGCAGCGGTGCCGGACGGGCCAGCGGCACCCCGGCTGTGCCTGCTGCTGCCGGCGCCGTGGGCAGCCATGCAGGGTCCAAACCCCGCAGGGTTTCGGGGATGGGAGGGCAGGGGAACACAGGGATGGAGAGTGGGGCATAAGGGGACAGGCCCAGGGGGATCCTCACTCCTCTGTACATCAGGGTTCTGTCCCAGTGGGGCACCTACACTGGGGTGTGAGCGCCTTGGTGCTGAGCCCTGGCTGGTCAGCCAGGACCCCCAGACTGGGGGAAACTGAGACTCCCCAGCTTCTGCAGCAGCCCCCAAAGGCCTCAGTAGTCTCAGACCCCACAGCAGCCCCGTGGCAAACCAGACCCCTCAGCACTGGGGCAGCTCAGGAGCCCCCAGTGTGATGAAATCTCAGTGTCAGGGACCCTGCAGGCCAGCGCCAGCCCAGGAGCCAGCAGCATCCCAGGGCCCCACAGGGCTGCCATCAGCTCACCCTAGCAGGGGAAAGCCCCAAGAGATGGTGCCACAGGGTGACTTTACAGGGACTCACCGGACGCCCTGGCCTCCCCAGCTGATGGGTGTTTTGGGGGCCAAGGGAAAAGCCATGGGGCTGAGAGCAAAGCCACCAGGGGCTGGCTGCACCACTGCAGGCAGCGTGCCCAGTGCCCTGGGTCACCGTGCCAGGCGCTGCCCGCACAGGCAGGGTGACAGCTGACCCCACACCCTGCCTGTGACACACGTGTCCCCCTCCTCCCTTGGAGGTCCCCAGCCCCCTCCAGCAGGGAAATCCCAGCCCAGCCTTTTCAGGGAAGCTGGGAGGGAGAGGAGGGAGGGTGATGCTGGGGCCCCGGCCAAGGTGCGAGGAAGCAGCTCCTCCTCCTTCTCCTCCTCCTCCTCCAGCGAACCTGCTTTTGGCCGGGCGAAGACACTGGATTTCCTGGAGGGAGGGTGCATGCACCGCGCTGACGCAAGGCACCGCTCCACCCTGCCCTTACAAAACACCAACAACAGCAGCAATTAGGAACCGGCACGGCTGGACGGCCTGCGAGACCGCGGCCAGACCTGCTCAGCCCAGGCAAGGGGACCGGACCTGCCAGAAAACGTGTCACCGGCTCCTGCCTCCCAGCTGCCCCCCGGGGAGCAGGGCAGGAAGACCACCCCTCCCACAGCACGGGCATCTCTGCAGGGTTTGGGGTCCCAGGAGCACCGACCCACATCCCCAGGGGATGCTTGCCTACTCTGAGGATGCTCACCCATGAGCGGGGATGGTCACTGACACCCGGGCCAGGAGGGTGTCCCCGCTGCCAGCTCACTCGCCCCTCACACCCTGAATTTGAGGGGGGGCACACAGCTCTAGAGGGGGCTGCACCCTTGGGAGGCCCCCCAGAGGATGTGGTGCCCAGAGCAGGCAGGGGAGGATGCCTCCAGGGCAGGATGCCTCCAGGGCAGCCCTTATCTCCCTGCGAGGTCAAGGCTGCCCAGGAGACTGGGACAGTGTTCCCACGGCTCCCAGGGCTTGGGGATGTGAGGGAAACCTGGGGCTTGAGCAGGCAGTGGGGCTGCAGGCAGCCACCCTCTGTTGGGAGAGCCTCGGGGCTGGGGACCCTGCTAGAGCTGCAGGAAACCTCCTCAAACCCTGCAAAAGCAAAGGGGGATGCAAAGAGTGAAGGGCACTAGGGAAATGGGTGTTTTGTGGTGGGTGAGGGAAGGAAATACTTTGGAGGCAGCGTCTGCAGTCAGGGAAGCACCCTGGGCACCCTGAGTGTCAAAAGACAGGAGCAGGGTGCTGCTGGATCCAGCACAACCAGCTGCGATAGGGATCGGGTCAGGGACGTGCAGGGTGGCACAGGGAGAGCACTTGGGGCTGGGAGCATGGGGACGTTGTGACACGGGCAGAGGTGCCCGTCACTCCCACAATGCCCCCATGCACCCAGACCTCATTCTTGACCCGTGCTGCCAAGCTGGGGGACAGCATATTCCTCTTCCCCAGCATGGTCAGCCCCAGAAGCATCATCCCATCTGGTGCACCATGAGGCACACCCCCAGCGGCCCTTGCACTGTCCCAAACCCTTGTGTCCCGCCCAAACTGGGACAGGGGTGGTGGCTGTTGTCACAGCTTCTCCTCAAACCACCTGGAGCGGAGGGCACAGTCACCAGCACTCGCCCCACGAGGGGGATTGCAGCACAGCACGTCCCCAGCTGGCACTGTCCAGAGGGACAAGGTGTGGGGCAGAGCAGCCCCAAGGGCCCCTTCTTACCTGGGGCTGCCCAGGTGGCAGGGGACATTGGGACAAAAAGGCTCTGCAAAGGTGCTGGGGACACTGCAGAGGCAAAGAACCCTGCGAAGACAGGGAGGGGGTCCAGCTGCATCCTGCCTCCATCCTGCCTCCCCATGCAGGGGGCCCAGGGCAATCCAGCCCTTCTCCCCCCCGCTGCACCCGGACCCCACGGCAAAAGGATAAAAGTTCATGACAAGCCTGGGCAAGATCAGCACAGAGCAGCTCAGCCCTGCACCGGCCCAGTGCAGCCTGCACCAGCCCTGTGGGGGAATGTGAGGCTGCTGTCACCCCCTCCCTGTCACCATGACTGATGGCACCCCCGCTCTGGAGGTGAGGGGGACACGGGTCCCCAACCTCCCTGGTGCTGAGCGTGCAGCCCCTGCCAGGGACTGCTCGGTGAGACCTCAAAGCTGGGGCTCCAGGGCACCCCAGCTCCTCGTGTCCTGGCACACCAGGGCTCAGTGAGGGCACAGCTGGGGCCCTGACACTGGCACTGATTTGCAGGCAGGCAGAGGCTCTCACTAACGTGCCCCTCATTTCAGGCAGGGGAGCACTGGCTGGGGGCCATGTCCCTTCTCCTGCCTCTCCCCACTTGCTGACACGGCCAGCAGGAATGCTGCCCATGGGGTCACAGGGCCACCAGCTCTGCAGAGCCCCTGGAAGGAAACCCAAAAGCTGTGGAGCTCCCGGGGGACCAGCAGGACAACACGCCAGAGAAGATGCTGCCGTGTCCACTGCAGCGCACAGAGCGGGATGCCCTTGCCTCTGCCAGGATGACCCTGCAGCTCTTCACAGGAGCCCCATATCCCTGGCACCTCGCCCAGGGACCCTTCGGGAACACCATGCCCCATTCCTGCAGGAAAACACCATCCTGGCTGGCACACGGCAGTCCCAGGGACAGCCAGAGCTCACCGAGGCGGGTGGCGCGGCACGAGGGCGGTGGAAGGAGGTTTGTTTACATCGTGCTGCTCTTCCAAACAGCTCTCAGGCTGTGCAGAGGGATTCCCTGGCTCCTGGAGGGAACGGTGGCCGCCCTGCTCTCTCCCACCCAGGTTTGCACCTCCTGACTGGCCACGTCCTCTCTGAAGGGTCCCCTGGCACAGTGTGGGGACCCAGAGGGTGGCAGAGCCCCCAGCGCGCACCAGGCCAGCTCCCCGTGAGACAGCCCAACTAATTTCCTCCCCTCTATCACTTCCTGTCCCTTCCGGCTTGGCGGGCGGCTCAGGAAGCAATCGGAGTGAGGAAACCGCAGGAAGCCACGTGGCAGCATCCCACCGGGGTCGGGAGAACTGCCAGGGATGCCCCAGGCTCCCCACGCCCCCCAGCTCCAGCTGGACCCCAACAGCCAAAGGCTCCCCGAGCTGCCAGCAGAGCCCGGAGCTGGCAGGGATGTGGCCGGTCCTTGCTCAGCCGTGCGAGGCTGAGGGATGCTCAGACCCCTCATCCCAGAGAGCTGAGGATGAACAAAGAGGAAATGTGAGCGAGTTGCTCCCAAAATATTCGGGGTCGAGAGGAGGGAGGGGATGAGGCAAAGCCAGGGCACAGCTCCCTCCTGATGGCAGAATCACGGGCATCCAAACCACCCCCTCCTTCTCCCCAGTCCTGGCAGGGTGGCACAGCTGGGTTTCGCCTTCTGGAGGACCCGAGCCGGTTTTGCTCGAGTCTTCAGGCTCAGGACCCGAGGGCAGAGGACAGACGGACACTGTAACCCGGCGTGCCTCCCTGGCCCAATTACACTGCCCTGCCCAGCCAGGACGGGGCGTTTCACCCAGCAGCGCATAAATAGAAAGCTTTTAGAGCATTAATTGCTCTCTGTGTTATGAAACGAGCTGGATGGAAACAACAGGGTTGGAGTTGCCTGCTGGGGATGGGCCACCCCCATGCTGTCCCGTGACACCCCCAGTGCTGGACACAGCACCCATTGGGGACTGCTGATTCTGCCAAAATATCTCCATCCCAGGATGTCTTCTCAACCTGTAGATGAGCTCAGAGTGGCCAACAAGTCCCGAGTCCTCGGGGACTTCCAGCTTGTCCCAAGAAAACAAGAGTCTCTGGTGTCAGGGGGGCACCAGGGAAGCCTGGGTTAGGCAGTGCTGTGCCTGCAGAGGGACAGTGTCCTACCACTGGGGCCAGCCAGGCATCCCAGGGACCCCACCAGCCCTCAGTCCTGCTCCCAGGAGGAGAAATGCCTCCACAGAAGAGCTCCAGGTGCTGCTGACCCCGTTTTATGCCATTGCAGCAGGGCCAGGGAAAACGTCTCCCAGAGGACCGACCCTACCAGGCAAGGAGGAGGAGGAGGAGAAGGAGGAGGAAGGCCGCAATGAATTTCACACCTGCCCCCAGCTGCCTCCACCCCCGTGAAACCCAAGCCTGCCCAGGCAGCAGCTGTACCCACTGCCTGCGCTGTGGCACCCGCTGGAGCCCAGGCTTAGCACCGACTGCCACGCTCAGCTCCCACCCAGAAAAACCCCGTGGGATGGGGGGTGTGAGAACTGCCTGAGGGGGATCAGCTCCTGGGATGCCGGGCAGAGCGGCTGCCAGGCATCACCACCCCAGCCGAGACACGGAGATGTCCCTGGCTGCCAGGGCCTGACACAGAACGTGACACTGCACTGTCACCTGGCTGCTGTCACCCCTGTGGGGGGGACACGCTTCCCTGCCCTCCTGCCCGACCAGTGCCCAGCTGAGGTCTTCCAGGAGCTGCAACAGCAGGTACAGGCTGCCCTGCACAAACCCCTCAGTGCCCACATAGAGATGTTTTGATTTAGGGATATTTTGATCCCAGAAAAGGGTATTTTGATTTAGCACCATTTTGCTGCCACCACCCCAGACAGTCCCGGCGAGCAGATCCTTGTGCATGCCAGGAGCGTGCTGGGAGCCCGTGGCAGCTCATCGCCTTCTCCCAGCATCTCCTGCCCCTGCCCCAGCCCAGAGCTGCAGACGGGCACAGCGACTCCAGCTCCCGCAGATTGAAAAATTGCTCTGGAATCCTTGGGGAGGAAAACTGCTAAAAATACATGAAGGCAGTATTCTTGGTAAAAGAAGGAGCTCCAGCGAGGAGCACGGCCCAAGAGTGCCAGAGAGCCCAGCACAGCGTGTTAGACCCCTGCCCGGCACGCTGATGTCCAAACACCGCAGCTGGACCCTGACAGCTCTGCCGGGGGACACAGCAGCCACCCCGTGCAAGAGCCGGAGCCCAAACTCGTGCCATAGCTGGGCACAGGTGCTGGCAAGCACGGCAAGCAGAGCCCTGCCCAACTCACGCGCCAAGCGCGCCGGCACAAAGCCGGGCAGGGAAAAGCAGGGTCTTGGACCAGACCTTCTCTCCGGGACTGTGAAGCGCCCAGATCTTGCTGCTAATAAAAACCCGACGCTCGGTTGGGTCGGGAGCTCGCATGCCTGCGTGCGGGTGTGCTTCTTCCTAAACCCGAATTGCCTAAGCCGGCGGGGGGGAGGCAGGAGCTGGCTGCCTCTGGGGGAAGGGCGGGCGGCGAGGAGCTGGCATGGGAACGGCAGCCCATCCTCCACGCACCCGCGTCTGTAAACTTTGAACATCTTCCGGAGAGAAGTTAGTGGCTATTGTGAACAGCTGGATCTAATTTTACGAGGAGCGAGGAGGAGACAGTTGTGGGGAAATAATAAGGCTTGGCGCTCACAGGCGAGGATCCCCGAGCCCGGCCAGCCTTCCTGCCTCCACCGCGCTCCGCCGGGGGAGCGCCGGCGAGACGGTCACGGCGAAACTGAGGCACGGAGCAGCGCGGGGCTCGCCCGCCTCCCGCACAACGCCAACCGGGAATGCGGGGCTTTGCCCTCGAGCGTTCCCCCGGACCCACCGCCCCTCCAGCAGCCGGGGCACGGCTCTTCCTCAGAGCACCGAGCTGGGCTGCCAGCGCAGGGCCCCCTCGCCAGCCCGCGGCAGCATCCTCGGAGCCACGGTCACCCCGCGCTCCCTCCCGATGCTCGTGGGCACCGCGGTGCGAGTGCGACACCTCCCTCCGGCCGGCTGCTTCCCCCGAGGCTCTGCCCACCTCCTAAAATTAGCTGCAGCCCTGCTGTCCCCTCCCCGGCCACCCCCCGCAGCCCGGGGAGCCGTGCCAGCGCACGCTCCGGGTCCGTCCCGATCCCCCGGCAGCAAAGGGGGAAGGGGACGGAGCAGCCTCCTCCATCACTCACACCTCGCCTGCCGCCCGGCAGCCAGCGCTGCCCGGGAGCAGCCCCGCGGTCACCTCGGCGCCTCTGGCTCGCAGGAGTGTGCCCGAGGGTGAGCTCTGGGTCGGCTTTATGGAGCAGAGACCCGGCACGGCCCGTGACACACCCAGCGCCCCGCTGGGAGGTGGCAGAGGTGGGCATGAGAGGTGGCAGAGGTGGGCACGCTGGGTTTCGGTGCCGCTGTTGTCTCCTGGCAGCATAATGGGAGACGCTGGGAGCGCTGGAGCATCACTTCTGTTTGGGACGGGATGGGGGGACGAGTTCCATCGGGATTTGTGCTGCCAGGATGGGACGTGCCTTGTGCGATCCGTATTTCCCCAAATCACTTCACAGGTACAGCTGCACCAGCGCAGAGCCCTCTGTGAACACTGTCACCACAAGGCCACCATCTGCCAACCCCAAGACCGAGACCATGGGGCTCACGGCCTGTCACCTCCAGAGGGCTCGTCAGGAAACCCTGCCACGAGCTGCACGGGGCGCCCAAAACGGCACCAGCACCGCACGACCCCCTGCTCCCACCACCACGGCCAGGCTGACCGGCACCTCCAGGAGCTTTTCTCGGGGCCCCTCGCTCCCATTTCACAGGCGGGGAAAACCGAAGCGGCGGGAGCTGCAGCAGCATGTCCAGACCCGCAGCAGGATCCGGACGTGCGTTATCGCGCAGGGGGGGCCGCTCCTGCCTCGTGCCCGCTGCAGGCTGGTGCGGGGCATGGCCCCGCCGGCTCACCCCATCATTACCTTCCCTCCCTCCTTCTCTCCCTCCCTCCCTCCAAAAAAACATTTCATAAGTCGCCACGTGACGGTGGCAATAGCGAACGCCCATGCGCTTCAGGTGTCTGCCCCAACCACAACACGCAGGTGCCTGGGCTCGGCCGCCGCGGCTCCCGGCCTGGCCCCCACCCCAAATAACACCTTGGACAAACAGCTGAGAAGGTCAGGGCACGGCCTGGCCGCCCGGCAAATCCCCCGTGGATGGAAGCTCCCGGAATCAGGGGTGGTTGGTAATATCCCATCCAGCAGTTTGGCTCAGGGTGATGTAAACACGGCGGCTGTCCTGCCAGCCCCTTGCCGTAGCCATCAAGGATTTAATGAGAGAGGGATGCTCCCAGAGATGGGATAGTTTTTGGAAAGCATCCGTCCAGTTCAGTGATGGATGGAGAGATTCCAACCTCACTAAGAGCCTCAGGATGGCTTTTGTCACACAAATCCCAGCAGCACCCCTGGTTAGGGTTTTGCTGCCCCTTCTCCCCTCTTCCCCTCCATTTTCCACTCCCACTGACAGAAGAAGAGCTACGAACGCAGGAAAACACAACTTCCCCCCCAATAACAGCCCAAAATTGCCCATTTATGCCCTTTCTGGCTGCTGCGTGCCTGCACCCAGCCTCACCACCAAGCTCACCTGCCACCGGCCTCGTGCTCTCTGTGTGTTTGATGGGAGCTGCGCGGTTACTTGCTTTTTAATACATTAATTATAGCTGATTACCGCTGCCACCCCCACCTCCTCAGTGCCATGACCTGCTCACACACCGCCAGGAAAAGGGCTCCTTCCTTCGGCACAGCGCCAGGGCCACCGGGACTCGCCTCCCAACCCACTTGGTGGTGGCAAGATGGGGATTAAATGGTGATTAAAAGGAGATGCTGTTTCTGATATCATGATAAACAGCCACCACATGTCATGGCAAATGGATGCAAGTCCCTTTTCTTGATGGAGCTGGAGGATTCTGCTTTGGAGGAAAGGGATTTTAGATGTGAGATACCTGCTGGAGGGTTATGCTGTCCAAAATGCCCTGGTCGAAACATCCCCCCGCTCTGAGCTGCACCCCAGTGCTGCAGCCACCTCGGGCAGGACGAGGCTCCTTGAAATACCTGGGTGCCATTTATAGAAGGTGGCTCGTTGCTTTCAAAGGGTTATTCCTGTCAGAAAATCCAGTGTGGTGCCAGCCACATGCCCACAGTGGGGAGGTAGCTGGGTGCTCGAGGTCCCTGGGGATGGCAATGTCCCCCTGTGCCACCCAGCTGTCAGGAGGAGCTGCTCACCCCACAGCCATCTGCAGTCTCTTCCCACGGGAGTGCTGACCCTGTAACACCCAAACAGGGCCAAATCCAGCACTTTCTCCCCACGGGACAGTCAAGCTCATCCTGTCTGGTGGGGAAGTGCTGGGGCACTGCCACAGTGACCATCACCTGCCCTGCCACCAGGGTCCCAGCCCCTCTACCCATTTCTCTTCTGCCTTCACCACGGAGTGACCTCGGCAAGCCCTCACCCCTCGCTCGCTTTGGGGACCCTCTTTCTCCCAGTCATGGGGGAAATGACCCCCGAGGGGTGTGGGCTGTGAGGCCACAGAGGCCCCAGCTCCAGAGGGTGCACGGGGGGCACATCAGCCTGGCAAACCCCAATTCTGCACTCAGCATCACGGGCGCTCCAGCGCCAGTGGGAGGCTGGCAGCTGGGCTGGCAGGGCCCCCCAGGGTGGCCGGGCACTGCCAATGCCCTGACTCACGACACGCACGTACCCGCGCGGGGTAAAGCGATAGGAGGGGAGAGAGGATGCCGGAGCCCAAAATACCCCGGCGTGCCTGACACAGGAGATTATCGCTTCGCTGATGGGACCATCGCCCAGCCCGGCTTGTCCCGGCTCCCTGCAAAGCACCAAAACCCCCCCAAAACCTCAGCCTTCGCCTTTCCCCCTGCCACCCCATGCCAACCACCCAACAGCAGTGAGCAGCTGCAGGGTGCCCGCCACGCCAGCCGGGCCGCTGGTATCATTTCCAGCTGGTTTCTCCCCAAACTGGTTTTTTTCTCAGTCAGTAGAAGCCAAATGTGTTGTATAGGGCCTGAGCGGTTCCGGGGGGCTGGAGGTGGGTGGCTCTGCGAGGGCACGGCCGTATTTTCCTTCCAAGGGGGTTAAGGGGAAAGAAAACAACACCAAACCCAAGGAGGGTGTAAAAATAAAATAATAATAATAATAATAAAGATGACACACTGCTGAAAATTATACATCTAATTGCCGCCTTGTTAGCAAAGCACCCCTATGACGAGGCACAAAGTGTTTAGCATACACTCAGTGCGTGGTCATCCCCTCCATGCGTGTGACACACATGTAGCGTGACACGCGGGTGACCCCGCACCTCACCCGGGACCCTCCCGCGCCGCTTCCCCGGGGGGCTCCGGCCGGGGCGGGCAATCCCCGTCCGCAACGTCCGGCGCCCGCCCCGAACGCTCCCGACGTGCGGGCACAAGGCCCCTTTGTCACCCCGGGATGCGCCGCCGGGGGACTCGGCGGGGACCGGTGCGGGGGGCAGCGCAGCCCCGACGGGGCGGGAGCGCGGGGACGCGGCGGGGGGGGAGCGAAAGCGGCCCCACCGTGCCCCCCCCCGCACGCAGCCCATCGCGGGGAGCCCCGGGGGCAGGCACCGAGCCGGGGGGCGAGCGGGGCTGGTGCGACCCCGCCGCCCCCCGCCATCCGCCGCGGCTCGGGGCAGGCGGAGAGGGCTGCGGGCCGGGAGGAAGGAGGGGCTGGAGGAGGAGGAGGCGGAGGAAGGGGGGTTGGGAGTCTCTTCCCGGCGAGCGCTTACCTGCTCCGTGCTCCGGAGGGGCTGGGCCGGCCGCGGGTGCCGGGAGCGGGGCCGGGGCCGGAGCGGGGCCGGGGCCGGGCCGGGCCGGGGCGGGCGGCAGGAATGCGGGGAGCGCGGCGGGCTCCCGGGTCCGCGCACGGAGCCAGGCGCAGGGACGGGAAAGTTTATGCGAGGGAGGAGCGGAAAGTTGGGAGTCAATCAGGAGGCGGCGGGGCCGGGCCGGGCCTCCTCCTCCTCCCCTAACCTCCTTCTCCACCTCCTCCTCCTCCTCCTCCTCCTCTTCCCGGCCCTTCCTCCCGCCCGACCCTCCCGACCTCCCCGTCGGGGCAGCGGGCAGCGGGGACGCGGACTTCCCTTACACAGGGAGGGTTTTTCTTTGGGGAAAGGGCAGCCCTGGAGTTCAGCTCGGCCCGGGTTATGGGAGCGCCCTCTATGAGCCTTCCTCAGCTTCCTCCTCTTCCTCCTTCTCCCTCCGGCATTCCCGGGATCTGGCCCTGAGAGGCGGCCTTGGGCCAGGGCATGAAGGTGCTGCTGTCCCGTCTTGTCCTGTCCCGTCCGCAGCCAGCCAGGGTCACTCTTGCACGCCTTCATCCCCTTCTGCACATCTTCATCATCCTCTGTGCTCACCTTCATCCCACTCTTCTTCCCGCCCCCCTTCCTGTGCTCACTTCCATCCCCTTCTGCACATTTTCATTGTCCTCTGCACACTGTAATGCCCTGCCTGCCACGCATCTTCATCCTCCTCTTCCTTCCCATCCTGATATCTTCATCTCCCTCCAAGCACCCTCATCCTCACACACACACACACACACGTACACACTCTCAGTCCTCTGCATCCCACCAACCTGCAGATGCCCGGTTTGTCCCAGACACGCCCCCCAAGGTGCCCAGGATGGGATTTCAGCCCACGCTGTTGGGATTTCTCAAGGGAATTCAGCCAGGATCCACGCCATGGTCACTTCCTCTGAGTGAGCTGATGGGTGGTAATGTGCTAAGCCACAGCAAGCAGATCTCACACAAATCCCTGGCCATGACCCAACCTGACCATCAGGAACTGCAGCCCCAAAAGGGGCAAAAGCCCCAGCCCCTGGGCCAGCACACGCCGCAGGCCTGTGCCACAGTACCCCAAACCCCCTGAGACAAATCAGGGTGAGGAATCCTCCCAGCACCCTGCTGGGAGAAGGGATGTTCTTTGCGTCCCATTCCTTCCAGAAACATATTTTTCTAATTTTCATCATGAGCTTGGTTGTATTCAAGCGTTCTGGGACAAGACAGCCAATGCTTCAGTCCGTGAAGTGACAGGCTCTGAAGCATCCAGCGCATTCAGCAATTGTGTGTGATTCATAAAGCCATATCGCATTCTTCCACCCTTGGCCTGCTGCTAACTTGTAAGAAATCTGGACCAAAAACTGCAGCAAAATGGCTGCTATTCTCCAAGGGCTGTTCAGAGCCTCGTTACTCATCCCTTACTTGGGCAAAAATGACATTGAGTGCTCCTGGAGATGACAGCCTTAATTGAGTTCAATAGGAGTTTAGGCTGAGTAAGGCATGAGCAAACAAGTGTGCATTAGCCCATGAATAAAACCCCTGATCCACAAATGTTCAGGAACACATGTGACACTGCGCAGGGGAGCGCTGAGGGGGTCCCTGCTGCTCTGGCCTTGCCATTTGGGCAGGGGTCTGGCCACAGCGTCCAGCACCACTGATAGCGATGCTGGGATGAGCTTCTTCAGGAGTGCAAAGATTCAAGGCTGGCTCAGTGGTTTGTTTCCATTCTGCCTCTTAATTTTTATTTATTTTCCTCCTTCAGAAGTCCATAGTCCTTGTTTCTGCTATTTTTTTGTCCACTGGTGGGAACAGCAACTTCCTTTCTCAAATTATAATATAAAAGAGCTGCAAGCTGCAACGCCATAAATAATATTTTCTTATGGCCAGAACATCCAAGTCTAGGCAACACACCAAGAACAGCTACAACATTGTAAAACTCCGACACTTCTCCAGAATGGATTCACTAATTAAAAAATTACTCCTTTTAAAAGGCAGTTGAAAAATATTGGCTTTCCCGTTGCTGCCTGTCGCTCGCTGCATCGAGGAGCCCATCCTGCAGAGCCACAGCTGAGCTAACCAGCCATCAGTCTGCCTTTCCCCCTAAAAAATGTCACCAAATAAATAGAAGGGGAGGGGGAGGGAAGAGAAGAACACCTCATGGCAATCACTTCTTTAATTAATTAAAGTACTGCCACTTCAAAGCTGGAGAGAGATCCCCCAGGGCTGGGGCCGTGGCAGCTCGCTGGGAACCAAACATCTCCAGCCCTTCCACTGCTGGACGAGGAGTTTCCCAGTGCTGGTCTCCCCTCCCACACACCCCAGGATGCACCGGCCCTTCCCTCCTCAGGCTGCCTTCCCAGTGGGGCATTTGCCTCCTGGGACACACAGAAATATCTGCCAGCCCCCCCAGGAGAGCAGGGCTCAGAGCTGGGTGCATGGAGCCCCCCAAACCCCCGGGGTCTGCAGAAGAGAGAGAAGCCAGTGGTTGGAGAAGAGCCCCTATGTCCCCACCTTCCTGCTCAGCCCTGCACCAGCATCTTTGCACTCATCAGGACAGGATGGGGATGAACCACGGCGAGAGCCACCAGCACTGCAGGGACACTGCTCCTGGCTGGGATGCGCTGCTCAGCAGCTAGGTGGGGCCTTGTTTTTTTCCTCCCCTTTGCCTTATAAGCACCTCTGCAAAAATAAAACTCATTTCCCAGGAGGTTCCCTTGAGGAGCTGACGACAGTCGCCTCTGGCCACTGGCCACGCTTGTGCCCCTGCACGAGCACTTTGTGGGGTTAAATCCACACCTACAGCACCAGCCCAAAGCCAGCCCCCCTAAAACAAACCTTCAGAAACCTCAAAGTCTCCCACTGCAGGGAAAACATCATCCCTGGGGACTGAGGAAACCCTTTCAGGAATACACACACTTTGGACTCAAACACCATTGATAAGGCTCTTTCTTCTTCTTTTTTTTTTATATCTTTTCTTGCAGCAAGCATTCCTTTCACACCCACGCACACCCCGGCATCCTCAGCCATTGGCCTGCCGGCGCATCCGTCACACTTTCCGCCGGCCAAGGCAGATACACATTTCAACTGCTTCCATCCCTCATCTCCTCTGGTGTTAACAGCCAGCGCAAACAAAGGGCCCGAGGATCCATCTCCCTATTAAATTGTTTTCGTTTGTTTCTTCTGCCGCAGTTGGTTTGCGTTAGAGGGTTTGTGAAAGGGATTTCGGGTGGGCGGCTGGAGCCGTGGCTGCTCCGACGTTGGGTGACACTGCGAGGGACACCCGTGACAGGGATTGCACTCTGCCACGGGCGACAGGCCAGGCAACCTGAAGGGTTTGCAAGCAACGGTGGGCAAATGGAAAATGGAAACGTTTTGGGTGAGGGGAGGGAGAATCAACCTGGGGAGCAGCTGGGATAACAGCAGCCAGAACGTGGGGAGCCCAAACCCCTCTCTTACCCAGCTGCTTCTTTTCTCCTTGCACTGGAGGAAACGGGGACAAGCATTAGCTCAACCGTTAGCTGAGCTCGTCCCGATTTCAAACAGATGTTGGGCTTGTGGCTGGATTTGGGCAGAAAGCTCTTGCTTTCCCCACATTTGCTGGCCATACCTCGTCAGGGACGCTGGCCCCGAACTGCTGTGGCTGGTTCTGCCTTTAGCTCACAAGATGTTCTCTGAGCTCGCTGGGTGGGTAACGGATGATGTCCCACGCGGGCTGGCTTGTCCCCAAGCTGTCCATCTCTGCCTGCCCCACCACGAGCATCTGCCCAAGAATCATGAAGCCCAGCTCATGCAGCTGGGGAAGATCCCCGCTCCCATCCGCAAAGCCACTGGGGCAGATGTTCACCAGTGGTCCAGCAGGTCATGGTCCCCCTGTCACTGTCATCTGTCCTCAGCTCCACGCTCCAGGCTCAGCCCACGGTGATATTGTGACACGGCCCAGAGAGGATGAGCATCCCTCTTGCACAATCGCATCCATCTCATCCATCTGCTCCTCAGCCTTTCTGCTGCAGCTGCCTCTCAGCTGCATTGACTTGAGGGGCTCATATCATCCCCCAGAACGGGGGAACAACCCCTTTGTGTCCTGGGAAGGGAATCCCACACGGTGCTGGAGTCAGTGTGTGAGCTGAGCGGGTGAGAAACAGCACCAGAGAGCTGAGGATGGCATTTCAGGGCTCCTTGGCATGTCCCCATTTTTCTAACCACTGAATTAATCAGATTTGTTCGTGCAGCCAAATCCTCACACCATAACTGGTGAAACTCTGGGCATGAGCTGTCCTGCTCCCAGCGAGCTGCCTCTCTTCAGCATCTCCCCACCAGCCTGAGACAGGGGATGGCACCTTCTGTCTCCCACCTCTCATGAGCAGAGAGCACCAGTGAGGCAGCTGTGGGGACACCTGGGGCACGTGAGGTCTGGAGGGGCATCACAGAGCGAGGGGGCAGCGAGGGTTGAGGGCACGGGGAGCTCAGCAGGGCCCGTCCGGGTGCTGAGCGTGACTCAGCACCGCACCACACCTCATGAGTCACTCCACTGCTTCCTGGTGCACCCTGAGTTTTCTCTTCCAGGTCTCTCCTGGCAGCACTGACCCAGCTGGGCCACCTGCCAGCAACGCCAGCTCTGCCTCACGTGCCTGCCAGCCCTCCTCTGCTGGCACTGTCACCCCTCGGCACGTGCCTGTGCGCTGCCGGTGCCAGGCTGCCTCTTAGGGACCCAAATCCCCAGCAATTTCTGGGCAGTGAGGTGAGATGCAGTGGGTACAAACACGCCTTGGGCGCCAGCCATCCACTCACACCAGGGCAAAATGGGGCAAAAGAGGGGCTTTGTGCCTGGTGGGCAACGAGCCGGGATGGGGGCTTTAGCTGGGAGCTTAGGCAGAGCCCACCTGCGGGTGGGCAGGGATGAGGAAACACAAAGTGAGGAGACCACCTACCCCCTTTTTCACTGGGACACTGAGCATAAACCCTAACAAAGAAACAACCCCCAAAAACAAACAAACAAAACCAGACAAAAGCCCCAAAAAAACCCAACAAAAAAAAAGCTGGTGGAGGGTGGATGAGTTTCCAGGATCCAAGTCCAAAGGGATGAGATAGGGAGTGCAGTCAGCCTCATCTGCTGAATGTGAATATTCCTCCAGCCAGGCTCTGCCATCCCCCCAGCCCAGCGATTTGCCCGGAATTTGCCTGGAGAGGCAGGGTGGCTGCAGCTGGGCGAGCATCCCACAGCACTCAGTGGGCACCAGGTGCCTCGAACCACCCCAGGAAGAGCCGTGACTGCAAGGAGGTGGAAGTGCAGGGAGCGGAACAGGACAGGGATGCAGCAGGAGCATCCTCGGGGCACTGGCAGGCAGCCCTGGTGGTCCTGGTGGTCCTGGCAGCCCCGGTGGTCCCGGTGCAGGTGCTACTCGCAGGCCAGCTTCCCGTCGAAGCTGGAGAGGGCGATGGCGAAGGCCTGCACGGCGCACAGGGGGTAGTTGTAGTCCATGGTGAAGGCGTCATCTGCCACACGCCCAAACTGCATCACGATGTAGTCAGCTGCGGGAGAGAGGGCGAGCCACCGGGCTGTCACCTGTGGCACATGCCACCTGTGCACCCTGCCTGCCTTTCCCCAGCGAGCCCACGCGGCAGCGGCCGAAAGAAGCTGCCCACGCACCCCCACCCCAGCTCAGCCCGTGACTCCTGTGCCGTACTGCAGCACCGATCACCAAAAAGCATCATTTTCCCTCCAGCACCCCCCTTCCTGGGTGCCACAGCCCCCCAAGGGACAGGGACCACACTCACCCCACCCCCCCGAGCGTGGGATCGCTGCTGCTGAGGGCGGGTGACAGGAAATCTGTAAAAATAACCAGGGGCCCTCAAGAGGCTTTTTCTGTCCCGTAACCCAACACCCCGGAGGCCAAGGGCTTCTGACTGCGCCAGACAGGTGACGAGCAGCCGCATCCAGGCAGAGCTGCTGCCACCCCTAGGGACTGTCCCTGAGGCACAGCGCACCCCGGGGTGAGCCTGCCAGCAGTGTGGGGTGTGTGCTGGGGACAGTGCTCTGGGCTGGAGTGTGATGGGGGCTCAGCACCCCAAAGGATCTGTCCTTGCCCTAAATCTGCCTGGCAACACGAGCCCCACACGCTGCCCCTGCCAGCGCCAGGGCCCACGGGCAGCTCCTGCAGGGAGTCCCTGTCTGCCTTCATCCCAGCTCCAGCAAAGGCAGGCACGACTCCAGAGCGTGAAAAAACTGAACTTCAACAAAAACAGAGGGTGCTGGGGCCAGCTCATGAGGCAGAGCTCCTCCACCCCACCCCCTGGCCCAGCTTACGGTCACTGCTGTGCACGATCTGGAAGTTTTTGACGGAGGCGTGGGTGACCCGGCCATGGAAATTGAGGACGTAGGACTGGGTCTCGTCGTTCCACACCGGGGCTTTGTTGTGCAGCTCGATCACGTTGTCCATGTTCCTGTTCTGCCATCGCATCAGGAGGCCGTCGTTATCCTGGGGAGGGCCAAGAGGGAGGGGAGCAGAGTTGGGGTGACCCCTCCAGAGCCCTGCCACCTCCCGTGGCATCCCGGGGGATGCTCTGTAGCAGTACTCAGCTGGAAATGAGATCTATCGTGGAGGAAAAACCAGACACCGTGTCTCCCACCTCCCAGGAACACCTTGAAATTCAGGGACACCTGAAAGCCTCTCCGTGCCCCAAGATGGGCAAAATCCAAGGTGGTGCCCAGCAGCCCCAGCTCCCAAGGCGTTTCTCCCAGTCTGGCTGCTGACTTACATTCCGGGGCCGGATGGGCACCCTCTCACAGTCAGCATTCATCCCAGGGATGATGACAGTCATCTTCCGGGGGCCTTTGAACCCCAGAACGTTGGTCTCCTGCAAGAGAAACCCTGTCCTTAAAACCAGCAACCACCGCGGGTCACAGCCTCTCGTGGGGGCTGAATGAGAGCTCAGGGGTGGCTCCAGCCCATCCCACATGTCTGCAAGCCCCAGTGAAGGGGTGCAGGGTGGGAACCCCTCTCTCCCTGCCCGGGAGAGGCGGGAAGGGGCTCCCTGTGTGGCTGCTCTTACGTAGACCACGGCCGAGAGCTCCTGCCGCACGTTGGACCAGTCAGCGTTGGCCCTGTCGGGGTTGGCGCCGTTGTCGAACACGGTGAACCTCGTACCCATCAGGTTGGATCTGCAGCCAAGGGTGGGACGTGGCCGTGGCTGCGGCCACCGAGTCCCCTCTGCCCCCTCCATGACCTCTCTCCAAGCACAGCCTTGGTTTTGGTCTGGCTGCAAACCCCCGGTGCTGCTCCCCGAGCTCTGCCGAGCTTCCCACTCTCCAGAGATTTTCTTGAGTTCAAGGAACTCCTAATTTGGGGTGTGATAGGGTGCTGCCACCACGGGGACCCCCAGCATTGCTGTGTGGCTGCTGGCAGTGCGGGCTGGGACTTGCCAGGTGCCTTTTCTAGCTGTGACCTGTCTGCTGGGAGGAACCGGCCAAGCTTGTTTTCCCCTCTCAGCCCCCCACCACTCCTCAGGTCAGACACGGCAGTGGGAAATGCTGAATTTAACCTCCTGTCTGCGCCAGCCATAGCCTGTAAGTCATGGAGTGGGAAGAGGGTGCTGCAGAAACGGGGTGCCACCAAACTGGGGTGCCAGCTCTGCTCCTACCTCAGCTTCCCAATGAAGTTCTCTCCACCCCGTGACAGGTCAGTGGGGTCGATGGAGATGAGGTAGTTGGAGGTTTTGCTCTTCTTGCGCTTTCTCCCAGCGAGGAGGAACACCTGGTAGAGCAGTGGGACCGTGTGGGAACGGGACATTGTCACTGCCATCACCAAAAAGTCACAGCCATGACCTTGAGCAAGTCATGAAGATGATCCCCAAAATACTGTCCGCATTACAGGGCAGGAGGGGCTGTGCCCAGCCCAGCTTTAGCACGGCTCTCCAGCCTCTGTTAGCTCATCCTGCCAGACACCACCCACAGGAGCTGCAGGAGAGGGGAGCAGCCTCGTTCAGGACGCACCAGCACAGGGGGATGGGGCGAGCGTCCCCCCAAACCCTGAGGGTGCTCTCTGTGATGGCTGCAGGGCCCTAGGGGTCTCCATGCCCCCAGCCCAAGTCACCTTCTTGTCATTGTCCAGGTGAAGGTAATAGGTGGGGTAGAGCCCCCGGTCCATGCCCTTCTTGTCCCGTGTCACCCGGCACTTGACGGTCACGCCCTGCGGCGCCGGCTGCAGCACAAACTCCTCCAGGTTGTCCACCTCGATGACAGGGGACGGGGGCCTCTCCTCCTTCTGCTGCAGCATGAGAGGGGATGGTGACCCCAGAGCCCCCCTCCCTCCCCAGCTAATTGCTCCTTGCTATCCATCCCCCCTGGGCTCTGCAGCTGGTGGCTTTGGGGACACTCTGGTGGCTCCCACTGGGCGATGCTGCAAACCTCCTGACCTGCCCTGAGGGGAAGAGCTGCTCTTCCCCCACCCTGAGGGGTCCCCCATGGTTCTGAGGGGTCTTTTGTACCTTCTTTGACTTCTTTGCTTTCCCCTTCTTGTTGGAGTTTTTCTGCAGGGTCTCTGGGGTCTCCTCCTCACTCTCAGCCCCTTTGGGAGGAACTGCTTTCAGGAACAAGCAGGGGCACAGAAGGGAGAAGATCCTGACTCTACTGAGCCCCAAAATCAAGCTCAGCACAGACCTGTGCCAGCATCAATGACTGTAACCCCCTTTCCATGGCCAAGCTCTCTGTACCCCCAGAAGCCCCACCAGAGCCCACCACCCTCCGGAGCCGGGCTCTCACCTTTCTTTTTGGATTTTTTCTCTTTTGGGGGGTCCCCACCAGTCTGAAAGAGGGATGCTGGGTTTTTCTTCTTCTCTGACCTAATGGGTTTGGTGCTGGAGTCGGAATCGTCCTCCTCATCACTGCTGGTGGCGGCTGTGAGGGACACGGGGGACACGGTCACACAACACTGGGTGGCTCAGGGTGATGCCATCAGGCAGCAGGACTGGCTGCCACCTCCTCTTGCTCGTCCCATACCTTTCTTCTTGCTTTTCTTCTCCTTCTTCACCTGGAACATGGACATCGGCTCCTTCTTGGTGCTTTTGGCAGATTTGGCTTTGCTGTCAGGGTCACTCTTGTCTTCTGCTGGGACAGAGGAGCTGATGAGCGGCCGGCCAGGGGGATGGGAATGGGCAGTGATGGGGACAAGGAGGGGACAGGGTCGGAGCAGCAGAAAGGGCTGAGCTGGGGGGAGATCGCTTGGGGAGGGGGCGATGGCTCTGCAGCCCCCCGGGACAGTGAAGGCACTTCCCTCGTCCCAGCAAGGACAGATCCCAGAGCTGGGCTTAAGCCGTCCCTGTCCCCTGGGCACTCACCCTTCGGCTTCAGCTTCTTCTCCCCCCCGCCTGAGAGGGTCTCTTTGGGAACCTTCTTCTTGAGCTTTTTTGGCGGGTTTTTATTCTCCACCTCTTCTTCCTCTTCCTCATCATCCTCATCCTCCGCCGGCTCTGCCCAGAGGTGACGGCGGCATCAGCGGGGACCCCCAGCGAGGAGATGCCATCCCTGGGCGGCTCGGCAGCTCCTGCTGTCCCCCCGGGGTGGTGGCCGGGCTCCGGGGGCCGTGTCCCCGCGGCCACAGCGCTCTCTCGCGGCCGCAGCCCAGCCCAGCCCAGCCGAGCCGCTTCTCGCCCCGGAGAAGTGTCCGGAGACATCAGTGCCACCTACCCAGGGAGCGTGTCACCCCCCTCTGCCCGCTGTCCCCTCGATACCAGTCCCGACCAAGGCAAGGAGCGCAGCTGCCCCGCCACACCCCTGTTTGTCCCGGGTCCGTAGCTGGGTTTTAGGCCAAAAAGCTCTGCCGGGGATGAGCAGAGCCCCAGCAGAGCCCCAGCAGGCACTGGGAGCACCCACGGCGCTATCGGGACCGGGTACAGGGGGACACGAGGTGACACGAGGTGACACGAGCGAGTCGCTGCAGAGGGGTGGGTGTTGTCCCCGCACCTTGTGGCTTCTTGGAGCCCTTGGGCACTTGGGAGCGGGGAGCCAGGCTTTCCTTCTTCTTCCGAGGCTCCTTGGTGAATTTGGAGGAGGGGTCCTTGTCGCTCTCCTCCTCCCCCTTCTCCTCCTTCTTCTTCCTCACCTTCTTCACCCCTGCGCGTTTCAAGAGATGGGGAGTGCCTCAGTTGGAGAACGGGGCGCCCCATTCCCCCCTTTCCGTGGGGGCTGTGGGGGATCTGTGCTCACCCAGGGCCGGGGCTGGAGCCTCCTCTGCCTCACTCGGCTTCTTCACCCGCGGCCGCCGGGGTTTGGCCTCGGGCTCCAGCCCAGGCTCCTGCCTCTTCTTCTTCAGCTTCTGCCCTCATGGACGGTGCTGCAGAGGTGGTGCCAGCCTTAAACACCTTTTCCCTTTAGCGGGCAACCCCTGCTCAGTCAGCACTGGGTCCCTTTCAGAAATACAGCCGGGCTTTCCCCTGGCCCAGCACGGGAGCAGGGGACGCGCTCTGGGACAGGGACACACTGGCACCTCTCAAGTGTGACTTACCGTGGGGCAGCCCCCGAGGAAGCAGAGGGAGGAAAACAGAAAGGTCTGTTAGCAGACAGACAGAACCTGCCCTGGGACAGCCCGGGAGGTGAGGGATGTGATGGTGGTGCTGCTGTGACACTGTGTCAGCACAGAGGGACAAATCACACCGTGACCGTGGGGACCCTGGCTGGGAGCCACTCTGGGCACTGGTGGCCACGCCGGGTACCTGAGCTGGGACACAGGGAGGGGCAGACAGCCTGGACTCTCACCTCCATCTCCTCTCACACCCCCAAGAGGCTCCTGCGGATGGCAAGGAGGTCAGCAGGAGCAGGGAAGCGGGAGGATTAGGCACAGCACACCTAATCCCGGCGAGCTGGGGCTATAAATAACCCAGATTTACCAAATACAGAGCATGTGGGTCAGCACCTGGCTCTGGGCAGGAGGTATTTGGGGACTGGGTGTCAGCTCAGGGCTCTCAGAAAGTGATCTCAGCAAATCCAGCTGCACCAAGGCTTCCACTGCCCGACAGAGCATCTTCCCCCTTGCAGGGGTTTCGCTTCTCCCACACGCTCCGGGGTGGTGTGTGAAGATGTTTTGCAAAAAGTGGGATCCTGATGGATCCCAGTGGGATCCCAGGACTGTGAATTTGGGGAGGGGGAGCTGGGGGCTCCATGGTGGAGCTGGGAACTGCTGCTTTCTTCCGTGTCATGAGCTCACACAGAAAATCTCCTTTGCACCCCCTAATCCCTTAAGCAGCTGTGGGGTGGGCAACCACTCCCTTACTTAACAAAGCCCTTCAAGGAGGAGCTGCTGATTAAAAATGAAATGGGGTGGTGGATGAAATTGCTGCTGAGACCCTTCCAGGGCTGGGGGGCACCTGGGGGCTGTTCTGAAAGGCACGGAAGGGGGTTCTGGCTTTCAGGGTCACGGCCTGGGGAAAGTGAGTCACAGTTTACAGCTTAACTGAGGGGCTTAATTAAATTGTTATCTAAGAACTAGGAACCCTCCTCATGGGCTGCTTCAAAGTGACGGGGTAGGGGGGGTTCAGAAGGATGCACAAAGAAGGGAGGGCTGTGGAATTTTCTCTACCCACCTGCCCTGGAGACGGTTCCCAAAAATCTCATGCCCTCACAGGCTGCAGCACCCCAATAGGCCGAGGTGTGGACTCTAGGGTTTGAGGGTCTCTGATGTCCCCAGCCCTTGGGGACATCCCATGGCAGGGGATGGTGGCACGTGGGATGGAGGGGAAGGATTTTTTCTCACCTGTTTGGGCTTGTGCTGCTGGGGGCTCCCCGGCTCTTCACTGGGGCTGTGGGGCACAGAAACCAAAAGGGTGAGGGCTTCCAGCCCTCCACAGACCCTGGGGGCATGAGATTGCCCCGATTTTTGGTAAAGGGGGAAAGGTCAGTCTTTCATTTGGTTCTAACAGCATTTTCCCCTGTCCCAACTGGGCCGAGCTTGCCTGACACCATCCTTCCTAACCAGGAGCACAGGACAGGCTCTGCCTCGGCAAGGAGCTTAATTTGGGGATCCCCATCCAACAAACTTTTCCTCTCTGTAAGTGAATGAGCATCATCCCACCAACCCCCAAAGAAACAACACCGTGATGAAACTGCTCAGCAAACTGCACTGGAATTGAAAACAGGAGGAGAGAAGGGAGGAGAGGGGAATCCTGTGGGGATGCCCAGAACATCACCCACGCCAGGGATCCCACCCCGTGGATCCCACCCTGCAAATCACACCCCACAGATCCCATGCTGTGGATCCCACCCTCTGGATCCCACCCTGCAAATCACACCCCACAGATCCCATGCTGTGGATCCCACCCTCTGGATCCCACCCTGCAAATCACACCCCACAGATCCCACGCTGTGGATCCACCCCATGGATCCCCACCCAGCAGATCCCACCCTGCAAATCACACCCCACAGATCCCACACTGTGGATCCCACCCTGCAAATCACACCCCACAGATCTCACGCTGTGGATCCACCCCACGGATCCCACCCAGCAGATCCCACCCCACAGATTCCACACTGTGGATCCCACTCCACATCACCCACCCTGCAAATCCCACCCCACAGATCCCACCCAGCAGATCCCACCCTACATCACCCACCCTGCAAATCGCGTCCTGCGCATCTTCCCACCTCACATCATCCACCCCACATCACCCACCCCACAGATCCCACCCTGCAGATCCACCCCGCGGATCCCACCCCACATCACCCACCCCACATCACCCACCCCACATCACCCACCCTGCCCCTGGCACCGACCTGTCGGCAGCCCAGACCTCTCGCAGGATCTCGGTCTGCAGCGGCATCGCTCCCGGCTCGGCTCGGCTCGGCTCGGTCCTGCCCTGCCCTGCAGCCCCTAGCAGCCCAGGGCCATGGGGTCAGTGCCAGCCCCGGGAGCCAGAGCGGCCTCGCAGCCCCGGCTCGGCCGCCTCCGCGATCTCTGTGGTGGGAGGAGGAGAAGGGAAAGGAGGAAGAGCAGGTGGAGGAGGCGATTAACTTTATTTCTCCTGAAACTCGGTTAATAGGATTTCAGGGGCTGGCAGGAAGGCTTGCCAGGAGAGCAGCTGGCAGGGGGTAAGCACAGGAAAAGGGGGCCCTGCAGGAATGCAGGGGGTCAGGCAGACCCCAGCCCTTTTTGGGGTGCACAGGGTCCCCCCTGGCTGGTTGGGGGCCCTGGCACAGCACAGCCAGTGGCTCTCTGGCCGTGTTTAGGGTTATCCTCCCTGGGTATCTTTGTTTTTCACCCAAAAATGTCTCCTGGGTGAACGAAGAGCAGGATTTGGGCTGTTTTGTGTGAGCTGTGCGTGGAAAGCCCATGCAGGGGAAGGCAGCATTCCTGCTCTGGGCAGTGCTAAGGGTTTCTGTGCTGAGCACCGCTCTGCCCTGACCCCTGTCCCACGTCCCGAGGTCTCTTTGGATGTGTTTCATAATCTCCTGCTCATGTCTCACCTCCTCGTTACACCACTTAACTCTTGGTGTTCCTCCTCAGAGGCCCCCATGGATGGTGTTGGGCTGCAAAGCCAGACAAGCCAAGTGTCCCCAGTGTCCCCAGTGTCCCCACCGGACCCTTGGCCTTGCCCAGCCCACCACGGCTCCCCCAAAACCCCCAGCCCGTGCTTGGTGCCACTAGATGGCATTTGAGCACTGCACCAGCACCGGGAGCTTCTTAATCCTCCTTACAAAACCCTCCTGGTTTCCCTTTCATCTCTAAACCTCATCACCCACGCGAGTTCAATTTCTCTTCCGAGGGACAGAAAAGCACCAAGCCAAAACAAACCAAAAATCTGCTTAAAAACGGGGAGCAAGCCCAAAAACTGCAAAGCAACTTGGGGTTTTTTGGGGGTTTGTTTGTTTGTTTGTTTTTTGTTGGTTTATTTTTTGTTTGGGGTTTTTTTTGGTTTTTCTTTCTTTTTTTCCTGTTGAGATTATTTCCTATGGAAAATGTGGCTTGGGCTGCCCCCAGAAGGACTTTTTTGCTCTGCAAGAAAAAATGAGAAGCCCACGTTTTGCAGAGGCCCTGGGCCTCGCAGCAGCCTCCAGGGAGGTGCATCCCATGGTGGTAGAAAAGCCAGGAGCTGGATGAGCAGCTGGAGCAGCCACGTGGACGCTGTGCCACTGAGAAATGATGCTTCAGGTACCACCTGATGGGACTAGAGAAGAGGAATTTTACCCAAATCTGGCTTAGTCTGCCAAGATTGTGGAGGGGGGTATAAGAGAGGGGTGGGCAGTCCTGATACCCCACTGGCTCAGCTTTCTCTTCTCTCCCCACTCAAGGGGCACAAATGACTCCTCCACCCACTCAGCTGACCCTCAGGAAGGCCCCTCCCAAAATAATACACCAGGGATGGGGGGGAAAAAAGCATAAGGATAAACCTCCCAGGCTGGAAAAACAGCTGAGATCCCCAAAGAGCATTCCCCAGCCAGGCACTCCCAGAGCAAGGATTGCTGGCCCTTCAGTGGCTCTCCAGGGAACAATGGCACTGATAAAAAGGGGCAGCAGCAGCTCCAATAATTCCTCAACTGCTGGGACATCTCCCCCCCAGGAGCACCCAGCCATCCTCCCCACAGCCACCCCATCTGCCGAGCAGGATCCAGAGGAAGAGTACCATTGCTTCTTTTCCTTTTTCTTTCAGTTGTTTATTTTCAAGCTCTGAAAGGGGTATTATCATAGAGACAGGAAAAATAACAACTGGAAAGCTGTTCTCGTGGGGTAGTGACAGTGTCCCTTTGGGATGGACGGGGCTGATGGCTGAGGAGGCAGCAGCAGCTCTGGTGCAGGGACACCATGCACCCAGGACCCCCTCACCATGGGAAAGCTGCTCAGTGACAAACCCATGGCACCACCCAGACCCAGCCACTGGCTCTCTGAACCACATGTCACCCTGCTCTTTTATTTTCCCCACATACAGATCCCAATAAAAGCAATAAAACTCCCATTTAAAGCTGGGAGCCAAGGGACGGGGTGCAGGCTGTGGGATGAGCACCTGCAAAGCTGGACAGGCTTTTGCTCTCTAAAGAAACAGGAACCAGCTCCTTCAGAAGGTAAAATCTGTGTGTGCCCCCCTCCCCAAACAGTGCTTTAAAAACTAAAGATGTCCCTGCGCCCAGGGGCTGCAGCAGAGGCCGTGTGGGCTCATCCTCTGCCCTGCAACCTCTGGCCACAGGCGAGGAGTCAGCAGGACACAAAGCCAATCCCTGCCCCGGGGCTGTGCTGGGACAGCCAGAGGCAGCACTGCAGTGCACAGGGAGCACATCCCACATCCCAGCTCCGCTCCGAGGATGCTGTGCTGGGAGCGGACACACAGCCCAGGGAGCTGGAACAAGCTGTCTACGGAAACCTCCCAGGAGCCAAGCGTTTTAATTTATCATCATAATCATTTCTGTTCTTTTCCCTGGCTGTTGAAATGGTATTTTTGTTCCACGTGCAGTGGTCCCACGGTGTCCTGCCACTCCTGCTCTGCCCCCAGGGCGGTGGGACGGGGTCGCTTTTCTTTGCGAGGTGCTTTTGGCTTCCACGATCACACAAACTGTAACAAGCTTTACAAGAAAACACTGGCGAGTCCCAAGGTTTGGCAGCAACCTTTTTCAGTGTGGGCCGAGGGCAGGAGGCTATCCCATCCCCTCCTCCTCCATCATACGTGTCCTTCAGCCTCTTCACCTTCAGCACCAGGAGTTTTCGGTCCTTTTCCGCACGCCGCCTTCTCCGCTGTTTTTCCCACACCAGTTTTGCTGGCTGCTTCCTGCCAAGCAGAAAATAAAACACACCGAGTTGGAAACAGGGGAGGGAAGGGGCAGGCAAGAGACAGGGATGCTGGGAATAGGCTCAGGCAGTCCAGCTGCGAGGGGAGAGGTAAAATTGCCCCCCGTAACTCCCCCGTGCCCATCGAGCAGCGCAGCTCCACCGGAGGGTTCTGCTTCCTTGGCTCAGGGCTGGTAGAGGTTAGAGCTCAGCAGCTCAGGCAGCTCCTGGGGAAGGTGTGGGACCCTGGGAATGATGTGACCCACCTCACCAGAAGCAGGGCCTGACACAGAGTGAGCCTGGATGGATGGATGGATGATGGATGGATGGATGGATGGATGATGGATGATGGATGGATGGATGGATGGATGATGGATGATGGATGGATGATGGATGGATGGATGGATGGATGGATGATGGATGGATGGATGATGGATGGATGATGGATGGATGGATGGATGATGGATGATGGATGGATGATGGATGGATGATGGATGATGGATGATGGATGGATGATGGATGGATGGATGGATGATGGATGGATGATGGATGGATGATGGATGGATGGATGATGGATGGATGATAGATGGATGGATGGATGGATGGATGGATGGATGGATGGATGGATGATGGATGGATGATGGATGGATGGATGGATGATGGATGGATGGATGGATGGATGGATGATGGATGGATGATGGATGGATGATGGATGGATGGATGGATGATGGATGGATGATGGATGATGGATGATGGATGATGGATGGATGATGGATGGATGATGGATGGATGGATGATGGATGGATGATAGATGGATGGATGGATGGATGGATGGATGGATGGATGGATGGATGGATGATGGATGGATGGATGGATGATGGATGCATGATGGATGATGGATGATGGATGATGGATGGATGATGGATGGATGATGGATGGATGATGGATGGATGGATGGATGATGGATGGATGATGGATGGATGGATGATGGATGGATGATAGATGGATGGATGGATGGATGGATGGATGGATGGATGGATGGATGGATGGATGGGCAGGCAGGGAAGAGAGGGATGAGGAGGTGAGGCAGCAGGGTCAGAGTGGAGATACATGGGTGAGCCATGGGTGCTGCCCATCAAGAGGGTGCAGGAGAGGAGCACTCAGGCACGGGAAGCCTTACACAGTGCCATCACAGTCACAGCAGCTGGCCTGGCTGGCCCTGATCCTTGCCCGAGCTGGCTGCCCCAGCATGCTGCTCCCCAGGGGCTGCACCAGTCACTTAACCCACAGCCTCAACCTCCAGACACTGCTTCAGAAGAGATTACACTGAAAATGACCCATGTAGATGGCCTGCAAAGCTGAGTCCTCTCTCATTACAGTGCAGCAGGTTTGGTTCAGTGGAATTTTGGACGAGAGCCTGCTCTGAGACAGCGATCTCTGCGCCCGAGCAGAAGAGCAGGTATTGCATTACCAGCTTCAGGAAATCCACACTATCATGTCTCAAAATACTCCTGCCAGAGATGGAATGACACTTCATCTTACTGGCCACCAGGAGTTCATCAACAGTCACTCGCTGGGAGCAGCCAACTCAAACACCAGCGCCAGCCCTGTTACCAGCCCCTGTGAGCTCACACTGCAAATGCTTTTATTGATGATTGAGCACCTGATGGCACCCTCTGCACAAGAGAGACCAAGCAGTAAAACACTTCTTCCCACTGCAGCAGGCTCTCTCCCTCCATCCCCCATCCTGATCTATACTTTAATTTGGTTTAACCCATCTCTTCTCATCACAAACCCGTGGAGCATCCCTCAGCACAACCCTGGGTGGCCAGAAATGAGCAGCACTCACCTTTGCATCCCTCTCTGCAAACTTTGTGAACATGTTGGCGTAGATCCTCCGGTCCCTCTCGTTGTGCTCCTTGGTCTTCTTCTGGCACACAGAGATCTGGGACTTCGCTGCTTTGTTCTGTGGGTTCACCTCCAGCACTTTTTGGAAGTCACATTTGGCCAGCTCGAACTCGTTCATCAATAACCTGGCTTCACCCCTCCTGTACAAGCCTTTCTCATTGTCCTGGTCCAACCCCAGAGCCTGGGAACACACACGGGTCTGTTAACATCTCTGAGCCCTCCCCAGAGATCCCCCACAGCTGAAGCCTCAATAAATCTGTCAAAATTAGGACAAGGTGGCTTCAAATCTCCAGAGCACTTGCATCTTGCTCAACAAAAATTGCCTCATCTCCATCAGCAGCTGGGAGATCATTAATACAGTTTTATTATCTCTCCTTCCTTAAAATACCCCTGAGTGTGGCTGGGATATTCCTTCTTATGTGAAAAGAAGTTTCAAAAAACTCCACCAAACTCCCAATGAGAACATGCAGGAGAAGAGGATGCTTCATCCTCCAGGCTCATGCTGATGCCTTAGGACTTCAGCTTTTATATTTTTAATATACTTGTAATCCTGTCATTCTTTACTGTACAACCCTAACTCCACATACAGTGCAAGCTGCTGCTCTCCCATTTCGGTCAGACACAACAATTCCTCTCCAGGCCTGGGATCAAGGACCCCTCCCTGCCTCAAGCCCCAAGAGATGGGAACAAAAGTGAGTTGGGGGGGAGAAAACTTGGGGTAAATGACTTCATTACCAGGAGCTGCACTTGGAAGATGAACCCCCAAGATGCAAACGGCTCAGACTTATAAAAGTGTGAAACCCCGTGACCCATTGTCCATTTCTTTGGGCGTAGCCCCTGAATGTATCTTCAATAAACAGAAATGCTTTTTATTCCCTTAATTTTGTCTGGCCTCTGTGTTTAGGTAGCCCATAAAGGCACCAGTTTCTGTGACCCAGGGATGGCATCAGTGCCCCCCTACCTTGTCACAGCACTCGACAGCCTTGGCGTACTCTCGCAGCTTCAGGTAGCACATGGCCAGGTTGAGGAAGGCAGCCAGCAGGAAGGAGTCAGAGGCTTTGGACTCCTTTTCAGACAAGCCATACTCCATTTCCAGCCAGGACACAATCTTCCCATACTGAATCACTGCCTGCAGGTACTTGCCCTCCTGAAAGGAGCGAAAAAAGAGGCTCAGTCTGCCCCTGGAATGTCCCGTGAGCAGGTGACAGGTGCCATGTGGGGTGTTCAACAAATACAGGGAAGGAGGAGGATCCCAACTCCCACAGAACCAGCAGGTTTGGGAAAAGCTGAGCCAGAACAGTGGGGAGCTGGGATGCCCCAGCTGGCAGGGGGAGTGCAAAGCCCCTCAGCGTTGGCCCTGGCCTGGGAAGGGGTTGATCTGCTGTCCTGCTCTGCAGGGAGCACAGAGCCAAGGCAATGCTGGGAAGGGATGAGATATCTCAGGGAGCATCAAGGAGTGAGAAAAAGGCAGAGGGAGAGCAGGACTTGCTTTCCCCAGCCCTGTCTGGGGGCACATGGCTTCTCTGACACTGACGGCTGCCAAATTCAGCCCCAGCTCCCCTCCTCTGCCTCTGCCACCCCCAAGCTCACAAACCTTGAAGTACATCGTGCCCTTCTCCTTGACCACGGCTGCCTGCTCCAGCTTCTCCTTGGTGTCCATCTCCCACGACTCCTTGGCCTGCAAAGGAACACTTGGAGCACTCCCCGTGCAGCAGAGCAGCCTCCCCTGCCCCAGCAGGACCGTGCCACTCTCTGGGACAGCGTGGTCACACTCAGGGCTCAGCAGGGTTGTACCACAGAGCCTGCAGACAGGCCCTGCCCCTGCTTCGCCCAGAGTGATGGCACAGGCAGGGGACCCATCCAGGGATGTGCAAATCCCATGGGCTTCTCCTGCATCCCATCCCCAGCCTCCTCATGGGCACAGCCAAGGGCTGGCTGCATGGACCAGCTTTTATCTGTGCAGTCCAGAGGGAAAAAAAAGTGGAGAAAAGGAGAAGAAAGGGAAAGAAACTAAAAGGAAAAGTGAAAAAAGGGAGGAAAAAAATGAGAGAAAAGAAGAAAAAAGCAGAAAAATGAGAAAAAGAAAAAAAAAAGTAGAAAAAAGGAAAAATGAGGAGAACAGAAGAGAAAAGGGGAGGAAAAAGGAGGAGAAAAGAAAGATAAATAAGAGGGGAAAAAAAAGGAAGAAGAAAAAATAATATTAAAATAAAAAGAAAGTACAAAAGGACAAGGTTAGGAACAAATAAGACACCCAGCCTTGGACCTCAGCCACAAGAATAAAACAAACCAACAGAGAAGAACAAATTGAGAACACGAAGCTCCTCGGTGACGTGTCCACTTCAGCAGGGGTTGGGCTGCAGCCACGCCAGGGACAAAGGCTGGAGGCTGCACAGGCCCTGACATTCCTGCAACCCAGCGAGGGACAGGAGCACCTCTGCCCTCACCTTCTCGAAGCTCTTCAGGGTCACCTCGTACACCAGCTCCGCGTTCCCCTGGATTCCGTATTTTGGCTTCCCAGCCTCGCCAAAGCCGTACCTGCAGGGCAGGGGGAGGCTCTCAGAGAAGGGGGAAAACCTTCTTTTCAGCAGAGCTCGCCCATAAATGCACACCCAAGTTGCCACCCACGCCTTTCCAACATTTTGGGGACAGGGTGATGTTGTCTCCATGAGCAGAGGTCCCTGTGGATACACAGTGCATCCATTGGGATGGCTGATCAAAGGCATCTTTCTACACAGGCTTCTCTCCAGCCCTGGTCATTTCCAGGGAGCCATTTTCATCTCAGACATTTGGACTTGGCTAAAGCCCTTTCACCTGTTTTTTTTAGAGCATCTCAATATTCCTGTTTACATGCCACTGGCCACCCCTGCTGCTCCTGCTGGTGTCCTCCGAGACTCTCCTGGAGAGTCCTATTTCCAGGATCGCCATCTTCCACAAGGGCTGGAGGCTCAGACCCGCTCAGCATCGCTGTGGGGACGCTCCTCACCGTGGGCTGAGGTAGAGGATGCAGTGCTCCCCCCTCTGCATCTTCTCCAGGGCCTTGTCAATGCCGATGGGGATGTCGTGGTCCTCCCCTTCGCCCACGACGAATTTCACGTCCTTGCAGTCGAACCTGCGGCCGCCACAGAATCCCTCCAGGTGAACTGCAGAGGGACGAGAGGGGCAGGATGGCACCCAGAGTCACCCAAACCTCGGGCTCCAAAGCGTCTTAGAAAGCGTTTTAAAAAGCATCTCTCCCAAAACTCAGCAGAGCCCGGAGGAGGGAAGAGCCAGGGCTGGGGGCAGCCTGGAGAGGAGGGATGGCGAGGGCTTGGGAACATGGCTGAAAAGCAGGGCAGGCATATCTTGTCTAAGCAGGGACCAAACAACAGATAAACATCGTGACTAATATGTTCCCCTCGCACTCAAGTGCACGAGTCAAGTCTTACTGGAACTGGATATTGCTCCTGGCACGGCGCCATGCAGAGTTTATCACGGTGATTACAAATCTTCTATACTGCGCCATACTGCCTCGACTCCTGCCTCGAAAACAAGGCCACGTTCTCCTGACTCTGAGAACTCAAAGTACAAGATAAACTTTTTTATTTTTAATCTTCAACCAGGAGCCGTGCTGCTGCAGCCCCAGACGCTGGCAGAAGCGCAGGCAGAGCGGACACTGGGTACCTGGCACATTCACCACCTGGCACTCCTGGCTGGCTTTCCACAGCAAGATTATCCTTTTATTTATTCAAACCTGAAGACGTTCCAGGCTTTGGGGACGCTTTTACAACCTTTGCATTCTGCTTGCAGGGTAAAAGGCATACACACACATCAAGGTAAAGCAATTTCACAAGGAACTCCTGCATGTTGTTGGGGGGAAAAAAAAAAAGCCAAAACAAACAGCAAAAAAAAAAGCTTTGTAAGAGGAAAAATTCACAACTGTTCTTAAAGGTTTTGCAGCCTGCAAAGACATGAGCTTTACCTTTGTTTGAGGGGAACAGAATGCAACCTGAGATGCTGCAGGGCACTGAGCATCCTGCTGTGGTGGCAGGATAAGGGTACCAGAAACACCCATGAGGGTCTGGGCTGTGCACGGGAGAGCTGCAGCCTGGGCTGAAGGAAATCTGTGTCCATCCCCTGCCCTGGGACCCTCAGGAGTCCTTAGGATGAGAGGCATGGGCCAACCAGACCTGGCAGCCCCCACTGCAAGGGCAGATCCAGCTGCCCTAAGAGAACCCAAGGATGGGTTCCTCTCTGCAGGGGCAGGATGCCAGGCTCTGCCATGTCCCCTCTTGCCACCAAAGCCACGCTGGGACTCGAGCAGAGGATGCTCAGGTGCTTGCCACCTCCCTGGGACACATCCTGCATCCATCCCTGGTGCCCAGTGACCAGGGCAGTCAGGCTGCTGTGAGCTCACCCAGCTCGGGATGAGGACAAAAAGCAAATCCAGCTCCTCCGGGGACAACCTCTGCTTTTGCACTACTCAAAACCAAGCTGGCTGGTTTTTTAGGCAGAGAAAAGGTGGAAAACTCTGTCTAAAGTACAGGTAAGCCAGCCACCCCACAGCACCCTGCATCTCCCTGCACATTCCTAGCCAGCACAAATCCACAACCCCTGACCCCAAAAGCAGCCCTACAGCTCCCCCAGGCCCCACATCCCCTGCGGGACGTGGTGCTGATGGGAGGATCCACTTTAAAACAGGATGCACAAGGGGATGTTGTGATCCTTCCTTCCAAGGATAGCTGTGCTCTGTTTCAATTGCACAGCAAATGCACCGAGCACGGAGGGGAAAATCTCTGCTCGGGTTTCCAGGAGTGGGTCAGCTGGTTCAGCCGCTCTTGGATTACAGAGAAAAAAAAGTCACTGAAGGAACATCACTCCGGTTGCAGCTCTGACTTATTGTTCTCTCAGTGCCTGCAGCGATTTTGTTTTTGAAGAGCTGAGAACAGAGTGTACTGAGTGCGGCTGGCACACGAACTTGATGTGCTGACAGCAATTTGTACTCAGATTAAAAACGGAGGAGGAGGAGGGGTGTGGGGGGAAAGGATGTAACAAAAGCTGGAATGCCAGATTTCAACTGCAGCACAGGTTTTAGGGAGCAGAGCTGGGATTTAGGGTCTGTGAAACTTAAAGCCTGTAAAAACCCGGAGGTACTTGCTCCTGGAAGAGTGATTTATTCCAGCCTGATTCCAGCACCTCCCAAACCCACAGCTGAGGGAAACCATCACAGCCCTGCCCCAGGGTGGACTGCTGTGTCCCCACAGCTGCTGTGCCACCCCCAGCACAGTGACCACTGCTCAGACAGTGGAATTTGAGTCAAAATCTCATTTTTTTCCTAAAAGAGAGCCTCGTTAGAAGACCCAGCCGCTTAAAGCTGCGAGCTTTGCAAGCTCTCACAGATCAGATTCAATTTCTCAGTTGATAAAGGGACTTTAGGGTCTTTGTGTACAGGAGTTCTGGAATAAAGAAAAGGAAGTAAATGCCTCCCATAGGGAGCGAGGCCTGTGTGTGTCTGAGCAGTTCCTATGAAGGAAAAAACCCCAAACCCCAGCCTGCCCTCCTCTGTCCAGCCCCATGAAATGTCTGCCCCAGAAACGGGACCAGAAGAAGGAGAGCCCAATGGGATGTGAGCTCCTCATCCTCCCACGCCAGCTGAGACCACCCCAGCCTCAGCAAGCCCCTTGTAATAATTCCCTTCCCCCTGCCATCAGCAGCCCTGAGGCCATACGGGAAGCAAAAAGCCCCATTCTGTAAGAGATGTGATGAGACCCCCCAAAAACACCACCAGCATTGGAATGAGGGGGCCAAAGAAGCTGCTGAGTGTCCAAAATACTTCCCAAGTGTTGAGGGGGGAAGGGCTGGCAACTGATGCTTTGGAGGCAAGGCAGAGCCAGGGGTTTTGGCAGATGGCACTGGGATGCAGAAGGGCTGGGGGAGACAACAGAGCCCTGAAACCCCACAGGGATTTGCTTCTTCCATCCTGCCCCAGCCACTGCCCGAGCAGCTCTGGGGTTTTCCTGGGCTGCTGGTTTTCCACCCAGCCCTGCAGGGCAGCACCTCTGGCAGAGCCAGCCCAGGGGCTGGCCAGGAGAGCTCAGAGGAGCAGCCCCAGCTGCTCTCCATCCCATCTGGCCCTGGATGGATGTCACTGCATCCCACCAGCACGCACAGCCACCTCCAGCCTGTGCCCTGCCAGCAGCTCCTTGCTGGGATCAGCTCAGGCCAGGCTGAGCTTGTCCCACGAGGGACCAGCACTCACTCTCCACGGTAGCACCCTCATTAGGGTTGGAGTAACCTTCTCCCTTCCTCTTGATCCTCCGGATTATCCCTCCATCCTCAAACAAGTCCTCGCCTTTGAAGTCAAGCAGCTCGACCTAAAAAATAATAAAGAAAAAGTGGGCAGAGAGCAGGGAAGGGGAAAGGAGAAGAGAAAAACAACAGAGAGCCTCAAAGCAGCAGTTCATCCCCTGGCTGGAGAACCAAGCCAGCTAATTCTCCTTTCAGCTGACGAGCAGAAGTTGCCCATAAAACCCAGATCCAAACCACAGCATAACACACAGGATTTATTAGAAACTGGGACACATCCAGTACCTGAAGCATGACACAAAGTAACAGCAAAAATAAGTTTGTTGAACCTGTAAGGGTACAACACAGCTGCTGCTGGAAGATGATGTGAAAGTCCTCCAGTGTGGGCAGGAGCTTCCCCTTCATCCTCTGATGGGACCAGCTCTGACCTCAGCTTAGTCCACCCTAGACCTGGAAAGCCTGAGCCTTAATTTAGGACAGACTCCCTCCTCCTTCCGTGTCCCAATGAGCCCTGCCCAGGGAGCCCTCCGTGCCAAAAACTTAACTTTCCTACCACCCCTCAGCACTAATGGTTTTTGAGCACCTGGAGGCATTTCCCAGCTGCTTTCTCCTTCCCATGTGCATGTTGAAACCAGGAATCTGCCCGCTCCCCGCCCCAGCACCAGGACTCTGCTAAGCTGGAGTTTCAGTCCCAGCCTTCCAGCTCAGACACACATTTCTGAGAAAGACCTGGCAGCATTTCCTGGAGCAGAGGGACACGTTTCAGGAATCCAAGTTGGCTTGTTTTGTTTTTTTTTTTTTTTTTATTATTGTGGATTTTTTTGTCGTTGTTGTTGGGGCTTTGTTTTTTTAATTATTATTATTATTAATAACTTTTAAATTTTGATCTCTGAGCTGGCTGGCAAGGCAGAAAGGGAGCGAGCTTGCTCATCCACACACCAGCTCAGCAGCATTACTTGCCTCAAAAAAGAGGGTGGCATTGGAGGGGATTTTGGGGGCACTGCCAGCAGAGCCGTAGGCGTACTCGGGTTTGCAGAGCAAGTAGCAGATCTCTCCCTTCTTCATGGTGGCCACCCCAATGTCCCATGCCTTGATTACCTGACCTAGGAGAAGGGCAGATGTCAGGCAGGAGGGAGCAACCAGCAAGCCAGGAACAAACCCAGCCTGGGTGCAGCAAGGATGCACCCAAAAAAACCCCCACGTTCACGAGTGAATTAAGGCAGGGCTGATGCTGTCCAGCTGTCCTGCAGCAGGACCAGCTGATCCTCCTGCCCCAGGGCGATCCCAGCCTGCACCATGCCCGGGATGGACACCCCTGGAGCAGCTCACCCTTGCCCAGGCTGAAGATGAAGGGCTCGTTCCGGTCGCGGCTGGAGTCAAACTTCTTCCCGTTGGCCAGTTTCCCTTTGTAGTGCACGTAAACCTTGTCTCCAATCATGGGAGACTCGTCCTCACTGCCAGGTCGCTTAATGATCTGAGGGAGAGAAAGCACCCATGAGCTGGGGCCATGGATGCATGTGGAGGGGGAGGGAGATACACAGGCATTTACATTAAAAAAAAGAAAAGAAAAAAATATATACATGCATATACACCCCAGGGATGCCCTAAGCAACAGGAGGGAGCTATTCAGTTTGCCCCTAAATTTGCCCATCATCAGCTCCTAAAAACAAATCTCAAAGTGGAGCCACAGCAGTGGAGCTGGCCTGGGCTGGGAGCAGAGACCAGGCCATACTGGGTGGATAAACACCATGGCTCCAAACCTGCAGTGAGTGCAGCTCCACTCACTCTCTGTGCGTCCACATTTTACTCACAGGGGTGTGTCAGTTCACTACTCACTCCTTGTCAACACTTTTTTCTGAACGCTGCAGCCGGGAACAAGCAGTTCTCGAGCTGAGGATGGAGCAGGGGAGGATGCTATTCTTGGAGGAAAGGTCCTATTCAAGTGGAGAAGTGTAAGTGCTGAGGAGCAGAACTATCCAGAAACGGCCCTGAATATGAAAAAGGGGCTGTGGAGCAGACTGGATGACCTCAGTAATGTGCTCTTTCTAATGTTTGTGAGTCACACACAGAAATGCTTTGTGGATTTACAGCTAATAATCTGATTAGGAGCACAATAGCAGTGAAATTCGTGGAGCAGCCTGGGCCCACCAGCCTCAACCACCACTCCATTCTCCTTTACCCCAAGCAACGCTCATCCTCTTTGCCTTGGAAATGGAAGAACTCGATCCCACAGCCCTGGAGCTGTGAGCCTGAGGGCTGGGGATGCAGCCCAGCGGGGTCACCGTGCACCCCAAAGTGCAGGAAGGCAGGACGCTCTCGGCAGATCCCCCTCACCTTCAGAACCCCTCGGTCCTTGGACGGCGTGATGTCCTCCCCACGCTCGGCCAGAGCTGCTGCCTGCACCTCCCCTTCACTCTTGGTGGCCTCGTCAGTGGTCATGGTCTCCTCGGAGCTGGGGGGACACAGCACACACCGTGTCAGCCTGGCAGGAGCACGGGAGGTGGGGGAAGAGGAAAGGGTTTGTCACCCTGCATGGAAACACAATGCACAAGCAAGCAGTTCCCCCCAAAATTAAAGCAAGCCCAGCAGCAAAAGAATGCCAGCTATTTGGGTGGATAAAGAGAAAATTCATGGCGACCATCTAAGGAGCTGAGGGGTTTTGGGGCAAACTGCTGGAGCACTGAGCTCCCAAATGTCACCACGTAAGCAGCCGAGGTGCCAGAAAAGCCACGTTTTCCATTGAACACAGACTTTTTTCCAATGGTTCCTGGTGAAAAAAAGAATTGCCTACAGTCTCAAAAACATATTTCCTGATGATTTCCTTCAGACCATGGGGCTATTTTGGTAGCTGCACTGCTGGGTGACACATCATCAAGGAAACATGTGACGGAGAATTAGAAAGCGATGGGATTTTTAAGACATAAACCAGATCTATTAAAGCCTCTGTAATTGTGAAACTTTCCCACAGTCTTCAGCGTGGAAGCTGATGTTAACCAGCAGGAGAAATCATTCATTTGAGGGATTCAAAAAGAGCAAAGAAAGGATGTTTTCAGCTCTAAGGAGAGATAAGTCGCGCTGCAAGAAGAATTGCTTTCCTCGCACCCGGGTGGAAAGGGAAGGACTGGAGCCCGGCCCCCCCAGCACAGGAAGCCACTGAGACACAAAGAGCCCTGAAATGGAAGAAGCAAAGAGAAAAATAAGGGAACTACTTGTTGCAAGGCTCAATTATCACATTATTCGGGTGATATTTAATGGGATTCTGCTCCCTTTCCTCTGCGCTGCTGGGGTTTCAGATGGGAACATCTTTTTTAAAAAGCATTAAAAAAAGCAAAGCAACATGTGGTGAGAGCCATTATCTCACAGGTATTTATTGCAAAACGTGCCGTGGGTTACTTTGGAAGAAATGTTTGAGGATGTGGGTGGTGAAGCACTGGTTACCCAAAAGGGTGATGGACGCTTCATTCCTGGGAACATCTGGGTGAGTTTGGGCAGAGCCCTGAGCAACCTGGTCTAGTGGAAGCTCACGCTGGGGAGCTGGACTAGATGGCCTTTAAAGTTTCCTTCCAATGCAAAACCATTCCATGATTCCATGATTTGGGTGCTGGGATGGTCTCCAAGCCACCACAGCCTTCCTCTTGGAGAGGAGGGAGGAGGAGGTGCTGCCCATCCCAGCACGGGCATGGCATCGGCACCGCACGCCAGCTCACGACCTCCCAGCACAGATGCCATCCAGCACCAGGGACACATCACCCACACCCCACCCGTAAGGACCGGGAGAAGCCCAAAAAGCAGCGAAGCTTGCCCAAGCATCAGCACCTTGTGGGGACAGAACCTCCCCAGGCCCACCGAGCAGGAGACGGACAGGGAGGTGCTGGCTCCGGTTTGCCAGTTGCTAAATCCCACCAAGAGACATCTAAAAATACACCCTACGCATCCTTCTCATTATTTTTCTACGTAAGCAATTAGAGGAGTCATCCAGGGAAGCTGGCCAAGGCGGGCGGGAGGGGAGACTCTGCGTCAGCAGCAGAGGGAGGGAAGGAGCCCACAGGACCCAGCTCTGGAGATGTGGCCCACGTTAGGAAAGAGCTCCCGGCTCCTCCGTCCAGCAAAAACGGCTCCAACTGGGTTAGAGAAAAGAGAGCACTGCTCCCACTTATCTCCCATTTGGAGCGGCAGGAGGAGGCTGGCCAGGGGCCAAAATCCCAATTAATTTGAAACAAACAGTTGTAGGACGAAAAAAAAAAATAAAAAAAATCTGCTGCTCCCTGAGGTTTAAATAGCGAGCAGGCAGGGATGTCAGTGAGCACAGCAAGCTCGCTGGTGGTGTCAGGGCCTGAATCCTCTTGTTTGTGTACTCTGGATACAGGGAGGGCAATAATTAATCACTCTGTGCAAAAGCCCCTGGGTGTTTCTGACACCCCAAGCAGATCCTGCTCTCCCGTTGCTGCTACTGCCCAGAAGATTAATGTGAGTCTGTACATGAAGCCAGAATAAACCATCCTCCCTCCTCTGAACAGCCACGCTGCTCACTTCCCTGGGATTTAAACACCGAGGGGTCGGAGAAGCACAGAAATAAATAAAAACAAGGCTTTTCATTCCACAATTCCCTCTCCACGCAGGTGTTGCTGTCTCCCAACACTGAGGAATAGGTGAAGACTCAGAGGGGAGAATGGGATGCAGATGTGTGACCCCGGGCTGAGGACAGACAGGTATCACACATGCTAGGGTTTCACCAAGCACACCATCCCCAGCCCCGATTCCTAGAAACCGGCATACCGGGAACCTGCCAGCTCCAAATGGAAACTTCATGCTGCAGATCCCTCCCGGAGGCTCGCGGGAGGGGAAAGGGATGGGGAACAGCAGGGCTTTGGGCAGGGCTTGGGGGGGGGTCTCACCTTGCCACCATGCACTCCTTGGAGAAGGTTTGAAGGTGCAGGGAGAGTCCAGGCCCAGAGACACAGCGGGGAAATACCTGGTAAGAAGAGGTGGGGGACAAAAAGAAAAAAAGGTTAAAAAAACACATGTTTTTTTTAATTCTGAAATAGGATTTCAGGATTTCGGAAGAAGAAGGGAGAACAGAGCAGTTTTGAGCCACAGGTCATGCTCCACCATGGTCAGAAATGGGTGATGAAGACTATGGCCAGAACCCGTTTTGACTCGCTGTCTCCACAAAACAGCATCTTACCATCAGCTTTACAAAAAACAAATCAAGGCTATATCCTGTCCAACTTTTCCCTGGGATGAAAATTAACAGGACGAAAAAATAAGAGTTGGCTGCTCTGGGGTTTGTTTTTTAAGACCCACTTAGCACAAAGCACTTTCACTTCCACGGCACCACAACAGCCCTAAAAGCTCCAGATTGCAACACAGGAGGGAGTTTCTTGAAAACGCAAAGGTCAGGCTTAAAAAAAAACAAATCTGAAAGCACAGCAGGGGGATGTGGGGCCCCGGATCCTGGTGATCATCTCCCCACATCCCAGCCCCTCGGGCTGGACAGGGCTACACATGCATCCCCCAGCACAGACTGGTAATGAAGAATAACCCAATTAGTGCAGCAGCTGACTCTCTCCACTGTCCCACAGTGGATTGCTTCCCCTTCCATCACAAACTGCTTCTTTCCTGATAAAATCCCTTCTTGCTGAGCAAGCTGTGCCTGTGCAGCAGGACAGGGAAGGCCAGAGCAGTGACTTCTCCTGGGTGAGGGTGTTTTAAGACACCTCAGGGCCAGCCTGCTGAGCAGAGACCAAGAAAGGTGATGGTAATGAGTTAAAATTGGGATTTCTAACAAAATATGACCTTCCTAAGATGGACGAGCAGCTCTACACAAACCTCAGCTGCATCCCAACACATAAGGACACACCTGGACACTGAGTGCCACACTCAGACATCACAGTTAATTCATATTTTTTTGGTTTTTTTTGTAATCTCGGCCACTTGACTTTCTCCACCTCCTTCAAAATAAACAGGGAAGCCATAAAATTGAGACTATTGTTCACCAGCTGAGAGCTCCCAGGGATCAATTCACTTCCCAGCGCGCGCGTTGTGCAAGCGGCCAACACCCAGGCACGGCACCTTGCTTCAAACAAAAAAAAACCCAAAATGCAAACAGAGCTGCTTGGATTGCCCGGCACCACGAGGAGCCCCCGGGGCACCCGGGGTGAGCTCTGGTTCCCAGGGACCGAAGCACAACCCCTGGTCTCCCGTGTCCAGGTGAACCCTGGTACCAAACGGTGCCACCCCCGCCTTGGGGACACCTCAGAGAGGGACACAGTCCCCAGACACCTCCCAAGGAGCACGAGGTATCTGCCTGTGAGCAGAAAAGCAGCAACAGGGGAGGGGTTTAAAACAGTTAAGAGGATAATGAAGTGAAAAAGAAAACTACTGAGTGCAGCTCGCTTAGATACAGCAGTGGATGCTCCCATCACACCGGCTGCATCATGCTGCCTAGCTAGTATTTTTAAGCTTCTGAAATGGTTTTATTTAAGGTTCAATTAATAACTAATTGGTTTTTTTAAAAAAATATGTGGAATAAGAGGCTGTTCCTCAGCTGCAGCGAGAGGAACAAGTGAGCAGGATGGGTCACTAACCCTGCCAGAATAAATATCTCAGGCAAAGGCAAGATGGGTTCAGTGTCTCTGCATCCCCTGGAGTGAGGTGAACAGGCCCGTGCCAGCAACACACAAAAGACTTTCAGAGAGAAGTGGTTTTATCCCCCCAGTTCACAATATAAACCCATTAAAAATAATCTGGCTCTTCTGCTGGTTTTCTAGCAAGGAAGTGCTCGCTTGGTGCTTTTCCCAGGTCACTTCAAAATAAAAAAAAAATAAAATCAGAGGGACAAAGCTGCTCTGAACTCTCTTGTGAGCAGCCTGTGGTCCATCTCCTCCAGAGACACAACACCCTCCACTTTCATGTCAAAGGGAATTAAGAAAAAAAAACAGCATTTTACTTTCTCCTCCCTTATTCTGAAGGATAAACTTACACCAGGGAAAACAGAATCCACAGAAATGAATGGGTAGCTGCTGTCCCCATAGGGGGAGAAGGTGCCAGGGGCAGGACGAGGCTGAGCATTCTACAGAGATGCTCTGCAGCTCCTTTCCCACCTGCCCCAAAAGCCACCCCTGGCCCCAGCAAGGATTGCAGCTGCTCCCACCACAAAAATCCCAGCAAGCCTCAGCCCCAAGAACAGATCCTCAAAACACCGGAAAAACCAGGAATGCCCAAAGTGTCCGCTCTGCATCGGCAGGGAGAGGCAGCAGCCTGCACCCATCCTGCTCCCGAGGGGCTGACACAGCTTTAATGATGGCCAAAACAAAAGAATCCAGGAAATACAGTAATAATGAGTGTAAAAAGAGCTGTTCCACACCAGCCCGAGCTTCTTGGGAGATGCCTGGAGGCCAAGCACCCAACCAAGCTCAGAGGCTGTAAAATAGAGACATGGAACAGCGGGGAATGCAACCCCCTAAAGCTTTCAGAAACTGGGATTATGTAACTGGACAGGAAAAAAAATAATAACATAGCCAAGCAGGTTATATAAACCATGTGTAAAATGTGAGAAAGTACTTGACATCCCACTACCCACTCCTTGGCACCCTCTCACTGGGTTTTCTGCCACCAAAAATGAGCGAGGTCCTTTCAGTTGTGTTTCCTCCTCTGGTCAAAACAACCGGGGAAACAGACCAGCCGGGCTTTTGGGAATTAAACATTCCACCTCTGGCTGCTAAATGTGAAGTTTCCCTCCCCATACAGCACATCAAGGGAAGTCCAAGCCCTGCACAGGCGACCCAGAGCAGCCTCCTGGCAGCAGCTACTCCAGTGCTGAGCACATTGAATTTCGAGTGACAGCTCGGGGGGACTAAAATAAATACAAAATGGGAATAAACAAGGAACTCCTCGTTTGCCAATTCTGTTTTAATTTAGCCTTTTCTCCAGAATAAACGTGGCGATTAAACTTGGATTTATTTAATTTTTTTGTTGTTTGTTTGCTTCCAAAAACACCTCGCTGCTCGCAACAGATATTTGGGTTTTTCTCCAAGCAACTCGCAGCCAGGTGAGCCCTGGCAGTGGGAATGCTGGGTTTGGGGGTCTATCCCCACACACGAGGGCTCAGCAGCACCTGGAGCATCCCCGGGGGGATCCCCAGCTCAGCACCAGCACTGCCAGCAGCAGCTCTGGCACCCACAAATAACTCAGCAGCCAAGGCTGCACCAGGGGCTCCCCAATGCCAAATGATTTTGGCAAGCAGCAATTCCCAGTGGAACTGCAGCCTGCTCTGGTGCCAAGGGGGGATTTCTTGGAGGAGCATCTCAAGAGGACAAACGGCAGGAGGGGACTGGGGTGGCACTGCCATGGCTGTGAGGGGCAGAGGACAGCACGGCTTTGGGGACAGTGCTGCAGCCCCAGCACGGGGTGAGGACAGGCTCTGACACACACTCCTGGGCTGGGGAGGGAGGCTGCAGCCCACCTGGGCTCCTTTTTGGGATGGAGGCACATCCCAGGAACGATGCTCTGTGCCAGGCTCGTTTTGTCCAGTGGTTAAATTTCATGTAAATCAGAAAGTTCTTGCAATGAGAATATTTTTCCATCTAAGAGGAATACTGCTATTTACAAAGATGGGCACTGCAGGCAGAGGGGGATTTAACTGCAGTCCCTCGCAGTCCTGGCTCTTCACTTCTCACAGTTACTTTACTATTATTTCCCTAATTTTCCAACGCACTCGCTTGCAAAATCAGAAATCCTTACAAATCACAATTACCAGTTATGGAAAAAGCCTGTCAGCTCCATGACAAACAAGCTACATGAACAACTTGTACGCTGGAGCACTCGTGGCCACTTCTTTACACCCACGGGCACAGAGCATTAAAATAATTTTAAAAATCCTCGCTAAGTGATATCCATTTCCCTGTAACGTGCACGAGATCAGGAGGAGCTTCACAGCTCCCTCAAGGGGCTGCAACAACTCTGCATAAATTCGTGTAACCGAGAGTGACTAGAAAATAAAATTGATGTAAAATAGTATACAATGAGAAAACATAAAATAGTAAAAAATAGTATAAAATGAGAAATAACTGAGGACAAAGTATTTTTTAAACCATTTACAAAATATTTTTTCTGCTGAGCCAGTCTGGGAGCTGCAGCCAGCCCGAGGAGGTCTTGGTGCCAAGCATCTCAGACCTTCCAGCAAACTTTCTCCTTCTGCAAGCAGGTGATGAATTAAAACACCCATAACTACACGGCAGTGACGCTCCTGAGGGATGCAGTTTGCTTTCTACTCAGGAATTGTCCTTATTTTTTGCCTCTTCCCAGCAGGAAGGTGCTCTAACAGTGCTGGGAAAGGACCTCAACGTGACTGAAGCGTGTGCTGGGCAAACACAGCCCTGGGAAGATGAGGTTATTTGCATTTATTATAAAAAATTAAAAAAAAAAAAAAAGCCAGATCCAGGCTCTGCCAGACGTATTTAATGATTTTCCTCTCCCCAGCCCTTCACCAAGGCAGGGGAGGAGGCAGGAGGCAGGCAGCTTGCTCATGTTTTAAAGGAAGCAGCAATTTGTGCTTTCAACTTTTCTTTAAACTTTTAATGTCAGTTTCCAGTTGGCTTTGATATCCCAGTGATGCCCCCAAGTCCACCTCAAGTTTAACAGCTCGTTAGGGTGAGACACTATTTAAACTCTATTTTTAAAGTATCAGCTCCTGGATACTTTTTTCCATTATATTTTATTTTTAAGGGTACTTTTATTACTTGCACCGGTGGGGACAGAAATTCGGGCAGCTTCGGAAGCTGCAGCCTGGGGACACACCGATGACAGCCCCATCTCGTCCAGTCCCGTTGTGTAAAACAGTTTCCTGGGAAGAGCAAGCTCACCCGAACGCGCCTTTGGAAAACAGAACTCTGCGGGAGTTTTGATGCCCGGAGCGGAGGGGGAAAATCGCAGAAACTTTTTTAAAAAACCACTTTCCCCTTGTGCAACAGCCACTTCTACCTGCTGCCGGAGGCTGCGTGCGGCGGTGCGCGCACCCTGCGGGGTCCCGGTGCTCGCTGGTTGCTGTCCCAACGCTCCGGGAGCTCCGGGAGCCTCGGCCGGGGCCGGAAAAGCCGAACCCGGGCCGGGACAGCAGCCGGGATGCGCCGGAGCATCCCCGGGCACCGCTGCGGGAACCCTCCCGCCGCCGCGGGGGCTCCGCGGGGCACGAACCCCGCTCCCATCCCCACCCCGCGGATGCCACCATCCCCTTCCCCAGCGCCACTCGCGTCGCCGGCGTCCCCCCGCGCGTCCCCAGCGGGGTCCCCACCCCGCACTGCCACGCACCGCCTGGCCCCCGGCAGTCGCGCAGCCCCGGCGGGGTGCCGCAGAGCCCCAGCGCGGCTGGCGGCGCTGCCCGGCCCGCGGTCCCCACCTGTCGCCGTGGCTGTCGCCGCTGTCGCCGCCGCCCGGCTCCGAGTGGCCCCCGCGCGCCCGCCCGGCCGGGCCGCCCCGCCCCGCGCCGCGGCCCCGCCCCTGCTCGCCGCTCATTGGCCGCGCCGCCTGCCCGTCTCTATGTTTCACGTTGCTATTGGCTGCGGGGGAGGCGGTATGCAAATCAGAGCACTGTGCCCGCGCGCTCGCCCGGGTGGCACCGGCGGGACCGGGCGGGAGCGGGGACAGGGACAGGGACAGGGACAGGGACAGGGACAGGGACGGGGACAGGGGACAGAGAGAGACAGGGACAGGGGACAGAGACAGGGATAGGGACAGGGATAGGGACAGGGGACAGACAGAGACAGGGACAGGGACAGGGATAGGGATAGGGGACACAGGGACAGGAATAGGGGACAGGGGACAGAGACAGGGATAGGGACAGGGGACAGAGAGAGACAGGGACAGGGATAGGGGACAGGGGACAGAGAGAGACAGGGACAGGGATAGAGACAGGGACAGGGACAGGGACAGGGACAGGGACAGGGACAGGGACAGCCCGGCCCCGGGAAGTGCCCCGCGCTGTTTGTCCCGTGCCATGCCCGGGGCTCAGCTCCACGCGGGGCTGCCCCGGCACCGCCGCCACACTCAGCGCTCCTCACCCCCCCCCCCCCGGGCTGTCCCCAACCCTGCACCTCCGTGCCACCCCCGCAAGGACACCCCAGCCCCCGAGGTGCCCCTGAGGTGCCCCGGAGGTGCCTTGGTGGCCCCCCAGCTCCCCAGCGGGTGCCCAGTCCCTCGCAGCTCCCCCGGGAGTCACGGCAAGCACGGCGCTGAGCTGCCTCAGGGCTGGGGACACAGCTGGGGACAGAGAGTGGGTTTGGAGGGACAGCGGCTGCTGGAACACGCAGAAATGTCCCAGTTCGGGGTGAAGGAAATAAGATTTTTGTCAAGAGCTGCCTCAAGAATAACCCCCCGAGATTAGAAAGCAGTGCTTCTGTGATTAAACACCTCGTCCCTGCTCATCGCTGCAGCGCCCGAGCTGAAAAAATTGGGGGCAGATTGAAATGGGGGCATCTCTGAGTGTTTCTATAAAGTGGTCATTTTTTTTTCCCAGGTTCGTGTTGTAATGAGTGCCCACAGCTCCCAGCCTGCAGCCTCATTCCCTCAGGATGATCCAATAAAACCTTCAGGGCCGGGCTGAAGGCAGCACTGTGTTGGTGGGTGCTTCCTCACAGGTCTGCTTTTTATGCTGAGTTTGATTTCCCCGGCTGTAATTTAGACACCGGTGTCACTCATCAGAAATACAGAGTGAAAATTAAAGCCCACTTTAGAAGAGGAGAAAGAAAAAATTGTTTTCATGGCATTTAATTTTCCCCCCTCTGAAATAACCCTGGTGAACCTTGCATCTGGTTTCAAACAGTTCCCTCCTGGCAATAAATTTCCAAGAGCATTACATATTCGTTTACAAAACAAAATTAAAATACTGTGGGTTTGCAATACCAGGAAAACCCACAGCATAATTCCATCAGGCCCCTGAGATAACACCAAAACCCTGAAAACCCCATGGGACCAATGGCAGCAATGAGGGGGTTCGGCCTGGTTTGTCCTTGCACTACAAAAATTGTAATTTCTTTTTTGTTTGCATAGAGAGCACCCCCCAAAAAATGCATGGGAATAAAGATCAGAGTTGCTTTTTTAGAAAATTAAAGACATCTTCCAAATCACTGCTCGGCCAGTGCCAGACCCCTCAGCTCACCCAGCTTTCTTGGGTGGGGAGATGTCCTAAACCCTCCAGTGCTGGGGTCTGCCCCATTCACCCCCAGCCCTGTAACACAACCTGGAGGAAATCTGTTCCATAAATAATCCCGTTTGGCTTTGTGACGCCTGCCAGGGGTACTGCTTGTTCCCCCTCCAGCTGGCCACACATGTCCAGCCCCAGCCCCGAGCCCAGCTCCAAAAGGACAGGGAGCCTTGGGGAAAGGCTGGGAGCAGGGAGCAAAGCCAGGGCACCTGGCACCTCGTGCGAGGTGAGAGCAGCCTTCCTGAAAGAGACAGAGGAAAAAAAAAAATTAAAATAAAGCAGGGGATATTTTTATTCATCCTTGTCTTCTGCTAAAAATAACCAGCGTTAATCTGCCTGGAGAGCGTGGGGAGGAGAGGAGTCCCTCCACCTTGGCTGCGCAGTGAAGAGCCACATCAGTGACTCTCTCTCGAGTGGAGGAAGTGGCTTTTCTCTCGTCTCTTGGTTTCCTTTCGCGTGTGGCGGCACAAACCCACGGGCCCGGGGCAGGGATCCCCTCCCCTTCCCGGGGGATCAAACCCATCCTTCCCACTGAACCCAGCTCACCCTTTTGGGGACCAAAGCAGCTTTTTTGGGAGCCTGAGGGTGCCGTGGCTTCGCCCAGCCGTGCCCGCGGTGTGCGCACCCCTCGGGGGGCGCCGGGGGGCAGCGCGGCGGGAGCCGGGCCCGTGGGAGGCTGTGTGTTTACGGGAGGTGCAGCCAGGGCTTGCACAACCGGCGGCAGCGAGAGGAGAACACCGTGTCCTTGCCACTGGCTGGAGGTGCGGCCGAGCTCCCAGCAGGAGCGGACGGACGTGGGGACATGGGGACGTGGGGACGTGGGGACACGGGGACTAGGGGACATGGGGACGTGGGGGGTTGGGGCAGCAGGGCAAGACCACTTGCCTGGCATGAGGGCTCTCGGCCCTGGGGGTGCAGAGCAGCTGGGAGGCCGCTCTCCGTGTGAAACTCCCCGTCAGATGTCCCTGCGGGAAGGCCGGCGGGGGGGATGCTCCCCCGGCTCTGGAATGATCGCCCCTGGGCAATCCCTCTGATCCCTCCGAGGCTGCGGCAGCCTCCCCCTCTCTGCCTGGACTCACGGCCCCCAGCATGGTTTTCTAACAGCCGAGGGGCCAACGCGTGCCCCTCACTCGGGGGGACCCCCGGAGGTGTCCCTGCTCTGTCACAGGCCTGGCCCTGCCCTGCCCTGCAGCGTGGCCAGAGCCGGATCTTTCCAGGTGCGTTTCCCATCCATAAATTACCAGATTGTGCCCCAAATCCTGGCCCTTGTTGCAAAAAGCCCCCAAGGCAGCAGACAGGGGCAGCACCCTCCGAGGCTCCCCTGATCCTAGATCCATCCCTGAGCTCCCATCTTCCTCACGGCTCTTCCTCCCAGACACCGGGGACAGCTTTTACCAGACGAAAGGACGCAAATATTTCCCCAGATTATTTCCCTTCTGAGGAAAAGGGGGAAATCGCTGCCTTCCCCGGCTGGCAAGGAGCAGCAGAGAGACGGACGGAGCCCAGGGCTCCCCCAGCCCTGCCGGAGATCCAGCCCCACAGCAGCAAGGGCAGGATGCAGCAGCGGGGCCGGAGCAGGGAGGATAAATAAAGTCCGGCTTTGCCTTCCTGGCTCGTGGCCACTTCTAACACAAAGTACATTCCGGTCTGGACGTAACGAACTGTACCAGCCTCCGCCGGGGAGGGCGGATGGCTGGGGGTGCCGGGGCTGCCCGGTGGGGGTCGAGCTGGCGCCTCCGCCCGGGGCTGGGTGCAGGGGGGCCAGGGGGATCAGTCCCCCCGAGGACGCTCGGCTGTGCCCTGCCCCGGAGATGCTCCTGCCAGACGGATCTGAGAGCCGAGAGCCGCTGGAGATCGCCCGCAGGTGCCCCGGGGCTTGCGGGGTGCCCGGAGAGCCGCGGGTTGGGGGGCACCGGCTGGGCACGGAGCCGGGGGCCGGCGCTGCGGCAGCTCCCGGGGCTTCGGAGCCGGTGTCAGCCTCTGCAGGCCCCGGGAGCCGCAGCCCGGGAGCGCGGAGGAGCCGCCGGGGCCGTGCCCCTGCCGGGAGCTGCACCGGGCGGGCGCGGTGCCAGGCGCCCGGCGTGGGGACGCGATGTACCGGGAGCGCCGGGAACAGCCTGACTCAGCGCCGGCCGCCGGGGGGGCACCGGGCCAGGGCCAGGCTGCGGCTCCTGCCCGCTGGGGTCCGGCGTGGCCCCCCAGCACCACCGCCCGGCAACCCCCCCCGAAACCCCCAGTAACCCCCCCCTCCGGCATCCCCCCCAATATCCCCCCAGAATACCCCCAGTGTTCCCCCCAGCACCTCCCAGGACCCTCCCCCGGCTATCCCTTTCAATATCCCCCCTGATATCCCCCCCAGTGTTCCCCCCAGCACCTCCCAGGACCCCCCCTCCAATCATCCCTTTCATTATGCCCCCCAATATCCCCCCAGCACCTCCCAGGACCCCCCTCTCCAATTATCCCTTTCATTATCCCCCCTAATATCCCCCCCAGTGCTCCCCCCACCATCTCCCCGGATCCCTCCCAGTCATCCCTTTCAATATCCCCCCCCAATATCCCCCCACCATCTCCCAGGATCCCCCCCAATCCTCCCTTTCAATATCCCACCCCAGTATCCCCCCTGCTCCCCTCATGTCCCCCCCGACATCCCTGCCAATATCCCCCCCTCATCCCCCCAGCATCCCCCCAACACCCTTTCAGCACCCCCCAAGAGTGAATCCCCGCCAATGCCAGGGAGGTATCCCCCAAAATCCTCCCCTGCTCACCCTCGGTCTCCTCCCCCAGCCCAGCTCGCCAGCATTTCGAGGAATGTGATGCCATAAATACCCACCGAGGGGGAGCCCAGCTGCAGGGAGCACTCCCCCCCGGGCTGGCTGTTGCAGAGCACCCAGGCTCCAGCTCCCCCAGGCTGGGGCAGCCCAACATCCCCTCCTTGCCCTCCCCACCTCCCTGGAGTGCTCTGCTTCCAGCAGTACAGATTATTCAGGATGAGGATTTTTTCCACTCGTGGACAGCATCGGGGGGGTTGTGGAGGTGTGTGGGTGCCTGGATGTCGTCCCAGGGCCACTTCTGCATCCCCATGTCCCAATTGTAACCTCTGCTACTGCCCTGCCCTCGGCAGCTCTGAGGGGACATCTTCAAGGACTCCACTCACAGCCCCGAGGCCGGCCCTGAGGATGGAGGAAAGGCTGAGATCCTCACCTCAGGTTTGGCAGCCCCTGGGGCTGATATTTTCCCCTGGATGGGTCCCTGTCCTTCAGTCTAATCCTTCCTCTCTTCCAGCTTCAGGGGGAAAAAGTCAGAGTGGGAAAGCAGGAGCATGTCTGACGTTGTTCCCTCTGTCACAGACACAGGCGAAGCCAAAGCAGCCGTGAAAAGTCATCAACAATTGGTTTTGGCAAGAAGAGGCAAACCAGAGCTTTCCATGAATTTATTTTTTTTTCTTTTTGCTAGAAAGGTTGCTCTTCTCCCAGAGAGAGTTTGAAGGATGGCTTCTGGCCAGCATCATCCCAAAGCCATCTCCCTGGGACAGTGAAAACCTGGCCCAGATTTAGGAAAACCCTAAGTCACAGGAGCAGGCCCCCACATCCCTGGGGTCTGTACCCACTGTGCCCCACAACGTGGAGCTGCCATGGACAGCTTGGGGTGTCCCAGACCAGCAGAGGGTGGTGGGGGCAGACTGGGGTATCTCCCCAAGGATTTGGGATTCCCCAAATCCCTGGTGCTGGCTGGGGCATCCCAAACCCTGCAGGGATGTGTTTCATCCCTCTGGATCCTGCTGCGGCCAAGGGACACCCTGAGAGGGGCTACTGCTCCCCCAGGAGCCCCAGGCACCCCCAGCCACATCCTGAGGACCACCAGGGGTAAAGGCTTATGGGGGGAACAAACCCCAGAGCCAAGAGCAGGAAGGGAGCCCCAGGTGCCTCTGTGCACCCCAGGTGGCTCTGTGCACCCCCAAACACCTCTGTGCACCCCCAAACACCTCTGTGCACTCCGGATGGCTCTGGGCAGCCCCTCAGATGGCACAAACAGCCCTGAACTGCCCCAAAGCCCCCCCTGTGCCCCCCAGCCCAAGGCCCAGGAGCACCTCTGACCCTGCTGCAGGATCAGGCCCATTGTTCCCCCCAGGGCTGCAGCAAACCGGGGCAGCAAACTGTCCCCAAAGTGTGTGTGGGGACATGGAATTAACCAGGTCTGCCCGGGGTCTTCCACCACTGAGATCACCGTCCTAAGCTGGAGCTGCAGGGCTGCTGCCTGTCCCTCCCACCGTGGGGGCCAGGGGCTGCTCAGCCCCCCCAAAAAACCCCATTTCCCCCGTGCCGGGGCTGGGGCTGGCAGCCCCTCTGTCCCCGGGGTGAGGGCTGCGGGAGCGAACACCCACGGACACACACACGGCTTTTCCTTGGAGTGTTTGGCAAGGCTGGGAGTGGGGGGACTTTTCTGGGGGTGTCGGCAAAGCTGGGCACTGGGGGGGCACCCAACTGGAGCTGCAGCGAGCTGGGGGTGCAGGGACACCCCGGGACGGGCAGAGAGCGAGTTTCAGCGCATCTGCGCAGAAATTAGAAAGAAATCAAGAAGGAGAGAAAGAAGACGAGGAAAAGGCGATGTTTGGGGCAGAGAAAAGGGTTAAAGCAGTGCAGAGGGGGAGAGGTGAAGGCCGAGGGCTGGCGGAAAGGGGGGAGAGGCGGGGAGAGGTTGGGGAGCGGGAGCTGGGCTGGGTGAGAACATCCTGTACCCTCGGTAACAGCGGCCAGGGCGGGGTGAGGGGGCACTGGGGCGGGGGGATGTGCCACACACCTCGCTGGGAAGTGGGGCACCCCTTGGGTCACCCGGAGGGGACGGGCTTGCACACTGGGGGGCAATCCTGCTGACGGGGCGAGCCTGGGGAGGGTCTCGGGCTGCCCTCGGTCCCTTCAGTCTCACATTCCCCGCTGCTTTCTAATCAAGCAGGGAGATCCCTGTGCAGGGCAGAGGAGGAGGAAGGGGCACCCCAATGCTGGTACCCCTCCTTCCCCCGTCCCCCGAGTCTCCCCACCGCAGCCAAGCCCTCCTGCACAAGGATGCCCCGCTCACCCCGCGCTTTGCCCTGAGCCTGTCCCCACCCTGCCGGGGTCCCCCTGTCCCCAGGGCTGCCAGCACCCCACAAGCGCCAGGGGCCCCTTCCTGTGTTTGTTAAGACGCCGTGAGTCAGGCGTCTGGTTTTCGGTTCAAGCCAATATTTACCAGCCGAGAGCTGCCAAAACAAAGCTGCGGCTTCACCAGTAAATATAGGGCTGAGATGGGGTGGGTGGAGAGGAGGGGGATTTATGCGACCCCCACCTCAGCACAGCCACCCCCTTCCCACCTCTCTGGTGCCCCCATCGTCCTCCTGCCAGCCTAGGGACACCACAAAAATGGGGACACCACAAAAATGGGGACACCACAAAAATGGGGACACCACAGAGCCCCCACCGAGCACCCCAGTGTTTAGCCCTGCCTGTCCAGCCCCAAACATCACTGCCCCCCCTTTTCCCCCACTGCAGGACTCGAGGGGTGTCAGAGCTTGGGGGGCATTTCAGGGAGCCCAAGGCTGCGCTGCCCTGGGCTGGGGGTCCCTGCCGTGCTGGGGTCCCCGGGCCGTGGGCACGGTGCCGCTGCCCTCTGCCGGGGCTGGGCTTTGCTCACATCCTGCCCCTGCCAAGAGCACAAAGCCCGGCCAGAGGCAGGCAGGGCTCCCCGCTGCGTGTCCCAGCAAATGCCAGCCTCGCCGGGGCGCTCCCACTGCTGGGGACCCCGCGCAGATGGGGAGTCCAGGGACAGACCCCTGTCCTGTGTCCCCCGGCCTCGCTCTGCCTGGGGCTGGCTGCCTGCTGCAGCAGAGGGGCTGCTGTCCCCATCCCTTCCCCAGCTGCCCCCATCCCTTCCCCGGCTGCCCCCATCCCTTCCCCAGCTGCCCCCATCCCTTCCCCGGCTGCCCCCATCCCTTCCCCGGCTGCCCCCATCCCTTCCCCGGCTGCCCCTTACCCCACACCTCATCCTGCACCAGTGAGGACATTGATCTGGTGACCTCCTGCCAGGACCACCACGACCAAGAGAACAAAATCCTCCAGATTTTAACCACCAGTTTAAAACTAGAATCCAGCTCAGAATTCTCTCCTCTTGCAGCCCCTCTGAGCCAGACTGGCAGGGGCCAGCAGTATTGACCCCCATGGTCCCCTTCAACCATGGGGACTCCCCCGAGCTGTGCCACGCTCCCACGTGTGTCTCTGGTGTTCCTGCAGGTGCAGATCCTCAAGCTGCCAGTCACCCTTGTCCTGAAAAGAAAGTTTCCTGCAGCAGCTCCTCAGCCGCCAGGGGCTGCCCCAGCCTTTGTGGCCTCTCCATCTGGCGCAGAGCCCTCGGGGCAGTGGGGAGTGGCACTGCGGGTGCCTGGTTCTTGTGATCCCCAGGGAGAGACAAACGTGGGGTGAGGTCTGCACTGGAGAAGGCAAGAACACCCTCTCTGATGATCCCCTCATCTCCTGCTGCTCCCCCAGCCCTGCCTGACAGGTGCCTCCTCTTCCTCACCCTGCTGTGTGCCACAGCAGGAAACAAACCGAGGCAAGCGCAGCCCAGGCAGCTCCCCCAGACCCTGGGGCTGCTGCATCTCCCCCTGCCCCGCATCCCCTTTTCAGAGCTCACCTCGAGCAGAGCTCAGCCCAGGGCTCGCTGCTGGCCCAGCCCAGGTTTCTGTATGGTTGCACGCACATACAGGTTAAGCCACCGTGTCCAGTGGCTTCTTCAGGGACCGTCTGGCCCTGCCGGCCCTGTCCTGGGCCAGGGAGCTGGCTTGAGTGAAAACGTCACCTTGCAGCTCGGCAGAAGCTGGTGTTTATTCAAATTCTCCCGCAGCAAGACCCAGGAGAGAGGGAAAGGCAGGGGGCAGGGGCAGCACGGAGGGGCACAGCGGGGCTCTTTCTTCACCGCCTGCTGGACTCCTGGGGGTCCCTGCAGACCCCGAAGTCGCTGTTGGTGATGGAGCCCACGATGGTTTTGTCGGCGTCACAGGTCAAGCCGCTCTCACAGGGACACTTGTAGTAGACCCCATAGATGCTCTGCAGGGAGCGAGGACTCAGTGCGGTGTGGGGGACATGCCCCCATGCCTGCCCAGCCCTGGCAGCAGGGAACCTACCTTTGGAGAGCACTCCTGGGACTCAGCTGCCTTCGGAGCACACCGGGCCAGGCTGAGGCCGCTGGTGCGGTGGCAGCAGCCGCTCTTGCACTGGGCACTCTGCAGGCACAGCTCCCCGATGTCCTGCAGCACAAGGCAGGGCCTGAGCACCGGGTCCCTCTTTGTTCCCCTTTAATCTCACCCTAGCTGTGAGCCCAGGGGTTTGGGTGGTGTTGAACGCCAGCTCTGCCTCTCAGCACCGCTGCCCCCACGCCCTAAGCTCCCACTGCAGCATTTCCTCAGTCTGGCCCAGACTACCACCCACCTCAAAGTGGTTTTTGCTGGACTCACAGGAGCGCTGAGACACCAGAGGGAAAGCATTTCCCCTCCCCAGGCCCTGTGAACCATCCGGGGTGGGGGTCCTGGCTGGCTCGAGCAGCTGAGAGCTTGTCTGATCCACTTTCACAGAATCACAGGACAAGGAGGTTGGAAGAGACCTCTAAGATCACCGAGTCCAACCTGTGCCCCAACACCTCAGCTAGACCCGTGCTCCCTCTCCCTTTATAGAGCCGCTTTCCCAGGCTCCAAGCTCCCTCACAACACCCGAAAACCCCGCAGACACCTCCAACCCTCCGTGCGCGTCCCTTGCAGCAGCGGGGCCCTCCTGCGCCGAGCACGGGGCTGGGGTCCCCTTACCAGGTTGAAGATGAGCCCTCGCTCCTGCTGTGCCAGCAGGGCTGGGGGCAGCAGCAGCAGGGCCAGGAGCAGGCAGGCAGGCAGCGCGTTGGCCATGGTGGGCTCGATGTGGCCGTGCCGCGGGGCCAGCGGGTGTTTTATAGCCGCCGTCAGCTGATGTGGCTGCTCCTATCGCACCTCAGCTCGTGGCACTGGGACACTGCAGCACTGCCCAGGGCAAGGACCCAGCCATGCCGGGGCTCCCAGGTCCTGTCCCCAGGTGACTGTCCCCACTGGCCATGACAACCTGCCCTTAGCAGCACCTTTGGCCAAAGGGAACACAAAATAATGGCACTTCTGAGTGGTGTTAGTTTAGTTCAAGGCTATGCTCTGTCTCACCCCTCGAAAATGTACGGTTTATTCCAAGCCCGTGACCCTCCCCTGAAGTATCACGTATCTGTAATCCCATTGACCCAAATTTTATTCCACACCCACCTTGAATCTCCCTGTTAAGCTGTGAGAGGGACACCAGGCTCTCTCTTGGTCCTTTTCCCCCCAGGCTCTCCCTCTCTCCCCCTTTCCCCCTTCTCCCTCAGAAACCACGCCGCTCCCGGGGGTGGGACCCCCAATAAACCTCATCTAATTATCTAATTAGCGCCCTCAGAAGCCGTGTGGAGTCTCCTTGCCTGCTGCTACCAGTGAACACACAGCTTAGGGGGCCCCCCGGGGACCCTCAAACAGACAGCTTCACTTCTGTGCTTCCTCTTCCTCCTCTGCTTCCTGCTGGCAGCAGCGGCCCGTGGAGCTGGAGCCCTCTGGAGTGCCCTCCTTGCTGGGTGCTGCTGATGGGCAGAGCGAGGGCTGGATGCCACGGCAGGAGCTCTGCTCCGTGGGAAAGCCACCAGATCCTCCATGTCTCCAAAAATGGAGCTGTGGGCACCAAGAAACCTGCTGGAGACAGCTCACATTGTGCAGGAGAGCAGAGCCCCCTGCAAGGATCCAGAGCCCACCAAGGTGCCCAGCCCAAGGGCCGGTGCTCCAGCCTGCCCTGCAGATATTTGCTGTGTTTCAGTGCTCGGGGGCGTGGGGCTGATGAAAGGAAAACAGCCCTGGGAATGGCACAGGTTTTCATGCCCACAGTGCCTTGGCTGTTCTTGGGCATGATTAATGGCCACGCAGCCCTGGACTTTGGCAGCCACAGGAGTGATGCTGAGGCTGGCCCCGGCTGCAGGGTGACCAGCACACTGTCACGTGTCCCCATGACCCGAGCTGAACCTGTGGGGTCACTCAGGATGTAGGGCAGATGTGGCTCCTGGAGAGAGGTCCCATGGTGGCTGCAAGTGCCTGCAGCCCTCTGGGGCTGCCCCTTCTCCTCTGGCAGCAGGACACGGAGCCTGGCCCTGCCCAGGGGCTGGCTGCCACCCCGGTGTGTCCTGCTGGCAGGATGAGCCACCTCCCTTTCTGCAGTGGAGCTGTGGGGGTGTCCCCTCCCTGCCTGCAACCCCCGCCCCAGAGATGCAGCAGCCCTTGTGCTCCCCACCAGTGCAGGAAGACCCTGGTGCCACGGGCTGGGAGGGCAGAGGGTCACAGCCAAGGGGACACAGAATTTGGGACACACGCAGCAGAGCCTGGGGAGATCCCGGGGGTCACGGCACAGCCCCTGGCACATTGTGGGGGTCAAGACACATCCTGGGTCTCATCCCAACACGCATCCCGGGGCTTGTGGCACATCCTGGGACACACCCAGGGGTGTGGGGTGCAGCCCAGGCACATCCTGGGTGTGCAGGGCACAGCCCAGGGCATTACGGGGGGCACGGGGGGGACAGAGTGCACCCCTGAGTGCATTGCAGGGCACAGGGGAGCTCTGGGGCACAGAGGGGCACAGAGTGCAGCCCTGAGTGCATTGCAGGGCACAGGGGAGCTCTGGGGCACAGCCCAGGGCGTTACTGGGGGCACAGTGGGGGACAGTGCACCCCTGAGTGCATTGCAGGGCACAGCCCAGGGGCACAGGGGCCCCCCAGGACAGACGGTGGGGTGCTCACTGGGGATATTTGGGTTATCCCAGGGTGCATCTCCGGGCACCCGAAGGAGGCGAAGGGCGCATCCCGAGAGAGCATCCCGGGCGCGCAGCGCACATCCCCGGGAAGGAGCATCCCGGCAGCGCGTCCCGAAAGGCGCCGCCCGCTGCTCCCGGCCGCGGGAGCGGGGTCTCTCCGGCTCCTCGCGAGTCCCCCCGGCTCGGTGGCGGTGGGGGGAGGTCTCGCCGCCGCCCCCCGGGGCGGTCCCGCCGCCGCCGGAGCCTCCCGCCGCCCCCGCTGCCGCCGGGCGGGGCCGGAGCGGGGCCGGGGCCGGAGCGGGAGCCCCGGGGCCGGGAGCGGGAGCGGGAGCGGGGCCGGAGCGGGAGCCCCGGGGCCGGGAGCGGGGCCGGGGCCGCTGCCCCGCCATGTCCAAGCTGCTGCCGGCGCAGGAGGCGGCCCGGATCTACCACACCAACTATGTGCGGAATGCGCGGGCCATGGGGGTGCTCTGGGCCCTCTTCACGCTCTGCTTCTCCGTCCTGATGGTGGTGACCTTCATCCAGCCCTACTGGATCGGCGACAGCATCGACACGCCGCAGGCCGGCTACTTCGGCCTCTTCTCCTACTGCATCGGCAACGCGCTCACCGGGGAGCTCATCTGCAAGGGCAGCCCCCTGGACTTCGGCACCATCCCCTCCAGTGCCTTCAAAACTGCCATGTTCTTCGTGGGCGTCTCCACCTTCCTCATCATCGGCACCATCCTCTGCTTCAGCCTCTTCTTCTTCTGCAACGCGGCCACCGTCTACAAAGTGTGTGCCTGGATGCAGCTGGCAGCGGGTGAGCGGGGCTGGGGGCTGCGCGGGGAGCGGGGGCAGCCGTGGGCCGAGCCCTTTCCCTTTCTGCCCTGGATTCTGCTGGGGATGGGGCTTTGGCCACTTAAGAGACCCCTCCGTGCCGTTTGCTCCCCCTTCCTGCTTACCAGTGGGGAGTTTTTAGTAAAAAAACTCCTTCCAGAGCAGCTGAGACGCAGCAGGCTGGCTGCGTGTCGGGTGATGCTTCCCCGGGAGCTGCTGCCAAACCTTGCGGCTGCCAAAACTCACCTGGGGCAGCTTCTCCCGGCGCCACCGCTCCTGCTCAGCCGCAGGGAGGCTTCAGAGGATCAGTTCCAGAGCACCAAAAAACCTGCCCAGGGCGCAGAGCGCTCTCCTGTGCTTGGGATGCTGCAGGAATGGGGCAGGGACACAGCGGTGACGCTTGCTGGCCCATCGTGGTGACTCCCTGAGCTCAGGGAATAAAGGACGAGGATGCTGGAACGCGAGGAGGGGGCTGCCTGGCTGATTTGGTACCGTCACTCGCATTTTCTCGCTTTGCTGCTCATCCCCGCGGCTCTCAAGCCTTCCCCATCTCCCCCCAAGGCACCTGAGACACCTGGTAACCCAACTCCTGGTTTGCTCCGAGCCTCAGCTGGAACCCGAGCCTCTGCTGCTCCTGAATGATTCACGGGAGCCGGGCCTGGGAGGGGGCAGGGGGTTCCTTCGGTTCCCGGCTAAAGAATCCAGCTCAGGCAAAGATTTAGATAAGAAGCTTGGGGCTGCTCAGCCTCCTGGGGAGCAGGAGCAGACACGGGCTTTGCTGTGCTAGTTGGGGTTTTTACGTGGTTTTTTTGTTGTTGTTCTGAATGGGGGAAGAGAAAATTGTCACAGGCAGTTCTGGCCAAAGGACAGGAATAATTTCACTAATTATTGTTTAATTATTTTACAGTTTTAATTATTTTACAAATTATTCCTGCATTTTAGGAATTATTTTACAAAGTGGGCAGGCTAAGAGAGGATCAATTTCCTGGCCTTTGCTCTGAACCCGGGCACAATTTCACAGAAATGATTTCTTTCCTACTTTCCCCATTTCCCTGTTAGTTACAGGCAAGATTTACTCTGTATGCAGTTAACCAGCTGCTTCTCCATGAGGAGAAATCCTCTCTGCAGACAAGGAAGCTGCCAGCTCACCTTGCTGCTGGCTTGTCCCCAAGCCAAGGGAAAAGAAAACATTGGCAAAGGACAAGGCCACTGCCCCAGAAGGGGATTCTGGGTTCTGAGCACCTGGTGGCAGAGAAGGAGCACAGGTGTGGGACAAGGTGCACTTAAGGAGGCTGCAGATGTCCATGAGGGGCAGGGACAAACATCTGCTTGTCCACCACGGGCTGGTTTCTCGTGTGAGAGGAGTCAGGGACTGCCTCACACCTGCAGCAGTTACTTCCAGCACAGGAATGGAGCATGTGAAGGGCTTTTGTTAATCATATCCCAAAATCTTGCATATGAACTCACCCTGAGCCTGCTCATTGTTCTTGTCCTGTAAATACAATTTCTCTGAGAGGGGGGAAAAGGCACTTCTGAGATTCTGGGGCACGAGCTGCCCTTCAGCAGCCTGCTGGCACAGCTGCCGTGGCGAAGGTGAGGTGCTGGGACCCCGCGGCCAGGCTGGAGCAGCTCCCAAGGCTGTGTGAGCTCTGAGAGCAGTCCCAGGAGGAGCTGCTGCTGGCACCACCGCAGCTGGACGGGCAGAATCCATCTGCACACCGAGCTGCTGCTGACGGCAGCTCCACCTTGGCAAACCCTGAGCTGGAATCAGCTGCAAGGTGCTAGGCCAGGGTCTCCACCTCGCACAGACTAAACCCATCCCAGCTTTGTTTGGAGGAGACGTTTCCTTGCAGTGCCACGGCCAGGGCTCTGCGCAGAGGGAGCGGAGACGTTGCCTGGGCAACGCTGGGACAGGAGATGCTGGTGCTGCACGTCCTTGGCTCGTGGGAAGGCAGATCCTGCTCCTCCTGCCTGCGCAGCACAGCAGAGCCCGCGGGGATGAGCCACCACAGTGCCTTTAAGGGACAAACCTGTAGCACCTGATGTGTTTGCAGCACGATGATTGCTCCTCCAGCTGCTCTCTCCACTCCAGTGTTGATGCCTGGAAAATAGAATACATCTTTCCAGTTGGGGTGAATATAAAAGCAAACCTTTAGCTGAAAGCTTTCAGGTGAACAACATGGTGAAAAGAACATGGGGTATAGTGATTCTACAGTTTTGATAAGGTTAGGAGATTAGTGCACTTCTCATCCACTGTCCAGTCAAAAGGTTAGTTGGTTGGGTAATAATTCCTGGGGCCCTGACCCTCTGGAAGCAGTCCAGGGGTTTCTTTTGCCCCACTTTCGTAATGTCTGGTCCAGATTCTGGCTGGAAACTAGAACATCCTTGAAGTTAATTCTTTTCTTGGAATAAGACTAAACAATATTTAGCAATCTGCTTTTAAGGTTAGCTTATTATTCCTAAAGGTAGGGAAGAAAGGAAAAATACCAGAAGCTACAGCAATGTACAAAACGACGAATTTATGTAAAACTATATAAAAAATCTATATAAAAAGCTAAAAATCTTAGGCATCATCATCAGCTCAGGAGCTCAGTGTCCCCCTGTCCCTGCAGCTACAGGGCTGATGATTGGCTGCCTGATCTACCCCGATGGCTGGGACTCGAGCGAGGTGAAGAGAATGTGTGGGGACAAAACCGACAAATACACCCTGGGCGCCTGCACCGTGCGCTGGGCTTACATCCTGTGCATCATCGGCATCCTGGACGCCCTCATCCTCTCCTTCCTGGCCTTCGTGCTGGGCAACCGGCAGGACAACCTCCTCCCCTCGGATTTCAAAGTGGAGAGTAAAGGTGGGTGAGGTGGGATTGCTCCTGCACCTCCTGCACACAGCAGGGCGGTGCCCGAGAGGCTGCCCAGAACAGGGGCAGGCAGAGCTAAAGGAATAAAGCAGATTTATGAAAAGGCCTTCAAAGGATGCACCTTGGGCAGTGCAAGAGCCTGGCCGTGGCTCTGCCCAAGATGGACTCAGAGGCAGGAGTTTTCACACTTTTATCAGTTTTGGTCCCTTTCCATGTTGGGGTCATTGTCCAGTTCCAGCTCCAGGTTCTGCAGTCCCATCCTCCCAGCCTGCTCTCCTCCATCCCCTGTTGTTTGGACTTTTTGGAGCTGTTGTTTGGACTTTTTGGGGCTGAAGCTGCAGCGGTGTCCTTGCTTCTGGGGCTGGAAAAGGATTCTTGTGTGTGGCTGAGCTGTGAGGAGAACTTGCTGACACTTTATATGAAGTTCAGAGTTAAAGACCAATGCAGAACAGAATCGGGACAATATGAAAGCTAAACCTTAAGGCATCAAGGTCATTGCTGCTGCTTGGGTGGATGGTGGGTGGCTTTGTCCCTGCCTCAGTCACACGCTGCTCTGTAGGGAGGGAGAGCCAGCAGCAGGCAGAAAACTGATGGAGAACAAGGCAGGAGCCCAAATTCACCCAGATTACATTTCCCAGGCCTCGGGGGGCTTTCTCCTCACCTTGTTTTAAATATCTTCCTCTTTGAAAACAAACCTGCAAAACACACTCATCCTTTCAGTTTTACACACTAACTCTGCAATTCTTTTTGTTTTACAGAAGAGGGAAATGACTGACAGAGCTGAGCACCGTGTGATAACCCACACAGATTTTTAATATTCCCAGCATCCACAATGTCACTGTTGTGATCTGATTACCAAAGCATTGACAGCTGATTTTGGTGCTGGAGTCACACTGGTTTTATTCGTGGTTAAAGAAGAAATTGTCTTTGCTTTGCCTCCCAAAACTGGGAAGGCACAAAGCCTTGCCAAGTGCAAAATAAAAGAAGCATAAAATTTGAAGTCATACTCCATTTCCCAGCAGCTGCCTTACTCATTCTGCTCCCAGGGACATCCAGAGCTCTTCTTCCATCAGCCCTTTTCTTTGAAATGACTCTTCCAAGTTCTGTGGATTTTCTACAGCTGTTTTCTTCACCCGTGGGGCTGCTCTTGGCTCGCAGCTCTTGTGGAGCTTACTTGGTGGAAAGAGCCCCAAATGGACATTAGAGTTTTTCTGAGTCCATCAGCAAAAGGGACAAGAGGGCAAGGATAGCAATTTGCTGCTTTTGGGGGGTTTGTACACCTTCTTTCAAGGAAATTACTTATGAATTAAAAAACAAAGAAAACACCACCAAAATATCAGCGTTTTTGGTTTTGTGCTTTTCTCCTGAGGGCAGAGGAAACCCTCTGCCATATTCCAGGTTGCCCTTTTACTGGAAAAATACCACGAGAGGCCAATTCCCAGCTGAGCCTTGAATCAGTTTCCTGCTCTGGGCACCAATCACCAAACACAACCTCTGGAAAAGGGCACTTTCCTGGGAAAAAAAAAAAAAAAGAAAACCAGAGAGCAAACCCAGAAAGCACCGTGCTGGGCTGGGACAGCACCTGCAGAGCACAGCAGATGGGGCCAGGCAGCATCAGCTCCCTTCACCACCCAATTAATCTGATTAAGCCATCATTTCCCATCCATCCAACACGCACCCCTGGCAGCCCTTGGCACAGCCCATTTCTGCAGAAGACAAGGCAGCTATTACCTGGTCAGAGCCCCAAACCAGCCTGCATTTCAATTTCCATCTCTACTCGCTGTAAATTGTTGGTTCCTGCAGCACTCAGTTCAGTTCAGTTCTAACAAGTACCTCCCAGTTTTATGCTTCCCTTTAAAAAGTGTTTGGGAAGGTTTTGTTGAGACTCTTGGCTAGATAAGACAGCAGAGACATGACAGACTTGAAGAAAAATGTATTTTAGAATGGAAAAAATTCCAGCAGAGTTGTCCTATTTTTTGCTCTTCTCCCCTTTTTAAAATGGATCACAACACCAGCAACAAAATCTTTACCTGTCTCATTCTGGAAATCAAAGCTGAGTGTTCAGTAGTGAAGCAAATTCCATCCCTGAGCCCCTGACTCAGAGCAGAATTACAAGGGGAATGTATGAAAACTAGGGCTCAGTTATTAAATAATCTGTTTATTGCAGGACTTTCACAAAGGAAAAAAAAAAAAAAGACAAAGCACCCAGGTAGAAAGAATAAAAATGTATTTTTCCTTCAGGTTTTAGACTGACACAGCAAGTACAAATCCTTTAGTGTGAGCATGTCACAGCAATTTGGAAATGAACAGACCCCAAGTGAACGAGCAGACGGTACCAGACTGAATCATGACAGCTGCTTCTGCAGGGCTTCCACTCACAAGCTGGCTCTAGCCATGGTCAAAACCCCTCCTCCAGTCAGGGCTGGCAGAGGGGAGGGAAGGAAGGATGGGCAGGGGCTTTCAAGAATCAAAGAGTGCAGACCCCTTGTGGGAAATGTTCCTTCATCAGCCAGTGTCAAGCAGGCAGGACTGGGTGAGCTCTCAGGAGCACAGGAATTGTTTGCCCTGCCAATGTTATCCTCACAGTCAGCTGGAACCCAGTACTGTCTGCAGTCCTCCTGCAACAGACACAGAAGTGACCTACAACTGGAACGTGCCAGATAAAAGGAAAAAAATAAACAAAAGAAAAAGTTAACTCAGCAGTTCGAAACATTTTTTGGTATGTTACCTGCCTTTTTTTTATTATATGCATAGAGAACCTGATCTACCACTAAAGGAACATGCAGCATGATTTGCATAAATAAGCCAAATCAGGCTCTGAGCTGGAGAAACTCTGCTCAAGTGGATTCAATGAGCTGGTTTGTGAGTGAATGATCCTTACGAACCACAATTCCCAAACACGCACACAGAAGTGACACACAACAGTGGTCTTGGCAGCTTTGGCAATGGAAATGGTCTCGGATAGCATCTGCATGGTCTCCAGCAACTTCTATCCTCTGCAAGCCACCACAAATCCAAAGGCCTGTTTGGTCCAGGGTGAGGAAGTGACTCTGAAGTCCCAATGCTGCCAAATCTTGCTTAGAGAAGAGCGGGATGCACTGAATCTGTAATAGGATGGGCAAGGCTAGAAGAAGCCATCACAGAACTATCAAATGCCACAGTCATTTCACTTTTAATTAAAATTAATTCATTTAACCCATTATATCCAAACCCCCTCTGAGAAGTTCACATAGAAACCCCATAGAACATTTCTTACTTGGGGTAACTCTAGAAACAGCTTCTAATCCAGTATCTAGGTGGAAAAGTCATTTCTCTTCCACTTCTGCTAGCTCTCTTCTTGTGCTAATGGCCCAGAAAATAAAAGGCAGTCCCATCCTGGGAAGTTATTTCTGAAGGCCTGCACCTGAAGCAAATTAAAAGAAATCTTGACACTGGAATTTCAAGTGTTGCTTTTCAAAGTTCAGGGCTGCAGCACGGCTGTGCTACAGGCACTGCAACCCTTCCCTTGGGAAAAAAAAAAAAGTGAATGGTCAAAAATGAAAAGTCAGAGCAGACTGCATCAGTGAAAGCCAATCTCTCATGAATACCACCTCAAGCAAGGCAAAAAAAGTGCCAGTAAGGGATAAAAACCCCCCAAAATGTATGGCTCACTATAATGTTAGAGGTGCCTGCAGTAAGGCTCTCTCTGCAGGCTGAGGGTGCACCCATCTGTCTGCTGAGGCTTGTGCGTTGAGTCAGGCCCAGCTTCTGCTGATTTTGCTGTCACCTTTTAGTCACAGGTGTTGGAAGTAGAAAACGTCACCAAATCCAGAAACTATTCTGACTAGCAAGGGCACGGGGGAGGAGAAAAAGTAAACGGACAGAGCACTTTGGAGGAAGAAATAAAGCATACTAAAACCTAGGCTTAAAAAGCTCTTTCAAAAGCAGCTAGAACTAAATAAACGTTTCTGTTTCTGACTGGAAAGCAAATACAGTAGAGAGTGATGGAGGATTTCAAGGTCTTTGCTCTACCAAGGATCTGGCACCACCTCGATGCCAACTCTTAATTCTCACCCCATCAGTAGCTACTGGATCAACAGTGGGAAAATTGACTCCTGAGTCAGTGAGATCTTCACGGGAAGAAAGGAGAGTTGGAATTTAGCTAAGGGAGATATCCGAGCACGGGTGAGCTCACATCTGTCACACACGGTGCTTTACAGCGAGGAGACTGAGGAAACATCTCTTATTCTAGTCAATTAGTCTTTGGTGAAGCCCAATCAAGGCAAAAACACAGATGATGCCCACTGGCTGAGGAGAGTCCCCATTAAGTCACACAAACAGACTCAGCAGAACAGGTTAGATTTATCTAAAATCTTGGAAGCCTTGAAGGAAGAACTCCACACTGAAAGTGAACAAGGAGGAAAAATGGAGCTGGGAAAGGGCAGCTGGGTGTGTAGGCTATGCTGTAAACCAGAGTTTAACGTTGTGGCATTGATTGGAAGCTTCTAGGAGTTAAGCCAGGGGTGCCTGAGACATTCTGCTGCTGTAGCTCGTTTCTCTGGGACCAGCTCCAGCATAGGGAGTAAGAAGTCTGTGAATGCAGCTGCCTCATCTTGGGACCACTCGTACTTTTCCACCAACACTTCAAAAAGGCCCCAGGGCTTCAGTTTGGTGATGTGCTTCAGATCACCTGAAAACCCAAGACAAATGGTTTAAGTGTCAGCTACAGGAACAGAGCAGCTCAGTAAAACTGGCTAAACAGCTGAACGTGACAGGGTGAGCTCAGGGACTGTTCTGAGGGAATACAAACTGCTAGGGCAAGCTGAAGGGAGAAGTCAATTATATTAAACCCTCTTTTCTCTCTGCTTTAGAGGCCTGTTGTAGAAATGTACTTCCTCAAAGGGCTCTTTTTTCACCTCCTGCTATTTCAGATCCCCTTTCAGCAAATAGTAACTTCATTAAATCACCAATTATGCTGCTTGACATGACAGATAAACTGTGCCACTGACTCTGGGACACATGCAATGCATGGAGCACTGTTTGAGAAAGCAATACACTTCTACTAAAGAAAGTTTAATAACTCTGTTTATAAAAATAAGCCTAAGTCAAAACCTAATTTTTTGACTCAGTACATTTCTGGGGTACTCAGGGCTTTATGATAATGTTCTGTGCCCTGAGGAACATGGCTCCTGAGGCCAGGCACTTACCTTTAGCTGCAGTTTTACTGATAAAGCATTTCATAAAACAAAGGAAAGACTTAAAGATGCCATCTTAGCTGGCATCTGTTTCTAACAGGCACTTCCAGCAAGACACTCCTGTGTATTTGGGCAGGGGATGAGGGGATAAAGTGATATTTGCTTTGCTTCCTTTTACCTTTTTTGGTGAAAAACTCCTTGGAATACTTTCCTGCCAAAATGAGCTTGCGAGGTATTTTCCCCAGAAGTTCTATGATCAATGCAATATGATCTGTGTGTGAAAAATAAAAGAAAAACCAAAAAAGACAATGAGATTCATCCACACAAAAGCTCTCTATGCTAGTTTCATGCTCTGGGATAGAAGGATAAAGACACCATCCCTTAAAAATTACTTTGGAGACCCACCTGAAACCAGGTTACACTAAGCAACAACAGAGACAAGGAGCAAGGGGAAAACAAACGTGGGCAATCTGAGGCACAATCAGTTTGAAACACAAGGCAGAGAATCCAGCAGCAAGAGGAATGCAAAACACCAGAACAAGAGCATGGACATCACTGCACAGCGTTTTACTGCAGAGCCTCGAGCACAGCTGCTGCTGATTTGGGTAAATAATCTTTTTGCAAGGAGTTTTTGCATGGCTGATTTGTAAGACAGGGCTCATTTTGAAGAGGCAACCTTTGGATTTCAAGTCCCACTTGAAAAAGGAAAAAACTGAGACAAACAAACCTTCATCTCGTGAGTAATCCTCCCCGGAGTGAGGCTCGAACAGATAGTCCCCTGTTGCCAACTCAAAGGCCTAAACAAACAGAAATGAGCACATTAAATCACTTCAAAACACTCAAAGATGTGCTGCAGGTTGACTCTGCAAATCTCTGTGGGCCAGAAGCAAAGCAGGGGGAAAGAATAGCCTGCAGAGCTGCAGTAAACAGCTATAATCCTCAACTCCACATGGCAGCCTAAACCGTGCCGTGGCTCTGCAATGCTTTCAGAACTGCATTCAAAGCATCACAGCCACACCTGGGATGAATTTTGGGTGCAGGGCCACCAGTTAACCACAAAGTTAAGGTATTCCACATGCTCAGCCTTTCCTCTTCAGAGTTTTTCAAAAATAACACCATGTCCAAACTGTAATTTCTGGGGTTGGTTATTTTGTTTTGTCCTGCTTGGGGTTTTTTTGGGATTCTTCCCTCTCCCCAATTTCCCCATGTTTTTCAAACAGTTAATCTCTGAACATCTGTCTGTAGAGATGAAAACACGTTTTAAATGAGAAAAACATCTGCACTCATTTCAACTGACCACCCCTAAATTCTGTAACACATTCACCCCTTATGTGCTCCCTTGAACTCAGAACACCACCCCTGACCTTCTGCAGTCTCAGGTTCTTTAACAGCTGCTGGTGCCCAACAGTGGAACCAGGCACACTGTGTGATTCTGGCCACATGCTCTGCACAGAAAACATGGCCCTTCTGCATCTTCTTGTACCACATTCATCAAAACCCCAGCTTGTTTTCCAAGACAGCAAAAATGTCTATTTTGCAAGCTTAAACTGTAAAACCCAAGCTTTGATTTGTAGAAGACACAGAGTGGAGACACTGAAGAGGCACATGCAGTGACTGCCTTGACTGATTTTTTCATTGTCATATTCTGTATTTGCCAGCTGTTAGAGGAACAGCTTCAGCCTCATCTCAGCATTACTCAGACTAAACGTCGATTCCAAACCTGCAGAGGATGATTAAAATTAGAAATTATGCTGAAGGCACTTGTGAAACAGTGCTGGATGCAGAAGAAAGGCTTTTATTTTTTAATATAAAAAGACATCGTGTTCCCAATTGCCTGGTTGTCCTGCTTTTCCAGAAAGCATGATAGCCAAGTACAATCATGTTGAAAATCTGCTGATGATGGACAACAAAACCTTCAAAAGGAAAGCCACATGTGGAGAAAAAAAGATAAATTTACAAAACAACTCTGATGTGGAAACCTGTTATTCAACAAGACTGGAAGTTGACTGAACACTTGTAGGGGGTTTTTGCCAGTCCCTCAGCAGCTCAGAGGGCAGAGCACAGAGCAGGAGGAGCCCCAGCTGGCAGAACTCACCATGCAGGCTGTGCTCCAGATGTCAGCAGGGGTGTTGTACCCTGACCCTATCAGCACCTCCAGGGAGCGGTACTGCCTTGTCTGGATGTCTTCAGTGAAATGCTTGTGCTAAGGAGAAGAAATGTTTTATTAACAGCTCAAGACTGCTTAGAAGAGGAGAACCAACAGCCTGGAAGGTTAGAGTGGATCACAGCTCATTCCCATCTCAGCTGCATTTTACATCCTCATTAACTATTTCCTTATATTCTGTAAGTGCTGTTTAGATGCTGCACATCTAGATACTCCTCCAAGGGAAACAGCCCAGCAATTCAGAGGAAAGCAAGCCACAAAGCAGAATAAAGGAAGATTCTGCAGCATCTCCTACCCAGTCCTGGCAGACAGGCCATGGTCCTGCTAGCTTAAAGCAGACAAGCAACACCAAGGTGAGAAATCACCCTGCCAGGCACTGCAAGCCTGACTGCAATTCTGAGCTGAGACTCACCTCTCCCAACAGATCTGAAGTGATTTACCATTTTACAAGCCAAGTAAAAAGAGATATTTCTTCTATTTGAAATGTCAAACATTTGAAAGCAGCACAGCACAACCATCAAAGAATAAAACTTGGGAGTTTTATTGTGCGAGTCTCTTTCATGTGCTTGTGAAGGCACTGCAATGGTCTGACAAGCCACAGAGCCAGCACATCAGAGCAATTGTCTGCAACTTTGTAGGCTCTCCTGGAGACTGAGAAACTCCTTCAGCAGTTTCACACAGCAGATTTCTACACTCTGTGTGTGACACGGCTCACAGTCCTGTAAGAAGTAACCAAATGCCAGTGAGGCACCCGAAGCATGGCCTGAAAGCTTGTGTTTAGAGGACCATTTCTTTCTTTGTGTCTCTGCTTCCCCTCTTTTTTCCCTGTCAGAGTTTCAAACTGTCACTGCTTTCACAGCCAGGTCTAAGGATGTGTTTTACAGATTATTTTCCACCTTGGCAAACTGACTGAATGTGAAAAGACCAAACTTACCACCCAGCAGGCGTTTCCTAGGTCAGCTATCTTCACTTTGAGCTTATCTGCATTCTTGGGCTCAAGAGGATTAAGAAGGAAATTCCCAGCAGCTGATTTTCCTAGAGGCAATGTGTACAACAGCTGATTAAAGCTACATAGGCAGTGTCACCATCTGTCACCCAAATCCTGTCAACCTCTCCCCAGCCAGGAAATTTTTCTGATGGATCAGAACTGTTCCCTCCCTGATGCTTGGGTATAAAAATGAGCAGCACTCTGCACTACCAATAACATCCTTAAGACCCAACTGGTGTCATTAAGCAGAAGGATAAATGAGCATATGCAACAGTGACTATTTCCCAGCATTTTTTGCACAGCCTGTCTATATTTAAAATAAAAACCTGTTGAAATAAGGGCATTGCCAGAAACTAAACAAACCTCACAACCCCCCCTTAAGCTTTCCTAAATCTTTGAGGGAAGAGTCTTTCTGCCATACCCATCCCTCACTGCTGCAACACAATGACAAGAGCTAAAGGAAATACTGGGAAAATGGAATGACACAATGGAGAACAAAAGTATTATGTCACTAAATGACATCCAGCTGTATCCCTGAACCTAAAATTGGGAGAGTTTGAAGCTGTAAATTTGGGAGAGGGCTGTGAGAAGCAAAATGTGTCAGTAACCTAGCAGAGGCATCCAGCAAAGTGCAGTTCAAGTTTCAAAATCCAAATTTCTCTTGTTACTTTTCATCCCCTATTGGTACTCTGGGCAAGAAAATGCTAGAATACTTTTGTTCAGCAAGTACAAATGGTAGTTTTACCCTCCTTCTCCAAGCAGATATATATCACCTGGCAAGGACACAAAGATGCAGAAATGGACAGTTTTACCAATTCATATTTTTAACACATACACACCTGGAATGTGTTTAAATTGCTGTAAGCTTAAGAGAAAATAAGGCATGAAATAGTGTACAAGACACAATTTTTCCACTCTGAAGAAAATTATATTTAAATAAAAGCATTAAAAGTAATTGGGTTTCTTTCCCTACACTGTATAAGCTTTGTTTTTAAATGGGAAAACATTTACCCATCTTGAGTAGTGGAAAGAAGTTACCTTTGCTCCATATGAAGAACCAAACTGTCAGAACACACTGAACATACCTATCCTTAATTTAACAGCAAGTGACAATCTGTGTTCTTAATAAAAATCACATTAACAGCACCTGATTCAAAGGTGGAAATGTTCCTCCACTGAAAACCAAAGGCATGGGTGTTTCTAAAAAGTAGGAATATTTAAGCACTCGAAAGTCAAAACTGAGGCACAACTACAACCAGCACCTACAACCAGCAAACAACTTGGAGTAGGATTGTCAGGTTAATTACTCCTGGCAGGAAAACTCTCAAACAGTTGGTTCTGATCACTTCAGCCTACAAAACACACATTTCTGTTCATAGGATGAAGTGTTGTAACGAAATCTCCCTCATCAAGGAGCCCTTTCTTACAAGGTTCCTCTTGTACCTTTGTTGTCTGTCGGGCTGTTAGTCTCATTCTCATCCTCTGAAGGGATCTCTGTCCTGATGCTTTCCTGAAAATTGTTGATCCCCTGCTCGCTGAACGCCTGCTCTTGGCTGGGGATGGGCTGGCACACCATGGAATCCTCTGGGACCAAGGGCACAAACAAGTCCAACACTGCTTCTTGGGGCCGGACCTCTGAGTCATTGTTTTGCTGAGTGTAATTACAGCTCTGCAAGTTCTCAGGCTTCTGTGTGTGAGGCTGACTGCCACAGTCATTGGCGTTGTGGAGGTCGTCCTCGAGGCGCACCGAGCCCTCGTTCCCAGAGTCTGTCAAGTCTGTCATGGGGATCACTCCGTTGCAGTTGATCTCTGTCCCGCCTTTTTCCACGCTGCTCTCCATGAGATTAGACCCCTCCTGTCCAAGGGCTTGTGCTGCAAGAGGGGAGAATGAGAATGTAGCAGAATACGTCCTAATAAACAGCTGGGAGATGTTCAAGGGCACCCGAGAGGCAGGGAGTACTGTAAACGTGACTGGACACAGCCATTCACCCAGATGGTGACAGGAGATTTCCCAGTCTCACCACAAGGACAGGACCCACTGCAAACAGGTGAAATGACAACAGCCACCTCTGCTAAAGGTACAGCCTCCTCATCCCCATGAGACAACGTTGTCCATGCCATGCTGGCAATGCTTTAGGTCCATACCTGGCTTTTTGCTGATACTTTCCTCCGATGGACTGACTTTTATGAGCATTTCCAGAGGGCTCTGAGCTTCTTCCTCCTCTTCAGGCTGTGTCTGCCCAGGGTTTGCTTCCTTCTCCATTTCCTCTATCTCTTGCATTCGCTTCTCCAACAACTCAGCCTGTCTTTTCTGCTTCTTTTTCAACTTCTTTTTCTTATTCTTTGACATTTTGTCAGCCTACGCAGAAGCGAGCAGAGAAATTGGACTTAACATTTTATACTTCAATAAATTTAAAATGCACCAAGGTTTAATTTATCTTAAGAGCTGAGGAAACAGTCTGTGATGAAAATGCTGGAGACAGCTCCCCTCCCAGATAAAAAGCAGCTATTCTGGGTTTTGAACCACTTGTCTCTGGCTCTTACCAGGGCATTTTTGCCCTGACCTGAAAAACCTACATTATTCTCCAAGTGAGGGAGATCTCAGACTGCACAGAACAGTCCCCTTCCCAACAGACCTTGAGATCACCACGAGAACTCCTTGTTCTGTTATAAATGAACTAACACCATCTACAAGTCCAAGACAGCACTGAACCTGATGCCCACGCCAAACACAAATCACACTTTTTCCTTCTGATACCAGACTGCTCTCTCTTAATGCTGACTGGATTATGAAACAATGCAGGAGATGCTATCTGCAGATGCATACTTACAGGAGAAAGCTATTGCACTTACTGGTTTTGGCTGTGGTGCAGTGCTCACTGAAAGGGAAAGGAAGATCAGTAAATCAGAGTGGCTGTACTCAAAAACTGCACCTGCATTCTGATGCTAAGGTACATTTTTCCTACATGGTCTGATAACAACATTTTAATGATATCAGCAAATGTGATTTTGAAGGCTCATTTCTCTACAAAAACACAACAAGAAAAGAAATGATAAAAACTTCAAATGAGCAAATGCATAATTCAAGTTTCAGACAGGAGACTTGCTTGACTGATAGCAAAGACTTCCTGCCATGTAGCTTCATTTACTGCATGTATAATGCACCCTACCCAAATGAAAATGCAAATCAAAGCATTAAAATACTTCAGAGAGCTTCCTTAAGCTAAGATATGCTGTGATCAGTTCAGCTCAACGCTGGTGTTGTAAGATTATGACTGACAGAGCCTTCCAATACACACTGCGGTGGTTTTTGAAAAGGACACACAACTACAGATGGATATTCTGAGGAGGAACACGAGAGAATTTGCCCTCAGATCTTTAAGGATGTTTGCATGTCAAGGAAGCTGGTTTTGTTACAGTTTTCCAGACTTCTGCAAGCTGACAACAGGTAACCCATCTTGTTGAAACTCTCATCAAATGCATTTCCAGCATCATGCAATGAAAGGTAATAAACTTTTGAAGGAAATGTGAGAATTTTGCCACATTTTTACACCAGTTCCATATTGAGTGGAACTGCGTAAAACATTGTGCTGCATAAGACTGACTTTACCAGTGCCAGATGACAGAATTCTCTAATAGCTGTTGTTAAAAGCAGGCTCCAGTGTGCATTTATCCTCCCTCTTGTTTTCTGGCACAAACTGCCTTCCCCATCATCTGAGTTACAATTCATGACTAATTTCCCCATTTCCACTCAGGTTTTCAAAGGTTACTTGCATTCTTGTTCCACCGTACTCAGGAAATTCTCCTTAGTGATGATTTGGGGGTATGTGGGAGAAACAGCATCAATTTCCAAGGAAAAAAAAAAAGGAATAAAAAAATCACCTGCAGAGCCAGATGGTGGGGGAGCCCCAGATCTCTGCCACTCTGTTGCCTCTGCAGCCAGCCTGCGAATGTACTGGTCATTGACACACAGCAGGATGTTCTCAGGCTTTATATCTGTGTGGATGATTCTACACTTTGTGTGCAAGTAATCCAGACCCTGGAGAACCTGCAGGGAGAGGGAAGTCAGCCTTTAGACAGTTGAATTGAGAGCAAATGCTAAAGTGAAAATGCTAAAGTGCCTGGGATGGCCAATGGAGCTGAAAGGGTTTGTGTGTTTGACAATACTCCAGGTTAGACCTGGTGTGCTCAGTGGTTCCAACCCAGTTCCACAATAACAGATTTGCATACAGATTTTAGCTACCATTTAAAAATACTCTATTTAGATTTTCACCTGTAAGTTAATGCTCTACAATAAAATCACACTTTGCTCCTCCCCTGCACCTCCCATGTAGAAAGGTCTTTCTTCTTAGGCTACCACCCAGGAGGGAGAACCAGTTTCTCCTGCTCTTCCCATCATTAAGCACCGTGCTTACCGTGACAGCTTTAAAAAAATACTCCACTTATGAGGAATGGCTGAGGTAAGAAGAGGTTAAAAGCAAAAACCACCACAGTTGAAGTGTCAGAAAACAACTATCTGCAGCAGAAGGGGCTTGCAGTAAAGAACTAACCCAAGGATATTTTGTTGCATGAAGGAGATACCATGGATTTTTAGCTTTTGTTTCCTTGGATCTGAGAAAAATCAGTGAAAGATTTTTAACTGGGTCAAGAGGAAGAGTGCAGTCAGAACTGGAACTTACCTGTTTGATGATTTTTTTGACACAAGGGAGAGGAAGACCCTGATAATTTGACTTGATGATCCACTTCAGTAGATGATGCCCTAGAACTTCAAACACCATACAGATATCTGGAACAGAATCAAGGCAAAACCCAGACATCCAGACCCAAGGAGCCCCAAACTCCCAGGACTGAGGATCAAAAGAAAACCAAACCACTTGGGCACTTTATATTAAAGAACCCTCATCCTTCTGACACAGCTGGGAAAAGCTGCCTTGCCCAACAGCATCACTCTATCCTACACAACAGTGCCATTACCTACAATAAAATAAAATATAGAGGGATGGAGCTGCACAAGGTCCCTCTGCAGCAGTAGCAGGCTCCTGCTTTGAGTGGGAGCCATTTGCACAAATGTACATTATTATTTACTGTGTGTTTTAGAACAGCCTACGCTTCTGCCCCAGGCAAAACCTGATGCCAGATCTCTCTGTACCAGCATCACCTGAAAAGATAATAAAATTTCCATCTCATAAGTAATCTTCAGACCAATAGAGTCACTTTCTCTGCCCTCCTTTGCCTCTTTACCAGCAAAACAAACTTTTGACAAGCCTGGATTTCAACTGTATTTATATGATCTGCTTTTTAGCTCTAAGATCTCAACAGCTACAATCACTCCCCTGACATATTCAGTACAATGAAGCCAAACTTCTGTGAGTTTATTAGGCTGCTTTTCATCTACACTGGCAGAAAGCATACATTTCACAAGAGTGGAAGAAATATAAGCTCAAATCAACACTTACTCTGAAAAAAAAAGTTAGAAAAAATGCATTCTGGGTCTATTTTTTATAATCTGCAGCTCAATTCTCTCGAGCAGCCCAGCAATTCTTGCTGAAATAAAATGTAACTTATCTCAAAGTGAAAACAGTGCACAAAAGTTCAACTTTGAAATTCTGAGGATCCATTATTATCACTTGCTACAAATCACTGCCTGTGAGAGGGCTGTTCCCAGAACTACAGGCCGCTGTCAAAGCAATACCCTGCAAACATCCTACCAGTGCTGATAAATTACAAAGGAAGATGTTTCCATAACTAGATAACCAAGCTCATTTTCAAGTTAGAGATGGTTCACCTGCTATTTTCAGCTCCTGATTTTAACAAGCTGTACTGCTCTACTGAAATAACAGGCTCTTAACAGGCTGCTTGCAAAATTGAGGGGTTGAGGTAGATGGGCTCTCCTACCTCAAAGGCACCTCTGACACAGCCACTCGGTCCTGATTCACAAATTGGTGGCAGAACATTAAAAGCACAACCAAGCAGTGCTGACACAATGACACCAGACTGAATCACCACTCTGGATGTGAGCTCAGCAGGCAGTTTGGAGGCAGATCCTCCCACACGTTTCCTTGGGCAGGGAAAGGGATGCCTGGGCATCGCTTGCCAAAGCAGGGCAGCTGCCCAAGAAACTCCCATCTTTTCAATTCTTGGCTTTTATTCCACAAAAGGATACGGGAACCATTCACTCCTGAAATCTTGAAGTCATCTAATAACTGAACAACTCTCTCTTTGCTTGGATCATTTGGATCACTGTTGCGGACCTGCAGAGAAAGAGGTTATTGTGGTGTCAGAGCCACTGCACTGCTTGGTTCCTACACACACTCTTGATGATCTGGAAATATCAAGCATGTGACAGATGTAAACTCCCCCAAAATGGAAAAAAAAAAAAAGAGTAAAATGAAATTGAGCCCAACTCAGGCACTCACCGATTTCAGCAATTTGATTTCATCCAGTGCTGTTTCTGTGTAGTGCTCTGCACTCTTCACCACCTTCATTGCCACAAACCTCCTCCCTCTGTGCACACACGACAGTGAAAATTGGGAACTGTTAATGCTCATACAAAGAACTTGTTCTCCAGGATTATCCCAATTCTTTTGCATGCAAGAGAGTTTATTCATGCATCATGGAAAAATAGGGTTTAAACACTCAAAGACTGCCTTTGAGTCTTTTTTTAACAAAAGATTCGTGTTAGTCATTTCTCAAAATATGGAATAATAGGCCAGAGACTGGATACAACTCTTCCCACAGATATGGTTTGTCCTGTTAAGTCCCTCCCACACACTTGCACACACAATATCAGAAGAAACTCCTCTTCTAGGATGTGGACAGCTAATGCTTTGTGATTTTATCTAAAAGTAAAAGGATGTTTTCTGCTCAGGTTTGTGCAGGCCTGGCAGGAACACCAGCTGGAAGAGGAGCACTTACTGGATGTCCCAAGCCAGCCACACGGTGGAGAAGTGCCCCCATCCGAGCTTCCGGATGACGTGGTAACGCCCGTTGAAGAGATCTCCTATTTTCACAAGGTGGTAACCCCCTGGAAAAACACAGGAACCACAGAACAGGCGTGGGGAACAAGCACCACAATCACTGCAGCACCACTGAATATTTCCCCAGTGAAAACACCTGCAGTCTGCTAGGCTGACCACCTTTGCAACACAGGCTGTGATGGTAAGAGAATCTTCCAGCTAAATACCAGCATTGCTTTTGTATGCTCTGAGCCTAGAACGTGAAACAGGTAACCAAGATCTGGAACTTGGAACTGCAACCAAGATCCCAATGGCTCTCCTTGCAATTTTCCTGACTGGAAGGCACTCTGCCACTGAAAACAGGAAAGTCTCCTCTGCACCCTTCATATGTCTCAAGGGTGTAGTATATATACAGGGGGATTCCATCCCAGAAACAAAAACATGAAAAGCCAAAGATGGAACTGGCAGAAAACAGAACAAAGAGAAGAAACTGTGATTTGGTGTTTTCATTTGCTCTGCATTTCATTTCTGCTCAGAGAAACAGGAGAAGGCTATTTGCAGAAGCAAATTTTTATGAAGAATGGATATCAAGATAATGATCTGATCTTCAAAAGAAAACTGAAGAATATGAAAAGGATTTGAAAGTGTCCCTTTTACAATGAAATAAAAAAATAATTAAATGCCTACTTGCTTTTATCAATACTGAAAGCCCCCTGGCACAGAGGAAAAGTTAACAAGTTTAAATTTATGCATTAAAAACAGTTCTGCAACTCAAACCCTGACTGATGACAGGGGGAAACTTGGAGACCACCTTGTCTGTTTCATGTTGGCCTGAAAAATGTTATTATCATCATGCAGCTTCAAAGCACTCTTAATGTAAGAGGGAGTCTATTTCCACTCTCTACAGCAAATGGGAAATGGAGGGGATTCCTTGATTGCATTGAAAATCTGCATCTCAAACAGGCAAGTGCTCACCTTTACAGTAATCATTTGGATCCTCTTGCTCATCATCATCTGATCCCAGGATTTCCTCCTCTTGCTCTGGAAGATCACTCTCAGATTGAGCAGCAGGGCCACGGTGCTGGGTGTCAGGTCTGAAAGAGATCACACTGCATGTCTGACACAGAACACAGATCACAGATCACACTGCATGTCTGACACAAAACACACTGCATGTCTGACACACACAGAGATCACAGAACACACTGCATGTCTGACACACACAGAGATCACACTGCATGTCTGACACACACAGAGATCACACTGCATGTCTGACACACACAGAGATCACACTGCATGTCTGACACAAAACACACTGCATGTCTGACACACACAGAGATCACACTGCATGTCTGACACACACAGAGATCACACTGCATGTCTGACACACACAGAGATCACACTGCATGTCTGACACAAAACACACTGCATGTCTGACACACACAGAGATCACACTGCATGTCTGACACACACAGAGATCACACTGCATGTCTGACACACACAGAGATCACAGAACACACTGCATGTCTGACACACACAGAGATCACACTGCATGTCTGACACACACAGAGATCACAGATCACACTGCATGTCTGACACAGAGATCACAGATCACACTGCATGTCTGACACACACAGAGATCACAGATCACACTGCATGTCTGACACAGATCACACTGCATGTCTCACACACACAGAGATCACAGATCACACTGGATGTCTGACACACACAGAGATCACAGATCACACTGCATGTCTGACACACACAGAGATCACACTGCATGTCTGACACACACAGAGATCACAGAACACACTGCATGTCTGACACACACAGAGATCACACTGCATGTCTGACACACACACAGATCACACTGGATGTCTGACACACACAGAGATCACAGATCACACTGCATGTCTGACACACAGATCACACTGGATGTCTGACACACAGATCACACTGCACGTCTCACACAGATCACACTGCAGTGCTTTTATTCCTAAGCTAAAAGCAGACAGAAATATTTTTTGCATACTAGTGAGAAATGCATCTTAATGACCTAGATCCACTTTCACAGTGGAACCAAGCAAAGTCCAAACAAGATAGAATTAAAAGCTTAGTGATCCCACCAAAATATTAGCCTCTGAACCCCTTCTCTGCCTTTCTGTAAAGCAGATTTATATTTTATTTGTTATCCTAGGTAAAACTGGAAAATTTAAATATTAATTAATTTTATTTTAAAGACTAACATCAATTAATTTTTACTCTTTTGGAGGGAAAAAAAAGTTAACCAGTGTTTTAAAACTTGCATGGCCCTTTGTTCCTTTCACATTCAAGGTCAAATGAATATTTAACAATCCTTCTGCTTCTAACACTTCAGAACACTAGAGCCCCTAATCTTGACATTTATTTCTCCCGTTCTCAAGGGGCAGGCTGCATTTTTAGTTCATCTCTTCACTCGAGATCCAAAGTTTATTACAGTTGTCTGAACCATGGAGAGTGGGAGGACGCAGAGCAGATGTTCAGCAAACCCTCCTGAGAGCTTGTGATTGCAGAGGGAGTGGAATCAGGCACTAAGGCAGTGGAGGCTTTTCACTCCCACAATCATAAACACATAAAATGAACACTTTTATTTAAGTTTCCATCGAATGTGCTACTCTGAGTTCTTGCTCGTGAAGGCCATGTCAGCAAAGGGCACCTCCATCCTCTCACACACTCAGGCTGTGCTCCCCAAATAAAACATCTCCCACACCTTAGCTCTTTCATGGCATCACAGCCAAACAGCTCATGGAAGGCTAATACCAACATCAGGTAATTTATTTACTTCACGAAGCATTACAGGGAACAATGAAATGCCTACAAAGATTCAAGATACCTCTGTACAAAGCAAACATTTGTGATGAAAACAATGCCTACAGACCACTTGCTTTGGCAGGATCTAAGGGCAAAGTACTGCAAGAGATCAACATTAAGTTTCCTTTCCTCAGAAGCAGGAGATATTTAAAAAAAAAAGCTGGAGTTGTCCAAAGAAGTGGGCAGCAAACTTCATTCCAGCAGTGACACACAAGCTCAGATAACATTCTTCACAGAGAGTTCCCAGCAGAGAATTAGCGGAAGTTTCTTGTATTGAAACTATTGTTGCAGGGAAGCAGCAGATAACACCAGGGCCGTCCAGAAGCCTCTTTCCAATGCAGCTCATTTTGCTGCAAGAAGGAAGAACTGCCCACCCAGTGGCTATGCCAGCAAGACAGGCAGGCCCTCAGATGCAGTCTTCACAACTTAGTCCTGAGCTGGGCTCCTGCACATCACATCAGGATGTACTAACTCATCTTAATCCATGGGAAAAATGTATTATTTTCATTTGGAATAGTTATACAGTAGAATGAATGTTCAGCACTGACCTGCTACACATGCACTCTGCTGAGACTTCACATTAAACACACTGCTAACACACTCAAAGCACAGGCATCTTCAACATCATGAAATGGGGGAAATCTTGCGTTCCAACCTGATGACGACTAAATTTGCATTCACTTAAAATCCACAACTCAAGTTCATTTCAACAAGGAAGAGCTACAAAGGTCATTCCAGGCACAACCCACCACCAGACATTTACTTTCAGTCTGCTGTCACTAAGTCCTGCTGGTTTTTTTTAAATTCAGGAACAGCTTAGTGGTCTCAAACCATAAACCAAAGACTGCCAAGCTAATGAGACTTCTATTAAGAGCCCTGCAGCTTGATCCAGCCCTGAGATATTTAGTATTTAGACTTTTTAGTCACTGAATTATAAGTCAGGGGTAGGAAGAAGGAAACCTGCAGTAGGGGGTGTGCAGAAAGTCTAAGAGGTTAAAAAGCTTCTTTAAAATTGCTGCATTTCTTTGGGGACAATTGAGACACAAATAAAGTCACACATTATCCCCAAATTAAGAGCAGGCAGCAAAGGCAAGAAATGGCCACAGACAGAATGGTTGAAGGGAGATTAGATGCTCAGAGACAGGGTAAAGAGAACAGGAGCTGGACAGAGAGATTTTAAGCCAGGAACCTCACACATAGCGTGAGTAGTAAAGAGTAATTCTCCCCAGTGCTGTTTCAGGATTGTCACTTTTTTTAACTGCACAGGATGTAAGGGATTAAAAAGGACTCCAAAGAAAATTCCCCTGAAGTGTCAGTGATGCAGACAGACACAGCACACCATTCTGCAGTCCCAGTGCTTCTCAACAGCAATTCCATGCATCGGGAAGAAGATACTGGAAGCACTAAAGCCCATTCTCCTGGAAGCTTTCTGTGCCCCTCCTAAGGGGCTGACTAATCCTGCTGCTGGCAGTCTCACACTCGACACACCCTGGAGTCTGCAGCTGAGTCTTTCATGGGGATCCAAAAGCATTTCACTTCTACATTAGAGTCTATGATACCGACTAATGTAAGAAAGCCGAATTCAGGTCACACACATCTCTACAGTGCTATTTCCTTTATGAAATCACCTCCAAAATGCACCTCATTCTTTTGCCTTCCTGTGAAAATCTGTTTGATGTTATTCCACACCACCCTGTTCTTCCCCTGAAACGACCATGCCAGCCAAAGATAGAGATTGAGAATTAATCAGTGCAGAACATGTATTAATGCCTGAGAAAAAATTATATACAAAAGCACAAACCTCATCTGTCTGCTCTGCTCACAAAGACAGTACTCTCAAAGGCACACAAGGCTGTTACAGACAGCAGAAAAATCCATGCCCAGTATTTAGGGATGACAGCTGAAACAGATGTTGTCAAAATTGCAAAATGCGGGTAAAGTATATAAAAATCCTATACTAAATAATTGTCTACACATTAAAAACCAAATGTTCTAGGGTACCTTTTTCTTTTATAGCCACCTCTGATCTACAGAAGAACACCGTGATCACCTTTTCCTTTTGCTCTCTCATTGTGCTAATTAATCATCAGAATGAACTGGATCTGCAGGGTCTCTCTACAACCACACAGCAACATTTTACTTCAGAAAAACAACGTGGAACAGAAAAGCTAAGGCAAAATGCTAAGTCTTCTATGGAATTCATGTGAATCCATCTAGAGAGACCCTCCCAAAAGTCCTTATTCCCTGAAGAGCTGCAAATTCTCGAGACAAAATTAGAGAGGGGAACCTACCTGCAAGAAGCACGGCCTCCCATGGATAAATATATTCCTGAAGACAGCCCAACAGTTTTCGAAAAAGCCATCAAAAGTCAGACAGCACAGTGCTGGGGAAGGAGGGGGACATCAGCAGCAGGCAGAGGGGCTGGCTCTCCTCAAACGCAGCAAAGCTTTGTGCAAGAGTGAAGGAGAAGAGGGATTTGCCTCCAGCACCCAGCTGCAGCTGCCCAGCACTGCATTGCAGGTGAAGGGCCGTGCAGCGAGGCTGGGGCTTGCTCTCAGCTGATCTTCCTGCAAATTCATGTCAGGGGGGTGAGCATAAAGATTCATCCCCTCCTCTTGATGTCTACGTGTCTCTTCTTCCCTCTAATGAAATTAGAAATTCAGGCAGATACTTTGTTTCATCTTCCTCAACCAGCCGGTTTGATTTGCCTATTCAATAGCCCAGTGGATTCAAAGCTGGGATGAAGACAAGGATCATGGTAATTGTCGACAGAGCAACCCTTTTGATAGAGGAATTCCAGCACAATCACTCAGCAGGGAAAGAGTGTTCAAAGGAAAAATAAATTTTCTGATGTAATTCCACACCTCCCCTTCCAGAGTTACAAGAAAAAATTATCCTTTATGCTTAAAATGACAAAACAAGCAGGAGGAGTCAAATCTTCTTTAAAAGTTGAACTGAGTATTTTTCACAGCAGCGGGTACTTAACATCATCTTCCAACAATGTACAATTCCCAGTCATTTCCTGCGCCTGTTTATCCTGCTGGTTTATGTAAGTGATAGGGGAAACAAGTCACCAACAATGTGACACAGCAAGTAACAATTTAGAGATTTCTCTCCTAGGGAGGACTTCACTAGTGAAAACACACAATGATGCTGCCCCTGCACTTTTAAAGCAAGAGGTTTGAAGAATTGTCTTCATCCAGTTGTATGTCTAAAATATTTTCCCCTTAAAAGCTCACAGAAGTTTGAATATGCTTTTAATAGTTAAGCCAAACCTGTTCATATTAGAAAAGGAACTAAAAACCATGCAAAATTTTCCACTGTAGACAAGATTTTGCTCCATGTTCACCGAAGATATCACCCAACCCCTGCAATGCACAGCAGGGATGGTGAGGAGTTATTTGCAGGAGCTAAGATTTGAGTCACTCGCTTGCTCCTTACAGAAGGTGTTAGAGCAATTTGGAAAAACACTGAGGAATTCTCTCGCCAGTTTTCAGTGGAATCACTTATCTGGTCCACACATAAAAGTAAGGCAAAAAATAAGAAATCTCAGCCACTGCAGAGAAGGAAGGGTACCCTCTATAAATGACCAGACACAGCCCAGTCCCCACACTCAGCTTCACCATCAAACTCTGAATGTGTTCTCCCTGCTCCAATAACTTACAATAAAAAAAAACATACTTGAAAGGAGGTGTTTGGTTTTCCTATTCAAGAGCATTAAGAGTGACTTCAAAACTCTGTTATGGACAGAAAAGATTCTTCCTTGTCCCTAAAACAGCAGAAATACTGTCCATGCTACCTAAAGACTTGCCTTGAATAGATACAAAAGCAGACTCCTTCCACCCTCCAGCAAGGAAGTCAAGGTACATTGAGGCCGAATCACTTTTGTCACACCCATCATCCTTAAATACATACTAACAAAAAAAGATACTCTCCTTACTCCTCTGTCTGCCTCTCCCTGGAAATTTGCAAAGACGACGCCCATCTGCAGGAAACAAGGGAAATGCTTTCCTAATTTTAAGTAGCCTACACCACAGTGTTTATAAGCAGTGTCACCCCTTACTGGTGAGCTCAAATTGCACCCATGGAACGCCCCCAAGCAAAACTCAGTTCAGGGAGGAATGAGGAACCCAGCTCCCACTGCAGGCAGCAGATAAAGGCACTGCAAACACACCCCACCGCTCTTCTTTCCAGCCCAACCATCCAGCCAGCGGTTTGCTGGGCTCCACACCCCATCCAGCAAGATCTCACTGAAGGATTCCGTGTTTTCATTGGAGAAGAAGCTCCATATGGCATGGTGAAAAGCCAGGATTAAAATCCCTCTCCCGTTTCCACATCTGTGCATGGAGACAATGTCTCTTTAAGGAAGAATGCTTGCAGGCTGCATCTCATTACTATTTCTTAGTGTGCCTGTAATTTCATGTTAAGGCACATCTAGTGAGAATGAGAGCTCACACGCAGATCTGCTGGCAAACCTCACGCTCAATGAATATGGGAACTGACTACAAGAACCTTCAGCATGAATCCAGGTCTGAAATGATCAAAGTGTTTTCCTGCTCGCATGCAGCCAGCCTTTCTGCTCGAGAAATTCCAACTGTTTTGGGGAGAATTAGAAATCATCGATGGTGGGGGACTAATGAGTGCACAATCCACGTTATTTTATGATTATTGCAACTCATTCACTGTTGCATCCCTGTTTTTCTGAGTAAATAACTGGTGTTATTAAGACCCACAATATTTTCTGAGTAAATAACTGGTATTATTAGGACCCCACAATATTTTCTGAGTAAATAACTGGTGTTATTAAGACCTACTTGCTGCTACAGAGCACCCATCCCAGAGCTACAGGAACACCACTGTCAAGAACTCAGAAGGGTGGAGATGGTCAAACATTTAGCTTTTAAACACCACTACTCAGAGGCACCAAGACATACTTTTGATTAGCAGATCTGTGGGAGCTCAGTTTGAGGATAAGTCCTGGCTTTCACATAAGAAAGGTATTAAAACACAAATAACAGGCAATCAAGTTTCTCCCTTCCCATCCCCACTCCCCCACACAAGCACTTCACAAGCTGCTTGTAGAGCTGTCTGCTAGTCCAGCTATCACAAACCAAGGGATTTCTATGGAAACCAGCACATTTCAGTTGTGTCCTGCCATGGTTTGATAATCACTTCTCTGTTTGAATGAAAAAATGACAGGGGCAATGGAAATTACAGGTATCTCACCTTCAGAGTTCCAAGAAACTCTGCCTGCTTCTCTTTCTACAGGAGAGTGTCAGGATAAATGCATGCTCTGCTTCATTGATGTAAAATGAAACTTTTAAGACAGGAGGGAGTGAAAGAAATAGGATCATCCTGAACTTGCAGAAAATTAAGAACGTGGCTGAGGTTCCTATAAAAATATATATTCATTTCAAAAATATATTCATTTCCTATTAAAAAGCTTATACACAGAACCATAATTAGAGTTTACAAGGTGCTTCTGTAAATCATCAGTTTAGACTGGTCTCATCTAAACCAAGCAAACAGCAATATTACCTACTGGATGATGAAAAAATAAGTAACTTTGCAGTTTCTTTTAACCTTTCCAAAAGGTTTTTTTTTTGTTCTGTTTTTAATGATATTAGGCTTATAGGTAAACTTAAAGCAGCTGTAATTATTTTTAAAATGAAAGATATTTTGAATTTTTTTTACTCCCTTCAGAACATTCTCTGCAATTTTATAGAATAATTCAAAATACTAAAGTCAACCTTTTAAAATCGTTGTTTCATGCTATTTACTGCAAATGTAAAGAAAAAATGCATTAGAGAAAAAAACTGCATGTATGATCTAAACTATCATGGAACACCAGATATTAAAAGCACATTGCATGTGGTTTCAAGTATAGATTTTATGGGAAGTCATGAAACAACCCAGTTAAGCCTATTTTAGAAGATTTAACTAGAGCAGCTTTGTATTTAAATAGAATAAATGTTGTGGAACTGTACCTAAAGTTAGAGGCTGACACTGAGTTCATTTAATTGCACAGCATAAAGCACATGCAAGTTTCTTTAATTGCTGAGATACAATCTAATAAACTCATGGTACCAGAGAAAAGAGTTGAGCATGGAGTGTAAGAATATAAACACAGCATTTGATAAATAACATGGCTCTGCACTCAAATCAAGGTTAGTGGCAAAATCAAGAGCTAACCAGCAGTGCATTTAACCTGTGCTGAACACGTGGTTAAAAAAGATTTATAAAGAAACCTTAACATGCCAGCTCTGAAAGTTATTCAGCAGCCTCAAAATCTACACAGAAATTAGCCTTCCCAGCTGCACTGTGAACTCTGCTGGCAGAGTCAGTATTGCTGGTCTGCAGCTAGAGAAAGAAAAAAAAAAAGTTACATGTATAGAATTAGACAATGGATTATTCACACAGAAATTAGAGAAGGGGGAGAGCATTTCAAAAATTGTCCTAATGCTACCTTCAAGAATACCAGGAACACGTATGGAATAGCATGGAACCATAATGCATGTCTCCCAAATACTTTGGTTAAGGCTTCAAAAGCCCCATCCCAAAACCACTGACTCTTGGCTGAAGGCAACAAGAAAAAAATATTTTAAATCCCTGTGATGTGTCTGAGGAAGCGGCTGAGAAAGCATTACTCTAGGCCTAAAGAAAAAACCCTCCAACTGCCACCCCCAAAGCCTCACTAGCTTTGGTCCTAGGCACCTTCAAGGAAAAACATCCTGAGTCACCAGAGATTTTACAGAAATAAGCAGCATTTCATGGGGTATAGAGAACCAGCTCTAGGATTGACATCACCTTTCTGTAGAAAGGAATCCATGAGCAGCACTGAACACAGCACTTAGCCATTGTTTAGTATTTACTCGAGTTCTTCTAATTTCTACATCTGCCTCCAAAAGTTCCCCACACATAAAGACTCGTGACATTCCTGCGGTGAGAAAGAAGCCACACGAGAGCACCAAAGTTAGAGAACGAAGTAAACAACACACCACGGCATTCTTTCGGCAAAAGAAAAAAAAATCTCAGGGGGAAAGAGTCTAGAAGGGGGAGAGAGTGGAGAGAAAGTGGTTCCTAAAGCCGGCAGTGCTGAAGTGCCCCGGGGGGACGCTGACAACTCCCTCCGAGGCACAGCCAAGGGGAGCGGGCAAGGGCAGCCCACCAGCCGCAGCTCCATCCCTGAGCACCACGGCAGCTCCACGGCCGGCTTTCGGGGAGCAGCAGGGAAGGCAGAGCCTCCCGTTGCCCTTCCAGGCCCAGGAGCCGCGACCGGAGCCGGCCAGAGGAGCCGGCCGGAGCTGGGCGGCAAAACGGCCGCCCCGGGCCACGCGCTGCGCCGGCTCCGCGCCCGCAACGTGCGCCCGGTTAACCCCGGTTAAAAACCCGCCCGGCCCCGGGGGCTCGCACGCTCCTCCGCCCCGAGAGCCCTCCGGGCCGCCGGGCCCGGCAGCCCTTTCCCCGCGGGGAGGGCCGGGGGAACAAAGAGGCGGCGGTGCCGGCGGGAGATGCCGCCTGAAGGGAGCCGCGGCCGCACTCACTTCCTCTGGGCCTTGTCCTTCTTGGCTTTGGTCCGCTTCTTCCGGGCCTGCAGCGCCAGCACTGAGGGAGAGAAGGAGAGAGAGGCGTGAAGCGCGGCGGGCCCTGCGGGGGCCCCGCGGGGCGATGGAGGCCGCGCCGCGCTCACCTTTCCGCTCCATGGCCGCCACCGCCGGCGGCCCCGGGCGCCTGCGCTGCGCCCGCCGGGCTGGGCACGCGCGGCTCGGCCGCCTCAGCCGCGCGGAGCCACCGCCTCCCGGCCCGGAGCCGCCCCTGCCCCTGCCCCGCCCGCCCTGCGCGGCTCCGGCTCCGGCTGCGGCTGCGGCGGCGGCTCCGGCGGCGGCGCGGGCCGGGCGCAGGCGCGGGGCCGTGCGGGAGCCGCCCCGAGCCGAACGGCGGCGGGTGGCGGTGCCGGTAGTGCCGCGGGGCGCGGTGCGGGCTCCGTTTGGCGCCCGCCGCCGGGGCCGCTCGGGCCGCGCACCGGCCCCCCGCGCCCGCCGGCCTCCCGCAGCGCCTCTCGGCCCGCAAAGCCTTCCACGGAATCCATGTGTAAAATCATGTGCCCCCAGCGGAGTGCAACGCCCGGCAGACTCAGCGATTCTTAATATGAAATTGTTTATTTAATAACGACCACGAAAAAAAACCTTTGCAGTTACTGGGGCGTTCGGGCATTTTGTGGCATGCGTTAAACAAACACCTGTGTTTAGGTGGTTACGTGTTCACCTTAGAACTCTTGTAGGTTCTACTATCTGCAGTTTTTCTCAACGCTATTTAACCTGAAAGGACTTAGATGAATGTGTAGGGGATATGAAATAAAACCACAATAATTTGCAGGCTGGGTTTCTGCAGCAAGCCCTGCCAGGAAAGCATCATGGCATCCCACCAGCTGGGAAGAACATTAGAGCATTGCTGCATGCAAAACAACTGGACTTGTTGCAACTATGTCAGGTAAGAACTTCAGGCTGCCAACAAAAATGATAGACAGGCCCTTAAACTTTGACTTCCATGGGTTTTTAGAGGTATAGGTGGGATATCTGGCTATAAAGCAGGTGCTTTGTCACTTCACAGCCCATGTCCAGGGATTTGTTCTTGGCTGAACACAGAAGCCTTGTGCCCATATGTGGGAACAATGTTATGGCACTGCACACCTGTATGGGGGAAAAGATCAGGACTGGCTGGACTCCCTCTCAGCAGGATATTTGTTTTGCAGCATGAACACCCATGACTTGCACACTGACATTCCGATGTCTGATTTGTCCCCTGGTGCTAAACTCTGCAGTCATTGTGGTAGGAAGGGAAGATTTGGAACTTTGCTGAACAAGATAAAAAAAAATAAAATCTCTTTTAAGTTTTCAGTGGAGACCTTTCATGGTGCCAATAGCTGAGAATCCATTTCGTCTTAAAGCAAGGCTGCCATAGGAGAGCCAAAAGAATCTGGAAATGAGGGCCATGCTTTTCATGGTGTTTACATTACTCGTTTTGAACAGAGCTGAGGGAAGCTTGGCGTGAGGCCACTGTCCAGAACAATGTAGGGAAGCATACGTGGCTTGAGAATTGCTCAATACCATTTGGACCTTCAGTTTTTCCTGTCTTTCAGTCCAAGAAGTTCCAGGATTCAGTTTCCTCTGCAGTAAGAGACTCAATACAATCTTCCTGAAAAGCCAAGTTCGTATCTGGGTATAACGCTTAGCCCAGGGTGGCCAGACTGCCAAGGTGGTCAAATGCAGTTCCCACAACGAGGTGACACCAGCTGATCAGTGAGAGGGCCCCGCTGGCATGGGAGCAAAGGACAGCCCAAATCCCCAGCTCTCGAGGAGCTGGGCTCACAGGGACTGCTGGAGGTGACACCCCGAGCTGCTGCGGGTCCCTGCTGCATTCCCAGGCCAGCCTCATCTCAAAGGGGGCTCCTGGGAAACAGTCACCTCCTGTCTGGGTGCTGATCCCAACCCTCCTGCATGGTGAATATTTCGTGTCACCTTTCTTTGAAGCTTTTTCTGAAAGGTCAATATCCTTACATTAGACTATTATGTGCAGTGCCAAGGTGAGGGAGTTCCAGCGGTTTCATGAGCAGCAGAACTCACGAACCCTGCTTTCCTGCAGATTTGGGGAGGTTTTTCCCCTCCTCCTTGTCTCCTTCAGGTGTAGGACCCCAGCACAGGATGATTAGCCAAGACTGGGTTCTTTCCCTAGGTGGGGCAACTACTGGAGTATTTTATTTAGAACAATTGCTTTTCCTGGAACTTCCAGCCACCTGCCCTACTCAAACTTGGCTGAGACAGCCACCAAGCTTAAAAATTATTGCAGAATACTGACAGAAAAGGCATGTGCATAAGCTCCAGTTCTTCAGGAAATCAAGCTATCTCTGTCCTTCACTTCCCCCATCAGCCCAAAGACAGCTGGTGCAGCAACCTCTGGAAATAAAAACCTTGGAGCTTTTGCCCTCCACTGGCAGGGTTCTCACTCTGAAAAATAAAAACAACAACAACAACAAGGTCATTGCCCGCCGCAGAACTCAGCAGGATGCCTTTCCAGCTGGCACACAAAGATGTCTTTGCCCAAACAGGAACACAGGACTCAAAGCAACAAAATTGGAAAATCTGGGAAAAAATGGAGAATTCAAAGGAGGATCTGCCCAGCCCCATTTCCTCAACTCCATGACAATATTCAAGTTACTGGCAGGATAATTTAACGTGAAGGCTTACATGTCAAGCCAAATATTCCACCTGCTGCTGTTCAGCTGGACTTCAGCAAACTGTTTTGCAGTAGATTCTACCTTGCCTAACTTTTTATCCTGTCCAAAGCAGCCACCTGTGTCTCTGCAGTGCTCTCGTGTGAGCTCCTGGCTCCACCAGGGTTTGCTCTCAGCAGGCACCTGCACAGGTGTTATCCCAGAGCTGGCACACAGCACCAGTGCCAGGCAGGCACCTCTGTGCCCTTGCGTTCCACTCAGATGAATCACAAACTCTCCGTGCTGCTCACATGATAGCCTGTCGCTGGAGAAGCCCAGAGCACTGGATACATCAATTACTTGACCTAATTAACGCTGCAGAAAAAGAGGGGATGGTATTTTGATTCCTCCCGTTGTGACCTAGAAGAAAACCATACAAACAGTACATCTGGGAAACAAAACCAAACAAACCTACCCCACCTCCCCAAAACCAGCCAAGTGTTTCCTGTATGAAGCTATTTAGTAAGTGGGTTAAATCAGGACTTGACCTACATGATTTATTTCCCATGTATGTGTTTGAATCAGAATTTCCAGTAGCTAAACTCTGACTAACCCCACTGCCCAGTGCTCCTTCTTCCCCTTTTAATTCCCTGGCAATGTTGGTTTGGTTTGGTTTGGTTTGTTTGTGGTTTTTTGTTTATTTACAAACAAAATACAAATGAGGCTTCTGGCATCCCTGAACTGTGACCAGTGACTGTGGGGCCTCACGTTAACATTCTAGAGCTGGGTCCTTCTCCATAATTTCACTGTCAAGGGTGGCTCTGCTGAAAAGTGGGCACCAAATGGAGAACAGAGAAAACACATGAAACAGGGAAGTGGCAAAGGAACGGGGAAAAAATCATGAGGAAGCAAGGCAGATATTTTTCTTAAACAATGAGCTGGAGGAAGAGATAAAGGAGATTTTCTTATTAAACAATGCAATGATAAAGTTTCCAATAAAATTAGCAAAATTCTCCCTTTGAATTCTGGGCAAAACTTATTTTATTGCAACAGGTAATTTTGGGTGGACAGACTCTTAACTCTACATCACATGTCATAAATATACACAATTCAGCTCTTACCATCAAGTGATTTTGTTTCTCTGACTCCAGAATTTCATCCAGTCTCCTTCTTATATTTTTTTAAGCTATAAAAAGACAGTGGTGGAACAGAAGGCTTTTGCACAACGTAAAGGATCTCACTATTACAGAAAGCAACCTTGTTGACAAGTCTTCATGGTTACTGAGAACTAGAAAACAACAGCAAATCAAACTACAGCTCTGTTTGCCTGCAATTATCACCAGAAAATTCCTTTACAGCAGTGTAAGTTGGACAAGACCCATAGTTTTAGGGATGAAAGAGCTGGTTATCCAGAAAGAGAAGGCTGGCTGCCCTGCTTTCCTTTCCCTGGGTGCTCCTGTCCCTTTTGGCAGCAGCAGGCTGATAGATTAGCTCACCACACCTTGCAGAACCTCACCCAGTGGCTCAGTCTTGAGTCTCAAGCCCTGTCACGGTCTCAAAACAATAGCTGAAGTTTCAGTATACACTGAAACAAAGCCCAGATAAATGATGAATAAGAGATTCTGTGTTTACTTTCACAGGAGGACTCAGCAGAGCAGAAAAAGCCATAAGCATTGAGAGTCCAGACTAGATCCAAAAAGAGATTCAGAAAGAAAACTGTGATATTCATAGTCAAACCAGACTGAAACAGTGAAACAAACCCACAATCACCGAGACCTGTTTCTTCTGATACCTCAGCAGGGACTCCAGCATTTTATTCACTGCCTTGTACAAATGCCCCAGCCACTCCAAACCACAGAGAGAGCGAGGTGTGTCTGACATCCTTGAGCACAATCACCCTTCTCAAGGCAAGGTCATACAAGCAAAACTAACAGGAAGGAAAAGAGTTTGCAAATTAAAGGCGTTAAGGACCCTAAGACACCAAGAAGTAGTTACTTTATAGGTGCGAGCAGTGGTAACTTTTAAGTGTTTGCTCCTGCAGGCTTCAATGACTTACAGCATCATAGGACACGGTGCTTTGTGTACAGAAAGAGAAGGGTTTTGATACGGGAAGCCAAATGTTTTAAAAGCAAGCTTCCATAACCCATTCAGAATGTGTCCATCTTTCACTGCATTGCTAACAATTCAACTTTCTAAAGCTTGAGATGAAAAGCTAAGCGGCCTTGAACACAAATCCCTAACATTAATTATTTTCTGAGATATGCTTTACTTACTACCTGGTGAAGATACCATAGCTTCACCTGCTGCACATAATGACTTGAGACTTATGCATGCACTTGAAAGCAAACACATCTGTGTCTTTGACATTGCAAGGCCTTTTGAGAAGTATTGAGAAGCAGCTTATTCTCAAAAAACAAAGATCAGGACACTGGGAAGACTGTGCAGTGCGAGCTCAGCTCTCCCCAGCATCCCTAACTTGCCACCCCTGGAAGGGAACAAAACATCTTTGGGAACTTTACAGGAACAATTCATACCAGCCAGCAAGGCTTCAGGCGCACTAGGGCTGACATACACCCCGGCACGCTGTTGCTCACCCTGCGCTGCCCTAGCTACGCTTCCTCATCTATTTTCCTTTTCTTTTTACTTCTGGAGCGGCTCAAGGAGAAGCGAGGCGCCCGCTGAGGGGAGGGCGGCAGGCGCGGCCCCGGCGCCCTCAGCGCCGCTCTCGCGAGACGCGGCCGCGCGGGCTCCATATTGGGGCATCTGCGCCCGGAGCTCTCGCGAGCGCGGCCCCGCGGAGCCCCGGGGAGCCCTGAGGAGCCCCGAGAGCCCCGGGCTGTGCCGCCCGCGGGAGCGGCTCCGCGCTCGGGCCGTGCGGGGACAGCACCTGCAGCTGCCTGCACCGTGCGGGGTGCACGGGGTCCGAGCCCGGCTGCGCCGCCCGGGCTGTGCCGCTCGGGGCGGAGCGTGAGGGGCGGAGGCGGCGGCTGCGGTGTCGCCTGCGCCGTCCCACCTGCGGCGGGAGCGCGTCCCCGCCCCGCACGCTGCGACCCCGCCTCGCTCGCCGCTGGCCGCACGACCGCCGGCAGCGCTTCTCGGGGCCATCCCGCCCCTCGTGGCACAGCCCGGGGAGGGAGAGCGGCGGGGGAAGGCGGTGACACGGCCGCGCTCGGCCTCGCCCTCCGTGCCTGTGGGAGGGGGGCGGCGGCGGCGCGGGGCGGAGCGTGAGGGGCCGGCGGCGGCTGCGGGGGCGTCGCTGCTGCGGGGCTGCCCCCGCCCGGGAGCGCTCGGGGGAGGGAGCGAAAGAAGGAAGGAAGGAAGAAGTCGCTGCTGCCGCTGCAGGAGGAGAAGGAGGTAGTGGCGGCGGCGGTGCTGTTGCAGCCGCAGGCAGAGCCTCCCCCTCCCGCCGGGCCGGGCGGGGCGGGCTCCGCAACCGAGATGTCTCAGGAGCGGCCCAAGTTCTACCGGCAGGAGCTGAACAAGACGGTGTGGGAGGTGCCCGAGCGCTACCAGAACCTCTCCCCGGTCGGCTCCGGGGCCTACGGCTCCGTCTGGTGAGTGCTGGGAGGGGACCGGGCAGTGCGGGGGAGGTCGCGTTCGGTCGCCGCCGCGCCCCGCGGCCCCCTGTGCCCTGCAGGGACAGGGACAGGGAGCCGTGCGGGGTGGGCACCGCGGCCAGCCGGGCTCGTCCGTCCCCCGGCGGTTCCTGTCCCTCAGCTCTCCACCAGCCTCCTGCAAGAGACATTTTTCCTCCCGGCTTTACGCGCGGTGCTGCCGGGAAGCCGCAGTCTCGTCTTTGGAATGCGTCGGGGATTGCACCACATGGCAGGTGGCTCCGAAACATTTTTGCAGGGGAAGATAATAATGTGTCGTTCCCGGCCCCCCCCCCGTCCCGCCCCGAATGAGCTCATATGGACATATTTCAGTGGGATTTCTTGCTGTTAGTAGGTGGGCAGTGCAGAGGGATGGAGCCTGCTAAGCACCCCCCCCCCCCCCCCCCCCCCCATAGCTGGCTTTGCAGAGCTCAGGGCTTGGCAGCTCTTGTCCCAGTTTCTTTCTGGACCTGAAGGATAGGTTATATTGGAGACAATTGTATTTTCATCTGGCATTTGTTGATAGGCAAGAAACAGAGGGAATGCTGGGAGGGCTGTTTTTGTGTTCCTGACTTGTTATAGTGGATTTACAAGCACCGATATTTTCTTGGCAATAATAGATGAACACAGGACTCGTTTTATTGCTGCTATAGAATTACTGCAGTATGTGCTCCCTGCGAGAGTAAAGTCCTGCTGTGAGACCTGCAGAAATACAGGGAGCTTGAAGAGTTTAGTTTTTAATGCTTCCCCAGTAGGAACAAACCAGGCTACGTGTGTGAGATACAAAGCGTCCTTAATTTGTAGCTTCTCTGCTGAACTGCGGTGGATCATTAAACATAAATGGAGCTGCATACTTTGCTTAAGCTTAAGGACAAGGTAGCATTTGAATCAGTTTGACTCTAGACTTTAGCAGTCATTTAGTTAAATGTTCACAGATTACTGCCTCCTTTGATTAAGAAACATCTTCCACATGAGCATTCTGGGTTTTATTCTGTGTTCTTTGGTTCTGTCAAAGTGTGAGCAGAATTTTGAGATACGGGTGCATAATTACAAAGCTGCTTTGCTCTTGTGTTCGAGCAGGCATGCATATGTTTTTATAAATGTAGTATGCAAATTTACATTATGGGTATCAATTTTATTATAAGCAGGGACACATGCTGCTAGTAAAGAAAATAAGTTCTTTTGCATGTGCTGCAGTTTTAATGAAATGCCCAGCTGTTCTTAATCTGTTATTAAATTGTTGGTAAGTTGAGCTTAAATAACTTGCATTTTTTCAAGTGCTGTGATTGAGGTGTGCAGAGGCTTGCGTTTCATAAAAGTAAACCAGGCTGGTCAATTGTGTAGCAAGAATAACCAGTATATTTGCTGAGGTGTGTTTTTGGTTTGGTTGTTGGTGGTTATTTTTTTTAATATAATTATAGAATGATTTTGATTGGAAGGAAATAGGTTTCTTTTGGTGAAAGAAGGACCTTGTTGACACAGCTGATAAATACCCCTGTAAGTGTCACAGAGTTATGCAACTCTTGAAATGTAATGGGAAATTAATTTGCTTGGTGCCTTGTCCTTTGTATTTTAAGGTTGATCCTGTATCATATACCCCACTCCCATTTTCTCTTCCCCTCCCTACAACCTCCACTGTACATGTAATACTTGCAAAGTTTGTTTTCAACCAATAACTAAAGAGTTAGCATCACGAATTTCCTGTTTTGCTGTGTCAAAACTTTCAAAGATTGTGCAACTTTGTTCAGACCAAGTGAAGCAGTTTGGTATTGGAAGCAGTTTCAGACATGTGGCAGAGTCTTTTTACAGTCCATGGTAATGGCTTCCTGTATGTACTTCTAAAAATAGTTTTCACAAAAGATGTAGTGATATGGAAAGTATGTCAGAATTGAAAAATTCAAGAAAACAACAAAAACCTTTGCATATTTATGGACGTTTATTAAGCTACAAGTGGTGATGCTATTATTTATGGCATTCCTGCAAGGACTTGTTCTGCTCTGTCTCTTCAGAGATTTTTTTTCTCTCCAGTAAAAGTTTCATTTGGGGTTTGGTGTGTCCCTTTTGGGGTAGTACCCAGTGGTGTTTGAACAGTCCTTGAAATGGTAACTATAGTTTCATGCACGTTCCCTGCATTATTATATTCAAATGTGATCAAATGCTCTGTTGTTGAGATTGTCAAAATGAGGCATCTCCAGCAAGTGGAGGGGAAAAGGAATAAAAAAGAAAGCATGAAGGTGCCAGCTGAGTCACTTGGACTGTGGAGCTGTTGAGGGCTGCTCTGGATGTGCTGTGAGGGTGGCTTGGAGCTCCCCAAGCACAAACCTGACCCCTGGGCAGTCAGTGCATGGAGGGAGAGCATTTTCTGCAGGCAGCTGAGCCCCTGCCCGAGATGAGAGCAAATGTTGCAGGGTTTCTGAAGGTAATGTGCAGTGCTGGAAGAATGAGGTTCCAATGGCCAGCTCAGGTATTTTAAAGGATCCATTTTTTAAAACTGCAAGTGTTGGAGATACAAATAGGGATTCAGTTCCAAAACTTTGAGAAAAATCTCCACATATCCTCAAATTGATTCTTCCTAAGTCACGTCACAATTGCCATGGCATCTGTTGTATGAGATGCTGTTTCATTCATTCTTGCAACATTTAGTGCATTTCTACAACACAGTCTCTTGCGTGCTTTTGTAAGCAGGCCTGCACTGCAAGAAGGGCTCCTGACATACCCGTTTTGTAATCTTTCATGTAAGGAGAGGGGCCTGGACAATTCAACATCTTGCAGTGGGGAGTTGCTGAGCAGACATGGGATTGATTGGTGACTCACACTTCAGTTGGAGGATTGCTTCATTTCTTGCGTGTGCTGGAGGGAAGTCTCGACTCCTGGCATCAGTTCAGCCAGCTCTGAGCTAAGCAAAACGCTGCTTTCCCAAATTTCCCACCAATTTCTAGAAGGCTGTGAAGCACATTCAGTATACTCTTAGTTTCCTTAATTGTTATACTTTTGCAGCTGTTCTTTGTTGAACTGATGCCTTTGTTAAAGAAGGGGTTTGGCTTAATTGCTTTGCAAGCTATCTGCATCGTCCTAATTAATCTGGAAAAGATTGAGCAGCCAAGACTTACTCTTCCTCAAAATCTTGCATAAGATTTTTTTTAGCTTTTTTTTAATAGACTGTCAGGTGATACAGCCCTCCAAAACCTGTGATTTCTTCCCATTTCAACCCACAGTTGGGCTTACAGCGAGTCTGAATTTCTTGGATACTGAGAATTTAGAGAAACATTATAGATTTAAGACATTTTAAAACATTAGGCTCCAGAGGAAATGAAATAACCCTAAAGACCACATTTACAGAAACAGTTCCTCTGTGGATTTTTTTCTAATCCCTTATCAAAGCGTGCAAGTGCCTCTAAATCCTGTGTGTGCTTGGAGGGACAGGTGGCTGCTCCTCTGCAAGGTGTGGTAGATCTGTGAGGAGTGACAGAACAGAGCTGTAAAAGTGAGTGGGATGAAGCAGCCACACAGGAAGGATTGGCAGAAGATGTGTGGGGAGAGGGGAGCTGAGTAGGAGAAGGGCAGGCACAGAAAAGCTGAGCAGAGCTCTGAAAGTGCTGGCAAGGATTTGGACTGTAGGGGAACTTGGTGTATTAAGGGAAATTAGTGAGAGCACATCTGTCCTACAGGGAGATTTTTATTGCAGCTTTCTTAGAAGCAGAAGCTATTCTAGCACAGGAGAATATTTGCAGCTTTTACTGTGTGTTGGGAGGGTGGTGACTGAAGTGCAGGTACAGAAGTGACTGCAGTCAATAATAAACTGTGCTTTTCTGTCTGATTAGGAATGCATAAATTCACTTCAGGGGTAGCACTAAGGGGATCAGTTAGCTTGGGTATTTGCAGAGGCACTAGCAATGAGCAGCTTATATTTAGCAAAAGAGCCTTTGCACAGAAATTAACAATCTGATTATTTAATATTTAAATAAGATGTGCTATAAGTAACCTTGTTACTTGGTTCTCTGAAGTAATTGTTTTCTTCTGCCTCCTGTGTTCTGGATTCAGTTCGGGTTAGATCAGAACTGTAATTTTAGCTCACTTAGGGTGAGGTGGATGCAGTTCATTTGCCATAGCACAGCACTGTGTAAGAGGTTAAAAAAAAAGCGTGATCAATTCTAAATTTGTGCTGATCTTGTTTTAAAAGGGATTTAAAACTGTGCAATGTGCAATTTTTTCCTAATTGGGCTTCTTTAGCCGAGATGTGATCAGTGTAATGCAGCTGTTTTGAAGTCTTGCTGGAAGGCAGCTTGGTGTTCTTGAACGTGTTCTGCAGCTGCCAGCTGTTCTGTCGCTCTGCAGGAACCACGAGCCAGCATCTGCATTGGCAGAAAAATACTCAGCATGATTTATCTGGGGGGAAATAGTCTTTAGGCCTCAAATATGACCAGACTTTGTGTTCTGACTTGAAGTCTAGATTGTGAATGTTCAATTACACAGAATTTTCTTTCCTGAGCTTGTGCATTGTGCTGTTTAACCAGCGCTGCTGGCTGCAGTCCCCTTGGAGGTTCTACAGCTACTGCAGCAGCACAGGGACTTGATATGACCCCAGAAAATGTAATTGAAAAACAAAAAGTGAAATTGAATTTCATCTGAATCCTGAAATAGCTTATTCTATGTCTGGTGGCTCTGAAATCTCAAAATCTTGGAAAGTAAAAGAGAAATTTGACTCTGGAGCTGGGGAGGTGTGAGATGATCCCCTTCTTTGCAAGGTGGAGTTACTGGTGTTTGCTGCATTTTGTACCTGAAATGTTTGGAAACTGGTGAAGATCCATGACTAATTTACAACAGCACGTGCTGAATAATGATGACTACTCTTATTTTTGCTCTAAGTCCTAGAAAACACCTTATGTATCAGTAAAATGCTGGCATGTATTTTCAGGCCAAACTAGAGATATTTATGTATTGCAGGGTGGTGATTTTTACCCGAGGCTGAAAAATAATTGAATTCTAAATTTCATGAAGTGTTACCACTTAAATATGGATAATTTTTTTTTCTAGTGATGTGTGAAAACTTGAGAATTTGAAATCAACATTAAAAAATGAATGCTTGGTGGCTTCTTTTGTGTGCCAGGCTGAGGTGTAAAGGATAACTTGCATGTGGAAGCAGTTGCTGAGGGTGTTTTTGAGCCAGTGTGGCGTAGCTGGAGGAGTTGAGCTCTGGCAGGTTGCTGCTGTGACCTGGTGCACTCCCAGTGTTTTCCAGAGGTCTTTCCACTCTGAGCAAGCCCTTTCTAGAAAGGGAGCTGCTCTTGCACTGTGCACACAGGGATTTTCCGTTCCCTGCCCGGCCTGGGGGAAGGGTCGCTGCTCCCAGGAGGCTGCTGCTGTTGTGTTTGCTGTTTCTCATAAACTTCACTTACCACATTCCCTGGAAACTGGGCAAATTTGAGATAAGCAGTCTTTTTGCAGGTTAATTCTTGGTTGCTTTCAAAGTAAATGACAGCTGCCTTTATTTCAGAGAGCTCCTTTGGTGGGGTGGGCGTTGTGGTTTGCATCTGCAGCTGTGGGTTTATTCTAGGGCTGCTCTTGGGATTGGTTTGGAGCTCTGTTAGTTCAGCTTTAAATTTCCCACTTTATAAATATGTAGCATTCCTTGTTGCTTGATGTTTATCAAAAACTGGTGCATACTCACTGTGGAGTGGAATCAGGAGTTCACCTGAATCACAAATACAGCAGGAAAACCGACCAGCATTGTCCTTGTATGACCCTTTCCATTCCATGCTTTCCCCATACCCATTGCCTCGAGTCAACTGTTGATTTTGTCTCCTTTCTTTCTCCTCCTCCTTCCTTTAGGACAGACCAGAGCTTTATAAGTTGCATAAGAAATTACTTAAAATGTAATTTTACTGTACTCTCTCTCTCTATGTGTGTGTGTGTGTGTGTATATATATATATATATATGTATAGTTTCTGACTAGGATTAAGTAAATCCTCATGGAATCTTAAGAAAAAATCCTATTTGTATGTGCAATGTTTCTGGTAAAGGAACAAGTTTTGGTAATGTACAGCTACTTCTCATTCATTCACATGCACTTTTGTGTAACAGAACTTGGTGATTGGATGGGATTTACCAAAGAAATTGAATTTCAGCTTCAGTTATGATGAACAACAATCATAACTGATTTTATTAGGCACAAGTCCTGGATTTTTGTGTGGCTTTAAACCATGAAAATAGTACTTTGAGCATAGCATTTTGTGATCAAGTGTGGTGTTTGAAAGTATGTTTAGGAGCAGTGATAGTATTTACAAGTACTCTTCTCTCCAGAGTTTTAGTGCATAATTATGTTTAAGAGCACTTCAGACAGCAAAGCCATAAACATTTCTCTTTCTTTCTACAAGATTTCCCTTTACTGTGTGGACAAGACTCATCTATTTAACATTTTCTGCAGAAACCAGCAGTTGTGTGAAATTGTGAAGATTTTGGGTGCCGTGCAGGTTACGGACCAGGATCCCTAGAAATCATCTTCACTGGAGAAATGGTGCTGCCTGTAACTCCGTGTCTGGAATAAGCGTGGGTTTGAAGGCATCCATAAATGGTTCACTTGATGATTTCCTTGCTCTGTGTTGCAGCTCTGCCTTTGACACCAAGACCGGTCTGCGGGTGGCGGTGAAGAAGCTGTCGCGGCCCTTCCAGTCCATCATCCACGCCAAGAGAACCTACCGGGAGCTGCGGCTGCTCAAGCACATGAAACACGAAAATGTGAGCGCAGGGGGGCTGTGCAATGCTTTCCTCAGGCTGGGCTGAGCATCCACCCGTCAGGATTGCTTTTTGCTTGCTGCATATGGTTTTTTCCTTGTCTGGATGCAAAGCTCGCAGTAGTCCAAGGTATGAGAGTATCTGGTTTGCAATGGTTTGAGCCAGTGAATGGAGCTGCAGAGCTCTCACGTGTGTCTGCATCAGGTTTGCAAGTTCCAGGAGGCCTCCTTAGCTCGCATAAAGCACAACACTGAACAGATGGAAATGAAACATCTACTGCAATAAATACTTCAGTGCCACAAAGGCTCTTGGTAACTGTATCATAGTATGCTATAAATATATTTCACAGCTTTTCTCTTCCCTGTTTTCTCTTTAGGTGATTGGCCTGTTGGACGTGTTCACCCCTGCCAAATCACTAGAAGAATTCAATGATGTGTAGGTAACTTCTCTGAAAATTGCAACAAAATGTCTTTTGTATCTCCTTGCACCTCCCAGGTTATGACAGAAATATTTGTCTTTTTAATTTGTCTGCCATCACTCACAAATAATCCTGAATTCCGGCACAAAGTTACAGTGTACCCTAATCTACTGGACGTGGCAGAATTGTTCACTTGCTGGGTTTGCTGCCCCGTGCTGTTGGATCACTCTACTAATTTGCTGCATTATTTAAAGTGTCACAATCTGTGTTTCACTGAACCCCGTGCTTTGGGACAGTCAGCTCTGCTACTGGAGATTTATGGGGAACTTTTATCCTAATCCTACTCAAGAGATTGCTTCATAGCCCACGTGCTTGCTTCTGCTCACAGGTACCTGGTGACACATCTCATGGGAGCAGACCTGAACAACATTGTGAAATGCCAGAAGCTCACTGATGACCACGTGCAGTTTCTCATTTACCAGATCCTTCGGGGCCTGAAGGTGAGTGTCCCTGTCTTCCCTGTGTGGGGACAGCTCACCACGGGGGGTGGAAGTTCCTGGTGAATGCTACATCCTCAGAGATTCAGATGTGTGCACAGGGCTTCTGTAACTTCCCTAAAGTATTGTAGAATAGCATTTTATTGTTGTTCTTTCACTTCTGCCTCTCTGGAGCTCTGCATCAGTAAGGTCACCTATCCCTTGTGTCTGTTCCTATGGGCAGAGTCTAGAAAATGCTGAACTGTGATGCCCTCTGGTCTGCTCTGGCAATGGATTTTCCATTTCTTCAGTTTTGTTTACTTGTGGTGTTCCACTCGTGTGGCAGCACTCCTGGGTGTTCCTAAGGAGAGGCAAAGTGGAACACCCACCCGGTGAAACCCACAGACGCACAGACAGACTGGAGCTCCTCAATTGTGTGGGCTGGGCTAGGGCAGTATTTTCCAGGGAAGAGATGAGGAGGTGGCTGCTTGGACTGTTACATAAATTTTGTCATCTTATTTTACAGTACATCCATTCAGCTGACATAATACACAGGGTGAGTATTCATTCTAAGATTGTTTCCTGTAGTGAAACAATATCTTTAAAAAATGAAGCATGAACTTTTACAATATAGCACCAAGGGAAACCAGAGAAAATTTTCTGAGAATTTTTTTGGTTACGTAGTGAAAAGTTTGAACAGGAGAAGTGGTTGTCGAGATCCATAATTTTCCTTTGTGAATTAGCTTTTCTCTTAAATACAAATATGCAGCAACGGTGTTGCCTTTATGCATTTTTGGTTATGTGTGACACCTATGAGAACCACTGAAGAGATTTCTGACTCTGATAAAATAATTTATCCAAAGTTAGTATTTGCACTCAGTTAGAATCTGTATTTTTATCTCTGTTTACAATTTTATCTATTTCAGACTCGTGAAACAACACATACTCCACTGTTAATGCTGATGTTTAATTTTTTAGGATTTAAAACCCAGTAACCTAGCTGTCAATGAAGACTGTGAGCTAAAGGTAATGTAATTAAAATCTGATTTATTTGACTGAGAGCTGAGTGCCATGTGAATGCCCCTTGCAACTTAAATGTCAAAACAATTCCTTTTGAAAATACTTTCATAGAAGGGTAATAATGTGCTTCCCAGCTGTAGAGTTGGAGGGATGTGGTTTCTGTATCTGGTCCTGTGTTTTCAGTGAATCATCATGAAAGTGCAGAGCTAACAGCTTCAGTTTGTGTTTACTTGTTTTGGAGACAAGACACCCAGACATAATTCTGATGGTCGAGTCCTACGCCGTTCTAGCCTAGTGTCTTTTCACAGGTTGTGAAATTTGGTTTCATAATCTGTTCTTGCAGCTCTCCCACCTGTCCTGTCCCCAGTCAGTGCTTGCCTGCCTGTTTGTGCCGGGTGCTTTGCCCTGTTGCCCTGCAGTGCCTGTGTTTGTGTTGCAGATCCTGGATTTCGGGCTGGCCCGGCACACGGATGATGAGATGACTGGGTACGTGGCCACCCGCTGGTACAGGGCCCCTGAGATCATGCTGAACTGGATGCACTACAACCAGACAGGTAATGCCTTTAGCCAGCACAAGAAGTCTCTGGTTTGTCAAGTTTCTGAATTGTGGGGGGCAAAGAAAAGAGGCTGTCCTTGCACGTGCTCCCCCTTCCTCTGATTGCAGAAGTTGGCACTCCTGGTAATTATGCTTTGGAGCTGCTGTTGGAACCACTGTCTGTCAGGTGGAAGTTAAGAATCATCGTGATAGCATTCACCAGGAATTGGAACCTGTGAAACTGCAATCAGCGAAATATTGTCAGCACTTAGCCTTGCTTTTCCTACAGAGAGGCTTTAAAATAAGCGATGGGATGTGTCTGCTTGAGGAGAATGTCTGCAGCTATAGTGTGAAGAAATGACAAAAAGTGCCTTGGGACTGTTCCAGGACAGAGCTGTTTGCTCTGGTTGCATGGGATGGTTGTGCTCAGGCCGTATTTTTATGCATCATGTTTTGTTTTCTGTTTTATTTTGTTCAGTTGATATTTGGTCAGTGGGATGCATTATGGCTGAGCTGTTGACTGGAAGAACATTGTTCCCTGGCACAGACCGTATCCTTTAGAAGCAATTTCTTTTTTGAAATTGAAATTAGATCTTCATTTTCACATAATTGACAGGAAAATAAGTTCTGGGTTTAATTATGGACTTTTGTTTGTTTGTTTTTAAATTAATGGCTTCTTTTACTCCCAGTACAAAGAGGTGAGTTCTTGATTTTGCTGCACATCTGTTCCTCTTTATTGTCTATTGTCATCATTAGATTTATATACTCTTTGTTTCTGTTACTTTCCTTTAAGTTTATTTAAATTTATTAGTTGAGTTTCTAGCTGATACTTGCATGGACGTCTGCCAAGAATCTTCTATGCTTCAGGTTTCTTGCAAATGTGATTCCCTTCTGGCCTCTCTTCTCCTGAGGTATCCTGGCTGTGAAAGCAGTGGGTTTGCAGATTCTTTAGTGCCAAGGTTCTCATTGAAATTGCTCTGGAATGTTTAGGTTCCATTTCCATGCTTGCCTGTGAACAGGCTGTGAACCTTCTTTCACAGTGTGCTTGTACTGATGGGAAAAATCAACCTCGAATAAGATCTTTCCAAAATGTTTCTTTTGCCTCATCAGAGTGGACTGGGTAGGACACTTTGGCAAATTTGAGAGAACTTTGTGAGATTTGGTCATATTTTCCCCAGGAAATTGGAAGTGAGACTTGATGCAAATTGCTGCACTTAAAATTTTTGCTCAGCCACCCAAGATTGGGGTGGAATTTACTACTGGCCAGATTTTTCATTGCCTAGGAATTGGGCTTTCATTTGCCAGAGAAAATTACATTGCCCACCTTTTACCAAAGTTTATTATTTCAACCACAGCCTGTTCATTTTAATAACTTTTGTTAATTTGTTAATATTTATGTCAGTTAATTCAAGTATGTTAGCACTTGATGAGGAGAAAGCTGGTGTTGGAATTGCTGCCTGCTGTTTATTTACCTTCAGAAAGCATCTGGGTTCCAAAACTCCCTCCTGAGGAGAAGCTTTCATTCCAGCTTTCAGTGTCACCTCTCTTTTCAGTGTGCTTCAACTTCATCCTCTCTTCTTTTTCTGCTTGACTCCATCTCATCATTTCTCTCTGAATTTGTTGCACTGTGCTGTGTAGTCATCTCTGCTGTATTTTTCTCTTGTCAGAGACAGAAACTGAATTAAACAAAAGCTGGTATATTTTTATCTGTTGATTCAGCGTGTGTAGGTTGGTTTGGACATTTCTTTTTGTTGTTTCTTTTAAGAAAAACTGAGATACCAAGAATTGTTCATTCAAACAAAGCAAAAGTCTTTAAGCCGTTGCCATTGTTTAACCCTAGCAACAGTGACACTTCAGATTTTAAAGAACTTGACACTTGCAACTAAAATATTTGTAATCGGATTTGCAATGTGTAAGAAATGCTTTGTGGTTTTGATTTATTTTGTGGTTTTTATGAATTGAACAAAATGGTGATTCTTCCAACTCTGAGAAGTTTTTTTTCCAACTCTGTTCTTAGCTGTAAATTAGAGCCACTGATATCTGCAATGCAAAATGAAGTTTACTTCTAGGATCTAATTTCTTTGCTTTATCATAATAAGGTACTTCATTCATTTATGTCTCCCAGCAGATGCTTGTGATGATTTACTTTAAATGCTCAATTTCATTTGCAAATGGCAGTAATGCTTTTTAATTTAAATTAAATGCTCTTTCTGGTCTGAGTTGCTTAGATTTAAGAAAAACAGACCCAATCCTTTCCAGTCTTAGACAAAACTTTGTAGTACTGTAATTCTTCCAGTGCTTCTGTGTTTGTGCTTTTTGATCACGAGGTTAAAATGAAAAGGGGAGCGGGGTGGGTTCTGAATCTTGTTGGTGCATGGAGCACTTCCCCAAGGAGTGGAAAGGACCCTGGCTGCAGCTTTCACTCCAGGTTTGCTGGCATCTAGAGACAGCAAGCAGAATTAGGATAACAGTCAGTTCTGGTTTCTTCCTGGCTTGGAAGGCTCTTTGAAATCTTTATATCTGCATTATTTGAGGAGAGAGTTGAAGGGGTTTTCCAGGTTCAGAATCCTGTTGGGTACTTCTGGCCTCTTAATTTCATTGTACCCACAGATTTGCAGAGGCTCTTGTTCCTCCTGTAGTGTCACTGTACAATTGCTGACTTACTGGCTTTGGAGTTAATATTAACATGAATAATTCAAGGTATGTTTGCCTTGTGTCCAGTAGCCAAGGATGTGATATATCCAAATCCACTGCAGCTCTAGAAAATTCCCTGTGTTGCTGGAAATTGCTGCTGTTTGACAACTGAACGTTTGAAGCAGTTCTTGCTTTTTGGTCTCAAGATGGAAATTTTCTCAACTGTGTAGCCTTACCTTTCCAAAATTAGAGTGACAGAATATGTAATGGCTCTCAGGATGACCATCCCCCTGTTGAGATGGTTCTCTTGTTTGAGCTGTTGGTCCCTTTCAGCAAGGATTTGGCAGAAATGCTGTGATGTTATTTGCAGTCCCTCACATGTTTCTTTGTACAGCCTGGGGATGCACCAGTCAGGGCAGGTAAGCTGTAAGCTCATTTCATCAGGCAGGTAATGAAGCTGGACTCTGAAATGAGGATCTTCAGTGCTGTCTGTGACGATTATGCCTCTGATCAGTGAATGTTGAGTTTAGAGATTCTACACACAGCTGTCATTGACTTAAAGCAAGAATTGAGATGCTCTCTGGAAAAACCCTGTGGTTAATTTGGGTTTAGCTCTGCAGGATTGCTGCAGTACTTCTAATTTACAACTGAATGCAAGGTGATTGAATTATTCCTGTTGTAAGCTATGGGTAGAAGCATTTGGATGAAAGATGGATTTCTAATACTGGTGAGATCTCTGCCAGGAGGTGGAGAAGGGGATCAAGATTGTGGGAGAGAAGTCAGAGACCAAAAAGTGAGGTGATGAAAATCAGAGTCCTTCAGGCACTGGACTCTGATCCTTGTGGGTCCCTTCCAACTCAGCACATTCTGTGCAGGGGAGGCTTAGCTGAGGCTTTCTTCTTGGTGTTGTTGTATCTGTCTGATGCCAAGATCAGTTTCTGTTAAACACAAATATTAAACTTACAGCTCTGAATGTGAATGATTCGTACAAATAAGTAGGAAAGTTGACTTTGTTTGACTATTTGATTTGCACAAAATCATATAAAGTAAAAATAAGAATATCTAGATTTTTCTTGTACTAGTTTAGCATTTTTGTATGTTTTGTGTTCCCTTAAACTCTGGAGAGTGGGTTTTTTACTGTTTTTATTCAGTATTATGAAACTTCCATCATAACTAACCAGTCTGAAATTACATACTCTTCTGATACACCTTATTCTTGCTTGTGAGGGCAGCTAAAACAACTCAGAGCTTTGCTTTGCCTGGATAAGCTCTTACAGTCTTGTGAGGTTTGCTGCTGGTGGTGATAGCAGGTTGTTTTCTGAATTTTCAAATACCTCATCAGTCCTTGGGAGCACCTTGAAGATGGCACTTGGGGTTTGCATGCTGTGCTTTCCTTCCCCATGCCCATGTGGTGGTGTTTTTCTTCTGCTTTGTATTTACTAAATCTCTTTCCTGTCTTTAATTGCTTGTGGCTCATTTCTCTGGGAGGTGCTGGGCCCTGTAGTTCCAGAATGCTGCAGTTCAGCAGGTTACAGATGGCAGGCCCAAAACCAGGAGCAGGGTTGGGTTTTGGCAGAGCCAGCTCCATAGTCTGTGGCTTTTTTATTTATCTGAGAGGTGTCTTCCACAGCAGGGCAGCAATATTGTTGGCACACCAGTGCACAGGCTTTTAAATGCCTTTAAATAACTTAAATATTTAAACTGAGCTGTGGCATGTTAGCACTCTGAAATTTGCACTTCAACTGCTGCTTGCACAAGAATGAGGGAAAGAAGTAAGGACTTTTAAATAGCTCTGAAGAAAATGTAATTGAAATGAGCCAGTTGTGGTTAGCAGGTTGCCCTTTGCTAATTCTCCTACAGCAGGGGATATTCCGATCTCATTTTGAGCATTGACTCTTCAGGGTTTGCAATTCAGGCGTGCTAAATCCAGCTAGATATTGGGTTTACTCTTAGATTTTGAGTGTTTTGTGTAGCTGGAAGTTTGCCAAGTAACTTTACAAAGGAAAATTTAATTCAGCTGTTCTGACAAAGGGCTAATTCCAGAGCTCAATTAATTTGATAGATAAAACTTGGGTCTGAAGTTTACTTCAAAAGATGGTGGTTTTAGCAAAGCATCGGTGATTCCCTTCATGCAGAGTTTGCCAATATTACAGGAACGCTGAGTTGTTTTCCAGGTGTTTTTAAACAGGTGACAGTTTTTGAAGTTCTTGCAGTACTCACATGAATTGATACTCTGAGAAGGAACTGCAGCTGTATCCTCAGCCATCAGGAAGGCACTGATCCCAGAAAACAAGATTGTCTGTCTACAAAAATGTGTGTAACTGCTTTGGTATCATTTGAAAGGCAAATGTAAACATTATGGACAGTCTGAAATCCCTGTGGAGGATAATTCAGGGAAGGAGGGAGATTATGCATTGATGGTTTTTAAAAGGATACTTTGTGTCTTCTTAGTGTCTCTTGAGATTTAGACATAAAGCCGTGTCAGTGATGGGTTCCCCCCTAGATTGTGTGTTTTGTCACCTAGGCCTTGTTAGAGGGGACAGCCCAGGCTGGCCCGGGGCCTGCTGGGAGCTGTGTTCCTGGTAAAACATTCTGTCCATCTGCAGTGCTCCATCCTGAGAGCTTTCCACAGACGTGTGTTAAACCTGAGCCCCTGCTCTGTTTCTCTGGAGGGCAGAAGGGATGCTCAGGTGTTTGATCCCCCTGCCCTGGTGGTCCCCAGGAGGTGCCAGGGCAGGAGCCCGTGGCAGCTGCAGCAGCTCAGCTGCCCTGGCCGTGGGCAGGGCGTGCCCAAGGTGAAGTGATGCTGCAGGGTCCAACCATTTCCTTTCCTCCCGAGCTTTAGAAGTGGCTGAACGAGCTTGGAAGGTGTTCACAAAAAGCCTTGACTTTCTTCTTAATATGAGTGCCTGCCCTTTCCAGCCTTCTGCTTTACTTCAGCTGTTACTAATGCACCCTAACCCTGTGAACTGCAGCTTGCTGTGGGGCCTGAGGGGGTGAAGGGAGCATGGACGTTCAGCCTTTGCCAGTGGGGCTGAAGATTTCTGCTCCAAAGTAGTTCAGGATGCAGTGCCCAGTTCCATGCATGTGGGGTGTCTGTAGACAAGGTGTTCAATCTGTCTGACATGAGAGAGCTCAGTTAAATTCAGTTGTAACAAGAGGAATGAACATGGTTTGCCTAAAATAGCTTTTCAGCCGAGGCCTTGGCAAGAATGGATTTCCAGCATTAATAGGGTGATGTGTTGCGCTTTTCATTTTGATTTCTCCCAGCATTTTCCTTTATGGTCCATCATTAGATATTGATCAGTTGAAGCTCATTTTGAGACTCGTTGGAACCCCAGGGCCTGAGCTTTTGAAGAAAATCTCCTCAGAGTCTGTGAGTTTACACTTTGATTGTAATATCTGCCCTTTCAGAAGTCCCAAGTTTGTGTGTTGTTCTCCTGTAGTATTATCTGTAGAATGTGTTGGGATTTATTTTCTGTTATTTTTCTTCCTTTGTAATTCTTTGCTCTTGGATGGCTTTAAGTTCTTCTGCTTTGTGTTTCTGATCTTTATTCCTCTTACCTCTGCCCATGGTATGATTCCATCCTTCCATATTCTCATTTTACTGCTTCGTGACTTTTCTCTCAGTTTGTGGGTTTACTTTGTGATCTGCTTTATCATCAGGTGTTACTGGGCAAGTATTTTTCACAGCTAAGAGCTTGAGGCTTGTCTCAGTTATTTTTTCTCCAGATTGCATACCCAGGGATCTCTGTAAACAGGAGCAGGTGTGTTATCCCCTAAACACACTCAGTCCCTTCGGTAGTGTGGTTAATTTCTGAAACACTGCTGCCATATCTTTGTTTTATAGCAGAAAATGCCTTTTTGCTGCCTTTGTGTAGCAGCTGTTCCAGGCACTCAGCAGAGGCTGCTCTTCACTTGTGCTGTGTGGGGCGTTGCTGTATGGGGCCCTTTTACCAAGGGAGCCCCAAAAAGGCTTCCTGCAGTCACTTCGGGAGGGTGACCTCCATTTGCAGCCACTTGCTGTGCTGTAGGAATCTTGAATTGTGAACTTGTGCAAACGCAGTGCGAAATGGCCTTTAGTTCCACCTGTTCCTGAAGGAGCAGTGAATAAACCAGAGCCAGGGACCAAGAGGAGAGTGCACGGTGAGCACTGAGGTCCCTCTTGTGAGCTGCAGCAGAGGATCAGAGCAGTGCAAAGTGCTGAGAAGATTAGCTAGTGCTGCAGCTTCATGTTCTTTAACAGTGACTGTAAATACAAATGTGAGATTAGCCTTGAACAGCACCTGCTGAAGGGATGTGCAGTGCAAACTGGGATAAATTGGTCAACTTGCTGAATATCCCACCAAAGTAAAAAGCCCTGGGATGTTCCAGCTTTGGAGAGATTAGAGCTGAATAACCCAGACTGATTTGGTTGCCCTGTGAACTGACCTTAAGGCTACTCTGGTGTTTGAAGTACAGGGGATTAGCAAGAGGCATAAGATGGAAGGTTGACTAAATTAAGCAGAAGATTAATTTGCGTGTGTAAGTTCAAGTGGGTCTTTTTTTAAACATTATTGCACAATAAAAATATTAATTGCTCTTATCCAGGTCTGAAACAAGTCTGTTTAAAAAAAAAAAAAAAGGGCAGTAAATACTGTTTCTACTCTTTATCCATTGTATGGGGAAAGCAAAACTCTTAAGTGTTTGATGGTTTTGCGTGTGTCACTATAACAAATTCTGGTTTTCTGCTGCATTACTTTACTGACTCTCACTTTCCCTGTTCACTGATACCTGCTAACTCCGTTTTATGCCATGCTAATGTTTTGCTAATTTTGCATTTAATGCCTTCTGTCACCCAGCCCACATCAAAGGGCACTCAGAGCTGTTCAGGTGTCAGTTGTGAGCCAGTTTCACTTTGCACCACAAGAAACTTGAGCACTTTCTATGTGGCAAGAGGAAAGAAAAGCTGGTAACCAGTGCAGAGGGTAGAGTTTTGTTTTAATTTCTGTTCATTTTCCTGAAGCTGTGTATAGCTGCACAGCTCAGGGAAAAATTTGTGGAGTAGCCTCAGCCAAAGGAAACGTCTACTCTGATGGCTTAAAACTGCTGTGAACACAGCCTTGTTGGAGTGCAATGCTGCTTCCCTCGGACAGAAATGCTTTCTGTACTGGCAGTTACCAGCTGAGCAGTGATTCTCCATTGCTTTGTGTTCACTCGTGTAATTGCTGAACATTTCACTGGTAGCTGAAAAAATCAGTGGACCCTGCCTGTATGGCTTTTGCCTTGTGGTTTGCAGGAGAGATGCTTTTGTATGCGACTGTTTTCTGTTTGAAATGGTTTTTGCACTGTTTTTAACAAAGCCCTTGACGAGGCACTTAAGATATTAACCAGCTTCAGCAGATCATGCGTCTGACGGGAACGCCCCCTGCATATCTCATTAACAGGATGCCCAGCCACGAGGTGAGATCTGAGCAGAGGAGGGGGTGTGCAGGGCAGGGCTTCACTCGGAGCGTTCACCACTCCTGTGAATTCAAGGCTTGCATGTGGCATGGGGTGGGCAATTAACCCTGCTCTCGTGCAAGATTTTGGTACTGAACGAGGATGTGAGATTTGGACAGTGCGTGCTCTACCACAGACGTGCGAGACTCGGGGAGCCTGGCTGTGAGCTGGTTTGGCTTTGTGTGAAAGCACAGCAGGCTGCCCCCGGCCTTGCTGGGACACCAGGGGCTCAGCTCTTCCTGCGCCTCTCTGCTTTCCAATCTTACTTTGCCACGAGCAATGTCAGCTCTTCCTCTACTGTCTTGAGTGCCTTGGTTGGGACAGGGTCATGCTGATGTGCTCAGTAGGTGTCAGAGTAAGCAGGGAGACAGACCATAATAACCAGTGCTTCACTTGATCTTGCTGGCTGGATGTTGTCTGATACTTCAACAGAGCATTTATTTCCACAGGCAAGAAACTACATCCAGTCTTTGTCTTACATGCCGAAAATGAACTTTGAAAACGTGTTTATTGGTGCCAATCCCCTGGGTAAGACTTGTTTGTTAAATTTTCCTGAAACTGAAGCTGGCGTGTCCTGTCCTTTGGAGATTCCCAAAGCTCTGTTCTGGCTGCAGGAGCAGTGCAGAACAGGGTTATGTTTGTGAAGGATGTGTGGCCAAGGGTGTAAGAGGAAGAAAATGCTGGATGATGGTGGGTCCTGAGAAACTACAGATTCCTCGTCTGTGTTGGGCTTTAGAAGCTTTACATTTCAGAGTAGAGTCACGGAGCTCATGTGAGAGATCCTCTGTGTCTGGTGCTCTTGCAGCCGTGGACCTGCTGGAGAAGATGCTGGTCCTGGACACGGACAAGCGCATCACGGCCGCCGAGGCGCTGGCCCACGCCTACTTCGCCCAGTACCACGACCCCGACGACGAGCCCGTGGCAGACCCCTACGACCAGTCCTTTGAAAGCAGAGAGCTTGAGATTGAAGAATGGAAAAGTGAGCCTGGGGAGGAGAAGGGAGGGACAGTCAGCTTCTCTTGTGGTTGTAGAATCATGCAATATCCTGAGTTGGAAGGGACCCACAGGGATCGTGGAGTCCAACTCCTGGCCCTACACAGGGGCCCTGTACAACCCCAGAATCCCACCCTGTGCATCCCTGAGAGCATTGTCCAAGTGCTCCTGGAGCTCAGGCAGCCTTGGGGCTGTGCCCACTCCCTGGGGAGCCTGGGCAGTGCCCAGCACCTCTGTGGGAAGAACCTTGCCCTGATACTCAACCCAACTCCTGCCCCAGCTCCAGGCACTCCCTTGGGTGCTGTCACTGCTCACAGAGAGCAGAGATTGGAGCTGCCCTCTCAGACCCGGGTGAGTCTCCCCTCAGTGTTCTCCTCTCCATCCCATGAGCTGAGGTTCAGCTAAGCCATGGTTAGAGGCACAGCAGAAAGGGATAAAAATGTTCTGCCCTTCCACTAAGTGCATCCAGCACATGCTGTGTGCATATTTAGCATAGTCCCTGGTAACTAATTACTACTAGGAGCACACCAGCATATCCTTGTTTTCAAACTTACTTCTCCTCAATGCTCTGAAAGTACTTTTATTGTCTATGTTGGTCTCTGAGAGCAGTGTAACCATTCTTTTCTTCTTTGTCTTAATTAAACGATACTTTTTGTTTAAAATGCTGTTAGAACACTTGAGATTGTTGCAGGTTTTCTTGCATGAAGGTGTGCCTGGTAGTGCTGTCATGGTCCTGCTGTTAAGTTTCTGTCCCACTTCTCTCCCCAGGCCTGACTTATGATGAAGTGATCAGCTTTGTGCCACCCCCGCTTGACCAAGAGGAGATGGAGTCCTGAGAAACTGCTCTCTTCTGTTTGTCCCACTTCACTGTGAAGGGAAGGCCTTTTCATAGGGACTCTCCAAGTATCGTTCAAGTGCCTCATCACAACAATATTCTCCTTATGGAGGGGTTTTGTGTGTGTTGAACTGGGGAGGGAGGGGGGAGGGAAGGAAGCTGAGTCTATGTAAACATGCTGCATGCTCTTGTATTCTGTGTACAGCCTGGGGCAAGCCTCTGGAGACCTGTTCTGACTGCACTTAGTTCTTCCAGAGTAACAGTGCACCAGCAGCCTGCACTGCTGGCTGAGGTGAGGAAGGTGACAGCGACAGTTTGGTTGCAATCATTGCCATTTATCAATTCTCCTACAACTGAGTAACCTCAAAAAGAATGAAAGTTGGTTGGTAGGCTTAGAGAGTCCTCTGTTTTCTTCAGGACTGAAGGCGGGGTTGGGGGATGTCCTTGTTCAGTGCCAGGTGTGTGATTTACATCCGGATCTTCCTGGTGCAGCAGAGTGTAGAGGCCTTCTGGTGTCTGATTCTTGGAACATGAAAAGATGTTTGAAACTGTAAATATGTTTGTGCCTTAAATAAATGGGGAGAGAGGGGAAAGGAAGTCTGGGGTGGAAATCCGACCCACCGTTCTTGAGAGTGAAGGCTCCCAGGCAGCGAGGCATGAACTCAATGTAATTGGGAAGTAATTTTGAGGCAACAACTTCAACCCCTGGATTGGGTATTCCTGTGTTTTTCACTTTCCTCCTCCTCTTGTTCTGAGGCTTCTCAGCATTATCTCCCGGGAGCCAGAGGTTGGGGAAGATCCTTGCTAGCCACACGTTTGTGTATCCTGTTCCCTACGAGGTGGTGTGTTTTTGCATGTTGTAGCTGTATGTGCATGTAGAGCTGCTTGATTTTTGTCCTTACCTTTTGGGGATGGCACTGGGGGCAGTTCAATCGTCAGTGAAATGTTTGCTGAGTACCTCAGGCAGTGCCATAAAATCACAGCACCCTTCCTCCTGTGCTGCAGCTCCTTGTGACACTCCTGCCATCCTAGAGGCTTCAACGAGGGAAGGATGTCGTGTCCGACAACAGAGAAACATGCACCTTTTCTTTGTTCTGACCTTCTCTCTGCAGAGGAGGAGAGCTTGGGTGGAAAGGTTTCTTGTGAGATCGAGTGTAAAAAATGTTCTTTAAAGAAATGACTATAGTATCTTGTGCCAGAACTTAAGTTATTTCCTGAAAAGATTTTTTTTTAGAAGTATTGGAACCCAAAGCAAAGAAATAAGCATGCATAAACACACAATCACCCTTTCACTGTCTATATCTATAAATACAAATATTTATATACATAAAACTAACATTTACTAGAAGTTTTTTTATCCTCTCACGTAAGAGCTTCTTGGCTATTTCTTAGCAGGTTGATCTCTGCCCAAGGAAACATGAGAAGGGAGTATGTTTGAATACAAACATGGTTCAAATATTTTGTATTTTCCAGGACTCTGCATGAGTGAAGTGCCCAGAGCTAGAGACTGGCAGGAGGGAGGTTTCTCAGCGTGTTTGTGTGCTCCATCTGTAGCTGGGGAACTCAGGAGCCCAATTTTAGGGCTTCTGGAGGAAACATTTTTAGACTTTAATTTGTTGCAGGCATCCTGTGTGGGCAGCGTGCCCGTGTATGTGAGGAGAAAGGCTTTTGCAGTATTTTGTATTCTTGTTACCTGTGGGGCAGAGAGTGTTTTTGTAGTGATTTGCCCCATGTTTGAAGAGGCAGCACAAAGGGATGGGACATGGATGACAAAGCCATTGATTCTTCCTAGGCTACTTCCCAGGGATCTCTTCAGGCCAAAAGTTCAATAAAGGTCTGGGCTGAGATGAAGAGAGCAGCTCTGTTGTGCTCTAGGATAAAACTCTCCACAGCCCAACAAAATCAAGACAAAAAAAACCCTCCCTTTTCTGCTGGGCCAGCAGTCTGGGTATCAAATAAAATGTAGATATACTATGTAAACCTACAGCAAGATTATTTTTATCAGCCATTTTCTGTGTAGATGCTACAGTGTGATTTCATGCAGAAATATTGCTCAAGATTTTTAAGAACTCTCGGTGTTGTGTGTGTGGGTGTGTCTGTGTGTGTGAGTGGGAATGGTTCACTGGAGTCTGTCCTCCGAGGGAGCCCCTGGGGCACAAACTCCCTGCTGCCAGTGCCGTGCCGTGCTCAGCTGCCTGGGCACCGTGCTGCACCCAAAAGCAGAGATCTGCTATTTTGTTTCTATCCATGGATTTTGCTGTAATTGGTAATGCCAGATAAGATGTCACAATACCACTGGTTAAAAATAAAATCTATTTTTCAGATTTACTGCACTGCTGGTACTTGGAAACCTCTTGCACTGAAGTGTTGAGTTTTAGCAGGGTGTGAATTTCTCTGCTGTGCTGGGGGGGATCCTGGGTGTGATGGCTGGGAGGGAACAAGGGGCGGCTGGAGGCTGGCTCTGCTGCCATGGGGCTTCTTCTCCATTTTTCCACCATTCTGAAGTTTCCTGTTTGGCCACTGGAGTTAACTCATCTCAGTACGGCCCAGACCTGCCCCAGCTATTCAGCGCTCCCTAATTGGGTGCTGATTGCCGCAGCAGTGAGCAAGGGCTGTGTTCATCAAATAAGCCAGGAGTTACCTGTTTAAGGAGCAGGAGCTTTGCCGTGACACCTCTTGCTCACAGGTGTATTTATAGCCCCTGCCAAGCCGTGGATTATTCCCGGGCTGTGCTGCTGCTGCTGCAGGGCTGATTCCACAGCCCGGAGCCTCGGCCCTGTTGGTGTTCATGAGCAGCAGCTCTGCTGGGCTGCTCGCAGAGCACCGGGCCCGGCACAGCGGTGGCACACAGAGCAGGCACAGTGCCTTTTCCCCCTGCTTGTGCTTTTCCTGTCGGGACACCTTGGCAGGGGCCCTGTATGGAAGGAGCAGCGGCTCTGGGCAGGGTGCAGGGCTGCTGGGGTAGCAGCTGGGCTGGCTCGGTAAGGCTCGGCTTAGTCACTTCCTCTGGGGCCTGGGGAGGATGCACCTCCTGTGTGGGATCCCCACCTGCGCCTCCTCACGCTGGAGGGAAATGCTGAGGTGCTCTCTGCCTACCGGGAACGGTCCTCGTGGGCTGGCTGCGGGGCTGCTTGGTCACGGCCACGGGCAGCACGGGCTTTGTTGTGTCCGAGAAGAGCCGGGCAGGGCTGAGAGCCGCTGCAGGAGATGAACCCGCACCCAGCAAAGCCTGGGGCACAAACCGCTCTGGTGTTCCCATGCCACGGCTGCTCCTGGAACCCCTCGTAGCAGTGGCTTGGAGAACCTCCGCCTCCTTTCAGCACCTCCCCACGCTGCTGGGAAGCCGGGCTCGGGAGAAAATCGCCATCGAGGTGACCCCGCGGTGTCCCTTGTCACGAGCTGTCCGCCGGCTTCGAAAGGATGCCCCAGCGCGCCTGACGCGCTGCCGGCTGCGGCGCGTCCCTCGGATTCCCCGGCTCGGCGAGTCCTTACTCATCCCCTCGTTTGGAGGAGGGATTTCGCGAGCCCCTGCCCGAGCCCCGTGAGGATATTTCCGGGCTGATGGAGCAGCAGAGCGGGAGCTGCGGGTGACAGGAGCTGCCAGAGGCGTGCCCGAGCGGGGCCGGCTGCTCCCCTGCTGCAGCGGAGCCCAGAGGCACCTGTACAACACCGAGGCGTGTCAGGAAACCCGATGCCTCACCTCTGCCAATGTGGAGGCGGAGGGAGGAGGGCCCAAAGACATGTCCCTTCACGCTCGCAACAGCTGAAAACAGAGAAGGAAACTCGCTAGAGCCTTTTCCACCAGCGCAGGAAGCCTCCCTGCCCCGCTCTCACCCCAGAAGCCCTCCCGTACTCCACTACTCTGGGGGGGTGGCTGTCCCACACCCGCCGGGCGATGAACATCGCAAGGAGAAGAGGCTTTTACAGACAGGAGGTGAACAGCACGCTCTGGGAGCTGCCCAGGAGATACACGGCCCTGCACCCGCTGGGCTCCGGCGCCTACGGCTCCGTGTGGTGAGTGGGGTCCCGGGCCGGGGCCGGGGGGAGCTCCGAGCCGGGGGGGACGAGGAGGTGCCTGGCAGCACCCCTCCATTAAGGAGGGACATTTGCATGCGTGATGGGGACAGGCTGGATTTTCCTCTCGCCTGAAGAAAATGGGCAGGGCGGGGGTGCCGGGGCAGCCGAGCTGCGGGCAGGCGGGTTCGGAGCTGCTTTGGACTCCAGCTCGCTGAAGGTTCCTGCCTGGCAGCACAGGCACGAGGCGGGGGAACACCTGGGTGTCTGGAGGAGATTTGTGGGTGATTGCAGAGGAGCTGGAGCAGGGTGTCCTTGCCGCTCAGTCCCAGGCAGCTGAAGCAGCTGGACAATACAGCCCCCACCCTGACACGGTTTCCAGTTTGAAATCATAAAGTGCGTAGAAATTATCGCAAATCAGGATCAGTAAGCGATCGAGACTTCCTTCACGGCCGGTGATAAACCCCGGCCTACAGGAGAGCAGCAGGAGCTGCTGTTAATTATTCAGCCAGGCAAAGGTGCCTGAAGCAAGAGCAAGCACAAGGCAGACTTTGCTGGGATTGCACTGACGAACCAGAGATGGGCAGCCCTGAAAGGTTAAATATGAAGCAGTCCATTGATAGCATCTGAACAGAGCCCTTATTTCATAACATGCTGAGCTAAAAATAAATGAAAAAAAAAAAAAAAAGGTGTGTCTGTTTTCATAGGTGTTGGGCAAAGTCTGGCCTGCCACTGGCACTAATCCTGAAACCCTGGTGTCCAGGTTTTGTCCTTTTCCTCCAGTTTACAGAGAGGCACTCACTTGGCTGCCCAGATGTGTTTCTGCCTCTTAGATTCTTAAGTAAGTCCTGCAAAATCAGGCAGGATTAGACTTGACTTTAATTTATATTTGTACAGTGTTCTCTGATTTTTATCACAGAGAAAATCGGGAAGAAGAATAAAGACAGGACAAAAAAAAAAAAAAAAAAAAAAAAAAGGAAGAGAGAAATTCTTTCAAGTTTCCTTGCCCAGCCTTAAAAAACAAACTTCAAAAGAAATCTTTACTGGTCCCTGTAAAACTCGGGGCTGCTCTGGAGCTCTCAAGAAGGGAGGCTGAAGCAGCCCGGGGGTGCGTGGTCGTTTTGAATGGACAGAGCTCAGCTGGATGCTGATTGCTGTACAAAGCTGAGGCAGAAAATGTGGAGTTAGGATTTGCTGTCCTCTGCTGGGAATTGCTGGGAAAATTTCCTATTGCAGCCTCATGCAGCAGCAGCTTTTACACCTTCTTGAGCAGCTGGGAAAGTAACTCAGGAGAAACAGCAAAGGCTTGCTTCTGCCCTTTTTAATTTGCCACAGTCTGTGGTGATCTGGCTTCCAGCTGAGTGTGACTGTGAAAGAAGAATCTTCTGACCCCTCCAACGCTGGTCTTGCTGATCTCTGCCAGCCAAGGCAGGGACACAGCTCTGCCTGCCCCAGACTGGGTCTGTTCACTCAATCTGTGCAGGGGAGAGCCCCGGGGGCTCTCCCTGCTGCACCCACTGGGGCAGCTCTGGGCTGGGATTATGGCAAGGCTGTACCAGCGCTGTCTGTGCTGTGCAGGCTGGAGCTCCACCAGCAGCTCTCCTGTGCTGGGTGCTGGGGTGAGAGTCTCTGTAGGTCAGCAGCTGGGAGGACAGCCTCAGATTGGGAAATCTGCCTTGGATTCTGCAGTTTGACTCCTTGGTCTGAGTCCCTTCCTCTTATTTTCCTGGCTCCTCCAAAAATTTTACGCAGTGCTGTCCCCTCTGCTGACACCTGCTGAAGTCCTGGAACGGAGACAAAACCTCACTGAGAGTCCTCCTAGGACACCCTGCAGCATCTTCAGCACTTCAGTGCCTTGTGTAGCTGTTGCTGCACTTCCTTTGCTTCTCCTGACTCAATATTTGTCAGTGCAAGGCTGGAGGGTGCAGCCATGGGATCGAACACGATGATTTACAGCTCCTCTGTTCCTGTGGGAGATGGGATAGGGATTTCTGAAGCAGTGGGAACTGCTCTGGGAATCCACGGTGGGATTTGGCAGGAAAAACCTTTCTTTTCATCTGTTTGCCTCTTGGGAAGGGTCAAGGAGGGGCTGATACACCCCTGGAAAACACCACGGAGAGCCCTGAATTCCAGCTGTCTGTCTGAGGACCTCCCTTCCCTCCTGGGCAATCTGAGCAGGGAGCCTCCAGAGGGAGAGGAGCTGTCCCAGGATTGCTGTGTCCAGCTGCAAACAGCCAGTGTGACCAGCAGGAATGACACAGCATGCCTGCAGCAATGGCTGCTGGCCCAGCTTTCCATCAGCTCCAGACAAGAGTCTCATTTTAGCCAGACCTGCTCTCACACAGAAGCGAATGTGTGATCAAGGATTCTGAACGCAGCAGGATTAATTGCAGCAGCATTTTCAACGTGTGACATCCACAGTCTTTGCTCCAGAATACAGTGAAGGCAGCTGGCCTGCCCTAAAATACAACAACCTCCAAGCAGATGGCAAAGCAGAAATTGCCATATCTTTATTCCCTTATCTCCATGCGTTAAGGAAGGAGAAGGCAGAGTTAGAACTAATTCTGACCTTTAGCCATCTGTGTTTCCCTTTTCTCTCAGCTCTGTTACCTCCAGCTCGTTTCTGCAGGTTGAAGGGAATAAAGATGAGCCACTTGTGCTTTTCTTGGTGTCCCACCTCGTCCCCCAAAGAGCACAGGCTGCCCAAAGCCACGCAGGGCTCTGTGCAGAGCTCACCGAGCTCCTCAAAGGCCCTTTCTCTGCTGTCCTTCTGCAAGCACAGAACCAGCTCCTCTCTAGAGGATGACCTGTGGGGTTGCAGGACCTGTTCAAACGTTCTACTGACACCAGAATGGTTTTTTCTTTGCCTGCTGCAGTTCGGCCATAGACAAGAAGACGGGGGAGAAGGTGGCCATCAAGAAGCTGTGCCGCCCGTTCCAGTCCGAGATCTTTGCCAAGAGAGCCTACAGGGAGCTGATGCTCTTGAAGCACATGCAGCATGAGAACGTGAGTGCTCATTTCTCCTCTTCCTGCTGACACAAGGGGTGTTTTCTTGCCGCCTGGGAGCGAGTCCTCTTGGTGGCATCACCTGTGCTTTAATTGACGTTTGGTATGTGCAGGCTGTCCCAGGGTTTACCTGTGACCTGTTTGCTGTGCCCAGGATGGAGCAGGTGTGTAATGGGTGAGCCCAGGTATTAGTAAGAGGGAAAACATTTGTGCAGCATCAGTGAGGAGTCCCTGGGTTCCTCAGATGGAGTTTTCTGTGTTCACCCGTGTGCGCGTGCCAGTGGAGAGCAGATGAGCGCTACGTGCACAGCAAATGCTTTCCAGATTTAAATGTGGCCTTCTCTCCCTCCTCAGGTCATTGGGCTGCTTGATGTCTTCACCTCCACTGCCTCCTACCAGGGGTTCCAGGACTTGTAAGTCTGGAGTTGTTTGCTCTGTGTAGACTTAATTCTTTCCAAGACAGCTGTGTCTTAGCAGCAGCACAGCAGAGAGGGCTGAGGTGCAAAGGGACCAGACTAGAATCCAGGCATCCCCAGATAACTCAGACAACCAAGAGCACACCTCAGCTCCCGTGGCTGACACACCCAGAACACGTGAACAGATCCCAGCCCTGCTCCCAGCTGGGACACCACAGCAGGCACAGAGCCACCTGTGCAATGAGGACGTGTTACATTCCATGGTGCATCACACAGAGGGTGACCCACGTCACTGTGTGGCTGCTGAGCTAAGGGGCTGCACTCACAATGGGAGAATATTGTTCATCAGGCCTCAGGGCAACTAAGCTTAGCATTTGGAAGCTCTGTCCTTCTTTTCCTCTTGATTCTGGCTCTTCTCAGTTAATTTTTTTGGCATTTTCCCTCCACCTTCATGGTCACGTTGGACAAGTCCTTTTTCCTTCCCCGTCCCTGCAGATGAGCAGTGTGTGCCTGGTTTGGGGTTTGGCTGATGGCTGAGTGTCAGCAGCCTGCAGGAAGAGCATGTGAAGGTGCTCAGAGCAGTTCCTGCAGGAAGACCATCAATTAATTAGCAGCCTCAGCAAGCAGGTACTGAAGGAAGCTGGATGTTCTCTTCTGAGGCAGGGCTGGAGAACATTACAACGACAAATTTGGGAGCCAGTGCAGCTGCTTTGCTGTGTGAGATGTTTCATCTCCTGGGTGGTGAAAGTTCCAAAACTGAACTTCACTTGAGGTCTAAACTAATTCAGGATCCTGGAGATCCTTGTTCTTACTTGACATCAGCTATCTGATTTCAAGGAGGAGAAAGAGCAATTTTCAGAACAGGTTGAAATTCCAGCTTCTCTGCAGGGTGTGCTAGCTAGCCAGGAACACTGTCACACCAGCTCATCTTCCTTACAGTGAGCTGCACGGCCAGAAGAACCACACCAAGTGAGAACAAGGCTAGCCTGGTCCCCTGCATTTTTCTTCCAGACTCAGGGCCTTGTCTTACTGCCTTTTAGCTACCTGGTGATGCCATACATGCGGACAGATTTACAAAAGATCATGGGACATGAATTCAGTGATGAAAAGATCCAGTACCTGGTCTACCAAATGCTGAAAGGGCTGAAGGTAGGTGGGTCTGGAGGAGTTTAGTGACTCCCTGTGTCTCCTCTGTGTGTCACCTCTGGGTTGACCCTGCCTAAACTCCCCTCCAGCACTGTACCGGAGGATGTGGGGAGTTTATGGCATCCCCTCAGAACAGGTGCTGGCTGTTGAACCATTCCTGGTCCAGCACACATCAGTAAAATGAGAGTTTGCTTACATCAGTCAGTTGGGTATCAAAGTAACCAGCAGCCACAGGCCTTGGGATGGTTTCTCCATGGCAGCACTTGCTTCTGCTTCTGTCTTTGCCTTGCCCAAACCCTCAGCAGAACTCTGCACAGAGAGGGAGAGACTGGCAGCAGCAGGAGCTCCTCTGAGCCCGTCACAGAGGCTCTCAGGGGACAGGACAGAGGGAATGATTTTCTATTCGGGAGCATAAGGAAGGAATGTGTTTCTGTAACTGGCTTTGAGGGGGCTGAAAGAAATCCCTGCAAACTCTGGGATGTAGAGACAGAGTTTCCCAGCTGTCCTCTCACATCCTTCACCTGGAGTCACAGCAGTGCCTGACAGGCATCAGTGGGTTCACCTCAATCCCGCCCCAGGTCACTGCTACCTTGAGTTTAAATAAAGGGGGAAGAACACGCAGAAGGTTTGACTGGTGTGCTGAAAACCCTGAAGTCGGTTTTGCAATTGTATGTTTTTGGGCTGAGATTATTTTTTTTGAACACCCAAAACAACCATGTTCTCATGTCATCTGCTGCAACCTTGGTGACTTTGATAGTTTGAAGCTGTTGTACTTGCTCTGAGGAGCTGTTGCTTCATTCCTCCTCCTTAGCTCTATCTTTAGACTGGCAGTAGCACTGGAAATACTATCAGTAACTTGGGACAGAAATTTCTTTTCAAGCTGCTGCCCTAGGGACCAGGGACGTGTAGCAGGCTGCAGAGGTTTGTTCTCAGCAAGTTCTTGTTTGTAGCTCTTGTTTCTGTGCTGGAGAACAGAACATTTTGTCTGCTGGTGATCACATTGTGGCTCCTCTTTTTCTTGCAGTATATTCATTCAGCTGGCATCGTTCACAGGGTAAGTTCTTGTGTGCTCTTACTCTGATTTTTGTCTGAGAAACACAGCATAGTCATAAAGTTAATAAATTCCTAACCATCATTTCACTAATAGCATTGTCTGCTCTAATTTTCCACCCTGTCTGCTCTCTTTTCCATCCTACACCCCATATATGTTTGGATTTGCTAATTCCTGTGGCATTTTGAGAAAATGCTGTATTTTCTGATGAGCTGAGAAGCGTTTTGTGATGCTTTTTGAATTAAAACCGTTTCAGAAAAGAATAAAATAGTAATCTAATGCTGCACAGTATAGCAGGCATGGTGTTTATCCAGTCATTTTCTGAATTGATGTTGAACCTGGGGTGCTACGGGACCCATCAAGAGGTTCAGCTGGAAGTTGTGTTGATGTATTGCAGCTTAAACATCCACTTTTTCTGCTCCTGTCTGTTGTAGGACCTGAAGCCAAGTAACCTGGCTGTGAATGAGGACTGCCAGCTGAAGGTAGGTGGCAAAGCAGCACTTTGCAGCACATCAGCTGGTGGAGGAGCTGCTCTGCCAGCAGGAAATTGGCACTGTCATGTTTCCTCTTTCCTCCCGAGCCTCCGTTCCAGGCATTGTGCTCCTTGGCGGCTGCAGCAGTGGGAAATACTCCCCTGCTGATGTCACTTGCTGAATCAGGACACGAGACCTCAGAGGAGCCTTCTGTCACTGTAATCCTGGTGGATGGCAGTGTGTAATGACTTCCTGGAGCAACGCAGCACTGCTGAGCAATAGCTGCAGCAGGTGAATGGTCCCTGCATTCAGCTGCAGTTGCCCTTTGGTCCTCATGGACCTTGTGGTTGTGATTCCAGACAAAGTCACTTCCAGGGTTTTTCTGAAGGGTTTGCTTGCTGCTGGCTGGTGTGGTGCATGCATTTTGTGTAATGTATATTGCAGGGAGTGGCTCTGCTGCCCATAAAGGTTGGGTCAAGCTTGTTCATCTCCAGCATTGAGGGAGAGGCCATGCTGTGTCACCTGCAAGGTGTTCTTGTAGGAAAGGGTGAGTTGTGGTGACCTGGGAGCACACCTTCATCACCAGGTCACAGACCAACTCCAAGAAAGCACACTGACTCAAAACTTAAGCTCCAAGAAAGGCAGTGACCTTCCAGGGAGCACAAAGCCCTGATCCTTTCAGCAGGGTCTCCTCATGACAACAGGGTTTGCAGCTGGCCTGCAATTTACAGTGGAATTAAGAGATATAAAATCTTTGAACCACCCCGTGGGTGTGTGTGGTGTAGTTGGAGCTTTGTTATTATCTGATTTGAGCTACTCCATTTTCTTTTAGAAGTAGAGTCTCTCTTGCCCATGGGATTCCCGTTTTCTCTCCTACCCTCCCTTCTCCTTATTCTTCCTTTGGCACTGCAGATCCTGGATTTTGGCTTGGCCAGACAGGCTGATGCTGAGATGACTGGCTACGTGGTCACGCGCTGGTACAGAGCCCCAGAGGTCATCCTGAACTGGATGCATTACAACCAGACAGGTGAGCAGCCCTGCCCCAGCACGTGACTCCCTGCTGATGAGCAGGGGGATCCTGCTGGCTCAAATCTCACTCAATTGTCCAGTGTTTCCTCTTTTTCATCAGCGTTCCCTGGAGCAGAGCAGGTCCCAGAGGTGTTGCACAACTCCCAGGGCTGCTGCTTGCAGGAAATGATGAAAGCTGAGATTTTAGCAGCATAGAAAGAACAGAGGAGGCTGGGAGTGAAATTTAAATCAGTGTTTGCTGCAAGAAACAGCAAAAGTGACAGCCCCAGCAACCACTGCTGCATTTCTAATTTTTTTTTAAATTTTATTTTCTTCCTTTTTCCCCTTCCTCCTTTTTCTCTCTGAACAGTGGATATCTGGTCTATTGGCTGTATCATGGCAGAAATGCTGACTGGGAAAACACTCTTTAAAGGAAAAGACTGTATCCTTTCAAGCTAAAGCTTTTGCCTCAGCAGAGTAATAATTCTTAGCGAGTGTGGAAGGATTTTAATGAGTGAGGCCACTGAGAAAAACAGGTGTCAGACTGGTTTATCAGGAGGTAATCACAAGGACCAGTCTTTGAGGGAGGAAAGCAGAAGAGGCCCTCAGAAATACACCTCTGTGGTGGCATGGTTCTGCATCAGCTGCTCAACCTTGTGTGGCCACAGCTCCATTCCCAAAGCTTTGCACATCCTTCCAAGCCCATGGATGTGTGCCCTGGCATAGTTGTGCCAGAAAAGTGATCTGTTGATGGAAATGCCATTCCAGGAAGAAAGGCTTGGAGCTCTTTTTGCCAGCCCAGTGAATCCCTGCTTGTGTGACTGTGGTGGGTTTGTATCATGAGGTAATTGTACGCTGGTGGGCTGAGCTGGGGTGGGGATGTGCTCGTCAAGGGGTGATCTTTAACACAGCTTGCCAGACCTGGATCAGCTGACCCAGATCCTGAAAGTAACAGGGCATCCAGGAGAGGACTTCTTGGAGAAGCTGGAGGACAAGGCGGTAAGGAAGCTCCTGTGGCTTTGGGTCCTGCTGGCAGAGGCGTCAGGGGAAGAGGCTGACTTGTGTTTGGTGAGGGAGAGGTGCTGCCTCTAGAGCAGCAGGGAAATGCCCTTTTCCCCAGGCAAGGAAGGCATTTCTCTGTGCTGGTGGCACACTGATGGACCTGGTGCTGTGCTGTGTTTGGCAGGGGCTCCCACATGAGGTCCCTGATGCCCCAGCAAACCACCAGTCTCTCTGTTCCCCTGCTTGGCTCTTCAGACAGAAGTATTTCTCTGTCTTAGCTGATAAAAAGTTCCTTGTGAACTGTTTGCTGAAATGGGATATCTGGAATGCTTTGCTCTTCTCTTCATTTGCTGAGACAGAGCTGCATTTCACCTGTCCACGTGCAGTAACTGTGCTTTCCTTGCTCTTTCAGGCAAAGAGTTATATCAAGTCCCTTCCTAAAATCCCTAAGAAGGATTTGTCTGTGCTTTTCCCTAAAGCAAATCCTCAGGGTAAGTAATCTCCAGCATTTCTCATGAGTTTTCACAGCTGGAAAGGAGGCAAGCTGACTGCCACAGCCCCAGCTTTATTTCTCCTCCTCTTAATTTCTTGCTACTTTTTTCCCTTGCAGTTTGTGCCCTTCCTCAGGGAAAATATTCATCAGTTAAAAGCAGAATTATCTTTTGTTGGCATTACAATGGCAATGTTCTGCTGTTCTTGGCCATTCGCTACTTTTTTCTAAAAACTATTTTTAAGTACAGTGTAGAACCTGTTTGTTGAACACCTGGATCTAGCAATATTTAACAGACAGCTGATGTGAAATTTTCAGGGTAAGAATGACTCTTGTAGAAAGAGCTCTCTTCCCAGGTAGTTCAACGTGAGTGCAAGCAAAACTCTTGTAGAAACTGAATGGAAAAAAGTCTTAAAATGTTAAAACTATGTGGGAATGGGGCTGACAGACTAGTCAGCACCTGAGTTTCCTGCCCTCCTCTTTACCAGGGATGTATAGGTTTCTGTACAGATTACTCATGTTAAGACTCCTTTGAGATGCAGGGCTCTGAATGAAAGCAAATGATTAAAACTGAAAAATATCTCGAGGTTACTGGCTTGCTCCTCATGTTTCTGCAGCCCAATCTGTGCAGCAAGGCTTATTCAGGTCTAATTTGTTAATTCTGCACAATTTAACTCCTGTCAGTAAGAGCTCCCTGAGGCTGTTGTTGGGCAGACTTTGCATCTCTGCTGGTGGGAGCTCCTTGCTGCTTGGCCAGGGGGAGGATTCTCCTCACTGTTCAGGTGTGGAGATGAAACCCTGGAGACAGCAGTGCCACGCTGGCAGGGTTCCTGCACAGGGTGCCTGTGCTCCCCTCGTCTAGCCCTGTTCCCTTCCTCCACAGCTGTGGACCTGCTTGAGAAGATGCTGCAGCTGGATGTGGAGAAGCGCCTCACAGCAACAGAGGCCTTGGCTCACCCCTACTTCGACCAGTTCCGAGACGTCGAGGAGGAGACAGAGGCACAGCACTCCTACGATGACTCTCTGGAACATGAAAAGCTTTCCATAGAGGAGTGGAAAAGTAAGAAGTTGGTTTTCTTTCTGTCTAGCATGGGACTTTCCTGCCCCTCTTTCTTTCCTGCACCGATGCTGAGTAAAGCTGGGATTGCCTGCTGATGCTCAGTGCTAGTGCTCAGATCTCTTGCTTTTATCCATTCAGCAAAGATCCCTCCAGCTCTTCAGGCAGACTCTTTTTGTCTCTCTCCTTTGTCTCTTTCAGCTGCCACTGAATGCCTTTTTCTGCACATCCAACACTCCAACTTTTATTTGCGTCCTCTAAAATCACACATTAATTGTTATTTTGTTCTGGTTTTCAAGAGCACATCTACAAGGAGATCTTGACCTTCAGTCCCATTGCACGGAAGGATTCAAAGAAGAGAAGTGGGATGTCATTATAGCGACGGCTGCAGCTGTGGCTGGGACTCAGTTCTCCCTGATGACATCAGATTCACTCCACACTGCGTTGCTGGTGGCCAGCTTCAGGCCTGTGGGACCTCTCTCTGTGTGCCAACACAAGGATGACACTGTGCTGTGGGCATTGGACTTTTTTCTTCTAAAGGGGAAGCACCCCAGACAGTTTTAACATAAAAGACAAATATATTCTTGTTGAAACTTTAAGTGAGAGATTTTGACCTGTTGTTTCTTTTTTTTTTTTTCCTGTATTTGTCCACTTGAGAGAGGAGGGGTTTCATTCTTTCTCATTGGTCTTTTCAAGCACAGAGTTTAGTACATTAATTATGGATGAGGTAAAAAAAAAGGTAAAATTGACTGGGAAGTGAGTCCTAAGGAAAAGGGTCAGAAATACTGGATTTCAGCATAACAAGAGCTTAACCAATCTCACTCTGGCTGTGTCCTGCTTCCCCGAGCAGCCACAGAGCCCCGAGCAGAGCAAGGCTGCTGGGACAGTGTCAGCTCCAGGGCACCAAGGGATCAGCCCGTGCTCAGAGCAGCTACAAACTCCATCCTACACACACGATTCTCTCAGCTGCTTCCCCTCCAAAGAGCCACTGCCTCTTTTTTTTTAATTTTTCCTTTGCTTATTTAATTCCCTGGGATTTGATCAGTGCTGTCTCCTCCTCACTGCAGGCAGCAAACACAGCCTGGGAATTCGAGGCCATTCCCACAGTGACAGCCTGGGAGTCCCAGGCAGCTGCACAAGTGACTTTGAAAATGGATCTGCAGGACGTTTTCCAGCCTGTGCTGGAGCTGGAGTATCTGCAGATCCACAGCTTATCAATACAGTCACTTGATAGTGCAGGCACAGCTGCTCGTTGTGATAACACCTTTGGACTGCAACACCTTCCCTGGGGTGATCAGGCGAGCTCAGGCAACCATTCCAAAGTCCATGCCAAGGGATTTGTGCCAAGAGCCAAGGGCTTGCTCTGGATCAGAGCTCGGAGTCCCCAGGACTAGAGAAAAGTATTGAGAAGGTATTTGACCTCAGTAATACACACAGAATTCTCAACTCCCCCCCTCTTCCATAGCTGCTGACTGATTTTGGTTTGGTTTAGCCAGGTTGGTTGTTTTCAGTGCTCTCTCATTTTCTTTTTAAGTAATGTTCAGTTTGGCTGTACAGACGACAAGTAAGGAAAAACTGCAACATTTCCAGAATTTTCTGATCTCTCTTCTCCACTGGGAACTGGACGGTGATGTCATGCTGCTTGGCTGCCCCCCTGTTGCAGCTCATGGCATGCAGCACTGGGGATAACCCTGCAGTGACTGCAGCTTTTTGATAGGATGGTGTTGATGCTTGCCTGCTGTAGCTGCACACATGGTCATGATGATAAGATGAGGTTTCTCTTGGCTCATATCTGTCTGGGTCATGGACAAGGCCTTTGCTCCACTCCTCTCTTAGGCAGGGACAGTGAGCACAGAACTGTTGTGATGTGTCCTCAATTCCCTGGAAATTCAAAGTTTTCTTGTACAGAAAGTCATCTCTAAAGTCAAAGTCATCTGTTAAAGCCAGATTCAGACAGGACTCATGAACCACTACATGGGAATGCAGGCTATGTCTCAATCATCTTGCCCTCCTTCAAAAGGGGACAGGTAGACCTGAAGAGTCTCCTGTCTCAGTAATGATGGCTGAGGGACAAAACATCTCCACCATGAAGGAATGTGCTGAGCAGTCTGCTGGTATTGAGAAGGGACTTGGACAGTTGTAAAGAATAATTTCAAATGTCCTTTGGGAATTGTCTGTCTGAGCAGAGGACAAGCGTGCAGAGGCACTGGGGATACAAACAGGTGAGAAGAGCAGTTGTGAGCACAGCCAAGGCAGGTGCACAGATTCTGCAAACATCAGCCTCCCTGGTTTTAGGGGTAACACATAAAGGCTCGTCAGCATCAGGCTCTGCTGAGTGCACACCCAGTTTCAGGGACCGGGTTTCTTGGTAGGTTTACACTTACCCTGAACGCTCTGAAATTGCAAGAGCAATGCCAGCAGCTGCTGTGTGGGCTCCATGCTCTGGTTTCATTCATTCACCCACCAGCCCCGTACGGTGACAGAACACTGTGCACAAGGATTACCCAATACCCCAACAAATGTGGGGAGCAGGTGCTCTGTGAGCCCAGCAGCCCTGGAGGTGTGTGTGTATTTGGGTTTTTGCGGTATGTATCATCCAAGAACCAAAATAGACGGTAGAAAATGTGGCAGGTTGGCAGTGGAAGGAGAAGCTGTACAGACCAGCCATCCCAGCGCTGCTGTGGCATCTGAGGACGTGTTTCAATGAACAGCAACGAGCTAGGAGAAGGGAGAGGTGGGGGAAATCCTACTGACATTACTGAAAGGAGTTTGAGAAACACCTGCTCGACAGAGCCAGGGACTCAGGCCAAGGCTGGGATCCTTCAAAATCAGCACAGAACTGAGAGGGGGTGTGTGACCCTGACAGACACTGTGAGTCAAAGCAGAATTACCTCATGCAGAGGTGCAGGCAGTGCCTGGTCAGTGACTCACACTGACACAGAATCCATGGACATTCCTTTCATTACGAGTATAGTTTGCATACTTAAAAATACAAAACCAAGTGATAAAAATCCCTCAGCCATTAAGTGGTCCAAAATTCCATAAATCAGGCCAGCCAAAAATATGTTTGCTGTTTGTATTAAGTTTCTATGACATAAATTTACACGGATATATGGATGGAATTTTTGTGCTTGTCTCAGATAACTTACAGATGTCTAACTTGGAATACTATTTACTTGCTATTCTTACATTCATTTCTGACTTACAAGCATCTTTTTTTTTAATTTGGAAAATAAAGCCTTCAGAAACAATCTTTCTCTGTAAGTTTATTTTGACAGTTAATTAGGTCTGTGGAGTTGCAACTTTATGGGGCTGATTTGTTAGGTGCTTGCACGTGTAAGTGGGAAAGAAAAAGCAGATGAAGGAAAAATTATTTTATTTTCTTAAGAGATGCCACAAAATTAGAGGATTTTTTAAGAGAGATAACAGTAGCTGTGTTTTGGATACCACCTAGAAACCATTCAGTGCACAAATTTGAAAATTTCCACAGCCTCTTAGAAAACTATTTATTTTATCCTGTAGGAAAAAAACAGATTATCTGGTTTTATATTTAACATTTTCACATTCTAGGTAGCAGACTAAACAAATAATGTTCATGTTTTAAGTATGTGAGAATGGGAAAGAAGAAAAACATAGAAAATTATAAACAGGTTTGAGAAGTCTAGTGGGATTCTGTACAAAGGATGGTAGTACCTTTACATATTCCCATGTCTTGCTGTTGCCTGAGCAACCAGGGAAAGCGTTCCTAATCCTCTGCATTTTTCCTGTAGCATGGGTCAGCAGAGTGGAAACGTGATTAGGGCTGTTTTTCTTTTCACAGCTGAGAGAAACAAGACATGAAAGATTGAATGAAGATCAGAATAGCCACTGCTGATTTGCCTTCCCCCCAAAAGGATGGACGCTCGCTGCACTAATTGTACTTACCATGGAATCATCCAGGTTGGAAAAGGTCATTGAGATCACCGAGTCCGAATCTGCGCTGGGAATGTCACAGTTTCCAGGTGAATGTGGTTTAGGGGATGTTGTGCCTGATTTCTCTCTACAAGGCCGTTTTCATGAGCTTACAGGGCTTTGAATGTGATGCTCAGCTGGTGCTGGCTCACAGCTGATTCAGTCAGCTCTCCTTTTTGGTTGGAATGCACTCCATGAAATCATACTGAAGGGTTTGTATATTTGCAGTATATTTGTATATTTTAGTATATTTGCAACCCTCATTGATTTGCTGTTACATGAAAATGAGTTAACTTCTTTCGGCCAATGGCTGTTAAAATAAAAATTCTCCTGCCATAAACCATAATTTCAGATCTGTCTTCAGAACACTTCAACCGAAAAAAAAGAAGTTTTAAAATTAGAGGACATTGAGATTAAAAAACCAGGAGCACTGAGGAGGCAGTGCTGGGTGCTTGTGTAACCTCTCTGATGTTAGTGAGGCTGGAGAGGGTTATAAATATATATAAAATTCCAGTGAAAATACATGGCAACTGAGGCTCATCACTTTTGAGATACCAGGTTTTAACCTTAAATGCACAAGGGACCTGTTTAGCAATCGCTCTGATTTCAGCAGTCCTGAAGAAAGCAGCAGCACAACAAGCAGCCAAAGAGAGATACAAACACAAGTCAGTTCTGAGGCTTAAGAAATCAACCAAGAAAAAGGTCAGCTCTCAATTCCAAATGATGCTTCTCTTCCCTTTTTGTCTTATATGCTTGAATAAACACGGGGAAAATGGTAACATGAAGGAAGGTGCCCAACTCTGTTTGAGGTGTCTTGGCTGCTGCTTTCATTTGAAGCAACCAACTTTGCACTTGCACCCCTTAAAAACTGTAAAAAAATTGAATTAAGCTGTGCCTCGGGGATGTGACAGAAGTTCAGAATGTTTTTTTCAAATAGCATGTTAGTTCCACAGCTTGGATTTAAAACAAAGTGATGAATAACTTGTTTTGATGTTGTAACACGTGGCCCTCAGTCACCAGAGATGTCTGGACATCTCTGCACAAGTCATCCCACTGTTCTTAACAGGGAACCTAATTTGATTGTGATAAGCTAATTCCAGTGCAAATTTAAGAGTATAAAGTTTCAAAACTGAGGTAAAAAAATAAAGAGTTTGCAAAAGTTGGTCATATTAAAAAAAAAAAAAATCAAGTAAAACCCAGTTAAAATTCCCACATAAAGAAGGAAAATCACAGCATGGTCTGGGCTGGAAGGGACTTAGCATCTGTTTGCAGTCCCTGCTGAGGACACCTTCCACTGGAGCAGGTTACTCAGAGCTCCATCCAAGCTAGCCTCGAACAATTCCAGGAATGTGGCAGCCACAGCTTCCCTGGACAACCTGTTCCAGTGCCCCACCAGCAGCACAGAGACGAATTTTTTTCCTATTACTCAATCTAAACCTCCTCTGTTTTAGTTTGAAACCATTCCCCCTGGCCCTGTCCCTACAGCTCCTGGAAAAGTCTCTCTTCATCCTCACGGCAGGCTCCTGCCAGGTGCTGGAGGGCTGCAATGAGCACAGCCCAAAGCTTCTCTTCTCCAGGCTGAACAAACGCAGCTCTCTCAGCCTTTGAAGTCGCTCATCAATTATTGAAATCATTTTATTTACTGTTTAACCAAGAAGCAAATGCAGCTATAGGTTGTTTTAGGGTTTGTTTTATCCTTGGTGGTTAGGACCATAGTGTTATGCAGCTGCTCTTTTGAGGGCGAGATCCTTTGTAAATCAGTGAGAGCGTTGGGACTTTATTTCTAAATCCTTGATGTGTTATTTTTCATGCAAGACAAGAACAGTTTATTATTTATTTTCAAGTTTTGATATGTAAATAGTAGACCTGTAAAAAGTATACACCATATACACACAGTATAAACTTCAAAGGTGGTATGTAAAGACTGTTCAGCAGTAAGCAACATCTTTCTCTTTTGCTTTTAAAGCTGCACCAAGCTCTGGTCCAACCTGGGCACTTTGCAAAACAGACTGTCACAGACTAGATGCTCTCAGATTCCATGGTTAACATACGTTAAGAGACAAAAGATCTCCAGCTGGACTGTAAATGAGGGAAAACAACATTCTTTGCTTCCTTCTAAAACAGTTAATTCTATAAATTCAGATGGTGATATTATGCAATACTCTGCACAGAGTGGGAGGTGGAACACACATATGCTCAAGTATGTGGCATGCTCTATAAAAAGTAAGTGTGGGAGCCTCTGCAATTCCTATCTCAATTCTTATCTCAGTTGCTAACTTAACTTCTTCCTTGTTCAATCCCCTCTGTCCCTCTCTCACTGTCCCCCAGCCTGTCACACCTCTGCATGTGAAGAGGCCATCTGGACCCGAAATATTGGTCCACAAAATAAGTACAGGCTCTTGCTATTTACACCGTTTGTTTGATGTCGCTTGTTTAGATTAACTGTGGCAGGCAAAGGTTCTCTGGGAGCGGAGTCGGGCTGGACTCTGGCACCTGACCACGCTTCAGGGTGTTTCCCGGGACCCCACGCCTCCCGCAAAAAAAGCGGGCTGCAAAATGAGGACACCCAAAATGAGCCCGGACAAAAAGCCCACCTCATCTCCCGCGGCCTGACGGCTCCCGGCTGCGAGGTACCGGCCCGGCATGGGCCCGCACGGCTGTACCCGAGCCCCACAGCCCGACCCCGCGGTGATGCGGGGCGCAGGGACGGCCCGCTCCGGCCGCCGGGAGGCTCAGCCCCGGAGGGGCCCACGGGCAGCAGCGACCCCCGCCCGAGCCGTGAGGGCAGCGCGGAGGGACCCCCGCCCTGCCGCCAGCAGCGGCCCCCGGGGGCCTCCCGCTCGGCGCGGCCCGGGTGTGGGGAGGCACCGGGGAGGGGCGGGCGGTGCCTGCCCGCGGGGGGAGCGGAGCGCGGAGCCCCCTCCCCCGCCCGGCCGCTGGCTGCCGCCTCTCCCCGCCGCTCGGCCGGCCCGCGCCGCCACCGCCGCCTCCATCTTGAGCGTGTGTCCCCTGCTCCCCCCCCCGCCTCCGCAGCACCGAGAGCGTCGGGGGCGCTGGAGCCCCGGGGGGGAGCGGGGGGGAGGTGAGGGTGGTGGGGGGCGAAGCGGCACCGGGGCCGGAGCGGCAGCGGCGGGAGAAGCGGCGGCGGCAGCGGCAATGAGGAGGCGGCGCTGAGGAGGCGGCAGTAGCCGGAGCGGACGGAGCCGACATCTTGTGCCCTCCCCTCCCGCCGCCGGCTGGGTGAGCCCGTCCGCCCCAGGGGGGAGGGGAGGGGGAGGCGGAGAGAATTTAAAAAAAAAAAAAAAAAAAAAAAAAGGAAAAGAAAAAAAAAAAAGGAAAAGAAAAACAAAAACAAAAATTCCCCCCAAAAGGAGGCGGCGGCAACGGTGGAGAAGCCGCGGCAGCGGCGCGCTGAGCCGGCCAGGTAAAGCTCCGCGCGGGAGGCCGCGACACCCTTCCTTCAGGGGTCTCTCCTCCCTCACACACCCCCGCGCCGGGGTCGCGGGAAGGTGACCGGGCGGGCGGGAAGGAGCTGGGGGACGCCGGTGCGCCGCAGCCTGCGGGCCTCTCCCACATCCCTGCTCCGTCTCCGTGCGGCGAGAGCGGCCCGCGATCCCTCGCCGAGGAGGGGGCAGCGGCGGAGAGCGCCCGGGGAAGGGGAACGGGCAGCGCCGTGTCAACCGGGCCCCCCCATTGCCGCCATCTTGGCCCCCCCTTCTTCGCGGCGCGGCGGGGGCGCCGCCCACCTTCTCCCACGCCATTGGCCCAGGCGGGGCCGAGCGCACCCGCCGTTAGCCCCGCAGAGCCTCGCGTTGCTATTGGCGATGGCGCTGTGACGGACGGCGGCGGTAGCCAATGGCCTTGCAGCCCTTCTGCGCTCGCGGTGCGCGCTCCCGCCCGCTCGCGCTCTCTGAGGGCTGTGGCGGCTCCGTGGGGAGCGGTGGCGGCACACCGGGCCCGGGCCGCGGCTCCGTTCATCGCCTTCTCCTTCCCCTCCGGGACGGCTTCATTTCTGTCCGAGTCCCTGCTGTGCCTTGGCTCAGACCGCTGGCTGCTTCTGGAGTTCCCTGCGGGGTAGCTCCTGAGAGGAGCTCCCGCCGGTGCCTGACAGCTGAGGGCCTGTCACCCTTCCCTCAGTTGCTGCTGAGATCTGACACCGCTCATGGCGCACCCCATCTGTTGCTGGGCCCTGACTTTATACCTGAAACTTCATCCACAGCCCATCTCGCACCCTCCCCATTCCAGAGGGAGGGCCTCTCTCGAGGCTGGTGCATCTACCATGCTTGACTTGCTTACAGCAGCATCAGGGCACTGATGAAGATCGAGATCTCTGCATGTGCCAAGGCAAGCAGCTCTGTGACATCTCTTGGGCACCGACACATTTCATTGTAGGCATCAATGTGGGTGTGAGGAGCATAAACCCTTGGCAGGTGTGTGAGGGGACCATGGGCAAGCACAGATGTGGCAGGAACGTGAAGGGACATTGTGGAGGGCAGCAGGAGTTTTCTGGTGGTTTGGTTGGCAAAAGGTGCAGAGGGGGCTGCAACTGTTTCAGGTTGTTTCTTTCCTCTGGCATCCACTGATTTTATCTTACAGATGTGTTTTTTTAAGAGCTCCGTGGGTGTCTGTTCCCCATGGCACAGCAGTGGGTTTTAAATCCCAGTAGCTGCTGCTGCAGCAGAGCAGTGCTGAGGAACATCTCCATGTTTGGCTTGATGTCCTAAAGAGGGGCAGGTTTGGTAACAACAAACCCCAACCTCTTTATGACTACAGGTCTTCTGCAGTGCGAGAGAAGTATTTCTGACCCTTGGAGATGGCCAAGGCAGCATTGCATGGGTGGAAATCACAGTCTTTCCTTTAGAGGACCCACTTGTGTTCAACATTCCAGGCTGTGTGTATAACAGGGGCCTATACTGTGATGTTGTTCCATACGTGTTGATCTCTTTGTTCTTTCAGGGGACCTTTAGCCCCCTTTCTACTAAATTTAAGTGTCCTGATGATGAGCTTGATTTTTCAGTTGCCTGTTGCAGCAATTGCCCACAGGTGTGAAAGATGCTGCTCTGGAGAATCAAACCACTCCTGAAGGAGCTCCTGGGGTCGAGTTAAATTCATTCCCAGCAGCTCTGTGAGCTGTAGCCACCTTGTTTGCTCAGTTGTGCTCACTGGGAGCTTCACCCCCTGCTCCCATTGTAACCCCCAGTGGAAATGGGTGATGGGAGCTGTTTGCAGTGCCTTGAGCACATTGTGGCAAAGGCGTGTCCGAACTTTCTTTCACATCAGCAACCTTTGTGGCAGGAGAGAATCAGCATGGGCTGAAACAGAATTTAACCCCACTCGTGTCAAGTATCTTTAGCATTTCAGGGTGCACAGGTGCTCTTTGCAGAGGGGTTCCTTATTACGTGTAGCTGGGAGGTGTTTTCAGGTGTGCAGAGGGAATCAAAACATTCCTACGTTGCTGCTTAGAAGTTTCTGTTGTTGTAGACAGCAGCGAGGTCTCAGTGCTCAGCTCAGTTGTCTGAGTTGATTTCATTGCTGCTTTCAAGGTATTTTGGAGGTGTCTCTCCCAATATGCAGGTGTATGTCTCATTCCAGGCACTCAGCTCTCGCTGGCAGCAATTTCCATGCCATTTTAGGTGCTTCTTCATAGTGCTAAGTAGTTGTGTGTTTTACAGATGGCTTGTTTTATGGCAGCTGGTTGCTGTGGTGCAAAGCCCACTTTGGGGTAATTTGTCTAGAAATACATTGGTTGTTCCACTAAAGGAACTCTGCATGCTTGTTTCTCCCATTAACAGATAGAGCAACCCTTCCTTCAGGTGCTTGTTTCACTGAGATTTCCTTGTCCCTCAGCATTCCAAGCAATTGGCTGTTACCTCATTTTTCCTGAACACAATATTAATGATGTGTGTGGGCAGCTCATAATAAAAATTACTTTATCCTCCATGTATCTTTTTGCCTCCAATATTTGCTTGTACCAGCCTGAATTGTAATAGAGCTGTTTGTCAGCAGGATTTTCTTTTGGGGGTTTTTTTTAATAATTATTTTCATTTGGTGATCAAGTTACCTTTACAATCTCTTTTTAAAATTATTTTCTCCTACGAATTGAAGCCGTTGGAGTTCAGCTAGGATGAGTGCAGTTGGGTGTCTGCAGTGTGTGGATCAAGTGACTGATTAAACTTTTAAGGCAAAGGTAGCACCAAAATCTGTGGTACCTATATTTGCAGGTAGAAATATCATCTTTTATTTTACGTGTGAGGGAAAATTGCATTTACAGGCTGCATCATTATGGGTGTGCATACTGAAACTGGCACCTGCAGCTTATTTCTGTGCATGCAGGGAAGAGTTTGGAAATCTTTCCTAGAGTCTGTTTATTTCTTAAGGCACAGGTGGTATCATGGCTTAATCTCATGGTTCACAGAACCAGTACTTCAAAAAGTATTGCTCCTGGAATTTGCTCCTTCTTTCTGGAATGAGCTTGGACTTCTTGCAGGTCCTGGTCCTGTGAGATGCTGCTTGCTGTGGCACACAGTTGAGAGTTTCTGGAACTGTGTCCCTCATGGACACAGTGACTGAGTGCAAATTGAGGGTTTGTGGTGTGTTTCCTTGTCTGTGGGTCCCACAGAAAGGAGCTGAATGTGTGGATTGCTTTAAATAAGGGTGAGGTGCTGCTTCAGGCCTCTGCATAGCAACAGATAAGCTCTGGGCTGGCTTATCTTCTCCCAGAGAATTTACATTTGCTATTCTTTGTCTCCTTTCCGACTTCTTTCAGCCTCAGCTTGTTTATTCCCATAAGTCATGTTCCCATCCTTGACTCTGCCCTTCTCTCTTGCATTACTCACTTGGCTTCCTCTCTGCTTTCCCTCTTTGCCAGCTCCCTCCTTCGCCCTGCGATCACCGAGCTGCTGCCACCATGTCTGAATCCTCCCCCAGCCCATCTCCCCGGGCTTCTCCTGTGCTCCCCTCTGACAGGCACCTCCTTAATGCCAGCAGCCGACTCTCAGCTAATTATCTGCCTTGCTGATTAGCAGTTTGCGCGGGCAGAGCTGGCTGGGGCTTTTTGTTAAGGTCTGAGCAAATGCCATTTCACAGCTCCTGGTGCTGGGAGCTGTCTTGCTGCTTTGCTGCTTGTAGCCCCGTGGACTCTCCATAGCCAGGTGGATGAATGGGAATTGTGGCTCCAGAGGAGCTAACGCCAGAGCCCGTAAGTCCATTGGGATCCATGCTGCCCGTTGTCTTTTTATCCCTCTTTGCTTCCTTGTGGAAGAGCAGAAGAGATTCACATCTGGTCTCTGCTGCATTGCTCGGTTCATCCTCTGGTTCTGTTTGTGACCCTTGACAGAAGGAAAAGCAAAACTGGAGGATGGTTTTTCATTATGGGACTTTTTTGCATCTGCAGTGTCAGAATGGAAGGGTTGGTGGTGGCAGCCCTGAGCTGTGAAAGCTGGAGGAGCTCCGTCCTGGACTGAGGGAGAACCATTCGTTTTCTCATCTGGAGCTGACAAAAAAAAAATTAAATTGGAAACTGCATTCATAAGACCTGAATGGTGCATTCCTTTTCACCTGGAAAACATCCAGCACATTTGGGGATATAAACAAAAAGTCACAGGCCAAAGAGAAGAGGAGAACTCGTTGGTTTGTGTGAGCTTAATATGTGAATGGTGCAAGAAGATGTGAGCAATGTTGTGTGAATTTCAGGGGATCTGAATGGTGTGCTGATCTGGGTGCACAGCAGACTGTTTGTATACTGTGCTGTCAATTATTTTGAGTTTTTCTCACTGGTGGTGTGGTGGAATGTACAACTGAGGTGCAAATAGAGGAAGCTGGAGGGTGCTGTGCTCTGCTACACATTGCAAGAACTGGCTGGTATATCAAATACCTGCCTGTTTCTAAGGTGCAAATACTCAGTGAGCCTGAAAGTGCTGGAGTCTCTGGTAGAAATTCTCTCCATTGCAGCACTGAGTGAGTTTTTCAGTCTGTGCTGCTTCTTGCTCGTCCCTTGTCTTACCCTGTCCTCTGTCCTGTTGTGTCCCAGGGTCTCTGGACCACAGGGATGAGGAAGCCTCGGAGGAGGTGCCGGCAGCACTTGGAGGGGAGGCGTTCCCCCTCGCCCTACAGCCTCAAGTGCTCGCCCACGCGCGAGACGCTGACCTACGCGCAGGCCCAGCGCATCGTGGAGGTGGACATCGACGGGCGGCTGCATCGCATCAGCATCTACGACCCCCTGAAGCTCATCACCGAGGACGAGCTGACAGCCCAGGACATCACCGAGTGCAACAGCAACAAGGAGAACAGTGAGCAGCCCCTCTTCGCTTCCAAGTCTAAGAAAACACCTTCCAAAGGCAAGAAGAAGGAGTCCTGCTCCAAACATGCTCCCGGGATATCTTTGCACTTGCCCCAGCCCAAGTTCCGTGTGGTGGACTCCTTCAGCCAGCCAGATGCCCCTCCCCTCCCTGCTGCCTACTACCGGTACATTGAAAAGCCTCCCGAGGACCTGGACGTAGAGGTGGAGTATGACATGGATGAGGAGGATCTGGCGTGGCTGGAGATGGTCAACGAGAAGAGAAGGGCTGATGGATATGGGTCAGTTTCTGCTGACACTTTTGAGCTGCTGGTGGATCGGTTGGAAAAGGAGTCGTACCTCGAGAGCCGGAACAACGGGGCTCAGCAGTCCCTCATCGATGAGGACGCCTTCTGCTGCGTCTGCATGGACGATGAGTGTCACAACAGCAATGTCATCCTGTTCTGTGACATTTGCAATCTGGCCGTGCACCAGGAGTGTTACGGTGTGCCCTACATCCCCGAGGGGCAGTGGCTTTGCCGCTGCTGCTTACAGTCCCCTTCTCGCCCTGTGGATTGTGTCCTTTGCCCAAACAAAGGAGGAGCCTTCAAGCAGACCAGCGATGGCCGCTGGGCTCACGTGGTCTGTGCCATCTGGATCCCAGAGGTCTGCTTTGCAAACACTGTGTTCCTGGAGCCCATCGAAGGGATCAACAACATCCCCCCAGCTCGCTGGAAGCTCACATGCTGCATCTGCAAGCAGAAGGGCATGGGAGCTGCTATCCAGTGCCACAAGGTGAACTGTTACACCGCCTTCCACGTCACCTGCGCGCAGAGAGCCGGGCTCTTCATGAAGATTGAGCCCATGAGGGAAACCAGCGTCAACGGCACGACGTTCACCGTGCGCAAGACTGCCTACTGTGAGAGCCACTCCCCGCCTGGCACGGTCAGAAGAGGGGGCCCAGCTGCTGGTGGTGGTTGGCAGGAGGTCACTGTGAAGGAGGAGGAAGAGGAGGAAGTCAATTCTGGCCCTCCCAAAGGGTCTGTGAAGAAAAACCAAGTGAAATTGAAGCAAAAGATCAAAAAGGAGCCTGGTGACGTGACCAAAGGGCGTTCGTCCATGCCCGTGGTGACCGTTGCACAAATTCCCTCTTACAGGTGAGTGTTGCAGGTTCAGGGAAGGAGTTGGACAGCTGTAGCTGAACAGGATTTGTTTTAAGGACTCAGTCCCTCTCATTGTTGACCTTGGAAACACTGAATCTTCAGTCAAGGCTTTAGCAATAACTGTTTTCAGAGTGCTCTGCAGCATAACTTGTGGCTGGGTTTCTTCTGAGTGTCACTGTGGTTCTCTGGCTTTGCTCAGCAGCCATCCCAAGCTGTTGTGTAGTGCAGACTCTGTGGTGGTCCCTGATGGCAAACACCATCCACCGTGAAGGCATTTTTAAAATACTTGAGGCATTACACGTTGGTAGGCAGGTAGGGGTCCCACTATTAAAATTTTTGAGATCTCATTTCATAGTTTCTTAATTCTTCCTTTTACTGCAGAGCATGTCAAACCTGACAGGGCTGCAAGCAGCTTTGACTTTGGCTGTATTTTTGTATTTTTCTCCCAGCTCTCCCTCATGCAGAACTAGGTAGTGCTGAATTTTTGTTTGGTGCCTTAGGAAATGTGTTGATGTGTCTGTTTTAACAGACAGGCTGACAAGGCACCATGTGTAAGATAAGAATGGTAAGCAAAGGTTAGAATAGGTGATCCATTATTCTTGGACTCCTGTCAAGTTAATTTCCCAGGCTCCAGATTAAAAACATCAAACTTAAATGGCCCCTGGAAGGTTCTTGACATGGGAAGTAGTTTTGAAATTAAGGCTTGGAGCTGAATTGATGATTTCATACTTTGTGCTTGGTGGGACCCTCCAGTATGGAAAGGGGGGCACATCTGTCTGCATGTGAGGAGATCCCAGATTGCCCCAGTTCCCGTGAACTCCAGAGTGAGCATTGACACAACGCTGCAGAGCTTCACCGGGAGACCCCAGGGTCTGCAAAGCCACGATTGCCTTGCAGCTGGCTCCATGACACTCTGTGCTTCCTTCAGGCTGAACAAGATCTGCAGTGGGCTCTCCCTGCAGAGGAAGAACCAGTTCATGCAGAGGCTGCACAACTACTGGCTGCTGAAGCGGCAGGCGAGGAACGGGGTGCCCCTGATCCGGCGGCTGCACTCGCACCTGCAGTCCCAGAGGAACGCCGAGCAGGTACCCGCTGTGCCCAGCTCAGCTCACAGGGCAGCCCCCACAGCCCGCCTGCCAGCAGGAGCTGGGCTTGACAGGTGCCTGGGGAGGGCAGCGAGGCTGAAAAGATCAGATTGAAGTCTCTCTCTAGGTCTCCTCTTGGTGTGCTCATGCCTGAAGAACTGAGTTAGTGCGTTAGTGGGATTTCCATGATGCACTAAAGTTGGTGTTGGTGGGACAGCAGATAGGAGCTTTTCCCCCGAGTCGGAATACCCAGGGTTGTGCAAGGGTGTGATGGGCCCTTGGTGGAATGATCTCTTATATGAATGATAAAAACACATTCCTTGGAGTCAGTAAAGAAAATTATTTTAACTCCAGAATCATGGCCAAATTCCAGTTCAGGTCATTCTTCCTGCAGCTTCAATGTCTGTCCATCCCATGCACATTTAGACATAATCATCAGCTCTGGAGTCTTTTATGTCCTCTTTTGAGCTGGCATCTGTAGTCCCTTTATCTTGGTGCTAGTAAGCAGCGCTGCATGTGGCATGAGAAGTAGTTGCAGTAGGACTCTACCCTCTAACCAGCCTGCCAGTAGGGATTGGATACAAGGTACTTGTATATTTTTATTGTAGTTGGAGGAATTTATAGGCTTTTGGTTTGCAAGAAGACTGCTCTGGGTGCTAAACAAAAAAATCATTCCCCACTCATCAGTGCAGAACTTGGGAAAGTGCAGCATTTCCTTGGTGTATTACATTGGCAATTTACCTTAAGTTCTTAGAAACAAATGTCCTCTTAATGTAAACCATGAAGAGCTTGTGAAGCAATTGTCCTCTTCTCAATCATGTGAAAGTGTGTGCACTTGAGGTATATCATCCAAATCACTAAAAAATCTCCAGATTTAGGAGAGGAAGGATGATTGTGTTGTGAAGGACTGAACTGTGTCTTGGAAGGTGTGAGCTCATCTCCCAGTGCTGGCAAATGTCTTTCCATGGCTCTCTTTTTTAAGGGTTACAAAATAGCTCTTTTCTCCCCAGCTTTTGGTTGCCTTCCCTTTAGACTGTAAATGCTTGGGCTGCTGCTCCAATGCACAGAAAAATGTCCAGCCTCTGTAATAAACTTGGATATAAAAGCAGGGAGGGTGTAAATGAGCACACACTGAAGTGTGTTCCCAGGGTGAAGCTGCAGGATAATTTGGGGTAATTTCACAGATAAGGTAAAATCTAGAAAAGCTGATGCTCTCTGTTAGCTAAATGCTGGAGGAAGGAGTGGCCTGAACAAGAGACAAGGCAGTAAGAGGAAGACTCTGAGAGCAGCTCCCAGAGGATTCCTAGAAGAAGAAGGAAACACAGGAAGCCTGTGGTGTTTTTTATCTCACCCCACTCCTGTTTTGCAGAAGGAGCAGGATGAGAAGACGAGTGCAGTGAAGGAGGAGCTGAAGTACTGGCAGAAGCTCCGGCATGACTTGGAGCGGGCTCGGCTGCTCATCGAGCTCATCCGAAAGAGGGAGAAGCTCAAACGGGAGCAGGTAGGGAGTTCTGGCTGTCAAATTCCTGCTCCTAACTTCAGCCCCATGCAAGCTCTCTGTGCGTTTTGGGGAAGAGTGTGATCTTTGTGTCTGTATTCATTCTCTCATTGATGCAGTCTTGTTGCTGAGCACATCAAATGCAGGTTGCTTTGTGTAAACAGACTTGCTTACCTTTGTTACTGAAGTGTTGATTTAATGACATAACAAGTGATTATAAGATCAAAGAAATGAAGGTGTTAAAGGACAAATACTTTTATCCTGTTCCAGTCTTGTTTGAATAGATTTTCCAAGCAGGAGATTTGCAGTGCTACAACTTGTTTGCTTGAAATCAAGCAGTATTAGAGACTTCCTAAAGGATAGAGGGAGTTGTATTAGGAATTTGCAGACATCCAACCACTGTTGTTTGGTTTCTTCCTTGAAGTCTGAGAGCTTATGTCTTAAACTTTGTTTTTGGTCTCTAGTCTAATTGTGGATGTTGTTGTTCATACAAATGCCTGCATACTTCTAATTTTTATATAATGTTGCTAATTGGCATAATAACAATATCTTGAGGCAGGGAGTTCTCCAGGATAATTTACCAGGCGTGAAAAGCTTGTTTTCATTTTTAATTGTACTATCTTTTAACTTCCTGGGGTTTCCTCTCGTTTTGACTTTGTGAGATGGAATGAACAGGAGTTGTCCATGTAAAAGGATTGGACTGGCCGATGTACGTGCAGAGCACAAGGTGTTTGCCAGAAGTTCTGCAACAATGCTGGCCCGAGCTTTCCACCGCTGAGTAAAGCTGGGGGGTGATTCAGAAGAACCTCTAGGGAGACACCACCCACAGATCCTGTCCTCAGTGAGTGTCCTCACGGCTGTGTTCTGTTGCCAGGTGAAGGTGCAGCAGGCTGCCATGGAGCTGCAGCTGACCCCGTTCAACGTCCTGCTCCGCACAACCCTGGACCTGCTGCAGGAGAAGGACGCTGCCCAGATCTTCACAGAGCCTGTTAACCTGAACGAGGCAAGTCTCTTTCCTAGAGGTGCTTGGTGGGATGTAGATGAGATATTGCTGGGCAGAAGCACAAACCACCTTGTCTCAAGCTGCTGGTGGACTAAAAACTGTCTCAAAAAGGACTCGTGGTGTGTCCAGGACAAAAAAGGGTATTTTTTTCTGAAAGTCTAGCACATCTTGGATGAGTAATGTTTTGCAGAGCCAGGGTGTGTCTGCCTTGCCTGGGTGACACAGAAATGAACATCTGTTGCTGCCCCTTGCCAGTGGAAAGGGCATTAAGAGTGCTTGTGATGGGTGCGCTCTGGTTGGCTAGTAAATGGTTTTTGTAATTGTACAGGTTTTATATGTTTAGGTTCCAGATTACCTGGAATTCATTTCCAACCCAATGGATTTTTCCACCATGAGGCGGAAGCTGGAGTCCCACCTGTACCGAACCTTGGATGAGTTTGAGGAAGACTTTAACCTTATAGTTGCCAACTGCATGAGGTATAATGCTAAAGACACGATTTTCCACCGAGCAGCTGTCCGGCTCCGGGACCTCGGGGGAGCGATTTTGCGTCACGCGCGGCGCCAGGCCGACAGCATCGGCTTTGACACTGGCGTGGGGATTCACCTGCCTGAGTCGCCCAAGCCCCACGACTTTTACCGCTTTTCTTGGGAGGATGGTGAGTAATGGTCAGTGGTTTTTTTCCCCTCAAGTAGATCGTAGCTTTAGTTCTGAGCCTGTTGTTCAGCCTGCATGGAAATTGTAGCCGTTCTGCAAACGAGGATTTTCCTATTCGTCTGTTTACCTAGGCACAGACAGAACTCCTTTAGAACCCCAGAGAGTGGGATTCCAGGTGAGCTGGGCACTCTGAGCTAGGTCCAGCTTTGCTCCAGCTCTTCTAGTGCATGTCTGTGTTGGCAGAGCCTTGTAAACTGCCCGTGCTCTTTGGAATGTTGTACAAACTCGCTGTTTTAAAGAGCAGTGCAAACCTGAGTCTGGGAATTTTTGCTCTGGGGAAAGCTCATATATTTTAGTGTAAACTGGCAAAATGTGCAGCAGCTGGGTTAGATGGAGCTCTGAGGGCTGAAAGGGGGTGATGAGGGGTGGAGGTACTGGGAGCTAAGCAATCCTTCTAGCTGAGACTTCCCATTCCCAGAACAACCCCATCCATTCCCACAGCCCTCTTGAGATGCAGCTCCAAAGCCTCGGTTGAGTAACTTGGCTAAACTTAGTACAGCCTTCAGGCACACCGAGCTTGCAGTGTGCCATCTGGTTCCTAACTGTTGAAGCCCTCTTGGGTGCAGATGGACAGTCATTATGAAATTTGTGTAGGTGTTCAGCTGTCTGTCCTGCTCCAGCGGATGCCAGCCCTCCAGCAGAGCCAGAGGAATGGAAAATATGTTACGTTTTGGCCACTTCTGTTTGTGGTCTGATTTTGTCATTTAATCTGACAAAGAAATAGGTTTCTGACAAGGGCCTAGATCACAAGCTGTTCTGTGTGGGGTGCAGACATGTCCTTTCACTGTTCCCCTGGGGCAATAACAGGAACTGAGGGACAGTGCAAGTTGAATCAGCAGCTTTTTATCCAAAGAAGGAAGTCCAAGCTCCAAAGTTATTGACTGCTAAACCCCCAGTCTAAAGCAATTGATTCATGAACAGCAGCAAAGGGAGTGAGGCCTGCCACTGGCCCCAGATGCTTCTCCAAGAAGCCTTACTCCTTCCTGTTGCTGTGGGTCTTCAGGGCAGGCAGGACTTGGTGAAGGGAAGGAGAGATCTTGACTCCATTTCAGGAGGCTGGTTTATTATATCATGATATATATTACATTAAAAAAGACCACACTATGACTATATTACAAAGAACAGAGAGAAAGATTCATCAGAAGGCAAGACAGGAATAGAAAGGAATGAATAATAAAGTTCTGTGACTCCCAGAGAGTCCGAGAGCTGCTGCCTCCTGGATTGGCCACCAAGCAGAAACATCCCACACTGAGCAATGGAGGAAGCACCTGCTGCATCCCACAGCAGCAGATAACAAATTGTTTACACTTGAAGCTGAGGCCCTTCAGCTTCTCAGGAGAAGAAAATCCTAGCAAAGGGATTTTCATAAAATATCACAACCACACCTTCCCTTCACCGTTCCCATCTCTTGTGCTGCAGTGGATAACATCCTGGACCCGGCGAACCGGGCTCACCTGTCTCTGGAGGCACAGCTGAAGGAGCTGCTGGAGAAGCTGGACACGGTGAGCACCATGCGCTCCAGCGGCGCCCGGACGCGGCGCATCCGGCTCCTGCGGCGCGAGATCAACTCCATCCGCCACAAACTGGCCCAGCAGCAGAGCAAGGCCCTGCCCAACGGGGACGCTGTGCCACGGGAGGGGCTGGAGACAACAGCCAGGGAAGGGGACGAGGAAGGGGAGAAAGGTGAGCAGCAGATTTTGATTGCAGGTCTCTAGTGCTTGTCAGAGCCTGCCGTTTTTCCTGTGGCCTTAGTGAAAGATGGGAATGGCTGTTGGTAGTTTTGGGAATGACCCTTGCTAAAAAGCTCAAGCAGATTCTTTTTTCCTTTAGCAGATGGTGCCAAGCTCCAGTACCCTCCAACCCTGGAGCCCACAGGACCCGCACCCACCCTCTCAGAGCTGGACTCTCTGCAGGACCCTCCCACACTCAAACCCATCAGTGAAAGCAGGTCCCTGAGCCAGCTGCAGAGGAGGACGGCGTCGGACAGGGACCTCTTGGACAAGAAGGCTCTGCAGCAGGAGAGCCAGGCTTTCCAACGCCTGCTGTCCAACAACGGCCTCAACGGCCTGGCCCTGCCCCCTGCAGACCGCCCTGCCAGCCCCGCCCTCGGCAGCGTGGGCCGGCGGACGTCGGTCCTGTTCAAAAAAGCCAAGAACGGTGTGAAGCTGCAGAGGGGTCTGGAGTGCTCCCTGGAGAACGGGGAGGAGCACAGGCAGGGCGGGCAGCACTCTCCCCCCTGCCCCGACGGGGAGCGACAGGCGCGGAAGCGCTCTGCCCTGGGCTCTGGGCTGGTGTTCGAAGCCTGCAGGTGAGTGGCCCAGGCAGAGCTGTCCCCTGAAACACCTTCTGTGTCTGGATTCATCTCTCCGATTCTGTTCCTTGACTTCTTAGTTCCCAACCCAGCCCACACTGTTACTTGTGTGTTGACTCTAAAACACAAAAAGCTGCTGAGTTTTCATCCTGTCCTCTGTAAGCTGCAGGTCCCAAAAGCAGTGCTTGATTTTTCAAGCAAGTGGGTGTGTGTTACACTGCTCTTTCTCAGAGCATGCACCTCCTCTCTGCTGATGCAGTAGTTCTTGGGAACCAAAACTTGGAAAAACTTGAATTCAAATTTTCAGTTCAGCACTGCAGGTAAAGCTGAACTTTTACCACCTACTAAACAGCTGCTTTCTTCCTCTCAGAAGTTTGAGCGGAGCTGGGCACTTCAAACATGACTGAACAGACTTAAAGCAAGCACCTGACATCTTCTGATGTCTTGTGGATGTGCAGTTATTCTGTTCAGGAGCAGCTCTGCTTGCTCCAGTCTTTCTTTTCCAGCACCAAAATCACAATAGGTTGCTTATTATAAAACTGTAAAAAAAATTGCAATATGTAAAAAAATCTGATTGCTTGAGATGGAGGTAGTCCATTTTCTGAAATGTTTCTAGTAAAGGGGTGAAAGGATGTTCAGGATATGAGCTGGCAACGTCCAGTTTCATACTGGAGTTTTCCTGGGGGGCTGCTGTGTCCCCTCTCAAGCCTGTACACACCTGGTGTAGCCCATGCAAGCTCCAGGCATCATTACATCAGCTCTCAGGCGTGAAGTCTTCACTGGGCTTCTTCCTCGTGTTTACAGCTGCATTTCTGTGAGGCCTTTTCGTGGCTCATGGCAAAGCTGGGATGGTGTCCAGTGTGCTTTCACCAGCAGAGATCACATTTTGCACAAATATTCAGTGTTCTTTTCATGTCAGTGTTGCACCAGTGCAGTAATTTCTCGGGATTTTAACCCAGTTTGGGGAATCCATTGTCTGTGTTGTCCAGGATAATCTGTTTTCTCCTAATGCCCTGCTTTTCCTCCTCTTCCTGACAGTGGTTTGGTGCCTCCCAAGCGGAGCCGAGGGAAGCCGGCTCTTTCTCGGGTGCCCCTCTTGGAGGGTGTGAATGGAGACTCTGATTTCAGTGGCTCAGGTGAGAATTGCTGCCCAGCACCCCCTGCTCTGCACCCACCTGAACCAGGGGGAACACGTCTGGAAGCACACCAGGAGCCAGTCCTGCACAAACTACCCCGGCTGGACCTGCCTGGGCACTGTTACCTGCTTCATTACAGATTTAGGATATTGCATTTAACATTTCCATTAATGAAGATTGCTCCTTTTCCATGACCAGGACTGGCTGATTTCATATCTGTGACCAAATCCATCTCCTGTGGGGCCATTTGATTTCAGTGACTCGATCTGATCAGCATTTCTGTGTTGAAGGGTTCGTGTGAAGCCACGTGAGCCATGATCTGCGAGACTGTGGCTTTATCTTAGTGCTGAACCTGGCTGTGCTGGCAGAGCACAAAGAAGGCTGGAGTTTGGTACACGCTGAGTTTTATCATAAACACCCAGTTCATATAGATACAAACAAGGGATTTTCCCTTTTGTCTTGTCAGCGTGCTTTGAGTACTACAGTTGTTCATCTGTTCTAGCTGATTGCTACTGAGATGAGGCCTGGGTGAGGTGATGGTGTGGTTCCTTGTGCTTTCATAACCCTCTTGCTGGTACCAGCTCCTAAGCTCTGTCTCCTGCTGTCCCTTAGGCAGGCCTCTCCTGATGTCCTTTGAGAGCCAGGCTGAGCTGGAGCCCCTGGAGCTGGTGTGGGCCAAGTGCCGTGGTTATCCCTCCTACCCTGCCTTGGTAAGTGCCCCGTGGCTCTCCCACAGCCTGACCCCGCAGCTCAGACAGCCCAGAACACACTTCTGCTGTGCACTGCAACCAGACAGAAAAGGAAAACTTCCCAAAATAATGTAATATGTGCTTTTCCTTCTCCTTTCCCCTTTGCACAGTGAATTTTCCCTGTGCTCATTGTTCCAGAGCTTTGCAGAGGATTCGTTACATGTTGGTCTCTCATTGTCAGGGGTAGGAGCTCTTTCCCTCTCCTCTCCTCAGAGGAAAGTCATCAGCACTGTGAGGATGAGAAGGCCTAAATGTTATAAACGCAGGCACCAGGTTCTGCTGCCTGCACATTTTCCTGTCTGGTGAGCACAGCTCCATCTGTAGGTGCCCAGCTGGCCCTGTCATGTCTACATCCTCCTGCAGCAGCCATATGTTTGATTTAAATAGGAGCATATATGCATGGCCCTTGAATGGTATTTCTTAGTGTTCATCTGCCTTTGGGTATTTGTCTGTTAATGCCATCAAGAAGGGCAGATTCTGCTGGAAGTGTGACCCTCTTCCATGCTCTTACTCCAAGTGGGAGCTCAGAAGAGGGAACATCCGTGGATCAGCCAAAGCAGTTTCAGTTCTCCACAGGGATACCCCAGAGTTAACCTGTGGCTTAGGATGGATTTAACCACTGAGACTGCCTCCAAAAAAGGCTTTTTCCATAGCAGCCTGTTGTGGTGGCAAAGTGTCTCAATAAATTCCTACAGATGGCCAATGTCAAAGCCAATCTACTTTTTCAAGCCCTTAGGAGGGGAAGAAGAACAGACTGAGTATTGCAGCCACCCTCTGCTGTTTTCTTCTGTGCTGCCGTGGCACAAAGGTGCACATGGACATTTCTGCTTTATAGGGGGAGAACTGATGTATTTGTTGTGACTTATCTTCAAAATGACTGCAGTCTCTGTTCCCCTGGCCTGGTGGAGCCAGCACTGCTTGTCAGCTCTCAGAATATTTGGCCTGGTTCTGATCCAACGCCGTGTAAATCTGAGCAGTGCCCCTGGTGTCAGCTGGGTTGTTCCAGAGTGGAGCTGTTGTGGAATCACATTTGCCTGTGGAGTGCAGCAGGGGCATTGCATTATTTGGAGTTTGCTGTGAGGGAGGGAAATGCTTTGCTGAACAGAATAATGCTGAGTTTGTACTGAATTGCACATCAGTGCCAATGCATTTACAGCCACACAGAACCACACGCATCCATTTTTCAGGATGGGGTGCCTGGCTTTGGGACTGACTGGCTTCCCTCCCACAGGGGAAGCCTCAGGCTGAAAATTTTTTAGCAAACAAGCAATTTTGCATACCCACCCAAAGCAGACTTAATTTGTGTAGCTTGGATACACTGAAAGACCAGAAGAATACTGCATTCTGTTCATTGCTTGGAAGGGTTTGTGCTAAATGTCCTCCCCTCGTGTCCCCAGATTATTGACCCCAAGATGCCACGGGAGGGTTTGCTGCACAACGGAGTCCCCATCCCTGTGCCCCCCATGGATGTCCTGAAGCTGGGGGAGCAGAGGCAGACAGAGGCAGGAGAAAAACTCTTCCTTGTCCTTTTCTTTGACAACAAGAGAACCTGGTGAGTGTGTGCACACAGCTCCGGGGTGAGTGTGAGTGAGAAGATTGACCATGATCTCTGGGATGTGGGAGTTTACAGGGATTTACATTTGATGATGTTACATGTAAATTGGGGAATTTAAACATGCAGAGGGAAGTCTGTGCTCAGAAGGCATTTTGGCTGCAGGGGCTTCCTCTATGGCAAATGCAGGGATTTAAACATTTGTACCATCGTGATGATGAATGAACACATCCCATGGGTGTAACTGCTCCTGGGAGGAGGTGACAGGTCTGTGCACCCCTCTCTGCTGCAGGCAGTGGCTGCCACGGGACAAAGTCTTTCCCCTGGGCGTGGATGACACCGTGGACAAGCTGAAGATGATGGAGGGACGCAAAACCAGCATCCGCAAGTCGGTGCAGGTGGCCTACGACCGAGCCATGATCCACCTGAGCCGAGTGCAGGGGGACAACCCCTTCATCCCAGCCCCCTACCTGTGAGGGGCTGCTGGGGCAGCCCTCCTGCTCCTCCTCAGCTGCAGCTCTGCTCTGCAGCGTGCAGCACCTGCAGCAGCTGCCAGCACGCCTCGGAGTGCCCTGAAACGTGCCAAAAAAACCCCTGTCCGGCTTCTTCCTGAATGTGTCTTGCTGAAGAGCTGGCAGGAGATGAAATGTAGTCTGCAGGGAGTGAGGTAGGTAGGAGAAGCTGACAGCTGACAGGAGCCAAGGTGAGTTGCTGCAGTGAGCAGAGCACACAGCACTTGGATGTTGGGACCTCACGCGCCGTCCCCTGCCTCTCCTGGACTGCCAGGGTTTTGAGTTGTCAGCCAGTCCCAGGTAATTGCTGGGAACCTGGCACCCCCAGGATTCTTTACAGAAATCCCAACTGGACTTTCTCGTGCCAAATTGACCCTGACCATCATTTGCCTTTTCATTTTTCGTTAGATGACGTTGTCCTGTCACATAAAAACTGCACAGAATCACAGCTGGGAGCTCTGATTGTGATTCTCCTGCCTACCTACATTGTGTTTTCATGTTTAGATTTCTCTCACTGCATTTAGAAAAGCTTGAGATTTTGGTAACTTTCCCCCTGCACAGTTTCATGCACAGATGCACAGAGCTTTAAAGATGAAAATCAAATTACCTGATCGTGTCTATATGTATGTCTTAGAAATTGATTTTGTAGTTTCACATTTCAGTTCTGATTTCTGCGACTCTGCTTGTTGCAGTAACATTTCATATCATGACTTAGCACAGTACCTAAGAAAAGATAACTTCCTTTTTTTGAGAAGTAATTTTGGAGGTGTCTGTTGAGCTGGAGCAGCTCCTCAGGCACTGAGGTTGATCAGGGTTGGAGGGAGATGCATCTTTTGTGTTGGTTTATGCACACTTGGTGTAAGGCTCCTCTTCCTTTTTTCCCCCCTCCTCTTCTCTGTCTCCCTGTTTTCCTCTGCCACATTTTGGACTGAAACCAAGCACTGAGCAGAGCACACGACCCTTCTGCTGCTCCCCCTTCTCCCCCTCGTGCACACCCTTCCCCGGTGGGTGGGTCTGCAGTGCTGTCATCCAGGTAAACCCAGACAGTCCCTGCTGGTTTGGGTTTGCAAAACAAAACAAAACAGGGACAAACTGATGTTTGGGAACTCGGTGACGAAATCTTTTCTATTAGCCAAGGACTTTATGATTTCTCTGATCTCTTCTGTTGCATTTCCCTCTTTGCTTTCCCCATTTTAAAGAGCCAAAGGTGCAAAGCAAGATTGTAGATTGAATATCATCACTTTGCTTTTTAACTCAGTATTTTTAAATTATTTTTAACTTTTTCATACTGAAGAGAATGTGGAGTCAAAATAATAATAATGATAATAATAATAATAATTAATGATAATGAACAGTAGGGAGTAATCACTGCCATTTCTACTTGCTCTACTTTTTTAAAATACCACTTCTTATACATTGGGGCGTGGAACTGCATTTGAAGGAATTTTAAGATTCCTTTGACATACAGAGATGGGGCATAGGAGTTTGTAAAAATATTCATAGTGATAACAATGCCCGTGGAGTGTGGCTAGGGAAGGATGTTGTGTATATAGCTGTAAAATGTTCTAAATTATTTACACCTCTTGTCACCATTCTTGAAGTCCTCAGTTGTGTTGCTGGGTCTTTTATATGCACACAGTGTAATTTATTTCAAGGAACATACACTTTTCCAGGTGGTAGCTCAGCTGTGGACTAGTGACCTGTGTATATGTTTTAAGGTCTTGGGAGTTGGTCTTTTTTTTCTTTTTTTTTTTCTTGTTTTGTTTGGTTTTTAAATGAGTTTAGAATTTGGATTGGCTGATATCCTGTTGTTGCTACAGAACCTAAATGTTACTGTCAGTCTGCTGTAAAGCACAGATTGCTCTATTTATTGTAGAAAGTGAGTTTATTTGCTTTCTAGAATTGTTTATATCAGATGGTATAAGAGAAGTAATAAGAAAATCTATGCTTGTAAAGAAAAAAAAAAGCTAATTTTACCTACTATAATCTGACTGTCTGAGACTATATTTTCTCTCTGAGAAATAAATGTTCTAATGTATGGAAAAAAAAAGCAAAACAACAAACCACCACCCTCAGAAAGAGTTCTTCCTTGCTAACGTTGTCCTGAAATCCAGAACTTACCGTGCTGGTTGTTAATTATCCCCGTGGTCCCAGGGCAGGTGGGCAGAGCAGTGACAGGGAGGTGACACAGGGAGAGGTTTCTTGTTCTGCCTCCCTCATGTCCTGTGTCCCCCGTGCAGTGGGTGCCACCTTTGGCTGCTGCATGGAGAGGTCCCACCTTGTGCTGGTTTTGTTTGTAGGGTTTTTTTTTTTTTGTTTGTGTGGAGTTTTTTTAATTATTTCCTTTTTTTAGTTGATGTTAAACTGAGGACCACTCTGCTTTCTCAGAGAAAAACAAGAGGCACACACAATCAAAGTCCAACTGCCTGAGAAAAACAAGTGCACCTTAGGAAAGTGATTTCTTGAGATCCTGTTTGGAGTTTTATTGGCAACAAGGTTCTGCCTGTCGCACGCTTGGCCCGGGCCTCACTGCCTGCTGCTCCCTTCCCTTGGGGAACGTGGAGGCCTGGGAGCCTCCAGCCCTGCCAGGAAAGCCCTGGTGGCCCAGCTGGAGTGCTGGGAGAAGCCCAGGGTGGCCCAGATCTGTCCCCTCAGGTGCTCCCAGCTCCAGCCCCTGGCACAGCACAGAGGGGCTGCCCACGGCAGGGAATGGCCCTGGCAGCAGCCCCAGCTGCTGGAGTTAACACATCCACAGCAGGACCTGCCCTCCGGGCTGCTGGGGGGACAGCAGTGACAGCGGCCCTGGCTGCTGGGGACAGCCACTGCTGCAGCCAGGACCGTTCCTCCCTGCAGAGCAGCCTGGCACAGCCCTGCCCTGCAGGGCCCGGGGGCACTGCCAGCCCTGCCGTGGCTCCAGCTCTGCCCTGCTTCTGCTGGGAGCTGCCCCCTCCTCCAGGGCCCCAGCCCTGAGCTGTGTTTCTGTCACACCTCGGGCAGAGCCAGCACTGCAGGAACACGGGGGGTAGAAAGCTGCAGCTCTGGAACAGCCCCCCACCTCCAGAGGGGTTCAAAACCCTGCACCAGCACAGCCAGGCATCCTTCTCAGGCGTGGAGAGGACGGGGAGAACAAGGGGTTCATGTTATAAATATAAAATCTGCTACAAAGAGAAGACATATATTGTACATCTTTGACCCATATACACAAGAACACAATATACACAGAACGCCTCGGAGGAGCGGGGACGTTGGCAGGAGGTTTTGGAGAGATGTTGCTCCCTTACCAGCACCCCCTCCGTGCCTTCCCCACAGCCACGTGGGGCTGTGCTCACAGAACATCAGTCACCAAAAGTTCCGCCAGGCTGGCGCTGCATCGTTCCAGGGGGTGAGGGTGGAGTGGTCGTGGCCCCCGTGGTGCCCGCCCTGCTGCCCTGGGGGAGAGGTAGGCGAAGAGGATGGAGACAAGGAGGGAGGGCAGGCACGAGGGACTCTCTTGTGAAGCCACAAAGGGCTTGGGGGGGGTCTCTGGACCCTCGGAGCGAAGGTAGGCCCTGAGAGAAACTTCTTGGCCTGCCACCCTGGTGGGGAAGGATTCTGCGGCCAGGCAGGTCTCTGATAAGGCATTTTCATCTGGGGCTTGGCGCAAACGGTGGCAGAAGACAGGAGGGAGCAGATGGGGTGCAGGGCAACGGGAGGCAGCAAAGCTGAAGTGGTCCCAACCAGACAAGCCCAGGACAGAGAGTGGAGGGGACAGGAGGGCTTCTTCTCTGGCTCAGTTGATCTGTAAAGCTTCTCCCATGTTCTCTCTCGGCCCCTTGAAGCCTCCCTGCCCGGCGCGAGCCACCAGCACGGAGTGAAATACTGAGAGTCGTCAAATGGCACATCCAGGCGCACGGAGTGGCAGACAGGCACACGTTCAGAGTTAAGACAAGAGTTCGGGTGAGCTTTGTACAGCAAAGAGCAGCTGCTGGCTGGAGTGTCCGAGGAGCTGGGATGACAAAAATGCCACAGTGATCGGATCGGGCCGGGACAAGGGGCGGGCAGGCAGAGAGGAGCCAGTCTGGGCACCTATCGGCGGTAATGGTTTGGGGCATCTGCAAACATGTACTTGAGTCTGTAGGCCTCAGCCAGCAGCAGCCCAATCTCTTCATTACCCCAGTGGATCGTGGGCAGGTTTTGCAGCAACATCAAAAGGCCCTGGAAGAGGGGAAGATGCTTAGTTTGGAGAGGCTGAAGGCAGAGCACGGATCCAGTGCAGGCTTGGGGCTGGCTGAGCAGTGGCAGCAGCGCTCAGCAGCTTTTGCTCACCACACCTGCAGGTCTGAAAGGCTCAGGGACAACATCGAGATGTGCTTGGGTCTAGATCTGAACCAGTGAAGCACCCCAAGCCCCTTGGAATAAGAGTGCTGCTACAGGGTTACAGCTGGACACAGGAGGGCAAACACTGTGATCAGGGCTGGAATGGGATGTTTGAACCCTCCAAGAGCTCTGTTCTCTGTCCTTGTCACCGAGGCTCAAGTTACTTCCAGGCAAAGCTCCTGAGACCAGACGATCTTGGAGCCAGCTCTGCCAGCTGTCTGTATCCTCACTGGGCTCCCAACCAGAGCAACTGCCTCCCCTCTACTTCCCTTCCCCAGGGAGTCACCCCCAGCCTCAGGATCTTACTTGGAAATCTTCCTCATCCAGGATCTCCTTCCGCCACTTGATCAAGAAGGCAGCACAGACGTACAGGTGGAAGTGGGAGAATCCCTCTGGCTCTGACTGTGGACAGCAAAACTCTGGGTGAACTCCTGCAGCTCAGCTGGAGAACAAGCCCCAGACACAGGTGTCCTACTGGGCCACCCATCGCCCAGCTGGCTGTAAACATCCTGCGACCACACTGCTTTGTTTCCCTCAGCACCCCGGCTGGTGCCAGGAGACCTCTGTCCCCGTGGGGACAGGGACACCAGTGACAGTGACAAGCCAAGAGGGAGGTCAGTGGAGCCTGCATACCTGGTAGGTGTCCCAGAGGCGGATGGTGCAGCGCAGGGGCAGCTCCCTCATCAGCAGGTTGTTCATCCAGCGAAAGGCAAACTGCAGGTACTCGACCTCGTACTTCCTAAAGTGATTATGTACCTGCTCTGAAACAGCACATTTCACTTACACACCTGGGGCTCACAGCGCCCCAGCTCCTGCACGCTGCTCACAGCACAGTGCCTTTCACACGCTTTCAGGCTGAGGCTTTTTTCTCCCAAATTCCTTCTCTCCTCACCCTGTGCTGTCACCGGGGAGTTTCTGGCTGACCCTGCCCTGCTCTGGTTCCATGAGTGTTGCAAGAAGTGTCTAGCCCTGCCCTGAGAGCTGTCCCAAAGGAGGCCTCCCTCTGCTGTGACAAACCTGACCAGACTCCCGTGTCACCTACCATCGATCCTGCTGACCAGCTCCTCCAGGGCTTTCACTTTCTTCTGGATCCCTGGCTGTGCAAAGGTGTAATTGTCCTGGGGGGAGAGGCCCTGAGTCAGCAGCTTGAACAGCAGCTAGAAATGATCAAACCCAGATCAGCAGCCGGGCAGTTGGGATGAGATTATCATGAGCCAAGGAGACAGAGCTCTTGAGCACCAGGACTGTCTGCCTGCTGTGAGTTCCTGGTCAGGACAGGGCCATCTGGACAGCCCCAGCACCCATCGCCCCAGGATTCCACAGATTAACAGATTCAGTGAAGAAACTAAAGACACTGAAGTAGCAAAACCTCCCTGATGCTGGAATACTCACCCAGACAGGAAGAAGGGACAACCACACTGCCACCCCAGCGAGGGCAAAGGAGCTCCTGTGGCCCCAGAGGCTCACCTGTATCCCGTCCAGCAGCTTGCTCATGCACCAAAAGCTGTCAGCCTCGATGCTCCGTAAAACATCCTGGGACAGGTTTGTCACATCAAAGTTCTCCACATCCTCCTCTGCAAAACAGAGAGGGGACATCGGGGAGATGGGGGACACCAGGGACACGGGACAATCCCAGGGGCTTTATCAGGCCAAAGGTTTGCAGGAGGCACTGCAACACTCTCAAAGTCAGGAGACACGGGTCTGGCCCTCCTGGCTTGACTAACCCAGCAGTTCCATCCCTCTTCTCCTCAGGAAGAGAGCACCCAGCACGCTGCTGTCACGCCACTACATCAGATCAAATAACAGGGCTAAGCTGGCCCCTTTCCAATTTCAGAGGCTCACAAATCCTGGCAAGCAACCAGGGAGCAGAGATACAGCAAGAGGTCAAAATACAACTCCAGCCAGGCCCAGGCACTCTGAAGGAAGAGCACATCATCCTCTTCTCCAGCAGAGCAAGTTCTCCTCATGCCAGCATTTCACACCACTTCAAATCCCACAGTCAGGAGTGCTTAGAGCAGCAATTGTCACTTACCAACGTGCTCAGAGAGGAACACAACAAAGAAGGGGGTGACCAGGTCATTGATGCCCTGCACATAGCCGCTGGCTGGGTGCCGAATGGCCCAGATAAACAGGATTCTCTCAAAAATCTAGGGAAGAAGCAGGGAAAGCAGGTTCCTGCATTAGCCATGCACGAAGGGAAGGCAGAAAAGCATAACTGCTAAGCTCAGGGAGTGCAGACCATGCACTGGCAGGCTCTGCTGTAGCATAAGGTAATGTTAGAAGCATAAACATCCTAGGAGAGACTCTGTGTCATGCACAGATCCCACATGCAGGCCAGCCAAGACAGTCCAGGCTCCTCATCAAAACCTCTGCCTGATGAAATGCAGAGCCAACTTTGCAAGACCCAAACAGCTTCATATCCACAGCACAGGGCAGAGCAGCCTCCCTGGCTGAACATCGTGGGGGAAGATGAGGTGTCAGCACAGTACTTCCAGAAAAGCACCACAGATCAGGATCCTTCCCAGCAGGGCAGCCTCCCTCACACCAACCGACATTCCCAACCCCTGGACACCATGCTCTGACACCCCACACACACACACTGAGTCTGTCTGCAGAGAGGACGGGTGCCCACACCTCCTGGCCACCTCTTGAACCCATCCCTGCCCAGGCTGCTCCCATAAAAGAGGTTTTGAAGCAAAACAGAACCATCCTGTGTTCTGGTTCAAATGCCTTCCATTTCTCTCAAAAGCTTCAGGTTTTTTACCAGCTCTTGGCTACATCTTGCCAAAGCAGAGATCATCTCGTAACACCCAAGCTCCAGGTTTGATGTCTTTCAGAAACGTGGGACAAGACCAGACAGTTCCAGGAGGTATTTGCATCAGGAGCTGTCAGGCAGGGGAGTTTCCCCACCGAGTTAACTCCCTGGGAGCAGTGCTGGCCTCACTCCACACACACACCCCATGGCAAGTGCAGGGCAGGAGCTTCACCCCCCTTACCTCCTGGACGAGTGGCTGCTGGAAGAGGGGAATGAGTGGGTTGGTCCTTGGAATGTCAATGTGGATCTGGAAAAGAAGGTGGGTTACACACACCAGCTGTGCTTTCCAGGGGCACAAGAACTTGTCACAGGCTAACAGAGGAGAATCCACCACGAGTGTTCCCCCAGGCAAGAGCTGACAAGCACAGTGAGGGCTACAGATGACAGCAGTACTGAGGAAATCATCTGCAGTCTGCCCTGCTTATGTGCAGGCAGGTAGTTCAGAGCTGAAATTTTCCTAAATTAGATCCATTTAGGAAAAGCTTAAACTAAGAAGGACACAACCACGGTGCCTTCTCCCCAAAGACAGGGCTCCTCCCAGCTACAGCTAGAGCAAGTCCTGGCATGACCCCACCCATGGGGACAAGCAGCAGCGAGAGAGAGGACAGGGCTATACCCCTGCGGGAAGGCAGGAGGAGGTTCCTACCTGTCTGTAGGTGTCCTGGTGGTGCTCCTCGTTGCGGGAGTCGTAGTACTGCTGGATGAAGCCGAAGTACTCCTCCCTCTTGCGCTGCAGGGTCAGCTTGCGGCGCTCCGAGTTGGCGGGGAGGTAACCCTGCAGTGGAGAACCCAGCTCAGGGCAGACCCTCCTTCCTCACCACCCCGAAATCCTGCCAGCTGTGCACAAACATCAGCACGCGACTCAGGAGCTGGGCAAAGAGCTCTCATGGGATTTGGCCTTCCTGAGCCTGGAGTAACCCGGCTTTGTCAGCTTCAGCTCCTCAGAAGGGAGTGAACCACGCGGTGCCCACACAGCCTGGGCTCCGAGCTCCAAGAGGATGCAGCAGTGGCACCCCCTGATCAAAGAACCCTACAGCTCACCTGGAAGCTGGGCACTGGGAGCACGCAAGCAAAGCTGGCTATGGGACATGCCAGGTGTCCCTGAGGTGGCACAGGCCCCCCAGCCTCTGGTGTCACAGCTCCCAGTACTTACTGACAGCAGTCTCCACGTCACAGGCCGGACCTCTCTGGGCACACCAGGCCAGCTGCATTTTCTCAGCTCATCTGCAAACGGACAGTGGTGGCAATGGATTAGATCCTAGGCACGTCCAGGCACCACTACACCTAGAAGGAGAGGAAAGCCCAGTCTGCTCCTGCAGGCTCTGCAGACAGTGAGCCTCCAGGAAGGCTCCCACACTAGCAATGACTGGGGAGGTGGGTCTGCTGCAAGGAGAGCAGAGGTGATTTCAGCCCAGCTCGGGCACAGAACAGGGAGCTGCAGGGTCACCAACGTGCCAGGACCTCAGTCCTCACGCAGAGACAGCCCCCAGTGATCCCAACCATCATGTGCAAGATGGAGAACGATCAGGGACACTCAGGGAGGGGCTGGAGGACATCACCATCTGCCAACAGGGCGATTCCTGCAAACACCCGTCTGCCACAGCTGCAGGCAGTGGTTTTTCCACCCCGAAGCAGAGCTGATGCAGGCAGCAGGCCCCTTCTGCCCTGGCCACCCTCGCTGTGCCCCACTCACCCAGGTCGGTGTTGTGGCTGGAAAGGAGCTGCCGGAACTTCTCCAGGCGCGTTTTCTCCCGCACGGTCATGGGGGGAGCCCCGGAGGCGTTCTGGTCAGAGATGCGAGCCACCAGGGGAATGACAGGCCGGAGGGGGAGGGACTGCTGCTTCTGCAGGGGGCTCCGCACACAGGCCTCCTCTAGCAAGGAGCAGAGGCTGCACTGAGCTGGGGATGGAGGCTCCAGCTCTGCAACCCCACCTCACTGCCACAGCCACTGCAGATTCCACCCTTCCATCCCTCGGAACAGCATCGCTGGCCCACTCCAGTGATCAGCACCGGCCTCTGTGGTGCCTCTTCCACCACCTCCCCCCCTTTCTGCCTCCTTTCCGTCCTCCTGCATCCAAACACCTGGCTGCAAGTGGACCAGACTTCCCTCCACACGTGGGTGGGACACAGGAGACAGGGCAGAACTGATGTTCAGATCTGCTCTGCTCTCCAGATCCAAACATCAACCCAGCTGATTGCTTGTGCAGAGAGGAGCTGATGGGCTGCCAGTGCCACCTCCTGAGGTGCTCTCCCTGCACAGGCAGGCAGGGCAGTGAGCAGGGGCTGCTGCTGCCCAATTCCCTGCCCAAGCTGTGTCAACACCACCTCACCCAGACCTTGGCCAAGAGCAGCACACCAAACCACCGTGGAAGCAGACAGGGAGCAAGTCCCAGAGAGAACTTAACAGATCTGAAAACAGACTGAGCACCCAGAACAGGGAACACTCTGGGGCAGACACGCCTGTATGCAGGAGACTGAGCAGCTGAGGACACAAGCATTAAAGCCAGGCCTCTGGAAATGGCTCCTTGGAGTACAGGACACTAAAAGGAGGAAAAAGCCTCTTGCCCATACTGGGAGCAGCAACGAGCAGTTGAGTTCAGTGGCCAAGCAAGAGGGCACTGGGGCAGGAGGCTGCTCCTGAAGATGGCTCTTACCAGAGGTCCTGGAGAGCTGGGCCTCGCTGCTGGACTTGATGACCTTGCAGTTGGTGGGCAGGTCCCCGAGGGCAGGCTGGCACCGCTCGGGCTTCGCCCGCAGCTTGCTGTGGTTCTCCAGAACCTGCGCTGCCGTGGCCTTGGCCACCTTAGAGTTCAGAGTTTGCAAAGAGGACGAGGAGGAGGAGGAGGAGAAGTCCTCGTCTTCGTCGTCCCCGATGTCCCAGGCGTCGCTGGTGCTGCGGGCAAACTCGTGGAAGCTGGAGGCCTTCTTGCTTTTCATGGGCAGCCCGCTGGCCTTGGAGCGGTCCTTGATGAAGCTGAGAGCACAGGAGCAGGATCAGAGCCCTGCTGTGGGATGAGCTCATTTTCCTTCCCCACGCTCTCCCTCCAATCGGCCAATCCCTTTTTCCAGTTTCCCTGTTCCTCCTCCCAGACCTCAGGAATCTGTTCAGCCTCTCTGGGCTGCCCGCTGTCAGGAGTGGCTGTCACGGGCTGCTGTGCCAGCAGTCTCAGAGGCCACAGTGGCAGCACACAGCTGGAGAGGTGCCAGCCTTCCTGGCTCAGGAGGGCAAACGGGAGACAGGTACAATTCCTCCAGCTCTGCCTCCCCCCACCCCACACACAACAGGCAGATTAACACCCAAAAAAGATCTTGCAACCTGGAGAGAGGCATGTCAGAGGGCAGACAGAGCAGGTCTCCTTCCATGGACACTCCCAGAACAGCAGCAGCTGTTCCCAGCAGCCAGAGCAGCCTGGGACCTTCCCCAGGCACAGAAGGAATTTACTCTTTAGGGACAGCAGCCAAAGTCCACCACCTGCAGCAGGGAACTTTCACCGCTGCACGGGACAGGGGCAAGGAGGCAGTTCAGAGCAGCAATTCTGCTTTTTCCTGCAGGGAAGGCTGCTGCAGCCCTCCAGCCTTGTAGCTGCTGGGCAGCTTTACCTCCCTTTCCCTTAATTCCTCCAGCTCCAAAGAGGAGCAGAAGAATCAGACACAGCTTAAAAAAAAAAATAAATCTGTTTCCTTTGATGTGGGTGCTGCTGTATGGATTTGTGGCCATAAAGGGCACCAGCAGATAAGCTCTCCCTGCAAGCTTTCACAGAGCTCAAGGCAGCACCACAGCCCTTGCACTGCTGTCCTCCTCTGCTGCAATATCACAGTGCCAGGGATGCTGGAGACCTCCACCGACTGCACAGCTGCCAGGCCCCGTGGCTGCATCTCCAGCAGACAAACACTCACTTTTTGGTGAGCCGGGAATCCAGGGGAGGATGCTGTGCTCCATAGACAGGCTGAATGCTGCAGGAAGGGGAAAAGAAAAAATCCAAGGTGCTGTGAAAAGAGGTCCTACAAATAAGCTCAGCCTAAACTGGGGTCATGCTCCTTGCCTGCTATCGGGAGCTGAATGAAAGCCCAAAAGCAGCTTCAAAAAACCTTCTAAGTCACAAGCCTGAGATCCAAAGTGCCACACGCAGAGGAAGAGTTGTTCTTTGCAGGAGCAAAGAGAAGCCTTGTTTAAACTCTCAGGCCCGGTCTAGCCTGACTGGGATTTGAGATCTGCTCTCTCCTGCACCCCCAGCTCGCTTCACGTGTCCAGGTGCCTCAGTCCAGCTGCTGCACACTCTGACATTTGTTCTCTTTTCCAGTCTGGGGAACTCACCCTCCCAGGCCCTGTGGGACAGGGAAGGTCTCCAGGCACTGACACTGGGGCTCCTCCATGAAGGTACTTGAGGGTTTGAAGCCCGTGCTGGCTCTCAGGATCACAGCCAGTGCCACGGAGAAGGAATTCCTGGTACAGGACGTGGTTTGACTCGGGTCCAAACCCTGGTTTAATCAATTACTTCCTATGTGGCCTGAAATGAGTCACCACGCCTTGGTCCCTGGTTCCTTGGGACAAGGAGCCTGAGGGCTCCAGGCCCTACAAGGGGGGGCATCACCTCAGAGAGGAGCTACTAAAAAAAAGTTCATCTCTGTTTTGACACTCTGGAGGAGAGATGGGGATCCTGAGTTATCACCTGCATTGGAGGAACTATTCACAGCCACCCCACCCGGGGAAAGAACCTCTGGAAAACAAGTTCTGCGATGCCATGGCACAGACAAAGGCCCTTTCAGAGCTGGCACACAAGGAACAAGCTTCCCTTGGGTCAATAGAGCTGGCCTGGTTTCCAGGAGCTGCAGATGGTGCCCGGCAGTAAAACCAGCAGGCCCGGCCACGGAGGAGAGGGATGGCAGCCTGCTGCAGCTGGGAACAAGCTGAGGATGCAAAAGCAACAGGTCCAGCTGGCAGGGGAGGGACGCAGAGAGCCAGGGAGAGGCTGGAAACAGCCAGAGCACACTGAGATGCTGGTGGGGCAGCCCAGCCGGGGTGGGCTCACCACTGCAGGGGCTGTCCCTCGTGGCTGGAGTCCTCGCTGAGTTCATCCACCCAGGATGAAGCCCAGGACAGTGTGTGATGACTAACGAGCACCTGGGAGTCAGGACTGCAATTAAGCAGAGGCACCTCCACGGGTGGACATAGCAAAGAGATGATGAGGAGGAAGAAGAACAAGCCCTCCAGATCTGCACTGCTTCCCAGTGACTTGTGGCAGCTCCCTGCAGGACAGGAGCCAGCAGAGCCTCTCCATGGCCAGCACCAGAGTCACAGTGTCCCAGGATATCAGCCAAGGTTCCTCCTCCCTGTCAGGGACCCACAGGCTGCCAGAGGGGAGCTGCTCTGATTCACCTCTGAAGGCCTGGACTCACAAGACCAATGAAGGACGTGTGTTAGAGAGAGGAGGGGATGTGGCAGCCAGTGCTGGGGAGGAAACCCTTTCCTGGGGCTCTGAATCAGTGTTTGATCCAATGGCACAGGGTCCCACCTGCACACAGCTCTTTTTGAAGTCCTACAAGCCAGACACTCCCCAACAAGAATCTCAAGCTGATCTAAGCTGTGCTCCCAGCCTGACTGGACGAGTCCCCTGTCCTGTCCCAGTTCAAACTCTTTGGGACAGGCATTTCCTGTTCTCTGGATGTTCAGTGACCAGGTGTGAGGGACAGTGGCTGTGCTCCCTGTGTGACAGCTCTGGGATGATCACAGGGTGTGGGTTACTGACCCTGCAGCAGAGCACAGCTGTGAAACAGCACTGCCCCTCTGGACACACAGCACTTTGACTTCCAGCAGGCTGTTCCTCCCCTTTGAAAGCAGCATTTAAACAACCCCAGCAGACCCTGGCTGCCCATCTCGCTGAAGAGCAGGGAATAAACAACACATCACAGAGGACAAGGTGCCAGAGCACTCAGCCAACACATCCCTAGAAAATTACCAGGCAGAGAATTCCCAGGGCAAAAAAACCACAAGACAGCACTGGAAGAACAAAACAGCATTTACCAGTTCTGAACTGACACCTAAAATCCACCCTAAATCTACAGGGACCAGAAGCTAATAAACTTTATTAGCAAATAAAAGCTAATACAGCTGAGTGACCAAATGCACCAAGTGTCGTGGAAAAGGAAGCTAACACGGCATCCAAAGGCTCCCTGTGCCAGATTGTCAGGGGAAAGAAAGGAGAGAGCCAAGAATCTGCACAGGAGGCTCTCCCAAAGCTCAGACTGAAAGAAGAAAGGGAGGTTGATGTCTGGTGACCATGGATGCAGGACATCCCACCTCCACCCTGCAGTCAGGCTGCTGGTGGTGGTGTCCCTGGAACAAGCAGCGCTCAGGAGGGAACGAGGCTCCCGGGTGCAGGACATGTGCCAGGCAGGCAGGGAAGGAGAGAGCACTGCCAACACCTTCCTGCAGAGCATCTGGGGCAGGCCCGGCTGCCGGCCAGACCGGCTCACCTGCTCAGCTCAGGAGTCACCAAAAGGAGAAGAGAGGTGCTGTCCACGACCACCAGCTGAGAGCACGGCCCACTCCTTCGGGTAAGAGGCAGGAGCGGGTGGGAAATAACCCAGGGAAAGCACGGGATCTTCCTCCCACAGGGCAGCAGAGGAGGAGCAGAGAGCTCCTTGCTCTCCCTCTGCTTACCACAGACATGGACTGTCCAGCCAACCTGAAGGAGCTGCACCGTGACAAGCAGATGAGTGAAAACACTTTAGAAAGAGATATTTAACTGGCCCAGCAGGATTTAAAACCAACGGAGCATTTCAGACTGCACCCATACCCCAGGAGGCAAAGGGCAGGGTTCAGATAAGGCAAAGGAGAGCAAAAGTGAGGAGCACCAGGCAGGAAAAGCACTCGAGAAGCCTCCACAGAGAGGCTGATGCCCTCTTTCCGTGTCAGCCTTGCTCCCAAGGCGTTGTAGGGAGCTTCTCCTTCATCAGCACCAGCCTCTTCTTCCTAAACACCATGTCAATCACACATTTCGCTTGTTTCTCCCATCCCTGAGAGAGCAAAGGTGCCTTGAGAGGAACCAGGGCATCACAGGCAGAGGAACTGAGGCAGGGGAGGTTCGAGCAGAGCCCTCACAGTCCCTCCCCTTGGGCAGAGGGGCACCAGGGGCGACATCCCAACAGGAGAGGGGAATGGGGGCTCCTGCCTGTCAGGGACACCCCTCTGGACAGAGCTGCTGCCAGCCAAGGCGACACCTCTAAGGGCTTCGGGAAGGATGAGTTTTCTTCAGCAGCTGTGGAAAGGAAGATGGCCCAGCCCTGGCTCTGAGCCGACCCCAAAGAGGCCTCCGAGGCACCCCGATCCCTCCATCCTGCTTCCCATGGGCACACAGGGGGTGTCCGCAGCCCCCACACGCCTGCCTCGTCCTACTGAGCTGAGGGAGGACCCTGACCCTCCCTTGTCCCCTGTACACGGAGCCTTCCCCCAGCAAAATCCCGGTCCCGCAGCCCGGGCTGGCCCCGGCATCCCCCTGCTCCAGGGAGGACCCCCGGGGCCCCCGGCCAGTCCTCAGCCCGGACAGATCCTGCGGGTATCCCCGAGCCTCACAGGGGTGCCCTCAGCCCGACCCCGGCCGGGTGACCGCCCCCTCCCCAGCCGGAGCGCGGGGGGCGCGGCCCTCGCACCCTTCCCGGGGCTCACCTGCCCGGCAGCTTGGCGCTCCGCTTCCAGAACTGCCTGCCGCTCTCGGCCGCCATGGCGGAGGGCGGGGCGGGCCCGGCGGGCCGGCCAGCCCGCGAGCGGGAGCGGGGACCCCCGGCCGGCCGGCCCCCGGCGCGGCGCGGGGCGCGGAGCAAGGCGCGGCCCCCGCAGCCGCCTCAGGCCCGCCCGCCCGCAGCCCGCGCCGCCGCCATCTTGGCTCCGGGCGGGCGCGGCCCCGCCATTGGCCGCTGCGCGCGAGGCGTCGCGGATCCACCAATCGCAAGCGGGCACGGCCGTGACGCTGGCGGGGGGCGGGGCCTGCTACGCCGGAGGGGCGGGAGAGACCATGCGGGGCGCGGGGGGGACGCGGGGCGGCACCACCCGGCTCCTGCGGGGGGGCTGAATGGCATTTTCTGGGATTTTGGGATTTCTGCTTTTCCAGGGAATTCGCGGCGCGGTTCCATCCCCGCCCTGGATCCCGCTCGCCTGTCGGGTGGCGTTCTATGTCCGGTGAAGTGGCTGCTTCGGTCTGACACAGGAACTGTTTCTGTTCAGACTTGTAGAATTAAATGAATTAAATGAATTAAAAATTGCCTCCAGGCAGCGTGGCATTTTCTGCACCAGACGCTATTATTTGTCTTCTTTTTATTTATAGTGCATAAAGCCCATAAATAGTGCTCCAGATTGGAGTAACACCTCTCATATTATTACTATTATTCTCCACCCCACTTATTCCCATATGGAGCACTGAAGAATAATTACTAATGAGTAATTATGCAAATATTCGATTGTATATGCAAATTAGGGGACAAAATCTTTTCCTACTGCCATCCCATAACAAATACCAAACACCTGCAGCACAAAGAACTGCAAAAAAAAAGCAAAAATAAATTAAAACCACAGACAAGTACAAAATAGAATGGTATGGGAAGAGTCAACACCTGAACCACAGCCCCGCCTGGGCGGGATCTCCCCTTCCCTAACCCTTCCTCTGTGCTTCCTGCATCCACGTGGCCTTGGAACGCCTCACAAGGGATGGATGTGCTGGCTGTAAATATTTACCCGTTGCACACACCTTCTCACAGGCTCCAGGGGTGCTGACTGCAAATCCCTCATTGTTTCTACCAAGATCTTAAAACCCAGCTCCAGCTCACGGCCTGCTGGTCCTGCGCTGTCTAAAGCAGGCTCTTGGTTGGCTTTCAGGGGCATGAGCCAGGTTTTACCCACAAACATGCTGTTCTGGAAAACAAATGTGATTTATTTTATTAATGGATGTGTCCCTGACCCCCCATTCCAGTAAGAGATGTTCAAAAAGATGGTATAAAAATCATCAAGTGCTGTAGAAACCGTTGGCAACGATGAGGTGCTTGTCCTGCAGGTTTATTTGCACATTTTGCTGTATAAAAATGTCACCTCCTTTGACATCTCACAGCTCTTCCTTGCACAGGAAATAGCTGTAATCAATTTACTACCAAAACTTCTTCTGCCGTTCCACCCTGCTGTGAAGGAATGAGAAGTTCCTCAGTTTTTGCTCTTTTCACCTCCAATAAATGGAATCCAGTGGAGCCAGGGAAGTGTTACAGAAGCCTTCAAATGTTTTCCTGCTCTCCAGGACCTTTCTAAAGATGAAGCTGAGGAAGTCTCTGTGGTTTTTTCCCCCAGATTTCCTCCCCAGGTGTTCAGGGTGAGGCTCTGTCACAGTGCTGGGCTGCAGAGCTGCTGCCACAGCCAGGACAGGAAGGAGCCGAGAACTCCAGGGAGCAGATGTGGCAAAACATCCTCCAGCTCACCAACACCGTGCCTGTAGCTGCTGAAAGGTTCTTCTCCTGGAACCACTGCCCTCGATAATTCCCTGGCAGCAGCCCCAGCTCAAGCCAGCAGCAGGGTTTGGGAGGGGGATTCACCCCGTGCACCCCGGGGCGCCTCAGGACGGAGGCAAAGCCTCGAGCACGCAGAGCTCGAAGGGAAGAAAAGCTCTTCAGCACAGCCAGGGCAGCACAGCGAAGGATTCTCCAGCTGGAACATTCCAGGGCAGCCCCAGCAAGGCTGACTGGGCCAGGAGGGCTCAGTCCCCCCTTGCCACATGCCAGGGCCCAGGTTTTACAGGAACACGGCCCCAGGCACAGCCACTGGTGTCCCCCAGCTGCAGCTCTGGTATGGCTTTAGTGTTTGATGTCCCACAGCAGCTCCTGCAGGTTCAGAGCCAGCTGCCAGCATTGGCACCATTCATCCAGCTTGTCTGTGCATGCCATGGGCTGACCTCACTGGTGAGACCAGCTCACTCTGGATGGGGCAGAGCACTAAAGCAGAAAGAAAACTTCTGATGCACACACCGGGAATCTGTTTAAAAGTTGGAATTACAGATTTCTGTCAGTTTTCTTCTTTCTGCCCACACTGCTGGTTCTCTTCTCTGGTGTCTGGTGGAGATGCCCAGGGCTGACATTCTGCCAGTTCATGGTTTAATTTTCCATAACTGCAGAGAGAGCAGAAAGGGAGTTTGGGTCTAACAGGAACGGTCTTCATCTCCAACATTCTGTGTCTCCTGCCCACCCCGCTCTGCTCAGTGAGCTCCAGTTTCAGGATGAGCCACAGGAGGACTGGGATAAAGGGAGGAACCCTGGATCCTCACAGCTCCACCTGAAGGGAACTGGAACTGAAGTGAGCCCTGTCCCTCCCCCCAGAACTGGCTCAGGGAGGTGGGGACACACCCAGCAGGGTCCCACTGCAAACCCAGGCTTCCCTCAGGGCTGTGACCCCAGAAGTGACCCCAGAGCTGCTCTGGCTGGGACAGGGAGCTTACTCTGATGTTGAATCCCAGCAGGTCACTGATCACTCCTGAGACAGCAGACAGGATGACAACCCGTGTGATGTTGTAGATCAGTGGGTTCATGGTCAGCCCATACAGCCTGAATGGACTGTCCAGTTCCTGCAGAGACAGGACAAGGCTCCATTAGCACTCCCCAACCCCACAGAGTTCATCCTCTGACTTCTAGCTCAGCACTGGCACTCCAACAGACTGGGCTGCCTCTGTGTCCTTCCTTAGACTGAGCTGCCAGTGCTCCAGAGACAGCTCCTGCTGAACCCAAAGGCTCTGCAGCAAGCCCAGCCTCTCCTCTCCCTTAGTTAAACCACTGCTCATCAAGAGTTCCCAGCACTAATTAACCACGCTGGCCTTGTGCTGCTCCCTCTCCTGCCACAGCTGCAGCAGCCCTGAAACCCCCTTTGTGAGCACGAAGTCAGAGAGCCAAGGGAAGGGCAGGGCCACGTGGCACTGCCATAACTCCCTGCTGCCAGAAAACCCAGCCATGCAGGCAGAGCCTCACCTTCAGCAGCTTTGTGGACAGCTTCAGCACATTGTTCACCAGGGAGAGCTGCTCCTTCTTGTTTGGCTTCTTCTCCATCTTCAGGTACAAGTTTATCTGTGACACACACCACAGGCCAGGGGTTGACATCCCAGCACCAGCCCCCAACTGATTCCAGACTAAGGGAAATTGGGGCCATTTTTGCAGTCTGCTGTCACTCCCGAGGCAGTGAATTTAGCACTGATAACATCCTGCTTTTCCAATTGTTTTGGCTAACACACATCAACCAAGAGACCAAAATAATCTTGAACTTTGGAGTTTGAGTCTGGCCCAACAGGACCAGCTCACCCCCCATGCTGACCAGTGCTTTGCTGCCTTCTGGCCAACGCAAGGGTTGATCCCCACACTTCAAATTTGATCCCAGTATTTAAGCTGGTTTGAAATACAATAATTGTATCCAAACAAAGCACAAAGCCCAGGGGAGAAGCAGCTGAAGGGAGCTACCTGCTCAGTGAGCAGGATGGAAATGTTGCTGTATTTCTTGTTGGTCTCAGAGCCCAGAGATGCCAGACGTAGCAGGAAGAGGAGCAGTGCTGCCTCCCACATCAGGAACTCCCAGTTGTAAGCTGCACTCAGAAAGGTTTTGTGACCTTTAAGAACCTGTGTGGGGAGGAAACAAAGCACCAAATGTCACCGACAGAGTGCCTGTTCTTGGGACACGTGCACAAGCACTGCCCTTGCTCCTCCTCTGCCCAGCCCTGTGTGCTCTACAGCCACTGACAGCTCTTCCCAGGAGTGTAAATCACTCCTGTGATGGGGTTACAGGGAAAGGTCTCATTTCTAACCTGCCTTTAGCTTGGAATTGGAGATTTTTTCCTTCTGCTCAGCCTTGTTCCTCCTCTCCCCTCCCTCTGTCCAACTAACAGGCAATGAAGTGCCTTCCCTTGTCCCTCTGGCAGTCACCAAGCCTTTTGTAGGCTGGTGAAAGAAAAGCCTCCAGCACTTGGGAGGGTTCTCCCTACTCTGTAAAGCACAAAGGTTAAAATCTCACCTGGGCACAGCAGATAAAAGCAATTGAAAGAGCCAGTAAAAAGACTGAGGACACCACAACATCCACAGACCTCTGGGGGCCTCGCCTCTGCAGAAACAAGGACACGGGGTCAGGCCTGAGGGGGGTGTGCAGGCAGAACTCCCCACAAACAGCTGGCACTGGCACTGGCACCCCCCTGCAATAACCCCAGAGCAGGACTCACCTTCAGGTAGGAGCGAAGGGATAACCAGATCTTGATGTTCTCCACCTTCTTGAGCCTGAAGTGAGGGATTTCGTATTTCCTGGCTTTCCGAGCAGATGTGATGTGACTGAAGAGCTTGGCAAACAAAAACCTCTGCAAGTTAACACCAGAACCATAAATTAGTGTAAAACAGAACAGACTGCTTGGGATTCTCAGCGGTACCTGGCAAAAGGGTCACTGGGGAAGCTCAGCAGGAGACCTGGGTGCTCAACCTCTGCAGCAGCAGTTTGTTTTCATAGAATTCCAGATTGGTTTGTGTTGGGAGGGACCTTAAAGCTCATCATTTTCCAGCCCTTGCCACGGGCAGGGACACCTTCCACTGTCCCAGGCTGCTCCAAGCCCTGTCCAACCTGGCCTTGAACACTTCCAGGGACGGGGCAGCCACAGCTGCTCTGGGCAACAGGGAGGGGACGCAGTGAGACCTTGGGGACAGGTAAGGGGGGAACAGGGGAGTCAGGAATGCTATTGATTGGTATCATGTGTGACTGATCAATAAGAGCCTTCCCAGACTGCCCTCCCTGACCTTGGCAAGGGCTGGGATGAGATGAGCTTTGAGGTCATCATCCCATTTTTATTCCTGCTTGCCAGGTTCCTGAAAGGCACCTTTAAACCCACCTGTTTGTAGGTCCTCTCAGCAACACACATCATGAAGAAAAACATCCAGGTTAAGCAGAGCCTTTCCAGGAAGTTGATGGCAGACAGGATGAGCACAGGGGTGCTGATCGGGGCTCCACAGAAGATGTGCAGAAGCTCCATCAGAGAAATGGAGCAGAGCTGCTCCAGGTTGTCCGTGCGGAACAGTCTGTAGAGGAATGGCAGGAAGGCCAAGCCGATGGTGATGACGTTGCCCAGCATCTGATACCCCACTCCTTGCTGGTGGGCATTAACCTGGCAAGCAGGGATAAAAACGGGATGATTACCTGGGGTTTGCATCAAGGAAAAGGCCTGTTGTTGTGGTAGCAAGCAGTCAGTTCCCCTTCCCTCCACAGGACAGAGCCCAAAATAATCCCACCCGTTTCAGTCCAAACCCAAAAGCAATCAGCCAAATAATCAACCCCCCACCCTTAGCACCCTGCAGAGACAATCAGAGATAATCAGCATTGTCAGTCTTCAGGAGACCTCCTAAATTGGGGGCTAGGCAATTTTTCAGTGAGAACACATGGGACAGCCATCTTTGCAGCTGGGGAGGGAGCAGTGTCACACTGCCCCTGGTATTTGCACGTGTAGCTATTTCCAGGGGTTTTGGTGGCTGTTTTCTGAAGTGGGAGGGGGAGGTTGCAATGGCACACAGCCCCCTTACCCTGCTCATGATGATCCCACTGATCTCCAGCACGGACATGTCCACCTTCTTGCAGTCATTCCCTTCCCAGATCAGAGCACTCACTTTGGCAGACGCCGGGCTGGTGTTCTGCAGCCAGAACAGATGGTTCTAGAAAAGAGAGGAGTGCAAAAGCTGGGTCAGCTCTTTCTGTCCTGCCCTAAGCAACACCTTTGCCTACGGCGCATTTGGATTGAGGGGGAGATTCCATTTTGGGTTAAACACTTTGTTTTGGGATCAGTAGCCATGCAGAGGGAAGGGACACAATCATGAATCACTGATACCATTTAGAACACTCCAGAGTCTGGCTTCATCCAGGCTGCTCAGCTCCTACCAACAGCATCCTCGTGTGCCACTCAGGCGTGGGAAGGCAGGGGGAACAGGGAGAAGCACTCCCAGCTGCTGGATGGAAACCACCAACCTGCTGGAAGACGTCCTCCTTCAGGTCCCTGCGGGAGTCCCTGCGGGAGCGCTCCTCGCTGTCGCTGGTGCCCGAGGAGCGGCACTCGGGGCCGTGCAGGAGATCGTCCCACAGCATGTCCTCGGTCTCCGAGTCCTGCCGCGTGCTCTCCGAGTCCCGCCGGCTCCCGCCGCAGCTCCGCGGCGCCGCGCTCAGGCACGACCTGGGCTCCTGCAGCGGCAGCAGAGCTCACACGGCACCGCCCCAGGGGCTCGCACAACCAGCACCTCCTCATCATCCTCCTCATCATCATCCTCCTCCTCCTCTCATCATCCTCATCCTCCTCCTCCTCCTCCTCATCCTCCTCCTCCTCCTCATCATCATCCTCCTCCTCCTCATCCTCCTCCTCCTCCTCCTCTTCTCCCCCAGCTTCCCAGAGCTTTCAGTGCTCCCAGTTGCACCCACACGGTGGAAATGGTTTAAGACAATGTTTGGGTAAAAAGCATTCACCAGAACTCACACAGAGCCCATTAATTCCCTACTTCCATTCCCAACTTACAAAATAAAAACTGATGTACTAGCTTTAATACAAAAATGTCCTTTTTTATGCCTTTTGCATAATCTGTTTCAATATTTCATTTATATTTTGTATTAATTTATATATCTCCATCTTTATAGCTTGATAGTCACATATTTATATTGTATTTTCAGGTAGGGGCAAAAAACCAAAGTAATGAAGGGACTGAGTATGTCTCAGAGAACAGATTTATTCCTTCATTAGAGGAGTTGGACTTGATCCTTGTGGGTCCCTTCCAACTCAGGATAGCCTGTGATTTTAAAATCAAAATTGATTAGCTTAAAAGCTGCAAGCACAGCACTGCCTCCCAACCACAAGAGCAATTGCAGGAGCAATTAGAGGCAGCTTGGACTGTCCTCTGCTGCCAACAGAGTTAGTTAGTTATTTGTTTGTTTGTTTGTTTGTGCTTTGTTTAACAAAGCAGCACAACCAGGACTGTGAACACTGCGAAGCTTTACAAGGCTGCCAAGAGCAGGGAGGGAAGAGGGCACACCTTGCACCTGAGGATTCTGAGGCACAATCATTTCCTAACTGTCTGTTCTGATGGAGGGGGGTTGGAATGAGATGAGCTTTAGGGTCCCTTCCAGCCCACCCCACCCTCTGATCTGTGACCCCTGCCAGGCCTGGGAAAGCTCCCTGTCCTGACCTTCCAACCCTACCTGCCTGTACAATGTGGATTCCAGTTCAGACTCCACAACGCTGTCAGAGTCTCTGGCAGCTTTCAGGGCTTGCTTGACCTGCCAAGACCAAAGGAAAGCCACCTCATTATCCACAGCAAAACAAGGTGTGGAGAACAGCACCAATCCCACCTGGCTACCTGTGAGACAGCCTGGTTGAGAGAAACCAGAGGCCTCTTCCTCTTCTCCTCGTAGCTGTTGTCACTGGAAGCCCCTTCCATGCTGGGGCGTAGCAGGATCCTCTGTGCCATGGCCTCAGCATCCTCAGCATCCTCAGCATCCTCCTCGCTCGACAGCTCGTCAGAAGCACCGTCCCTGTTGGTGCCATCATCCTGCAAATGCACAGCCAAGGCCCCACCAAGGAGCAGCCTGAGTCCCCTCAAAGGCTCAGGGGCAGAGCTGCCCCCCTGGCACAGCCCCCAACGCCTGCAGAGGCAGCACCTGACCCCCACAGCAGCAGAATTCTGCTGGCATCAGAGACTTCACAGATTTCACTCCCTCCCCCTGCTCTTGTCTTGCCCCAGAGGAAATGAGAGAGGATTTTGGGGGGTGGATTTGGAGCTGGGGAAAGGGCAGGAGGAGGAGGATGCAGCGGCAGCTCTTGGCTGTGCCTTACCAGCAGCCCTAAGCCCAGAGGTGTCTGTGAGCTGGGGGGTAACAAACCCACAATCCTGGGCTGTGCCCCCGCACCGAGCTCTGCCCCTGTCCAAACTCCTTCACAGAGAGGAGTGGGATGGCACAGCAGGACAGAATTCCACTCAGGATCTATTCCAAGGTCTTCCTGTGGAGTTGACACACCATTGGCTCAGAGGAAACTCAAGAGTAATTCCCAAAATCTTTGTTTCAAAGCTTTCAGCAGAGGTCAGATGCTTCAGCTCTTTCCCTCTCCTCAAGGAGAGAAGGTGGAAGGTGTCCCTAGCCATGGCAGGGGGTGGAATGAGCTTTAAGACTCCTTCCAACCCAAACTAATCTGGAATTCTATTCTGTGATTATGAAAAGAAAGTACCAGCACCTTTTCAGCTGCTCAGTGAGAGGCAGAAAGGGTTTCTAGGTTAGTGCAGGCAAAGATTAGCAGAAGGAGGGAATATCTTCTACTAGAGCAAACCATGCAGTTGAATACCCACACGCTTCTGGCACACAAAGAACACACTGAAAGTGTGATTTCAAAGGATCTCCCCCGGCAGTACCTGATGGCTCTTCTCCCCATCAGAAAGTTTACTTTTGTCTTTGGAGTGCAGCAGCCTGTGCTCAGATCTGGCCTGTCTGGCTTTGATGCCATCACCACCAGCACTCACTCCACTTTCTGTCTCAGTCCCTTTCTCAGCCACCAGCTTCATTCTTCTATTCCTAGGAGAGAAAATACAATTAAATGCTTTTATGTCAGGGAAAAACTCTTTGGGCTAAAACAATCTGGTCTTCCCTTGTCACACAGGCGCAGCATCAAAGAAGATACCTAAGGGATAAATCATTTTATTTGGCTGACAGGCTTTGTATGCTGAGCCTGTTGAAAAGGTTTATATCTGCTTCACCCTCACTCAACAAGTCCTTTGTAACTCTAATAGTATCTTAAAACTTCTAAATCTAGGGGAAATTTTTCATTATTTTTGTTTAAAAAAAACTAAGAGCAATTCACAAGACAAAAAGTGCTCATAAAGAGAAAGCACCTGTGAGCTGGAAACTCACCAGGAAATTCACCTGGGAAAACAGGAGGAAACAATGAAATATTATCCCATCCAATCTCTCCTCCTTTTCCCTGAGTTGCTTTTAGAGAAGGAAGGTGCCAAAGCGAGACAACTGTCCAAAGCAGAAAGCACAATTGCTTTGGAAATCACCTAAACCAGCAATATAATCTGAGCACTCACTCAAACAAGGTCACTTATCTGATAAATAAAACTCCACCACGTTCTGCAGCTCATCCAACACTTGGTTTCACACGATCTAATTTTATACAGGCTGATTTTATATGATCTAATAAGGACATACTAAATATTCCTGAGGAGTCAGCTTCCCACGTTACCATGAAAGTTTTAAGTCAAAAGAAGACTGACAGGCTGTGGGGATGGCAGTGACAGCACTGCTGTGCCTTCATTCTGCAGGTGCCAAACTGCTCCCAGCGTCACCAGCAGCACCGAGCCAGCAGGGACCACGCACCTCCTCTGGAAGAGCAGGCTGGATAAATTGGTCAGCAGAGATGCAGAGCCAGACTGCTCTTCCTTGCTGGTTCTGTCAGGAGAGCACCAACTGTTCCCATCCACGCCCACAGCCTTGCGCAACTTCCTGAGTTTTAAGACAAGGAGAATTAAGTTGGTGTGAGAAGCCACTTCAAGGTCTTTTTTTTTTAAAGATCTGAATGAGATTTGAACAGCTTTTTGGATGCCATTTTTCTGCAGCCATGCAAGCAGAATGCATGACTTCCAAATACAACACCCCAGCACGTCAGGGCATCACTGGGACAGAAAGGCACAAGGGACAAAATCTGGAGGGAACCCTTGCTGCAGGAAGCTGAAGGAGGAAGGCTGGATGCAGCCCAGCACGGGCAGCTCTGAGCCCCGGGCCCTGCTGGTGCTCACCTGCGGCGCCGGCTGAGCCCGTTGCTGCCTGCAGCTCTGTTCACCTGCGTGGACACGATCTGGCAGTGGACTGTCCCCAGCAGCAGCATGAGGCACAGGGGTCCCATCACCTCACTGGCACTCACAGCAGGCACCGTGAAGTACAGCACCACCGCCACCACTGGAAAGGGGGAAATGGCACCGAGGCAGAAATGAAAGAGTCTGGCTCAGCTGCTTGTTTTCACTCTGCTTTGCTGGACTGTTCTTTCATTTCTGCAATTACTGGTGCCACACACCTGGAAATGCACATTAAGCAGGATCCAGACAAGATCCTCACGCTTTAGATTATGGACTACAAAATCACAGACTCACTTGGCTAAGCCCTTGAGTCCAACCACTCCCCCGTAAGCCATGTGCCCACGAGCCACATCCATACATTCTCTGATGTCCCATTCCCTGCAGGAGAAGGTGCGTGGCACAGCCTGTTCCCTCACCTTGCATAACGTAGAGCACCAAGAGCCACATAAAAATACGCTGGGAAGTGACCTGTATCCACCACTGTCTGAACAAGGGGAAGAACAGCACTCTGACAATTCCCTTCCTCGTCAGCGACGTCCAGGGAATCTCAGGCTTGGCTTTGGCAAAGGTAGAGCCTTGCAATCAAAGGGGAAACGAGCCATCATTAACTGTGAATCGCAAGAGCTCCCTCGCTGGAGCTGCCCTTTGGGAAAGGGCTGAGCAGGGGGGGACAGCAGCCCAGCTTCAGGCACCGTTCAAAGCTACGCGGTCCCAGCAGACACAGCTAGAGCAGCTCCTCGTCTTCTCTCAGAGCTCTGCCTTTGACCCTTCCCTGCCCACCCGACCACCCCTGCAGAGCCACCCGAACCGCTGCCGCTCTGCTCTCAGGTTTCGGTGCCCACGAGCAGGGGCTCCCCTGGCAGCGGGGCAGGCTCTGCTTCCCCCGCGCTGCACACAGCTGGGAGGCACCTACAGGATCAGGGTGAGCTCGAAGGGACCCACAGGCATCGCCAAGTCCCTGCACAGACCCCCAGCATCCCCACCCTGGGCATCCCGGGGTGTTCTCCGGGAGCTCCGGCAGCCTGGGCCGTGCCCGCTCCCTGGGCAGCCCGGGCAGTGCCCGCACCCTCGGGGGGAGGAACCTTCCCGGTATCCAGCCTAACCCTCCCCGACCCAGCTGCAGCCGCTGCCTGGCGCCATCCCCGTCCCGGAGGGGAACGAGCAGAGCCGGCTCCGCTCACCGCTGATCAGGTCCACGTCGATCAGATCGGGCTGGATGTGCCCCTTTTTCTTGGGCTTGTTCTTGAAGCCCTGCGGGGCGGAACACGCGGCCGGGTTAGCGGCAGGGGCGCGGGGCCGCCATCTCCCCCCCCCGCCGCCGGTACCTTCATCTGGGTCTGCTCCACGGCCTTCTCCCATATCTGCTGGTCGTAGGCCCCGATCTGAGGGGAGAGGAGGCTGAGGGCACGGCCGGGCCCGCGCCCGCCCGCCCCGCGCCGCACTCACCTTCTTCTGGTACCATGAAATGGCATCGCGACAGGCCATGGGGAGCGGCGGCACCGGCGCGGCCCCGGCACCGACCCGGGACCGAACCGGGACCGACCCCGGGACCGAACCGGGACCGACCCCGCTCCCGTTACCCTGGAAACCGCCCGGCGCTCGACTGGCTCCGCCTGCCGCCCCCCTCCCCACCCACCCAGGCAGCGCCAGCCGAGCGCCGAGCGCCGCCCCGACCCTCCCGGCCCGGCGAGGAAAGAAGAGCCCAGGCGGGTAAAGGACAAAATCAGACTTTTGTTTATTAAAAAAATACTTTACAGGAAAAAAATTCTATGCATTCCGCAGGACTATTTTACAAAGAAATAGCTTAACAGTTTGACACTGGTGTACAGTCAGCTAGCGGGGGCGCGGGGCCGCCCCGCACACGCGCGAATGTCAATAAATACACTAAGGCCGCACAAAGCAAACAGTCGTCCAGGCAATTGTACACGTCCTCTGGAGGCAGAGACCTTAGATAAATTAAAACCACAGAAAAAAAAGAATCGTAGCTGCCAATCAAATCCAATGAAATCACGAAACAGCAATACAGGAGTCGGTATCTTTACATGTTGTACAGAGGTCAGGGAAGGCGGGGGTCTGGCTGCTCGGGGTGCCCTGGCCACTGCTCGGAGCCCACGGGAGGGGACAGGACGGGCTCTGGGGGACAGGGAGCGATCCCTCGGCTCCTGCCCAGCCCTCAGGGCTGCAGAGCTCAGCACTCAGCTCATCCACGCCCCTGCAGGGCCTGGGGAAAGCTCTGACAATTTGCCTTTCCTGGAACACGCAGGAAACCTGGCAGAGCACAGCACAGCCCCTGTGAAAGCGTCCCTCAGGATCCCCTGGGGACACCTGGGGGTGTCCCCCCCTCCTGGAGCAGGACCTGCACACAGCAGCCTGGAGCTGGGCTAGAGGAGAGAGGAAAGCAAAGCTGCACACTGCACTCGCCAGTCCACTTCTGGCACAGCTGAGCCACTTCAGCCCTGGGATGGTTTGGGCACCAGCACTTGATTTAAAGTCCAGCCTAAGCCTCAGTTCTGCTTCACAGCCAGAGAACTTGGTCAGTGACAGCTGTCTCCAGCACAAAGCTGGAGTGGTTTCCACCTGACACACAGCACAGAGCAGATCCTCACAGCTGGAGCGCTGGGGATTTGCAGAACTGACCAGCAGGTTTGGATTTAGGAACTGTTCTGTAGCTGCTTTCCGCTGAGAGCAACAGAAAGTTGAGACCTTCAAAACCATCCAGTCCCAACTGTGCAGGGACACCTCCCTCTGGGCCAGGCTGCCCAACCTGGCTTTGGAAACTTCCCAGGCTGGGGCAGCCGCGGCGTCCCTGGGCAGCCAGATCCTCCCCAGCCATCCCCCTTCCTCCTCGTCTCTAACCCAAATTCCTGCTCTTTTGCTTTGTACCCATTTCCCTGTGCTGTCCCTGATGAGCAGCCCCTCTCCAGCCGCAGCCCCTGCAGGTCCTGGAAGTGTCCACTCTGAACAGCCCCAACTCCCTCAGCCTTAGAACAAGCCATCAAATGTGGCTCAAAAAATCCCATCAATCACAGGTGGTTAGCTCATTAAGGAGCCTGCTTTAGGGGATCCTGGAGAAATTCAAGTAGCAGCTATTAACATGAGACATTCAGAAATGTTTACTGGATTTGTTCTGCTCAAACACCAAGCAGCCTGAATTCGTTCCTTCCTCTCTAAACTGCTCTAGCTTGTAAAAAAATCAGAGTTCTACAGGTCTTGGGCTGGAAAACATTTGCATTTGTCCCATCAAGGCTTTGTTCTGGGCAATGAAGCACTGGCTGGAGATTGAGCAGCTTCCCAAGCAATCCCTCTCACACTTCACATCCAGAGTGAGGTGGGATTTGAAAACCTGCCAGACTGGTTAAAGCACAGCAAAGCTGAGCATGGGTTTAGTAAGAGATTCTCAAACAGCTTGTTCCTCTCTCCCTCAGGCTTCCAAAACAGGATAGCATCAGCAACATGCAGGTCATCCACAGACACCTTTATTGATGTGCATTTCAATCTGACAGGAGGTGTTAAGCCAGTAACTGAGCAGAGCACAGACAGCAGGATGCTATTGGTCATGTCAGAGCATTTTCCAGGTGTTTCAGGCTGCTGTCACAGGTGTCACTAAAGCTACAGCTTGGAAAGCAGCCCAGCCCACCCTAGTCTTCCTTCATCCACTTGAAAACACGCTATTAGAATTTACAGAGGACTTCCACATGGACTCTCTCTTCACTCCATTCCAGTTTTCCAATGAACAGGCTGGTGCACCGGGGCTCTCCCCGTTTGCTGTGACAGTTCCTGAGAGATCAGTGCTGGCTGCCAGGGAAGGGCCACCCCGGGGACAGGGACGGGCGGGACGGGCACGTGGAAGACTCGCAGACTCGGTCAAAAGGAAAGAACACCCCTGGGGAATCTTTGAATGTGAAGGATGAACTGAAACCACTATTGCCTGTGAGGAATTTTACTTTGCACAACCCTTAAAGCTATGAAATTCCTCTCAACATAAAAAGTGGAAAAAACCCACCAGAGAACCGACGGCTCCTTTCTGAGCTGCGCTGAGTCATCTAGAATTTCTGCTAAGATTAAATTACACCCCTGCATGAATCACATTACTTCTCATCATAAAAGCTTTCCATTCTAACACCTTATTTACACAGATTACTAAACGAGTCACTACCACTTCAATCTGTAAATTAGTTTTTAAATTGAAATATTTCCTAGTCCTCATTTTTGTACCGAAGACAATACATACATACACATAAGGAGTAATACAGGCTCTAACTAATCACTGCAGTATCTTCTGAGGATTATTTCTCTATCAGTTTAAAATAGTGACCTCTACACCGAGGTGCTAATATGTATATAAAAGCCTACACAAACAATATTGCACAAAGTAAGATTTATAATAGAGTAACATATTTTAGAGACCCTTATAAAGAGAAGAGTAATAATTGATATTAAAAAGATGCATCCAGAACTAACACGGCATCTTTGCTTTTGTCTAGTCTAACATAGTGTTTCAAATCTTTCCTACCCCAGTGAGGATTAGAACAAATAAAGTTATCTGGAGACAGCTTAAGTTGCACCAAACCCCAACTTGTACTCTAAATGTGGGGAGGGGGGAGGGAAAAGGGACTTTTCCTTTTGATGACCGGAAAGGGCAGCGATCAATGGGGTGAGTGAAAGTCAAATACAGGTTACACGTTAACATCCAGAAATATTGAAAGATTGGTTAAAAACTGTCACTAGCTGACACTCTACACATTGAGCACGTGCTGCTGATTTTTCCACAGTAACTGGGCACCCGGGAGCTACACATGGAAAAAGCAGTCCAACGCCAAAGTACTTTTTATTGTGAAATACTAATACAGAACTTACACGGTAAGGCTGTCCTTATTCTAGGAGTCGGGTATCAGCTCAACGCTTGTTATATTAAGTGCATCAGTACAGGGGAAAGTGTGGATCCATTGGACACGTTACGACCCGATCAAAACAAGCTGCCAGGTTGGTTAAGTATTTTAAAGCCTTAAAGTGCTCAAAGATAGCAGTTTCCTCCACAAGACTACCAAGAGGTTCTCTAATTTTGACACTAGCATTTATCACATTCAGGGAAGATGGATTTTGGAAGCAAAAACCCCCACACCAAACAACATAAGCAGTGCTATGAGAAGTGTTAGGTCAGTAAGTCATTGCATTTCAACAGGAATCAGACACTTGCTTCAGTTCTTTTTACAGGCCACCCTTGTAGGAACTGTAAGAAACATCAATTTCTACAGCTTGTATATAAACCAACGTGTCAAGAACAGACATACCAAAAATTCCACAAATCATCAAAAGTGCTGTGCTTTCTCTATTTTTTTTCTTTCTTTTTTTTTGGTTTTTTTTCCTTTTTTTTTTTTTCTTTTTTAAGCAATTAAAATGAGATGGGGAAATCACTTTGCAAGTCTTCTACAAAAGCATCACTTTCTGGTGAAGATTAGAGATAAAGTAAAAGTAGGGAAATAACACTGACCAATGGAGTTCAATCATTTCATATTCCTGGAGGAATTCCAATCTGACTTTGAGAAGATATTCAACATCTCTTTACTTAAACAGAAAGAAGTGGTAGACCACTGTTACAGGTTGTACTAAGGGGTTAAAATACAACTTGAATTTTGCATAATCTGTGTAAAAAAGATATGCTTGACATTTTGGAATGTCACCTTTCTTTATAGAATTATAGGCAAGATTTCTCCAATAAAACATAAGCCAGTTATAAAACTATAACTTCACATCAAAATTTTAAAAAGTTGTTTAAAAAATGTTTGAATATATACATAATCACACAGAAGAGCCTGCATGATCCTGTGGATTGCGCTGCTGATCAGACTCTATTTTAAAACCTGGAAGGGGCTGGGCCACCTGATCTGGTTGCACAAGTCCTGATATTGAAGAAACAGAGGAGGAGAGCACCCCTGGGGTAAGCTGAATTTCTGTACCTGGTTCTTCAGCCTCTGTTTTTACACTCACACCTCGGGGTTCACCTTCTGCCTCTGCGCTCCCAGGAACATCGCTGTTCAGGCTTGAATTGCTCTCAGCTTTTGGAGAAGTCTCCCCCACGGGGTGATACTGTTTGAGTCTGATGTGCCAGGCTAAGCTGCAGACTGCTGACACTGTTTTGAACTGATGAATGACATTTCTAGGGATGAAGTAGATGTCATTGTCACACAACTGAATCCTAGCATAGCGAATGCCTTCCCGTCTCATTTGGTTTAGTTTGGCTTCGTCCACCCACTGAACACACTGGGAGAAGGAGAGATGGGAAAGTTAGTGGTAAACTCTTCAAACAACTCAGCATCTTCCTATTTTCAACTGAATTCATGTCTCAATCACAATGTCTCAAGGGTAAAACTTCAAATTCAAATGAGAACTGGACTTTAAAAATACAATTTCTCTGATGTCTTGAGAGGAGAATAAAGAGGTTTCTGTAGTTATAGTCAAAACCAACAATGGGCTGCATTGCTTGGGCTGACAGGACTGAGCTTAGATGCTTCCCTAGCCTAAGACAACAGCAGGAAAAGCAGGAGCAGGCACACATGGCTTAATCAACAGATTGTTCCATAGCACACCCTGGGACTCGCTGCATGAACCCAGCTTGGGGCAAAGGAGAAGAAAAAGGTCCCTTCCAAGTGAAACATTTTATCCTGAAACACAAGGAAATTTACCCAAGAGAGCTGAGGACTGAGGGGATACAAAAGGGCTGACTTTAGGGAGAAGCTGGGATCTGCCAGAAACTCCTCCCAAAACACCAGGAATGAGCTGCCACGAGGGCACATTTGATACCTGGGACACTGGAGGTTCATGCAAGTCCAGCTGAAGTCTCTGCACAACATCAGTGAAGTCTTCAGCATGAAAACAAACCACATCTTTGGTTATACGAGGCTGGTCACTCCTAGGAAAAAAAAAAGAGAATTCCAGGAATTTTGAAAGTATTTGAGTTCCAGAGCATTCCAGCTCTCCCAGCAGAAAGCTTCATTGAACCAATGAGTGTTACACTGTGCACAAAGCCTCAACATGTCTCAATAGTGCATTATTTTAAAAGAGGTATAATTCATATATTTCTCATTTTTCTTTCTCAATTTTTGCTGCATCCACAAGAGAAGGGATGTTTGCATGGACAATACACGGAAAAGCCCGAGACCCAGGTTCAAACTGCCCCTATCAAAGCTCTCTGTGTTCTAGGAACCAGTATTTGCCTCAATTCTTCCATTCTGTAATTGGACAGAATATTTCTGCATTAAGGGAAAAATGTAAAATTACAAAGTAACACTGAAGTTGAAGCAGTGAGGAGTTTTATTCAACAGTACAGGAAATATTGGCATCTTTTATTCTAATGATAATGCTAACGATGCCATCCAATTTCTAATGTAATTTCCAGCTATTACAATGATACAAGTCTAGTTTCTCTGCAAGGTCAGCAGCAATATCCTGGGTGCATGACCTGAGAAAGCACTGCAGCTGTGAAATTAATTACACTGAGCTCTTGGACCACAGTCACAAAAGCTACAATTAGTATACCTGCTGAGGAAAAGAATAATCAAGGATGATGGTCCAAGTTTAAGGCTTTTGTATGTCACTAAAATATTCTGCAAGGTGCTGTTACAATTTTTTTATTGCTTCAAGATGGCAAAATAGGAGGTACATAGCCTGAGGTTTTCAGCTCTGAGCAGCTTTTGAATCTCAGAATGAACTAGGCTGGAAAAGACCTTTAAGATCTTCTAGTCCAGCCTATGACCTAACAGCCTTCTAAAGAAAGGCTGGATGTGGCACTGGGTGCCATGGTCTAGTTGAGGTGATAGAACACAGGTTGGACTCGATGATCTTAAAGGTCTCTTCCAACCTAGAAATTCTGTGATTCTTAAAAGACCTCCCCATGGCACTGAGTGCCATGTCCAGGCTTTATTTTCAACCACATCCAGTGACTCCACCGCCTCCCTGGGCAGACAGTTCCAGCCACTGTCTCGTTACAGCGCTCAAACCATTTCTGATTAGGTTTGTTTTGCAAGGATTATTTTTATTTTTATTTTTTAGAAGAAAAAGAATAGCTGCATCCCAGCAGCCCTTACCATTCCCCAAACTGCACAGCCTTGAGCACGCCGACAGCAGCTGTGCTCTGCCAGTCAAAGCCCTGCCCCACGTGGTCAGCGTGAGCTCGGGTCCTGTCCTCGAACAGGACCTCGCGGGGCTCGCTGGTGCGAGGTAGGTACTGCAGGTTCTTGATCTCGTTCATGGACCTGCAAGGGCAGAAAAACACACACTAAAAACAGCCCCGCTGCTCAAAAATTGACATTTGTGCCGAAATAATCTCCGAATTCTGGGTGCTGTAGGCTTCAAGGGAACAAAGCACTTCCCTTTGGGTTTTTTTTAGGTGTTGATTTGGTGAAAGATCGAAACAAAACCAGCAAAGTTCAATTCAGGTTATAAATCAAACTTTACAAAACAAATCAAATCACATAATCACATAATTTTTGTGTTCGTTGCGCTGAAAGACTTCTTCCAAGAATACACCAGTATGTAAAACAGAGCTGTCTTACAGAAACTGAGCTTCAGTTATTTGGGACTATATCAAAGAAGTCTTCTTGAAATGACAATTAAAATATGCTTCCAAATCTCCTGAAATTTGTTTCAGAACACTCTTCCAGAGACAGAAAACAAGAATACACAATGATTTCTGGGCAGGCATGTTGTAAGTGCTTTAGCACTGACATTAGAAGGCAGCACGAGCAGTAGAAGGATCTCTGCTGTTTTACAGCATTCCACCTGCCCTCACCACCAAATTGGTTCTTGCCACGGAAATAAGATGAATTAAGTCTCCTGCAGGATAATAAAAACAGGTTTTAATCTTAAAGCACTGATCTGGGATACATGAGAAGTACTGACAGATACTGTCAGAAGTAGTGAAATAAAATAACCATCACGGGTAACATTTGCTTTATCAGCTGAGCCACTTTGAAACAAAGCAAAAGTGAAACTTAAATCTGAATTATTCCTGGGAAGAGCCAGCACACATCAAGGACTTTGCTTTTGTTCTCAAACGTGACACAGACTTAACTGCAGTGCAAAAGGAAACGCAACCCTTACCGGCGCCGTTTGAAGGGTGATTTTGGCATATCAGCTGTGGGGATCATCTGCTCTCCCGGCCTCACCCACATGATGGGCCCATCATCACTCTGGGACCTGCACTGCAGCCTGAGACTGGAAAGAGTCCCCCAGGGCAGAGTCATCTAAAAGGAAACAGGAACAAAACAACCCACAAAACACACAGAACACAAAACACTGCGTGAGATAGAAAAATTCAATGATGCCTTTGGTCAAACTGCTTCAAATCTGCTGTCAAAAGAATTGCATAGAAACTAAGTTTGAGAGGTAAAAGATATTCCAAGCTAATTTTAACAAGTATAGTTTTTAGGGAGGTAGAAGTGCATGTAGTGCAAGTACATATATATATATATATATATATATATATATATATATATATATATATATATATATATATATATAAAATAAACTTGATTACTTTTAATTAGCCACCTCAGTCCATGCCTTTCAACTGGACAAAGGAAAGTGAACCTCAGTAGCCCAAATAAGCACATCAATAAAGAAAATACCTTACAGCTTCTAATTACTAAACCTAACAATTGCTTAAACATCTACAGCGCTCTGAACACACCACAGGTCACTACTTACTCTAAGAAATGGAGATTCTTCCAACATATCCAGGAATTCTGGGAAGTAGTCCCCCACTTCTTCATCCACTGCTCCCACCAGGCTGATCTGGCGCATGGGCCCTGCTCTGTAGGTGCCACAGCAGTACGTCCGATTGACCTGCGGCCACACAGGAGACACAAGAGCAGCACAGCGTTAGTTCTCCCACAGCAGGCTAACAGTGACTGATCTGACACAGCTGGGATCAAGCCTGGGCTCATCCACATCTGTTTCAGCAGACGGGCCTTTGGGGACACACACAGGGACTGCTCGGAACCCTGGAGAAAGAAAGGACTCCTGTCTGTACTCCTGACAGGAAATCCTTCTGGAGTCTGAATAACAGCAAGCGAGTATTTGACTAATTCAGGAACAATTCAACACTTCCAGGCTGACTTGAGAAAACAACCACACAAGGTTTCATCGTGACTCAGTCTTTCACCAGCAAGCTTCAGCTCTCCACTGGTTTGTGCAGTTGCACTTTTGCTTCTACGTTTCAAAGCAGCTGCTCCTGGGAGATGCACACTCCTCATCTCAGTCCTGGCCCTGAGGTCCTTCCCCTGGCCTGCAGTGAGGAACCTCAGGGTGTTTCATGCGGTGCTTCTGGCGAGAGTACACACAGGAAATTGGACAAAACCAGAAGAAATGAGGGGTTTAGCTGGAAAGCCAGAGCGCATGGAGAAGAATTTTAGGACTACCATTTGCAGTGGAACCTGCTATCAGTGCTGGGGTCAGAAACATTTTGATCTCCCAGCTCGTGGACATCCTCTAGAACACAGACTGTCCCACACTGCTGGGTCATCTGGAAACTTTTCTTGCCAATTTCCTGTTCCCAGAGGAGAGGCACTGGCAAGACTCCAGAGCTCTGTAGCCTCATCCTAGAGCTGGAACGTGCCACAGAGGAGGCCCTGTGCAGACACCACAGCTGGCTGACGTTCCAGAGCACACGTTCTACAGAGCACAGGCCTGCTCTGCACAGTCACTTGTGGCTGACAGCCTTCCACCACCCTTCAGTGTGCCAGGGCTGGAAAACTCCAGCTGCTCCCCCTGGCTGAGTGGTGGACAGTCCAGTGACAGGTAAATGTGCAGTTTAACAGTCGTGGTCACCCAGTGGGATGCATTTTAGAACTCCACTTTTAGATACATGGCAGCAGCAGCCTAGCTTTAAGCTTAGTTTCAGTTTTGCATGTTTAGCCAGCAAAGCAGATGTCATTAAACTACTCCACGCAGTTGTTAAAGGTAAATTAGGAGAGACTAATAAAGGAAAAATAGAGTTACTGCTGCAATTTTATCCTCCAGCAGCAGCCACAGATACTTCACTTCTTAATTATACAAGTTTAGCTCACTCTATTTGCTGAATGCAGTTCAGAGCAGGAGCACTGGAACACCACAGCAATATTTGAGTTCTGTGCACCTACAGAAAAACTAAGGGGTGAAGTGCTCTGCTCCTTATCCAGTGAAGTTAAACTGCCTGGCACTGTTTATGTAAGTGCAGACAGACTCCTTCCAGATGAGTTCTGTGCTACTGAAAGCACCTGGTGAGAGTCACTAGTATTTTACAGGTCTTTGTCATGAGTTAAAATGAATTATAATTCCATATGCAGCTTTTCCTTGTTTTCCAAGGAAATGAAAATTAGAAGATTTAATTTTTCTTTTTTTTTTTTTTTAATGCACTGGAAAGTGGAAAAGTAGACAAGAACTCAGGAGTTATAAAGGAAACAGAAGAAATACTTTAGGGAAACACTGGATTTCAATACTTTGCTTGTTTTTTAATAGAAATTCAAGGAATATACACCCTTGAGAATTAAACCCAGGGCATGTTTACACTGACAACATGCACCAGCCCACGGCAATCCCCAGCAGGCTGCATTATTCATCTCAGGCACCTCAATCACAGGGAATGTAGTCTATTAGTCCAATATGCCATAAGAAACTTCACAGCAGCTCTCCCATTCTTAATTCCTCCTGCGCAGCAAACACTGGTCAGGCCAGGGGTCTCAACACGAGGGTGCAATGAACATCTAAAAGAGCAGGCAGCTTTCTGTCCCTTTACCCTGGCTGGGTTGGTGTCCCGTGAGCAAGCACCCCGCTTGCTGCACGGCCAGCTGCTCTGGCCTTTCACTCAGCAGGTGCCCCAGGTTCCCTCTGAGCCCTGCTCACTCCACAGCCACCTGTGGGCACCCCTCCGTGCAGGGAAGAAAGCTGAGATGATGAAATAGCTGAAGTCACTTTGCTCTATCCATTAGGACCTCTCTCAGTGTTTTTTGTTTTTGTTTAAAGTTCAGCTCTTGTTTAGGAGTTTAGCTGGGGTCACTCCAGTTCACACGGCTGCCACAAGTCAGTAACTCATTACCACAGCACCTCCCTTGCTGTAATTTGTTCCCTGTGCTGCTTTAAAAGCAGCAGTGGATCTCAAGCAGTCACTGCCTCTGTTTTTCCTGTTGCAAAAGGACAATGGGGCCAGTAAGACAGCTCAGGCAGGCTGTGCCCCTTCAAATGCCAGCCAGCCATCACTGCTGTGCGTACCCCCCACTCACAGCGAGTTCTGGGCACGTTTAAAATTAGCTCCAGTGCTCGTGGAGACATTTTCTCTCAGCTGCACCATGTGCCTATCAGCGTTTCCCACACTGGGTGAGAACAGCAGCAGACAGAGGCAGTGCTTCCTGTCACAGGCTCGGAGCTGGTGTTTATTTGCGTGTTCCTGAGGCACCCCAGCCTCACCACGGCTTCAGTGAGCGGCGCGGGATGAGAAGAGGACACGCAGATGAGGCATCAGCTGGAGACAAATGAGGTTAAGTCTCTGAAGTTTCTCTCCAGTTGCAAGAAAAGCATGAATCAGTTGACAGCAACAATATTTCAGCACGCCGAGTCAGCTATAAAACCAACCACACAAAACCTTGGCTACAAGGAAGAAAGCAAGAGCACAAGGCTGGCTCCCGCTGAAGGACAAGGCAGTGGCACGCCAGCACAGCAAGGGTGACATGCTTGACTAAAATCTGACATAGTGCAGGGCCACTGGGCATTGTTTATATGGCTTCAGTGACAAACCAAATGAAGGATGCAGTACAGATGCACAATTTCTCCGTTTCATACTTTGGTAGTTACTGCTAAAAAAAAGGAGATTGCCCTTCCAGAATCAGAGAAGTTCACGTGGGGCAGACAATTCAACTGGGATGTGCTTCGTGGACCAAAGCTGTCAGGAACAGAGTAACCCGTTCTGAACAGCAGGACTAAGAAAACTTACCCAGTTATCACCTGTTGGCTGCTTCTCCCACCTTCTCCCCAGAAGGAAGAGCAGCTTATGCAAAACCTACTTCCCCAATTCCCTTTCCTGGCCTCCTCCCAGAACCCCCACACACCCTCTGTGACAGCATAGCTGTTCTTTGGATCAGAGAGAGTTCATCAGGCAAATTGATCAGCTGGGAGAAAAAGCAGAAGTGTTTTTAACTCTAAATATATTCCCATTCACTGAGTGGAAGCAGTTGTACTGAAACAAGTGATAAGGAACATAAGAGCTCATTCTAGCTGCACTGCAAAGAGCTTCCAAATGAAAGTGTGCCCTTATGTGAGGAGAGCTTACAAATTACTGCTCAGTGATTTGAGTCTTGAAAGCTCTCAGTGAACAGCTCCACGCTAGAGCTGAGCTCCAGCACTGAAGTATTAGAACCAATGGGAGCCAACGCAAGGGAAAAATCCACAGGACACTGAGGCTTAATTATTTTAAGATACTGAAACCAAACATTTATGTAACAAATACACATTGGAGTGCTTTGCTATAAACCCACTGCCCTGAGAACAAAGGAATTCACCTTGCAAGGCAGTTAATTATCACTAGACTTACCAAGTCCTTCAGATTAAAGTCCTTATTTTGAATACTACAATTCAGTTTCTCTAAAAACACAAACCAGCTGAATGTTGTGCAAGCCAAAGCTAACGTTAACTTGCAGTTTACAGAACAAATTTTGATTTCTGAACACTGAATCTTCAGGATTCAAGACTCCCTAAAGCTCCCAAACCCCTTGGCACAGGCCAGTGCAGCAAACAAACTTGCGCACAGAGAAGGAACCCAGAATGGAGGGAACTTAATATAAATAACCAGTGTCACAGCAGGCAACAGTGCGACGTGTTTGATCTGCTAAAGCACAGCTGGGAAGTGCTTCTGTGCTGTGCAAGTCTCACTCAGAGGGGTGGAAAGTGAAGCTTGGCCGATCTGTTCGAGCCTCACCAGAGCTGCCAAGGAACAGGAGCATAACAGCCAGGTTCATCCCCCTGGAGCAGGGCACTGCAGCCTTCTCCACCCCAAGACAAGCCAGCCTGCAAAAGCTGGGTGAACCCAGCACCAATTCCTACGGTTCTTCATCTTTTGCATCATGTGTATTCCCTGAAGAGCCCTGCTCCAGCTGCCTGTGACAGCTCCCCTGCTCTGTTTGCTCAGGGAGAACTGCACTAACACACTTCAGCCAGAGAGGATTAAGCAGGTCATGCTGGAGCTGGGTTTAGAGAAGTGGTTTAGACCAACCTTATGTCATGACTCAATCTTAATCAAGTTTAGACTGTACTTAAAATAGAATTAATTGAAGTACCAGCAGACTATAACCCAGCAAAGCCTCTTATTTATTACCATACATTCCTCACGTGTATTTATAGTGCCAGTATTCCTGTTCACAGAACATTCACCAAGAAAAAATGCAGTTGTTAAACATTCCAGAGGCTCTGTTTAGCCATCTCAGGGGTCATCACGTGTACTCAAGCCAGAATGCAATCAGGACACTAAGGAACATACATAAATCACTGATACAGAAGACTTTAAAGCCTGACCTGTGGGCACATTTGCCATCTGCAGCACACGGGCATGTGCTGTGCAGAAGTGCTGCTGCCCACGGCAGGGGTTCAAATGCTCAGAGGTTGTTTTGGGGTTCTCTGCACCCAGACACAGCTCTGTCACCACAAAGGATTACTTGCACCAAGAAACAGAAGCTGGTTAAAATAAGTGCTGGAGCAGCAAATCACTGCCAAACAAAAAGCCAAGTGTCAGAATTATTCACTTAATGCTTTTCAAAGGCTCCACAGTGACCATGCAGTAACTTTCTCTACAGCAGTAACTGTTTTTCCAATGCAAATCTTGCTCATAAGCAGTTGGTAAAGCCTGCAGAGATCCAAACAGCCCATCCACAAGCACTAACACTCAAAGTCTGTTGTTAAAGTTGTGTTCCTATCGTACTGAACTGAACTCCACTCCAGAGTTTCAGATTTAGCCTCCCAACAGGTGAACTAGAAAGTGTAATTAATGTCTCAAATAAATACCTTAAAGGTAATCAGCAGTTTGGATCCATTCTCAGACTACACAGAAAGAAGCTTTATTCCATCAAAGATAATTTTATCGAACCTGTAATCTTGTGGTATTTCATAGATACTTCTGAGTTTGAGCACAAGACTAAAATCCAAGAGACTTCCATGCGGGAATCTTAAAATTAGCTCAGTTTTTACTGTTGCACCCATTTAAGTTACATGGAGATACATTTCAGAATTTAAACTAGTTTAAGCCTACCATGGAAACCAAGGGAGTAAATAAAATGAAATTCCTTTTCAAAAGCAATTAACAAGATCCTCTAACCACCCTCAAGTTAGAAAGTTTAAACAGCATAAGGTGCTGAGGGAATTAAGATGTTAAAAACCTTATGAAACAGATATCCTGAAACATGAAAATAACATCACTGCAAAAAAAAAACCAAACCCCAGGACCCCCAAAACAAACCGCAGCTCTGTTGACTAGAAAAGCAGCGCTAGCATTTGCAGTCTGTGCAATTCTTGACACACACTCGGCTGTTTTGAACAATCTCGGTGTTTTCCCAAGTCTACAAGCAAAGATGCTCAGTGCAGATCTTCCCTCAGGTCACAGGTAGCAGCGTCTGGTGTGTGATTCACCAGCTACCAGGGAGCACAGAAAAGCTTTCAGCAGAAGCAGGAATACACAGCACAGATTAGTGCTAACATCACCTTCCTTCATCTGCTTAGAAAATACACTTGTGACTCGTCCATTTTAAATCGTGTCTGCTCTGGGTTACTGAGAGTAATCAAATCTAGGTATTGTGCAACGTTTATGCATTTGAATAGCTCTTACCTGAGAGTGAAAATTTGAAATTGTTGTTGTTTCAATGTCCTTCTTGCCCAAAATTTCCATTTTCACTGGAGTGTTTGGAAAGTTAAAAGCAAAGTAATCCAGGAAGTCTGGTAAATAGGCAGCTGCTCCGTGCACTATGGCTAAAGCATAGTACGCTGCATTTTTATCATTTTCACTGAATGACAACGCAAGAAACTCTTCTGCAAATCTCTCCATCTCCACTGGAGACAAAAATGAGAGTTCATCCATGTAAGCATGCAGGACCAGGGCACCTCCATTGGACTGGTGCTCCTCGTGAATGAAGTTACTGAATTTAGTGCCAGTCTTCAGGAAGCTGCTGCGGACAGAGTGCTCCTGGTGTGTCACAAAGGGGGTCTGCACTCCCTGGGGTACCCGGTACTCCTGCATGCCCAAGTTCAGTCTGCACAGCTGCTCATCCTTCAGGTACCTGAAGGATTCCTTGTTCATTTCCAGGTTGTCACACTGTCCTTGAGACAGAGTCTCCTTGTCGATGCGAGTGAGCCCAGCGCACACCGTCTGCACCTCTTTGTTGTACATCTTCAGGCGTTTTCCCCTCACATCTTCCCGGTGTTTCTTTTTCTTTTTTTTCTTTATCTTCTTCACAATAAGACTGTCGGCTCGCTGGGTTTTGCCATTTTCATCTGGAGTTTCTGCCAGCGACAATAAAAAGAAGATTAGAGTTCTGCAGTTGCAGCATATTCACCCCAAAAGAATTCATCAGGCCTCTCACTTGAAGGGATCTATTCCCAGGGAGACTGACCAACTGCATTTTGGGTTGTAAAATTAAGTCAAAAGTCAGGGTACCTATATTATACAAACAAAGCCTTGAATTAAGGAAACCTTCCAAAATTCTAGCTGAATATTTTAGAAATACTTCCATTTTTAATAGATTTATTAGAATACCTTTAGAAGGAGTCTGTATTTCACAGCATCTATAATTAAGTACATTAATAACTTCTGACATTTAAGGCAGCGCCGTACAGGGGAAGAGGATAAACAAATATGTGTAACATTTAAACATTAAGACTTCCATTAGAGAACACTTCCCTGATTTTGGATACATGATACAGAAGCAAACAGCAGCACTGAAGAGCTACAAGCTTTACTTACATTTAGAAGTAAAAACACTTCAGTAAAGCTTAGATTGCTGATCTTTTAAAATTAAAGGACCCAAATCATCACGTACACGGATTCAGTCTTATAGTTAACAATTCAGTTAATGGAGAGAAAGAAATTAAAAGCCTGTTTCAGTTATTTGGGGTTTTTTTTGAGGTTAATCAACCTCTAAAAGGCTGAGAGATGAAAGTAAAGACGTAGTTCTGTCAGGCAAAATAGAATAGTTTAAGTTGTTCTTCCTTCAAGAATAAAAGCTAATTCAAATAACATTTAGCAAGGGACAAAGGTAATTAGAAAACTTGATGGCCCAGCTGTTACAAACTCAATTGCCAAGACAAGATTTTAACGTGCCTGAATCAAAGAACCATTTCATCCACCAGCACCCATAAATCTCCAGGAGCTGCGTGAGCAGGACAGCCGTGGGGATGAGAACAACCTGCTGCTGAAGGCAACACCTGACTGAAGATGCAGCAACTAAAGTTCTACCATTTCCCCTCAGCACAGGGCTTTGTCATAATGAAATTCCTTTCTCTGGCTGCACATTGGTATTCCCTCTTCATTCTCTTAGAGCACTTAAAGCAAAAAACCACGTTACACTGTTTTACGAGAAAGGGTGTAGTGATAAACACGGGCAGCTCCAGGTTCCTCAGTGTAACCCGTGTTTAACTGGATCATTTCTGGTTTGGTCTCGTTACTGGAGAGGGCTGACCTTCATAACAGCCTGGAGTCAGCAACAGAGTTACTCATGGAGCAAAGAAAGAGCTGATTGCCTAATCCCCCGCTTCGTACAATAGTCTTAGGACCTGAAATACAAGTTTTCACCGTGCTGCTGCAGCCCTCGCAAACAGCAAAGGCCCTGATCTCTATTTCAGAGAAAGCAGGAAAAGCAGGGCGGTAGCACTCGTTCTGGGAAGCCAACTGAAACGCTTCTTGGAATGAGGTTTGCTGCAGGACTCGGAGTGAGGAGCGCAGGGTTTGCTCAGTCGCTGGGCTCTGAGCACAGACACTGCCTTCCTCGCTGAGGAACGTGCAATTCACACACCAGGTGTTTGTGCTGGACACCAGAGATCCCAAGCTGCAGCTAAACAAGGATTTCATGCCCAGCTAAACAAGGATTTCATGCCACCACCGTGCTGTTGGGAACACTTCCCTATGCTCGTTTCTAAGAACATTTGGTTGCTAGAGGTCCCTTACTGTAAGCATTTCTGCTTTCAGGTACAGTTTTAAAACCTCACACATTTTAATCCAGAGTATCCTCCAGTTTGAAGCCATATCCTAGTAACAGACAGAGGAATCCTTGCATTTGGGAGCTTCCAGGGAACACTTGGCTGTTTGCAGGATGAAAGCTGCCCCGGCTGCTGCTGGATCCATTGAACACAGCAGAGTCCCACGATTACAGTGAGTAACTGCTGTATCCAGTGAAGCTAAACAGTGACATTATAATAATGGCAATCCTGAAGGAAACATAGCTTTAATTATTCCTTTAGATAAACAGAAGGCCTCCAGCACCTCAAACACAGAAGCTGTGGACAGGTCACTAAACTATGGGCTCCACAGCGAGGCAGAGTGACAGCAGTGCCAATAACTCAGCTACTCTGAAACGATCAGACATCCCAGAACAGAACCAGAACCCTTATCAAACAGCAAAACCACCGGGGGTGTCCACTGTCACCTGGGGCCACAGATAAGCATGGCACAGTCAGTGTAAAAGGTAATTTAATTAGAATACACATAAAAATAAAAATTAGGAAAAGAGACACAGCCCCATCCCAAAAGGCACTACCCCTGCAGCTGAGGACAGGCAGTGAGGAGCTTCCGATGAGCAAACAGCTTTCCTTTACGAATCTGGCATTTTGATGCTCGTTTTCATGCCCTTTAAGCCTTCATTAAGAGGCCTAATTTAATTCTGGGTTAGAACTGACACAGTGACACTCCAGTCTACAAAGTTACCCTGCTCCAAACTTTTGCTTGATAAACACTGACAAAAATGCAGAGGTTTACAATCCGAAGTTGTTTTAGTCTGCATTCAAGCACAGTGGTGTGGAAGCATTAACCAGTGGAGAACAGCCTCTCCTGGTAGTAGTTTTGTCTGTTTTTAAGACAGTCCTATCTAGACTTTATTCCACACACACTTGACTTCTGTAAGCAAGGACATCTTCGGTTTCTTTGGCACAAAACATGCCCATGCACTCCTCAAGCATAATTCACCACATTATACTTTTAATTACAGTAGCTTTTGCAGTTATTTTTTATCTATGTTGCTCTCTCCAAGAAGCTTTTTACTATAACAAATCTCTGAGCAGAACCAAAACAATCACTCTGTACTGTTAAAAAAATAAACAAAACCACACACAGCACACGCCAAAATCCAGAGATATTTTGGCCTTTCAATAAAAGAAAATACAGAATAATTCGGGCTGGAAGGGTCCTCTGGAGATCATCCAGCGAAACCCCCCTGCCAAGGCAGGGTCACCTGGAGCAGGTGACACAGGTTGGGAGTATCTCCAGACAGGGAGATTCCAGGATCTCCGCGGGCACCTGTCCGGTGCTCTGCCACCCTGCATTGGAAGAAATTCTTCCTCGTGTTGAGGAGGAACTTCTTGTGTTTTAGTTTATGGCTATTCCGCCTTGTCCTGTTGCTGGGCACCCCTGAAAAGAATCTGGCACCACGCTCTGACAACCGCATTGGAAACATTCGCATGGAATCACGAGATCCCTTCTCAGGCCACTTATTAAAACCAACCATTAAAAATTAAAAAAAAAACCCCAACCAACAACCCGGCAGCTCCTCACACATTAACGCGAAGACACCTTCACTCGCACAGCGCTCGCACGTAGAAGCTGCCATGGGGGCGATTCTGACAGCAGCACGAGCAAGGCGGCCAGCCCGCGCTCCGCGCCCGGGGCAGCGGCGCCGTGCCCGCTACGCCACGGCCGGAGCAGGGCCGCCGAGCCCGCCGCGCCGCCGCCGCCCGCTGCCCTCCACAGGTGCGCCCGGGGCTCCGAGCGCGGCGCCGCCGCCCGCCCGGCCGAGCCCGCCGGGGGCCCCCGCCGGCCCCGCGCCCCCCGCGCTCCCCCCGCGCTCACCTCGCTGGCTGGGCCGCCCCGCCGCGCCGTCCGCGGGGCTGCCGCGCCTCGCCTTGTGGCCGGCGGGCTCGGCGTGGTGCCGGTGGTGGTGTCGGCGCTCCCCGGGCGGCGGGAGGCTGAGCGGGGAGAACGTGAACAGCCCCGCGGCGGCGGGGAGGGCGGGCGGGGGCAGCGGCTCCGCCGGGCCGGGCCCCGCCAGCAGCGGCTGGCTCGGCCGGGCCCGCTTGGCGGCCGGCGGCTCGCCGGGTGCCGCTCGCCGGCGGCGGGGCCCGCGGGGCCGGGCGGGCCGGTCCGCTGAGGGCGGCGGGCGGCTCCTCCGGGGCCCGCGGCACCGCGGCGACCTGCGCGGCCATTTCAGGGGCTCCCTCACACACATTTAAATGGCCCGAGCGCCGGGCGCCGCCGCGCACGCGCCGCCGCGGGGCAGCCTGGGACGTGTAGTTCGGGGGCGGGGGCGCGTGCGCGCGGCGCGGGTCACGTGGGCGGCGGGAGGAGGGCGGGAAAGCGCTGAGGGAGCGCGGAGCCCGGGAGCGCGGAGCCGTCAAAAACTCTTGTTTTAGTGGCGTTTGTCGCTTGTTCTAAAGTGCTTCATCCATTAAACAACGGCTGCGGGGTGCTGCGAGGCTTTCCCCGTGAGGGAGATGATGTGGAGGTGTTGGAGCGAGCCTAAGGAGGCCATCCCTACAGTGGGATGGAATAAAATCATTGAATCATAGAATGTAAAGGGTTCGGAGGGAACTTAAAAATCTCGTTCCACCCACTGCCACGGGTTGGGGCACCTTCCACCACAGCAGCTTGCTCCAAACCCTGTCCAGCCTGGGCAAAACAGGAATATAATTTGGGTAAAGTCTGTCACCGTTTTCTGCTGTTAAGAAACCCCGTGATTACAGTAATAAAAATGGCAATATTGGCTATTCCCCCAACTTTAAACCAGCTGTGGTTTCCATTCCAGCAGTGGCCAGCAGATTCTTGACCAAATTCTTAAAATCCCACCTTGGTTGGTGGGGGTTTTTTGGTGTTTGGTTTTTTCCCCCCTGTCTTTACAGAAAACGAATCAAATAAAGCAATGTTCAGCATCATTATCCCTCCCCACAGAGAGAAACATCAGTGGAATCTGGTGAGGAATCTGGCAAGAAATCTTGTCTTCCCTGTTCCCACCTGAAATTCTGTGCTGGAGAATCACAAATCCTTGAAAACAGCATTGGTTTAAAATACAATAATATTATTTTCCTTGCTGTCATGGTGTTTTGGGATTTTTTTTCCCCAGATAGAAGAGCAGCTGGGTCAGCCGCTTGTGCGGTTACACCGGTTTAGTTTCCATGGGATCAATCTTAAGTCTTATTGCCCCAAAATCCAGACAAATGCTCTGATTCACTCAGATGGAAAACAAACAAACAAACAAACAAAACCCCTTATATTATTTCAAAAATTTGGGGTGCTAATTCCCTCTTAGTCCAAGTAATGTAAACATTTCAGTGTCTTTGATTACAGTAGATCTACAAAGAGAGGGTCTGGATCGCCTCACTCTGCTCCGTTGGCTTTCCAGCTCATTCCAGACTCTTCACCGGGTCCCATCATCAGTTTATGCTCAAATCCATCCTTTTGAAGTGATTACATTCCAAAACACGACAAGAATGTGTCCCTCCTTAGGATAAAACTTGTATTCCACGGTTTACCGTCCATCCCACTGCGAATGAACTGGAAGCTGCTGGTACTTTTATATTCTTGACTTTAAAACTCCCGTTTTAAATTCAGTGAATGTGCAAGTAGTGCCTGAGCTGCCAGTACCGTGTAACAGCTTTGGATGTGTTTATTTTGGTGGAAGCTTCACTGGGATGGGCATTCCAAGTATTTCAGGATGACTTCACAAATCTGCAGCGCCAAGTCTATAAAATACATCTAAATATTCCATGCTGGAGGTGGATTTCTTGGTCCTTTAGGTTTTGAAAATCGATTTGCAAAGCCTAGGAAGAAATTATATGTTTTTTAATGCAACAAATTCTGTATGTTACAGATGCTGATTATGTAATCCCTTAAAATAACACAGTGATTGAAAACACTTGCAATTTCAGATCTTTCTCAAGTGTTAAGATACGACAGAAAAGCGACATCCCGTAGTTGCAAATAAAGTTGTAAATGTGTAAAAGCAAAATATGTAAAACTCAATGAGCATGATTTGAAATACTTGTGATTTGTAAGTGTTCTGCCTGGCATTTAGACTTCCAAGAACCAGGTTCTTCCTACCAAAACATGAAGAGCAAAACATACCAAAGTTAAGGAAAGACCTCGGAGAGTTTGTTGGGGCAGGTTCTGATGATTTTGTCAGTGAAGATGGATTGCAGATGCCTGGAAATGAAAAATCAGACTGGAGCAGCTGGTCACTGGTCCCACACATTTAAATACTTGCTTAAAGCCATTGCAAAGATATTAGCCTGAAAGACTTACTTTTTCTCACATTTTTCAATATTTTCAAGCTCTGTTAAAAAAAATAGAAAAAGGCTAGTTGGAAAAAAATGTGTGAAGCAGTGGATCAGCTACTGTGGCAAAGGGAATTTGCTGGTAGTGCACATGTATAAAACACTGATAAATGTACATTTATTAATAGATCAGCTACTGTGAATTCACTGGTAAATGTACAAATGTCACATTTCACAAAAAACAAACTTTGTGCCACTTTCTTTGGCTTTTTCCTCATCTTCCCAAAAGCCTCCAGTTTGTATTTTCCCTGCTGTTTTCCTCAAGTGCTTCTCTGTTCCACCATTACACCCCAAAGAACAATCTCACAGGGATAATTAACAGGAGGCTCAGCAGGAGGAGGCTGGTGATGGTTCCGTCCTTGTAGGACAGACTCAGACCCCACTGGAGCAACTCTTTCCCAGAGGAGCTGGCACCCCGGGTGGACGGAGTGCCAAGGCACAACCACTGGCACGGGCAGGGCTGGGTTTCCCTGTTCCCAGTGCAGACAGGGTGGGTGTTTGCACTTCTACCCCAGAATATTTTTATTATTCTTGTTTTCTTGCCCTGAACACAAGCGCTCTTGAAGCAGGCCCTGTTCCCCCAGTGACCCGTGAGAGAGCAGCACCAACTGTGCCAGAGCTCTTCTCTCTCCCTTTTTTTCCCACACCTTTTGTTTCTTTTACCTTGCTCCTCCTGAAGCATTTAATGAGTTCTTTGGATGATGTTCCTGAGCCCTTGCTCTCCGAACCCGCAGGACTCGAGGAATTTCTTGCAGCAGGCTGGAGACCTGGGAACACACATCATATGGACATTTTCAGTGGTCATTCACAAATCCTGCTTTTTTCCAAGTGCTTTGTTCCTGCTTTTCATCTCCTCTAATGCAGCACTTCCAGAAATCTTCTGCAGGTTCCCTACTTGTGTTTATTTTCTGTGTATTTGCTGAACTCTCCTGCTTTGAAGAAGTGGGCCACGCTCTCAGAAACCTACAGGTTTAGGTGTGAGTGTAAAACCTCAGCTGGCTCCTGAGAAAAGAGCTCAGCACTTACTTGCTGCCTCAGCAAGAACAAACGACTCCGGGGTTCTTTCAGGAAGCGGAGGAGGAGAATTGGAGCGATCCTGAGCTGCCTCTGAGAAAGCAAAGATAAAAGAGTTGGTTACCTAGCTTTAAAATGATATATTATATATATTTATATATGTATTATATACATACAACCAGCTTATCTCAGTTGTCTCAAAGGAAACACACAACATGCAGACAAAGAGGAGGCTGCAAGGAACATCCTCATGAACAGGATGAGGCAGGAGCTGATTAGGAAACATAGAACTACCAGTTCACTTGTTTGCAGAACTGTTTCGTTCTGGTTAGAACTATTTAGTTGCAGAACTATTTAGCAACAATTTCCGTTGCACTGAGCAGAGATCCTAAACACATTTACTAAATAAAGCAGTTTCAGAAAAAAAAGCAGGTCTTAATTCCAAAGATTATCCCAGAGTTAAACTTGTACCTGCTCGTGGGCTCCAAATCTTCACACTCTGGAAACAAAACACAAGGCAGGTGTTTAAAATCCCCGCATCCAAATGTTGTTTTCTTGCACACAAGGAAGCCAGAGAAGATGAGGAAAGGATGCGATGTGCAAACACCCTCCCACATACACCTCCACTCGAGCAGAGGAAGACAGACTTGTGCCTCATTCCTCCACTTCACAGAGCTGTCACTCAGCTATGGGGTGATCAACAGATGCCTACATTTTGTTCAGCTCCTCTTGGTTCCATAGGGCTGTGAAGCTCAGCAGAACACTAATGTCCTGTGTTCATTATCCTTCTCTAAATGAGGGACAATATGTTTATTCCCCTGTACTGGTCTTAGAATCCCAAAAAAAAAAAATGTTTGGAGTAAAGTAGATGTTGATAAAAGGGGGCTGGACTGAAGCCCCATCTTCTTTCCAATCCTGAGTCCTGAAATTCCTGGAAGTGTTCAAAGCCAGGTTGGACAGGAACCTGGTCTAGTGGAAGGTGTCCCTGCCCATGGCCAGGGGGTGGAATAGGATTTTCTTAAGATTCCCTTCCAACCCAAACTATTCCATGATTCTGTGGTTCTATGAAATAATTTATGGCAAGTACAAAGTGCCAAAAACTAGAGTCTTTCTCACAGAAGGAATCGTGGTAAGGAGATTGGCATAGGAATAGTGCCAGAAAAGAGGTGAAAAGCCACTTGTACCTTACATGGTCTCAGTCTCACAGGGTCATGAAACCCCTCTGAGTGAGACTCACCACTCCACTCCCAGGAGGTTCCAATATTTGGATTTCTGTCTGGAATCTGGAAATCCAGAGTGGCCTGAGGAAGTTGCCCTGGAAGCAGTTGAACACCAGAGAGGTCAGTCCTCATCCCAGGCACTGCCAGATGCTACAGAACCACCCCAGTGCTGGGAGAGCCCCCAGTGCTGCTCAGACCCACAATTAATGTTGGTAATCACTCACCTGGCTCACTGGCCACTATGAAGGACTCGGGGGTGCGCTGCGGCAGGGGTGGAGGAGCATCATCATCATCATCAGGCTGTGGCAGGGGGGCTGATTGGAGAGACACAGACAGGTTACTGGCACGGCAGGACATGAGGGGACCACTGTGTGGGGACAGGGCTGCTCCTGCTCTGCCACACACCAGAGATTAAGGTTAAACACCTCTCAACTGTGGCTAAACATCCAAAGAACTCCCAGCACCAACTGCATGAGGAAAATGAGCATAGCCCAGCACAGAGCCAGGCTTGCAGCTGGTGGTTCTGCTGCTGCTTGGCTGGGGCTGCACCTCCCAGGACTTCCCAAGGGCACAGGGATAACGAGCATGTCTTTGTGACACTGAGGGGTCTGGGCAGGACAAAGTGGGGCAAGTGCCAAAGCTGTGGGCAACAGGAAATGTCTGATTGAACCAGGACTACCCAGAACAAGGAATAATTCCACCTCCCTCGTATGACAGGTGATGGATTTAAGGCTACAGATCTGGGCAAAACACTTGTGTTGAATCATGGAATCATAGAAGGGGTTGGGTTGGAAGGGACTTTAAAAACCATTTAGATCCAACACCCCCACCACGGGCAGGGGTGTCACCCAGATTGCTCAGGGTCCCTGAAGTCCTGGATCTCTCAATCTTGGTGAGATTTCAGTGGCCCCCGCATGACACTCTGCAGCAAAGAGTGGGGTTTGACCTGAAAACTAGATCTTCACAGAAAACCACTTCTGGGAGCTTTCTGAATCCTTTTTGGGGTGCCTCGGTGTAAGAATTGGTCAGCATCCCTGCCTCCCTGTGACAGCTGTTCTGAGGTGACACAGTGGTTCAGAGCAGCTGTGTAATGCAAACACCAAAATTACACTGCTCCAAAAATGTTTGTGGGAAAAAAATTCAGGCAGGATGAAGAGTGTGAGGGTGAAACCAGTTGCTGCCTCAGCTCCCATGAGAGCCCAGTCCTGAGGAGCAGCTACAGCCCTGCCTGGACACCAGATGACCACACTGAACACTCCCTCCAGCACGCCCCAGTCCAGAGTCACCTGGTCCCGTGTGTCCCAGTAGCACTTACCCGAGGAGAAGATCCTCTCCTGGTGCAGGGGAGCATGGTGGGGTGATGGGGAGCTGGCTGTGGTGGGCTGCAGGGGGGCACTGGCAGAGCACGAAGGGAGGAGCTCATCCTGCCCCCCCAGAAAGGAAAACACGGGGGACACAGGGTCATCTGGAGAGAGTGATGAGAAGTAGGGGTCTTCTGCTGAGCACAGGGAAGGGTGAGGGCATTGCCCCTGCTTCCTGTGGCCTGAGGGGCCATCTGCTGCTCGTCTGGAGGGGTTCAGGTCCGCAGGGGAAAATCCATCCTGGAAGCTCGAGTGACCAGCTTTTGGCCGCTGGGGACTCCAGACTGGCTTGGCATCCCCTGCATCCCATTCCCAGCGTTCTCCCCGCTGCCCCAGCTCTAGAGGGGTCGATACAGTCCATGCCAGAGGTGCTCTGGCACCAGGTGCCCTCCTGCCTGCTCCCTTTGGCTCCAGCTCCAGCTCCCAGCTGCAGCGTTTCTGAGGGGCATCCCCAGCGCCCCAGGGCTCGCCAGCAGCTGCCTTCCTGCAGCTGGAGAAGTTCAGAGCCCCGAAGGAGATGGCCTGTCGGATGGGGGGCAGCCCCCTGGCAGGGCTGGGCTGTGCTCCTGGGGCACACAGCGAGGGCAGGGACGCTTTGCTCTGTGCCCCCGCAGGGAGGTGTTGGTGCCCGTCCTGCTGCGGAGGGAGATGTTGGTGTGGAGCCTGCTCCTCTCGCTCTGAGCTGCAGTAAAAGCACAAGGAAGTGGTGTGGAGTCAGAGCCATGGAGGGCTCAGAAAGTGTTAGCCCACCAAGAGAGCCCACAGCACTGCTGCCAGCAGCAATTCCCTCAGGAATGCAGAGCCCAGCCCAGCCTCCAGCAAGGCCGTGCTCCATTTCAACACCAAAAATGGCGAACAGAGGAGGCCCCTTCATGTCAAGAAACTGAACCAAAAAGCAAAATTATTCACAGAAAGCAGACACTGCAACCCCAAACATGTCCACAGAGAGATCCCACCACCCTTGGGATCTGCTGGCATTGGGGAGCTGCTTCCTCAGGATTGCTGCTCCTGCAGCAAGGGGCACTGGGGTGGGACGTGCAGATGGGAGATGGGACCAGTGTGGGAGCATTCCATGCCAGGCAGAGGGCTGGGATGAGCCAGCCTCCATGTTCATGAGACTTTTGTATACTGTTTTGTACTGTTTTCAGTTCATATATGAAACACAGAGTGACACAAAGCCCAGGGCAGAAGAAGGGGGCAGCTAACGGCACACAGGGAAGAGGCTGAGACACGTCAGTGAGAATAACAGGAATTATTAGGAAATTAGGAAAAGTTTCTTCACTCAGGGGGTGATGAGGCATTGCAACAGGCTGCCGGGGGAAGGGGTGGAAACACCATCCATGGAAGTGCTCATAAAGCATGTAGATGTGGCACTTGGGGACATGGCTTAGTGTTGGAGCTGGCAGTTAATGGTTGTGCTTGGTGGTCTCAGAAGACTTTTCCAACCTTTATGATTCCACGAATTATGTTAGGAACAAACATGAGAGTCAAAGTGGGACTCAAGGGAGGCAGCAGATCCTGAGAGCTAAAGTGCTCCAGAGCACACATCAAGAGGTTCCCGTCTCTGAAATTGTGTGGGTGACTGCAAATACCAACCAGGAATGCTTGTGCTGAGGCTTACCAGGTGAGTGAACTCAGGCCATAGATGTCTTCCACTGGAATCAGGACTGGCTTGGTTACAGGATGCCCTGCTCCTTCCTGGGGAAAGGAAATGTTTGCAAACAGACGTGAGGAGGCAGAATGTAAAGAACACCAACGTGCTGCTTCAGGAGCTGGGATTTTTGCCAAACGCTTCTAATACTAGAGCACTTGGGAAATGACACCAAGGTGGAGCTGAAAACTGCAGAGAGAACGTCCTGAAGAGCAACTCTGCCAGCACCTTTCTGAAATGAGAGGACAGCGAGCCCCACAGCCAGCCAGCTGTGCCAAACAGCTGGCAGGCAGCCTGTGCAGACACTTGGCCTTCAGGAGCCCACGCTGGGCAAGCTGGGTGCTGGTTTTGTTCATGACACCAGCTCATAGCCATTCCCGTGCTCTGCACAGTGTCCTCAGAGGACAGGGAGGTTTAGGGGGGCGAGAGGTTTGGGCAAGAGCTACAAAACCACATCCTGACTTGAAAAGTCCTCTGCATTTTGTGTCAGCCCTGTGTGACCTTTGCTCACAGTCTGTCCTTAACCAGTCCAAAAAGGCTTTTTTCAGTTCTTTTCTCACTCAGCTCTGGCTTGGACTGAACTGCAAATCCTATGGCAAAACTGAGGCACGAGTCCCATCACAGGATCCCCTTCCCAATTTTTGAGATAAAAGTTTCTGACAAAATGAGCTCACTGTGACCTTCCAGGCTTTGCTGTGATGCATTTACTTTCCTGGATTTGATCCAGTGAGGCTCATGTCAGCAGTCACAGAACAGCAAGAGCAAAGAAAACCTCAACCAGAGAGGTTTTGGCTATTCCTGTTAACATGCAACTTCACACCAAGACCACATTTCTGCTCCTCAGAGGCGTAACAGATTTGTGAGACTTTGCCATGTCCTTTCACAAGATATTTCCCCCTATGCCCTCCCACAGCCAGGCTGTAGTGCTGATTCCCTCACTAGCACACAGGAGGTAACACTTCCAGCCTCACTGCCTTGTGATCCCAAGCTGCCCAACCTGGACTTTCCCCACCTGGTCTGAAAATCCCTCAAGTTTTACTGGCACATCCTCATGGAAATCAGTCAGTCCTGTAGAAAATTCGTGCTGTTCTACTCGCTCATGACATTAAACAATCATAAAAATATATAGCAAATAGAAAATTGTTTTGAGATTGAGGAAAATCTAGGTCTTGTTTGTGACAAGCAGTGCACATTCAGGGGAAGAGCTGGATTCTCATGGGTTAATGTCCAAAGAGACTCAGTTTGGGTATCAAGGGGAGTAGAAAATATGAGAATTCACCCCAGATCTGCAGCAGGAATTGAGGTTAAAGCTGGAGTGCCCAGGCTGCAGGAGGCAGCGTGTTTGTCCTGGGACTTTTACCTGTGAAGCAGCAGAATCTTTCTGGGCATCGAGTGCTTGAATCTGCCTTTTGAAGAGCTCAATCACAGCATCGTAAACCAGCTCATACTGCTCCTGCGTTCCAGACAGACAGAAACTGTGACAGCCAGCACTGGTGGGACCTGTGAATGGCCACCTCTTCCCAAGCAAGCATCACCCCGAGAGGAGCTGCCTCGCCTGTCCGGTGGCAGGGTGTGAATTTTGAGAAGAGGCAGAAGCCACAACTCTCACAGGGCTCACACTGAAGCATTTGAGGGGGTTTTGGGTGTGTAAACAACGCTGTTCTGCATTGAGCTTCCTCTTCAGTCTGTTGCAGCTGAGGAAAGTTCCCACTTTATTGCCTGGGCAGCCCCTGGTTTCACAGTGTAAGCATTTGATAAATCCCACAGCGAGCACTGGCCCAGCTGCCCAGCTACCAAATCAACTTCTGCCAAATCATTGTTCTGCTCAGAAAAGGGACTTTGCACAGCATCTCCACACCCCAGCTCCCAGCAGCCCCACAGATCTGCGTTTCCCTGCTGTGAACCCTCCTGGGGAAAAGGTGAGGTCCAGCCTGGAGCAGTGGTGACATTCCCTGGACACACCTTGGTCTGCACTATGCAGGGTCTTTGTGTGCGCATCTCCTGGATCAGGCTGAAAACACTGAAGTTCACTGGAACAATCTGGTGAGGAGGAGAAAAGACAAAATGGTTTTCAACTAAAGGAGGAGAGATTTAGATTTAATATTGGGAAGGAATTGTTCCCTGTGAGGGCGGGGAGGCCCTGGCACAGGGAGCCCAGAGCAGCTGTGGCTGCCCCTGGATCCCTGGAAGTGCCCAAGGCCAGGCTGGACAGGAGGGACTGGAAAGAGAGGATTTTTAAGATCCTTCCAACCCAAATCTTTCAATGATTTCTATGATTTCTCTGATAAAAAAATTACAGACAGGTCTAATTCTATGAAACCTCCACATCATGAGGCAGTTCAGAGCACTGTCTGAAATCCAGGCCTGCTACTGCAATAATTCTTAACAAAGGGCTTGCTTAAAATGCTATTGTATTTATTAGAAACCATTCTCCTCCCTCCGGGACACACTCCACAGAAAATACCCTTTTTACAACAGCTGTGGGCAGCACGGAGGACATGACACTGATTTCCCAGCTGGATGGGTCCAGGGAGCTGTGGAGCAGAGCAGGATCTCCTCTGAGTGCCAGGGATTACTGCCTGTGGCATTACTGGAGAGTCAGAGTAAAGCAAGGGGGGTTTGGAGCACTGAATATCTGATGTGTGAGTGTGGAGAGACACACGGTAAAGATGAATTGATGAAGGTCAGCACAGGGCCATGTGCTGTGAGCTGAAGGCCTGGCCAGGGGGAGCATGGAGAGGGGTTCTGCCCCGCTGGGGTGATGCTGTCAGTGCCTGTAGAGAGAGGGGTGGCCATGGGGAGCTCCCATCCCCCTGAAATCCCCCTGAGGGCAGCCAGAGGGGCTGGAAGGCACAGGGCAGGCTGGGGAGGGACAGAGGGGCGCAGGGGCCGTGGAGGGCAGTGAGGGCTGGCACTCACCCCGTCCTTCAGCAGCTTCTGGGTGTAGTCGATGGCGCAGATGACGCCGGTTCTGCCGCAGCCAGCACTGCAATGACAGCACAGGGCACGGCCTGGGCACGCTGTGCTTCTGGCAGGGATGTTTGGACACCCAGAGCCACCTGTGACCCTGCTGTCCCACACAAATCCCGCAGACCCGCAGGATGCTGCAGCTGCAGCCCACGCAGGGCTCTGCTGCAGGGTTGGCAGGCACAGCTCATGCCCTGAGAAGAGCTCTCAGTCCTCCTGTGGTGACCAGCCCCACGTGGGCATGGCCACTGGTGGTGGGCTGGGACCCAGACGTTCCCACTCCCTGACAGGAGGGTGCAGCCAGCCAGGTGTTGGTCTCTTCTCCCAACCAACAAGGGACAGGACAAGAGGAAACGGCCAGAGGTTGCCCCAGGGGAGGTTTAGATTGCATGTTAGGGAAAATTTCTACACCAAAAGCATCGTCAAGCACTGGCACAGGCTGCCCAGGGCAGTGGTGAGCGTTGAACAGATGTGTAGATGTGGCACTTGAGGACATGGTTTAGTGGTGGCCCTTGGCAGTGCTGGGTGAGTGGTTGGACTCGAGCATCTTAAGGGACTTTTCCAACCTAAACAATTCCATGGTTCTGTGATTCTATTGCTGGCCTGCTGCTCCCTCCTTCCCTGCCCCTTGTCCATGCTGGCTGTCCTCAGAGGAGCCCTTTGCCTTCAGGCTCCCTACAAGAGGAGCTTGGCTGTGGGCTTGGCCAGCTCCCCTGCCCTGTGACCCCTTGGGACGTGGGAGCACGGGGCTCTGGGGGCCAGCAGCCCTTCCCTGCTGGCAGCCAGCTCACCCACCTGCAGTGGATGCAGACAGGGACCCTGTCATCAGGCTGGTAGCAGCGAATGTCCCTGACGAGCTCCAGGATGGGCTCGATGGACGAGGGCACGTGGTGGTCCGGCCAGTTCTTGTAGTGGAAGTGGAAGATGGTGCGGGTTGCCTGCAGGGGAAGAACAGCAGCAGGGTCTGGGATGTTGGCACGGCAAGGGGAGCTGGATTTCTGCTCCATGCCCAGCTCCCATCTGCAGCAGCAGGCAAAGGGCAGAGCAGCAGTTTGCAGTTGGTTTTGCTGCAGGAGCTGTTTTATGACATCCTTGGCCTCGCTTACCTGGAGCCTGATTTGCCATGACTGACAAACAGCTCCAGAAACTGAGGTCTGAGTTAATTAATTTTTTACTTCCTTTGTTCCCTCAACTGCTGCCAAATCTAATTCAGCAGCCTGAGCAATGTAAAATTTTCTGCACAAAATGTACCATATTTTAATATATTATTTATATAACAAAGCCAGCCCAGGTACACTTTCTGCCTTGACCTTTCCTCCTTACCTCATTCAGGGTCACCTTTAAAGTTCTAATCACATACTCATTCCTCTTCTCCTCAGCCTCCTGCGGAAGAAGGGGTCACAGTCAGATTTTCCGTGTGCCCTGGGGTGGGACAGGCTGCTGGGGGGGCTGCACTCACACAGGTGATGGAGAAAGGGCCCCAGTGCAGGGGGGAGCCGTCCACCTCCGCCCAGTACCGCTCACATTTCTTCTGTTGGGACAAGCAGGATGTGTTTGGTTATTCCCCACTGGCCCAGCTGTGCTGTCTCCTTTTTCACTTTTCAGGACAAAATTCACTCTGGGAAGAGGATCAGCTCTTGCTGCTGTCCAGCTCCAGCCTCCCCTTCCTTGGAGCTGCCGCTGTGGGGTTTCCCTTTCCAGAGGGATTCCCTGTGCTGCTGGAAATGGCTGAAGAATTTCATGGAATGAGAGACTGGTTTGGTTGGAAGGGACCTTAAAGATCATCTCCTTTCACCCTCTGCCATGGGCAGGAACATCTCCCACGGGACCATTTGCAGCTGGAGACCCAAAAACCAGCTTATATCAAACAGAAATCACTGCACTAATGGGATTTAATTAAAAACTGCATCTCTCACCCTGCCCTGGCACTCAGGGCCACCTGTGACACGCTACTCACCTTCCCCATTTCGAACTCCATACAAGCCATGACCACGACCTGCAGGAAGAAGGCTCATTAGAGAAGTCTGAACAGGAGTTTCTTACCCAGGCAGCAAAATTAAACTCATCTCTTGTGGGTTCTTATCAGTGATAAGGAAACTCTGTGGGCTGTCTTCCCCCAAGCCCCAACTGCCAGGGGACATCACCCACAGCCTGGCACAGGGAGCCAGAGCCCAAAGGCAGGGACAGCCACCAGCAGACTCCTGCCCTGGCACCAGTGGGAAGAGGCTGCCAGGAGAGATGTGAGACACACCCAACACCTGGAGTGAAACCCCAACACTCCCACTGCCTCACAAAGGACTTCTGCCTGGAAGGACAACTTTTCTTAATAAAAAAGGACATTTAAATCTAAATATGAATCTGCACCTTACCTGGACTTCATACTCCCAAATCATCCTCCAGAAGTCAGTGACAGTAGTGGGGAGAGGACCCTGGGTTGCAATGTATGCTCTTGGCCCGTAGACACCCTGGAACATTCAAACCAGACGTGGACACATCTGTGCATAGTTCACCAGCAGAAATAAAGTATTCCTCTCTCTCAATTTCCTTCTACCAGCAAGCCCATTAAGGATTTAGGAGGGCTTCCATAGAATTGAATTTTGGGCACATACATTAACTCAAGCAGTGCAAACCAAAGGCAGGGCCAAGCTGGGGAGCTGGGATTGAGCTGAGATCTGCTCCCAGAGACCAGCACCAGCTCTTACAGCACCTCTGGGAGCTGGGAGGTGATGTGGCCACAGCTGATGGCCAAAAAATGAACTGTGATCCTGTTGGGAAGGTCTGATCTTCTGCAGACAGGTTACACAGGGCACTGGTCACCATCATGGAGAATGAAGGGAACTATCTATCATCTATCTATCTATCTATCTATCTATCTATCTATCTATCTATCTATCTATCTATCCGTCAGTCCATCCATCTGTCTGTCAGTCAGAGAAGGGTTGTAGGCCCAGGACAGCCCCAGGACAGGTGGAGCTGCACGTGGAGCACTGTCCCTCTCTGATCTGCCCCGTTGCTTGCCCCAGCAGCGGGTCCCGGCCGTGCAGCACTGCAAGGCTTCCTGCCTCTGCTCTGGTTTCAGCCCAGGTGACTCTGGCCACAGGCAGCTTTGCACCACTGTCACCCACCAAAGGCAGCAACGGCGACGAGGAAGTTGGGGCTGAGAACCACAAAGTGTTCCACCCCCGGCGTGAGCGTGTCCCTTGCCCTGTAGCCCGGTGCCTCTGTGCTGCACAGGGGCTTTCTGGAGGGCTCACTCATCTTCTTCCCTCAGTTATCCTTGAGCACAGCCCAGAAACTGCCGCAGAGCCCCCAACCTGCTCCTCCTGGCACAACCCCCCGAGGTGGCACCTCCAACACCTTTGCAGGACAAAACACCACAAAAGAGGCAAACCTTGATGAAGTTGGCATTGATGTAATGAGAATCTGTGTCTGATGTAATCAGGGACAGCTCCACTCTGCTGTGGTCAACTGCAAGAGCAGGAGAAGCAGTCAGTGTCTGTCCTTCAAGGGCAGCACTCATGTCATAGAGCCCATCCAGGGTGGGTGGGTGGCTGTGCAGGCAGCTGATGTCCCCCCCACACCTCCCACAGCCCTACACACACAGGGGATGGACAAGATCTTTTTGGAGAGGGAGGGAGGTTTTAGGGGAGAGCTGCAGGTGCTGCCACCACCCCAGTGCAATGCTGATCCCCTCTGACCATGCAGCAAGCCAAGCCCAAAACCACCCACCAGCACTCCAGGCTCAAACCAGGTCTGTGGGGTTAGATACAAAGGTTTGAAAGCTGGACTTGACCCTGGAGGTCTTTTCCAGCCCTAATGATTCTGTGATTTACTTTCTTTTCCAAGTTGGAATGGACAAAAGGGACAGTCTGCTCTGGTGCTGGGACAGAGTCCTTTGGAGACCACTGCACCAAGGCAAGCCACAGCAGGGTTTGCCTCTTGTCTGCTTTGCACATCGTGGAGACATCACTGTCCAAAAGCCTTTGGATGCGAGTGGTTACAATGCTAACCAGAAACTTGCAAGGATTATCACTGGAGGATGTGTTTCCTGGGGAATAGAAGTTCTTCTGTCTGCAGAAATATCACAGAATATCCTGAATTGGAAAGGAGCTGCAAGGATCGAGTCCAACTCCCATCCCTGCACAGGACATCCCCAAAATCCCACCATGTGCCTGACTGTTGATACGTGCCAAAGCCCTCCAGAGCAGGCATGCAGCAGCCAAAGCCCTAAATCTGAGCAGCAGGACTCAAAGCCAACAGACAGCAGTGAGCTGCTCACATACAACAGCTGTGCAGGCAGGCACCAGAGAGTGAGAGCAGGAAAAGCAAGAAAAACAAAAGGCTGAGTAGGAGCATGTGCCATTTCCAACCTACAAGGTAAGATGTCCTTGTATCTGTTCTTCTTGACGTTCTCTGGCTGCTCAGACGCTGCTGTAGGGTAGATTTTATCCGATCTGTACTTTGTTGACTGTCTCTTCAGCTTCTGTGATAAAAGAGTGGAACAAATTACAGCAGACTTGCTACAGCCAGCTCGCTACTGGAGAGCACGTGAAGGTCTCCAGGGGTCACGTTTGCTACCACAAAGCAAGGTTGGCACCATTAATTCTTTCCTGAGTGGCTTTGCTGAGAGCAAGAATAGAGACAGAACCTTCTGAGAGCCTTGTGAAGGATGGAAAGTGTGTGCTGAGGCAGTGCCCACACGTCAGCTTGTGTGGAGTGACACAAAGCATCGCCCTCACAAGTGAGAGAGGCCCAGGGGAGCCACTCTCAGTACCCAGATCAGAGGAGGGACAATGTCAAAGCACCTTCAACAAATGATACCAGACAAGACAGGTCAATCTATTGATTTTTCTCACGTTGGTAGAGGTGCTCCCATCTGTTGCTGGAAGCAGCGATGCTCAAGTCACTAAGGGAGTGCAGGCAGCCAGAGCAGAGTGGCTCCATGGACTGGTGATGGACAAGGAGTCCTGGGACAGACCCTTAGGGCTGCAAACCTCTCATCTCTTTCATTTTAAAGATAAAGCTGCAGCACTCACAGGGAGTTGAAGCATCTTTCTCCTGGTAAAGCACAGAATTTTATTTCACTGCCACCAGCTCCTAAACAATACACACTATTTGTGACCATCAGCTTCAGAAGCACCATTCTCACTGCATTTTTTCTTTCCTATTTTGTGTCCAGATTGCTGGCTTTTAATATTAAACTGCAGTTTTAAAACACTGAATTCAGCCACAATAGAAGTTAAACCTCAGAGATCTGATGGAATGAGTGAGGGAGGATGCACAGGAGGCTCAGGACAGTCCATATGTCCAGTCTGTATTAATTAAGAACATGGGGCAGACACAGTGGGATAGAAATTGTGGGAGCAGGGTGGGTTTTGTAGTCTCCACATCCCTGTAACCTTCTGAGCAATTCGGGTGTTGGTCACATCCTCCCCTTCCTCCCTCCAGTGCACCCCAGCTTCCAGGGAAAGCTTTCAGGGAAGGGGCATCACTCCATACTATAGCCAGTCTTCCCGGAGCCGAGGCCCTGAATCACCTGGCTTTTCTGTCCCTGAATAATCTGACATGAAACTGCTTGGGAAACACCTGGGTATGAAAAGCACAGTGGGGATCACAGAATCATGGAATATCCTGGGCTGGATCCTGCGCTGGATGGGACCCATAAGAATCATTGAGTCCAACTCCTGGCCTTGCACAGACATCCCAAAACCCCAGCCTGTGCCTGAGAGCATTGTCCAGATGCTCCTGGAGCTCCGGCAGCCTCGGGGCTGTGGCCATTCCCTGGGGAGCCTGGGCACTGTGCAGCTGTGAGACTGCACACACAGAAAAGGGGACTCTCACAGAACCCCTATCATTTATAGCAACATCACCACAGTTTGCACATTAAAATGCTCGGTCCCACAAGGAGAGGGCAGGAATTGGGGTGGAGGAATGGATATACCTGTCACGTTTGGACACAAGCCAACATGGTGCCCTGCTGAGGCCACTGCCGTGCAAAAGCAGCCACAAATCAGGTGTGATTGAGAAGATCTTATCCCATAAAACAGCAAATGCAGCCTTGACCATTTCCACCTGCCATTTTGAACAGAAATTAATACACCAGGCTGCTGGAGCCAGCCTGAGCAGCAGGGCTCAGAGCCCAGTGCCTCACACACGCAGACACCAGGCACAGAGAGGGGAAACTCAGCAGGCTGTGACAGCACTTTGTTCCATGGAACAACAGACTGTCACTGCAGGCTCAGATTAATCACTTCCCTCCGCCCCAGACACCTGGAAACCAAGCACTCAGCTTTCCCCAAGTGTTTGAAGGGCCAGATTTTGCTGCTACGACAGAGCAGGGCTGGAGCTTGAGGAGACCCCTCGGTAACCCAGAGCCCACCGCCTGGGTCTGAGCGTTTGACACGTCTCAGATCTCACAGTTTTACCTTTCCCTGTGCCTGTGAGAGCTGGGCAATGTCACTGCCCCTCAGAGCAGCCCAGACAGCCTGTCAGAGCCACCGGCCACCAGCTGATAAACCAAGAGCCACCTCCAGCCACCAGCTTCAGCATTGGCAGCTGAGCCTCAGCCCTGGCACCCAGACCAAAAAATATATCAGAGAGCTCACAGATTCAGGGCAATGCAGGCCACAGGGGGAGGTGGGAGCCGTCAGCATTTTGTGCAGCTCTTGCCTTGAGGGAACACGTTTCCAGGAGGGGCCAGGAGCACTGCTGGATGCAGAGCACACAGATCCCAGAATGGTTTGGGTTGGAAGGGACCTTAAAGCTCATCTCATTCCACCCCCTGCCATGGGCAGGGGCACCTGCTGCTATCCCAGGTTGTTCCAGGCCCTTTCCACCCTGGTCTTGGACACTTCCAGGGGTGGGGCAGCCCCAGCTCCCTTGGGCATCCTGTGCTCTATGGGAACAAGGGCGAGCTAAGTCAGGGCGAAACCGGAGATGCCCGGCAGGAACTGGAGTGCCACAGGTCTAACAGATTGCAATGGGGAGAAGGGGCAGAGGCTCCACATTCCTCCCTGTATGCCCGGTTGTGTCACCAGGGCCAGAGGCTCCATATTCCTCCCTGTGCCCCCGTTTCTGTTACCAGGCAAAGTGAAACCATGTCCCGACAAGTGCATTCACCAAGCAGAAAACAGGAAGCACTCGGGTGAATTAGTTAAAAAGCAAACAGTCCAAATACAAACTACTGAATTTCTATCATGTCTTTACATTCCTCTTAGCCCAGTTAACTTCTGGGTGTCTGCTAAGAAACTCCTAGAAAATCTCACTGTCACAGGTTTGAGAGTGACCGAGCGATTCCCTCCGACATGAGCTGAAACTCTGAGCCAAGCCTGGAGTGAACTCACCAAAAACTCCTCTGCAAACTCTCCTCGGCTGAGCTTCTTGCCTTGGGCCCTTTCCAGGTTCTGCAGCAGGATCCCCCTCTGGTCCATGGTGCCGGAGCGTGCCTGGCCTGGCCCTCCTGGGACGGGACATGTCAAGTGATCCGCAGCGGAAGGCGCCGCTGGGGAGAGCTGCCTGTGGTTTTCTGACTTCATCACAGCCCCGAAGGAAATTAGTGCGTAGCAGATAATCCTGGTCAAACAACACAACGCACGGCACGGGGCCCCGGCACCCTCTGCTCAAACCAGCCCCGCCTGGCACGGGGTGGGCAGCACTGAGGACAAGGGTAGGGATGTGCTGGACACCAGTCCAACCCCCACCACCCCAATTCCTCCAGCACCGTGTCCAGCCACCACTGCCAGGGCTGAGCACAGGGGGAAACTGTGGAGCATTCACATCCCAAGGGGTTGTGCATCACCAGGAAGGCTTCCAGCCTGGAATGTGGCTGGAAGAGTCCATAAAGCAGCATGGAAAATCCTCAGTTCCCCTTCACGCTTTTAACGCAGAATCCCAGAATGGTTTGGGTTGGAAGGGACCTTAAAGCTCATCTCAATGGCCAGGGACACCTTCCACTATCCCAGGTTGCTCCACACCCTGTCCGAGCTGGCCTTGGACACTTTCCAGGGATGGAAGTTCCAGTCTGTTTCCCACATCAGCTCTCCCTGAGGGCAGGAACACAACACAGCTGTGGGAGCTGCCAACAGGAGCCCTGCTACAGCTGATCTGCCTTGGAGTCCACCTGCAGGCTCACCCTTTACAGTACTTTGGCATTTGAGGCTGAGGTTCATTATTGCCCAGTTGTCCTTAAAGCCTTGCTGCGAGGAAGGCCAGAGAGAAACGCCCTGCTGGGCACAGAGCTGGGCTGCAGAGCTGCCCCATCCACAGACCACTCCACCCACACTCCTGAGGGCTACAGGAACAAGAAACCCCAGAAATCAGCCAAGAATGATTCACATTTTTATTAGGAAAGGCAGAAGTCTGTTTAACAGGGATTCAGTGAAGTGCATGGAGGGCACAGTGCCATTTGAGGGTACAATCAAGTCATTCAAAGAAACCAAAAATTACCAGAAATCGGGCAGAAGAGGGTTAAAAGAAGCTTGTGCTCCTCAGAGTACCTTAAAGCCCTGTTAGATCAATCTCACTGTGTACCTCACCCTCAGTCAAGGAGCTGGGGCAACTTCAGAGAGGGCAATTCTCACCTCAGTAACACATTTCAATTAAAAACCCTCATCTGTCTCTTGGAGGGCTGGCTCCAGTGAGCAGGATGTCCCCTGCCTGCCCTCCTCTGGCACAGCAGAGCTCTGCTCACCCCCAAGCAAAGCTACTACTGAAATCAGACAGCAAATTAAAATTAAAAGGGAGCCAAGACTGAAATATTCTCTTCTCACTGCACTGTTCCTCTTAATGTGAGGTAAGTGGCAGAGTCCTGGTGCCTCTGGTGTTTGGTTTGGGTTTTTTTTTTTTAATTATTTATAATTCTCAGGAAAAAACCTCTCCAAAACACACCCCTGAATTCTGCTCAGCTCCGGTTCCATCGGTGATGTTTGTGCCTCATGACACCCACCACGGATGCCACCAGTCCTGTGACTCACACCAGGGTGACCCTGTTCTTTCCCCAGCCCAGGGGGAGGGCAGCCCCTTCACCCTGCCCTGCTCCCCAGCTGCAGCTTCCCCCACACCACCCGGGCTTTCCAGGTCACCTGGAAACTGCAGATTAAAACTACCAAACCAGCACTGGCTATGGCAAAAGGAGCCAGAGAAATCAGCTTTTCCTGTGCCCTGAGCATGCCTCCTGCTGGGAGCAGGGACCAGTCAAGCCTCCAGTCCAGCCACTGCCTCCAGGACTGTCCTCAAGGCTGAGATGAAGGACTGCAGTGCCTCTGGCTTTGCTTCATTTTGCTTCACTGAAACCTGCAGCTCTGAATCCTCTGCCTGAAGCAGTAGCTCGGTGAGGAAGAGGCAGCCTGAGTCATCCTGGGCACTCAGATAAGCTTTCCAGGGCTGGGCTCCAGCCCTGCTCATGGCAATGGTCTGGATGTGCACCACTCGAAGGGCTGTCTGGATGGTGTCTGCATGGACAGGCCCACACCAGGGCAGAGACAGCTGGCAGCTCGTGTCCAGGCTCAGCCAGGCCTTCTCGAACTGTTCTGCACTCAGGGAAACATCAGGAATCAAGCTTAGGCTGCCGGCATCAGGATGAGGCTCGAGGAGTTCTTTATTCCCTTCAGACACCGGAGTGTCAGGACGAACCTCAGGGACTTCCTTGTCCCCTTCAGAAACCAGTGACTCTGAAAGGCAAGCACAAACACTTGTGAGATGCAGCTCCCAGCTCCACAGAGCCCATCTGATGGAGCAGAGGAAGGCTGCAATCCCAGTGCCACCAGCAGCACTTCCTGGGCCACTGAGTGACCAGCCACACACTGCACACCAAATCCCCAAAGCACTCTGACCTTCTGCCCAGCAAACCCACGGGAGAACATCCTGGCTGCCCTGGGTCCCTGGCAGTGCCCAAGGCCAGGCTGGACAGGGCTGGGAGCAGCCTGGGGCAGTGGAAGATCCCTGCCCGTGGCAGGGGGTGGAACAAGAGGAATTTCAAGGCTCCCTCCGAGCCAAACCACTCTGGGTTTGTGTGTTCTGCTGGCAAGGGGAGAGTGGCTCCCGGAGGAAGGTGAGGCAGGTTTACCCGTGTCTCTGTTCCTGGAGTCAGCAGCAGGAGAGCAGGAGTAGGAGGGCTCCACAGGCTGCTGAGCGGTGGCGAGCGCCCAGCGCTCTCTGCCATAAACTGTGGCCAGGGTGTTGAACTCCAGAGCCCAGGCATTGACAGGCTGCTTGCTCTGGTCCCCCAGGAGCCCCAGCGAGGGGTCAGACTTGGGGCTGCACAGGATCCTCTTCACCTCCTCCACCCCAGCCTGCAGCAGGCGGTAGTAGAACAGCCCACGGTCCCGCACGGCCATGTCCTGCTCCTCCTCTGGAACCACAGACAGCAACCCGTGGAGACTCTGTCAGCCACACTGCCCCAGAGCCACAACACTTCACCATGAAAAACAGACTTTCAGGGACACGGCGCCAGCCTGCTTACAGGCAGACAGCCAAAGGACAAGGGGGAATGGCTTTAAACCAACAGAAAGCTGGGTTACATGGGATATTGGGAAGGAATCCTTCCCTGTGAGGGTGGCCAGGCCCTGGCACAGGGTGCCCCTGGATCTCTGGAAGTGTTGAGGCCAGGCTGGACAGGGAAGGTGTCCCTGCTCAGGACAGGGGGTGGAACTGGGTGATCTTTAAGGCCCCTTCCACTCTGATGCCACGACACTCAGCCAGCCAGGGGCCAGGCAGCAGCCTGAGGCATGGAACCACCTGGAACCGGCCAGGACGCTGACACAGCCTGGAGACACAGCCCTCCCAGGTCCCTGAGAGCTGTGGGGACACAGGGAACCCACCGATGCAGTAGTAGAGCAGCCTGCCCAGCGTGTCCTGGCACTCGGCAGGCCGGGCCAGGAAGAGGCGCAGCAGCGCCGTCAGCAGCTCCATCTTCACCGCCGGCAGCGACTCCGACCTCACGTTCTCCACAAAGTCCTCCAAGACGTAGGGAGCGTTGGGGATCTTCTCCCCATGGGTGCCCAGGAGCCAGACCAGTGCTTGTTTGCCCTGGGGGAACCACAGGAACACCAGCAAACAGCTGCTGTGTGCCGCGTGTTGGCACCAAATAAGCGTGCTGAGAGAGCAAAGCTGAGGGTTTCTGGGTTTTGCCCCCACTCTCAAGGCAAAGGGAAGATGGACAGTCCTTGTCCACCCTCCCCCTCACCTCGCTGTCCTGGATGGTGTCCTCACAGCCTGGCAGGGCCTGGCACACGGCATCTGTGCACTGGGGACACAGCCAGGCCAGGTCCCGGAAAGCACGGACCACAGCTGCAAGGAAAACAAGTTATCAGCACCCCCAAGAGTCATAAAAACCACTAGGGGGAAAAAAAAATATCATTTCAAACCCCCCCACTCAAGGGGCTTTGCAAATCTCAGCCAGGAGGGTCAGTGCCCTGCCTGAGACTGTGATCTGAGGCATCCTCCTTCCCAATCCCGTGACACTGCATTTGTCAGAGCAAAGCTGCACCAGGTCTAAAACAGAGCACTGAGACTTCAGATTGTTCCTCTGCTGGAGAGCAGCCTCTCTCCTGGCCACTGCCAGCCTTCAAAAAGCCTCTGACTCATGGTGCTTCAGACACACGAGGTGAGAATGACAAATTAAAGCTGACCCCGATTCAAAATGAGGCTCGTGAACTTCAGGTCAAAACTTTGAAGGTTTTGCTGCCCACTCAGACACAAAAACAGCTCCCGAGATGGAATTCAACAGCTGAGTGCAAGTGTGTGGTTTTCAAATCTGAGAGCAAGACCGGTTTAAAGAGAACAGCAGGAACAGCAGGGATGTGAAGGTGGATCTGAGGGCAGAAGAGAAAAAAGGAAGCTTGGGCACAACTGAATCAGACTATTATGTGAGGAGCAGAAATCACAGAGATCTAAAAGATCTATTAATCATCTTGGCTCTCAAACAGACAGTAGAATGTCTCTGCTGAGCCCCTCGCTCCCTGAGTCAGCAGGTGACAGGCAGAAAGAAGCATGAACACAGCTACAGGCATCTCCTTTTCCACAGAGAGCAGCTCCTGCAGAAGGAACACACCTCACACCCCTCATCCCACCCGGCAAACTTCCACCTGAAGGTGCCAATTGAACTGAAAGCCAAGTGCCTTTGAGTTTGGGATCCCGAGCTCCAGCAAAGGCACCTCCTGAGAGCAAAAACCAGCAGCAATGGTTACCTGAGGTGATGTGCTCCTGCTGAAGCCCCAGAAGCTCTGTCAGAATCCCCACGCACTGCTCTGTGTATGTCCTGGCAATATTGGCTGCAAGGATGCCAAAAAGACATAAAAATCAACCTCCTGGCAGAGTGAAACAGGAGTCGTGAACCCAGCCACTCATCACAAACTCTCTGTAAAGGAACAGTCTCCCTCCTTTCCTTGCTGACTACAAAATTTCTGAAAGCAGCCAAATGAGCTTGTTCTCCACACCAGGGACATGTTCTTTTTTATTTTGAGGCCACGCCTCAAAAGATTTCTGAACTTTCCTTAAATGTAATATATGAAAAAAGGCATTTTATCATCCTCAACTTTCTCCTTAGGAACACTGTAATAATTCACCTATTTTTAAAGCTCACAAAACCAAAACTATCACCTTAGCTCTGCCCCCATCACAACTTAAAGATCAAGCAGGTATTAGAGCTCCTCCAGCCCCTGCACAGCTTCACCGAGTGCCAGCAGGCTCATTAACAAGAAGAAATGACACATTTCCACTAGAGCATCTCCTCACAGCACGAGATCCAAGGACTTTCTGCACAACCTGAAGCAGCTGAACGCCAGGACTCCTGAAACAATCATGGCTTCAGAAACACTCTGGCACAAACCACTCGTGGGCAGCCCGGTGTCTGCACTGCTGCAGCCCAGAGCAGAGGTTTGGGGCTTGCCCAGGCACCCCTCAGCACAGAACAGCCCCCCTGAAAGGCACAGGGCTGCAGCCAAGGCAAGGCAGAGCTCTCACCTATGGCAAAGATCGCTCCCTGCGCCAGCTCCACCGACACGTCAGTGCAGTAACCCTTCAGCTCCTCCAGCACCTGCTGCACGTTCTCATCGTTCACCAGCTCGCACAGCACCTCCATCTTCTGGCATTTGATGTAGTGCGGCTCCGAGTAGGAGCAGAAGAACTTCTTGTAGTGGCTGCTGAAGTGGCCGGGCAGGCTCCTGAGGATCTGGCGCACGTGGCAGAGCGCGGTGAAGCACAGCTCCCTGCTCTCCGAGGTGCAGGCGGACAGCAGCGGGCCCTTCACCCGCACCAGCACATCTGCCTGCACATCTGGGTACTCCCTGGCCAGCACCAGGAACAGCTTGGTGGCCGCCATCACCACGCTGGGGCTGCTGCTCTTGAGGTAGCCGTCCAGCAGGTTGAGGATGTCGAAGAGCTCGTCCTCGCTGCGGGGTTTGTAGCGCAGCAGGAAGGTGAGCACCTCGCTCTGCCCCCACTGGTCCAGGTCAGGCATCCTGCCAGGGGCACAGGGGCACGAGTCAGGGAGGGCAGGAACATCTGTGCAGAGAGGGTTATGCGCCCCCGAAACTGCCTCTCTGCAGAGAAAACAGGAGAACGAGAGGAGCTTCCAGCACCATCTTAGCACCGAACAAAGCAAACCTGTTGAGGAGATGATGGGCAATGGGTTTGTTGATGACAACACCTCCCTCCTTCTTCAAGATCTCTTCCAAGGCCCTCAGACAGTTCACGACCACAATGGGGTCCTGGTCACGAAGCAAACTGTAGAGCTCGTTCACCAGAGCACCATCTGCAAAGCACAGAGCTCCTGCCACCAAGATCCCTTGGCACGCTGCAATTTTCTCAGTTTCTCATTAATTACCCTCCGCTTTCCGTCTCCTTCTGCCCTGCGGCCGCAACAACGCAGGGGCGGCACAGGGATGCCGGGACAGCACCGAGGGCTGAACGCCCACCACGACCCCAGCACCTGCGCGTCCCCAGCCCCACGGCCACCAGCCCAGCCCCACGGCCACCGGCCACTCACCCACTTCGCAGTCCCCCTGCAGCTTCACCATCTTGGCACAGCCCAGCACGGCCGCCCTGCGCACGTAGGACGCCTTGTCCCGCAGCCCGCTCACCAGGGGCTGCTGCAGGTACTCCTGGATGCCGGGCATCCTGCGGGAGGGCAGCCGGCCGTCAGCGGGGCGCGGCGGCCGGGGACACCCCCCCGGGCCGGCCCCGAGCCGCCGCACCTGAGGCCGCACATGGTGCGCAGGGCGAGCCCCCGCACGGCCGGGCTGGGGTGCGCGCAGTCCTTGCGCAGCGAGTTGACGGCGAGCAGCGCCAGCTGCGGCTGCCGCGGGGCCTGGGCGCGCACGTAGAACGACACCAGCTTCTTCTGCACCACGTCCGGCACCGCGCCCGCCTTCACCATCTCCGGGAACAGCCCCGACACGTCGGCGCCCTGCGCCATCAGCCTGCGGCGGGCGCGGGGCTCAGCGGGGCTCGCCGGGACCCCGCGCCCCGCCCGGCCCGCCCGGCCCGCCCGCCGTACCGGATCACGCGCAGCACGGCGCCGCGGTACCGCGCCGGGTCCGCCTGCACGTGCGGGTTCGACAGCGCCCGCCGCAGCTCCCGCTGCGCCTCCTCGCCGCCCAGGTACGGCATGGCCCCGCGCCGGTGCCGCTCCCGGTCCCACTCCGGTGCCAGTCGCAGTCCCGATCCCGGTCCCAGATCCCAGGTCGCGGTCGCGATCCCGATCCCGGTTCCGGTTCCGGTTCCAATCCCGATCCCGATCCCGGTCCCGATCCCGGTTCCGATCCCGGTCCCGGTCCCGGTGCCGCTCCGCCCGCCGGCCCCACCGCCCCGCCCACCTGACCCCGCCGCGCGCACGTGACGCCGCCCCGCCCCTGGCACGCCGCCCCGCCCCTGGCGCGCGGCCCGGCCCCGCCCCGCGCCGCCCGCGCGTGCGCGGCGCTTCCCGCCAAAAGCGGCGTGAGGCGGGCGGGGGCCTCGGGCACCATGAGCGGGACGGTGCTGGCCGGGACCCCCATCGCCGTGGACTTCTGGAGCCTGCGGAAGGCGGCCGGCGCACGCCTCTTCTTCCTCTCCCACATGCACACGGACCACACGGTGGGGCTGTCCAGTACGTGGAGCCGCCCGCTGTACTGCTCCCCGCTCACCGCCCGCCTCCTGCATCACCGCCTGCAGGTAGGTGTGTCCCGCCCGCCTCTGCCCTCGTCGCCTGGGCATCCCCACCTGTCGCAACCGCACGTGCCTGTCCCAAGCCTTGTCATCTGCCCTGCCCTCACACCTCGGCCCCTGCAGGTGCCCAAGTGCTGGATCCGGCCGCTGGAGGTGGGGCAGAGCCATGTCGTGGGTGAGGTGACGGTGACGCTGATCGACTCCAACCACTGCCCTGGCTCCGTTATGTTCCTCTTTGAGGGCACCTTCGGCACCATCCTCTACACAGGTACAGGGCGGGTTTCCCCAATCACAGAATGGGTTAGGTTGGAAGGGACCACAGTGGGTCGCCTGGTCCCAATGCCTTGCTCAGGCAGGGTTGTCCCGGAGCACATGGCAGAGAATTGTGACCAGCTGGTTCTGAAATACCCTCTGTGAGGGAAACTTGGCACCCTCTCTGGTCCCTGCCCTGCCATTCCTGTCCTTGCAGGAGATTTCCGCTACATGAGCGCCATGCAGGACGAGCCGGCGCTGAGGGGCCGCCACATCGACCGCCTGTACCTGGACAACACCCACTGCCACCCCCAGCGGGCCCTGCCCTCGCGGGCGCTGGCCACCCTCCAGGCCGCCCGCCTCATCCGTGCCCACCCGCAGCACCGCGTGGTCATCGGTGAGTGCTGCCCTCCCTTCCCCTGCACGGCCCCGGCCGGGGCTCGTTCCCCCCACCCTGTCCCTGAGCCGCTGCTCCCCTGGCAGGTGTGTACACGCTGGGCAAGGAGATGCTGCTGGTGGACCTGGCGCTGGAGTTCAGCACGTGGGTGGTGGTGAGCCCCTGGCGCCTGGAGCAGATGCGGCTGCTGGAGCTGCCGGATGTGTTCACCACCGAGGAGCGCATGGGCTGGATCCGCGCCGTGGACGTCGCCGAGATCTGCTGGGACGCGCTGGTCACCTGGAACGCGCGGCACCCCACCATTGCCATCATCCCCACGGGCAGGCCCGTGAAGGTCACCCACCCCATGATCCACCTCATCCCCTACTCGGATCACTCGTCCTTTGAGGAGCTGCGCGAGTTTGTGAAGTGGCTGAGACCCTGCTCCGTCATTCCCATTGTGAAGGACGACATGTGCCAGGTGTACTTTCAGGAATACCTGAGCCCTGCTCCCCAGGTGCTTCCTGACTTCAGAGTCTCAAAGCCCGTGCAAGAGTCTGGACAGCAGCAAAGCCAAAGCAGGGGGCAGAAACCCACAAATCTCTGGAAAAGAGCACCCCCTCCTGTGCCCCGAGGGGTCATTTATGACTCCCCAGAGAAAAACACTGAGAAAGCTGAAATGTTTACAGGTATTAAGGTTCCTCAGCACTGCCGTGAGCCTGCTCTCTGCTCAAAAGAACGCCGCCCTCCTCACAGGGGTGGGAAGGAAGAGCTGAGTGGGGAACAGCTGGGAGCAGCAGGAGCAGCGCCTGTTTCCAGTGAGCAGCCTGCAACTGGACTTGCAGAGCAGTATTTACTCACTCCCTTACACGTCCTGAAGCAGTTTTCCTCACAGAGGTTTGATCAGGTGGTAGAAGACTTTCTTCGGAAGGGAGACAAGCCCTGAAAGATTGTGTGCCCTTGCTGGTGCAGTGAAGCAGGTCGCTGTGTTTCATTCTGCCCCATGCTCAGGTTTCCCATCAGGAGAGAGGAGCTCAGCTCTGGGCTCTACTTTACTCACCTCTTTGTGGAGGACAAAGAGGAATTTAGAGCCAGTTTCTAGATAGTACTTCTTAAAAACATATTTTTTTTTGTCTACATCTGCTGTGTCCTCACACTATGCTGGGCACTGTGGTCCCACTGCCCGTGTGCCCTGTGTCCACCTTTTGCAGTGACTTCCCTGTCCCCTGTTAGGAAAGTCACTGAGAGGTTGATGCAAGCAGAGCTGCAGAGGGTGTGAGCTCTCTGCAGCTGAGTAATTAATGGCTGGAATGTGATTAAAGGAGCAAGGGGGGGAGTCTGAGAGCCAAGATTCTCCTTTCTGTGAGTCTCTGATACCTCATTGATTATGAGCAGTTCATTCCGAAGTGAATTGCAAATGTTCTGTATTGAGGTGCTTTCTAAAAATGCTGCTAAAAGAAATCCAGCGAAAGAAGTGCCTTGAAATCAAATAATTTGTTTTCTATATGTTAATTTACTAACATTTCCAGCTTTTGCATCCAGCCAGCTGCAGCTGGATGGTTCCTGCTCTCCTGAGAGTGCCATCTCAATGCTAATTGGTAGTGGTTTTTCAGGTTTGTGGCTAGAAAAAGTAGGAATTGTTTGGGTTCTTGGGTTGTAGGCTTTGCAGAGTGGGTCACTAGATTCTCTGCAGTCTCTTGCACCTGTGAATTCTGTCTGATTGCAAAGCACTCCAGGTAACTGCCAGTGTTCTGCCTGCTCTTGTCCTGCAGTGGCAAATGGAGTGGGAGATAACGAAACATCTGCCTGGTGATGTGAAGTGATTAGTGTGAGCAGCATTGTTTGCAAAGATGGTACTGAACAGCAGAACTAGCTCTGTTCATTAGAGGCTGGGCTCTTTCCCACTCTGGATCAGCTGCAGAGCCCTGGCCTGGTGCAGCTGGGAAGGCTCTGTGGTGTGACAAACCCTTGGGTACCCCCTGCAGCTGACTGTGCCAGACAGCACTGCCAGTCTTTCAGACTGGCCTCTCACATGGTCAGGGCAGCTGGAGTGGAAATGGTCACTGGACACTGTCCTGGAACAGCAAAGCAGTTTGTTCCTCAGCTCTCCTGATCCTCTTTTCGGTACTGTCTGGGCAAAATGTTCCAGAGTTTTCTGAACACGATGTCCTACAGGGCCTTTCCAAGGCAGCTAGATGGGTTGAGTTCCCTGAACTGAGACAGAAAAGGAAGTTTGCTCCTGGAGCAGAGCCAGGCCTTGTGGCAAGCAGAGGTGCCCCTGGATGCAGCAGTCACAATCGGGGCTGTCTGGAGCAGAGTGGGGCTGTTTGGAAAGCTGTTTGTTTGGCAAACGTGAATCCTGACTGGCAGCCCTGTGCTTTCCCAGGCATGGCAATATTTATCCGTGTTACATAAGGAGTGCCTGTCCCTGGGACTGCCTGCCAGCTGCCGTGGGGACATTGAAGTGACAGAACAGCATCCTGTGAACTGCGCACAGGCAGCAAGGGCAGCTTGAGCCTCCTGCTGTGTCCTTCTGCTTGGAGTTTTCAGTGTGGATTATTTCCTACTCAAACTCAGCTGCAGAGCTCCGGCAGGTGGGTGTGAGTGGAGACACCTGCACGTTTTGTAACGTGGAAATGACAGTGCTGTGCTTGCAGGGTGCTGGCTGGCTGCTGCCTGGAGATGCAGGCTGTTATTTAAATATTATTGAAATTCAAGTGACTCATTTGACAGGCAGGAGGGTGAAGCACTGCCAGAACTCCCAAATTCCAGGCCCTGCTTTGAGCAGCCTCTGTGCTGCTGGGGAGGAATGCTCACCTTCTGAGTCACTGCTCCACCTGGGCACGTTGCAAATGACCTGGGAGATTTGATGTTCTGTGGCATCCAGCCTTTCCCCTTTTATTCTTATCATCTATTTATTAAAGCCAATGAGGTGGAGAACCTCCTGGTCAGCCTCTGGGCAGAAAGGAGTTGTAAATGGTAATTCTTTACAGGGGTAAATGTGAGCTTTAATCATGCACAAACAGGTGAACATTGCAGACTTCAGAGTCTGGGGGTCTGCATCCCATTTCTGTGTGCTCGGTTCAAGCTGCAGAATAAAATGCTGGCTTCCCTTTCTAGAGCTGAAAAGGTAATTCTTGCCACGTGAGGAGGGAATTATCCATCATGCTGAGCCAAGGAAACCTGAAATCTCTGTGGCTTTCAAAGGCAATAGAAGCAGGAGAGACTTGACCAACAGTTTGTTGGGGATATTTGCCCTCAGCACAGCAGGTGCACAAGGCGTTTTTGTGCCAAACATTTCTTCCCTGTTGGGTGTTAAATACTATTTTGTGTGCTATCCTAAAATGATGGAAAAGAAAATGTGGCTTATGGGGAAAACTGGAATTGCTGACTGTTGGGGCTTCTGGGCATCCTTCAGCTTCCCCTGAAGATGGCTTTAGTGATGGATGTGCAATGGGTTAATGGCTGGGCTCTGTGATCTTAAATTAATTTTCCAACCTAAAAGATTTCATGAAGTCTCCTGGCAGTGAATATTTGGCTCCTGCAGGCCTCGTTGTCCCTCACACTTGTCTCCACCATTTTCCCGTTTTCCTGGCTGCCAGGGGAGCAGCTGGAGTGTCACGGAGAGCAGGCTCTGAGCCTGCTGCTCCCAGCCCACCTGCGCCGCTGCCCACAGGGGAGTTTTGCTCCCAGCAGTGCCAGGGAGAAGCTGCAGCCCAGCAGCTGAGGGGATCTCAGGGATCTGCTTGGAACCTTCAGTTATCCTGGCAGGGAACAGCACGTGCTCCGAGCAAAGTCCTCCCAAATCTACACTCTCAGAGCAGGCTCCAGCTGCTTATCTCTGCTCCACAGTTGGGAACCGAGCCCCAATGGGGGGAAAGAGCTCAGCCAAGGCCTTGCAGAGGAACAAGGAACGAGCTGAGTTCCCTTTGGCGAGTTTTCAGAGCTGTTTTACCGAGCTGGGGTCGAATGCTGGTGTGTTGTGAGGGCAGGTTCTGGAGCAGAGCTGCCTGGGGAGAGTCAGTCACTGCACTGTGAACAGCTCAGGTGGCTCTAACGACTCAAAACAGTAGGAAAGCAGAAGGAGTGCCCTGCTGGTGCTGTGAAGAGGGGAAAATTGCTCTCCAGGTTGTTGTTGAGAGGCTGAGGTAAACCTTGCCTTGCTCCTGTGCTCCACAGAGGCCAGGGTGTAATGCCACCTTGCAGGGAACGCCCCAGAGCGCTGCTGGGTTGGGTTTCTGACTCTGCTTCCCCAATTACAGGGCCAAAGCACTTCCAACAACTTCTCCCTTCCCTGCTGCAGAGCTGCTCTCTGTTGCTGCAGCACAGGGCCTTCTTCCCTAGATTTAAAAAACTGCAATGGTGAAAGCTTCCCTTCACCAGAAAATGAACGAGTTTACATAATTACCTCTATGGTGTGTGGTCACTTTGGGCTTACTCCAAAGCCTAAAATCTTTGTGTTTTTTGGTTTTTTTTTTATGGAGTCCTCTGAAAAGGTAGTAGAACATGTTGAAAAGGTTGAGTAAATTGATACTCATGTGAGGTGCTGCCTTCAGGTGAGCTCCTGTGGATGTTGTGTGTGTGTTTGTGATTCCTTCTCTGAATTTGGGATGTTTTGCCACAGCCACTGCCGTGCTGAAGTTTTTCTGGCTGTGGCTTTGCCCTCGGCCAACCCCCAGCCCGAGGCACAGGCAGCCACGGGTTGTGCAATAAAACCTTTGGGACAGACCTTGACCAGGAGCCTCTTGGATCTGGCTCGGGGAGGCTGGGACTTCCTGAGCAGCGCTGGGGACGGTGAGGATCGTGTTCCATGTGAGCCTGCAGAGAATCTGAGTCCTCGCTGTCTCGGGGCACAGAGCTCCTGGGCAGTGTTTCGCTGGAGGGGGTTCACGCTTGTGCTGCTGTGAGCAGGAAGCTGTGAGAGTTCCCGAGGTTTTCACAGGATCACGGAATGCGTTAGGCTGGAAGGAACCTTCAAGATCATCAAGTTCCAAACCCTGCCGCGGGCAGGGACAGCTTCCACTACACCAGATCCCTCCAAGCTCTGCCCAGCCTGGATTTGGACGCTTCCAGGAATGGGGCAGCCGTGGCCTCTCTGTGGATCTGTGCCAATGCCTTACCACCCTCTGAATAAAGAATGTTTTCCCAATATCTAATCTGAACTTACTCTCAGTCTGAATTTTGCTAAGACTATTTGTAATTTTTATTTTTGAATGTTGTCAACTTTTGCAAGAAAGCCAATAAATGTCTCTGTTACACTGACTTTGGAAAAGGCTGAGTTGAAATGCTGTGGAGTTCTCGAGTGGGTGATGGTGAGCTGCCTGGACTAAATCTCTTCTTAGGAGCATCTGACCTGGTCCCCCCTCGCCGTGCCAGCAGGGCCATCAGCGAGCACATGGCATGGGATACAGATGGGTCTGGAGTATCTCCAGTGAGGGAGACTCCACACCCTCTCAGGCCACTCTGTTCCTCAGGGGACAGAAGTTCTTCCTCGTGTTCAGGTGGAACGTGCTGAGCCTCAGTTCCTGCCCGTTCCTCTGGTGCTACCGCTGGGCCCCGGAGCAGAACCTGGCCTTTGCTCTGACACCCAGAGCGTGGCCCGGGTGAGCTCCCCGGGCCCGCTGCTGCCCCGTTGGGTTCCCCAGCCCGGCCCCGCTCGGTTCCCGGCCCTGTCCCGTTCTGTTCCCCGGCTCCATTCGGTTCCCGGCCCTGTCCCGTTCTCTTCCCGGCCCTGTCCCGCTCTGTTCCCTGTCCCGTTCTGTTCCCGGCCCCCTTCTCTTCCCGGCCCTGTCCCGCTCTGTTCCCTGTCCCGTTCTGTTCCCGGCCCCGTTCTCTTCCCGGCCCTGTCCCGCTCTGTTCCCGGCCCCGCCCGCTCCCGGCCCGGCCCCGGCGCTTCCTGCGGCGGCCCCGCCCCGCGGTCACGTGCGCGCTCGCCCGCTCGGGGCTCGGCTGGCTGGGCCTGTGCGGGCGCTCGGGGCCCGGAGCGGCGGCGGGAGCGCGGCGGGGCCGGGGGCGCTCGGGCCCGGGGCGGCGGCGGGACGGGACGGGACGGGGGGAGCCCGGCCGGGCCGTGAGGGCGCGGCGGAGCCTGGCGGCGGCGGCGGAGCGGCCTGGGGGCTCCCCCCGGCGAGCGCGGGCCGAGCGGGCCGGGCCGGCGGCCGTGGCGGGGCTATGATGAGCCCGCTGCGGGGCTCCGCACCCCCGCGTGTCCCCCAGGCAGGTCCGGCCCGCGGCTGAGAACCCCCCACCGGCGGTGAGTGCGGGCGGCGGGGCCCGGCGGGGCGGGCAGGCCCGGGCCCGCCCCTTCCCCCGCGCCGGGGCTGCGCCGGGCCGGGCCGGGCCGGGGCGGCGGCGGCGGGGCCGGGCCCGAGCCCCGGTAACGGCCCGGCCCGGCGGGCTGCGCTCCCGGCGGGCTCCGCTCCCGGCCTTCCGGGCCGCGCGGCGGGCGCTGCCCCGGGGGGAGGCTGGGCCTGCCGGGTTGGGTTTCCCACCGAGTCTGTTTTTACGGTGCCTGGGAAACGGGCCCGGGGCCCGGATCGTAATTCCCGCAGGGGCTTCCTGCGCTCCCCCGATCCTCGGTATTGTTTTCTGCAGTGCTGGGGTTTTTAAGCCTGGAGAAAAGGCGGCTCGGGAGTGACCTTATCACTCTCTGCAAGTCCCTGGAAGGAGGGTGTAGCCAGGTGGGGGTCGGGCTCCTCTCCCGGGTAACGAGCGGCGGGACAAGAGCGCAGAGTGTTGAGCTGCGCCGGGGAGGTCCAGGTTGGACAATAGGAGGAATTTCTTCACTCGTTAGGTACTGGAACGGGCTGCCTGGGGAGCTGGTGGAGTCACCGTCCCTGTAGGTGTTTGAGCAACTGGACGTGGCACTGTGCGCTCTGGTCTGGGTGACTGCGTGGTATTTGGTCACCAGGTTGGACTCGATGATCTCAGAGGTCTTTCCAGCCGAATTGCCTCTGTGATTCCTGTCGTGTCCTGGGACTCCTCTAGTCCTTAGAGATCTGGATAAAGAGCCTTGTGCTTCTCAGATGCAGTAATCCCACTGCACAGCCTTGCTAGGTGATGCCCTTAGGGGCAGCACTTAGAGAGGTTCCCTTCCTCAGTGGCGGGCACCACGTGGTGCTCAGAAAAACACTGTATTTATTTTTGTCATTCTGGGTTTTGTGCATGTAGAGGATCATGTCCATCCCAACCTGCTGCCTCTTATGAGTTCTCCTCTTCCTTTCCAGGTATGGCCTCACAGCTGCAGGTGTTCTCCCCTCCGTCAGTATCCTCGAGTGCCTTCTGCAGTGCCAAGAAACTGAAAGTGGAGCCGTCTGTCTGGGATGTTTCAGGACAGAGCAGTAGTGACAAGTATTATACCCACAGCAAAAACCTCCCAGCAGCTCAAGGGCAAGCCAGCTCCTCTCATCAGGTAGCCAATTTCAGCATCCCTGCCTACGACCAGAACCTCCTTCTCCCCGCTCCCTCCGTCGAGCACATCGTGGTCACCGCGGCCGACAGCACCGGCAGCAGCGCCACAGCGTCCTTCCAGAGCAGCCAGACCATCACCCACAGGAGCAACGTTTCTTTGCTGGAACCGTACCAAAAATGTGGATTAAAAAGGAAAAGTGAAGAGGTTGACAGCAACGGTAGTGTGCAGATCATTGAGGAACATCCACCTCTCATGCTGCAAAACAGACCTGCGGTGGGAGCTGCGGCCACGACCACCACGGTCACCACGAAAAGCAGCAGCTCCAGTGGGGAGGGAGATTATCAGCTGGTCCAGCATGAGATCCTGTGCTCTATGACCAACAGCTACGAGGTCTTGGAATTCCTGGGACGAGGGACGTTCGGGCAGGTGGCGAAATGTTGGAAACGTAGCACGAAGGAGATTGTAGCCATCAAAATCCTGAAGAACCACCCTTCCTACGCCCGGCAGGGCCAGATCGAGGTGAGCATCCTGTCTCGCCTGAGCAGTGAGAATGCTGATGAGTACAACTTTGTCCGCTCCTACGAGTGCTTTCAACACAAGAATCATACATGCCTTGTCTTTGAGATGCTGGAACAGAACTTATATGATTTCTTGAAGCAAAACAAGTTCAGTCCGTTGCCCTTGAAATACATCCGGCCCATCCTGCAGCAAGTGGCAACTGCCTTGATGAAGCTGAAGAGCTTGGGTCTGATCCACGCCGATTTGAAGCCAGAGAACATCATGTTGGTGGATCCTGCACGCCAGCCCTACAGAGTGAAGGTGATAGACTTTGGGTCAGCCAGCCACGTGTCCAAGGCCGTGTGCTCCACGTACCTGCAGTCACGCTATTACAGGTAAGCGCTGCCCTTGCTCACTGAACCGGGCCAGGCTGATCCTGCTGGGGCCTCCTGCAGACACTGAGCTTTCCTGTCCAACCCCAGCTGAGGGGCAGCAGGAAATCATCAGCTCTGCGTGGTTCCTGGAGATTTCTTCTGGAAGTTGGATGTAAATAAATAGAATGTCTGCCTTAGGGTGGCCTAATCTGCAGCCCAGCCCCTTCCTTTCCCCCCAGATCAGTGCACCAAGTTGATTCCTGTCCACTGGCTCGTGATGCCGTATGAAGTGGCAGACTGGAGAAGTGTTAAGTAGTGCATTTGAGGTTGTCTGCTACGATCTGAAACTAGTCCATTAACCTTGGACATTTAGAAGGGAGAGAAGTCAAAGGGATGCCAATTTCTATTCACTTTTGTTTCTTCTGATTCTTCATCTTCGTTCTGAACCCCCTTCAGGAGCACATGACTTCCTGTGTCAACCCTGGCTAAGTCATGCTTTCATGAGACCTGCAGCTCCCTTAGAGCAGTGGTGAGACAGATCTCTGCTTCCCTTAGCAATATTAGAGATGTCTTCTACCCTACTCCTGCCCAAGAATTAAAAATGAATTACGGCCAGAAACATTAAAACCCAGAGGCTGTGCGTAAAGCAAGCTGTGCTGTTTCTTTCAATTATTCCTCCAGCTTGGCTCTGTTGAGTCTGTATTTGAATTTAAGCAGCAGCAGACTTCAATAAATGGATGCAGAAAGACTTCTGGCTTCAAAGGGCCGTGGAGAGTCTGTGCTGTGTTGTCAGGGTTGCTTTGGGTGGAATGTGAGCTCACTTGACGCAAAACTCAGAACTAGTATCTAGTCCTTCCAGCTGGGAGCAGACAGGACTGAGACACTCTGCCCCACCCTGTGTCTCTGCCCTGTTTGATGTCTTCCCTGGCTGCTCACTTCAGTTTTAAAGCCTGGCTTATTGTAGGTTTGCTCTGTTCATCCCTCATGCTCCCTGGGTGCTTGCTCCCTTTGTTTTTGTGTTGTTTTTCTTTTAACTGCAGCACCCAGTACCAGCTTTCCATGACATTCCTTTCATGTGATACAGACTTTTTTTAATCTGTCACTCATGATCTTTGCTCAGCTTGTTGGCACCAATCTTTCCAATTCCAAACTATTGATTGGTATGTGGTTTTTTTTTGTAGTGCAGTTGTCCCCTGTGCCCCAGAGCTCTGTCAAAACACTAACTCTAAAATATATCATCAGTTTTGTTGTTACTGCGTGGAAAGAGGTGACCACTGGTCAAGAATCTGCCCTATCTGAGTTGCCACACGTGTCAGCAAAGCAGTTTGGGGAGGCCCATGGTGCTCTCCATTTCCTGGTATCTCAGAAAACAGATTTAGCTGAGGAAAAGCAGTGAGGGGTGATAAGAATCTTCCAGGGGCTACAGGGAGGGAAATTCCTGCTCCATCTGTTTGTGGGGCACTGGACTCCAGCCCCTTCCAGCTCCCTGGGGTGACTGACTGTGCCAGAAAGGCAAATAACCTGGGATTAGGTGGCGTTGGACTGTCTGCTTGGCTGGAGTGAAGAATGCTGTGATGTGGAAATCTAGTGTTCAGTGATATGTAATTAGTCTAATGGTGATGATTACTAAAATCCATAATCTAGGAATTTACAGAGATGGTGCAGAAACCAGCTCGTTGTGGCAGAACTGGATTGCTTTACCCATTTTCACATTAAATTAGTGTTCAGATGAGTTCCAGGTTGGAATTTTTTCCTGTGTTTCATGAAAGAGCACAGACCAATTCTTCATATGGTTCTCTGTCAGCCATTAAAAATAAACTGCTCTGTGCTCACCTTTTAGCTTTCAGTCCCTGTTACTGACCCTTGGGTAAGCTGTGCTGTGGAAAGATCCCTTCTCCACAGAAACTGCTGCTGCCTCTGCTGCCTGACCCCACTCGGGAGGGGCAGTTCTACTGCTCACACTTCAAAGGCTGAGCAGAAGTGCCCGTGAAGAATTCTTTGGCTCTGAAGCCCATCATGGAGTAGGAGCAGATCAGCTCTCTGCAGTGAGCAATTTCTGAGGCAGTTCTAGGATGTTTTTTGCAGTAATTCCTCACCTGAAAATGAGAGTTCCATCCTCAGGTTGCCTTTGTTCTTGGGGAGGATGAGCAATGGAAGGAAACGTTGCATGCAGAAATAAAAAATCCCTGCAACACTGATCTCCCTGCTGTGCAGAGAGGGGTTTACTCTTGTCCTGTGTTAAATGTGAGTGCAGCCATCCTGGCAGTTCTGCTCAGCTCCTGGTGCTGCCTGTGGAGCACAGACTGTGGGACTGGACAATTTGGGCCACGAGAAGGTGGCCCTGAGCACTGGGGGAGCTGCAGAGTGCAGGAGTATCCATTTCTCACCTCTGCTTTGGGCTCCGTGACCTACTTCTGTCCCAGCCTTGCTGGCCTGGGGAGCAGCTGTGCCTGCTGCCAGGTCTAACTCTGCTAATCCAGCTCTGAGCTGGCCCTGCTGCTCCCTGCACTGCTGCCCTTGCCCGGGCCCCGTGCTCCCACCATCCCAAAGCACAGGTGTTTGGAAATGCTGGGAGAGGGAGTCTTGCAGTTTTCTGGGGCTGCTCTGAGTCCTTTCTCTTCTGAGGGTGCCTGGGTGTGTTTGTCAGCTTTGGGAGGCAGTGCTTAGCAAGCATCTGTGCAAAGAGTGTTGTTGATTTTATTTCAAAGAGCTTAAGATGGTAAAATCACTTTAATCTCTGGCAGAGCAGCTATGGAAGTGACCTCTGCCTGCTGTCCTGCTTCAGCTCACATCTCATAAGGCTGCTAATTGCAGGGCTGTAAAAGGAGATGAGAGAAATTCTGATTTCCCAGCCCTGTCCTCAGTCAGAATGAAATCAGGTGGCTCATGAGAAGTTCATTATTTAGTTGCAGGGAATAAAATGCAAGACTTCAACTTGCTACCATCATGGTATTGAGATTTAGGAATATGTGTGTCTATTCCATCCTGGAGTGAAAGACCAACAAACTGCCACAAATCTCTTTTTCCTTTGGAGGTGGTGGGGGGTTTTTAGCACACTAGAGAAGGATTAGCATGCTCTGAATATTCCACAAGCCATCTATATTTTAGTTTGTTTGCCAGTCCAAGTGCAGCATGCCTTATATGACAGGTCTGGGTCCTTTCTGAATCAGAAATTCCTACATCAGAATAATCAACAGGGGCAGTGCAGTGTCCTGTGATGTCTCATAAAGCAATGGCAAGGGGGGCTCCTGTGTAAATGTATGAATTGTACTTTCTCTACTTGTGAAGAAAGAGATTCCTCTGGTTTTCTTAGCCTGTAGAAAGTTGTCCCCATTCTAGCATATTTCCTGAAAATATAAATGTTAGTAGGGCAGTCAGCATTCAGATATCAGCTACTGCTTGTACTTGCACAATCATTTTATATTTTCACAAGTGAGAAACCTTTCCAAAGTCAACAACTGCCAGGAGCAGCCAAACAAGAAGGCAGAAACAGATCAGTGTTGGGTGTCATTATGCCTTAGCTTGAACAATCTGTTACTCTGATTACTGGAGGTGTATCGTGCCTCTGCTTTTGGGGGCTCAGACATAATCAAATCTGGATAATAAAGAATAAATGTGACCTCACTGCAGCAGGCAGCTCTGGGTAATAAAGAATAAATGTGACCTCACTGCAACAGGCAGCTGCTTCAGCTGTTTATTTTTTCATAGAATCCCAGGCTGGTTTGGGTTGGAGGGGAGCTCAAAGCTCATCTCATCCCACCCCTGCCATGGCAGGGACACCTTCCACCATCCAGGTTGCTCCAAGCTCCACCAGCCTGGCCTTTTCTGACCCTGTGCTTTCTCAGGTGCCTGAGCAGCTGGGCTGGGTGTCTCTGTTTTGGAGGCACCTGTGCAGACACCTGAAACAGAAGGTGTGTCTGTGTCACCTCTGCACAACGGGTGATTAACTGGGGAGTCACTTCTTGCCATGGACAGCTGGGAGGCTGAGGCGTCGAGGAGGGCGAGTGGCACATTTACTGACACCTGTACATTATGAAAGGTTTTTAGAATTCTGTAGACGGATCAGAGCTGGTTTCAGAGCCTTTTTCAACAACTGAAGTATCCATAGTGTAACAGCAGAAATGCCTCACAAGCCCTGGGGCACGACCAGGAAATGGATCGCCTGGAGTTTAGGGCTTTTCTGTCTTCCTTTGCTCCTGTGGTAGTTATTCATGATGAAGGTCAAGGCTTTTGTATTTCCTGTACTTTCCAGGGTAAATTCCCACAGCAGCTCACCTGGGCTTTGCAGCACCTGGGCTTTTGTGCTCTATGCAAATGCAGGACCAGAATTTCTCCTGCCAGAACAGCCTCAGTTTGTTTCAGAACTCTGTGTAGGTGAAGAGCTGTACTAAAACACCCTTCTGTGTTATGAGTCAGCTCCAGACAGAAATCTCCCTGAAATTCCAGCCTGTTAGAGAAGCAAACCCTGCTTGGAGTGTGAGGTTTTTTTATCACCTCCCCGTAAAGGCTGGGCCAGACAGGTACATTTTGCATTAGGTGTGGTTGAGTGCACAGAAACCTGAAACACAACCTCCAGCTGGGCTCTCTGCACCCATTTTAGACCCGAAACTCTCTGAGCAAGCCCTGCATGAGCACCTGCTGATAGAAACCCAGCTGCTCTCTGAGGAGCTCCTCTTGCTGGCCCTGCACGTGCTCTTCTTTCCCACATGAAGCAGGCAGCCTCCTGCAGCTGCTTACCTGGGGTCTCAAGACCTTCTCCTAGAAAAGTCTCTGTTTGCCAAAGCCTTTCTTCCCAGTTCTGTTAGGATAGGCTGGATCAGATGATCCTGAAGGTCTCTCCATAATTCTGTGATGCTGTGTGCTGTCTCAGGGACACCTCACATGCTGTCAGGTGTAATTAAACTGATTACTCAAAGAGTAGCTTTATGCAACTGTGATGTGAAGGCCTCCTAGGAGCTGGGGGGCACCGTGGCAATAAAAGAATCCACCTAAGTGAAAAAAGGGTTGGGATCCATTAGGCCACCCAAGGAAACCACTTCTGCTTCAAAGTGAATAATTTATATTCACACAGATTTACTTGTGCATGGAGGGGCTTTACCCAGAGTGGTTTACAGGGGAGAAATGCAGCTTCCAGAGGAGAAGATTTGACTTTGGCCTTTTCTTTGCTTTTCCCTTCCCAGAGCTCCTGAGATCATCCTGGGTTTGCCGTTCTGTGAAGCCATTGACATGTGGTCACTGGGCTGTGTCATAGCTGAGCTGTTTCTGGGCTGGCCTCTGTATCCAGGAGCATCTGAGTACGACCAGGTGAGAGCACACGGGGGGTGTGGGATCTTCACATGAAACCTTGATTTTCTGTGCTCAAACCCTCCCGACCCCCCGTGTCTCCATCAGCTCCCGTCGGTGCACGCTGCTGCTGTCTGAGCTCATTTTCTCTCTGTGATGTTGCCATTGTCTCTGGGCAGGGAGCACAGAGTTCTGTGAGTTTGCACTTGAGCTGAGTGCATCCTGTCCAAAAAAAGGGGCCAATTTGCAGTTAACCCCTGGTTTCCAAACCCAGAAGCTGTTGAAACACCTTCCTGCCAAAGCAGAAGCGAGGGGTGTGTGTCCTGTGTGAAACACCCTCTGTAATTTCACCATGAGGGCAGTTTTTCCATCTGGGGACACAGCAAGCCTATCATTCCTGCCCTGTTAATACCTACAGCAACCCTCAGTTTTTATGCAAAGTGTGAGCCTCAAGCTGTCTTGGGAATCCAAGGGCAAGACTCTGAGAGGCATCTTGAACTAATTAGTCATTTCTGTGGATACTTGGCATTATTACCTGGCCTAGTCAGTGCCTATAAAAGGACAAAAAGGCTGTGAGAGGGGTTTTTTTCAGAGTAGCTTTTCCACTGGGGTTTTTACGGTGGGATCTTGTTGCAGTGCTTGGTATGGTTTTCCTTATGTGATAAAATACATGAAAACTTACTGAGTGTCTTGCATGTGTCTTCCCAGCTCTGTAAATTTCCAAAGGAAACACAGTGGTACCTTAATGAGCAGAATGAAAGTAGCTGAGGTAGGGCCTGGTGGTTTCCTTGTGCACTGAGTTTTGTGTAATTTCTGAGAACCTTATCTGCTGGTGTAGGTGGCTGGGGAGGAGCTGCTTTTTCCATTGCCTAATGACAGGATTTTGCAGCCCTCTGTGAGGCAGCGTGAGCTGTGACTTCATGGGGTTCATTTTGATGTCTGAATTTCCCTTGAAGACTGAGGATGACTTGGCTTTGATGGTTTTTTTTTGAGATTCTGCAGCAGCAAGTGAAAGTTGAGGTGGAACTTGTGAGAGGACCTCTCCAGGAATGAGTTCATGGGCTGGGATGGGATTTACAGCTATTTTTTTAAACACCCTTTGGCTGTAAAGCAAAAGTTTGTCCTGTAAAAGTAGAACTGCTGTAGCTGAGCTGTCATGTAGATACAAGAAATACTCACGTGCAGACACTTGGATCCACCTTGGCTTGATTGAAAAGTGAGCCCATCAATTCATGTGATCTCAAGCTGTGGCAGTGCCCTGTTTTGGCACAGGGGCAGAGCAGGAGTTTGGCAAGTAAGAAATGCTAAGGATCTGTAAAGGATCTGTAATTGATGGTTTGATCAGGGCGTAGTTACCTTAACACTGTGGGGTTTCTCATAAATTTGCTATTTTCTTTCCTTTTGAGCATACCTTTTTATCTGTTATCCCTTTACCAGTGCCTTATCAATACCATCACAGGGATTCAGGTGTATCTTCCAAAACTCTGAGCCATTTTTTTTAACATGTGAAAATAAGTGTAGTAGATGTGTTTGAGGATATTTGGTCTTGGTTTCTTGGTCAGTGTGAGCTTTGCCATGATGTTATTCTGAAGTTGTGTGCCTAGCATATTGTGTAGGCCGGCACAGCAATGCTGCTTGGATAATTGTCTTTAATTATTTATACATACATGATAAATTCTGTGGTATTTTTCCCTCAAAATACGTATTTCTTACACTGTTTAATGTCTTAAAAGCCTACAGTCTGCTTGCATATACATTAGCAAAAAATATTTCCATAAAATAAGAAAGATGCATTTAAAACCTAAAATTTTTGCATGATTGCAAAAGTGGCTTTATAAATACTTGAGATGGTCCCTTTAATTGTGCAGTTTTGCATATCTGGGTGGTCTTTCTTTACAGGTCATTTCCTATTAGCTGTGAACAAACCTGGCTGTTAATTACCTCATCAGCTGTGAATTCTTCATGGTGGGAATCCTCACTTTTGTCATTTTCTTTCCTAGATTCGTTATATTTCACAAACCCAAGGCCTTCCGGCGGAGTATCTTCTCAGTGCAGGAACGAAAACAAGCAGGTTTTTTAACAGAGATCCAAATCTGGGATACCCACTGTGGAGGCTCAAGGTTTGTCTGTCTCTCCCATCCCCAGTTTTCGTTTGTTCCTTGTGGATTTGATAGAAATTCCCGCGCAGTCTCGGCGAGCTGTGCGCGCACTGCGAGTGAGGAGGGGCTTTGGGACGTGGCTGCCTGGGGCTCGGTGTTCCAGGAGCTGTGCAGAGCTCCTGGTGCTGCCCTGACAGAAGCAGCAGAGATGATGGCACCAGCAGAGGGTGGGTGTTCATCGCTGAGGCAATGGCTGCTTATTATGGGCTGCTCATTCTCGGGGAAGCGTGTCATCTTGTTGTCATCTCCTGACGATCCTGTAAAATATGGAGTGCTTTGTGATGGGTTTGTTAGTTTATCAGGGATCTGGTTATGGGGTGGCAGAAGACAGGAAAGAAGGGGATTTAGGCCTGATTTGCCTTTGAGCAGCAAAAAAAGAAGGGAATTTTGCCTTTCTTCTTTGTAGAAGAGGGATTTAAAATATTTATAGCCTCTTTCTAAATCAGAAACCTTCAGTTCTTCTGGCTAATGCACTACCCAAGGCAGCCTTGAAATGGAGTCATGCTGTTGTTAATTCAGCTTTGCAATGAATGATCTTTCCAGCTGAGGGAATGGGGTCCCAGGGCTCTTTGGTTTGACCTGCTGGTGTCTGGTGTGTCTGAAAGCAGCAATTGATCATCTGCCTCAGCAATTTCTTGCTGCTTCCTCCTTATCAATATCTCAGTTTATACTAATGGTTTCTTTTACAGACCCCAGAAGAACATGAGTTGGAAACAGGAATAAAATCAAAAGAAGCTCGGAAATATATATTCAACTGTTTGGATGATATGGCGCAGGTGTGTGGGGATCCTGGGACACAGATAACTCATTAATTTTCCACATATAATTTAGTAACTTTCATTTTTTGGGGGAATCTCTAAAAATGAGGCTCCTGTGCTAGAGCACCTCTTCCACTGGCAGTTCAGAGCACTGATAAGGTTTATAATGGTGCCAGTTTGCATCAGAAATCAGTCCAAATGTTAATTATAAACCTCTTTGAAGTGTTTTGTGTTTTCTTATACCTCAGTGTGTTAGCAGGAGTGTGCCCAGCCTGCTCCCAGTGTAGTAGAGCAGTAGGAGAGCTGAGCCCCTTCAAATGTGTTTGCAGGATTAAACCTCTCATTAGACTTTGGAAATAGTGACAAGAACTACAGATCATCCTTATTTTCATTCTCTCTTCAGAGGTAAAATGAAGGAATATCTGAGTGGTTTTAATATCATGAGGCCTTAAATCTTAAATATCAATTTTCTGTCGCTTTTGTAGCTGTTACCATCAGGTCACATCTGTGCAGAGAAGGTGGAATCACTCAGCCCCTTTTAGATTGCCCCAAAACATGAGGGCCTTTTGCCAGTGAGTGGAGAGTGAAGCCTGGTTGGTCCCTTTGAATAGACCCAACTCCCTGTTGAGAGGAGAATTCCACGTGCAAGTTTGCCTTTCTCTCCTAGAACGAGCAAGGGGAAGGCAGCGTGTTAGCACTGCAGCACCTGAGATTGGTCTGGCTGGGAGGCAGAAATGCTTAATGACTATTTCTGTGTGATGTGACGTTACTGAACTGTTAGGCAGCAGTTAATTTGATGCTCGTGTGAACTGCTCCCGTGTGATTTTCCAGGTGAATATGTCTACAGACTTAGAAGGGACCGACATGTTGGCAGAGAAGGCTGACCGAAGGGAATACATTGATTTGTTGAAGAAAATGTTGACAATTGATGCAGATAAGAGAATTACTCCACTGAAGACTTTGAACCATTCGTTTGTTACGATGGCACATCTGCTGGACTTCCCCCACAGTAACCAGTAAGCTCCCTTGGATGGCTTGTTTTGTTTCAGGATTTGCTGGAATCACAGAGCAGCACTTCCCAGCTTTCTGTCAGGGCTATTTTCTGCAGTTCCTGGCTGATCTGAAAATAGCAATGGCATGTGTAAGGAATGGAATGTTCATAAGCTTCCTTTTCATGTTTTAGGACATTCTTTGTTGGTTTAAAAGAACCTAAACCTAAAGCACGTGCATAAAGTTGGGAATCTGTCACATCTGTGTCCTGTTTTTACAAATCTGATGTTTTCCTTCTGTCGTTCTGTTCCAGTGTGAAATCTTGCTTTCAGAACATGGAGATCTGCAAGAGAAGAGTGAACATGTATGATACAGTGAATCAGATCAAGAGCCCTTTCACCACTCACGTTGCTCCTAACACAAGCACAAACCTGACAATGAGCTTTAACAACCAGCTCAACACAGTACACAACCAGGTATAGCATCTTTCACCTGTTTTATCCGGATCAAACACAAGGAGCAGGCTGATTTCATGCCTTCAGGCCAAATTTTAAACTACTCTCCAAATTCATAGTCTTGTCTCAAGTCTAATTTTCCAAAACTCAGGCCAAGGAGCCTCTTTACTTCATGTATTGAAAATTTGTCAGTTCAGCAACATTTGTTAATTGGGTGCAATTAATGTTTTCTGTTCTGTGTTGTCTTAAGCCTTTTACCTCAAACATTTTCTAGGTGCTTTCCTCCTAGTTTTATATTGATGGTTCCTGTTGTTTGTTTTATAACAGATAAAATCACAGGAGATAAGTGATTTTTTTGTTTATTTTTCCAGGCCAGTGTGTTGGCTTCCAATTCCACTGCTGCTGCTACTCTTTCCCTGGCCAACTCAGACGTCTCCCTGCTCAACTACCAGTCTGCCCTGTACCCATCCTCTGCAGCCCCAGTGGCAGGAGTGGCTCAGCAGAGCGTTTCCCTGCAGCCTGGAACCACCCAGATCTGCACACAGACAGACCCCTTCCAGCAGACCTTCATTGTTTGTCCCCCTGCTTTTCAAAGTAAGCCCAGAACCCTTTGTGTGATGCTGAGGTTTCAGCCACTTAAGGCGGGAGGAGTTGTGATTTGGACCAAAGTGAGAAAAGCCTGACTGGAGCAGAGCTCTCTGTGGGTGTCACACGGGGCTCTTGCATCAGCTGGAGGTGCAGAACCAGGTCAGACGTGTGCAGGCAGCTTGATTCCCTTCCAGGTCGTGCTGGAACAGGTGACAGGACCTTGCCTGCCTGGGTTGCAGGCTCCAGCTGGTTGCTCAACCAGTTTTTCCCCCCAAACTGAACACAGCAGCATTCCACAGAGAGCAGGGAACAGAGGAGCCAGACCTGCCTGCAAATCAGTGTGTCTTGCTGTGTTTGTTATCTCAAGAGCAAATATCTGGTGTTTGAGCCTCAGCTCACAGCCCTGATGCAGGTTTTTGCCACCAGCGGATTGTCGCAGGCTGTGGGTCGGTGAGCTCAGCACAGGCAGCTCTGTTCATGCCTCTGTTCATCCTCGGGGTGCTGTGGTTATGCTGACACCTGCATTGTCTTAGTCTGGAGGCTTATTTGTGCCATGGGAGCTGATGGTGTAAGGCTTGAGCTTTAAACTTGTCTCAGGCAGGTTGGGATTGGGAGTCTGTGGCACTGTTTCTGCAAACCAGACTCACAGGGCTGAGCTGGTGAGGGCTGCCTGTCCATCGTGGCCCTGCAGGATCCCAGGGTGCAGAAGTTTTTACTTCAGCTGCTGTTTTACTGGGATTTTGTCAAAGCTTTTCTATCCCTTAATCCCACGCTATCCTCTGCCCTTACCTAGTAGGAATTTGATTTTTGGAAGCAAATGAAAGAATAGTGCAGCAGCTTAGTGATGTGTCTTGTTCTCCACAGCTGGACTTCAGGCAACTACCAAGCACTCTGGGTTCCCAGTCAGGATGGAAAATGCTGTCCCAATTGTGCCACAAGCTCCTGCAGCACAGCCACTGCAGATCCAGTCTGGAGTTCTCACACAGGTAAAAAAACCACCCCGAACTCCTCATAGGCTCAACTGCAATTCCACTGTGCAGGAGAACCTGCCTGAGCACAGGGGGTTCTTAGGACACACCGAAAGGTTAAATGCAGGTCACTTCTAAGACAGTATTTTCTTGTTTTGTTTTGTTTTTCTGGAATATTTGGAGTCTGAACTATTTTATGTCATGTGCCTCCCTGGTTTTAGGAGTTTGAGTTAATAATGGGAATAAATATGTGGTTTTCAGCTGCTAAAAACAGGCTGTGTTTTTCAGGCATGGACACTGCCTGTAAGGCAGTGCTGGTCATTTTTGCCTACACTTTAAAAACGTGGCAGGAGAAATCATTGCTGTGAGAAGTGAGATCCCGGTAAACAGAGGTGACAACACAGATTACTCATGCTAAAACTTCATCTTTAAATCAACTAAATTATTTCTGAATCCTTCTCAGCTAGTTACATTCTTAGTGTGAATTAATGTGTAGCAATGACATATCTGTTTCTGCAGTTTGCAGTTTAAGCAGCATACAATACCAAAATTCACAAATCATTCTAAAAATGCTGTTTTAAATATTAGTAATGTGTCATAAATTAAACCCATTTTAATTTCCAAAAAGTAATCCTTTAATGTACAGTAAGTGCCTGGTGATTCACAAGTTTTATTCACTGAAAATTTGTAGTTGCCTTTATAATTAAGTGCATTTTTATTTATTTGCATAGTTTTAGTTTCTGCTGGCATTAACACAAACTCTGTTAGTTTTACTCTTCAGGCAGCACATTGCACTCACAGACCTTGTAGAGGAGTAATTTTTAGTTTGTTCAGTCCAGATGTTTGGGTGGCATTCTGTGATTGCTGGTTTCTTTAGCATTAATGATACACGTCACAGTATCCAAAAAGCAGAATCCATTGAAGGCCCACCTAACCCAAGAGTGCAAATTGTACACCAAGAATCTAATTTAAATTAGACATTTGATGGACTAATACATGTCTGGGTGGTTTCATCACGGGTAACTTTGCTCTTTCATGACACCAAAGACCTGCTGTGCCTTCCATGAACTGCCGTAGTTTGCCTTTTCTCAAGAGTGCTGTGTGTGGGTTTGAAGGTCTGACAGCGAGTGCAGGGAGCTGCCCAGGGTGCACTGTGCCATGGCTAGCACAGCGTGGTTGTCACTTGCCCTCTGGGACCCCGTAAAGTGCCAGTAGCTGAGCTCACTTTGACTTTTGAAATGTGTCATCAGAGAGACATCCCGTCCCCAGATTTTTCCCCAGCTCGTTGTGACTTTTGAACTGTGTCATCGGAGAGGTCCTGTCCCCAAATTTTTCCCCAACTTGTTTTGACTTTTGAACTGTGTCACTGCCCTGGAGATTCCCAGCTCCTGGTGCTCTCCTGGGGGCCGTGAAGGTGCCTGTGGAGCAGCGCAGGGTCTGGGTGGTGTCGGTGTCGGTGTCGGTGCGTCCCTTCCCTCCGCGCCTGGCCCTGCCTGGCCCCGCGCGCTGACCTGCCTCAGCTCGTGTGTTTCACTCACTGCCTGATCTACATTTCAGGGAAGCTGTACACCACTAATGGTAGCAACTCTTCATCCTCAAGTAGCCACCATCACGCCGCAGTATGCGGTGCCCTTTACCCTGAACTGCGCAGCCGGCCGGCCGGCGCTGGTCGAACAGACGGCTGCAGTACTGGTAATTGCCTCCCTTGATTGTGTTCACTAACTGAGTTTTTGTTTTAACTTAGACTTGCAGAGGGCATGGAAGCATGTGCCATCTTGTGGCTGTGTTCTTGCTACATCTTAATGTCTTGTTGTTTTCCTCCCCAACATTGCTGAAGCACTGTCTGACTCTGACGTTTAGTGTGGCTCTGTAAAGAATCCAGATCCATTGACTATTACCTTTGCTAGCCTAGTATTGAAAGCTCTTCTAAACTAGACCCTAGAAGAGTTGTAATCATTCTTGTTCTTCACTTACTCTCCTATCTTTGCCTTTTGATTGTGGAATACAAAGGAATCAGTCTTTAGCTTGACTCTGCTACAGGTACCTGGATGGCCAGAATTTGACCTACTTGGCAAGTTAGCTCCATATTTTGTTTGCAACACGTGTAAAGCTGCTTTGTATGGAGAAATGTTTCAGATCATTAAGCACAGGCTAAAATCCCTAATGACAGCAAATCCTTTAATGTATTGCTCTAGCAGTTGATTTCTCTTAACCTCTCTTGAACATTGACAATGATTTTCTGGCCTTTTGTTATTTATAGCCAATCGCACGTAGCTCGCTTCATCCAGATAAAGATTCTGTTCCTCACAGATACTTTCAGTTGATATGTATCTCTTGGTTGAAATTAAAGGTGAGCTCTAGTATCCAAAATGGCAATAGCTAGCTTTTAGGTCATTTGGAACAACTTTAAAAAAAGGATGGGGGAAAGGAATGAACACACCTTTAAGAAATGCACGTTTGCAAAATTGTCCTCTTCTGTATTCTGGCACCTGCATCAGAACAACTTTGCAAGTGCCACAAAGAAGTCATTGTAAAACTCCAGAATCAGATCAGTGAAGCTTATGAAAACATTGCAGTGCACTGAAGTGCTGGTATCCTCACATGTCCTTCAAAGCACATTCCATTGTGTGAACCATGTTGTTTCTTGTGGCTTTAAAGTGGTAGTTTGAGTGTCATTTTCTTCTGAGAGGGAGACCTCTGCTGAAGTGGAATTTGCTCGGGTCATACCTGCCCTGAAATTTAAACCCACTCATTTGAGTTCTCGTGAACCAAGTGAGCTGCTCCCTGGTTCTGGGGATGGGAAGGCAGGAGAGTGGGGTTCTCCTGGTCACAGCTCTGAGCTAAACAGACCCAGGGGTGCTTCTTCTTTCCTCCTGTTGAATTTTGATTGCCGAAAGGCTGCAATCTGGGCTCCAAAAACAGCAAGGGGTGACTATAGCAGAGCTTGGGACACAAGTGAGTTGTTAGTGGCGTTTTCCAAAGCGTATTTGGCCTTTGATTCAACAGGCAAATTCTGTTCTGCTGTGTGTGTGCAGTGGACTGGAGGTTCAACTCCCCTGTACAGCAGAGGAGATCAGAGCCGGCTGTCTCCAGACTCTGAGCCTGCATTCTGAGTTTCCCTGGAGGACTTCACTAGTTCTGTTTGGATTCTGGGAGCCTCTGGCGTGAATTTGCTCACCTTTAGTGCTTCCAACACTTCTCCCTTGCTGCTTCCCCTGAGTTTGCATTAGCCATTTGCTAAGCTTTGCATATTTTTGTCCTTCCTCTGTCAAAACAGTTCGTCGCTTGGAAGGCCCGATTTCTGCCTCTCATTGGGAATTTATATCTTGCTGTATTAAACTCTCTGCTTTGTCTTGTGCAGGTGTTGGCTTTTGGAAAGACGCATGGTGTGACTTTTAACATATTTCTCTTTTTATTTTTTATTTTTTCAATGTTATTGTTATTGTTATTATTATTATTATTCTGCTTATGTTGGCAGAGGTTTTAGCAGCTCTCTGCTTTGAAGGCTTCTTGTTCGGAACTGGTATTTGTTTCTACTAAGTGGATCTGTTACTTGCAGAAATACTGAATTTGAAACAACAGGTTTTGCAGTTTAAGCTGCAGGACAGAAAGCCATGTATTATCAAAATCATGGAAATATTACTCTGTCCAATTTATTTGGACAGAAACAGTGATAATATTAATTAATTGAACCTGCCTTCATGTAACTAAATTATCTCTCAATGTGACTTTTCCTAAATGCTTCAGCTGAGGTGGATTTCCCAATAGTGACACCATCTCAGCTCTCTCATTGTGAGCCCTGCAAGGCAGAAAAGCAGAAAGGACCAAATTAGTTACGTATTTTGGGACCTTTCAGCAGAGCAGTGGTGTGAGTTTACGTTCAGGAAGAGTCCCAAGCGCTGCTGCTGCTGCACCTGGCAGTGCAATACCTGGCTGCATGTGCAGCACCATATAAACACTGTATTCTCCAGGTGGCAGCAGTGATAAAAGAGATCAGCAAAATGCTGGGGAAGCTCATTCCTCTGGTTTTCTTGTCCTTGGGAAAACGTGCGAGGATGAGCCGTATCTCTGCAAGCTAACAATCCACCCCGGTGCATTTATTGCTTGGACAAATCTCTGCCTGCCCCTGCAGGAACTGAAGCCTAGTGATCCTCGTGTCTGTGTTTGTTGTTTTGCAGCAGGCCTGGCCGGGGGGAACCCAGCAGATCCTGCTCCCTTCCACCTGGCAGCAGCTCCCAGGGGTTGCTTTGCACAACTCCGTCCAGCCAGCAGCCGTGATCCCAGAGACCATCGGCAGCAGCCAGCAGCTGGCTGACTGGAGGTAGGCACTGCAGGAGCTCCAGCTCCCTGCCAACTGGGAATGCATCCATCGCAGAGCCCACAATGTCTCCCTTCCCCTCAGGGGCTCGTGGTTCCTGCAGCGCAGTCATGGGATTTGGGTCTCTTGTTTCTTCTCTGCTCCAGGAATGCACATTCCCATGGAAATCAGTACAGCACTCTCATGCAGCAGCCATCTCTGCTGACCAACCACGTGACACTGGCCACAGCACAGCCTCTGAACGTTGGGGTTGCTCATGTGGTGAGGCAGCAGCAGAGCAGCAATGTGCCAGCAAAGAAGAACAAGCAGCCAGCACCGAGCACAGCCAAGTAAGGATTCCATCGCTTCCCTTCCTAGTCCTAGAAAAGCCACGAGGTTGTTTGTGGAGGTTGCCTTTTTGGTGTGAAAAAAGCATCTGCTGATCACAGAGGCACTGAGGGTCTAACCTTATTGTGCTGCAATTGCATTTAAAGATGTCTTGGAGAAAGCCTGTGTGCTGTCGTCGCTGATTTAAATTATATTGATTTCAGTGAGTGCAAGGCCGTGCTTGACCAAGTGCTTTGCTGTCCCCATCAGAGGGGTTTTACACTCCTGGGGTCTTGGTGCCATAGCAGTACAGGTGACAGAACTGTTGAACGAGGGGTGGCAGGTTCTGGCAGTGTTCAGGTGGATCAGTCCATCCAGAGCATCCCGAGTGCCTTTGGCTGTGTCCGTGGCACTTTGCTGTTTGAGCGTGGTGCCGAGGTTCTGTTCACGTTCCTAATGCTGTTTGTCTCTGAGCTGCAGCTGAACCCCGCTGTGCTTTCCCTGCAGGCCCAGCTCATCTCTGGAGCCTGTGCCCACCCAAGTGTACTCTGTGATTGGGAGCAGCCCCCTGCGCTCCACCTCCTCCTCGTCCAACGTGCTGGTCCCCGTGCAGGAGCAGCACCAGCCCATCGTCATCCCCGACACTCCCAGCCCCCCTGTCAGCGTCATCACCATCCGCAGCGACACCGACGAGGAGGAGGACAGCAAATACAAACCTGCCAGGTGGGCTGTTCACTCGGGGAGAGGGGGAACACGGCATGTGAGCCCTGCAGCCTCTGCTTAAGACAGAATATCCCCCGTCACATCTCTGTGGTGTGGTGCCTGTACTTAATCCGAGTTTTAGTGGACAAGGAGGGAGGGTGTGAAATCCTACAGGGAGATCTGTAATTTGGTGGGCAAATCTAGAACTTTCCCATTTGTATTTTGTCCTTTTTCCCCCTGCAGTTTGGGTATGAAGCAGAGATCCAACGTCATCAGCTACGTCACCGTCAACGACTCCCCTGACTCGGACTCGTCCCTGAGCAGCCCCTATGCCCCAGACCCCCTGTCCTCGCTCAGGAGCACTGGGGGGGCCCTGGAGCTGCCCAGCAGAGCTGCTGCTGACAGCTCCAGCTCCCGCACCATCATCGTGCCACCCCTGAAAATGCAGCTCAATGACTGCATCGTAGCCACCCAGGCTTCAGGTGGGTATCTCAGGGTGCTCTGCCGAGGCTCAGGTGCTCTCCTGTCCCTGTCACACATTCATCCTCACAGTTCTGCACTTCCCACAATGGGTCCTTCCCAGCTTTAGGTTTCACAGCTGCTGTTCTGAAAGCCTCGGTCTGTTTTCATAGTCATTGATAGATTTACCTTTCATTTACATTTGGCTGCATTTAGGAAGGTCTGTAACCATTCCTGATGGTTTCTTAGTCACATTTGAAATGGTAATTAAAGCAAAGTCTGTGACAGAAACACTCAGTTTGATGCCCAGAGCTGGTTGCCCCCGGCATGGGAAGGGGAGGAGTGGACTGAGCTTGTGGCATCTTGCAGGCATCCTGAGCAGCAGCAGCAGCAGCAGCAGCAAGAGCAAGCCAGTGGCCTCAGTGAGCGGGCAGTCGTCAGGATGCTGCATCACACCCACGGGGTACCGCTCCCACCGCGTGGTCACCAACGGCGTGCAGCCCCTCAACCTCAGCCAGGTGAGCCCAGCTGCCTCTGCTGCCCTGGGGCTGCTTCAGAGCTGCTTCAGGAGCACCCGAGGCAGGGAGCAAGGCTGGCTTGCGAGAGGATCAGTAGGTGCAGGTGCCAGTTCTTCACAGCTGGTTCTGTGCTGGGTGGTGCAGGGTAGGACACACTCTGTGGGGAGCACAGAGGGGTTTCTCAAGGCAAAGGATTTGCTCCTGTACCAGAGGGCAGGAAAAGGAGGTGTGGTTGTCTCCATAGTCTCTCTTTGTGCTCCTTGTCACACCTGACTAACAGCAGGTCCTTCTTGCCACTCAGGAGGTGACACCAAGGTCCAGCTGTTGAATTAGAGTAGCTTTGAAATCGCAGTATAAGGAAATTCTTTAGTTCTTTACCTTTCTCTAGACCTCAGAGTCCCAACCAGTAGGTTAAGACTGGACTTTCTCTCTCAAACTAACAATTGGCACCTGACATCTTTGGATGTTTCAATTCAAAGCTTGGTTTTACTTCATTTTGTATCAGGACTTTGCTCTCTGGGTCACATGCAGAGGAGAGGGAGTGTTGTTACCCCTGCAGTTCACTTCTGCCATGGGCACCAGGCAGGTTTTCTGGTGCTAAAGCAGGGCAGCCCTGCTGCCACCCTCCCGACGTGCAGAGGAGTAGATGTGTGAGGAGTTGTGGGTCGGATCTAGGACCTGCCCTCGCTTGTCCAGCTGTGCTACCCCCGAGAGGCAGTCTGCCCCCTTGCAGAGGAAGAGTGTCACCTTTGTCCCCGTGGAAGTGCAGTCGCCTTCTCAGATCTGTCCCGAGGGAGGATCTGCAGGTGTGTCGGGGGGGATGGAGGTGCCCCTTGCTCACCTGAGCACGACCACTAACCTCATTTCCTCCCTGCCCTTGCAGAACCAGCAAACCACAGTGCTGGCCTCCCAGGAGAGAAACGGCAATGCCGTCCCCCGCCGGCAGCAAGCTTACGTGGCCCCCCTCACATCAACGATTTCTCAGGCTCCCTACACGTTCCAGCACGGCAGCCCGGTGCATCCCCACCTGGCAGCAGCCACGGCCAGCGCCCACCTGCCCAGCCAGCCCCACATGTACACTTACGCCCCCAGCACGGCCGCCACGCTGGGCTCCACCACGTCCATCGCCCACCTGTTCTCCCCTCAGGGCTCGTCGCGCCACGCCACCTACGCTGCCCACCCCAGCACCCTGGTGCACCAGGTCCCTGTCAGCGTGGGGCCCAGCCTGCTGACGTCTGCCAACGTCCCCCCCGCCCAGTACCAACACCAGTTCGCTCCCCAGTCCTATATTGGTGCTTCCAGAGGATCTGCTATTTACACTGGATACCCGCTGAGCCCCACCAAGATCAACCAGTACTCCTACTTGTAGTTCCCGGTGAAGCGCTGTCCTGCGAGGGGCCTGAGAGCTTGGAGAGGATTTCAGGTGAACCTTTGCCTGGGAGTGACTGCCTGCTCCGTGTTTCTCCCCGATCTGGTTGTATGTTGTTCCCAAATGTCTCCGGTGAGTTCGGTCACTAACTGAGCAGCATGCTTTGTTACCAGTACGAGGGTCACTAATTAAGTTTTTAAAATTTTACTTACTTTTTATAGATGCTTTTAAAAAATTCATGGTCACATTTATTTAAAATTGTTCTGTTGTGCTAATCAAAAGGGGTGTCAAATCAGTGTCTCAGAAGACAGATCCTGATGTCTTTTTTAACTTGTGTAACGTAAACAAAAAGATTTGCAGATTCTATTTTAGCAGCTTGCACAAATCCACGTCGCCACTAAAAATGTGCATGTTTATCTCATTACGTTGCTGGGGCAGTTTTAAAATCAGATTTAATATTTTGACATCTGTTCTGTAATTCACTTTGTCTTGAACAAATTGCTGGTTCTGAAAAGCCATTACATCTCCATCTCTGTTTCTGTCAAAGGTATTTTGTTTACTCCTCTGCTTTGTTTAAGGACTGGTAGAGGCAGCTGCCTTTTGCCAGCAACACCCTGCGTTCAGGAGTCCTGCAAACCCTGGAGTCTGCTTTGTTTTCTCAAAAATTCTCCATAACCCAGCTGAACTTTCGTTGTGTTCGTTGCAGAATTCTTCTAAGTGGTTCAAACTGTATTCAGGATCTCACTGTGTGACAGAGCTCAGCAGCTCTGTCAGGGTGGTGTTGTTGTTGTCTCCAGTTGAGAGTGAATAATGCAGCATTGCTCTAAAATTTGGTTTCTGCAGCTTATTAGATGCTGGCCCTATAATGGAGCTGGATTCCTTCACAGAAGCACAGGGCTTTGCTTTGTTCTGTTTTTCTTAAATTTTTTTTTGCCTCGCGTGATTCATTTAGGAGGGAGATGAATTTGAAATACAATGAAACATCACTGTATTGATGTGTACAGCTTTTTATACTCCTGTGAGCGTATCCTCCTGGATATGTCAGCAGCTACTCTAAAGCGCTCTTAATAAGACTTGTAAACAGTACGTGCATGTAGGAATTGCAAGAAAAAAAAAAGAAAAAACAAGACAAAAAAAGAGAAAGAAAAAGAAAAAAGGAAAAAAAAATCCAGATTTTAAAGTTTATTACTGAATTTAAAACTATTTTAGAAGTTTTGTATTGGTGGTGTTTTAATATTTTACAGAAAATGAAATATGTACATATTGATTAGAAAAATATAACAAGCAAAACTTCCTGCTAACCCCAAATGTTCTGTCTTTGTAATCAAAATGTGTAGTGATTATACTTGAACTCTGTACTTAGTGTTTGTCTAATTCTTAAACGTTCCTGGGGATGGAAGTGTTGTATCCTTTGTATTTAAACCAAAATGAATTGATTCATGTTGGAATGTATGTGATATAATGCAATGGTTAGAGCTCATCACTGTAGCACTGAGAGAGGAGTAGAGCTTCACGAGAGGAAAGGATACCTTGGATTTGTTTTGCACAGGTATGTGTGATGAAGAGTTGTTTGGTGTGTCCCCTTATTGTAGTGCCTTAAATGATGATGTAGTGTGACTAGAGTTTACAGTGAGCTTGCCTTACGAGGGACCAGCAAGCCCCCGTCGAATTGAAGCAATTCACCCACCCAGCTCCCCCAGCCAGAGCAGCAGGATGGTGCAGAGCCCTCTCCCTGTCACCGCTCTCATCCCAGCTCCGTTCTTGTTCCCGGTGAAGCTTTCCCCTTGAAGCTTTCCCTTGAAATGGCACATGTACTGTTAGTGTCTGTCAGTGCATTTCGGATAAGGTAGTGCTGGGAATGCATTGGAATGTTTAGTCTAATATTGCAGAAGTGATTAAATACGTGCAATCACTTTTATTAGGTTTAGTGTAGCGTTACCTTCCCCCACAGGAATAGCAGATGTGTCGTGTAAAATATTGCTAGCTTGGTGATAGAATATTTATACCAAAGAGAGCCTGCTGTAAAGCACATAATACCATTAAAGAGTTTTATAGCTACTGCTAACGTGGAGTTGTTGGGAAGGTCTGTCAGCTGTAGCCCTAGTTAGTGTTCAGAGGAAATACTCACTTCGGATAATCAGTGCAGGTTTTGGACTACACTTTGTTTTCTTGGGTCCCTTGTGCTAGGAATTGCTCCTCATTAACACATCGAGTATCTTGTCCAAAAGGATGATATAAACTGGTTCGAGCGGTCGCGTCGCTGCAGCAATAAGAGGTTTGGAAACCTTGAACCCCAGTTTATGTTCCGTCCCGGTGGGAAGGAGGCCGGCCCTGCCCCGGATTGCTGTGGCAGGAAATGCCCGAGCCGTTTCAGCAGCGTTCCTGCACTGGCCCGAGCTGGAGGCGAGGGAGGGCTGCGGGCTGCGGAGCTGGCGGTAGCGTTAGCCCCCGTTGATGTTCAGTGTTTGTAGAGGAGAACCAACCTCGCTGTGCCACGTCGTTGCTGCAAACGATGCTGTTTGTTGCTGTAGGCACTTCGTTGCTTTTTTTGACATTGCTTGTGTTCAGTACCTTGCCTTGAGATACCTCTTGGGTACAGAGTTGTGCCTTTCCACCAAAAGGCAAACCCAGCTCCAACTCCCCGTTTCACAAATAGGACTTCGTGGAAAACACTTCACTAACAGGAAAAAGAAGAAAAGACCTCTAGCAAAATCTGCTATAATAATTTTGAGAACGTGCCCACTTTCCCTTAAAAACAGCAGCTTGTAATGTCCATGTAGAGGACCTTGGGACACAATCCATCCCAATCAAATGTGTTCCCAAAGCACGCTGTCATCTCCTCCGCTGCCCGAGTTCCCAGAAGTGTCGGAACAGGGAGGATGAGATGGAAATGATGTAGGTAAAATCAAACGTGCTCCATTTGGAACAAGCTGCCAAATAATACCCCCAAATTCCTCTGTGATACACAGCAAACCCCACCCCAGCAGGGCCAGGGCCCCCCAGTCTGGCCCCAGTGTATGATGCCCAGTTTAGGTGCATTAGTGTTCTGCTCTAAGGAGATACATCCCATCCCTTCTTCCCTTGCATATCCAGCCTCAAATTGGGTTCAAGAATTGACTCTCCTCATTGTCAGAGCCTGCTACACATTTTTGGAGAGAAGTCTGCTATCTCTGGATAGGAATTGGCATCCTTTAATTTTCTTCACGACTAGTTTGGGATTCACCTTTGGAGTATTTGACAGCCAGCTAGTGGTCCCAGCTAGGTTTGTCTGTGTGATTCTTGAGCTTTTCAATCAGTTTTCTCTTACCTGACCTGTATTTGCAGCTGTGATAGCCCCTGCAGAGGCAACTCCTGAGGCTTTCCTGCTTAGCACCTAATTGATGGGATGCAGTAATTTACCTCTGACTCAGCAATTTCTTTTAGTACATGAAACTAAATTGCTTCTAAATGACAGGATTGGCACAGCCCTGCATTCTTTTTTTTTTTTTAATTTTATTTAAACTTCTGAATGGTGCCGCATGTCCACATGGTTGTTTGTTGCTAAACTTTATATAATGTGTGATTTCAGATTCAGCTTGAACTATATCTATCTCACTACATGTAGCAGTACATTATATGTAATGTTAGTATTTCTGCTTGAATCCTTGATATTGCAATGGAATTCCTACTTTATTAAATGTATTTGATATGCTAGTTACTGTGTAAAATTTAACTTTCTTTTATGGTTGTGCTCTTCCTTTTTACAAGCCGCTAGATACAGGTAGTTTCTGACAATTACTGATCTATGTTTGTATTGCTGATGTACTTAGGGGGTATGTAAAAATCATTTTAACAAAAGAAATAGATATTTAAAAATTTAATACTAACTATATGGGAGAAGGGTCCATTGTGAAAACATAGTTTATCTTTGGATTCAATGTTTGTCTTTGGTTTTACAAAGTAGCTTGTATTTTAAGTATTTTCTACATAATATGGTAAAAATGTAGAACAATTGCAATGCATCAATAAAAAGGGTTAATTTTCTGTACTCTATTCATCTGGTCACTTGGTCTGTTAAGGGGGGTGGGAGAGGGGTTCGGGGGTGTCCAAATGAGGTGTCGATGGGGCGGGATGCAGGTCCAGGGTATGGGAGAGGGGTGCGGATCTGGGATGTGGATCTGGGATGCAGATTTGGGATGTGGATCCAGGATGCAGATCTGGGATGTGGATCCGGGATGCAGATCTGGGATGCAGTGGCACTAGGTGGCACACTCGCTCTGCTGCAGCCCCACGGCCCCGGCTCCGATCGGACCCTGCTGGGATCGTCCCTACCCACGGCCCAGGAGCCCACGGCCGGTGCCCGCAGAACCACCCGGCTCGGCTGCATCCAGGGCACGAGCTGCGGTGTCTGTCCACCCATCCACCCATCCACCTGTCCATCCATCCATCCATCCATCCATCCATCCATCCATCCATCCATCCATCCATCATCCATCCATCCATCATCCATCCATCCACCCGTCCATCCATCCATCCATCCACCCGTCCATCCATCCATCCATCCATCCATCATCCATCCATCCATCCATCCATCCATCCACCCATCCATCCATCCATCATCCATCCATCCATCCATCCATCCATCCATCCATCCATCCATTCCATCTTCTTCTTGTTCACCTCAAAGCGTTTCTTCACCTGGCCCAGTGGGGAACACTCCATGGACGTGCCCAGATTCTTCTGGTGCTTTTTGCCATCGAAGCTGATGGAATCCTTCACCACGGTCACATCCCCTGCAGTAATCCCCTCCCACCCCTGACTGAGGGGTTTTGGTGATGACAGTGGCTGTCCCACGGGACTCCAGGTCCTCTTTGTAGTCTCGGTGCTGCAGAAGCTCCCTTCGGGTGGGTTGGGCTGCTTTGCCATCCTTCCCTTCTCTCTCCTCCGTGCTGATGCCCCACGGGACACGTCACAGGGTTAATGAGAGGCGGCTGCTCACAGCCGGTCCTCATTACCAGGAGCCAAGCAACCAAAGGAAAATACAGCAAACGAGAAGGAAAATGCTTTTCTTTGCTCCACTGGCTGCGCTGACAGCAGAGCTGTGGTGCGTTACCTGCCAGCAAATAACTGAGGAGGTGTTTCCCACCCTGGATGCAGCTGGGGGCTGGAACGGGGATTTTCCTCTCTGGGAATGTAGTTTTGGAAAATCTCCGCTGGCCAGCGCTCACTGCCAGCCTCAGCAGAGAATAACAAAGCAGAGCGAGTAAGGAGCTTGGGGCAGGAGCACCAGGGCGCTCTCCCCGAGCCTGTGAGTGACAGTTTTCCCCAGCCTGGCTCCTCTCCCTGTTCCTGACGGACGTTTCAGCTCCGTGGGTGTCCCGGGGAGGTTTCCATGGCTCCAGAGGTTTGGTGGAGCCTGCAGCGCATCCCCTCCCAGCCCTGGCAGGCAGCGGGGCTCCGCAGATGAGCACAGCCCTCGCTGCAATGAAGGCTGGAGCACCAGGATGGGGGGGACCCCCTGGCCCCCCGAGCTGTGGGGCGGCCTCTGGGTGGCTGCTCCTGGCCCTGCTGGGGCTCCTCAGCGTTCCTGCGGCTCGTGGTGAGTACGGGGCCGTGGGAAGGACCAGGGGCACCTGCCCGGATCCCACCTGGCTGCTCCGGGGCTGGGCTGGGGATGCCACCCCCGAGCCCGGGGCTGAGCCCGATGCTGTCACAGATCCAGCCCTGGCGGTGCCCTCCCGCGGGGGAACCCTGGGCCGTCCCAGGCACCCTCCTGGGGTGGGCAAGGGGCCAGAGAAGGGGCTCCTCACCTGAGCAGGTGTTCTTCTGCCGCAGGTGACTGCGGGCCCCCTCCTGCCATGACCTACTCCAGGCCCTCCAGCAGCTCCAGCAGCTTCCCGGTGGGCTCCAGGGTGACGTTCACCTGTGCCGAGGGCGCCCGCAGGATCCCGGGGCTGCCGGACACCGTGGAGTGCCTGCCCGGCGACATCTGGTCCAGGCTGGCCGAGCCCTGCGGCCGTAAATGCCCTCCTTTTGATCTGAACCACGGCCCCGGGGGAGCATCCCTGTCCCTCCTGCTGGCTGGCACCGTCCCCGTCCCCAGGGACAACCCCGCTGGGCTGCACTGTCCCTGTCCCCAGGGACAAACCCCCTGTCCTGGCTCTGTCCCTGCCCAGGGGACAAACCCTCTGTGCTGGCTCTGTCCCTGTCCCCAGGGGACAAACCCCCTGCCCTGGCTCTGTCCCTGCCCAGGGGACAAACCCTCTGTGCTGGCTCTGTCCCTGTCCCCAGGGGACAAACCCCCTGCCCTGGCTCTGTCCCTGTCCCCAGGGGACAAACCCCCTGCCCTGCCCTGCTGCCCCTCGCAGCTGCTGGTGGCCGCAGGGGCTGGCACAGGGGTCACTCAGGGGTGGCTCTGGGGACTCCTGTGCCCCCCCAGGCCGTGCATGTGCTCCCCATGTCCTGCTGACCCCTCCCCGGGCTCCTAACCCCCCTCCATCCCCGCTCTGGTGCCCGCAGCAGGTTGGCAGCCTGGAAAGGAGCCCTGGAATTCACCTGCCACCGGCACCAGGAGCTCCCCAGACGCGTTCCCGTGGTCCTGGGGAGTATTTGCTGGGCAGCTGCTGCTGGGCAGCTCTGTCAGGCTGGCTCTCCTTGGCTGCCAGGGAGCTGCGCTGCCCCAACCAGGCTGAGGTTTGCCGCCCTGTCCGAGGAGGATAAGAGGAGGAATTTCTTCCCTGTCGGCGCCAACGTGAGCTACGTCTGCCGGCCCGGCTACGAGAACTCCTCGCAGAGTTCCCCCTCCAGCACCTGCCTCCAGAACCTGACGTGGTCACAGCCTGCTGAGCTGTGCAGGAGTGAGTATTTCTGCTGCCCCCACGCCCCAAAAAAGCAGCTCTGGCTGCTCCCAACCTGCATCCCAAAACACAGCCTGGTCATCCACTCCCAACAGCTCCATTAGCACGAAACTGGGGGATATTCCTGGTCATTCCCATCTAAGATTGAACAGCAGAAGTATCACTGGTGTTCTTTTTGTTTTTTCTGCTGGCATAAACAGGTCTGGCTTGATTTTCATGCTGGGGAATGTTTGGTTGGACTCGGTGATCTCAGAGGTCTTTTCCAACCTTTTTGTGGTCCTAAGGATGCTTTCACTGGGACGTGGCACACCCAGGGGACAAATCACCATTGGCTGTTCTAGCACTGAGCTTCAACACGAAGGCAAAGCGTTCTCTTGGTGACCCTCCTGGAATGTGGAGACTGGTGATGTGACAGGAATGTTTTTCCACAGTCGAGTACCTTGTTCCTAATGCACTGAGGTGGAAACCCCTCTGTGGGTCTGGAGCATTTTGGGATCCCCACCTTGCCCTACAGCTGAGTCCGGCTCCTGCCAGCCCAGCTGTGATGTTCCTGCTCTGGAACTTTTCGGGATTCCCCTCCAAGCCTGTGTCTCGTGTCTCTTGTCTCGTTCAGCCTTTTTTGTGTCCCCAGGGAGGTCCTGTGGCCCCCCAGGGGCGCTGCCCGGGGGGAGGACGGGGCCCCTCCCGGACCTGCAGCTGGGAGCGCGAGTGGAAGTGCTCTGTGAGGACGGGTGAGTGCTGGGACACAGCTCCCGAGGGGCACAGCTGCAGGGAGGGCACCAGGGCCAGCACTCAGGGCCACCTTTTCCTCCAAGTGCCACCCAGAGGAGCTCTGAGCGTCCATCCCAACAGCAGCACCTGGTTGTACTTGCAGATGATACCTCTAGACCTCAATACAAGTTATTTAAAATATTTTGGCTTGAGGCAGTTGAGATACATTGAAAAAAAAAAAGGTTACATTGGGATTTTAAATATCCATTAAAGTTCAGCTGGAAAAGTGCAGTGAAACACAATTTCCACAGTCAGGAGCTGACTCACGGCTGCTGCCTGCTTCCAATCAGGGCCCAAATGCAGCGGACAGGCCCGAAATTTGAATCTCTTGCACTGCAGCCCGTGCTCCCCCCCCAGCAGGAAGCAGCTGGCATCGTCTGGCTGGTGCTGCCCAGCCCCAGAAGCAGCAGAGGGGTTTTGTCTCTCCCTTGGGATGAAAGTGAAGGAAATGAGAGCGTGTCCCACCCTGCCGGGGCTGAGCTAAACTTTGGAAACCCATCTCAGGGTGGAGGGATAATGTTGCTCATGTAAGTTAGGTCAGATATTATCCATCCTGGCCAGACGCTGAGGGTTTCTGCACAGGAGGGGGATTCAGAACGGGGAAGGTGTCAGCTGTCCCTGAGCTTCGGGCAAACCAGTGCAGAAACCACTTTGATTCACGTGGATCAATCCCTGCTGCCCCTCGCTGTCCTGGAGTGCCTGGAGGATCAATCTGAATCCCAGAATCCCAGACTGGATTGGGTTGGAACACACCTTGAAACTCATCCAGTGCCACCCCTGCCATGGCAGGGACGCCTTCCACTGTCCCTTGTCCCCTCACCCCTGAGGTGACAGCAGCGTGGGAAAGGCCCTGGATGGGGACAGGGTCAATCCCAGCAGTGCTCTGGGCCAGGAGCAGGCAGGGATGGAGCTCCTGATTCAGCAAATCCGTGTGGGAATCCACCCCCCAGCTCAGCCCTGTCTGGCATTCCCAGAGAATTCTGCCAGCCTCAGCTCCTGCTCCTCCCTCCCCTGCCACGGAAAACGCAGAGTCAGAGCAGAGAACCACCAAAAATAGATGAGCACAGATCCTGACAGCACTTCTGATCACCAGCAGTGTCAGCATCACCAAAAGTGCCTCTCCTACACTCCTGATGGTGCTCACGCTGGGGGCGGGTGGGAAATGTTCCCAGGATTTGGGTAGTCACACTGATTTGGGTAGTTTTACACTGATTTGGGTAGTCACACTGATTTGGGTAGTCACGCTGATTTGGGTAGTTTTACACTGATTTGGGTAGTCACACTGATTTGGGTAGTCACGCTGATTTGGGTAGTCACACTGATTTTCTCTCGTGTATTTTAGGTACAAATTAGTCGGGAATAATTTCATCTGGTGCCAGCTGAAAGGAAACGACGTTGAATGGAGCAAACTTCCGACTTGTGAATGTGAGATTCATCTTAAATTGAGAGATTAAACCTTTTTTCTTCACTCCAGCAGATCCTGCGTCCCCATGTCCAGCCCAAAGCTCTCTCTGGATTGTTTTTGTTGATACTCCGTGGCTGACCTGTCCCCAGCAGCACAGCTGAGCAATGCCCATGCTGCTGCTCTTTCAGCAGCTTTGTTCCCACAAAATCAGCATTTTTGTCATGGCTGAAGGTGATGGGGTGAGATTTCCAGGAATCCTGAGCACGGCAAGCTGCTGTTTATTTGTTGTGGCAAATAAAGAGAGGGAGAGGGAGAAAAGTGTGAGAAGAAAAACACTTGGGGAACAAACCAGAGAGAACGGGGACAGGCAGCAGTGCTTTACCACCTGCCCTGGCCAAAGTTTACCCTCAAGAACCTCAGGCAGACTCAAACTTTTGGTATTTTTTATTGAAACCGAAGCTTTAGCAAACACATTCTCTCCTGCAGTAATTACCTGCTCTCCACCTCCTCCAATCAGCCACGGGAGGCACGATGGGGAAGGAGTCGAGAGTTTTGCTTATAACTCCACGGTGACCTACAGCTGTGACCCCAACTTCCAGCTGGTGGGGAACGGCAGCATCCAGTGTGGGAGCAGGGACAAAAGCAGCGGGGTCTGGAGAGGAGCCACACCTGAGTGCAAAGGTGTTTCATCCCATTCAGTGGCTGACATTATCTATTATTTATTATTTATTATTTATTATTTATTATTTATTATTTATTATTTATTATTTATTATTTATCATTTTAATTTTAACTTTAATCTTTATTTATTTATTATTTATTATTTATTATTTATTATTTATTATTTATTATTTATCATTAATTATTCCTTATTCCTTGTTCATAATTATTCATTATTTAGAATTTATTATTTAATATTTAGTATTATTTAGTATGATTTGGTGTCATTTAGTATTATTTAGTATTTTGTATTTCGTATTTAGTATTTATTTCTTCGTATTTATTATTTAGTATTTAGAATTTATTACTTACTATTTAATATTTAGTATTTAGTATTATTTAGTATCCTTTAGTATTTAGTACTTAGTATTTAGTATTTATTTAGTATTTAGTATTTAGTATTTATTACTTAGTATTTAGAATTTAGTATTAGTTCAGTATTCAGGGTGAACCATCTTAAAATATTGTGGGCATGAAGTTCAGGGGGGGTCAAATGTAAGCTGCAAGGAAATGTTGAAGGGGAAAAAGGCGCTGCTGGAGCAAGGACTGGGTGGGCTCGGAAGGAGGGAGGAGTGCTCTGAGCAAGGACTGGGTGGGCTCGGAAGGAAGGAGGAGTGCTCTGAGCAAGGACTGGGTGGGCTCGAAAGGAGGGAGGAGTGCTCTGAGCAAGGACTGGGTGGGCTCGAAAGGAGGGAGGAGTGCTCTGAGCAAGGACTGGGTGGGCTCGGAAGGAGGGAGGAGTGCTCTGAGCAAGGACTGGGTGGGCTCGGAAGGAGGGAGGAGTGCTCTGAGCAATGCTCCCTCCTCGTCCCCCAGAGAAAAGCTCAGCTGCCAGACTTGGAGCGAAAGACACGGAGAGCAGAGCTCCTCCCAAGAGTGAGTTGAAATCACTGGTGTGATCCAGCCCATTTATTTCTCTCCTTTATCACATTTCCAGGAAGGGCCGCCCGGTGAATTTCACCCCGTGAATTCCTTTCTCTCAGGTCCCCAGGGAAAGGGAGCCCAGCCCCCTGAGAAGGCTCTCGTGTGGCAGAGGAAGCTCAGCCTCTACAAAAAGGCTCTCCAAAACACCATCTCCCCCTCCCAGTCCTTCTTCAGGAAACCAGGTCAGTCCTGGGGGGACAGCGACAGCAGCGGCACCTCCCGGTTGCTCCCACCCCTAAACCCAGAGTTTTCATCTCTTCTCCCGTGTTTCTCTCCAGTGAGCAGGAACTGGGCAGCCTCAGAGCTCAGATTTGTTCTACCTTTGTACAAATCCCCCAAACCCTATTCTGGGCCCAGCAAAGCATCCCTGTGTCCTCCGAAGTACATGGGGATCCTTCCCCCGCCTGGCTGCTTGCAGAAGTTAAAACGGCCCAGATTTCCATCATTTTGTGGAAGTGAGTGGGTTTTTTTGTCGTGTTCTTTTCTTCTGTAAGTTTTCTCTGTATAATTTACATTTTTTGCTGGTTGGGCATCTGGTTCACAGCTCAGCTTTGACTGCACTGACCTCTCATAAAAAGCTTTGCATTGTCAAAATACGTTATAATTTATCTAATATTTCCTTGCCCTCACATTATTACAGATTTTTATTTTTTTTAACTCATTTTTTAGGCATTTTGAAAAGCAAGAGAGGACTTTGCACCACGTAGCCCTGGGAGTGCCAGGGCTCCGAGGTGCTGATGCCAGCCTTGTTCCCCACAGGGAGCTCGTGCACAGCCAGGAGAAGCTGGACGTGGTGGAAGTTCTGGTCCTCCAAATTCCCCAGCCGCTGCAGAGGATGATTTTATCCATGAAAAGGGTGAATGCTGGCTTTGTGGGAAGCGCTGGGAGCCGTAATTGGGGCACTGGGAGTGGGGAAGACACAACTCGTGCTGGAGGATCTCAGTCGCTGCTGGGGATGGTGAGAAGGGCTCCTCTGGTGCCAGGGGCAAGCTGAGTCTGCCCATCCCTGAGTTTTGCCTTTTTGGGTCAAAACCAGAAAATCTTCCACCGCTCCTGACCTGTTCCAAAAGTGCCCCATGCAATGGTCACAATCATTAGGACTCTTTCCCCTTGCTCTGAGGTGAAGGATGACCTAAATCAGGTCTGTCCCACCTACAAGATGCCATTTTTTAATGATGGCATTTCAGCATTCCAAGAAATCCATATAAAATCATTCCTGAAAGCATTGGCCAATTTCCACATTTGTTCCCATCCGAGTTTTCCTCTCAGTGACTGCCTCCCAGCATCCCGATCCAGCTGCGGTTCCCGCTGATCCCGCCAGGGCTTCAGAGGCTGCTGCAGAGCTCCCCCGGAGCCCGGCTGGCCCGCCCAGCCTGACGCCGTGTTTCCAGGGCCGCAGGTTTTCTGCTCGCTGGCAACACCACAACAAACCCCAAACACAGCCCCAGCCTCCCTGGGGAGCGAGCTGCTCCCTTAACTTCCCAGGAATTCCTGGCTGCAGCTGATCCAGCTTTGGATCCGGCCGCCAGCCGGGAAAAAGCAAAGCAAGGACATCCCTGTCCTGCAGAGTTTAGCTCATTTCTTTTAGGGAACCGTGGTACTTGGGGTATTACACTGCTTAATCTCTATATCTTGAGGGGCTTAAGCCCTTTCTTTAGCAATAGCTTCTCCTTGTATCAGCCCGAAGTTCCTTGCAGTTTTTATTTCCACCACAGGAAGATAAAGCCGCGTGTGGGCCGGGTATCTCTGATCTCCTAACGCAAAGGAGCCACTTCTGCTTTCCAGAGGGAGGGAGGCAGCTCAGTCCCGCTGTGAGCACGTCAGTGACACACAGACACTGAAATACAGCTCCTAAACATCCTCCCCAGGGCTGCCACCCTGCAGCAGAGGGACTGCGAAAGTCGTGTGTGCTCTTTTGGCCGCCTACCCCAATTTTGTCCTGTAAAGACCCAAAACTCCCACAGCCTTTCTGGCTTTTCATTTCTATTCAGTAATAAATGGTAATTGTTTATAAAGGGTACTCCGTGAATTCAACTCTCTGCTGCTTTCTCGTTGTATTTTATTCTCTTTTTAGGAAGAAATCAGCTTTAAGGTATATCCTGGCAATGCTCAGATTCGATGTTCTGTCAGTTCTTTATCACTCTGAGCATTTGTTTTCTAAATCCATGGCAAGTTAAACTTGGACACATGTTTTAAAAAGGCAGGAAAGGAGGAAAGCAGGAATGTGTTTCTGGGAAGTCTGGAAAAGGCAGCTGGAGTTACACCTCCCCTAATCCTGTGCAGCCCCAGACTGAGCCCTGCAGCCCCTGAGCTGAGTCTCAGCCCAGGCAGAGCCAGGCTCAGCTCAGGCAAAGCCAGGCTCAGCCCAGGCAGATCCAGGTTCAGCTCAGGCAGGCCCAGGCTCAGCTCAGGCAGAGCCAGGCTCATCCCCAGGAGGTTTTTGGTTGAGTTCTGTGCCAATCCCGGGAAGCTCCAGCGCTGTTTTTGCCGGCGGGTTTTACCAGCTCCCGCTGCCCCAGCCCGGCCAGGCTCGGGCTGCTCCCCGTGCGAGCCAGCAGCAGCTGCTGGGGCTGATTCCTGCGCTGGGGCACGGGTGGCAGGGCCAGATAAAGCTGGTGGCCCTCGGTGGCCGGGCGGGCACGGAGCTGCTATCGCGGGGCTCAGCCACCGCCCGGGAGGAGCCGCTGCTCCCGCGGCAAAAGGGGCAGAAATGGGGGGCAGAGGGGCAGGGCTGAGCCCGGCGCCCGGGCAGGGGGCACAGATGTCCCCCGTTCCCTCCCCAAGCAGAGAACAGCCTGTTTCCTGGGGTTTCCTGGGGTTTCCTGGGGTTTCCTGGGGTTTTCTGGGGTTTTCTGGGGTTTCCTGGGGTTTCTGGGGTTTTTGGGGTTTCTGGGGCTCAGCCTGTGAGCCAGGGCATGTCCCCGAGCTGAAGCTGCAGCTCTCGGTTCAGTGAGCGCAGCCGCTCCCTGCGGGGGCTCAGCATCGCGCGGAGCCTTTGCCGAATGCTTTTTAGCATCTCCCTGCCCCGTGCCAAGGTCGCTGCCCTAAGCCAATACCGGAGAATTCCCCGGAATTTAAAGGTGGTTTTTCTTTCCTGTTAGCAGATTCCTTCAGCCTTATGCAGCCACCATCCCCACTCAGGCCGGTGAGCTGTAAAAATGCAGCCGAGGTCTCTCCACGGAATTTGTCACCGTGTTTTCAAGGAAGTGTTCTATAGGAATACCTTATCCAAGGTGCTGGACTCCTCCCTTCGGAAACCACCTCCGTGTCCCATTGCAAATGCCTTTGTTACATCTGATGGGAACTTAAATTGTAAAGGAAAGGAAAATAAAGTGTAACTTAAAAAAAAAAAAATAAAAGAGGTAAACTGGTAAGTTTAAGCAGTGGAAACATCGCTGTTTCCTGGATGACAAAGGGAAACAGGAAGGTGCAGGTCGGCTGCTGCCCTCTCCTCGGGCTGGGAGGACACATTCCCCTTCCTGCCCTTTTTGGTTCGGGTATTTTCTTTTCCTTTGGGGCTCGGCAGCTTTGGAGGGAGGGGGGTCTTTCCTGGAAGTGCAGAGTAAGGCTAGAAGGAGAGGCTGAGGCAGCAGATTCCCGGCCAGCCGCTCCCTGGGATGCCGGGCGCGCCTGGCACCGCGCACCCCAACGTTCCACACCCAGCCCCGCTCCCCGCCGCGCTCACGGCTTTCGTCAGCGCCTTCCCGGAGCTGAGCTGAGCTCAGCTGAGCCGGGCTGGCCGGGAGGGGCGGGCGGGGGCTCCGCGGAGCTCGGAGCAGCCCCGCGGGAGGGGCTCCGCTGCCCGGGCAGTGCCGGGGAACCCGCGATGGGCTCCGGCCGCCGCTGCTCGCTCCCGCTGCTGCTGCTGCTGCTGCTGCCGGTGCTGCTGCTGCCGCCCGCGGCGTGGGGTGAGCCCCGGGAGGGGAGGGGGCTGCGGGGAGCCGGGCGCTCCGGGCTGGGAGCTCCGTGCGTGCGGGAGCGCTCTCTGCACCCGCGGGTGTGCGAGTGTAGGATCCGTGTGTTATCCAAGGGAGTGTGGGTTATCCATGGCAGTGTGGGTTATCCGCGGTAGTGTGGGTTATCCATGGGAGTGTGGGTTATTCATGGCAGTGTGGTTTATCCATGGCAGTGTGGGTTATCCAAGGCAGTGTGGGTTATCCAAGGCAGTGTGGGTTATTCATGGCAGTGTGGGTTATCCAAGGCAGTGTGGGTTATCCCAGGCAGTGTGGATTATCCATGGCAGTGTGGGTTATCCAAGGCAGTGTGGGTTATTCATGGCAGTGTGGGTTATCCAAGGCAGTGTGGGTTATCCAAGGCAGTGTGGGTTATCCAAGGCAGTGTGGGTTATCCATGGCAGTGTGGGTTATCTGCGGTAGTGTGGGTTATCCATGGGAGTGTGGGTTATCCATGGCAGTGTGGTTTATCCATGGCAGTGTGGGTTATCCCAGGCAGTGTGGGTTATCCATGGCAGTGTGGGTTATCCAAGGCAGTGTGTGTTATCCATGGGAATCAATGGTCCATGTGTTATCCATGGCAGGGTGATGTGTGTGCATGTGTTCCCTGTGTGTGTGTGTGTGTGTGCTCCATGTGCCCCGTGTGTGTTTTCTGTGTGCTCTGTGTGTTATGTGTGTCAGTGTGTGTTATCCATGTGCACGTGCTCCGTGTGTGTTTGTGCTCCTTGTGTGCTCTGTGTGTTCCTTTTGTGGCTCTGTGTGTGCTCTGAGTGGGTTCTCTGTGTGTGCCCCATCTCCCTGTGTGTGTGTGCCCCATATCCCTGTGTGTGTGCCCCATCTCCCTGTGTGTGTGCCCCATATCCCTGTGTGTGTGCCCCATATCCCTGTGTGTGTGTGCCCCATATCCCTGTGTGTGCCCCATCTCCCTGTCCCTGTCTGTGCCCCATATCCCTGTGTGTGTGTGCCCTATATCCCTGTGTGTGCCCCATCTCCCTGTGTGTGTGTGCCCCATATCCCTGTGTGTGTGTGCCCCATGTTCCTGTGTGTGTGTCCCATATCCCTGTGTGTGTGCCCCATCTCCCTGTCCCTGTCTGTGCCCCATATCCCTGTGTGTGTGTGCCCTATATCCCTGTGTGTGTGCCCTATATCCCTGTGTGTGTGTGCCCCATATCCCTGTGTGTGTGCCCTATATCCCTGTGTGTGTGTGCCCTATATCCCTGTGTGTGTGTGTCCCATATCCCTGTGTGTGCCCCATCTCCCTGTCCCTGTCTGTGCCCTATATCCCTGTGTGTGTGTGCCCCATATCCCTGCGTGTGTGCCCCATCTCCCTGTCCCTGCGTGTGCTCCCTGTGCCCCCCTTTCCCACCGGCTCTGTGTGCCCCCTGCCCCGCCCGGGGTACAAGAGCAGCAGAACGAGCCCCGCTAAATCCCCGTTTATTTTCCCACAGGGGACTGCGGGCCGCTGCCGAACATCAGCCACGCCGAGCCCCTAGGGGACACCAAACACCAGCAGAGCTTCAGCGTGGGCTCCACAGTGACCTTCGGCTGCGTGCCGGGTTACACCAAACTCCCCTTTCTCCCCGACACCATCCGGTGCCTGCCGAACTCCCGCTGGTCCAGCCTGCCGGAGTTCTGCGGCCGTGAGTGTTTCCCCTCCTCTGACACAAGCAGGGCGCGGGCTGCCTCCGGGAACACCCGCAGCTTTGGCAATCGCTGCCTCAGGGCTTTCCTCATCACACAGGATGAAGTGGTTTGGCCACTTCTCCTGCTGCCCCTTTTTCCTCCACTCCACCGAGCCGTCGGAGCCACTTGTGTGGCGCTTGTGGGTTAATGAAAATAGAGGAACAGCCGGGGAAGCGCATGGAAAAGGGGAAGGAATGCAGGGGCAGGGCACTGAGTGACCAAAGGGTTAACCAGGCGGGGAGGTTTGGCTCTGGGGGTTTGGAAACCTTTCCAGTGAGAGCTGGCTGCACTTCCCCACCTCAGACAATTCCCTGGTGGAAGTGGCCAGGGAGGAGGGCCCTGTTTGGGGTGTCCATGGGAGGCTCCTGCGTTATCACTCGGATTTGTGTTTACAGTTGAAAGCAAAGTGTTATTTTTGCTCTGTAACCGGACATTTGGGTGTCTCTGTGGTGGCCAGGCAGCTGTCCCCGACCCAGAACCGTGACATTTGCTTCGTTGTCACCAGAAGACAGAATGCAGAATTTTTACGCCGTGAACACCACGGTGAGGTACGTTTGTCGCCAAGGTTTTGAAAACACCACAGCCCAGCCCCCCACCAGCACCTGTTTGGACAACTTAACGTGGACAGAAGTTCCTGAGCTGTGTCAGAGTGAGTGTCCCCATGTCATTTCATTTTCCCCAAAGCTGTGTTCCAAGTGCCACGCCTGTATTTTAAAATCGCTCCTTTCTAATGGCATTTAACATGAAATACCATTAATTGCCATACTGCCGTGAAAACTCAGTTTGTGGGGTTTTTCCCAGCCTCACAGTGTCCTAAGGAAATTCTTACTCTCTTTTAGAGAAATCTTGTGGTATTCCAGCCAATCCAGAACACGGCCAAGTTATCCTAAAAAAACATGAGCTGGGTGCAACAGCCAGTGTGGTTTGTGACCGTGGGTGAGTGTGAAGCCACTGCCCTCTGCTTCCCAGTTGCCTGGCCAGAGTCACTGGGGTGTCAACTGGGACATGAGGCCCTGCCCATGCAGAGTCCTCAGCTCCTCTGTGGTGACACATTCTTGGTTGGTGCCAAGCAGCTGATTTTGGGATGTGCTTTCTGCCCCTGCAGGTACAGATTAAAGGGAGCATCACCTTCTATCAGTTGTCTCCTACAGGGAGACAAAGCTGTCTGGAGTCCTCTTCCAGCTTGTCAGGGTGAGTGAAGTTGTCCAGCGCTTGACTGGAAAAACCAAATATTCCAACCCAGAAATTCTGAATGTTTGGTTTCCTTCACTAAGTGAAGTCAGGTCAGCATCTCTGCAAGGGGACAGCTGCTGTCACAAGCAGGGAGTCCCCGGGAGCATCACTGGTTCCTGCTGCCCGGGCAAGCCTGACAGGAGCAGCGTCTGCTGAGAAGAGCGCCCCGGGGTCACCCCCTGAGTTCTTCCCTCTTTCTCCCACAGTTATTTCCTGTCCCCCTCCTCCAGCCATCCCCCACGGGCAGCACAGCGGGAACAGCTCGGAGGAGTTCGTGCTGGGCTCTGTCACGACCTACACGTGCGAGCCGGGGCTGGAGCTGGTGGGGCAGGACACGCTGCGCTGCACCGGCGACAGCGGCGACAGCGGCGACAGCGGCGACAGCGGCACCTGGAGCGGGGCCCCGCCCGCCTGCCGCGGTGAGAGCCATCCCCTGCTCACCCCCTTCCCCGCTGTGCTCATCCCCGAAGTGCTCATCCCCTTCCCCGCTGTGCTCATCCCCGAAGTGCTCATCCCCTTCCCCGCTGTTCGCTCCTGCCGGGCTGGCAATTGCTCCCGATCCCGTCCTGGCTGCACGGGCGCTCGGCAGGGTTTGTTTCCACCTGCCTTGCAAGGCGCCAGGCTCTGCTGAGGAGCCAGCAGCAGAGGCAGCCACGGTTTTACATTTTCCCTTCGAGAGGAACAGGCAGAAACGTAATGAACGATGTGGGGAATTATCGGTGACTGCAAAGCTGGTGGAGGGGACTTAAAGGATTTATGCCTCGTGTCCAGCAACACCCAGGCAATAAAGCCAAGTGGAACAGAGAATCCCCTCTGCCCTTAAGGCCTGGAGGGGCACAAGAGGTCCCTGCCACAGCCTGAGATGCACAAGTCACCTGCCCGTGTGATGTTTACTCCTCTCTGAACTGTTTTATATATTAAGCACAAGTTGAGCACCATATAAAATCACATTTTGAGTGCTTTTCCTTTGTCTCTCCCTAGTTAAAACCACAGCAGAGACGAACCAAACCAAACCCTCAGAAGAGAATCCTTACTGGCTGGGTAAGAGCCCCATTTCTTAGAAGTCCTGTTAATTGCTCTAATTGCACCACATTTTGGCCTTCACCTGTTTAACATCCCTTTCATTACTTTCCTCCCCAGCAAGCATCCTCATTCCGAGTTGCATTGGTAAGTAGCTTAAAATTGGAAAGATATTTTCCTACCCCAAAGCTGTTTGCTGTTAAATACCTGGAGTCAGTGGTTGATTTCACTCTCCCTTTCCCTTCTTTGTCAGTTCCCCCAGTAGCCCTTGGAATTCTAGCTGGGATCATCATGAGACGGAAAGAGAGTGAAAAGCAGTAAGCTGCCCCTCGAAAATCAGAACTTTCCCTGGGGATTTTTCCTTTCAAGCCCTATACCTTCAGTATATTTGCATGGTTAGCATGACTTTTCCATGTTGCTAAGCTTCTTTTTATTCCACAATTTTCCCCCTTTCTGTCTCTCCAGCTCTTACAATGTGAATTCACAAAAGCAGGAGATGAAGCCAAGGGATGCAGCGGTGCACCCGGAGGTTACAGATGAGAAGAAGCACCCCAAGCCCTGGAATTCCTATTTTTGGTAGGTTTGCTTGTTCACCTGCCCAAAAACTTGTGCCAGACTTCTGCCTATAGCCAGGGGTCTCACTGCTGCTGAGCTCACCTGTGCAGAAGATCTTTGAGCACTTTTTGACTTTCAAATGCCACCCTGCTGTCCCAAGGGTGCTTCAGGGGGGTTTGGGGCTTGCTGGGTGGATTTCCCCCATCTCTCTCCTCCACAGCCACACAGGGAACTGCCACGTGTGTCGCAGCTGTGAGGAGCAGCTCCACGGTGACCTGGCCCCTCTCTCAGAGCCCCCACGCCACGGCTGCGCCGCCTGCCAGGACTGGCTGAGCTCCCAGCCCCAAAAACCCCGCAGCTACTCGGTCCCCAGCATCGGTGGTGGGGACGGCCAGAGCCCAGCAGGCACCAGGTACAGATCCAACAGGGGAGCCCATGGGAGGCAGAACTAGGGGAAAGGGGGAGGAAGCATCTTTGGGTGGATAAAGTGAGTTTTGCAGTTGGAGTTTGTGTGGTTTCTGTTTCAGCAGGAGCTATATCAGGGAGCAGTGGCTCTGCTGGGCAGTAGGTGTTTTTGGGGAGCCACACACTCAGGTTATTCTCTCCCTGTGTGTGCTCAGCTCTCCTGCCAAAGCTGTGGATGTGCTGAGGGCCGATGGCACGGGAGAAGCTGCTCCACGGTGGAGTGAGGCAGAGCAGCCCATGGACCACCAAAGGTCAGTCGTCCACCTCAAAACACCCAGGTGCCACGGCGGGCATGGACAAAAATCAGCGAATTTCGGAACAGAGTAGAAATGTGTTTATCAGAGAATCCCAGAATGGTTTGGGTTGGAAGGGACCTTAAAGCTCATCTCATCCCGCCCCCACACCTCCCACTATCCCAGGCTGTTCCAAGCCCCAGAACCATGGCCTGGAAGGCGGATCCATGCTCTCAGTGCTCATCCTCAATGGTTCCTCTCCACAGCGACCACATCTGTCCCATCTGTGAGAGCTGGCTCCGTGCCCACACTGGCCAGGGTGACAGCAGTGCTGTGACACCGGGGGAGTGGTGGCACAAGGGGTGAGTGTGGCCGGTGCAGGCAGCTCCTGTCCAGCTCCTCTCAGCACCACAGCGTGTGCCCAGTGCCCTCCAGGCTGAGAGCTCACAGCTTCACTCAGAATGAAAGCAGGGGCAGCGGGTGAATGTTGGTTGCTCCTCGCCCCGTGCCAGGGTAGAAGTGTGGTGCTGCTCAAGCAGAGAGATGTGGAACTGGGTGAGGTTTACTCAGATGACGCTCGTGGGGTTTCGCTGGGGGTCTCTGGAGCAGCCTGTGCTCCTCAGCTGTGCTCACCTGGCTCGTGTTCTTTGGGGCTGTGGTTTTGGTTAAGCAGCGAAGAGCCCGGGTGAGGCCCTGCAGTGGGAGCCTCTTCCCAGCCACTGCCCAGTGCTTTTCCCACCTGTGGGCACGGCTCATTTGCTTGTGGCAAGGTAAGGGTTTGGGCCAGGGCAGTGATGAGGTAAAGCTGTTTGCTCGGTTTATTTATTGATTTCTGACACTCGCCCATGCGAGTCTGGCGCTCCCTCAGGCTGACAAAGCTTCTTTAACAGAGTCACCATTGACAGACCCAAATTCACAGGAAAACCCAGATAAACATGGTTGGACACGTGCATCTGCTTGCTTTGGCTTTGGGAAGTGTGAACTCCTTGCTGCTGCACTTGCCCCGGGGTTTTTCCATTTATTCCTGTGAGTGCCTGTTCCACTGGCTGTGAGCCCCAGTTGTGGGGGAGCTGGTCCAGCTCTGCATTCTTGAATCACTGCCTGTCGGGGTTTAAAAAGGGAAATTGTGGAGGAAAGCAGCTTCTGTGGGCGCTGGAGCCTGTGCAGGGTGGTTTGGAGAGGGGCAGGTCCTGTCACAACCCCGCTGGGACTCACCTCACCTCTCTCCCCACAGCCCCCAGGGCCCCGTCTGCCCCCCCTGCACGGACAGGCAGCTCCTGTCCCTCGTCCACGGGGACACAGCCAGCAGCCCCGTGTGTCCCCTGGCCGGGGAGGGGACCCCGGCCCACCTGGTCCCTCTGCACAGCCCTGGCTGCCACCTCTGCCCCGTGTGCTCGGTGCCCACCCACGCCCACCTGTGCCAGCCCCAGCGCCTGGCACCTGATGGTAGGAGCTGCACGGGGCACCCCGAACACCCCGGGGGCCCTGGGGAGGGGGACAGGGCTCCTCACGCCCTCCCCAGGCCGAGGGGCTCCCCCTGATTCCTGCGTGTTTCCCGTTGCAGGATAAACCCAGGAGCTGAGGAGGGAAGGGGAGTTCAGCACCGATCCCCGGCAGGGATCCAGCTCTGAGTGCAATACCTGAAATCAAGGCTCTGACTTCACCTGGGCTGGCAAAGAAAAACCCAACATACTTCAAACCCACCTCTGTGTTGGTTTAATGCCTACTTTTTTGTTTATTTTTGTACGAACAAAGTATTTTTCCAGCTCTTAAAGTGAGACTTTAAAAAGTCAGTAAACGTTTCTTTGCGCTGGGAAAATAATTTCCTCTTCACACAATCTTACAAGATTTATTTGTATTTCTTAAACAACTTCTTTTCAACTGAGGTTCTTTTCCTAGTGTGCAGATAAAAGTGCAAAATTTACAGTATTTCTAGTAAAACTGTTTTGTAAATAAAAGGAATATAAAATAAGGAATACAGATATCTTGGCTCTGGGGTTTTTTTCATGTTTACTAATCAAGCCTTCCCATAGAGTGGCTTAAATGATTTCGCAGTCTCATTATTTGCAGATGTAATCAAGTTCACTAATTGCTTCTGCTCAGTTAATTGCTGCTGTTGCACTGGTGTCCAGTGCCTGAGCTTTCCTGGGAATTGTGACGAGGGAGGTGGGGCAGTGCTCTGCTTGTCCCTCCTGACAAAATGGCCTTGAAGCAGTGACTGCCAGGAAACCCTGGCACTTCTGGGTGGGACTGGAGTGCTTTGGAAGGCACCTGGAATGCTGCTCAGAACTTCTGCAATGCTGCTCGGAGCTCAAAGGCAGCTCCCCCTGTGTGAAGCCACAGAGATGCCAAAGACCTTTGTCCTGGGAGCGGGACTCCAACCCCAGAGCTTTTGGGCACTTTGTTTCATCCTGCCTGCCCCGAGGCACTCGTGGCTGTGCCGAGGATGAGTGTGAGCGTGGACAGAGGTGAGGGAGGGACCATGTGGGCAAAATGCCCTGGATTTGTCTGGCTGATGGCAAGGCCATGCTGAGGTGTTGGTGTCCTTTCCGGGCTGTCACTCAGCTAAACTCAGGATGAAACTCAGGCTCAAGGTCACTGGATAAGCTGTCATAAAATGGAGTTATGATTGGAAGGTTTCCTGTTTGGAAGGGAAACACCACGGTGGTGGAATTTTGACTGCCCAAGCCTGAGATACTTGGACTTTTAGCTGCTGCTAAAGCAAAATGTTGAGGTTTGGGGTTTTGCCTGCAGCAGAGGTAAATCACCCATCTGGGAGCTTCTCATGAGGCACACTGGGAACAGGAACTGTCCAAAATGTGTCTATACAGACCTTTGGTTTCTCCATTTTCCCCTGCTAGCAGGAACACGCCTCTAATAAGAAGGAAACTCACAAATAACCATTTCCATCCACACAGACCCCCCAGTTCTCCCTCCCCAGCAGAGCACTGTCCTGCCCGGCTGTCACAGGGGCACTGCAGATCCTGTTTTTTCAGCCTTGCAGAACAAGCACTTGCACATTGCTGGTTATTTTTATTTCTCTCTGTGACTAAATGGACAAAATACAACCTAAAGCCTCCCAGCTCTGGGTTCTGTTTGGCTTTGCTATTTTAATCCCAGCACATTTATTCCTACTGCATAGTCCAAAGCGATTTTTTTTTCAAATCATTTAACATGTGGTTTGGGGATCAGCTTGGAATCACCTCTCCACTATCAAATGAAAGGAATTGTGAATGCTGAAACATTGTTTACAGGTGTGGTCACCAAAATTTACCATTGGAGAGGGTTTATTTCCTGTATTTGTAATCAGTTGCACATCACTTTTCTTTAGAATCTGAGTGCAAATGACCAGCTGCGATTCTGAAGTGTGAACGCTGGGTTTGTGAGTATTGGAAGCTCTCTGTCAATAAAAGAAATAAAAGGACTTGAGCAGTTCGTGTCGGGCTGCCTGCTTTAGGCTCAGGAAGCGTCACCTGAGGGAGGGGAGCAGCTGGAGCTGCTGGGGCTGCTCCTCATCCAAAAGGCCTGTCTGGGGGTTTGTTCTTCCTGCCAGTGGGGAGGGATGAGCCCAGGGTCAGGTCAGGACGATTTGTGTCCCCAGCTGGTCCCATTTTTATGGGAAGAGGGAATTGCCCACTGCCCATCCCATCCCTGGGCAGGTGAATTGTGCCGTGTCCCTTGGGTGCCACCACCATCCCCTGGGGCTCTGGGACAGAGCCTGGGCCACTTCCCCTAGGGGAGGACGCTCTGCTACAGCACCTCTGCCTGCACCCAGCCCTTTTTCACCCCTCTTTCCACGTCGTCCCCTGCCAAAACCAGCAGCAGCAGCCTGGGGCACCTGCAGCCTCCCTGGGGGTGCTGGGACATCCTGCCTGCACGTCCTGGGGAGCCCACAGGTTCCTGTCCCACAGTCCTGGGAAGTCCCCCAGCAGCATCTCCTTCCTCCCACGGGGGCAGTGGGGGGAACTGGGGTGCCTATATCTGCCCCGTGCCCCCAGCAGCTGCTGTCTGTGCCAGGGATGGTGCCCACCTTCACCCTCTGCCTGCTGGGCAGCTCCGCTCTGCTCCTCAGCACCACGCCCGGGGCTCAAGGTAAGGCAGAGCAGCAGCTCTGCTCCTCTGGGGCCTTCCTCCCACTGCCCTCCTGCTCCTCATCGCTGCTCTATCCTCGCTGACCCCTGTGCCCTTCCCTGCAGAGGGAAACGGGAGCCCTGCACTGGTCCCACGTGGACCTTGGCATCACAGAGCCCCCGAGCTCCTCTGCTGAGGGCAGAGACCCTCTGGGGCCATCAGAGCCACAGCTGGCACATCATCAGAGCCACAGCTGGCACCCCCAGCCCAGCTGGGCACCTCTCTGCCCCCGGCACAGCCCAGATCCCTGGGGGCTGTTGGGTCAGTCCTGGGCTGCCCTGCCAGTGTTTTCCTGGGTGGGATTGGGCCCTCAGGAGGGGCTTCAGAGCCTGCAGAAAGGCAGGAAAGGCTCCTGACCCTGCTGGGTGTTGACGTGAAATCCTGGACACGCAGATTTTGTCAGCTGAGGTGGCAGCGGGGTCCCCGAGGAGTACAGGGAGGGTTCTGCAGCCCAGGGACCCCCAGCCCAGCTGCAGCCCCCCGTGCCCACGGGCCCCAGGCTGCACAGACACCCTGCAGCACGGCGGGATTCCCGGAGCTGTGAGGCTCGGCATTTCCCCTCTCTCCATCCCAGCTGCCTGGTGCCCGATCCCCCGCGTGCCGTACGGGAGGGTGTCCCCTCGTCACTATTCCTACCGCACATGGGACACCGTGAGCGTCACCTGCAACCCGGGCTACACCCTGCGGGGCCCCGGCAGCAGCACCTGCGGGGCTGCCGCCAGGTGGGACCCCCCTCTGCCGGAGTGCAAAAAGGGTGAGTGTCCCGTGAGGGTCCCGTGAGTGTCCCATGAGTGTCCCATGAGTGTCCCGTGAGTGTCCCATCAGTGTCCCATGAGTGTCCCGTGAGTGTCCCAGCGCTGGGAGCAGCGCCGGCCGCGGGGGAAGCTCCTCTTGTGCCCTCTCAAATTCACTGGAAGGCAAAGCCGGGATGGATCTGTCCTGGCTGCCCTCCCCAAGCTTGGCTGGCAGAGAAACAGAAACAGATCCGGTGGGACACGCAGGGGTGGGACACGGGCATGGCTGTGCCCTGTCCGGAGCTCCGAGAGGGATGGGGAGAGGTTAACCCCCTGGGATGGCAGGGTCTGAATCCCGGGGGATTGCTGACGTTGCTTCTGGGGGCAATTTCACCCTCACCTTCCACTTCATTGTGGGGTGGAGAGTAATGACAACCTCTCACTGCTCTCGCTGCCTCCATGCCAGTGTGGGTCCCTCCCGGCCCCTGCGATGTGCCCATGTTCCTGTCGGGACTCTCATTGCTGCCAGGGATTTCTTCCAGGTGCAGCTGCACCTCGAGTGACCTAAAGCCTTGACCCAGCAAACGGAACCCAGGGCAGCATTCAGGAGCTCGCTCTGCTGTCACCCGAGCCGTGCCAGCAGCACAAAACCAGCACAGAGCAGAAGCACAGGAGCCTTTCTTTCCCCCTGCAGAGGTGACATGTCCTCGGCCACCGAGCATCGCCAACGGGCTGCACAGCGGGCTCTCCTCGGACCGCTTCCCCCGGGGAGTGACCGTGTCCTACAGCTGCAGGGAGCGCTTCCAGCTGCTCGGCAATGCGTCCATCGCCTGCACGGACTCCGGGCGCTGGAGCCGGCCCCTGCCCCGCTGTGAAGGTGGGTGGGGGCCTCTCTCCTGGAGTGGGGGGCAGCAGAGGTGCTGGGTGTGCTGCAGGATCGGAACAGGCGGGGTTATGGCACTGAGGGGAGGAGAAGGCTCTGTGTGTGCAGGATCCGGCTCCTCACGCAGTGAAGTTTAAAGGACGCTGTCGCTGCTCCCACAGCGATCGGCTGCCAGGTACCCGAGGTGCAGAATGGGAAGGTCCTCAACGTGCAGAGCACCTACAGGGCTGGAGAGACGCTGCACTTTGGCTGTGATGCTGGTTACAGCACAGAGGACACCGATGAGGCTCGGTGCCAGCCCGGGGGCACCTGGGACCCGCCGGTGCTCGTGTGCCAAAGGGGTGAGTGCTGCTCAGGAGCAGGGGGTGCAGGCAGGGATTTAACCCATCCGTGCACACCACTCTGCCTGCCTTCCCCTCGCTCCCTGCTCTCTCGCTGAGTTCAATCTCCCAACTCCCTCTCGCAGTCCGGCCGTGCCCGATGCCTCCGGAGGTCGCCAATGGAAATCACAACGGCCGGGACAGAGCAGGATTCACCGCTGGGATGTCTGTGCGGTACAGCTGCAATCCTGGCTATTACCTGGTTGGAAATGCCGCTGTGTCCTGCAGAGCATCGGGGAACTGGAGCCAGCCCCGCCCTCGCTGCGAAGGTGAGTCTGGGCTCTGTCCCCCCAGGGGACAAACTCAGTGCGGCTCTGAGCACAGGGGACACCCTCACCGAATCCACTGAGACCTTCAGCGAGAGACTAAATTCCATTTTAATGAAATATATGGGTTTATAATATGTAAAGAACAAGCTGAAATCCACGAGTCCAGAGCCAGCCCCCTCCTCCCTGTGCTCCAGTCATTATCCATGGATGGTGACAGTGCTGACACCAGGCATGGACACGGAGGGGGACGCAGCTTTTAAGGGAGACCAGCTGAGTTTAAATGAATCGTTTCAATACTCTTTGTCCGGAAAAGTCAGAGGAGAGACAGGAGACCCAAAGGCTGCTGGCAGGATGCAGCTGGCAGTACCCGGGGTTTGAGCCCTCTGTCCTCCCAAAGTCTGAGTGCGGGAGGGTGGGGCTGAGCTGGCTCCCCAAAATCAGCTCTCCCAGCCTCTGATGAGGTTTCCCCTCCCGCTGCAGAGGTGACATGTCCTCGGCCACCGAGCATCGCCAACGGGCTGCACAGCGGGCTCTCCTCGGACCGGTTCCCCCGGGGAGTGACCGTGTCCTACAGCTGCAGGGAGCGCTTCCAGCTGCTCGGCAATGCGTCCATCGCCTGCACGGACTCCGGGCGCTGGAGCCGGCCCCTGCCCCGCTGTGAAGGTGGGTGGGGGCCTCTCTCCTGGGGTGGGGGGCAGCAGGGGTGCTGCAGAATCAGAGCAGGAGGGATTATGGCACTGAGGAGAGGGGAGGAGAGGGCTCTGTCTGTGCAGGATCCCGCTGATGAAGTCAGGTTTAAAGGACGCTGTCACTGCTCCCACAGCGATCGGCTGCCAGGAACCCCAGGTGCAGAATGGGAAGGTCCTCAACGTGCAGAGCACCTACAGGGCTGGAGAGACGCTGCACTTTGGCTGTGATGCTGGTTACAGCACAGAGGACTCCGATGAGGCTCGGTGCCAGCCCGGGGGCACCTGGGACCCGCCGGTGCTCGTGTGCCAAAGGGGTGAGTGCTGCTCAGGAGCAGGGGGTGCAGGCAGGGATTTAACCCATCCGTGCACATCACTCTGCCTGCCTTCCCCTCGCTCCCTGCTCTCTCGCTGAGTTCAATCTCCCAACTCCCTCTCGCAGTCCGGCCGTGCCCGATGCCTCCGGAGGTCGCCAATGGAAATCACAACGGCCGGCACAAAGCGTTTTTTACCGCTGGGATGTCTGTGCGGTACAGCTGCAATCCTGGCTATTACCTGGTTGGAAATGCCGCTGTGTCCTGCAGAGCATCGGGGAACTGGAGCCAGCCCCGCCCTCGCTGCGAAGGTGAGTCTGGGCTCTGTCCCCCCAGGGGACAAACTCAGTGCGGCTCTGAGCACAGGGGATACCCTCACCAGAGCAAACAGATCCTCCAAGACGGTGATTCCACTCAAAGTGTATCATGGAATCAATTAATGCCAAGCCTTCCTACGGCTGGGGAGGTTTGTGTGGGCATCGCTCTGATTTTGTGATTCTGAGATTAACAGCCGGTGGTTTTGTGTTTTCTTTTGCTCCTCCTGCACACCCTCATTTCCAGGGAATGTCTGCATCAATCCAGTCGTAGCCAATGGAAGGCAAGTTGGTGGCCACGGGCTTCTCTCTGCACCCGGGCAAACGGTGACATTTCGGTGCCGCGAAGGTTACAGCCTGCAGGGCAGTGCCAGCGTGGCCTGCCAGGAGGATGGCAGCTGGCAGCCCCCTGCTCCTGTGTGTGACAGAGCACTGCCTTACCACGGCTCCTTCACCAGGTCTCCAGGTACCTGACATGACTGCCTCGGGCTGCACTGCTATTTTATGTCCCCTAATCCTGTTTTAAAAATGTTGTTAAACCCTTTGAGGGGAAGATTTAAGCCTATCCTGGGAATAAGAACCTAATCCTCTGCAACCCTTTGGGGAAATGTCTTTATTAATGGCTATATTAATCAAAATGAACATTTTTGCAAGGCAAACCAAACCCCTTTCCTCCTAACAGTGCTCTTTGTGTGCTTGCCCCCCAGGCGCCTGTCCTGCCTGCTCCTCACATCTCTTTTCTCTCTCACCAGGTGCTTGTGGTGCTCCCACAAGGTTACAGTTTGCTGAGCTAAATGAGGAGCACAGAAATGCCATTGATTTTCCTGTTGGGAAGACTGTGCAGTACACTTGCCTCCCTGGATATGCTAAAGTCCCAGGAATGTCACCTACTATGACATGCCTTGAGAGAGGAGTGTGGTCAGAAGCACTAGAGTTCTGTAAAAGTGAATAGCTCCTTGATTTGGTGTCTGTTGGTGCAGGAGGAACAGGTCTCAGGTTCTGTCCATGCTGCCAAAACACTGGCGTTATTCTGAATATGTGACTAGTAAAGCCATGTAGCCCTTTGAAACTGGAAACCCGTGCTGGGGGGAACTGGGAATGTGGGCAGGGGACTGGAGCAATAACTGCATATTTTGTGCTGTGATGCAGAGAGACAGGATATAAGGGTGTTTTCCTTCCCCAGGGAAACAGTGCAGCCACCCAGGCGAGCCTGTGAACGGCAAGATTATTTCCCTGACAAATCTCCAGCTCGGGTCCACAGTGGTTTACGGCTGTGAGGAAGGGTAAGTCCTGCTTTGGAGGTGGATTGGGTAAGTGTCCCCCTTTTTAACCCCTACTCATTCACTCCCAGTACATGGATTCTGTAGAGAGGCCCCTGTACTGAGTTCTGTGCCTATTGTACCTATACACTATAGTGTGTGTATATACATATTTATATATCTATATCTATATATCTATATCTATCTATATCTATATCTCTATATATCTATATCTATATCTATATCTATCTCTATATCTAATCTATATCTATACCTATATATCTATATCTATATATTGATATCTATATCTATATCTATATCTATATCTATATATCTATATCTATATATCTATATATCTATGTATCCTATATATACATATACTATATCCCCTATATATACACACACACACATATACATATATATATACATATATATATATATATATATATATATATCCCCTCTAAATGCAGGGAAAAGGGTCAGGCACAGCAAGGAAGGAATTTCCCCTCCAGGCCCACAGCTCTGCTGCCAGCAGGGCTGATCCCACATCCCAGGCGGTCAGGAGGAACAGTAATTCCAACTGAAATGCCTTGGGGTGAATGACCAACCCTTTCAACACCAGGCACAGGTTAATTGGACAATCCAGCCGGCGCTGTGAGATCTCTGGGGGACGCGTCGCATGGACTGGTCACACTCCCCTCTGTCAGCGTAAGTAGCTCGTGGCTCTGGGGGTTTGCATGGATCTGGGAAATATTTTCCAGCAGAGGCTGCCACATCTTTCCAATCAAAGCTTTCACAGGCAATTTCCCCCCTCTGCGGGCAGGAAAATTACCAGAAGGTTTGGAAGTCATGAGAAAGCAGTCTGGGAAAAGATCCCAAAGCTGAAGGGATTATGGAAAGCAACACCTCAGCTGGAGCTTTTCCAGCAGTGCTGGAGTGTCCTGCTGCTGCCTGACACCAGGAGCCCATTGCAGGAGAGGAAGGGAAAACACGTTCAGCTTAGGGGTTGTTTTGTCAAACCCAGAGAGACCCAGGGTCAGTGCTAAGGGGAGACAGAGCGTTGAGGCAGGGCCAGCAGCGAATCCCAAAATCCCGGACCGTGGGTTTGCTTCCTCTCTCCACCACTGGTGAGTGCCCAAGAGCCGCTGTGCTGCTCCTCTGCAATTCCACCTGCGGGCTTCTCTGCTCATCAAGTAGCGGGGCTGATCAGGGCCGTTCCATACGAAGAAAGAACATTTGCTGGTACATTTTGGGGTTTTGAAGCATTTCCCAGATTCTCCAGGTAGGTGTGAACCACAGGCGACACACAGAGTGTGCCTGCTGCACAACCTGGCACCGGGATTCTATACAAGTGATGCTGAAAAAGAATTCGATCTCTTATTTCTTAAAAAAGTAGAAAATGCAAAGCATGCAGGTGTTTCCTCCACGGAGCTTTGGTTACTGCTCTGCCAGGGGGGTGGGATCCTGTTCCCAACCAGCTCTCACCCGGGAGGTCACTTCATCCCACCTTTGGAACGAGTGTTCGTGCCCCACAGCCTGAGGGGTTCCAGGAGCTCCGGTGCTGCTGTTGAGTCGAGGTTCTGCTCCTCTGCAGGCATCCCTTGCGGGCCACCCCCGGACATCCCCAACGGGCAGCACTCGGGCCGGCTGCTGAGCGAGTTCCACTACGGCACGGCCGTGACCTACACGTGCGACCGCGGCTTCCCCCTGCACGGGGAGCCCTCCATCCACTGCACCACCCGCGACGGCCGCAACGGCGTCTGGAGCGAGCCCCTGCCGGCCTGTGGAGGTGGGCTGGGCTGCCTGAGGGCGCGGGGACCCCCAGCCATCCTCCCAGCACTGCCGCTCCGTGTTGGGAAAGATTGGGAAACTGCAGCCAGCTGGAATTCTTGCCCCAGCATTTGCCGGGGCTAAAGCAGAGGCCAGGCAGAGCAGGGGAGGCTGGAGTGCCACCCTGCTGCCCCAGGGTCCCCTTTGCTCTTGGAGATGTTTGATATTGCAGGATGCAGGCACAACATCATCTCTAGGGAAAATGATTTTCAGCCTTGTGTCTTAAAATTGCAACCCTTGGCGGCTTCGCAGCTGCCCAGCTCTGCCCGAGGGCCTGTTCTGAGCACCTGCACCTCTTTCTCTTCCAGAGGCGAGTTGTCCTGTCCCACAGATCCAGCACGGGAGGATCGTGGCTGCCAGGTCTGCCTACGCACACAGGGACACCGTGACCTTCGAATGTGACCCGGGCTATGCCCTTCGTGGCCACAGAGAGATCCAGTGCCAGCCAAACAACACCTGGGAGCCTCCCGTGCCCGTCTGCGAGCAGGGCAAGTGTCCCAACAGGACCTAACCTTCCCCTGCTCTCCCAAACCCACCTTTTGTGGCTCTTTCACAGCCGGGCTGTTCTCTGTCCTGGCAGCTGGCTGCAGAGCCCCTGCCAGGCTGGGCTTTGCCGAGCTGAAGGAGCCCTACAGGAACCAGACGGTGTTTCCTGAGGGGAGCAGGGTGGAATTCGAGTGCCAGCCTGGCTACACTCAGCTCCTAGGGGGTGTCACCAGCCATCACCTGCCTCAGGAACCAGACATGGTCTGCAGTGCTGGAGTTCTGTAAAAGTACGTCCTGCAAGTGCTGAAAGCCTGAAGTGCGAGGCTTGGCTGGTTTCCACATGTCCCCAGCTTTGGGGGTGTCTCTGCCCGCTCTCTGTGCTGACATTCCTTGGCTGGTTTCCACATGTTCCCCAGCTTTGGGGGTGTCTCTGCCTGCTCTCTGTGCTGACATTCCTCGGCTGGTTTCCTTGTGTCCCCAGCTTTGGGGGTGTCTCTGTGCTCTGCCATTCCTCGGCTGGTTTCCACATGTCTTTGTGTCTCTGTCTCTGTGCTGACATTCCTCGGCTGGTTTCCACATTTCCCCAGCTTTGGGGGTGTCCCTGCCTGCTCTCTGTGCTGACATTCCTCAGCTGGTTTCCTTGTTTCCCCAGCTTTGGGGGTGTCCCTGCCTGCTCTCTGTGGTGACATTCCTCGGCTGGTTTCCTTGTTTCCCCAGCTTTGGGGGTGTCCCTGCCTGCTCTCTGTGGTGACATTCCTCAGCTGGTTTCCACGTTTCCCCAGCTTTGGGGGTGTCTCTGCCCGCTCTCTGTGGTGACATCCCTGCTGGGATGTGAGCACAGCTGAGGGCTGATGGAGGCTGGCCTTCCCTTCCAGGGAAGCAGTGCCCCAGCCCAGGGAACCCAGCGAACGGCAGAGCTGTTGTCCTGACAGATCTCCTCATCGGGTCCAAAGTTAATTACACTTGTGACAAAGGGTGAGTCCTGCCCTGGGGAGAGTGAAGTGGATTTTCAGCTTTACGCAACCCAGTTCCCAAGTCAGAACTCTTGGCTGCCACGTACAAGGGTTGTGAAGAAATCTCAAGTTGACAAAATCTCACTGTTAAAATAATTAATCCTTCTGTGTGGTCCAGGTACAAGCTGGTGGGAGGCTCCCAGAGAATTTGTGAGGTCTCTGGCACACATGTCTCATGGAGTGGGGATCCTCCTGTCTGCCAGCGTAAGTAGGCCACCACTACAGCCCCTTGGAGGTGGTTTACAAGATAAAGTGGAACTTCTTTCAAGCCAAGGGTTTTATTGCAAAAGATTTCTCAAGTCACTGAATGTGTAAAATATTTCCTTTTTCTTTTCATTTTGTTTTGGATATGCTTCTGAGAATGGTTTCAAAGGTCTTTTATTTATTCTGGTGCAAACTGGGAAGAAACATTAATATTTTAAGCTGCCTTTTAGTGGGTAAGTATTTCTCATGGGCCAGTCTCTCTCTCTGTGCCACCAATGGTTATGGAAAGGGAGGTAAGAATTGTCCCAGTGCCTCCAGACACGGGCAGCAAGGAAGTGACTCACAGGAGGGGACAGATTCCTTCCTATGTATGATTTCATCCATGCAAAGTTTGTTCCTGGAGAATCGGGTCATTGTGTCACTGCCGAGGTGACGCAGCACCATCAGCTTCCCCTCCATCCGTGCCCTTCCTGGGCAGCGTGTGTGCCCTGCAGCCCCGGGCAGTGCTGACCCTCCCCTTGTCCTGCCCACAGGTGTCACCTGCGCTGCCCCTCCGGCCATCCCCCACGGGACACACAGCGGGGGCTCCAGGGACACCTTCTCCCTCGGGGACGTGGTCACCTACACGTGCGCCTCGGGGCTGGCCCTAGCTGGAGACGCCTCCCTGTCCTGCACCTCTGCGGACGGGGAGCATGGCACGTGGAGCGGGGCAGTGCCACGGTGCCAAGGTAGGCTCGGGGCGTGCCCACAGCCAGCTCTGGCTGTCCTTGGCACAAGGGACAACCTGTGGCGGGGTCTGCACCCATGGGGACACAGCTCACACGGCTGATTTGATTCATTCGCAGCAGTTAATGTCAGTGTTCAAAACAAGTCAGAGAATTTACAATTTTTTAATCACTTTTCTAGGCATGAAAGGCTTATTTGCTAGCACTTCAGCATAACAGCTTTTTCTCTTTGATGCTGATGGGGGAGTACTATTACTGCTTCAGTTTTCATTACAACTTAATTTGACGTATTACTTCTGAAGAAGCTCTAAAAACCAGGGCGTTGGTCTCTGATGGAGCAAAGAGCTAAAGAAAATTCCTGGGAAAGTTACATATCCCGACTGATTGCACTTGTGTTATCTCCCTGTTTTGCTTTCAGGAGGTTGGGTTTTTGCTGTTTATCTTGCCCTGCCCTATTTCTCACCTGCCTTTCCTTGTTCCCGGCAGAGGTGAGGTGCCCTGCCCCGCCGAGCATTGCCAACGGGCAGCACAGTGCCAGCCCCGGGGCCGGGCACCGCCCGGGCTCGGTGGTGCTCTACACCTGCGCCGAGGGCTACTCCCTGCTGGGCAACGCCTCCATCCGCTGCACCGCCAGGGGAACCTGGAGCCGGCCCCAGCCCCGCTGCCGAGGTGCGTTCCCTGCCCTCCTCTGCCTCCTTCCTCCTCCTCGGCTCTTCGTTTAATCACTGCAACCAAATCCCCAGGGAGAGGCAGAGGGCAGAGGTGCCAAGGGCAGGAGGAGCCCCACGTGCCCCCGTGGGGTTCCCTTTCTGTTCTCACTGAGTACGAACGCTCAGGAACAGCTGAATAATGACATTTAGTGCAAGAGCAAGAGTCAGTAATGTTGAAATGCCCGTGGCAGTGATGGCAAGGCCCAGCGCTGCTCCTGCCCAGTGCCCCTCCACAGCCAGGAGGGGTTTCACATCCCCAGCTCTTCACATCCTCGTGCTCTTCCCTTCCAGCAATTGGCTGCACCAGGCCAGAGATCAAGAATGGAAACGTGACTGGGTCAGAGACCACCTACAGCCTGGAGGACATCGTCGTCTTCGAGTGCAACCTTGGTTACGCCTTGAAGGGCTCTCAAGAGTCCCAGTGCCAGTTTGGGGGCAAGTGGCACCCTCCTGTCCCCACCTGTGAGAAGTGTAAGTGCAAATGAGGGGCAGCTGATTTCTGAACCTCTGGGTGGAGGTAAAGGGGCTGCTCTCAAGGGCTGGAAAGGAAAAACACGCACATAAATGTCCTGCCATCCTCCTAATCCCCACCCAAACCCCTGAACAGGCCTGGGGACGTGTGGGCATCATCTGGCACCATCCCTGGAGGGATTTAAAAGACACGTGGATGTGGCACTTGGGGACATGGGGTAGTGGGCATTTCAAACCTAAATGTTTCTGTGATTCAGACCCTTGTTAAATGTAGGGCTCTTTAAATGAATCCACAAATCCAGGGTGGTGCCTGATATCATTCACAACCTCAGAAAGACCAGAGCAAGCTGTTAGGGTCACAGATGGAAACTAAGCACTGTAGTTGCCTGAATAGTGGGAAGCTATCATTTTTATGTCAATAAGCTCAGAAAAGATGAAGGCTGGAAGGTAAGAGAGGGTAGGATGGAAATACCATTCAGCAGCAGCCCTTGTTGCTGTTGAGCAGAAATTTATGGGAAAGAACAAAGTTAAAAGGCTGCCTCACCCTACAGGGGGGTTCGTGGTACCAGCTCTTGGCTAGCTGGGATGTTTTCCTCTCCTTGCAGTGCCGCCGTGTCCTTCCCCTCCGATCATCAGAAATGGCCAGCACGACAGCAAGGGGGTGACAGAGTTCATCCCCGGCACGGCAGTGAAGTACCACTGTGACCCGGGCTACGTCCTCACCGGGAAAACCACGGTTTCCTGTTTGCCATCGGGAGTCTGGAGCATCCCTTACCCCCGCTGTGAAGGTGAGCTGCCATGCTGCTACCCTCGGTGCAAAGGGAGAGCACTGCACTCACACGGCCTCCCAAAACCAGAGGAGGACCCTCAGCTCTGGCAGCCGTGCCCCAGCCCGAACTCTGTGCTTTTCCCTCCCAGTGATCACCTGCAGCAGCCCCAGCATCAAGGACGGGGTGGTGGCTGAGGGCCGGAGGGCTGTGTACCACCCTGGGGACAACGTCACCTTCCGGTGCCACCCAGGCTTCGTGCTGAGGGGCAGCCGTGGGGCCACGTGCCAGCCCGACAGCCGCTGGGTGCCTGCCGTGCCCACCTGCCAGCCAGGTGAGCCCGCGTGACGGGGTTGCTGTGGTACCAGTGCTCCTCCTCTGGGTGGAACCCCTAAACCTCTGCCCTCTGCTCCTCCCTGGCAGTGCGGCTGTGCCCTCCGCCCCCCGTCATCGCCCACGCCACGCTCAGCGCCGAGCCGGGGACCAACTTCACCAGTGGCACCTCCGTGAGCTACAGCTGCCAGCCCGGCTTCTCCCTGCTCGGGGACCCCTCCGTGCTGTGCACGGCCTGGGGCAACTGGAGCCTTCCCTACCCACGCTGTGCAGGTGGGGCTGCCTCAGCATCCATCCCGTGCCAGGCTCAGCCTCCATCCCATGCCAGGCTAGCATCCATCCTGTGCCAGGCCCAGCATCCACCCCGTGCCAGGCCCAGCATCCACCCCATGCCAGGCTAGCATCCATCCCGTGCCAGGCTAGCATCCATCCCGTGCCAGGCTCAGCATCCACCCCGTGCCAGGCTCAGCATCCACCCCGTGCCAGGCCCAGCCTCCATCCCGTGCCAGGCTCAGCATCCACCCCGTGCCAGGCTCAGCCTCCATCCCATGCCAGGCTCAGCATCCATCCCATGCCAGGCCCAGCATCCATCCCGTGCCAGGCCCAGCATCCATCCCGTGCCAGGCTCAGCATCCACCCCGTGCCAGGCTCAGTCTCCATCCCGTGCCAGGCCCAGCCTCCATCCCGTGCCAGGCCCAGCCTCCATCCCATGCCAGGCTCAGCATCCATCCCAAACCAGGCTCAGCCTCCATCCCATGCCAGGCTCACCCTGGATCAGGCAGACCTGCCAACCTGCAGGGTTGCATGGCACAGGGAGAACCACAGCAGGAGCTGTGCTCACTTTGGTGGCACTGGGAATAAGCTGGTGGCATTGCTCAAGTTTCCCAAAAGGAGACAGGCTTGGGTGTTCTAAATACTGAAATTGAAGATTTCTGTACTCCACAGCCCAGAGTCGTGTGAAGGCAGCATTCTGACCAAACAATTTTCTGGGCATTGTTTTATCCTGTTTTTTAAGGCCACATAAACTAGGTGCCTGTGTCCTTGCATGCTGGGTGTCATTTGATGCAGACAAATGTCAGACTACATAGAAGATGCATTAATAACTTGGGGTTTAGCAGCGCCTATCAGTGCACCTGTTTCTCTTTAGCTGCATTTCACAGCCAAGGACATTTTCCTCATGCCCATTTCGTTTCTTGGCAGCTGGTTGTGGCACACCAACACCGTTGCTATTTGCTGAGCTAAGTGAGCAATATGAAAATCAGACTGAGTTTCCTGTTGGGGTGACTGTGAACTATACTTGTCGGCCTGGATATGTGGAACAGCCACAGATATCACCAACTATCACATGTCTTGAAAATCTGACATGGTCTGAAGCCCAGGAGTTTTGCAAAAGTAAGTTTTGCAGCTGCTTCTGATTGGTTTAAATTGTTATGTTCCGAAGCTTTGTAATTTCCCCTTCACCACTCCCTCCTTTGGAGGGTTTGGGCAGACTCCTGAAAACAGTGATTCTTCTCCTGTGCCACTGAGTTAAAGAAGCTTAAAATGAGCTTGTTTCAGCCCCTGCCATGAGCACCTTCCACTGTCCCAGCTTGCTCCAAGCCCTGTCCAGCCTGGCCTTGGACATTTCCAGGGATGAGGCAGCCACAGCTGCTGGGCACCCTGTGCCAGGGCCTGCCCACCCTGAAAGGGAGGAATTCCTTCCCAATATCCCATCCAACCCTGGCCTCTGGCAGCGGGAGGCCATTCCTGTTACTCCATCCCTTGTCCCAAATCCCTCTCCAGCTCTCTTGGAGCCCCTTTAGGCACAGGAAGAGGCTCTAAGTTCTCCCTGGATCCTTCTCTTCAGGCTGAACAACCCCAGCTTCCCCAGCCTGTCCCAGGGTCACGGCCCTGCCCTTTTCTCAGTTTTGCTTTGTCCTCTCTCTTTAGTGCTGCAATGCCCTTCACCTCCAAATATTGACAAAGGAAACCACGACAGCCAGGACTTGGAGGTTTTTCCCACTGGGATGGTTGTGAACTACAGCTGTGACCCTGGCTACAGCCTCCGGGGAGAGGCATCCATCTACTGCACCGACTCTGGCAACTGGAGCCTCCCTCTGCCTCAGTGTGCAGGTACACTGGGGTTCTAAGCTTGGACTTATGGATAGCCTGGGAGTTCTACCTGTAGGACTCATCCCTACCCTTCCCAAAATTCGGAATCCTTTACCCTCCCCCTTTTTTACCCGTTTTGCGCAACGATTTTAAGCCGTACATACCAAAATACATTTTAAAACAATTTTTGTAGTTGACATCTCCATTTCTCCCTATGTTTTCTCCCCTGATAGGTGGCTGTGGTGCACCTCCAAACCTCACCTTTGCTGAGCTAACCAGGGAATACAAAAATCAGCTGGAATTTGCTGTCGGGGACACCGTGCGCTACAGCTGCCGGCCGGGACACTTGAGACGCCCCGGAGTGCCCCAAACTCTGACTTGCCTCCAAAACCACACGTGGTCTGAAGCCCTAGAGTTCTGTAAAAGTGAATAGCTCCATCCATTTGGTGTTGGTTATTGGAAATTGTCTCTTTTGTGGGTTTTTGAAGGAAAGATTCGTACATGGCTTTACTAGTCACATGGTCTGGGCCGCTTTGGGCCTTTTTGAAATCACATCTTTACTGGTGGCAGAACTTGGACAGAGCCTTAAGGTACCTTCTCATGGTGTGTTACACAACCTCAAGAGAGGAGTTTAAACTCAGCCTTGTTCTTTCCCAGGGAAGCAATGTAGACAGCCAGAACCCCCCAGGAATGGCAGAGTTGTTGTTCTGACAGATCTCCTTTTCGGGTCAACCGTGAGCCACACGTGTGATGAAGGGTGAGTCCCACGCTGCCTTCGCTGCCTCCGTGTCCGAGTTTGGTGTTGGGTGAAGGATCAGAGCCCACTCTTCTGCACAGCTGTTCTCCCACAGCCGACCTGAACTGGAATTTTGGGTCCCATTCCACCGTAGTTGGCTGCTCCAGAAAAGGCAGAATTGTCTCGTTTTTCCCTCCTGTGCTCAGCAGATTACTTTGCCAACCAGTTTCAGTTTTCCTTCTCAGATGGCCTCGAGCAGGAGCTGAGAGTGGGAGCAAGGCCGTGCTGCAAGGAGGCTCCAGCCCTTTGGAAATCAGTTGGTCCTGATTTATCACCTGACCTATCTAACCCAGAGTTTTTGGGGTCAGTGCTGCTCCTCTTGGATCTGGGAAGAAGGAACTCGGTGTCCTTCATTCCCACATGTCCAACCAGCAGAGAGACCTCGGTGATCAGCTGGAACCAGGAGGCTGCAGAAGGAAACCTCTGGGGAGGGGAAAATGCAAGCTGAGGGACTTGGTATGAGCTTGGATATTTCTCTCTCTGCACCTCCAGGTACAGACTGGTTGGACAGTCCCACAGGAGATGTGAGAGTTTGGGACGAGATGTTGCCTGGACTGGTCTCCCTCCCATCTGTCAGAGTAAGTAGGTCACCACTATATTGGGGCCAGAATTGCCATATTAAGTCCTTAAAATTAAAAAGCGTTTCCTTTAAATAAATAGAATTAAATGAATAAGACTATTAAAGGATAATATTCCTCTGGGATAGTTTTTTTTTTTTTTTAATGCTTGTATATTTGGTTTCTCCTAAAAACCTTCTAGATGTAAGCTTTGATCTGTCACAGCAATGCAGACTGAAGAGTTGTGAGATGCCTGCAGGGACTTGTCCCTTTTGTTTCACAACAATAAAGGAGAAATCAAGTTTAAAAATGTGTTTTGTAGAAGAGTGATATTTTGAGTACCACTGAAGTGGAATTTTCCAAACTCTGTACTGTTATCTGAAGCACAAGGATGTTTTGGAGGGGTTGATCATTGCAGTTAGTCTTTTTTTCAGATGGAATTGCTTTTTGAGGTTGGGATAGTAAGGAATTCATGAGAGTGACAGTGCTGACAGATTTCTACCCAATTTCATGTATTTATTAGAATATATTCATACCATCTATGTTTATATATATACCCTTAAGGTACCTAAAAGAACTAAAACCCCTCAGTTCTTGGAATTATTCTTATCTGAGTCTCTAAGTGCTACCAGTGAAACTGCCCTGAGCACCCTGAGAATGGACTCCAGGATGTGTTCATTGCAGCACCCCCACGGCTTTGTACCCCTAAATAGGAGTTTCTCTTCCAGGGGTGGTGTGCCCTGCCCCACAGATCCAGAACGGGAGGGTGGCTGTCCCCAAGCCCCGCTACACCTACAGGGACTCTGTCACCTTCAAGTGCCGCAGAGGCTTCACCCTGCGAGGCCACCCCACGTCCCAGTGCCGAGGGGACAGGAGGTGGCACCCACCTGTACCTGTCTGTGAGCAGGGTAAGAATCAGCTCTTGGGCTTGCTGGGATTGCACATTCCTCCTGGATTCTCCTGCCCACTCACCGAAGCCAAAGCTGGTTTTATTTTTCCTGTTTGCTCCAACTGCTTTAAGGAGAACCCAGAAATTTTTCCCTTTATTTATGCCTCTTTTCACACCCAGGAGATGAGCCAGGGCTTGGGTAATGCTGTAAGTACTGGCATGATTTGCACTTTCTTACACTGCTCTTTGCAATCCATAATCCACATTCTCTTAATTCTTAATTTGGTAGCTGCAGGACACTGACTATCAGAGAGCTGTGAATTTTTTCCTGGAAATGTAACACCAGGATGATGGGAAATGAAGGTAAATGTGTGCATTTTATTTGCTCAACCATGTTTTTAAACTCTTACTGCTGCATTTAGATGGAATGTCAGAACGTTATCACCACCCTGACACCACAACAAAGCCAGGTAGGTCTCGTACCTGAAGAGGCAAGATTTGATTTACTAATCACTAACTCCTCCTTCCAATCTGTCCTGCTTTTTTGAGGGAACTTTGCAGAGGGTTGGGCAGGGCTGTTGGGGTCAGTGCTGTGGGAGGGAGTGTTCATCCTTCCCCAGCTGCTCAGAAGTTTTCCCTCTTGTCTCTCTGAGCTCTGCTTTGATCTGCACGTCTCTGTTTTCAGTGCTGCACTGCTCCAAGCCTGCAGACATCACCCATGGGTCTTTCCGTGGCCCAGCAAAAGCAGTTTTTACTGTGGGAACATCTGTAAACTACATCTGTGAGCCTGGCTTCTCCCTCCTGGGGACAGCATCCATTTATTGCACAGAATCTGGAGCCTGGAGCCATCCCCCTCCTGTCTGTCAAGGTGTGTTTTGGCTGCAGAGAGCAAAGAACAAAGGACGTTTAACAAGTCTTGCCTTAGGGGAAGGTCTGTAGAAGGTCTAAATCTGAGTACAGAATGTGTGATGAGAACAAACTCGAGTTTTTAGCCTTTCAGAAGCCTGCTGGAGTTACAGGGGTCCGTGCTGTTGAGTGCAGGGGAAGAAATTCAAAGGGAGCAGCCGAGGCTGCAGAGGGTCAGTGCCTCAGCCACTCCCTGGCCACCCTTCAGCACCCTGTTGGTTGTCTCTCCCTGACTTTCCAGCTGTGAAGTGTCTACAGCCTCCAAACATCACCAACGGGAGGCTGAAAGGCAACAGCTCTGCCACCTTTCCCCCCGGAGCCGCTGTATCCTACAGCTGTGACCCCGGTTACTCACTGGTTGGGAACGCTTTCATCAACTGCACGGGGTCGGGATCCTGGAGCCAGCCCTTCCCGCAGTGCAAAGGTGAGCCTGGGCTTCCTTTGATGTCTGCAATTCCACGTGGGGCTGAGGCACTTCCCCAGTTCTGCAGAACGCGGAATGAGAATTAATTCCTGGCAACCCTCAGAAGGAATTCAAGAGCAATGTCCTAAATAACCCACAGCTGTGTTTCTCATATTTTGTGTTCCCTCTAAATGTCCTCTTTTTATTGCTTCCAATTTCAGAGATCAGATGCGAATTCCCGGATGTCCAAGGCGTTAAAAAAGCCATTAAAGGAAGCACTTACCGCTCTGGCACTAACATCACCCTTGAATGTGACGATGGTTACGTGCTGGAAGGCATCAGTCACACCCAGTGCCAAGAGGATTTCAGCTGGGACCCTCCCGTGCCAGCCTGTAAACTGAGTGAGTGGAATGTAAACAAAGCAAAGAGCAAACAGAAGCATGCAAATGTATTTCCAACATGCAAATATCTGTCAGTATTTTTTTTAAAAAGGAAGTATACAAGGGAGTGGTTTTCAGAAACCTGGTGCTGTGGGTCTTAGCAGTGAGACGCTGGCAGGGGGAAGCTGTGGCTGCTCCTGGATCCCTGGCAGTGCCCAAGGCCAGGCTGGATGGGGCTCGGAGCAGCCTGGGACAGTGTGAGATGTCCTGCTCATGGCGGGGGGGGGGAACTGGATGAGCTTTAAGTCCCTTCAACCCAAACCATCCTGTGATTCCAAGAGGTTTATTGGTGCTCGTTGAGGACAGTTGAGAAACGCTGTATTTTGGTAGAACAGTTTGCTGATTTTCCTTTTTTCCCTTCCCTCCAGCATCCCCCAAGCCCGGGTCAGTAGGCTTAGGTAAGCAGCTTACAAACATTTTTGTCCCCAGCTCAGTGGCCCCAGTGGCACAGCCTCCCTCTGCTTACTCGGCAGATACAACCTGTTGTGCATTTCGTGTGCTTCACACTCACAGTGAGAATAACCCGGGTTCTTCTCTCTCAGGAGTGGCAGCTGCAGCAGTTCTGCTGCTCCTGGGGGCAGGTGTTGTCTGGAAAATAATTTCCAAGCAGAAGGAAGGGTAAGGCAGCTCTGGCTCTTTGTTCCTGTCCCTTGGTGCCAAGTCCCAAGCTTCGTAACACTTGATACACTTGAAATATTTGCCTCAGTGTGTCCGGGCCTTGTAATTTTGTACCTTCAGCTCAGGCTTGCAAATGATACAACCTGGAACTCATGGTGGGGTTATGTCATTTTATTTCAAGCCTCTGTTTCTTAAAGGAAACCAAACCGAGTGTTCTTTTACAAGGCAATTCATTGTTTTCTTCTTTTTCACATAGCTATTATCATACGTATGAAAACTATAATTACAGAACCCCCCTGAACCCAGACACTGAACACAAAGACTCCTGTCTGCCATAGGAGGTATGGATTTATATTCCTCAGCACAAAATACCAGTTAGAGCTGCAATAACTATACTGTCCTTTGTTTACATTGCTGGCTGCTTCGTCTCCTTGAATGACTATTTTCCTAACACAGCCATTCAAGTAGAAACATCTTTCCTTTTTGTCTTCTGATAGAATATTTTCTTTTGCTGAACAGAAGATGTTTTGAACATATTGGGGTTTAAAAACATCCAGTTTTCCTTCTGACACCACCCCCAAAGTGTGCCTTTCCTTTTCTACAGTCTGCATGGTTGGTGTGCACAGGTCAGACTTCCAGACCAGTCCTTGCTTCTGACTTAAAGCTGCTTTTAATTTGTACAGGTTATGAAAAAGCTGAAAAGCTGCCTCAGCAGTAGCAGAGTCACAAAAGAACACTGAACTTGATTCCTGGGGTTTTTTATTGCTTTCACACTTACTACGATGGTGTTTTTACTTACAAGTGAATCTGTTCTCTGTGGTGGCTCTATTGCAGCCAGCAGTGAATTCTCACTGTTAGCAGCACTTCACCTGCAAAGTGGGACATGTAAACAGTATCAGCTTTGGGTTGCTGTGGGTGACTTCTTTGAAACAAAGCATTTCCCAGAAATTCCCTCCTCCCTCTCTGGGCGGCGATGGAATCTCTAAACACCGGTACAAAACCAGGAAATCCCGATTTCAACACCAGGATATCATTTCTTTCCTAGGCTGGAAAGAGATCTCATCCCCGCTGCTGCTAACCCGGCACCCGGCTCGTTCCCTGCAGCGAGGAAGCGCCGCTCACGTAGAGACTGGAATTCTGTGGCAAAAAAAGGACATTTTACTGTAAATCTTCAATGCTCTTCTGCTCTCAGCAGTTACTGTAGGGATCTAGTGAGGCTCAGACTGCATGCAGTGCGGGTGCTGCCTCGGAGGGAATTCTGTGCGCTGCTCCTGAAACGTTCCTGAAGAATATTTCCTTTGTCCCCCAAAAACTGGATAACCAAGTGGATAACCCCAAGCCGTGGTAGGGAGAAACAATCAATAATGCACTGGCCCATTCCCTGTCTCTCTGTGCCCACCAAAACATACCTGCACAAGGGTGGGAGTAACCAAGTGTTAATTAACATTTACATCTTTATTTCCTTCCAGCAACGCTTATGTGCAGTGTTCCTCTACCAATGCTTAACCTAATAAAAGCTGATGATGACAATTGTGTGTCTTCTTTTATGCCTACCCAGACTTTAAGTCTTTTCTGTTCTGTTTTTTTTTTCTTTTATAATTTTTTTAAAATTTTTTGGCTATTCTATTTTAATGCTGCTCTGCCATACACGGGATTTAATTTCCAAAGGCGAGCAGCCCTGCACAGGATGTCCATCCTGAGCTGGCTGTTCTTTTTAATTTATCACTGTTGGTTCCAAGTGTGGCGCCTAAACACACTTTGATTTTTTTCCTCTTTCCTTGAGCTGCCCGGGAAAGGATTCAACCTCCTCACACCCAGAGCTGTAACGCACTGAGGGTGTTGTAAAATGTGGAATATGTCCACATATTCCAAGATCACTTTAAGTCAGGGCATTCTTTGGTGGAAGACCTTTGTGTACTTTCAATCTTAATCCATAAAAAAGCAGCAGGCAGGAGCATCCCTTAGGAGCATACCTTGGTCAGGAGCATCCCTTAGTCAGGAGCATCCCCTAGGACCATCCCTTAGTCAGGAGCATCCCTTAGTCAGGAGCATCCCTTGGTCAGGAGCATACCTTGGTCAGGAGCATCCCTTAGGAGCATCCCTTAGTCAGGAGCATCCCTTAGTCAGGAGCATCCCCGAATTAACTAGCTTTAAGGATGAAGGAAACCAAGGTGCTGATGTATGTATTTGGCAAAATACTCAAGGCCGACGTGTTCTTCAGCTGAACAAAGATTATTATCCAGCTAAAATTCACTTTCGGGTCAAGCAGAGCCTTCCCCGAGCATGCGTTGAACTGAGCCGGGACTGCGTCATTAGCGTGGCAATTAACTCATCACAACACAGCGGCCGCGCCTGGAAACCGCCCTGACGCTGCAGTGCTGTGTGTAACACCGGCACGGAGAGCTCGCTCCGTGGATTCTCAGCGACCCCCGGCCGAGCGAGGCCCCGAGCTGTCCCCAGGGTGCCGCCCCGGCGCTGAGGGGACCCGGCGGGCGGGCGCGGCCATGGCGGCGCCGCGCTGAGGGCGGGCCGGGCGGGGCGGGCCGCGCATGCGCACCCGGCCCCGCGCTGCGTCTCCGGCGGCGCCGGGAGCGAGCGGAGCGGCCGCAGCCGCGGCCCCGCTGCGGGCATGGCGCGGCTCTCGGTGCCCGTGCCGCTCTCGGTGCCGCTGCTGCTGCTGCTGCCCGTGCTGGTGCTGTGGCAGCTCGGCGGAGCCCGGGCTGAGGGTGAGGCAGCGGCCGCTCGCTGTTTGCGGTGCCGGTGGGGAAGGGGCGCTCGGAGCGGCGGGCGCGGCGCGGAGCCCTCAGGGGGCCGCGGCTGGGAGGAGAGATCGGGATGGGGATGGGGATGGGGGTCGGGATCGGGATCGGGATCAGGGTCGTGCCCGTGCCCTGCTCCCCGCTGAGGGTGCCCTCGGGGCCTGCCGGGGGGGCGAGGGAGGCGGGAAGGAAATGGCTCTGGGGCGGTGGTGCCGCCGCGAGGGTTTGGGCGGGTTTGAGTCGGGGAATTGTGACATTGTTCGGGTGGGGAGGGACCTCGAAGCGCATCCCGTTCCACCCTGCCCTGGGCAGGGACACCTGCCGCTGAACCTCCGTCCAGCCTGGCCTTGGAGCCGATTTTAAGCTCCGCTTTCTGTCCCTTAGACCCGCTTTCCTTTTTCCTTAAGAAGGGACAAAGGGCTCTGTGAGTGGGGCTGGCTTGTTTGTTTTTCATGCAGCAAACGAAATGGGTGTACGGTGAGCGAAGTCGTGTGTTTAGCTACAAAAAAAGGCAAACAAACAAAAATCTGAAAATAGGATTTGCAGGAAGTGCATTGTCTGGGTAGAGTGACTAAAGAGCTTGAGGAACAATGAGTAACGTGCCCTATACGTGTGTAGGGCTGGATGCTGCATGCAGTTAAAACCTAAATTAAAAAATTGGAAACGACTTAAACATATCCTCAAGAGCTCTTGGATGATTCTGTCTCCGGTGCTGTTGCACCTCAGTGTGTTTCTCTTCTTGTCCCTAAGGTGCTGTGTTGTTTTTTCCTTCCTCTCCCAGGCACGTGTCCCAGGCCAGACCGCCTGCAGTACGCAGAGCTGGATGAACGCTCCAGGGAAATCCAGGATTTTCCACCTGGGACCAAAATCTCCTTCATCTGCCGGCCAGGATACATGAGGGTCCCAGGGAAGTCACTGACCTGGACGTGTGGGAATGACTTGCAGTGGTCACGCACAGACGAGTTCTGTACAGGTAATTTGTTGTACCCCTTTTTTCCCGCTGATGTTTAACAGTTTCAGTTGATTTGCAAGTGGGAATTAGGGTTTTGCCGTATTTTAAATGAAGCTTGGAAGATGCTGGTGTGGGTAAGAGCAATAAGTACAAAAGATTTTGTCTTTGTATGTAACTACAAAAATTTAGATTTTTTTCTTTTCTTTTTTTCCCCCCCTTTCCCCAGTGAGAAAATGTATGTACCCAGGAGACTTGGAAAATGGTTATTTTGATGCAGCAGATCTTACATTTGGTTCAAAACTGACATTTCAGTGTAACGAAGGGTAAGTGTTTTGGTGAAGTTAATGATTCTTTTTTTCTTCTTTTTTTTTTTTTTCATGTTTGCACCAGATTTGAAATAAACCCAAATTTTCTGTTCCCGTTCTGCCGTGAAATCTGAATTCTACCTGTAGCAAATGAAATTTAAATTTACAGCTAAATTTGATATGATTTCCTGGTTTAATTACTCTTTGCATCAACCCTAAGCTTTTTGGTGAGGATCTGTGGAACTGCAGTGTTACCTCTGGTGACTTCTTTTAATGCTCCTGTGGCAGAGGGAGCAGATATATATTCATCATCCTTCATTATTGAATAATTAAGTCAACAACACTAAGGAGGTTTTTTTTCCCTTTTCCTTGAGTATTAGTAATTTTAGGACTTTAATGTTAGAGGGTATTTCTGAAAATGGTAAGACTTCCACAGTTCCTTAGTGATGTCTCTTCTGTTTCTGTTTTGTTTTCAAAGTGAGACTGACAGCAAAATAAACGAGATTCTGTTCTCATTACAAAACCTTGCTGTGTTATGTCTCTGTAATCACAGAACAGAATTATTGATAAGAACCAATTTTTTGGTGCTTGTTGGAGAAATGAGAAATTGAAGTTTCACTTCTTCAAAATTTTTACCTGTCTAGATATAGATTACTGGGTAAGGAAGAGATTTCCTGTGAAATCAAGGGTGAAGGTGTTGGCTGGAGTGGACCTCTGCCTTACTGTGAAAGTGAGTAAATTACTGCTGTGTTTGATTTTCTGTTCAGAGAGGGGTAAGTTCATTTACAAACAGCTGTGCCACCAACTTTCCAGTATAAAAAAGGATGGGAAAACAGGGATGATTTTTTTCTTAACTACTTGGCTTGTGTCTGAGGAATGACCACTGAGAAATGTCAGTTTTGGTGGTAATTTTCTCATATTAAAATCATATTATCTCATATTATTATCTCGTGTTAAAATCAACCTCCTGTTGAGGCTGAGCTTCTGTAGTGTGACTTTGAGTGGCTGTGTCAGATTTTTCAGTGAAATGACTGGAAAACCAAGGCTTGCTCTTTGAGATGAACCAGCTAACACAGCAAAACCAACGTTTGTGCTTTATTGACAGGAATTCCTTGTGAGCCACCTCCCAAAATAGCCAACGGGGACTATGAGGAGAGCAGCAGCTACGTGTACCAGAGCTCAGTGACCTACAGGTGTCGGGATGTCCCCAAGGGCAGTGATCCCTTCTCCCTCATTGGCACGGCCACGATTTACTGCACATCTGATGCCCACTCAAATGGAGTTTGGAGTGAGCCGCCTCCAGAATGTCGAGGTTGTTGGGATTTTTCATTCTTTGTTACCCTGTCTGTTCCCTTTCCTTGGAAGCAGGGTGGGGAGAATGGACTTTGCCTCTAGGAAAGAAGGAAAAAATGCTCTGGTACGAGGTTTGGTGCAGTTCTAGGGGAGCTGGATTATGGCACAGAATATGACTAAGATTTAGGTTAAAGCTTGAAAAATATCTGTGTGAGTGTCTTGTTGGTAGAAGTGACAAAGCCAAAGTGAAGGAGCTGGGACACCACAAACCCTGCAGAAAAATCGTGTCAAGGGCAAGGATGTGGGGGCTGGATTAGGACTTGTGAAAAGCTAAGGAAGAACCCTGTTCCTAAAAACACAGCCAGTATGGAAGAGCAGGAATCAATGTTTCTACAAAGCTCCTCCAAAACAACTTGGGGAAATTGGCACGTAGGGAAAAGGATGTTGTGCTTGGTGCAATGTTTGTGTTAACAGGCGTTTCCAAGCTTTGTTTTCATTTGTTAGCAAATGTTTGTGTTAACAAATGTTTCGCCTCTTTCAGTGGTCAAGTGTGAAGACCCCAGAGTTGAAAATGGGAGAAAAATATCCGGATTTGGACTTGCCTACAGATACAAGGACTCAGTTGTGTTTGAGTGTAATCAAGGCTATTTCTTGGTTGGAGCAGAGGTGATTACCTGTGAAGCAAATAACAACTGGCATCCTCCAAAACCAACTTGTGAGAAAAGTAAGACTTTCTGTGATATTCCCTTTTCTCTTGTGTGTTGAAGGTGTTTTAGCTTAAATAGAGCATCCTGGTTTTCTGGTGATTCCATGGGTGAAGGCAGGAGGGAAGATTTGATACAGAGAATTAGGAGTATGCATGGTGAGGAAAGCTGTAGCATCCTTCTGGAGTAGTTGAAGTCTTTGTGTGTGGTTTTTTTATGGAGCTCTTCAGCTCCTACTTTCTAGAAATGATTCTAGAGAAGTAATGAACCAGTGAGGATTTCTGAGCTGCCACGCCACAGGATTGCATTATCCTAATGAATATCTACAGTGGTGTTTAAGTTTTCTAAGGGGAATATTTGTACTTAAAATTGGGGTAAAGTTATCTTCTGACATGTGCTGAGCTATTTTTCTGACATGAAGGCAGCTTGTGTTTGTGGAATGAGTGACTGAGTTAGAAATAAAGTTTATTCTCACTAAACTGGTTTAAATTCCTGTATTAGTTACTGCAGATGTGTGTCCTGCCCCCACGATCCCCAATGGGGTCCTGGTTCCAGCCAAACCTGCCTATGCAAGAGGAGAGTCTGTGCAGATCAGGTGCAATGCTGGCTGCTCCTTCCCTGGTGGCTCTGCAGAGATGACAGTGACCTGTCAAGGGCAGAGTTCCTGGGGTGCCTTACAGCACTGCTCCTGTGAGTAAAATTGCTCCAATCAGGACAGACTGACAAGTGTTGAATATCTGATGTTGGAATACATCTATTATTATTTTTTCCCCCCTCTTTTCTCTCCAGGTGAGTCTGAAGGTTCCGGTTCCACTCCAGTCATAAGCTATGGGAGAGTGATAGCTGGACAGAAGCCTTCCTACTCCGTGGGGGATTTCATCACCATTGAGTGTTACTCGGGGTACACCCTGCACGGGGAGGCTCGCATTCAGTACATTGGGAACAACCAGTGGGCCCCTGCAGTGCCAACCTGCCAGCTCAGTAAGTATGGGCTGCCAGATCTCCCCCGGGTGAAAATTCATCTGACAGAACAGCCCTTTGATATTCAGGAGAAATAATTGAATGCAGCTTCCTTCTTTATTTTGATGTGAAAAATGGGGTTTGGTAAAATGAATTGAAATATTCATATTCTGAGTTAAATATTATTATTTAAATTAGTCTGCCTCAAAGATTGTGTTGATAGAAGTACTTGGCTTGAAATTGCTCTGTGAATATTTTTATAATAATGTTTGAGTGAGAAACACCTCTGTTCCTCTTGTGATACTGATTCTTTCTGTTTTTAGGTGGATATATTATAGCCATCATCTGCGGTAAGTATTTTCTAAAACCCTAAAAAAATACTGTACAAATTTTTTATGTGAAAATCTATTTTTGATTCCAATCACCTGGGACTGCAGCAGGGGGATTTTGAAGTTTTGGTTAAAGCTGCACGATTCAAAGAAAGATTGCTTAGCTATTATGTTTAATTTAGTGTGAAATGTGTATTTTCTCATGTGGTGAGGTCACATTTCAAAGGCACTTTTCAACAACTTGGCCACTTGGATGAATTTCAGAGCTTGGGTTTACTGGGGGTGTGAGTAAATAACTCTGTCAGTGAACAGAGGTGTTCAGTCCATCCTCTGTCCTTGCTTGTGTTACTCAGATTTGTACAAACTTGTAAAGTAACCCTGGGGCCTTGTCATTCCTGTTTTAGTTTCTGGGCTGGTGGGTTTTGCCATCTTGGTGGTTGCTGGTTCTGAGCTGACCTGTCTTGAAGAGTCAGATATTTAACTGACATGGCTCATTCCATAAATAAGTCGGGTTGTGGGGTTTTTTGGGGGGGGTAGAGGTGGGATAGACATGAAAACAAAGCTATTTCTGCAAAATTTTTGTTGCTTTTTTGTGGCCTGGAGATGATCTTTATCACTCTAAGGTGCTTTTTTTTTTCACTTTAATTCTTCCTGAAGTGATTGTGGTAGTTGTGGTGCTCCTGGCAGCCTTCTGGATCTACAAGAAATTCTTCTCACAGAATGGGTGAGTAAGCTTCCTTTTTATTAACACTGCAAATTTCCAAATGACTGAGCCAAAGCTGTGCTGATGTCTAAGTCTCTTGAGCTTTGTGTGCCCTTTCTTTTGCAAATGTCTGATTTTGTGTGAGCTTCTCCCAGCAGCTGATGGAAGCTAAAGCCTAACCATGAATTTGACTTTGGTTTTGGATCTGCTGTTCAGCTAAGCTGCTAATTAACTCTTGCACTAATTTCAAGGAAGGAAAAACCCTGTTCTCGAGCTCGTTTGGCAGTGTCCACTTGCCAAGGAAATGATTTTGTCCATCTGCTTCAAACATATCAGTTTATCTCCTAAAGCCAGGGGCAGTCTTGGTTGTGTGGGCTCGTGCTGCCAGGTTTTCAGGTTTTTATTCTCCTCCTTCAGCCCCAGTGTTGGTGTCCCTATGTTAAAGACTTCCAAAATCAATTTTAAAGTATTAGATTTGTGCACAAGCAATTAGTGTTCTGTTTTTAATGAGACATGTAGGGTGTTTTAAACTTTTTCTTCAAAACAGCTGGGGTTTAAGTGTGGTTTTTGATGGAGAGGCAGGAGATTTAAATTCCTCTTTGTGCATTGCTTTTTGCTGTGATGTCTGATTTTATCTTCTGGAAAAAAACCTTTTTGTCAGAGAAATATTTTGTGAAATGCAAAACACTGACAGTTCAGAGAGGTTTGGTGGTAGGCATGGAATGTCAGGAGGAGCATCTCATCGGAACAGTGTTGTCTTTTTCCAGAGTCTGTTGGGATTTATTTGGAGTACATGGAGCAAAGGAAGGGATGCTTTAAATGAAGCAAACCAAAGGGAATATTCCTGTGGTTCGTATTTGTAATGAAGCCCACACAGAGGACTTGGGAGAGCCCTGGAGGTGGTTTACAACCAGTGAGATTTTAGCCTTAAAAACAGGCAGTGCAGTATCAATCCAAGGGCCAGGGTGTGCTGCTCAGCAATTTGGTGCTTTTGCCACTGCTTTTATTCAGTGCTTGGATATTCTGCAGCCTGGACGGGCCCGAGCAGAGCTCTTGGCAGTTCAGGGAGCTCTTGCTGCCTTCACCTGTGGAGAGACTTCTCAGGGCGTAGAGAGCAGGAGGGATCTAAAGCAGCATCATCAACAATTAAACTCTGACTCTGCTGAATATCTGACAGCATGAAAAGCCTTATTGTGCCTAGTGCTTCCCTTCATCTTCCTCTCTGGACATCTGACTGTTAAAGCTCTTTCTTGTCTGAAAAGCCTGATCTAATCTCCTTTTGTGAAAGCCTCCATCTCCCTGTTTAGTGTCCTGAGTTCCTGATGCAGCTGAGCCTTTGTGACTCTTGTGCTTCCAGCCCCTGGTCCTTGCTGGTTTGTAGCCTCCAAATGAGAGCAGATCTTTCCTTGGCCTCTCTTTTGTGTGTGACATGCCCTCGGATGGGACATTCAATTAGACCTTTCTCCCTTTCTGCTGTTCAGCTCGTACACAGTTGATGAGAGTTGCAAGGAAATTTGTATTTTAAAAGCTAATGCCCCAGCTGAGATGGAAGAAACTGCACAAATGAATAAATGAAAAGGTATAACTTTCCACTTCATTTGGACTTTTTGCAATGCAGCTTAAGTGTCTTTTTTATTGTGGTTTGCTTGGAATTTCAGGAGTGTGGAATCCATCTAGCTGGGAGCCTTGGCTTCCTGTAGGGAAGAATATCTTAACTTTTCATTCATTTTGGGAGAAGAGGATATAATCCATAGAGAATTATCATTTAGCAGTGTCAGTAAGAGCTTCCAATGACTGTAAATCACATTTCTTGGTGTTGTGTTTGAAGAATGAGTAGCATATTGCCTACAACACTCAGAAGAATGTCTGCACCCATCCCAGTGGTGAGTTGCTTTTCTTAGCTAATAGTTTCATTCCCTGTGATTAGAGGCTGGAGCCACCTTTGGGCACTGAAACTCTAAAGGTAGCTGTGCATCCCTTCAGAGAAAACCAGATCACATCTCTCACAATTACTGATTCATCTGCATTTTTGCTTTCTAGAAGAGAATAAAGGAAGGGTCTAACAACATCTTTTGAAACCTTCTTATGAAAAGGTGATTTCTTTTTCACATTCAGAGTTCTGCAGCCCTGAAAAGAATCAAAATTCAGTTGCTTTGAAGCTGATGTCCTCTCCTGTATTTTTTGAGATGCATGTGATGAATGTTGGGGTTCCTCCTGCACTTGTGTAGGGTCAAATGAGCTCTTCCAAAATCTGCCTCTTCCAGCCTTGTTTGAACAGAACACTTTGCAGACAGAACAGCTCAGTTTGATTTTCCTTGCCAGCGTTTTGTCGTTGCTATCTCAACAGAGCTGGAACTACAAATATTTTTTTTTAAATCAGCATTTTATTTTTTTTTTGTTGTTGCTTTTCTCCGTTGCACAAATCCTGAGGCGGTGATGGGTTCTCTTACTGCAGCTTAATGCAAAGCTCTTTTCATGTGCATAATCTTGATTTTATTGACTGGTAAAGGGCAGGTGAATTTTCAGTATTTTTGGTGAGTTTTTACATGAACAGTAGGCTTGGAGTTTATTCCAAAATGACGTCTAGATTAAGGAACATCTAAATTAGATGCTTCTAATTAAGATAGGATCTGCTTTTTGGGTTAATTTAGCTTATTTTTGGAGAGAAAAAAAAATGAATGAGGAGATAAAATAGAATTCTTCATTCCAAACTTACCTTTACACACAATAAGAGAAATTACTGGTGTGGTGTGTCAAACCACTGGTAATTCTGAAAGTTTTCTTGTGGAATGTGGAACTCCTTAGAGCCTTGCAGTCATAGCACTGAGGTTTGGTATGGGGTGGGTTTTTGGTAAAGCAGAACAGGAGTTGTTCAGGAACTTGGGACACACAGAAGAATGTCATTGTGAATTTTAGTTCTTGTAGGTTTAAGTGTTGTAAAGCTGCTGTTAGTGGACTGCAGAATCAAAATCCACACAAACTAATATTTCATTTTTGGTTAGAAAATATATACTAAACAACACACTGTAATTAAAATGAATCCAGGGTGCAGCTGGTGGAGTTATGGGAATCCTGTAACTGTTCTGGTGTTAGTTTTGGTATTACCAGCCATCACTTGGAATGATCCCTTTGGATCCCAGGCTCTCCTTGGGTCATTGCTGACAGTTCAGGATGAAGCTAAAATCTCAGTCCAGCAGTTGCTTGGTGAAGAGAGGCTAAAGACTGACCAGGTTGTGACTTTAATGCCAAAGCTAAGGATGTGCTTTCAGTGTAAATGTAAAACCTCTTGCAATGCAAAACCTCTGATCTGACTTGTTTTTTTGTTTGTAGGAAACGTGACAGCACTCCCAGTTCTGCCGAATATAAGATGTGTAAAGCATGACTGCCCTTGCTGGGGGGTGGGAGGGTCCCTGTCAGAGCTGCACAAGGACTGAGTGCCCTTGCAGTGAGTGGCTGTCCCTGTGTCTTGCTCTGCTGGTGAACTGGAGGAGGAGATGCTCGATAGGATAAAAAGCGTGTGTGCATATAGCTAACCCAGATCCTGCTTTGCCTTCTGGGCCCCTCGCTGTCCTCCTGTGCTCGTCAGCTGGGGAAAGGCCATACCTGTAGCATGCCAGAGTCTGTGGGAGTGCTGCAATGTCCCTGTCCCCGTGCCAGCTGCTGCTGCCCGCTGCCTGCAGTGCCACCTCTTGGCTTACAGAAGATGTCCAATATTCTGCTCTCCTGTAGAGCCCTGCTCACTCAAACCTGGCTGTCCTTCCCATCCCTTTTTGCAGTAGAGGTGGTGGAAATGGTTCTGTTGTTTTTGTTTCTGTGTTGTTGCTCACTCCCTGAAGAGTCTGGTGCCCTCGAGGGCGATGTCTTTTGGAAACTGTCACAATCAAGATCTTATATACTCTACCTCTTTGGCAGACAAAGTTGGTTGCTGTGTATATAATGAATTAAAGTGTGCCTTGAAATCAGAGTTTTAGAGCTTTTCCTTTGCTTTTAAGAAGGAAAAAAGCCATATATATTTCTGATTCTTTGCTATAATCTCCCAAAGACTGTGGTGGATTTGTTGGACCTGAAAACTGAAGGGTTCTGTAGCAAAGGCATCTCCTGCCTGTTGACAGGAGATGAGCACAGTGCAAGTTCCTTCGGGTGCTCAGTTTTAGTGAGCCTTGATGTCATGTCTGGAGATCTTCTGTTGCTTTCAGGGGTAGAAATGGGTGCTGTGGGATCCACCTTCCTTGACGTAAAGTCACGTATTTCACATTTCTAACCTCTGGCTGCAGACTGGGATGTTAAATCAAGCTCTGAAAAGCTGGGTTTAGCATCAGATTCCTGTTTAGAAGCAGAAGCTTTTCCCTGTCTCTCGCTTTTCGTGTTAAAGGAAAACCAAAGCAGTTCAGTTGTGTGCGTGCTGGGAGATGTGGTGGTCTCTTGTTTGCTGCTTGGTGCTTGCTCATCAAATGTTTTAGTCCAGATTCTGATCCAGGAGCTCCCACCACTGCGTTTGCCATTAGTTTAGAGTCACTGCTACTTCTAATTCCTCAGCAAACCCCACATCTTAACTAGAACAGGTTTTAGCTCCGTGAATCTCGCTGTCAGCATCCAGGCAGCTTCTCATTTTCACAGAAAACCCAAACAGCCTCCCTTCAGACGCCTGAGGCAGCATTGGAAGTGCTCTGGCTTGTCTGTGGCTGCTTGGCACCGCTCTCCCTGTCATCAACAGATTGTTGGAGTGGCACAGAGCTGTTTGGGGCTTTATAGGGCTTTTTGGGACAATCCCAGCAGTCTTATTGTTGGAGTTCATAATAGGCTGTGGTTGTTAGAAAGGGGCTTTGGCTCTGCAGAAGGATTTGCTGTTCGTGGCCTGGCTGATAGCTCAGTTTGAGAGTTGTTTGTAAACACTGGGATGTGTGACTGGGCCTGAGTGTGGTGCTGGTCAGGAGCTCAGCTTGCTTTGTGTGGCATCTGCAATGTGCTGAAATACACTGGAATGTTCTTAATTGGGAAGTGAAATCACTGTAAAAAGGGGCCGTGTTTTTGCTCTTCTTTCTGGATGTAAAGATTAGCCGTGATCTGTAATATTCCAAATAAAAATGTTAAATTATTTAGCAGTAAGTGTTTGTCTTTCATTCATCGTTGTGCTGAGCAGCTCTTCTCCCATTGCTATCCAGATGATTTTTCATGTCCCAAATGTCAGGTGGAAACTGCTGAGATTGAAGTTGGCAGTTTGTACACAGAATTACTCAGTGGTAGTGTAGGGGATGGGGTTTAATTTGCTGAGCATTTTTGGGGTTTCCTTCTAGAACTGCAGAGAATTTCCCAGAACCTGCAGAATTTTAGTGTTGACTCCTGAAAAAATTGGTGAAAAGTTGATGGAGAAGAGGAAATTGGGGCTGTTCTGGTGGAGCACTTGAGACAAAGCCCAGAGGGTGCTTTGGCCCTTTTTTCCCAGTGTGTGACAAATACAATCCTTAGGGAATACAGCTCGGGTGGGTTTAGGTGAGCTGTGAAGGAGAGGATTTAGGAGTTGTGTGAGTTTCACACTTGAAATGGACTGAACTTGTGTGGAGTCAGCTGCCTGACAGAGTGAAGCCTCTCAGAGGTGGAATAGAAGAAATAACTTCATATGCTGTGTGGCAGTGCAGTTTGTGCTGGGGACACTCAGAGTGAGTTGGTGTGGAAATGGTGCCAGACTGCACAACTTTGCCCTGTGGAGTTTGGGTTTGCAGTGAGCATTGAGGGGATAGCCAGAGTTACTGGGAATGGGGCTCCCTTCCAACCCAAACCATTCTGGGATTCTGCTCTGGGATTCTGTGAATCTGACTTAAACACTGCAAATTAATTGGGCCTAATTGTCACGAGACCTGTGCTGTTTTTCTAAAACTCAGTGCTGCATGAATTATTTCCTTTTGGAGTCTGGAACTGATAATTAAAGGGATGTGAACTCTGCTAAAGGAAAGCTGCATGGAATAAAAATGAGCTGTTGCCATCTACTGGTGACAGGGCAGCGGGAGTAACAAAACAGGTGCAGAGTTATCTGGTTTAGGGTTAAATGATGTGGATTGTGGTTGGTGGGTTCTCAGTGTCACACTTCAGATCAGTATAAATTAAGGGGTTGGAACTGGATGATTTTAGGGTCCCTTCCAAACCAAACCATTCTGATTCTCTGAATCTGAACGCTTCTGAGGGTGGTGGAAATGGAGCTGGGAGCTGAAATGAAGAGACTTGCAGCACTTAGGTGTTGTCCAGCAGGGAATCAGGTGATCTCTCTACCTGAGACAGAGCCCAGGAGCGTAGAGCACACAATTTTATTTAGAAGGAAAAAAAAAAAAAAATCTGTGTAAAGAACAGGTTAAGGCAAACAAACAGCACATGGAGTAGAAGTGGTCAGAAGGTTGGGCGGCTGTGTTGTCACACCCAGGCCCTGGCTTGCTTGAGTTGAAGAAGCTGAGTTATGTTTGAAGAGATGCTTCTCTCTGTCTGGAAGCATCCCATCCTCACGTGAAGGGGATGCTGACTGTCCTCCTTGTGTGCAGGATGTTCAGCCTGTGGGGGAACTTCAGGTCAGAGAACAGCAAGCCAGTGGTGTTGGGCAGGCCAGGTGGTGCTCTGGATGGTGTTTGTTTGTGACCTGGGGGGTGAGGGAAGGAAGCTCCCCATTGCTGTTGCTTTTCCCCCTACATCATAACCGATTTCAAATGGTGCTAGACAAAAACTGAGACTCTGAACACCAAGAGAAATCGGTCAGCCTGTGTAAGAGACGTTTTCCTGGCTCACAGAAGGATCCTCTTGTAGATGACTGCTATGCATTCTTTAGAGATGACTACTCAGTGCTCTGATCAAACCTTCGTCCACACAGGGATCAGCTTTTCCATGTCTGGGAACACGCTGGGCAGCAGGGAGGGCAAAAAAAAAGAGTTCAGCTTCATTCTAGGTTGGGCTGCAGGGCTGGAGAAGTGAAATATTGCCAGGAGGGACCAGCAGCAAACTGGGAGATTATTCTGGAAAGAGGAGTGGGTTCTGTGTGTGCTGGAAAGTGATTCTGGAAGAAGGAGTGGGTTCTGTGTGTGCTGGAAAGTGATTCTGGAAAGAGGAGTGGGTTCTGTGTGTGCTGGAAAGTGATTCTGGAAAGAGGAGTGGGCTCTGTGTGTGCTGTGTGGCATCTTCGTGATGCCCATGGCAGGGGCTTGGAACAGGATGATTTTTAGGGTCCCTTCCAAGCCAAGCCAGTCTGGGGTTGCTGAAGGCACTTCTGTGTCTGCCTGCTGAGGTCAAATACTTGGAGGGAACTTCTGTGTTTGCAGAGCTGTGGAATGACAGTCCTGTGGTGATGGAGCCCCCAAGCAGAGGGTGGAAATCCTTTTGCTCTGAGGCACTGAATTCAAGGCTGATGCTAGTTGTTGGGTATCAAACATACTCTGCCTGTCAAGGTACAAGAGATACCACGTTGGTTTTCATGCAACCTGCGGATCACTTTACTCTGGACACCTTGAACTCATATCCATTGTTTATTGAGCAGAAGTACAGGAGCAGGAGGCTGTGCTGGTGTGGCCCTGCCTTGGGAGGGTGCACACAGGGGTTGGAGAAGTGTCTAGGAATCAGATGATGTTACAAAGTGGATGGCTGGCAAAAAAATCACCTTTGGAAAAGGGGCCGATTTGAGGAGCAGAGGATGTTGTTGGAGTGAGCAGGTGCTTGGTCTCCTCCCACGCTGTAATTCTTGCTCCTAGAACACTGATTTCAAATGGTGCTAGATACAAAGTGGGAAAATCTAAGCCACCATGTGAAACCAGCTTCCAGAGGAAGACACATCTTGTGCATGGCTGCAGGCTGAGGGAGAAAATCCTTCATCTCCACCGTACCTAGAGAAAAATTCATTTATTTAATTTTATCAGACGGCAAGACAGTTACCTCGGGCTTAGCTACTGTGTGGATACACAATTTTGTGGCATCTTGTGGATGGTTGGGGCTGGTGTAGGAGAAATGAAATGTGTGGTGAGGAAAACCCCCAGCCTGGCAGTGAGTGCTGTTTCCTGCCCTAGCCAGGTGGAATGCACTCAAGTTCTTCCCAGCAAGTGATGATCAAGGTTTTGTTTCTTGCTAGTGCAGAGCACGATGCTGATGGGCTGAGTGTGGGAAGTTTGTGTTTTTCTATTTCACTGCAGATGAAACCAGGTTATAAACCTCATCCTGTCTAAGGCAGAGAGTGTTCTGGCTTTCTGTCACTTGCTGACCAGAGAGTACAGGACAGATCAGGTGCTTTTTGTGACAGGGAAGGAAAGTGTGAGTGTCCTGATGGAACTTCCTCTCTCAGCAGTCCCTGTGCTTTAAGTAAGCAAGGACTTGCAGATCTTTGTGAGGCAACTTTCAAATTCCGCAGGCAGAATGAAAATAAATTGGGTCGAAGGTACTTTGAGTGTGGGTCAGAACAGAAAGGGAGCGTTCACAAATTGAACTGTAAATGGTTCAGTGGAAGTTGTTGAGGAAGGAGAGTGTGAAAATGAGTGGCTGATGGTTCCTGGAACTGCAGCAGAGCTGAGCACTTAACCTGCAGTGTCCACAGCTCAGAGCAGAGGGAATAGAGGGGGTGTTGAGAAGCCTCTGAACCGCTCCACACATGCATAATTCAGGAGCTATCAACCTTTGGCTAAGTGTCTGACCTGTGCTGGAGTAGAGGCCAATGTGAAATGGAACAAAGCACAACTGGAGGCAGCAGTTTCACTTATTGATGCCCCGGCGTTTTGGCAGCTCTGTGTATTCCTGTTGTAACCACATCCAAAAATCTGCTCCTGTGCCTCCATCCTAATGCACACTCCCAGGCAGCAGAGGGAAAGCTCAGAGACGGGAGCTTGTCCTTCCAAGAAAGAGGGGTGGAGGAAGGGGAAATGACTGGACTAGATTCCTTGTCTGGATATTTACTGTCGTTTCTAAATCCATTATCTGGGGCAACAGGGTGAAAGACGAGTGGAAAGCAGGTTCCCTCCCCAGTGCCTGCTGTGTGGCACAGTTATTTAGGAGGCACCCTGGATTAGCAGGTGAGATTTACTCCTGAAAAGCTGCACCAGGAGTTGCTGCTGAGGGAGGCAGGTGCAGAATCACAGCAGCATCTCTGAGAAACAGGCTCGCAGTGAGGCTTGCTTTGGTTTTTCCTCAGTAGTAAGCATTGCAAAGAAATCTTCATTAGGGTTTTGAAAAATAGTTGGAGGAAATGTCACTCGATTTTGTGCTGCTGAAAATGGGAACTTGTGTCAAAGTATGAGACTTAGAAGGACTGAACACCTCTGCACATCTTCCCCTCTGCAAAGGAGACCAACCTTTCCAGAAATATCATGCAGCAGAGGAAGACCAATGGCTCATTTATTATTTATAGTTTTGATGAAACCAGGTTTCACTTCAGCATAATTAAGATGCTGCTGCCCCTCCTCCAGGCTACCTGGAGTTTGTCCTGTTGCCTTCACAAGCTCCCCAGAAGGTGTCAGCCCTTCTTGGCAAGGTGCAGGTGCACATTTGGGAAGGGTAGATCTGCCTGTGCTCTCCTTTCCAAGGCTCCCAGTGTGTCTGGGCAGGAGAAAGGAGCAGTTCAGGATGCTGTGATCCACGGCTCCCTGCTGGGAACGTGCACATGGGCAGGAAGACAGGGACACAGGATGGTTTGGGTTGGACGGGACCTTAAAGCTCACCCAGTGCCACACCTGCCATGGGCAGGGACACCTCCCACTGTCCCAGGCTGCTCCAACCTGGCCTTGGACACTCCCAGGGGTGTGGCAGCCACAGCTTCTCTGGGAATTCCATCCCAGCCCCTCCCAACCCTCGCAGGGGAGAAGATGAAGCAGTGCTGGTCTCAAACATTTGCTGTGTGGAGAGCAGCAAATACTGTCACCTGTGCTTGGCTTTATCACAGTGGTCTGGACTTCCCAATAAATAACAGTAGGGAAAGTACAATATCATTCCGTGGTTTTCCTCTTTTTCAGATGTTTTAGTGGCAGTGCTGTTCTGTAGCTTCTTTCAGAGGAGCAACTCAAAACCTTTCATGTACTTCACACTGCTTTATACATTCCATAGGAGACAAAGACAAAAAGGGAATCCCTGCCTTCCCTGTGAAAGGGAACTTCCTCTCTACCCTGAGACCTTCAGTCTGCAGGAACAAGGCAAGCCTGGATGTCACAGAGCTGATTTTTCACAGCCTGCCCCTTCTGTAGAAAGGCAGTTCCAGGGTTTTTACAGAAAGCAAAACAGATCTCAGTGTGCATCGTAAATTTTCTCCTCCATTTTCACATCACAGGGTGAAACTCGTGGTTCATCAGGCTCTGGTCTCCCCTGGAGAAAATAATCCCTGTTTCACATGCTGAGAATCTGAGCTTGATGCATCATCCTCCCAGTGAAGGAATGAATCAGCCCAAGGCCAGGTGCAGGACAAGGGTGTGACAGTACAAGTGCTGACCTGTAAGGGGAATGGAAATGAGTGAACTTCTAAGGTTTCAAAAAAAGCCTCCTCGGCGTGGGGAGCCTGTAACTGCATCTCTTTGTTGTGCAGGTCTGGTGCTGCGTGGGTCAGCTGTGGACAAATGTGCTCTGGCTTGCACTGGGAGCCAGTCCTCAGTGTGGAGCACTGGTGTGTCAGAGCGCTGGCCTGGGCTGAGCGGAGGCAGAGGAGGGGCTGCGCTGCTTAGGAAAATGATATTTGTGCCTAGGAGATGGCTCTGGAGAGGCCACTGCTGTTACGGGCAGCGAGAACAGGTACTTCCTTCACGAGTTTGAAGCGTAAGGGAGATATTTTTTTCCTTTATTAAGACCACAATAAAAACTCCACATTCCAATCCTGAATTGAACGTAGCCTGTTCCTTCAGTCCTTCTCTTGCAGCCTTACAACTGCAGAACGAATGGAGTTAAAAGCCAGACACTCTGTGTCTGAAGCCCCCCAAAACCCCAAGGCAGGCTGAACACTGGGGCAGGATGGGGGTAAAAGCCTGTGGAGCTTTGTGTCCCTTTTAGCTGTGAGCAGTGGGACAGTCGGGCCTGCTTGGTTTGAGTCACTGATTTCAATTCCTGTTAAGGGGAATCTGTCAGAGCACTCTGCAGTGTCTCTTTTGGCATGGTGACCATCAGAGGTGTGCTTAGATATTAGTGCTGTAGTTCCCCATCTTGTGATCCCCCCTGCTCATCTGAAATTGCTTTGACTTGCCTGGATTCATCCAGTTCTCCAGCTTTGCTCTCAGGAGAGTTCCTGGGCAAAGCCTGAGCCTGTTTGGAGGGCACAGGAACTGCTGAACCCCTGGATGCTGGGGAGAATTCCAGATTTCACAGGGAGCAGTGAGGTGAAACCGGGCAAACTCAAGAAGAGCACTGCACTTACATGGCCGAGGTCAGGGAAGGGCAGTAGGAAAGAAAACTCATCAAATTTAGCCCTCCACAGCCTGAGTGAGCAGCACATTGCAAAACTCGCTCCACTCAAACAAATGATCCACCTAAGCAGCTGCACCCAGAAAGGCCATTTTCTATTCCTAACTCCTGTACCTAAGCATCGCTTTAGAATGTAAAGTACTGATTGCAGGGCTTGAAAGCTCTCACAGGGAGATGATTGTTGTGATTTGTACAGTCAGTTCAGGAACATGGTGTTCCCCCAACACCACTGCTCCAGCTCCTCCAGGTAATGGCAAGGGAAGCCATATTTTTCTTTTGTGTCACTCTAGAGACAAAAGAATGTCCTGTGCCAGGGAGGAGCATAAGGAAACAAACCCAGCCAGATGTTCACTGAAGTATAACCTGCCTTTAAACCAGGCATCTGAAAACAAGCCTTTAGTTTAACACTGCCTGCAGTACAAGGGCCTGGCAAAACAGCTGGAGAAAAGCACTGACCAGACACTCCTGGCTGGCTCCCCCAGGCACACGAGCTGCTGGTCTGTCCCTGTTCCCAGCATTTCCGTCCCTGAAATGTCACCGTGTGTCCAAGAGCCACTGTCAGTGCTTAAGAAGCATTTGGGCTGGATATCCAAATGCAAACCCAGTGGCTGCTGTTGGACTCCTGAGCGCCATGAGTGTTTGTGGGGGGAGCTGCAGAGATGAGCCTCACTCAGAAATAGCTCTTCCTTGGAAAGCTGGAGGGCTGAATCACAGTGTGTTGGCTCAGTTTTTAGCAGACGAGCCATCACATCTGCCTGCCTGTAGGCGAGGAGCCGTCACTGGCATCGGGATTGGCAGCCAGGTTCTGTCCCTTTGGAAACCAGGGAGCGATGATGGGGAAGGCGAGGGCTCAGCGTGGGCAGGGTCAGGCTGGGCTGGCAGCTCTGGGAGCAGGAGGGCTCTGCTCATGGTCCTGCTTGGCCTGCACTGCTCCCCTGTCCCTCTCTGTCCCCCAGGTTGAACTTTGGGCACTAAATGAGTTCTTTTGCTCAGAGGCATTAGCCACTGCTCTGCTGCCTGGGAGGCTGAGACAGCCAGAGCCATCCCTGAGCGTATCCATGGCTGGTGCTGTCCTGAGACAGCTGAAAATACGAGTGAGATGGGCAAACAGGAGCACCAGGGGAAAAATGGGGAAACCTGGGAGGGGACAAAACAGCTCCTGAGCTGAGGTGTCTGAAACTGAAAGCAGCTGAGAGACACCCCTGGCTTGACAGGCTCTGGGGAGCCTGCAGAGTCCACCTGATAGCCACAGAAATGCAAATGTACACAGAGGTTTTCTTCCTAGAACAGAGTGTGAGCCCTTAAATACATGTCACTCCTGGTTCCCAGAAGTCCAGAGGAAGTCTTGGGGGAAAAGGGGATGAGGGAACTAGTGGAAAGTTTTTGGAGCTAGCAAAGAAACAAATTAGAGATACGGATTTTAAAATCTTTCAGAGACATGGGATTTTTTTTTGGAGCTACGGTTTTGGGCTCAGTGCCCCCACTGCTGCAGTAATGTTAATTTTCAGGCCTCCCCTCCAGGTTCAGGCATGGGCACAGTCGCAAGAGAAGTAGATTGGGAGTTCCTGAACCAACTGGTTGCTGACCATGAGTCAGGGGAATGACCTTGCAGCAGGCGGCTCACGGTGCTGCTCTCGGAGCCGTGCCAGGATAAACGGCACTGGCATCTCTGAGTGCTGGTGGAACCATTTTGTGACATTCCAGCTTGGCCTTTTCTACTGCTGCCTTTGCACCGAAATTGTTTGGGTGGGTAGGAATGGGATAGAGTATTCCCTTTTTTCCTCACAGCCTGGGCTTGGGACTGTCTATATATAGAGATAAAGAGGACATGGACAACTCTTATCTCTTGCTTACATCCTTGTCCATTAACATCAGCATTACAGATATTTAACCAAATTAAATCTTACTCTCCCCCCCAGCCATACCCATATTAAACTGTAAGAAAACACCATGATAAAGTTTAAAAAATCCTACGCAGCAGCACTGAATTTTCTGGATAGGTCTGGGAGAGATTTGTCAGAGGAGAGAGGGTAGAACATTTGGCATTTAGACGTTTTAATGAATGTTCCCAAATAAGAAAAGAAAAACATTTGCTTGTAGACTTTAAGCTTCTCACAGCATCAGAAAGCTCCTGACACAGAGCCCAATGCTGTATTTGTATAACATGGAAATGAACAGCAGCAGCAGCAGAGCTGCAGGCTCCGAGCCTGCTCTGCCAGCAGCAAAATGGCCCGGGGTGCTGGGGCTCATCCGAATTCCTTCACCATTTGGGGGGGTCACCAGGTGGACCTGATACCCCTGACCCTTCAGGTGTGGTTTGAACTCTAACATCAATATGAAATGAATATTTCTAACCGTATTCAAGCTTGTGTCCCCATCAGCTCCACTCCCTAAAGCACCGACAGGAACCAACAGCAAAATTCGTCTGCGTCACAGATGTAACATGACCATCGGCAAAACAAGAGCAGGAGGAGATCATGGCTGTCTCGTCCCTCACAGAGCCTTCCTTCACTAGCAGACAAGAAGAGGTAATGCTTTCAATTTATACCATGGGCATGTGGAATCCTGCCCTTCCTTCCCCGAATCCCGCGGTCCCCGAGCGGTCAGAACGCCCGAGAAAATTGCGTGTGTTTTGTCGGCGTGGTACCGAACGCTGCGTCACGATGCTGCACCAAGGCCGAGGCAGAGCAAACCCCACTCCCCGGAGCAGGGAAACCCAGATACAGGCAAATGAATCAGCTCATACGGTGTCACACACACAAGTGTCAGAGGGAGGGAGAAATCACAGCTTTCCCCAGTCCTTTTGCGGCACTGTGCGGAAAACGATCATGGAACAGTTACCCAGGTACAGCTCACGGTGACAGTGCCACCCCTGTGCACACACTCACTGCTGTCCTACAGAAATATGCCGTGTCCCCTTCTTAGCCTTGTTTCCTGCCAGTCCCACAGATTTACCTGCTGACAGTAACCTCAATTCCTGAGTAATGAGATTTACAGCTGGAGTTTAACATTGAAATAACTCCTCTTATATCCGTCTCCCTACCCTCCCTGCGTTTAGGCACAGTTAAACCCTCGCTGTGGCCAAAACGTGGTGGCAGAAGGAATTAAAGCAAATACATCCCTGCGCTGAACACACTCGGCAGCCAGTGGCACCTCCTTGAAAGCCATGAAACAGCACCAGCTTCACAAAGTCAAGGCTTCTCCACCTCACAGCCACGATGGGAAAAACCACAAAAAGCTGTCCATGCAGCCAACACTCGGCAAAAGAGACTCAACACACCCATCATCCACACAACCCAGCGTCATGCCTTGGTCCAGCTCCTGGCAGAACCCCCTCCACAGCTGCCTGGGACTGTTCTCGTGTGTGTGTGTGTGTGTGTGTGTGTTTATGCCTGCCTGTCTGTCTGTCTGTCTGCAGGGACCACCGTTGTCACTGCTGTTCCTGTTGTTCCCCTGCTCTGCGGATCTGGCGCTGCGGGAGGCGAGGATGCTCCGAGGGAGCCAGCTACAGCCAGCGAAGGCTCAGTGAGTCAGGAGGGGTTGTGATGACTGCAGTAAGAGGCTGAAATTCCCTATGGAATCTGGCAGGAAAGGAGGGGAAGGAGGAAAGATGGAGATGGGAAAGAAAGTGGGGAGTGGCACGTACAGCCTGGTGGGTTCTTCCCTCCCCGTCCCTGCGCCGCACTGCCGTTGGAAATGGCGGCCCTGCGCAGAGGACGGCGTCGCGAAAAATCCGCAGCGCCTGCGGCCTGCGCCGCCAAACCTCCGAAATTCCGGGGTGTAAATCCAGCCCTGCCCTCTCTCCCTGTCTCCCAGAGCACCCTGCAGAGGCCAGGCTGCAGCCCAGGCGATGGGGACGGCGGCCGCGCGGTGCCTGAGCCCAGCGGTTGTTGCTAAACAACCAACCCTGACGCTGGAGATGTCAGCCAGTGAGTAAGAGAGATTAAACCCTCCTGCTAGCACATCCTGAAACTTGGGTAAGCCTCAGAACGATGAAAGGCTATGGAATAATGGTCCCTGTTGTATGAGAAAGCAAAGTTACCACTCCACTGCATAATCGGGAGGCTTCCTCGGCCAGAAGGACCAAGCTCAAGGCTGGCTGTGTCCTCAGCACTTCCAGGCAGAGCTGCCATCTTCATTGCTGGGCGCTTTAAGAAGAGAGGTGAAAAAATAGTATAGTAAATGGTTAAGAGGGAAAAGTGTTCTCCCCTTCACTTCCTTATCCTCTCTCTGGAGGTGCTCTCTGCCCTCAGTCTCCCATTCATCCTTAACCAGTTCCCAGTCCTTCCATCCTTGCTTTCTAATGCTCTTACTCCTTTGCAAACCTTTACAGACCCATCACTGAGGGCAGTCTCCATCTCTCTGTGATGTTACCGAGCCTGTGGCAAACTCACACTTGTGCAAACAAAAGCTGAGTTTGGGCAAGAGTTGTTTTCATTTCTTTAACTGTTCCCACAACATAATTTCCAGGTGCAATCCCTGCCCCAAGCAGTTCACAGTGCTGCCAACACTCCAGCACCTCACAAGAGAGAAGGAAGCGAGGAGAAAAGCCCTGAACCCCAGTACTTTCCCCTGCACCGTGAGCTGCAGCTCTGACACGTCATCGTTGTGACTGGACGGCGAAACGAGACCTCCTGGGAGCACCCATGGGCCAAGGGCTGCGCCCAGCACAGCCAGCAGTGACCAGCTCCTGCCCTGCCTGCTGCCCGAGGGACGCCTGGCATCCCGGGATCCGAGGTGGGCGCGGAGCGAGCAGCGGGCAGGGAGTGGTGGGCAGGGAGCTGGGAGCAGGCAGGGCGTGGGCAGAGATTGGGCAGGGAGCAGCAGGCAGGGAACGGCCATGGAGCATGCCAAGGAATGGGCAGGGAGAAGTTCGGGAATGGGCAGGGAGCAGGGGGAGCAGACAGGGAGCAGACAGCGAGCAGGCAGGGAGTAGGACGGGGGCAGCTGCTGGTACTCGGAGTACTGGGATCAACATTCAGGTTGCAGAGGCAGCCCAGAGCTCACACGGCTGCTCTGCTGATGCCCACGGGCAGGGAGCAGGGAATAGGGAGCAGGGCATTTGGCAGCGGGCAGAGGGCAGGAGCCCGGCACTCTCAGGGATGCTCCTCTGACATGAGCAGGCAGTGAGCAGGCAGGGAATGGGGAGCAGTGGGGAGAGGGCAGCCCCGCTTGCACGGCTGCTCTGCTGACACGCGTGGGCAGGGAGCAGGGCAGTGGGCAGGCAGGGAATAGAAGAGCAGAGAGTGGGCAGAGGGCAGAGGTAGCCCCACTTGCTTGCCCGCTCCACTGACACTCGCAAGCAGGGCAGGGAGCAGGCAGGGGATACAAGCAGGGAGCGGGCAGTGAGCAGTGTCAGAGGGCAGAGGCAGCCCCGCTCGCTGCCTGCTCTGCTGACACCCGCGGGCAGGGAGCAGGCAGGGAATACAAGCAGGGAGCGGGCAGTAGCAGCGGGCAGCGAGCAGTGTCAGGGGGCACTGGCAGCCCCGCTCCACGGCTGCTCCGCTGACACCAGTGGGCAGGGAGCAGGCAGGGAATATAAGCAGGGAGCAGGCAGTGGCAGGGGGCACTGGCAGCCCCGCTCCACGGCTGCTCCGCTGACACCCGCGGGCAGGGAGCAGGCAGGGAATGGGGAGCGGGCAGCGGGCAGTGGCGGCGGGCGGCGGGCAGCGGCGGCGGGCAGTGGCGGCGGGCAGTGGCGGCGGGCAGTGGCGGCGGGCAGTGGCGGAGGGCACCGGCAGCCCCGCTCCGCTGACACCCGCGCACGGCCAATGGGCTCGGGCGCTCCACCTGCCATCCCCGGCGCGCCCAATGGCGGCGCGGCCCCGGCGCTGCGCCCTCCCCGGCCAATGGGAGCCGGCGCTGGCTCTCGTTAATGATGCAGCAGTCCAGGGAAGACTATCACATGTGAGCTGGCCGCCTGCCAGCATGGAGACACCGAGAGAGCAAGGTAAACAACTTTCCAACGCCAAAATGATGACATTTAATCCCTAAATGCTGGCTTCCCGGCTCGACTCATCTTTAACCCCTTTCGGCTGGTGTGGAAGCGTCTGGAAGGCACCCGTCTACCTGTCCCCAGTGCTTTTAAAAACTGGACGACGTGCCCTGCAATGATCACTGCGTCACCGTTTGCCACTTTGCGAACTACGCAGTGACAAACCTCCGAGCTCCGAATCGCAGGGCGCCCGTTAACCCCTGCACCGAGCCCTCGCCGACACGCCAGCCTCCGGGGACACGGGGGGGGGATAAAAAGCCCAGACAAACCGGGAAAACGGCAGTCTTTGCAAAGTTGTCATCTCTCCCCCACGACTACTACCCTCCTCTGCAGTACAGCAATGCCGGCAGGAGTGACATTAGTACAACCTGTGCCGTCGCTCCATTGAGAAAACAGCTCTGACGCAGAACAGAGCAATCCTACCCAGCCAAAATAATAATAAAGGCACTTTGGGATCCCAGCTTAGGGACGCCGGGAGAAAAGGGACGCCCTGCAAATAATCCAAATACGTGGCTGCAGCTCCAGCCCCATCCCGATCAAAGGGTACGTACGTGAGGGAGACGAACCGGACCGAGGAGCCGTGCCCGTGCACCATCTGCGCAGTCCTCAGCCCTCCGCTCGCTCTGGAGCGCCGCAGAAGAGAAGGTTCCAGAAATTTCCTTCCCGTTAACCCTTTCGGTGTCTGCCCACTCTCCCTCCCCGTGGGATTAAGCGCGCCGGGTCTCCAGCATCGTCAATGGGCGAAGCCTCCTACGCCAGGCGAGCCCGAGGACGAGGTGCAAATGGCAGTGGATGGTGGCAGGAGCCCAGTCCGTGGTGTTGGTGCCACTTCTCTTCCTGGAGCCCTCTCTGCCTCTCTTGCTGCCTCTCTCCCCTCTTGCTGCAGCAGGGCTGTTGCTGGTAGACCTATCGACGGAGCTTGCTCTCTCACTCTCTCGCTGAGCTCTGTGACGCAGCTCTAAATTCTCCAGCCTGCTCCTTGTGTTATAAGAGCGGAACTGCAGCTTTCCAGGGAGCCCGTGCCAGCGGTGCCAGGGCCAGGCAGACCGGAGGGAACGTCGCTCCTGGACTCTGCACCTTTTTTTGGCAATTATTCTGTTCCTCACCTCTGTTTCTGCGCTTCCTCCCCGGCTCTCAGCCTCGCATCTCCTTCTCTGCTTCTGAGTCATACTTAGCAGGTTAACTCTTTTAGGATTGGTAGTCAGCAGTACAAATCTCGAGCGATAGCAGCTGAAACCACAGCCAACTTTTTTGGTGTTTTCTGCTTTAAAAAAACCAAAGCAAATCTTGCTGGCTCTAAAAAACAAAAACACGTGCACGCACACACACGTTGCAGTAGAGAGTTGGTGCTTTCTGATTAACTGTTTCGGTGACAGGAACCACTGCTTGACTTCCTGAAATAAAATATTTTAGGCCCACGTCCTGCAAATCCTCAGCAGGCAGATCCCCTGAAGCACAAGGCAGCTTAAGAGGAGCTGCTGCTGTGATCAAATGCAGGACTTGTGGCCATGAGGCGACTGCTGGTCCCACAAGCCCCTGCTCTGCTGGCCACAAGACGCTGATCTGAGCGTGGTTTAGCTGCTGGGCAGATGCGTGGCGTGAGATAAGGTGCTGAAAGTGCAGGAAAGCCATAGGATCTTCTTAATCTGAACAGCATTAATAAGTGTTATCGCACACACAGATTCAAAACGCTCGGCGTAGGCAGGGGAACTAATAACTGCGCTCCTGGAGTCACCAGAATCCAATAATCCCCAACAAAGGCAGTCCACAGGCAGCGCTGCATTTCAGCACAGCAGGCATCATCCCCAGGCAAGGAGCCTTTTGCAGCTGCACGCTCTCTCCTCGCCTCTGCCCCCCAGATCCCTGGAATAACTCCGGTGCCTCCGGCCAGCCCCGGCGCCCGGCAGGGGAAGCAGAGCTCTGCCAGCACCGGGAAGTGTGGAGGAGGATCCGTGGTAGGTGCAGCTCCTGGGAATCGGGGAAGCTGATGGAGAGGCAGCACTGAGAGGGAGTTGATGTGCACACACGGAGCAGCGAGGAGCAGTCCGTCAGGAAACACGGAATGCAGAGAGATCCCTGCTCCACTCCTCCGTCTGCCATTTTAATTCTGACTTCGGAGCCGGCTGCGAGCATTGGGTTTTTCACTACAACCAAAGCTGAAGTAACCACGGTTTTTTCTCCTCGCAGCGTCTGAAGAGCCTGAGCTATTTTGGGATTTGTCTGTACTACACTGAAAATGACACCTGTTACGCACAGACACAAATGAGGAAAATTACAAGCGCCCGGTTCCTCTGGCAGGATCCTACAAAAAATGGGCTGAGATCCCGTGGGTCAGGGCTGGGTGAGCAGCAGGGGCTCTGCCCTGGGGTGAAGGGGATGACCCCGGTGAACTGAACAGACACCACTGTGAGAAATGTAAAGTCTGTAGTAGCTGATGCAAGGGGAAATCAAGCCTCCATGTGACCAGAAGAAGTAGTGCATGATCAACTGAATGCCACAATACATGGTTTCTTATGCAATCGAGCCCATGGGACTCCAGGCCTTACACATCCACTTTGTGGCCAAAGCTGCAGGGATTAACTCCTTCCTTAATGACTGGGAGCGAGCACAGGCTCCTGAAATGAGTCATCCCCTCCGAGCAGGCCGGGATTTGCTGAGACTGGAGCTGCCTGTGCTGCTGCAGTCACCCCCGTTCTCTCAGGAGCCCCAGCACGCAGGGCCAGGGCGGGTTCTCTGTGTTCCCACTTCTCCCCGGTGGTTTGCACCAGGCTGTGCAGGCAGGCAGAGCCCACCTCGAGGTGCAGGGAGCTCCAGACGTGACAGAACGAGATGAAACAGTGAAACAGCAGAGCCAGATGAAAGCTGGGAGCCTCAGAAACAGGGCAGTTCACTGGTGCTGTCGGCTCACACCGCTTTTGTCAGGCCTGTGATGCGTTAGGAAGGTGAAACCAACTTTGATTTATCTCAAAAGTCTCTTTCTGGTTGCTTTCAGGGGAAATGCAGCGTTTATTTTATGGTTTGCTTTCCTTTGAAAATCACCAGCCCTGAATGTTTCTATCTTTGCCTGGCTCTGGGTGCTTGCTGGTGGCACTCAGGCTCCCAAGAAGAACTCAGAGCTCTGCTGCCCTGGGGAACAATGAACTACGTGAGAAATCTTGGGGCAGTGGAAAACTTCAGCCCACAGACCTGAGTGATGAGGCCTAAAAACATAAAGTCATTTTCTGACACTCTTGGGCAGGATTTGGCATTTTCTGGTTCGAACATCTTCGACATTCCACTATAAAAATCTAGGCTGCTTTTCTGGTTTAACTGGAGCCCATTTCCACGTGTAGCTACTGGTTTGGGTTGGTCTTTTTTTCTTTTCCTTCCAGATTTTAAAAGTAGGAGGCAGAGCTTTGGTTTGGTAAGAACTGCCTATGAGGGTGCAAAGTGCTGGGCTAGAAAGGAGACTTGGAAAACGGGAATAATCCATGGCTGTGGTCTGAGACAGGGGAGATCAGTGTCACCATCAGAATGGAAGGGTAGGAATCTTCCAAAACTGGGAGTGACCCCGTGGCTGATCACAGCTGGGCCCTGAGTGCTTACAGTGCTGATTAATAAAGAAAGAATTTTTTTAGTCCTGAACATTCTAACAAGACTTCAGGACTTGCAACTGGGATGGTTTGGGCTGGATGTTGGGGGAAAATACCATTTTTTGAGGATGGAGGGAGGGGATTGTCCCTCCAGGCTGTCATTGACAGTTCCCTCAGCACCACGAAAGGATCAGGGAGCCATTCCTCAGCCTCCAGAGGAAGTTTGGGCTTGCCCTGCTTCTGTGCCAGGCTGTACCTGGAGGTTCATCCTCACTTCTCCAGCGTCTCCCGTGCAATTTTCTGCTGTCACGCTACGATGACCTTAATAGCAACAACAAATGGAGTCTGACGCTCCCCAAATCTCAGCCTCGTGCACGTCTTTATTGCTGCTGGGGGTGATAAAATTGACCTGAGGGAGACCCTTGGTGTTTTGAGTGCTGAAGGAAACCCTCGTGGTCCTGCCCGCACTTCCAGCTTCCTGCCGGGGAAGCCTTGGCTCGGGTTTCGGTTCGAATGCCATCGGCCACACCTTCCCCCAGCGCAGGAAGCACGATTGTTAAAATCAGGGCATGTTCCTGTTTAACTGAAAGGCTGAGATAAATAATCCAAAGGCCTCGTTTATGCCAAGCGAATTCCTGCCCGGGCTGGAGCAAGTCTGGGCAGCTGTAAATGTGTAACCCCTCGACCTCGCGGCCTCGGAAGGGGAGCCTTGGCACATCCCCGCGGGAGTGGCTGGGCACAAACGGAAGGAGCAAAGAATCGGGCAAAGGTGGACAGGGCAGTGGAAAAGTTTCTTCACTTTACCAACCCAGAGGCTTAAAAGCTGCTTTAAAATGCAGAACAGTCAGTTTTTCAAGTGCTGGTGTGGGGTACCTCTTGTTGGATTTGCCAGTAATACTTCATTACCAAACACAGCCTCAGTGAGGGACAGAGTCACAACAAATGTTCAGGTTTCGTTTCTTTCCAAAAGGTTTATTGTTTTCCAGATGAGGTTCTTTAGTGAATTGCTGAGAAATGGCCAGTGAGTCCTTTCTCTGCCAGCCCAGCAGAATCAGAATGGTTTGGGTTAGAAGGGACCTTAGAGCTCATCCAGTGGCACCCCTGCCATGGGCTGGGCCACCTTCCCCCATGCCAGGGTGCTCCAAGTCCCATCCAGCCTGGCCTGGGACATCTCCAGGGATGCAGGGACAGCCCCAGCTGCTCTGGCACCCTGTTCCATTTGGAACACGCTGCTGCTCTCCCTGGGGTCCCAAGCAGCAGGAGGAAGGGCAGCAGGCACATAAAGAGCAGCAAACCCCTTCCCAAGCAGTTTCAAAGCCAATTCTGTGTCTGTTTGGGTGTGCACAGCTGACAGCCCCACAAAGAGGGGGTGGGGGGTTCACAGTGCCCCTCGGGAGGTGCTTCAGGGAATTGTGTGGAACAGCTGGTGCCGGGATCTGCCGGCGCTGCCAGAGGTGCGGGATCGCTCCCGGGCGCTGTCGGGGATGTGCTGGCACGGCTGTGCTGGCACTGGGGAGTCACATTTGCATGGAGCCTTTGCATTCTCGGTGCGAGCCCAGCCCACGGCTCAGAGCAGGCACTGAAATGGGAGCCCGCAGGTGAAAACCTGGCCCTCCCTCTGAAAACCTGGAATTTTTCCGGCGAAGTCTAAGAAACCCAGCTGGAAGAGCCAGGATCCTTTCCACAGAGGTGGCACCGCGTTAACATCGCAGCCGCTTCCGAGCACCGCGTCGTGGCCTGTGTTGGGGCCGGGGTATTTGGGATGCTCAGCCCGCACCAGAATTCCCGGTGGGCACAGGGACACCGCCCCCACCCCCGGGACCCCCGGCCGCCCTCCCCGCGCTGGCAGCGGCTGTGGGGGCAGCTTTCGCTGCCTCCCGATGCAAGGAGCCAACAGCGCGGAGACAAAAGGAATTATTTCAGCTATTAGCTGCTAAGAATAGAGGCGGCGGGGGTGCTGAGGTGCCTGACAGCGCAGCCGGAGGAGCGGGGATTGCAGGGGGAGCACGGAAATAGCCGCGCTCCAGCTCAGCACCCGCAGCTCCGTGAGTCACCCCGGCCCGGGGGGCACGGCTGGGGCGGCACGGTCCGAACCGGGCAGGGTCCGAACCGGGCAGGGTCCGAACCGGGCAGGGTCCGAACCGGGCAGGATCCGAACCGGGCAGGGTCCGAACCGGGCAGGTCCGAACAGGGCAGGGTCCGAACCGGGCAGGGTCCGAACCGGGCGGGGTCCGAACCGGGCAGGTCCGAACCGGGCAGGGTCCGAACCGGGCAGGGTCCGAACTGAGGAGGGTTCAAACCCGAGCAGGATCCGAACCGAGCAGGGTCTGAACCCAGCAAGGTCCGAACCGGGCAGGGTCCGAACCCAGCAGGGTCGGAATCCCGCAGAACCGGCCCCGGGCTGGGTTTGCAGGGCAGCTTTCGGCTCGGGATCCTGGTTTTCCCTGCGGAGCATCTTCCCAGTGGCAGGAGATGCCCGAAGAGCCGCCCTGGCTGCCCCGAGCTCTCCGAAGGTGCCGCTCCCCGGGCAGCGGGTCCTGCTCTGGCACGGGGCAGGAGGATTTGGGAAAGGCAAACATTCCCGGGCCGGAGGAGCCTCTTGATGTCGGTCCAGCTGTGTTCCAGGGTGTTTTCCCAAGTGCTAATCTCGAAGTTCCCTTTGCAAATACCTCATGAAAGGTTAAAGATACGCACGGCAGGTATTAAAATGCGGGGTCAGTAAATGGTGAGGTGCTCAGAGATGGCTTTAACATCTTGTCCTGCTGCTGGTTAACCAAAATCCTTTTGCTATCACTGCGTGGTTTTGTCCAATATAGCTTGGAAGAGGCAATTTTCCTTCTGTGCTGTTTGTGCAGCGCAGGGTACAACACATTCCTGATCTATGATGAGGTTTCCAAACTCCATAGTAAAATGAATAATAATGATAGTAAACGTTGTATAACTTTTTTTTTTTTTTTTTAATACAGCAACCTTTGTATTACTTCAGTGCTGGATTTTCCAGTTATTGTACATGGGGGGGGGAAGATTTTTTAAAAAAACAAAACAAGGAATAACAATGAATTGAAAAAAAAACCCCAAACCAAACCAAACAAATTCAAGGTTTGTAAGGAAAGAAAAATCAGTCCTGGGTGCCACTGCAGAAAGAGTCGAGCTGGACAGAATTAAACATCTCAGCTGGAGCGTGGACAGGGCAGCAGACAGCCTGCTAAAAATAGATTAATCCCAATTACAGCCACACTTCTGCCTTGCCCAGGTCCCCGTTCCCCGTGGGCGCAGGGGGCTGTGACCGGAGAGGGGCTCGGTGCCCGCAGCGGGGCCGGGGGCACTCGGTGCCCGTCCTTGCATAAGCGGGGGGCTCGGAGGGTGACACCGGCGGTGGCGGTGGCGGTGGCAGCGGCGGCAGCGTCCCCGCCTGCCGGCCTTGGCTCCAGCTGCCCAGCGCGGCTTAGCTCCGCTCCCTGCTGCGGATCTGCTCTGCCGGTGACCCGAGCTCTGCCCAGGGATCGAGCCCTGGCACTCCTGCCATGCCAGGCTCTGCTCAAACCCCTGCCAGGAATCCCGGCTGGTTTGATTTCCTCCCGGACAACGCTCCGAGCTGGCTGCTTCTCTGGCTGCTTCTCTGGCTGCTTCTCTGGCTGCTTCTCGTCAGCGGCGTTGCAAAATGTTTAGTGGGAAATAAACAGATTGAAGCCTCTGTTTTCCAAACTCTGGTAAAGTTTATTTGTCCCACCCAGCCTGAGAAACTCCAGCAAACAGCTCTTTTCCCACCAAAGGGATGGGTATTAATTACCAATTTAAATATTTAGTCAGAAAATGAATCCCTTCAGCTGTAACAACTTGGTTTTGTTTAATCAGAAACCAGGAGTGAATGCTCTGGGGTTTCTTTTCGTTTCTGTGGCACAAATCAAATTTAATATCTTGGATTTACCTGAGGAACAACTCCTGCAGGTACAGGGGGAACAGCATGGACTTCATTTAAATATCCAAGTGAGCCTGATGGGATATTTTATGTAAAAATCAAAGTCATGGTGAATGCCAGGAGCCAGCCCTGAGAGAGGCAGGATCGTGTCCAGGCTGGCAGGCAGCTCTGAGTGGGGATAAGGGTTTGGATGTGCTGGGGAGCAACACTATCTCTGCTTAGAACTGGTCAGAAAATATTTCAATTTACACTTTTAGGGCTCAATCGCCCTTTGCACTGAAATGCAGATGCAGGATTTGGCTTTTTTTTCCTGTTTTTATTTAAATGAGAAAGACTCAGTGCAGAGCAGTTGGTACCTGTGGGCTGCTGGGCAGAAATTCCCCTGCTCAGCCCTGTTTGCTTCCCCAAGAGAAGTCCCACGGAGCCAGTCTCCTGGAGCCCAGCAGAGTTTCTGGCTGTCCTCAGTCCTGGCTGTCCCTCCTGCTGTCACCTCCCAGCTGCCTGGAGCTGCACCCTGGGTACACAAAAGCCTCCCATTAAAAGTTCCGCCAACCTCGTCATGTAACAAAGCAACATTTTCCCACTGGGAGATGAACAAACAGGGGAAAAAAAAACCTGTTTGGGCATTCCTGAGCAGCTCGTTTGGCAGTGCTGGGCCAGCAGCAGCCCGTGGCCAGGAGCATCCCTGCCCCTGTGCCCGCTGCTCCTGGGATCAGCAATCCAGGTGAGCCCAGGCTGGGCCTGGCAGGGACATCCCGAGGGTGGCAGGGCACATCCCTGCCCCTGTGCCCGCTGCTCCTGGGATCAGCAATCCAGGTGAGCCCAGGCTGGGCCTGGCAGGGACATCCCGAGGGTGGCAGGGCACATCCCTGCCCCTGTGCCCGCTGCTCCTGGGCCAGCTCTGCCAGGTGAGCCCAGGCTGGGGGATCCCTGAGGGTGGCAGGGCACATCCCTGCCCGTGCGTGCGCCTGCCTGGAGCCGCTGCTTTGGCAGGGATTGGGAAATGGGCCGTGATTTGTGGTGGTTGCTGGGGTGCCAGGACGAGGGAAGAGATGAGAATCTGACTCTGTGTTTCAGAAGGCTGATTTATTATTTTATGATATGATATTATGTTAAAAATGGTATACTAAAACTGTATTAAAAGAAATAGAGAAAAGAATACATCAGAAGGCCAGACAAGAAGGAATGATAATAAAAATCCGTGACAGGCTCAGAGCTGGCTGTGATTGGTCATTATTAAAAACAATTCCCACGAGACCAATCGAAGACGCACCTGTTGGTAAACAACCTCCGGACCACATCCCAAAACAATCAGATAATTATTATTTACATTTCTTTTCCGAGGCTTCTCAGGAGGAAAAAAAAATCTCAGAGTGAAAGGATCTTTATAAAACATGCCGGTGGCAGTGATTCATCAGAGAGCTGCAGCCCCGCTCGGCACCCACGGGCGCTCGCAGCCGCCAGACGCGCGCGGAGCGGCTCCGGCTGCCAGGGAACGCCCGGAGCGTTGAAACAAAAAATAAAAAAAAAAAATCCTGAAGTGCTTTTTATTACCGAAAATTATCATATTTGGGATTATCATATTCATCAGCTCGGCTGGCGCTGGGCTGGCCGGGGTGTTCTGCTGCTCCTGCCGGGATTGGTGCTGGCAGCGCTGCCTGAGCTCTCTCCCTGCCTCTTGTCTCAGCCTGGAAACTGGGATTGGAAATTATTTTGGCCGGGGATAAACTGGCCTAAATAATTTGCTTGTGCAGTGCTGAGCCACGGTGGCCTCTGGGTCTCAGCTGAGCCTTCTGGAGGCTTCTAAAAATAAGGAGTTCTAAGCCATTATCTTTTAAAATACATGGAAAAAAGAGGGGGCAAGACAAGGGTTCTTTCACAGCTGTTTTGGCCTCAAACTGCCAAGATTTATTTTTTTAAAAATGTGTTTTCTTGATCAGTTCTCTCCATAGCCTTTCATTACAAAAGGGCTCACAAATTTAGCACAGGTGTTTTGTACTTCCATACAAAAATCATTTGAAAACCACCAGTAACTTCTAAAATCCGAGCTACCAGTAATGCAATGAAGATGAATCCTAAAGCAGTATTTTTTATGCATGAGTTGATTACTCTTCCCAGCCTGGAATTATTTTGCAAACAAACCTCAATTAGAAAATGAACTTTTCTATTTTTTTTCTAAGAAAAAATAGACATTGTAATTTTTGAAGATATTTTGGACTTTTTTCTTGCCTAGCTAATGCTCATTAATCTCATTAGTCCCAACACAGATTTTTCCCCTTTGCCAGAATGGGAGAACTTTCTTTTGAGTGATTCCTTTGTGTAACTCGTAAAGTAGAAAACAAAACATTAAACATTACGAACCAAAACAGATGAAAATACTTTCAGCCTTGCTCATGTACCTGCCAATTCTTTTCCTCTTAAAAAAAACCCCACATAAACCAGCTCCTTCCCAGCCTATTGTACTCCTTTAAAGGGGGAAAAAACCCTGAGGATTCTCATTTATCCTGCAGGAAGGGCCAGCACCTGAGGAATGGTGAGGACTGGGTTTAAGCCTCTAAGCCAGCATCTAACACTGATCCTTAAAAAACCCCTGAGAAAATAAGAATAAATTTACATGGGATGGTTTCGGTTGGAAGGGACTTGAAATTTCATTTTGTTCTATGGGCAGGGTGTCTTCCACTGGCCCAGGTTGCAGCCTTAAAATTTGGGGTGCCCAGTTTGGGGTGCTCAAACACCAGCCAGAAGTGACAGAAGGTGCCAGGGCTGGGACAGGCTCCTCCTGCCCGTTGTCACAGGAGGCTGCTCTGCCCCGAGCCGTGCCATCCCCAGGCTGCTGCCCTCTGCCCTTCCTGGCTGGGAGCTCTGGGGCAGTTTCCAGCTCTGGCCTGGGGGCTCAGGGGGTTCTGGTGCCCTGCTCACACCGCCTCGGGTGTCCCCAAATGCCACAGGATGCTCTGCTCCGCGTGCCGCTGGCCCCAGGTAACCCATAGCCCAGTTTTCCACCTGTACCCATGGCAACCGGAGTTATCTCCCAGAGGTGCCCGTCACCCCCTGGTAGTAACATCCTGCTCTGGCCCAGGGATCCTCCACCAGCACAGCCCATCCCAGCCCATCCCAGCCCATCCCAGCCCATCCCAGCCCATCCCAGCACACCCCAACACATCCCAGCACATCCCAGCACATCCCAGCACATCCCAGTACAGCCCAGGACAGCCCAGCACACCCAAACACATCCCAGCACACCCCAGCACATCCCGGCACAGCCCGGTACAGCCCAGGACATCCCAGCACATCCCAGCCCATCCCAGCACACCCCATAACATCCCAGTACACCCCAGCACTCCCCTGTGCCGCCCCAGCAGGGCAGGGCAGGGCTAACCCTGGGTTTGCACCGTGCCAGTTCCATGCCAGGCTGTGCAGGGCAGGGCTAACCCTGGGTTTGCACCGTGCCAGTTCCGTGCCAGGCTGTGCTGGGCAGGGCTAACCCTGGGCTTGCACCGTGCCAGTTCCATGCCAGGCTGTGCTGGGCAGGGCTAACCCTGGGCTTGCACCGTGCCAGTTCCGTGCCAGGCTGTGCAGGGCAGGGCTAACCCTGGGCTTGCACCGTGCCAGGCTGTGCTGGGCAGGCAGCGTGACGGGCCAGGCTCACGGAGCACCTGGGGGAGGCCAGGTAAACACAGCAGGGACAGTTCCAGGCTGTTCCCAAACACAGTTCCTGCCCATTTCACAGCCCAGCGTGGCCAGCACTGAGAAATGCACCGTTAAATCACATTGAAAGGGTGCAAAGTCTCCATTGCTCCCTCTCCCAGTGCTCTGTGGAAGTGGAAGCTGGCTGGGAATGCTGCGGCAGGGAGAGCCAGGTAGGAAAGCACTGGGAACACAAGGGAAGTGCCCCACTGCAGCTTAAAGGCAAATATTCCTTGCCCAGATTGCCAAGGTTATTCCCGCAGCACAAAGAACAAAAATTGACTTCTGTAAATCCCTGGCAGTGTCCAAGGCCAGGCTGGATGGGGCTCGGAGCAATCTGAGATAGCAGAAGGTGTCCCTGCCATGCCAGGGGAGGAACGGGGTGAGTTTTAAGGTCCCTTTGATGGTCCCCAACCCAAACCTTCCTCTAAATCCTTTTCACGGATGCGAGACAGGGAAATCCATCCCACTGGGATGGGAGGGGATGCTCAGAATGGCCCAGGGATGCTTCCAAGCTGGAATTCCATGACTGGAGAGGATGGCAGCGAGGGATCCACCAGAGCCAACACAGCCCGGGGGGAAGGAAAGGCAGAAGTCGTGGGATGGAGACCACACAGGTTCATTTGGGAAGGACCTCCTGCCTCCTAATGACCTGAAATAAACCACCCAGTCCCCACATCCATGGAAACTCCTTCCTTGAAAGCACTCCTAATGGAGTTCACCCCCTGTTCCTGAATTCTCTGCTGGTTTGGAACAGACCAGTCAAGGCTGGAGGGCTGGACCACAGGTGAGAAACCAGCTCTGCCTTGGGCAGCAGGGGACAGGCAGAGCTTCTGTCCCCTCCCAGGAGACACCTGTGGCACCTTCACTGTGAGGACACAGGAAAAACCAGCAACCTTTGGTGTTCCTGTCCTCCCTGGGCAGGGCAGAGCTCAGAGGAGCCACCCGGGCTGGGGGCACCTTACAAACCCTGCCCCAGGCTCCAGAGCCGTGCTGGGGCACAGAGCAGTCCCAAAAACAAATATTCCTGAGCTGGACCTCGAGCAGGGCACAGGACATGCCTCCAGTGACTGATAACAGGAGCGAGGAGCCTTCTGTCAGCCGGGCCCTGCGTGAGAACCGGCAGAGGAAACCTAAGCCGTGAAATATTAAAGTTCCAAAATTAAACCCTTGTTTACGTAACCACTGGGTCACTGCTGCTGTGGAACACGGGAGTTTGAACCAAAAAAGGCCCTTTGCAGCGGGCCCTGCTGTGCTGCTCTCTGCCAGACCTGTCCCCACTGCTTTCTGCTGCTCATGGCCCCGGGCAGGAGCACACCTGGCACCTGGCCCCCGGCACTCAGCTCCTCACCCTGCTGCTCCTCACCCTGCTGCTCATCAAACCCTCACAGGGCTGGGAATCCTCCTCGGGGCCCTTCCCCAAACTGCCCTTCCCCAAAGTGCCTGTCCTCGTCCATGGAACACAGTCCTCCTGCAGGCCCCAGCTGGGTTTGGTGGCTCCAACCCCCTCTGAAAACTGCATTCGGGGCTGTCCCGGCAGAGGCAGGAGCTGATGGTCCCGTGGGCCCCTTCCAGCTCAGCATATTCCATGATTCCATGGGTTTTTCTCTTTGAAATAAGGAATAAAACTGTCTGCAGCCTCTACAGAAAACAATGAAATGTCCTTGCTGCTTCAGATTAATTACAAATATAACGCAGCAGACTAAAAATAAGATGATTTAAATGCAAAATATAAATAAAGAACTTTATGGAGCTTCCCCCCTGCAGTGTCTTTAAAAAGCCTTCTAAAAAGCCTTTTACCACATGGCTAAACGCACCTTTATTTATTATTTTTTAAGAAAAAGGAATAGAAGAACTTAATCCAAACTAAATATTTAATCAAAAGCAATTAACTAACAATGATGAATGGTAAACAGTCCCAGTCCCACGCTAGGCCGGGACTTTAAAGCCCGTTTATCTAAGCTAAAGCTGCTCAAGGGGAAAAGCAAGTTTATTGAGTAAACTTTGTCTCAGCCACCTTGCTATTAAAACAGTCCACAAAGAGAACCTGCATCGTGTATTCTGGGAGGAGAAAAAGGAGCAAGAACCCAAGCCCATGGCGTGGAGCTGTGTGGAGCAGTTACCCCTCAATAGAAAAGCAGGGAAAAGACGAAGCTGTGAAGCAGCTCCTCCCAGCCCTGTGGCCTTGGGTTAAAACAGGAAGAATGAGAGACCCCAAAATTCCACCTGACATTCCCACTTGGCCTGGAGCTCTCATTCCCACGTATCCACTGGGAAGGAGGGAGCCTGGGCAGAGTTGCCTAAGAGTTTATGCAGTTGGATCCATTCATTTAAATGCGTTATTATTATTATTATTATTATTATTATTATTATTATTATTATTATTCCTTCTATTTGAATGTAACATAATTATGATATTATTATCATAGTTAGCATTATGATAATTAGCATTATCACCATTATCATTATTGTTACTATTATTTCTAGTATTCCTATTTATTATTATTATTCCTACTGACATTATCATCATCATCAATCAGCATTATCATGACTTTAAATCATCCTCGTCACTCTGGAGAGGGGGGCTCGTGCCGGGTCCCACGCCAGCCCCCCCTCGGGCCCGGGGCTGCTGCGGGGGGGTCCCGGCCCCAGCGAGGAGCGGGGGGACAAGGGGCGGCAGGACGGGAGTGGGGGCGGGGGGGTGAGCAGGGCATGGGCAGGGGGGATGCAGGGGATGGGCAGGGGGATGCAGGGGATGGGCAGGGGATGGGCAGGGGGATGCAGGAGATGGGCCGGGGATGGGCAGGGGATGGGCAGGGGGATGCAGGAGATGGGCAGGGGATGCGCAGGGGGGCAGGGGATGAGCAGGGGATGGGCATGCGCACAGGATGGCGCAGGATGATGCAGGAGATGGGCAGGGGATGAGCAGGGGATGGGCAGGGGGATGGGAGGAGATGTGCGCATGGCAGTGGGATGTGCGCAGGATGTGCGCGGGATGCGCGCAGGGACGCAGCGGGATGTGCGCAGGATGTGCGCGGGATGTGCGCGGGGATGCAGCGGGGCGAGCGCGGGGATGCAGCGCGATGTGAGCGCGGGTGCGGCGGGGCCGCGGCGGGCTGCGAGCGGGGGCGCGGCGGGGCGAGCGCGGAGATCCAGCGCGACGTGCGCGGGATGTGCGCGGGGATGCGGCGCGACGTGCGCGGGATGTGCGCGGGGATGCGGCGCGACGTGCGCGGGATGAGCCCGCAGATCCAGCGCGACGTGCGCGCCATGTGCGCGGGGATAGAGCGGGACGTGCGCGGGATGTGCGCGGGCTGCGCCCGAGCCGTGCCCGGCCCCGATCCCCCCGCTCCGCGCCCGCGGTACTCGCCTGGCGCAGCATCCCCGGCCCGGGGCCGCTCCCTGGGGGCCGCCGAGAGCCGGGACCGAGCGGGGCCGGCGGAGGCGGAGGAGCCCCCCGCTCCCTCCTGGATCCCTCGCAGAGGCGGCGGCCGCGGGGCCAAGGTCACCCCGCAGCGACTACAATTCCCAGGAGGCGGCGAGATGCCGGGAAAAAGCCCGGGGGGAGCGGGGCAGGACTGAGGGGTCCGCTCCAGACCCCTCCGAGCCGCCCTGCCCCAGCATTCTCCTCTTCTTCCCCATCGGAGCTGGGATGTCCCATCCCAGGGGATGGCGGCGCAGCCTTTGAGAATCCGGCACAAACAGACGCGGATCTATTTCGGGATTAAAAAAAAAAAAAAGAATTGCAGAGCGTGAGGAGAAATAAATGTCTGACGGTCGGGTTTAAAGTGCTGCGTGCTCCTTGCAGGGCTGCAGCCCCTGCGTGCGCCGCTGCACATCGCCGGGACCACCTTCCAGGACCTCCACAGTCATCAGCGGGTATTATCCTCGCTCCCTCTTAGGAAGTGGTGGGATAATCATTCCCCATTTAACGGCTGGGAAACTTGGCACAGCACACATTAAGCGATTTGCTGACAGGCACACAAGAAAATTGCGCTAGTCAAGCGTTCTCCCAATTATGCCATCCTTGGAACTGCATAATTTCCCTGCGTGATTCCAAACACGGCTCAGGCTCCCTGGGCAGGGCTTCCTCTCTGCAGAGCGTGCCGCTCGAATCCGGCAGGACCCGCCGGTGTCCCCCCCCGGGGCTCCGCGGACCCGCAGCTCCGGTGCCACCGCAGAGGTGGCCAGGACGCGCAGGTACAACCCGGGGGACACGCGGGAGCTCCGGGGAGGCGGAGGGACGCTCGGCTGCCCGGGGGTGCCGCACGGAGCCCCGCTCCAACCTTCCCCGAGCGCCGCTTCAGCTCCGCGCCCGCAGAATTCCGCAGCCCAGTGGAAATTCCCCAGCGGTGCCAGCGCTGGGGCCTCCGGGGACCGGCACAACCTCCCTGGAGCCAGCCAGGACCTGGGGCGCTGCCACCGTGAGAGCGCTCCGGCCGCCGGGAGGGAGCCGGGGGAGCGGGGAGCCGGGGGAGCGGGGGTCGGGGGGAGCGGGGGTCGGGGGAGCGGGGATGGGGCCCCTCGCCCTCCCCCGCGGCTCTCCGGGCTCCCCTGCCCTCATTGCGATGGGCCCTGCCCGCCCAGCCTCTCCTAATCTGCACTAAGTGGGACTGCCGATGAAGGCTGCGATAAATTTAGAAAGAAATCTTTGTGTGGGTCAGAGGAAAAACACGGCGGCGGGGGAAGCCGAGCTGCGGCGGCGCTCTGCTGCGCTGTGCTGTGCTCCTCTGCACTGCTCTGCTCTGCTCCTGTGCTCCTCTGCACTGCTCTGCTGTGCACTGCTCTGCACTGCTCTGCTCGGCTCAGCTATGCTCTGCTGTGCCCTGCTCCTCTCCTCTCCTCTCCTCTCCTCTCCTCTCCTCTCCTCTCCTCTCCTCTCCTCTCCTCTCCTCTCCTCTCCTCTCCTCTCCTCTCCTCTCCTCTCCTCTCCTCTCCTCTCCTCTCCTCTCCTCTCCTCTCCTCTCCTCTCCTCTCCTCTCCTCTCCTCTCCTCTCCTCTCCTCTCCTCTCCTCTCCTCTCCTCTCCTCTCCTCTCCAGGGATTCTCATCCTCGCTGCCCAGAGGCAGCCGCAGGGCTCGGGCTCCAGACCCTGCTGGAGCTGCTGAGCCAAGGATGCCTCGGTTTAAAAGGAAGATTTCTCAGGAATTTGGTGGGAAAGGAGCGGGAGGAGGCAGCGCTGCCCCGGCTCTGACCGCGACCTGACATTTCAGCCAGAGCCTCTTAAAGAGCAAGTTTGCCTTCCCCAGGAGCTGTTTGTAAACACGAGCAGGGAAAGCAGTGGTTCTTAATTCCTCTCTCCCGCCTGCCCTGCCTGCTCCTTCCCAATCGCTTTTGTTAATCTCTTAAATTGTTTTAAAACAACAACAACAAAATAATGGCATTAGCGGTGCGAAATCCCCCGTGAAATCGCCAGCACGGCCCCACGTCCCTCCCTAAAATCCGAACGTTTCAAACTGTTTTATCATTCGCTGGGAAACCACATTGTACCAGCACGAGGAGAGGAAAAGAATTTTCTGAATGTGTTTCCTTTAATAAGCTATTAAGACCTTGTACTGCTAATTAAACTATTAATTAGACGTCTTATCGTTCCTAAACACGTTAGCGTGTTGCCAAAGCGGCAATAATCCTCTGGGGCAGGCAGGAGATAAGGAAAGAAGGAAGATGCAAACATGAAGATTAAAAAAAAAAAAAGAATTAAGAAAAAAAAAATCAAAATAACCAGAAATAGCAAATAAATAACTAAGAGTCAGAAGGGTGATGTATTCTTAATTTATAGGAATAAAAAATAAGTAACTTGAAACCAGTTTCCCTTGTAGGGGCCCTTGGGGCATCTGTGTCTTACACAGGACAAAAAGGGACAGGACTTTTCAGACCTTTGTATTTCTGCAGTCAGAGCAGTGGAACCAGAAATGGAACCCATCTTCCCCAGCACTGACGGTTACCACTGGAAAATGAACAGAAAAACTATTCCAAAAATTGTGGGGTTTTCCTTCTCCAGAGGAAAAAACACGAAGAATTTTCAAATGGAAGACCTTTACTCCAAGGGATTTCTGCATCTGGCTCCACACTGACCCACAAACAGCACCCCTGGCTCGCCCATCCTTGTCTTTTTGAAGTTAAAAAGGGAAATTTGCAGCCTCAGAGCGCTTGGGATGCTCTTTGCACTGTGAAGGTGTTTCCCCCCGGGGCTCCTTCAGGAAGGAGGAGGGGTCTGGGGACAGCTCCGCGCCACCCCGAGGTCCTGCTCCCACTTGGAGAGCTCAGTCCTGGCTCCCCCTGATCTCTGCCCATCTCGGGGTTTGCCACACATTAAAATGTTATTGCTATTAACAATTGTTATTAACAATTAAAATGTTTTCAGAGCCCAGTTCCTCAGCGTTTGCCTCCGACGGTCGATCTCAAGGGATGGATAATCTCATTTACCTCTGTTACTACACATCAAAACAGCAGCAAATTAAATGGATCTGAAGGCCAAGATTAAAGGCTCCAAACACACGGGAAGTGCCTGTGATGCAAAGAGCTGTAAATATAATTTATTTTTTTAAGGGGGGTATAAAAGCCCTACACAGATGCTGCTCTTTTACCTGGAAAGCAAAGACAGGATCATGGAAGAATTAAGGCTGAAAAAGACCTCTAAGATCCAGTCCAGCCACTAATCCAGCACTGCCAGGCCCACCACCGGGGCTGGAAAAGGAGGGAAAAAATGAAAATTATCGAGATCATCACCCTTTTCCAGCTCTAGGAAATGCCTTTGTGGCCAGCTGATGGTGGCTGAGCTTTAGGCTGGCTCAAAGCTGGGGCTCAGAGGGACTGAACTGGTTCCCTGGCTGGGGTTTCGGGGATTCCTGGCCCCACTGATGCTTCTCCAGCTTCTTTCCCTGAGGTGGGACACGGGATGTCACCAGAGCCCTCCTGTGCCAGGATTCCCCGGGCCAGGCCAAAAGCCCTGCGTGGCCTTGCAGGGGATGGAGCAGCAAAACTGGGAGAGCTCCCACTGGGAAAAGGAAACGCGGGAGCTGACACTGACCAGCAGATGGGACAGAAATGGATGTGAAACCCTCGTCAGCCACGCCACGGTGGATGTGCCCTGTCCCTGGAATCTGAGCTCCGAGTCCCTCTGTTTGCTTTGTTCTCCCGTAATTCCACGGCTCCGCTGAGCTCCACCGTGAGGAGGAGCCGTTTTTGGGGAGTGGCTTTTGGGGAGCGGTTTTTGGGAGCAGTTTTTGGGAGCAGTTTTTGGGAGCAGTTTTTGGGACCAGTTTTTTTGAGCGGTTTTTGGGGAGCAGGTTTTGGGACCAGTTTTTTGGAGCAGTTTTTGGGGACCAGTTTTTAGGACCAGTTTTTTGGAGCGGTTTTTGGGAGCAGTTTTTGGGGAGCAGTTTTTGGGAGCAGTTTTTGGGGAGCAGTTTTTGGGAGCAGTTTTTGGGGACCAGTTTTTACGAGCACTTTTTTGGAGCAGTTTTTGGGAGCGGTTTTTGGGGAGCAGTTTTTTGGAGCAGTTTTTGAGGAGCAGTTTTTAGGAGCGGTTTTTTGGGAGCAGTTTTTGGGAGCAGCCGCTGCCAGGGCAGCATTCCCGAGCTCCAGCTGCCCTCTAGAGCCCGCTCGGAGCGCTCTGGCGGAGCTCGGCCAGCAGATAGCAGCATTGGAGCACAAATGAGCCCAAACGAGCACAGATGTTCCTCCCCTGCCGCCCCCAGCCCCGCGGGATGCTCGGGGCTCTCACCTGGCCCCGCTGCACACTGCGGGACTCAGTGACAGCAGCGCAGCACGGAGCTGCTCTCCCCAGCCCGGGATGGGCTGCTTGCCTCGCAAGGGCCGTGACAGCGCAGGGCAGGTGTGCTCTCACCTGGGAGGGTGTGCTGGAGAGGATGAAGCATCCAGCCGAGGGACACGGCGAATAAAAATAAATTTAAACTTGTTTGCTTCCATGAATTTGGCTTCAGCAATGCACGGAGCGAGCCACCTTCAACTCGCAGTAGAATTTTGAGGTAGTTCAGACAGGAAGGTGTTCCTTCACGTCTGGGAAAATCTTTGATTTCAGCAGGAAGAAGGATTTGGGTGCTGCTTGGGCAGGCTGGGGAATGGACACAACACAGGCACGGCGTCCAGTGGCAGTGCTGCATTTCTATTTCTATCTATTTCTATCTATTTCTATTTCTATTTCTATTTCTATTTCTATTTATTTCTATTTCTATTTCTATTTCTATTATATCTATTCCATTATTTCTATTATTTCTATTTATATTATTTATATTTCTATTTTTATTTCTTTTTTTTTTTTTATTTGTATTTACAGTTATCACCTTGTGTCCCCCCCTGCCATTCTTCCCCAGAGGATGTTTTCATGCCAGTTATTTTCCTCTGGAGGGTCCCTTTCAATGTGGGGCTCCCCAAGCTAAAGATTGAGCTAAAGACTGTGCGGGAGCAGAGTGGGAGCTCATGAACCAGGCAGGAGCCCTTGCACCAGCCTTGAACTGGGATTTCCCTTCATGGGAAATGAAGCTGAAATGGACTCAGACCCCCCAAAATGGCCCAAAAAAGCAGCTGTGGGTGAGGGGGGCTGGTGAGAGGAGGGGGCAAGGAAGGAATGCAAGGGGGCTGATAAGGAAGGAATAATAAGAAAAAGCTTTTTGGCCAGACCAGGGCTGTTTACACACAGGCAAAAAACTTCCTGAGCTGGAAGTGCAGCCTTTCCCAGCCTTTTTTTCCCAGCTTTTCCAGCCTTTTCCGCTGGCTCAGCACCGGCCCCGCTCCCGGCATTTCCCTCGGTCTGGCTTTGGAGGAGCCTTTTGTTTTGCCGGAGCACTTGACTGTGACTTTATTGTCCCTGCCTGGCTGCAGGACGTACCCGAGCTGTGAAAAGCGCACCCGAGGCTTGATGAGATCCGCAGCTCCTGATTCCCGATAAACGAGTGCCAGGAGAAAAGGCGGCCCCAGCTCCTGCCCCAGCTCCCGGGCTCATCAAGCTTTCCCTGGGAAAGCCATTTGGTTTTCCTGCCTCTGTTCCCCTCGCTGCCAGAGGTCAGGATGCCCCAAAACACCAGGCAGCGTCCCCTGAGGGGTGCCTGCTGTGCCCGGGCCAGGGGAGCAGCCCTGGGGAGGGTCAGGCATCCCGGAGAGGAGAGGGGATCAGGAGAGACCCCCGCTCCCAAAGCTCCTGCCCGCGGTGCAGCTCCAGCATCCCCACAAGAGGAGGCACCAAGGCCTCCCTGCGTCCCCTGCACATTTCTGGGGCAGGAAATGTTGCTGGTTATTGTGCCCAGAGTGAATCCCAGGAATTATGGTCCCCACAGAATCCCAGCATCACCGAGGCTGGAAAATCCCTCCAGGATCATCCATCCCCTCCTTGTCCCCAGCCCAGAGCACTGAGTGCCACCTCCAGGTGACACCTCCAGGGATGGGGACCCCAAACACCCCTGGCAGCCCCTTCCAAGGCCTGGCCACCCTTTCCATGGAGAAATTCCTGCTGCTGTCCAGCTTGCCCCTCCCCTGCTGCCAGGTCAAGCCCCAGCCCTGCTCACCCCTCCGGAGTCTCGTTTATTTTCCCAGGAATTAACTGAGTGTCTTAAGCATCAAAAAACCCAAAAACCAAATCAAACAAACGAGGTGTAACAGCCTGCCGCACGTCACTCACCCTGCAGACGTTTTTTTGGGAGAGGAATGTGCTCAGAGCAAGCCAGAGCCTTTAGTCATGGGATTTCTGCTGGGAAAGAACCTCTCCCACCCTGCTGGCAGCAGCCAGAGCCACACATCCCGCAGGGATGAGCACGCTGCTGCTCCAAGGACCGAGAAACAGGTTTTTAGTACTTCATTATTTTTCCTTTTTCAACCGGGATTATTTACAATGAGATCCGGGAGAAGCAATTCACACCAAAGCAAACAGCCTGGAATATTTTAATTGTGTTTAAGCGACTCTTGCACCCACAAAAAGCAGCCCCAGGTGGTGATGGATGCTGCTGTCATTGCTTTGAGCACTGTACCAGAAAAAAAAACCCTTCCCTCAGGTGTTCAGCTCTGAGAGAAGGTTGGGATGAGCTCACTCGTGAGAGGGTAGATCAGCTCCAAGGCCATTTTTGGGCTTCTCTGGGGTGTGGAGGTCGCTGCTGGTGCTGCTGTTGAACACCACCCCTCCTGCTCTGGCACCAGCAGCACAGGGCTGGCACAACCCGGGCTCGGCTCCCTAAAAATGTGCTTGGGATGGGGGACAAACCTGGGCTCCCGTGAGCTGCTGGGAGCTCCAGCAGTGCTTCCCTGGGGGGCAGGATCAGCACAGAGAGGGCTCAGACCTGCTCCTGCTCCTGGGTCTGGCACTTCCCAAGCGAAACCCAGCTCTGTGTCCCTGCTGCTGGTGAAGAGAGGAACCCTGCCCTTTGCAGAGCTGGGGTCTGCCTCCCACTCGTCCCTCTGGGAGCCCTTTGGCACCTCTCGTGCCCAAATTCCTGCCCCAGGTGCCAGCAGGAGGGTGCCCAGCCCAGGCACCCAGCGAGCCCCTCAGCCCTGCCCGGTGTTCTCCATCCCCCTCGAGGGATAAATTGCTGGCTCTGCCTGTCACAACCCCCAGCCCCTGGCAGGAAGAGGCTGGGAAAGGTTTTTTCCTCTAAAAAAACCTTCAGGACACAGTCCTGGGAGGGTTCAAAGAGAAAGAAGCTGACATTTCAGCCTTCAATTCCACGTGGAAAGTTTTACACACAGCTTCAGCAAATTCTGCTGGAGTAGGAAATAGTAGAGGAGCCCGAAAGACAGGAAGGGGTTAAATGCCTGAAGGCCTCAGAAGAGGAAGAAATCCTGCGCTTAAACATAAAGATGAGATTATAAACAACTCCGTTAACCAAAACTATCTGAAACCTGAGAGGCTTTTGTCACTGCAATCCCAATTTAACTACTTTAGTCAGCCTAACATATTGCTACCAGAAATCGGGGCTGCCTGGAGTCAGACTCTGCCTCTGCCTGAAAGCTGGGGAGGGCAAAGGGCGCCGGCATTTGTCCTGATGTTCCTCTGACAACAAAAGCAGAGAACAGCTGCAGGAAAGTGTCCTGTGTGGTCAGCGGGAGGAGGAGGAGGAGGAGCTGCTCTTGGGCAGCCCTGGCTGTGCTTTAGGCTGGTTCTGGAGTCCTCCACAGAGACAATAGTGACGGAGCAGAAGGTCTGCGGTGCCCGGTGTGTGCACAGATCTCCTGCGTGCCCCGGGGCTCCGCGGTCACATCTCGGTGTCGGCGGGGCTGTGCTGCCGGCCCGAGTGGCCGTTCTTGGAGCCCGTCCCGTTCTCCTGGGTGCCCCCGTTGAGGTTGGGCAGGTTTGGCTTCTCCTGCAGCTCCGCCGGCTCCTGCGAGGGTGACATCAGCATGGTGTTCCCCTGGCTGCCGCTCTCCGTGTAATAGGGGTCTTCAGCCTGGGGACACAAGGGACACAGTCAGGGAGGGGCAGGGGCTGCTGGCTTGGGGCAGGGGCTGCCCACGGTCCCCAGGCAGGAGGGACAAACAGCCACAGGTCAGGGCACTGCTGGCAAGAAGGGGAGAAGAGGGCCTGAGCTGACGTGGAGCAAGAAAGCCACCCAGGAACTGCAGTTTTCCCTCCAGCACCTGCAAGAGAAGCTTTCTGTCAGGTTTTGTTGTTTTCCCCTAACCAGGCTTTGGAGCCACCCTTGCCTTGGGACAGAACCTCTGCTGGCCAAGGAAAAATCAGCATGGAATGGAAAGGATGGAGATTGTGTCCTTGCCTTCCCTTCCCCTTCCTTTGAAGAGCAGAGCTCGCTGCCAGGCGTGGCAGAAGCGCGGAGCTGCAGCTCTGCAGGGCTGGGTGCTGCTGTTGCTGCGAGCAGCAGGGGCCTCTGCAGGGCCCGGGGCCTCAAGAGAATCCCCCGGGAGTTGTGCAGCCCTGGAACTGGCAGTCCCGGGTGGCAATTCCCGGCTGGAATTCCCTCAGCAGCACCCAGCACTCTCCCGGCTGGATTTCACTCCATCTCTTTTCCATGGGTGGGGCGGGCACGCCTCACCTGGAGCTGGGCTTGGCACTGCCGGGGTCCCCATGGCACACAGTGCCACTGCTGCCAGCCCCGGGGACACGGGGCAGTGTCCCTGCCTCTGACACGGGATTTCCCAGCTGGGTGCTCTGGGGACATCCTTCCTGGCCAGGAAATGCCCCGATGGCCTCCCAGGACACAGCTGCTCACGCTGGGCAGCGATGGGGAAATCGTGGCCAGGCCTCGCTTTACTCAGGGTCACGTCCCCAAAAGTCCCTGGAAGGGAGGAGTCCTCAGGGTGAGCCTGCCTGGGAAGGGGAGAATGGAAATAGGAGATTTCTGCCTCTTTCTTTCTTGATATGTTTTATTACCACGGCTGGTGGGGAGAAACCGCCTTTATTACAGCACGGGTACAGACACGGGGCTCACACAAGGGCTGGGAGTTAAGGGTGTCACAAGGACAGACCCGTGGGGTTTCGGGGGCTCTGGAGGGGTCTTGCTGGATGAGCTCTTACTGCCGAACAAAAAGAAGCGTTAGACCTGTCAGATGAGTGGGAAAGGAGCGCTGCTGCTGCAGGAGCTGATTTCGGAAGAGGAGAGAGGTTCCCCCTCCCCGTGTGCACTGCCCCTGCCCTGCCCGGGCTGTCCCCGAGCTGGGGACACGCAGGGGGTGGGTACAGAGCCACAGGGGTGGGGACGGCCCTGTGCTGGCCCCCTGAGCTGCCGGGCTCCCCTCTAGCTGCGGCTCTGCCACCTGTAAGCACTGACCAGCCTCTGTCCCGCGGGGCTCCAGCTGCGCCGCCTCATCAGGAAATAGCCGGCCAGCCCCAGGAAGGCCAGCAGCAGCCCAGAGGTCACCAGGGCGATCAGCGTCTTCTGAGAAGGGTCCCGCCGGCTCCCCGCACTCTCCTTTTTGAGGGATTCTATTCCAAACTGGAAAAAAAAAAAAAAAGAAAAAACCACCACCAAAGAGAGCCGGGAGCGGGACAAACAGGAAACGTTTGCATCTGCTGCAGCTTCAAACAATGCTGCTCGTCACCTCCTTGGGGAGCCGCACGTCAGCCGAGCTGGGCTCTGCTGCCCCAGCCCTGGCAGCCCTCACAGGCTCCTTCCCGGCCTGGGGTCTCCTGTGGCACAGGGAGTTTCGTCCTCTGGAGCACAGCCCGGGGTTTGGAGCTGTGTGAGCGCTGCAGCTCTGCTGCTCGTACCCTGGGACACACCTGGGGCTCAGCCCCACCAGCCAGTGGCAGCCCCAGGGCTGCACTGCATTCACTAATGTCAGCCAGGCCCTTTGGAGAAGCCAACTGCATCCTGAGAGCTACTGCTGGCTCTAACCTCTGCTGAGAAAACGCTTCAGTGCCTACAGAGCCGTGGCACGGCTTGTGCTGGCTCTCCTGGGCTGCATCGCTGGTGGTCGGCTCCAACCACAGGATCCCAGGCTGGTTTGGACCTTAAAAATCATCCAGTGCCACCCCTGCCACAGGCAGGGACACCGGGCACTGCCCCAGGCTGCTCCAGCCCTGTCCAGCCCTGCAGGGATCTCTGCGCTCCTCAGGCAGCTCCAGACCGGGGGCAGGTCCCAGTCTCAGCATGTCCCCAGCCTCAGCTGACAGCCACAGCTCCCGTCCCTCCGGCCACCTGGCCAGGCACTTTTTGGGGCCAAATTCACTGAAGGGATTTACCTTTTCCCAGTGAGACCTCTGGAGTGTGTTCAGAAGTTTGTCAGGATCTGCAAGGTTTAAAACAGGAGAGCACATCCCACACGTTACACACATTAAATATGTTCATCACACACATTAAACACCTTAAAAGTGTTCATCCCACACGTTACACACCTTAAATATGTTCATAACACACATTAAACACCTTAAAAGTGTTCATCCCACATGTTACACACCTTAAATATGTTCATCCCACACGTTACACACATTAAATGCTCATCCCACACGTTACACACATTAAATATGTTCATCACACAGGTTACACACATTAAATGTTCATCCCAAACATTACACATGCACACATTCCAGACACGAATCACACACTCTGCAGCTCAGGGCACACCAAAGAGCCTGGCTGAGCACAGAGGAGCTGAGGATGCTCCTGGAGGCAGTGCCACGGCTCCAGGGGTGCAGCAGGACCCCAGGACAGAGAGCGGAATTGCAAATTCTCCTCCCAAAATCTGCCTCACAGCCCTTCCCCACCAGGAAGCCCTGTCCCACTGCCCACCCTTTATCCGGGGATCCCCCAAGGAATGCCCTCACTGACCTTTCTCTCCTTTGAGGATGAGGAGCAAACAGTCCCTGTCCAGGCTGGATGGAGCGAGCTTGATCTCGCAGGGGGACTCCACGGTGTGGGTTCTATTCTCACACAGTGCTTGCCATAAATCCAATCCCTTCCTCTCCAAAAAGTGTTTCTGCCAAAGTTTCAGAAAGAGCAGCCATGAATCCAAGCAAACTGAGCAATCCTCCGCCTCGGCCACGCTGCTGGAGGTGTTGTGCTTTCCCACTTGAGTTTTGGTGGCTCCTCTGTGCCCTGCAAAGCTGAGCCGGGTGTCAGACCCTCCCCTCCCACTCCAGCCCTGCCCAGAGCCCCAGCACCTTGGGGGTGGAGAGGCTCATTTCTCATATCTTAATTTAATGAGAATAAATCAAATGGAGGTATCATTAGCAGCCCCTGAAAATGGCATTAAGCACAGCTAAATTTAGGCCCTGAGTGCATGGCAAGTCTCCCCGGTTTTGGGGCTGGAACAACTGAAGAGCCCTATTGTTTCAGAGTCCCAGGCAGGGGCTGGGAAAGGAGGGAAATAACAAAGAAGCATTGAGCCTTCCTGTTTAGGAAATGTCTTCCATGTTTTTGCTAGGTTGCTGATCAAAGGCTGGGTAAAAAAACCACATTTCTCACATTTTAGAGCTGCACTGACTCTGGGGAGGAAGAGGAAGAGGAGCGAGGAGCTGCAGCCTTTGTGGGCCGGTGTCTGGACCAGACAGGATGGGCTTTCTCCCTGGGGCTATTTTCAGCCACAGCCAGAGCCCAGCTTGGCCAGAACCCTGCTCAGCCCCCGATCCCCTCCCAGCCGTGGCTGTGCCCACCCCAGAGACAGAGACAGAGACAGAGACAGAGACAGAGACAGAGACAGCTCCACTGAGCCCTGCCCCGGGCTCCATCCACCCTGGGGCTGAGCGAGGGAGAGCCCCCCTGTCCTGCCCGGGCTCTGTGCCCTCCTCCTCTGCCCAGAGCTGCCCCAGGACCATCCCCGGCTCCCTCCATCCCCTGAAAGTGCAAAAACGCAGGAACTCCTCCGCGGGAGAACAACAAACAAATCATTTTCAGCTGTTTCTACAGAGCTTGGCTCGGGGGGGAGGAAGGCCAAGATGGAACAAGAGACCCAAGTGCGTGTTTTCCTTTCTGTGCTGTGGAAAGAACTCGTCGCAGTGTCAGAGTTTCCCTTCGCAATTAGCAGCCCGGTGCCAGCTGATTGCTCATTTGCTCGGGAAAGGCCAGGGGCACAGAGGGACACCGGTCCCTGCCTGCAGGACGCTCTCCTCTGCCCCCGAGCCCGGCCTGCTCCCCCCGGGGCTGCCCAGGGGAGCGGGGTGGGAGCCCCCAGCCGGCCCTGCAGGGAGCTGGGGGGGTTCGGGGTGCTCCAGCGGGAGGGAGGGCTGCGGGGTGCCAGCCTGGGGTGCTCTGCGTGCGCCGCGCAGCCGTTCACCCACGGGATGCTCGCAGCCGTGCCCGGGCGGGGCAGAGCCCGCTGGATGGCAGCTGGATGGCAGCTGGATGGCAGCTGGATGGCAGCTCGGGCACACGGGAACGAGCCTAATGCCACCTAAGCACCCGTCTGCCCAGGCAGGCCAAGCCAGACCCACTCAGCCTAAGTGCCATGGGCTCAATGACAACACTAAATTGTATATTTTAAATATTTATATATATATAAAAAAGACTATATTTTATATATAATATCTATCTTAAAATACCTATTATCTATTTTCTATTATGTATTATCTATTATCTATTTTCTATTTTCTATTATGTATTATATATTCTCTATTCTCTATTCTCTATTCTCTATTCTATATATTATATATATTCTATATTCTATATTCTATATTATATATTTATAGTTACATTTATAGTTACATTTTTATATATTTATATTTCTATTTATATTTATATTTCTTTATATTTATCTCACACCCAGGGCAGGTGTGTCTTGCTGTCTCACAAGACCCAGCACCCTCCACCCTCTGGGGCAGGCTGTGCCTCCAGTGGGAGAGGTTTCTTCCCCCCACCCCTGTGCTGTCACAAATGCCCCATTTCTGGTGCTCAAGGCCAAGGACGCTCATGGAGAGCCTGGGACTCCCTTGGGAGTCGTTGGGGACGCTGAGCAGCTCCTTGCAATGCCCTGTTTTCTTTCCTAGGCCACTTGGCAGGACAAAAAAAGGCACTTTTGTTTCCAACAGGGAAGAGGAAGAAGAAGAACAAAGGCACCTTCCTGTCGGGCACGGTGGGAGACGCTTCAGGAGCCGAGCTGACCCCAGGGCTCAAAGGAAAAAGGAGGATTTGTGCAGCTGGGAGGTCGCGTTTCCCCCGGAACCTTTGGGGTCCTCCTGGGACCGGCCCCTCCTGCACCACCCCAGGGAAACTGCTGGGACCCCCCACCCGGGGGTAGGGGTGACCCCGGTGCTGCAGGACCCTCTCTGGGTGACCCCGGTGCTGCAGGACCCTCGGGGTGACCCTGGAGCTGCAGGGGACACTCAGGGTGACCCTGGTGCTGCAGGGGACCCTCGGGGTGACCCTCGTGCTGCAGGGGACACTCGGGGCGACCCTGGTGCTGCAGGGGACACTCGGGGCGACCCTAGAGCTGCAGGAGTCTCACGGGGTGGCCCCGCTGCTGCAGGGGACCCTCGGGGTGGCCCCGGTGCTGCAGGGGACACTCGGGGCGACCCTAGAGCTGCAGGAGTCTCACGGGGTGGCCCCGCTGCTGCAGAGGACCCTCGGGGTGGCCCCGGTGCTGCAGGGGACACTCGGGGTGGCCCCGGTGCTGCAGGGGACACTCAGGGTGACCCCGGTGCTGCAGGGGACCCTCGGGGTGACCCTGGTGCTGCAGGGGACCCTTGGGGTGACCCTGGTGCTGCAGGGGACACTCACGCAGGCGCTGGACTCGTTGAGCTGCAGGCAGATGGCCGCGGTGTCCCCCTCGTCCCTGGCGCCGTGGCAGCTGATGGCAGGCTGCAAGGGAGAGCACAGGGGGGTGTCAGTGCCCTGCCGGGGCTGGGGACAGCCCGGCCTGCCCAGGCAGCCCTGTCCTCACCTGGGGGCTGGCCGTGGCCGCGGGCAGGGCCGTGGTGGCCGCAGGGACAGCAGGATGCTCCGGGCTGGACGCAGAGCTGGGGGTGAACGAGGTGTGTGGCTTGTCCCCGGGCTGGGTCGGGGGGCTCTGGCTCGTGGAGACCCCCGAGCTGCCCTGGGAGCCTGGGGAGGAGCCCGGCAGCGATGTGAGGGCTGTGCTGGGCTGGGGGCTTGTCCTCAGCTGCCCAAGGAACTCTGGTGATGCCGGGCTGGTGGCCACGGAGCCGGCTGTGGTTTCAGCTTGGAGGAAACGCAGAGAGAAGGGCACAGGTTGAACCCTGGAAGCTGAGTGTGTGACACGATCCTGATCTGTCAGCAGCAGCACCAGGAGCCAGTGGCTCTCTAGGGAATGCTCGTTAGCCCTGGTTCTGCTGCCTAATTGCACACACCCACAGCGGGGGGACAGCGGGCTCATTTCCGGGCCACCACGGCAAAGGTGACATCGGCCACCCCCCCTCAGCATCACCCCCAGCTCCTCCTTGGCCCCGAGGCTTCCAGAGGAGGCTCTGATCCCAAACAGCACCAGGGAGAGGCTCCCTGCATCCTCCCATCCCTCCAGAGCCCTTCAGAGCCTGAGCTGGGCTCATCGTGGAACCCCACACTGGTTTGGGTTGAAGGGACCTCAGAGCCCACCCAGTGCCCCCCTGCCATGGCAGGGACACCCTCCCCTGTCCCAAGGGCTCCCAGCCCCATCCAGCCTGGCCTTGGGCACTGCCAGGGATCCAGGGGCAGCCCCAGCTGCTCTGGGCACCCTGTGCCAGGGCTGCCCACCCTGCCAGGGAGCAATTCCTAATTCCCAATATCTAATTTAAACCTCCCTCCTCCAGCTTAAAGCCATTCCCCCTTGTCCCCTCCTCCCGAAGGGACCCTTGCAGGGGGCTCTCCCAACATCTGTGGAGACATCACCATCACTGAGCTCTTTGTTTTGCCCAGGACGGGGCTGAGCTGCCTGGGTGGGTGTCCCCAGGTGGGATTTTCTGGATGGAATTCAACCTTTTGGGCATGCTCAGCCTCTAAACCATGCCCTAACGAGCACATGCACTTAATAAATCTGATTGTGACCACAGGAGCTACCAGGAATGACAGAGGGAGCAAAGGCAGAGGTTACCAGAGGTTGGTTTGCTGCTGCTGGTGTCCCCCGTGGCTGTGGCGGCAGCGGTGGCCGTGCTGGCTGTCCCTCTGCTGCTGTCCCCTGTGCCTGTCGGGCTGGGGGTGGCCGTGGTGCTCTCAGCAGTGCAGCCTGGGGGAACAGGGAGCTCTCAGGGGCTGCTGAGCCCCCAGCCAGCCCTGAGCCCCCGGGGGAAAGCAGGAAAGGTTCAGCTGCTCTCCCGAAGTTGGTTTTTCTTGCCCCAAGAAAAAGCCTTGGGGCACGGCTGGGAGAGGCTCAGGGGTGAAAGTTTTCATCTGGGGGAGCAGCAGAGTCTGGTGCAGCCCCTGAGGGGCTCCAGGGCTCTCAGAGGAGGAGAACAGGCTCTACCCTCACCCCACCCCATCCCCAGCTCGCTGGTGGATGCACAGGGCTCTGCACAAAGCTGGGTTTCAGAGCAGTTGGGGTTTATAATCCTGGGAGGAAAGAATCAAGCCTTGGAAGAGATCACTTGTGCGCCTCAGGATAGATAAGTTGGATTTACAGTTGCAGGCACCATCTCAAAGTAAATAGAAACATTCCCACTGGCTTGGGATCAGCCCTGACTCATGAGCGAAAACATCTTTGGAGGTAAAGCAGAATGTTTGGAGAGTGGTTTGCTGTTCTAACCTAAAGTTTATATATTGCTTCCTGCTGCCTTACAGAGATGACACTTCCAGCTTTCCCTTCTGAAACGAGCTGTGTGAGTCAATGAAAATGCATTTCTCCCATTCCTCAGCTTCTCCCTCCCTAGGATCTATTCCCACTCTCAGCAAACAGCTCCAGTCTCTACCCCGGGGCTCTTGGTGTTTAAGATTCTTATCCAAGCACTAAAGAGAAAATCATACAGAATGTGTTGTTTCATTTGTGGCCCTGCCCAGGGGAGCCCCGGCTCCAAGAAAAGTTACTTCATCCTCCCAAACCACCCTGAGAGACAGAGCAGCTCCGGCAGGTCCTGAGCAGGATCTGCTGCCAGGGAACAGCACTGGGAGCTGGGAGCTGGGAGCTGGGAGCTGGGAGCTGGGCACGGGCCTGGCAGGAGCTGCTCTTGCCTGGGTCGGCTCCACGGAGCCTGGAGGGCTTGGGAAGAGCAAAGCCCGAGGGCACCGGGGTTGGTTTTGGCCGTGGGTGGCAGAGCTGCTCTGCTGGTCCTGCTGGGGGAGGCTGGGGAACTGTGGGGCTCAGACTGGTCCTGTGGGGCTGCCCACACTGCTGCTGCCCATCCTGATCCATCCTATCCATCCCATCCTATCCATCCCATCCTGTGCATCCTATCCATCCTGATCCATCCCATCCATCCCATCCTGTGCATCCTATCCATCCCATCCTGATCCATCCCATTCTGTGCATCCTATCCATCCCATCCTATCCATCCTATCCATCCTGATCCATCCCATCCATTCCATCCTGTGCATCCTGATCCAGCCCATCCATCCCATCCTGGTCCATCCTATCCATCCCATCCTTTCCATCCCATCCTGATCCATTCCATCCTATCCATCCCATCCCATCCCATCCCATCCCATCCCATCCCATCCCATCCCATCCCATCCCATCCCATCCCATCCCATCCCACCCCACCCCTCCCACCCCTCCTGGGCTGCAGCTGCTCGGGGGCCCTGCTGAGGGCTCGGTGCAGGTGTCTGGAGCTGCGGTTGGGTTCTGGCCCAGCTTCCAGCTCAGGGGGAGAAGTTCCTCCTTCTCCAGGACAGCTCAGCTCCAGCTGGTTAAGTCACCGAGTTTTCCTGCTGACTTTTAGCAAATGAGAAGCAGGAGGCAGGACTGCGTGCCCGGAGCAAGGAGCAGCCCGGGGGCAGAGCCAGGCTTGAGGCAGAGCCAGGCTTGAGGCTCAGCTCTGCTCTCCTGGCCACCAGCAGGAATCCTCACATCCCCAGAACAGTGCAGAGCCTGGCCGTGACCTCCCCGAGCGCCGCAGCCACCCGAGCACCTTTGAACTCCTGCAGATGTTTGCAGAGCACCCGAGGAATTCTTCATCAAAGCCTTTTCAGCACTGAACGTTGGACTGGAGGCCTGGCTGCTGCTCAGTGTAATTTGGGAGAGGAGCTGTCACTTCGGGTTTCTTTTTCCTGCCTTCCTTGGCACATGAGCAGGAGCGTTCCCACAAAACATGGATGGGGGTTTTTATGAAATCTTTGGGCTCACGAGGTAAATAATGATCCAGATGTGGGCTGGATAATCCACGTGGTGCTCGGCTAAAGAGGGTTATTTATTGCACCATACATTTTTAATGGCTTTATTAAACTTGGTCAATTTGTTCGGATTGAGGGTTTAGAGTTTAAGCCAAGCTATTTATTAACCTGGGAGAAATCTTCACCTGGCAATGCAAGCACGTGCAGGAGCAAAACCATGCAGGGATGGGAAAGAAAATTGCACTTCCCAGCACCCCTTGTGTTCACCCACCTAGGCTTTGAAAAGGAAATGATTTTTTAAAGATATTTTAATAATGGGGCTTAGGAAGGATCTTAGATTGAATAAAGAAACGACAACAATCTAAATGTTAAACTTGCTCCAAGACTCATCCCTGAGCACCAAGCCAGGGCCACAGAAAAGCTCTGCAGTGGCAAAGGTTCAGGAAAGAGGAGGGAAGTTTCCATCACTGGATCCCAATCCTGACCCACAGCAAACAGAACTGAGGGAGCCGAATCCCGCCGGGAATCTCTGGGCAGGACCTGCACCTCCTGAGCTGATGCTGCCTGAGATCCCTTGGCTGCCCTCTGGCAAACCCCCTGCCCAGCCTTTGGCTCCCTGGCACCTGGCACACGAGCCCCGGGCCAGGGAGCTGCTCCAGCTCTGCCTCAGCAGAGTCTGTTCCCCAGCTCCGGGATGGGGTGCCCTGGGCTGGCACAAGGGCACTGCTGGTGCCAGGGCTGCAGAGGAGAGTGAGGAGCCATGGGATGAAGAACAGGAGGGAAAAGGGACCATGGGATGCAGGAGAGGAGCTCTGGGGATGCAGGAGGGGAGCTCTGGGGATGCAGGAGGGGAGCTCAGGGCTGGGGGATGCAGGAGAGGAGCTCTGGGGATGCAGGAGAGGAGCTCAGGGCTGGGGGATGCAGAGCCCTGGGGCCAGAGCCAGCCCCGGCCCCCCCAGCAGCCCCTCCAAGGGCTCCAGCCGGCATTACTCATGCCTTTCCAGCTCCACAGCTCTCAGCCATGTGGCAGGAATTCAAGCGGGTGGAGCCCTCTTCCCTCTGGAAATATCTGATAAAAATCCCTTCCCTCCCCCTTTTCCTTGGCCCAGACAGGATGTGGGTGTGGGGCCGGGGCCGGGGGGCTGGGGGAGCCCCCCGAGCTGCCACACCAAAGCCCGGCTGCTGCTCCCAGGCTTTCCTTGGGGCTGGGGCCTCTTGGGCAGCCCAGCACCTTCCCGGGGTTGAGATTTCTCCTGGCTGGGGCAGCAGCCTCTAAAGGATGTTAAACTCGAGCAGCTGGAAGTTTTAAAGTCTCTTTTTCCTTTCCTGATACTGAGAACTTTCGTAAGTGCTGCAAAAGGAGTGGAGGAAAGAAGGAACGTGTGAAAATGGCAAGAAAAGAGGTTTTTCTAAAAATCAAGTTTGGCAGAGATGAATGAAACACGTATAAAAAAGAAAGATGAGAGGTTAAGTGAAAGAATAAAGTGTTTTTATTAGGTACAAACACAATCCATCCTGCCTGTTCCGTGTTCACTCTGAGACAAGCACAGGCCAGCTCTCCATGTGCTTTATCCATCCCCAGTTTCCAACACAAGCTGCTCACAGCATCCTCCCAGGGGCTTGGGAGGGTCTGGGAACTGCAGCCCACTCTGCAGAGCAGGGCTGGCTGTAAACCCCTCCTTGGAGCTCGGGAGGAACCCCGGAGAACCAGGCACAAGGAGCATTTCCAGGGATTTGGGGTTGGCTCTCCCAGGGCATTTTCTCCCTGGGGTTGGACCGGGCTGCTGCTGGCTCTGGATCCCAGCTCCCAAACTCCATCCTCCCCACACCCCAACCCCACAGCCCTCTGCAGGACTCCTGCCCCTGTCCCAGCGTGGCACAAGGGGATTTTTCCTGTAAAACACGTGCCTGTAGCTGAGGGTGCCCTGGGAGCAGGAGGAGCCCGGTGCTCCCACCCTCAGCAGCGCTGCCAGCAGCGGCTTCAGCCCAAACCCACAGAGCTGGGATTTCCAGGGCAGTTGCACAACTGGAGCCTTTGATGGATTCTCTGGGACTCCCCACAGAGCTGAGGAACGAGCAGAGCCCCAGGGATGATTTTCCCCAGCAGCTACACCGAGGAGAAGCCAACCTCCTCCACCTTCCAGGCAGGAACATCCTGCAGGAATGATGGGCAGGGGCTGTGCAGGCACATTCTGCACAAAGCATTAAAGCCCCTGCTGCCCACTAGCTTTGTCCTTCCAAAATCTGAGCTTTTAATCACTTTTCCATCGCTTTTGTTTCGCACAAGGAGCTCAAGGTTTGGAACTGGAGGTTTGAAGCTCAAGGTTTGCCTCACACCTTTGTCTCACACCCTCGCTCAGCTCAGCCCGACCACACAGCCCTGAATGTCATTTTCCTCAAATAAAATTGAGGTTTTATTTCAATTCCTTTCAAATTAACACAGACTGGAGGGTCAGCCAGCAGCTCAGGTGAGCAATTTACCTGGGCAGCCAGGGGAACATGAAAGGAGCTCTGTGAAACAGGAGAACAAAACCCAGTGAATTCCTGCAATAGATCTCCTCGCTCACATTCGTGTGAGTGAAAAAAAAAATCACATTTGAGGAGACACCCGCAGGCTCCTGGCTCCTGTCCCAGCACACCAGGCAACACACAGAGTGCTGCTTCACTTTTTTAGTCCTTTTTTATTACCTCATGGCTGTTGGGTTTGGGACAAAAATGATACTATTTCCCTAAAATATAACCCTTTAGAAAGTAGCACCTAGAGAAAATCTCGGCGCTGCTATTCATCGCTTCGCATGATGAATATTTGAAGAGCTGCAATAGGAGATTTTAATATTTATGGAGACTCATTTGATTTTCAGCAAATGTTTAGTTCCAACCACAAAACAAAAGCGTGGCTCATTTACACCAGAGCAGGCAGAGACAGCTTGAACTGTGGCTGCACTCTGCCTGCTGCACTCCCCGCGTGCAGGGATCGCTCCTCGTGTTATCCAGGAGTTTGTGGGGACTTCAGCTCCCCATTCCCGTCCCTTTCAGAGCAGCAGTGAGGTTTTAGGGTGGGACTGCATCCCGAACTCCTAGAGAAGCATCTTCCCCCCAGCTGCTGCTCCCAGGAGCTGCCCCACGCCCGGTCCCTGCTGTCCCCCGGGCTCGGGGACATCGGTACTCACCATCCAGCTCCAGCAGGCAGACGATGCAGAGGAGCTGCCTCCACTTCATGGCTGTGGGAGTTGCCCAAGGATCCCCCGAGGCGCGTTCCCTGCTCCCGGGGCAGCTCCCGGGGATCCGGCCGGGACAGCCCGGGCTGCTCAGTCCCGCAGCAGCTCTGAGCTCATGCAGCTTGGTTGGAGTTCAAGCCTTTGAGATCACTCGCTGCTGGGGTGGGTTTCTCTTCAGGGGTTGTGCTTGTGGCTCAGGACTGCGAGGTGGAGTTTCTCGGCTTTGATTTCCCAGTTTTATATAGTTCATGGCAACCTCACTATCACTTAGGTAATTTTCTCCTCCCCACTTTCCTGCCAGCAGCTTCAAAACAAACAAAAGATCAGCCCTCTCCCCAGCAAAGGATCCCAAAGGCTCGCTGGGATTAACTCTTTCCTGAGAGCTGCTGCTTTCCTGCGCAAGGGAGGGCAGGGACACAGCCTGGCCCAGCTGGAGGCAGGGACTGAGCCCAGCCTGCAGCGAGCTCCCCCAGAGCAGAGCAAGCACGGCCCGAGGAGAGCAGGGCTCTGGGGAAACCCAGCTCCAGCCCTGAGAGCCCCAGGCGTGGTCCTGGCACCGTGGACAACAGGGGAATGCTGAAAATGGGCTTCAGAATCAGAAATTTTCTCAGCAAATTAAGCAAGGAACTCAAGGATGTGAAATCATCGCTGACCTGAGGAGAAGCAGCTCCATTAGCTCCACTGAACTGACTCCAGCCAAACAGGGAGCACAAATGAGACGGGTTAGAGAAGCTCTGGGGCAGAGAAAAACCCACAGGCAAAAGCTTTGGCATTAAAGCTGGAGCAGGAGCAGGATGGGAGAGCAGGAACTTCCCCCAGCTCGTTTGGAGTGCTGTGTGGGAGCCCTGGGAGCAGCACAGGGCTCTGGCTGCACTGTTCTTGCCAGCCTGAGCCTCCCCAAGCACGAAACTTGGCTCTGGTTCTGCAGCCACACGTGGGAGCAGCTCAGGAAGGGCAGGAGGAGGGATGCTGTGTGTCCTCACAGGGCTGTCCATCCCTGGAATGTTCCAGGCCAGCCTGGATGGGATTTGGGATCAGGGAAGGCGTCCCTGCCCATGGCAGGGGGATGAATGAGAGGATCCTTAATCACCCTTCCAACCCAAACCAGTCTGGGAGTCAAATTATGGCCTCTGGGTGTAAAAAAATGAGAGACGAGCACTTGGGAAACTCAACTCCTGTCCAGGATTAATTCCATCTTTTCTTTTATGGCTGGATGATGCGGTGACTAAAGGAGTCATTGGGAACAGGAAATTGAAAAATGAGGTGGACAGGAAAGAAAGCTGTGGAAAGAAGGATGAGGAAGCTCTTAGTCAGTGTATTATCTTTTCCTGGATGCTCCTGCAACACTTCTACAGTCACAGAATCACAAAAACTGCTCTGGGCTTTAAGGGACCCAAAGACTCATTGCAAACCCCTGCCACGAGCAAGAATGGCCATCATTTGGCTACAGCCAGAAAAGGATTAAAAAACACCAAAAAAAAGAGAACAGGATGGTGTTACCTACAAAGAAATCCTCAAATAGCATTTCCACATTTATTGTAGGACAAAATTCCAGTAGCTTTTGCTTTTAGCACAGCACAGGAGCTGGATGAGATGATGTTTAAATGTCCTTTCCAACTCAAAGCCTTCTCTGATTCTGTGGCAGGAAAATGTTTCTTGGAAGGAAACATCTGTGGCTCAGCAAAGGGCTCCAACATCTATGTAAGGATTTCTGTTATGTTCAGTAACCTATTGCTGACTGACAGAGACACACAGCCCTCTGAAAGGCCAAAATATCCAGGTAAAATGTGGCCTAAAACTTGAGTGTGGGCACAGCCCTGCTGAGTCCAGCAGCTCCCACCAAGAATTTTCCCTTTTTCCCCTTTTTCCTCCCTCAAACACACCCGCACGCATTGGAAGCGCCTGACTCAGTGTGTAACCAGGTTTTACATTGCATGTCAGCCCAGAAAATGAATTCAGAGATGAAATGTGAAAGGCAGAGTGAGACAAGAGTCTTATTTAAATAACAGATATGTTTTTGTCTATGAAAGTGAGAATTTGGGTTGAATAACATGACTGAAAATCAGAGTGGTAGATCCACAGAGGAGTTTGGGTTGGAAAGGACATTAAAGACCTTCCCACTGCACCCCTGCTGTGGACAGGGACACTTTCCACAGCCCAGGCTGCTCCTGGGAAAAGAAACCAACGGGATCATCCAGGCTTGGCTGCTGGGTTTGTTTCACCTTTCAAAACCAGCCCAGAAATAGAGAGCTGCGCTAAAAATAGTCCATGGCCGGGTCTGGCAGACACCGTGCAGGGGAAGCTCGTGGGTTTGGTTTCCAGTGGAAGCTGGTTTGGGTTGGAACAACATTCCCGGGTCAGAGATGTGGGATTTCATTCCTCTTCATGCACAGCCCGTGTCAGAGCATCCCACAGAGCTCCTGCTGGGAGAGCGGCTCAGCTGAGCGCAGGGAAATCCAGCATTTCCTCAAAGCGAGAGCCACAAACCCACAAAACAAGTGACTCATTAAGATTATCCCTTAACCAAATGCACTGTCCTCAGAGGGTTGCTGTGGGCAGATCTAGGGGTGCTTCCACCCATCCTGGACATTCCTGTGGCACAGGAATTGCTGTGCTGGGCACGTGAGGGGTGGCACTGGGACCCTCCTCCCCTCACAGCTGACAAAAACCTGACCCAGCCCAACGAGGAGCAGGCCAGGCTTTGTTGTTGGATGTTTCTGTGCACACGGCTCAGAGTGTATCCTAAATATCCCAAATATCCAGCTGGGACCAGGCCCTCCAATTGTTCTGTTGATTCCATGAGCGGGAGACTCCTTTTCTCATGGGTCCAACTGACTCGAGCCTGTTGAGGGCAAATCCTGCAGAACTGTTTCCTTTCTCTCGGAGCCCCAACGCATTTTTACAGCCAGGAACTGCAAGACCACAATAAGGAACATGCCCTTGAATTATCTCGCAGCACTCAGCATCAGCTGTGTCAGGTTAGCGACGCCTGAGCCAGCTCCAGCCCAACTGGGGATCAAGTGTCCAAATTTTGTGCAGCACAGCGATGAAGGCTCGCTCACACGGGCTGGGATTTTGTCCAAACGTTTAAGGGTGATTGAATTTAATTGTGAATGATGCAATAGACATATGGCTGGGAAGCTATATGCCAGGAAACATGTTTTCTATAAGTATTTTAGCAGGCAGATGGCACACAATGGTTTTGGTGCAGTCATTTCCTCACCTCTTAAAAGTTCCTATTTCGGACAGATGAAATAATCCCATTCCCACCGTCCTCCCAAGGAGGCAGCACTGCTGGCCCAGAGGATGTGCAGTGTCTGAGGGCTATTTCTGTGCAACAGCACATCAAATAAATCAACCTCGCACCCACCTCCCCAGTGCCACTCAGGGGTTCCAAAGCGTTTTAATCGCTTTCCCACTTCACCTGGAGCGAGCAATAACTCCCCACAGCACTTCAGAGGCACGTGGAGGCACTTGGAGCAGGGCCACGCCACGGGGAAACCCCGAAAGACACAAATTCTGCATCCCAACCCTCGGCCTGAGCAGACTGCCCCACTGCCACACGGGGCAGCTCCTTCTGGAAATGACTCCCCTCTCCCACACCCAGCACACTCAGCCCCCAAAAACTGCAGCTGGAGGAGGAGGAGGAGGTGCAGGAGCAGATCCAGCTTCTGGGAATGGTGGGCAGCCAGAGCAGAGCATGGAGCTGAAAAATAAAATGGGATTTAGTGAAGTTTGGGTTGTTTCTCCTAGGAACACGCTGTTGGGATCACATCTGCTTTGGTGCAGCACCAAATCCTGCTCCTCTGGTTCCTGGAATGTTTGATCTCTGCAGAAGAACACAAACTCTGCCCTGAGCAGGCAATTCCTGAGGGATGGACTGATGGGATTCAGTTCCTGAGGGATGGACTGATGGGATTCACCTAAAAAAGGGCAAAGAGCCTCAAAGCTGCCCCGACAGCATCACCCTTTTTGTGATTTCCTTAAGAACTTGTCATGCATTGGTTTTATCGGGCTGGGATTTTACATGGTGTAATGTAATTTCTACACCAGGTTGTCCTGAAGAGCCCTGGCACTGCCCTCCAGCCCGGGAACGTCCTGGGGAGACTGGGAGGTGCTGAAAGGTCTCCCTGAATCCTTGGTTTTTTCTCCTCCAGTCATTCCCAGGACTTCAGCGAGACGTCTTCCCCCTGGAGCACCAAACCCACCATTTGAGGGGGTTTTTTGGGTGAGTTTCAGGGCTGTTGATGGATTTTCTTGTACCCTCGGCTGCGCCGTGCTGATGAGGAGATAGCATCTCCACGGACCTCCTTCTTCCGTCCCAAGCCCAGGAGGGATTCCTTCCCGGGACAACAAAGGGCTTTGTTTAGCCCTGGAGCTGGGGCAGCCTGGCTGGTTTCCTGCCTCTGCTGCTCCAACTGTTTCCAGGTCACTGCAGCGAGCATCCCCGTGCCCATCCTGTGCCAGAATTCCATTTTCCCCACCCAAACCCTGTTCCTGCGGCTGGGAAAAGCATCCCCTCCCCGCAGGCTGCCGGGTTTGCCCCTTCAGGGTAAAAAACCCTGAAAAAAAGGGTAAAACCCCTTTGGTTTTCAGGCGATTCCTCCCGACTCGCTCCCCCGGCGGTGCTGCTGCGGGACAACGCTCCCCTGGGGCAGAGTTTCATGGAAAAACGCTCAAGCTCCTTGATTTCCATCACAGGCTGCCCCTTCCAGGGGTGAAAGGGCCGGGAACGGCCCCCCGTGAAAAACGCCCATCGATTTTTTGTTTTATAATTTTAAAAAGTTTATTAATAATAGAATGGTTATTCAAATAGTAATACAAATTAGAGTAATAAGGATTTGGAGGATCAGAGTTATGACAATAAAAAAGAAAAGAATGATGAATGTTTGGATGCTTTCCTCTTCAAAGTACGGCTGGTTAACAAAGGATTAACCCTAAATAACCGGAGCCTGTTGCATATTAATACATCTCACACATGAGGCATACATTCTTTTTAAACTGGAGATTTTTTTTGGTTATTGTTAACTTTCCCCCCTCATCTTGTAAATCAATTGTCTTGGTCCCTCGAAGTCTGGTCCTTCCCAACAAGGAGGTAAGAACTCTTAGTTTGGGATTTTGGTGTCTCGTTGCTGTTATTTCTGTGTGAGGGATTTCTTGATTATCTTTTCCATTCCTTGAGCTAGTTAGAAAAGTATCTTACCCTGCATAGTTCCTATTTTAATATTAGGTCAGAACTTAAAACTGTATTTAACCCACTATTTAAAAGGATTTATACAGTGTAAGCCTAACATAACACATATAATATTCATTTTAATATTTGCAAAAAGCCCATCATAAAATCCACATTTTTTCACAGCCTGCAGAGCTCCAAGCAGGCAGGAGGCACTAAGTGAGCATCCCCTGATTCCATCCGAAGCAGCAGCCTCAGAGTGAAAGTTTCAGGCACAAAACTCCTCAGCAATCTCTCCAGCAGATGGTTTGCCTGCCTGCAGCCCCGTGTGCACTTGGTATTTGCTTTATTATTTGAAGATATTGATTTTAGCAGAATGATCATAGTGAGCAATTTGTTTTAATGGACCACTTTTATTAACAGTGCGTTAGACTTGCAGCAGCCATGCATCTTTCTGTTTGGTTTTTTTTTTTAAGGTTTCCAAGAGCTTTTTGGAATAAAATGTGTGATCTGAAGAGCAGAAGTTTGAGATTCTGAAGGGTTTTTTTTTTCCAGCTGTTTCTCTTGGAGGAATTCTGCTGTGTGTAAGTGGCTGGGTGGTGGCTGTGCAGGAGGGTGACAAAGAGCAGAGCACGGTTAAACGCAGCTGGAAGGGTTATGAAGAGGCAAGAATTTGCTCAAGTCAAAAAAAAAAAGAGAAAAAAATAAATAAACCCTATATATATATGGGTTTTAATTCTAAACCCAGTATTTTAGTTGCTATCCCATCCCTGGAAGTGTCCAAGGCCAGGCTGGACAGGGCTTGGAGCAACCTGAGAGAATGGAGGATGGCCCTGCCCATGGCAGGAGCGCAACTGCAGGGTTTTTAAGGTTCCTTCCAACCCAAACCATCCTGGGATTTTATCACAATGCCTTGGGAAGAGTGGATGAGTGCATTTCCATCTCTGCAGGGTGCAGCTGTGCCCCTGAGTGCCGTCAGATGCACCAAGTGTGACTTTAGGCAGCTGCTCTCAGCGTGTTGAGGTACCCAGCCACCCTCAAAATCTGCTTATTTAAATTTTTTCTGGAATTTTCCCCATTAGTTTGAATGCTCCAAAATGAGTTGAATACCCCAGGAGCAAGAAGGAGCTGCAGGAAGGTGAGAGGGCAGAGAGGAGAGGACAGAGCTGGACATTCCTGTCCCCATCCATCAGAGCCCCGGGTGGAGTCGGATTCTCATTAACCCGATTCCATCGATTGCTTTCCATTGCTGCCCCCTCCAAAATGTTTAACTATAATAAACAGCAGCACCATGAAACTCTGATGAAAATCATTAAAGCATAAGTCTGGTAATTCAGGGTGAAGATTGGCTCCTCCATCCAGGTCTGCAGCCTGCTAATTGCAATTTATTTCTCCGTTTTTGGATGTCATAGGAGCGTGCAGGAGCTGGATCCATGGCTGGGGCTCTCCATCCATCGCCAGCACTGCAGCAAGCCCATCTTGTGCGTGCTCCAAGTGAGCAGAATCTGAGATGGACGAGATGTTTAATTCAAAATTTAATTCCAAATAAACACTCTTTGCAATGCTGCTCATTCTAAATGCAATTGTGGGATCGTGGCATCGTTGAGGTTGGAAAAGAGTCAAACATTCCCCAGCACTGCCAATCCCAGCCACGGCCTCAGGTGCCACATCCACGCATCTTTTAAACCCCTCCAGGGATGGGCACTCCACCCTGGGTTGTCTTTTTCAATTCTTGACCAACCTTTTGGTCAAAAAATGTCTCCTGTTGGCTGCTTTTCTGTGTTGAATTTATTGTCTTTATGAATATACTTCAAACACAGCCGCCTGACGGGTCTCCTTCTTGATCCCAAGTTTCCACTTGCCAGAAGCCTGGCTGGCTCCTGCTGAGCATCCCCTCTGCCCAGGGAATTAGGGAAAAAAATAAAAATCTCAGTTCCATTGCCTTTGTTTCCAGGGAGATCCCCCCCTGCAGCTGTAATTCATGCAAAGGAAGCACAGCCTTAAAAAAACCCCAACTTTGGTGGTGCTTGTGAGAGAGAAACCAAAACTGTAATTAGGATTGAAGGAATGGCTTTGAGGAAATAGCAGCTCAGTGGCAGGGGCTGCTGGAGCACCGGAGGGAGGCGAAGCCCCGCGGTGGCAGCTGAACAGCAGCTGGGGCAGCACCAGGGGACGGGGCTGCTCTCGTCTCCACCCCGGCAATTGCTGACAATGAAGCGCTGCTGTTTTCTACCTGGGAAAGGAGGTCCCCGAGGGAAGAGGCTTTCCATCTTTCAAAGGAGGATTCGTTCAAATGCAGGGATGGAGCATCCTCGGTCATTACTGACTCCCGCTGCTCGGCCCCACTGCTCTGCAAACCCGCCTTCCACGCCTCCTTTTGTCCCGGGCTTGAAGTCGTGTCCTTGTTCTCAGAGGGATAAATAGAAAAGAAACGGGGACCTAAGAGCCACTTCTTTGGTTGCCTCCTGAAGAGAAGGATGCAACAGCAAAACTATTTTAACTGCAGCGCCAGATGACCTGAAAAAATGACAGGGCTCTGCCAGCAGCTACGAGCTCACAGCTAAATTCAGACACCACTTATTTATTGATGTGTTTGTACAATAGGAGTGGCTGGGAAGGCTGCAGACTCCCAGGTACCTTCTGATGGCTCATAATAAGCGCAGACAACACAGACCCGTGGTGAATAATAGAACAAAAAGCTCCCAGGATGACTGGGAATCAAAGTGCATATGGAAGTGGATGATATCCAGCGAAACCTCCTGGGAAGGGGAGCGAGGGGCAGCTCAGGAGGAGTGGGACTCACAGGACAGGCTCATTCAAGAGGAACATGCCCCAGAATGAGCATTTAAAATCACTGCACTGCTTCACCCCACAAATCACGGGGTGTCTCACACAGCGCTGCTGAGAGGGACTGGCTGAGAAGGGCTTGGATGGAAAATTGGGAATAAATCCTTCCCTGTGAGGGTGGGCAGGCCCTGGCACAGGGTGCCCCATCCCTGGCAGTGCCCAGGCCAGGCTGGATAGGGCTGGGAGCAGCCTGGAGCAGTGGAAGGTGTCCCTGCCATGGCAGGGGTGGCACGGGATGGGTTTTAATGTCCCTTCCCACCCAGGCCATTCTATAGCTCTGTGATTCCATGGTTCCATGATCCCACACTTTTCTTCTCAGTCCTGTGGCGCAAGAAATATATTTATAAGAGAATAAAAAAAATGCATTAGGAATGACCACGGTGCAGAGTTAATGACTCGGGGTGCTCCCAGAGCAGCTGGAAGGGTTTCAGGCCCAGGAAGAGCTTTCCTGTGTCCCCTCCACGCTCAGGGTGGCACCTTGGTGGCCACAGCAGGGTCACGATGCTGCTCAGTGTGGCTTTGGCCAGGCAGCGGGAGGACTGAGGGAATTCACACGGGGACTTGGGGATGAGGAATGCTCTGAACTGATGGTTTTTTCCACCTAAAAGGACTTTCCCTTCAATCCTGTGGGACACAGCTCCCCCCAGCCCCATCTGTTATCTCAGGGAGGGGTTGGTGATGGGAGGTGACACTGCATCATTTAGAGAAAGCTCTGGGGTGGCAAAGGCCACACGATCGATGTGGGCAGGCTCAGGCTCCAGCACTTAGCAGGAGTGCTTCAGAGAGAGCCTTGGAAATGCAAAGCCCGTCCTGGGACCTCTCCTGGCTGGTTTCAGATTAATTGTTACAGGTTTGCAGGTTTGTTTTTCTGGAGGAAAGGAGCTTTGTTTGCTTTTCCTCCCCCTGGAGTTTCACCATCATCTTTTCTCATTAGGAGGGTGGCAGGAGGTCAATAGAGGCTCCTGCCTGGGCCAGGCTCCTGCATGATTTGGAAGGGAAATTTCCAGAGCTGCAGTGCCCGGGGCACCCTGCACAGAGAGGAACCCTGGCCACACAACCCCTTCCCCAGACCAGCTCCTCGTTAAACACGACAGCTTTACAATTACCCAGGAACAAGGGAGAGCCGTGGCTCTGCTGCTCTCCAGGATCAGCCTGCTGCCTCCCTGCTTGTGGAGTTTTATTGCCAGGCACAGCAACAAAGGACAGCAAACCTCCCTGGGCAGGGTTTGTCAGCCTGTCCTGCCCAGAGCACAGGTCGAGAGCTGCCTCCCCTCCCTCTGCTTCCTCCTCCTTGTCATCCTTCTTTCTGCTTTTTGATTCCCTTAATTATTTTGGAATCTGGAGAATAATCCACCGTCAAATCCCGCAGAACAAATTGAACGTCGGGTTTCCAAACCCTCCCGATGAAGCAGATGGCATCACAGCCCCGTGAATCTCCTCCCAGCTTCCAGAGCATCCCAGGGCTGACAGATTATCCATTAACAGAGGGCAGATTAATCCTGAGCTGCACAAACAGTGGAAGGAAAGGCAGGCTTTGTTTCCAAAGCGGGGGAGAGGAGGGTGCTGCTGCGGAGAGGGGCAGCTCCAGCCGGGAGGAGCTTCTGGAGCAGGAGAGGAGCCCAAACCCACGGTGTGCTCCAGCCCCCAGGGGCCAGGAGGAGAAACATAACTTTGTTCTGGCAAAAGCAGGGCTGGTTCTTTCAGCTCCTGGTTATTTCTCTCCCCTTTCCAGCCTTCCCATGGATCCTCTCCCCATTCTGTTTCCCGGCTGGCCGTTTTGGCCAACTCTTCGTTCCAACAGCAGCCAGTGCTGCTTCAGCGGCCACCCCACAGCCAAGTGAAGGATTTTTGGTGTTTTGTGAACAGGCAAGGCCCCCCCCAGTGCAGCATCCATGCCATCCCCTCCCCTCCCTGCCGCTGATTTGCTTGGCAGGTGTGAAATATTAATTGCCTCGCATGGGAGCTTGGCTCACTGTCTGTCGCGTTTGACTGAAATATCATTCTCTGCTGCAAATATAATTACTGGGGGTCTGGATTTTAAAAATAGCCTCTCGCCTGTCTGTTAATTAGGAGCCACGCTTTGCTACACAACGAGATATTTTGGTTAATTATGAAAGAGAAAGGGACAAATTTGTCACGTCTTTTGTTTTTGTTCCGCCGCGTCTCGCGGTGACGGCGGAGGGGAGCCGCGATGGAGCTGCTCAGCCGACAGCGCCAGATGTCCCCCCAAAACGGGGAGGGGGCCGGGGCTGCTGGGGTCTCACAGCTGAGGGGGTGCCGCTGCCTCCCCTCAGCGCGGAGGGGTTTGAACAAAGGGAGGAAAATTCAATCAGGAGGCAGAGCTTGGCTCGGATCCTCCCCGCGACGTTCAAGGAGCCTCATCGGAACTCCTGGTGTGTTCTTATGGAATGTTCAAAGTGCTGAGCTGAGGCAGCCGGGGCTGCAGCTCCAGCGCCCAGCAGAGCCTCTCCTGCCCGTCCTTGGGCTGCCAGAGGTGGCACGGGTCCGCCCTTCTTCCCATCCTTCTCAAGTGAAGGAATTCCATCCTGTCCAGATTGCCCACACCACTCTCCACACCCATCCCTGGTTTCTTTCTTAAACAGAGAGGAAAAAACATCCCTTTCCAGTGCAGAAGGAGGTGATGAGTTTGGGAATGGCAGGTGAAGGTGCTGACAAACCTCTCCTCGGCCTCTGTGCTAATTAATGATGTGTTAGTAACCCCCCAGGAGATCAGGATCGATAGAGGTGCTGCATTCCTGCCAGGCAGCAGCAGAGGGAGAGGGAAGGGCCCAGAGGGGCTTTGTGGCCATGGGAATCCCCAATTCTTGGCTGGTGCCAGACACAAGGCACCATTCTGGTCAGGAAAAGCCATTTTAACCTACTCGAGGTGTGGAAATACCCAGATCATGCCATGATTTTAGGGATGTGCAGTGCCCTGAGGGCACAGGGAGGATGAGGAGGAGCCAACAAACTGTGGGAATTTATGGAAAACCACCCATTCATGGTGCCATGGATTCCCTCCTCTTCTCCCAAGTTTTTGTCCTGGGTGTATAAAAGATCAGCAGCTCTGCTTTGCCCTAAAATGCACTGATAGACTGTTTCCTAATTATTTATGTAATTATCCAGCATTTCAAAGAATCCACGATAACAGCTCAAATTGATGCAGTAAACAAGCATCATAATTATTCCAGCGGTATTGAACGGCTGTTCTGTCAAATAATCATTTCATACAGATGAAGAAAGCGCTCAGAAATAGCACCGTAATTCATGATTAATGTCACAAGGCTTCCCCATCCTGGTCCTGAAGACAGGCAGAACTTTCCGCATGGAAAATTAAATATGTATACACAGAGCATATATGAAGGTATCATACATCAAACCTGGTGAGAAACAATACAAAGAGAGGGGGGAAAAAACACTTTTTTAGCCCGGAATGGTTTTGCAAGGATTTCACTGCTTGAGAGACTTCTGCAGGTATCAAAGTAATCAGGAATGGAAAATGTTGTTAAAACAACAGCCTGGAAGGGATCTTTGGGCTCAGATTTCATTCCAAGTCTTCCCTGAACTCTAGTCTTCCCTCTGTAGTAGGCACTGGAAATAATAATAGCAATAATAATAATAATAATAATAATAATAATAATAGTTCCAAAAGAGCAGAGGAAAATCCCGCTAAATGAACTGCAGCAAATCTGCACGTCCCTTCTCCTCCTGCTGATCCTTCAGGAACACTCAGGAAAGTGGCACAAATTTTACAACCTTGTGATGAAGATTAAAAAAATAAAGCCCAGGAAAAAACTGCCAGTGAATTATTGAAAGTGTAGCTCATTATAACGGGAGAAATGAACCTTTATTTTCAGTAAGTGACACAGGAGCAGAAAAACGTTGGGATAATGATGCTCAGGCAGAACAATTATTTTTTTGTGATAGAGAAGCATAAAGTTCATCACTTTGATGAGTATCCTATTGGGGTTTTTGTGTGCCCAGCTCAGAGTCCAATAAACCAGAAGGGTTTTTGGAGCAGCAGCTTCTCCCTGCTCAGAGCTGAGGTGCTGGGGCGGGTGCCTGGTGCTGCATCCTCTGCCCAAACTCTGAATTTCTCACAGCCCCAGCTCCTCGTTTCACAACAATCTGACACAAACACCGTCAGCTTGGACGAAAGCTCAGGATTTACAAGTCCCACCCTTGGCCGTGTCCAAGCTGAGGGTGTGATGCTCTTGGTGGTGATCAAAACCAGCTGCTGCAGCAGAGAGGGGAACCTGGGGGCTCTTTCTTGGGGGAAAAAGGACGACAAAAACCCGCAGGGGCTCAAGCTGCGTGGCTGGAGCTGTGCTGAGCACACCTTTCAGGGGGATCCTCCCCAGGGAGCAGGGGGAAGAGCAGGGAGATGGGGCACCCTCTGCTCCTGCTGTTTTCCCTGGCACTCCTCTCCCCTGGCTCTGTTTTGGTGACACTTCCCCCACAACCCGTGTCAGAGTGACGTGACACAACTTCTATCAAGGGGAAATTTAAGGCTTAAGTGCCTTTAAAATGCTGGCATCAGTCACCAGGCTGTGCTCTCTCTCTCTCAATATTACACCCATTATATGTAATTCTTTCTCCTCTTGGAGAAATATTAGCATGTACTTTCCTCCTCGTCAGTCATTCCTTTTGACCTTTGCAGCATCAGCTGCCTTCAAGAGGGTCTCATTTCTTCTGATGTGCCTTCCTGAGCCTCTGTGAGCAGCACCGGGAGCCAGGTGGGAGCAGGATCCTCCTGCTTTCATCAGGAATGTTCCCTGCCGGGAATTCCAGGGCTTTCAGACTCCAGAGGGAGGCTCCCATCACTCACCCCAGAAGAGCACGCTCGGAGCAGCCCTTGCAGTTTCTGAAATGCATTTTATCCCATTTATTTCACGGGTTTCTTTCTGCCACAGCAGCAGCTGGTCCTCGCAGGGTCGTGGCTGTGCTCTGGGGGGCTCCCATCCCATCTGGAGTGGGGTCACGTCTCCAAAATCCAGCCCTTGCTGGCCCCCAGAGCCCAACTCCTGCACTGCGGAGCATCAGGGCAGCTCAGAGGGCTGACCCACAGCCCCTAAAGCGTTTTGGGGTGAGAACCATCCCACTGACTTCACAAGTTCTCACTTAATTTTATCCTTCTTTTCCAAATGAGGCACAAAACCCTTAAAACTCAGAAGCAGAAGGATACAGAGCCTTGTCCCAGCCCCAGGGTGACATTCTGAGGCCAAGCTTTCAGATTTTAAAGCTGTCCATTTACAATCCCCTGCCTCTACGCATAGGTCAGGATTTTTATTGTCATTTGTTTGTTCTGCTTGCTGTTTGCTCTGCTACAAATCAGGACCCAAGCTGCCAGCTGGGCTGGGAGGCCGGGACATCACAGATCATTATTCCAAACCCTTGTCCTCGGGCTCATCCCTGGCACCTCCCGAGCTGCAGGGACAGGGCTGACCTCAGAGTCGGTGTGCCCGGGGTCAGGAGCACGTTCGGGCCAAAACCAGGGGAAAGCTGAGCCAAACGATAGCAGGAAGGGCTGGAATGAAGCAAACTGATATAAACCCCACAGAAATCCGGCGTCAGTCCCCACCCAGTGCAAATCCCTGCGATCCCTCCAAAGCCTGGCCAGCGCTGCTCTCCTACCCCGGCCCAGAGTCCTCGGGAGCTGCTCCAGGAGCGGGAAAACAAACCTTGGGAAGCCACCAGATGGCAGCCGGAGCGGCGGGAGCAGAGCATCCTGAGCATCTCCTGCATCCCGAGCACCTCCTGCATCCCGAGCACCTCCACATCCCGAGCATCTCCCGCACCTCGAGCACCTCCTGCATCCCGAGCATCTCCCGCACCTCGAGCACCTCCTGCATCCCGAGCACCTCCTGCATCCCGAGCATCTCCCGCACCTCGAGCACCTCCTACATCCCGAGCATCTCCTGCATCCCGAGCATCTCCTGCATCCCAAGCACCTCCACATCCCGAGCACCTCCACATCCCGAGCACCTCCTGCATCCCGAGCACCTCTTGCATCCCGAGCATCTCCTGCATCCCGAGCATCTCCCGCACCTCGAGCACCTCCTGCATCCCGAGCATCTCCCGCACCTCGAGCACCTCCTGCATCCCGAGCATCTCCTGCATCCCGAGCACCTCCACATCCCGAGCACCTCCTACATCCCAAGCACCTCCACATCCCGAGCACCTCCTACATCCCAAGCACCTCCACATCCCGAGCACCTCCTGCATCCCGAGCACCTCCTGCATCCCGAGCATCTCCTGCATCCCGAGCATCTCCTGCATCCCCTGCATCCCGAGCACCTCCTGCATCCCGAGCACCTCCTGCATCCCGAGCACCTCCTGCATCCCCTGCATCCCGAGCACCTCCTGCATCCCGAGCACCTCCTGCCTGCCCAGCACGGACCGGGCATTGCCCCCGGCGGATGGAGCTGTGCCCTGGGCACCCGGGACCGGCAGGACGGTTCCGCTGTCATCAACCGCGTGCATAAATTATCCCTGTAATTACAGCGCGCGCTCTAATTGCACCGCATTAATCACTGCAGGGTACTAATTGCTGTGGCCGCCGCCCCAGCCCCGGGGGGAGCCCTGCCGGCCCCCGCTCCGCCCCGCAGCCCGGGGCTGTGCCGCTGATGGAATCCCGGCCCTGTGCAGAGAGGGCTCCCCAGACACCCGCAGGTGACGACCCCGCTGCAGGCTGGTGCCCCCTCCCCGAGAAACCCCCGCTGGCCCGCGGCCGGAGCCGTTTGCTCTAATGAGGTTCTTTTTGTGCTGCTCCCGCGGCTCTGGGGCCGTAATTGAGGCAACAGATGCTGGGGGAGAGAAGTTCCAGTCCGGGAGCTCTGGTCCTGCTCATTACAGCCTCGGCGAGCGGCCGCTTGCACCCCAAAGCTGCTGCTTAACGAGCCTCGCTCGGCAGCCGGCATCAATTACTGCTCGAGCACCTCGGCTCGGGCTTGGTAAATGCAAAGGCAGGGAGTTAAAGCTGAAATAAGTGAAGAGCGAACGCTCCTGGAATCCTCCTCCACAGGGCAGCCCCGGCCCCCCCGGGCTGTGCGTGCTGTCCCTGCCAGGGGTGCAGCGTGTGCTGTCCCTGCACCCCGCTCCCTGCTCCCTACCCCGGCCAGCTGGGGCGTTTCAGAGGGTTCATCCCTGAAATGCAGGCTGAGGAGGAGCTGAGGAGCCCTGCCGTGCGGAGCCTGTGCAGATGTGCTCGGAGCTTCGGAGCAGCTGTGAGCCGCCAAAGCGAGCGGAAAATGCGAGGCAATGTTTTACAAACAGCGCGGGGCACACGGGCTGGGCACACGCTGGGCAGGGGTGGTCCCAGCCCCCAGGGGCCCCTCGGGCCCCACAGGGTTGGAGCAGCGTTCGGAAGGAGGGGATTTGCAGTGCCTCGGCTCTCAAATCCCCTCTGCCAAAGGCTGCTTTCATCCCCAGAGCAGCCAAAGGCAATTGAGGGGGACGTGAGCTGAGCTTTGAGCTGCAGGGGAGCCCATAAAGCACTAGAAAGGCTCCTTCCCTTCTAGGTCAGTGCTTTGCAGACAGGTCAGGGATCCACCTGCACGTTTAACCCCTTTTTGAAGTGAGAACCCCTCGTTTCCAGGGCCCAGCAGAGGTGGGCAAGCTCAGTGCACTTCAGAGCGTGGCAGGAGCCCCTCAGCTGTGCTTTGCAGTGGATTTCTCTGCTCAAGAGTCATCCTGCAGCTGAACCCAGCTCACCGAAGGTGCCACAGCTGCACACGGGGGACTGTGGCAGTGTCACCATGGTCAGGATCCCTGCTGGGGGACAGCAGCTTCAAAGCTGAGGTGAAGCCACAGGGTGCAGGGTCACCTGCCAGGTGGGGCTGGCAGCTGTCAGACATTCCCAGAGGTGCTCCAGGGATCTTCTGGCATTCTTCACCCACCAGGCCTGAATGTATTTCCTGCCGTGGGTTATAAGAATTCACTCTTACACTCTAATTTAATGAGGTGTCTTAAATGTGGATTTAATCACGGCATTAAGGTAACGGTCACCGCGTTCAAACTGCAGAGTGCAAACATCTCTCCTGAGCAGACAGCTCCTCTGCATCCTTATTAATCCAAAAATCATCTCCATATTAATCACTCCACAGATTATTACTCTACCCATATCCATTGCCAAGCTGCTAATCCTCCCGCTCGTGCTCTGGGGGCATTGGCTCCCCACCAGCAGCTCCTCCGTGGATGGAGGGAGGGAATTCTGCCTTGTTCCAGAGGTGCAGCCTCCCCACTGCACGGCTCCCCTCAAAGGGCAGCCAATTCATCAGCGTGTGCGTGTAAACGAGGGGTTTGTCAGAGCCCTGCAATCAGCACAGACACTGCATTTCCTAAACACAGCCCGAGCTCCAGCAGCTCCTGCCCCGCCAGGGACACAGGGAGCTACAGCATCTCCAGAGGGTGATTCTAGAAACACCGATCCCTTTTATTCCTCTCCAGCAGGTGAGGTGAGTTCCGTCCTTCAGCACGGCAAGGCTGGCAGGCCAGGGCCACCACTGCTCGCTCCCAATCCTTCTGGAAACATCCAGCCACCCTCCCGCTCCTGCCTGTGCAGCCAACGGCCAGGGCACGCACACAGCAAGGCTTTGAGCTCCCTCCCAGGGTGGATCGGAGCATTCCCGCTCCTTGATTTCGTGCTTTTGTTCGGTGTCACTCGCCTTGAGCCACGTCCCTCCCAGGAAGGGTGCTGGCAGCTGACCCGGCCTTGTCAAAGGCTAAGATGCTATTTGAGCAGATTTAAAATATGCATGAGGTCCGTGACCCGGGCTAGAAACCCCTGTACAGCCCGAGGCGATGCCTTTGTGGGGAGCTCAGAGACGGCGCAGGTTCCCGCTGCAAAAATCAAATGAGCGTCAAAAGAATCCTTCAAAAGGCGTGCAGGAGCGCCTCTCCCCCGGGACCGTCCCCGCGCTTCCCTTTGTGCCGGCCGAGCGCGGCAAAAAAAAGCAACTTTTAAGCATTCCCATCCTCTCCTCAAAGCTCAGCCTAATAGAGTGCGAACAAAAGAGAAAACGCTCTCTCCTCTGCAGGCAGGCGGCGGCTGGAGCGGAATGACAATGCCAGCCAGGGAGACAGCCAGCCCCGGGGTGCCCGGCAGCTCTGCCACCCACCAGCACCGGCACCAGGGGTCCGTGTGTCCCCAGCCAGCTCTGGCAGCCCTGGTGGCTCTCCGTGCCACCCACCACTGCCAGCACGAGGGGTCGTGTCCCCAGCCAGCTCACCTGGTGGCTCCTGGAGGGCCACCTCAGCACGAGGGGTCCCCCAGTGTGTCCTGGTGGCTCCTGGAGCCACTGCTCTGGCACAGCCAGCTCTGGCAGCCCTGGTGGCTCCTGGAGAGCCACTGCCACCTCAGCACGAGGGGTCTGTGTGTCCACAGCCAGCTCTGGCATGTCCTGGTGGCTCCTGGAGAGCCACTGCCACCTCAGCACGAGGGGTCTGTGTGTCCCCAGACAGCTCTGGCAGTGCCCAGCATCCCAGGGACCCCTGGCCATCTCCAACCCCTTTGACATGTGGGGTCCGTGTGTCCAGCCAGGACTAAGGAACGGATTCATCGCTGGTGTTCCTGCAGAGCCAAGGCTCTCAAAATGGAGTTAAATCCCCCAAAACCCTGGCACAGGGTGCCCAGAGCAGCTGTGGCCACCCCTGGATCCCTGGCAGTGCCCAAGGCCAGGCCTGGAGCAGCTGGGACAGGGGAAGGTGTCCCTGCCATGGCAGGAGTGGCTCTGGGTGGATTTTAAGATCATTTCCAACCCATCTCATTCTCTACCGTTATTCCTGGTGCTCAGCCCACGGACAAACCCATTCCCAGGAGCAATAAAGGCGAGCAGGCATCATAAAACTCCAGTAATCAAATGTGAAAAGAACAGCCCAATTCATTAATAGCCAGACAAGCTGATAGAGACATTCTTAATTATCAAATATTACCATGGAGTTCATCTTTACCTGAGTTGTTTAAGCCTGACCATCCTCCTTCCCTTTTCCTGCACACGTTGCCCTGGGGCAGCATTGAACATTTGTAATTAGATTCCTTCACTGGAGTTAATTACGAGGTGACAATAAAGTGGTTCCCATTTTCCTAAGCATAGTTTGGGAGTAAAAAACAACCCCTTTGTTTTGGCATCAATATTTGTAATTTTAAGTTTAACATGAACCTCGGGGCGCACTCTTGATCCAAATAGATGCAGACGTGTTCATGTTGGATTATGCTGTACATCTATTTTATATTGTGTTTTTATACTTTCACATTATTTTATATCCACTTGCCTGCACGGACCTGTCAATATTCTGGAGCACAGACAAGATTTCTCTTCAGGATGATCTCTAAATTAATTAACGAGTTTTCATCGTGTTGATGTCAGTCTGGGAAAACATCAATATTTTGCAGGTTCCAGGTTGACCTGGCACCCAGGGTAATGTTTTATGTTTTATTATTATTATCACTTTTAAATATTAATTAAATTATAATTTTTATCGCCCCAGCAGGTGAGGGGTCCCAAATGTCCTTTGGAAAGAGCCTGGAGTTGAGAGGGGTGGATTTAATGTGGGTTTTAGTGATCTCCTCCATTTTAAGCACTGAAGTGTCCAATAACACAGAATTAAATCTCCATTACAAATGAGTTGGCCACTTAAATATAACCAGACCCTGCATAAATAAAGAGCAGGGGATTTTTGTGGCCATCATTGCCAGCCTGAGATCACTGTCTGATCCCATACAATTCCACGTCACCCTCCAGCTAAGCACTCACAGAAGGGAAAAGATGCTGAAATTTAAACAGGTCAAAATTAATGCCACGACTGTATTTGATAATTGGAAGTGTCACCTCCATTAGCTCTCCCTGATAACCAGGCTGGAAAAGCCAGCACCAGGATGTCCAAAATCTGCTGCACAATCTGCAGAGTGACAGTGATGGAACAACAGGAGCACCCCACAGCTCGGGAGGGGAAATCAGGGCTGGCCGAGGGGATGCAGGGGGTGGCAGGCACAAAGTGGGGCGGGAGGGGAAGCTCCAGGATTTTCTGCTGCTGTTTCAGTGCTGGCACCCCCAAACTTCCCACGTGGAAGATCCCAACCTGCTGTCCTGGCTCTTTCCACGCTGCGTCCGTGGCTCTTCACCCTCGGCCCTGGATGGGGGGGGTGATGCAGGGATCCAAGCCATCTGCATTTTATATAACCTTTATTAAGCATCACTTGACCTTGTCAGTGCCAATAAAGGCCTGTGAAGTGCACGCCAGATAAAATGTAATTTTTAATTGAGTATCCTTATTACATCTATTAACAAGGTGCAGATGAATACAAATGACCCCACGGTCGATGCTGTCGATTCGCGTTGGAATTTCTTTCTCCTTTGCTGAGCTGAAGGAGTCAATAACCTCCCAAAGGGTCACAGGGAGTGGAGATTTTCCTGGCAGCTGCTGTGCTGCCTCCAGGGTCTGTCTGTGACAGTGGCCATGGATAAACCAGTAAAGGATCAGCATCTCTGAAGGTAAAACACAAAATCCAGCTCCTCCAGCCCTTAGGAAAGCTCTGGAACCTCAGTTCCTATTTAATTTAAATTTAGACTTACCCGAGGCACAGGTGAAGAACAAGAGTCTCCTCTTTTATTGCCTAATTCACAAATGAATTGAAAAGTCCTCTCCACGCTGGGTGGTCACAGCACTGGGATGGTTCCAGGGCCTCCAGCAGCAGAGCAGAGCCCGTGGGATCCATCTGGGGAGGTTAAACCTGCTGCTTTCAAGGGGGAGACAGCAGGATGAGGCCAAACTGCTCCCCCTGAGGTCCATGTCAAGCTTTGGTCTCAGTTTGAGGGAAATAAGCTGGAATGACCTGCCTGAGGAGCAGAGTGCTGCTCTGACAGGATGGATTTGCATCCCCTTCAAATGGGAGCAGCTTCCCATCTCCCCATTAGCCCTGCACTAAAACCAGAGGATTCAGAGTCAAATGTCCATAAAACGCCATCCTGGGGCAGCACTGAACTCCCTGCTGTGACCCACAGCGTGCCAGGCCTCCTCCTTCTGGCTTAGATTTATCCTTTTTAGTACCTAATTTGGAAAGGAAAAAAAAAAATCCACCCCTTGAGATCCTCCAGGAAAAGCAGCGAGACCTCATTCCGTATCCACATGTTTCTTCTTTAATGCTTCCTTAAGGGTCTCCATTTTTCTGTCACTTATCATCATCCAGAGTAATTCGGGGCTGTTAGAGAAAGTTCATTGCTGTAATTGCGACCATATTGGTCATTAAAGTTGACAGACAGCTGCTGGAGAAGTCACTCGCTGGTTCTGCCGCTCAGCAGACGCCTCTCAGCGTTTGCTGGGATGTTGGCTTGAATCTAGGAAATGGAAGCAAAAGTGTTTCACCTCAAGGACTGAGTGTTTCAGCCAGGGGAAAACACGAAGAACTCCCCCAGGTCTCTGGTTTACCAACGGGGTTTGCTGCTCCTGCTCCAGCTGGAGTGGGAAGAAGTGGAATTCCATGCCGGCCCTAAGGCTGCTCCTGCCTGCAAGTGTTGGGGATCCCCATCCCAGCTGCACCCCAGTTCCACCATCCAGGGGTTATTTCCAGATATCCCATCCCTGGCAGTGCCCGAGGCCAGGCTGGACAGGCTTGGAGCAACCTGGGATGGTGGGAGGTGTCCCTGCCTGTGGCAGGGGGTGGCACTGGATGGGCTTTAAGGGCCCTTCCAACCCAAACCAGTCTGGGATTTCCACTGGATTAAATGGCACTGGATGGGCTTTAAGGCCCCTTCCAACCCAAACCAGTCTGGGATTTCCACTCACCCGTTTCCTGCTGCTGGGATCCAGTAAATAAATATTCCTCACACAATAAATGCCACACAGCACATACTGGAAAATAAGGAGCCACTCAGGAGGTTTTTTTTTTTTTAACCAGTAAACTTTATTTATATATAACAACAGTACAAAGTGAGTCCTTGGCTTGCAAAATAGGAGTGTTTCATATTTACAATAGGTACACAATAATATATTAGAATAATAACAAAACCCCCTTTTATTTCCTTGGAACATTTTTAAATACTTAAACTTTCTTACATTTTTTTTTCCACAACACTTATAAAAACAACAAAAAACAGACAATCATCTTAAAAAAAAAATATCATACAGAACTCCAGTGTGTCAAGTATAACGGGGAGGGGAGGAGCCAGAGAAGGATACGGTGGAATGGGCACAGATACAAATCAATTCCTTGTTCCTGCCAACACACAAATCCCCTAAAACTGCTGGGGGTTGGTCTGTAAGGAGAAGGGGAAGGAGAAATCAGAATCGGTTCCATGGCTGATACCTCTACATTCTGTGACATTTTTGGGGGGACTCCAGAAGTTTTAGTACCTGTACATTCCCTTCGCCTTGCTGCTTCTCCCAGCGGCCCCCGAGGTGCCATCAGCACCGAAACTCAGCAGAAAGAGAAGGACATTTCTACTGCACCTTCTGAAGCCATGAAATGACGTGGCAAAATCAGCTTTTTTCCCTCCCCAGGGCTCCTCTGCACCTTCGTGTGCCCGGTCCTCGGGATGGGAACGCGGCTGGAGAAGCTGTTGCATAAACTTGCAAGCTTATTCGAAAGAGAGGTATTAAAAATCCCAAAGGAAAGGCCATACAGGAGATCTGGTGTTTGATTTGGCAGCCTCAGGAGGCCCGGGGAGTTTGGGATATTTGGGATACTGTCCGTGCAAGTGGATGGACCCCGCGGGCCTTTGGGGCGTGTTCCTCAAGGCTGCAGGAAGGGCGACTCTTGTCAGGATTATATTCCACGGTTACAAAGGAAGGAGAGGGATGGGAAACACGGGGACAAAGGGGCATCTGAAAGAACAAGCACAGAGACACTGCCGTGCTCACAGCACGGCCACAACACCGCTGGTGCCACCTCAGCCAGGCGGGCACAGACACCCTGGAGGGACGGGGTGGCTTTTCCAGCATGGAGCAGGGGGGCTCTGCCAGCCCGCACTGCCCCACCCTTCCACCTCCCCTTCTCTGACCCCAGCACAGTCCCAGCACCCCAAAGAGCACCCTGGGGTGCAGGGCACACACCACAGACCCCCAGTTTTCTTCCAGAAGCCAGGAAGGCACCAGGCACCACCCGCAGCTGGGGCTCTGGCCGCTGTTCCATTGCCTGCCCAGAACAGGACCAGCACCCAAATCTGGGGGTTTCCAGGGTGAAGGGGCTTTAACAAAGCCTTCCAGGCAGCCAAAACTGGTCCAAACCTCCCATTCTCTTCCCCTGCAAAACTAACCCGACCAAACTGCACTGAAAATGCACATTTGGGGTTGCTCAGCCGAGCAGTTCCCAGCGGTGCCTTCGCAGTGCACTCATCTCTTACTCTGATTGTTTCCCCACTGAATGTCTCATCAGTAAAACCATCCTGCCCCTGCAGGTGGCCTCAGAGCTGGCCCCAGTGCTCTGCCCTCAGCCTCTGACCCGCTGGTCTCCGGTTCTGGGTCCGGGCTGGGCGCTGTCACCAAGGACGGGACTGTGCTCCGAGCTCTTCCTCACACACAGCTCTGTACAATGTCACAGTCCCTGCACTATTGCCTTGCAATTCCTGGTACAAATGTGGATCTGGAATAGGATGGCTGAAGCTCTGTGGCATTTTAATGCAACTTTGATGTCAGTTATTTACCCTCCTCAGAACATTTTTTCTTCTCTCCAGGGCACAGTCACACGTGAGCTCTGCCTGATGGCCCAGCTTATCCAAGTCAGACTCTTTTAGTTTCATTTAGTCTGGGGAGCTGAGTCCCTGTGACAGGTGAGCTCTGACAGCACAGGAAACTGGATGGAGAACAGCCAGTGACAGGAGAACGTGGCTGGGCTGCTGCCAGGGAAGGGGCTCAAGGCTCTGGAGCAGCACAGGGGCCGTGCTGGGAGTGCTCTGCCCTGTGCCAACCTGGCCTTCCTCATCCCTGCTGGCTCCTGGGGACTTCTGGGAACGCAACCTTGTTTGGAGGCTGTGCCCACTGCAGCAAGGGATGCTCTGACCCTTTTCCCACACAGACCTGAACACCAAGAGCCCCACGAGGAGCTCAGAGCCAGCAGCGTGCAGAATGCAACCCCAGAGCCTCAACCCCTCTCGCCTTTGCCCTCCACGTGCCCACCCAAACTGTTTCCTGCGCTGGGACATTTGTTGTGGAGTCCAGTGGGAGGTAGGAGGGAACACTGACGCGGGGAGGGGCCAGCAGGATTTTAAGACAGAGTGTGGAAGGCACTGCTGTGATGAAGGTCTCTGTTGGCACTGCACTCACCGTCCCCAGCGTGTCACAGCCCCAGCCCTGTGGGGAGGCACCGCTGTCCCCACGGCCATCCTTCAGGGAAAAACCTGGAATTCCACACCTGGAATGCTGCTGGCATGCAGCCAGGCCGTGGCAGCAGTTTTGTTCCTCGGCGCCGGTCCCCACGCTGGGTCCTCACTGCTGCAGACAGGATATCCAGGCTTTCCAGGGATATCCAGGCTGGATTTCACAGGGTTTCCAGCGCTTTGGCCGTGCTGATCCCTCCTGCCTCCCTTTAAATCCATCCTTTATGGCAAAGCGTGGACCACTCGCTGTCCACACCCCCGAGCTTTGGTGGCTGCGGCTCCTCAGCGGGGCTCACGCGGGGCCAGCCGTGCCTGCGAGCTCCCCTCGCCTGTGTGGGGTTTCAATAAAGGCTTTCAAGGTGGAGAAGCATTTGATTAGCACCCCGCTCCCCCTCGGAGTGGGTGCTTTGATAGCTCGTGAGCAGAAGATGAAACGGAATTATTCAAGCGGCGACGCCAGGCAGAGAGATCCCGGCAAGTGACGTCTCCCACTTTGATGTGGGAATACCTGAAACGGAGCAAACTGGAGACTCCAAACTCCACATGGCCTTGCAGGAGGAAGGGGGCAATGAGAGGGACGTGAAATTGTTTCATCTAAGGCAAGTGCCCCCTCCTGACCAACCCTGGAGTCCAGTTTGCTGCCAGTGCGAAGAAATTGCCGTTTTGAGATCTGGAGCTTCCTCCTCCCGAAGGAGGAACGGAAACGTTGGATGCAAACAGGGCAAGAGATTCCCAGCGCTCTGCCCCAGGGGGATATGTTGCTTCAATCCATATAATTGCCTGTAACGATCTATAATTAATGTCAACCACCATGAGAAGACACTTGGCAATGTATTTCTAGGCCACCCCTCCAGGCAGGACTGTGCTGTTCCCTCTGCCATCCTCCCAAAGCTTTTCCAGGTGATGAAGAGGTGTCTTTGCTGTTTCCTTCGGGGTTCAGTCAGAAGTGTAAGAGCTTACTGGTTTGCAAAGTGCTCCTGCTGCTTCCCCCTTTTTTTTTTCTCTCTGCTCAGATCATCCCACAGCACAGGAGATGAACTCAGCTGTCCCCTTGTCTCCTTGATGTTCTCCCAGAGAGTCCCGGGGTGTGTGGGGACCTCCACTTCTGCTGAGAAAATACAGGGGAGGGGGGATGACGAAGCCTTGGCCTGGGGGATGCTCCTGGCCAGAGGGGAGAGAGCAGGGGGAGGAAAGCAGGATGAAAAGCTGCACAAAAGCCTCTCAGAGAGATGCAGAGAGGAGCACCACGAGGGCTGCGGGGCAGGGACACCATCACCAGGCCCAGGTGATGCACAGCCAGGCCTTTGCTTTGGGCTGTACTCGTGTTTTCTGAGTCCTGCAGATGTAACTCCCCAGACTGGTATTTGGAAGCATTTGGAAGTCGTTCAGGAACTTTTTGGAGTGCTCTCTTTGGGTTTCAGAGTACCGTGAGAACTTGGTGAACCCAAACCAACAACCACAGCTAGAAGAGACCTGTCAATCCCTCACCTCAGCTGTGTGATGGATCACTGGGAACAGCAGGAACAGAACCAGCAAAAAAACCTGCAGGATTTCAAAGCCTGACCCTCTGCCATGCCCTGGGGCACCTGCAGCAAAGAGCAGGCCAGGCTGGGGACTGCTCCAATGACATTCCTGGCGCTGGGCTCTGCAGTGCCTGACTTTTAGTAGGACTTTTGCACATTTTTTTGCCTCAGAAATGAGATTCACCATGCAGGAGCAGGATCCCTGGGAAGGGAACTCTCGGATAACAGGCAGTACAAACACTGCTCTGCCTTTCAGTCTCTGTTTCTGCCACTCTCCCCCTGTCTCAGTAAATCCAGTGCTCAGGCTGCTGTAAATGTCAAGAACTTATTGCACAAAGTTGATTATTATCATCAGTATTTTCTGCTTTTCAGAGAGACTCACAGAAGTGGATTACCAAAGGAAAGTGGACTTGGCATGGCTTTTACTGAATGGTAATTAAACCAAGTTTCCTGAGTATTTCTCTACGTGCTTCTCCCCTCTCCTGGTGCTGGACTGCAGGACATGGAAAGCCCTGCTGGGCTCCTCCAGGCAGGAATGATGGAGGAGGGGGATGGAGATGGAAATGGATTTTCCTTCAACACACACTGGCTGCAAATGAAGGTCCCAGTCTGGTGTGACACTGCCTGGGCAGACCAGGAATTATTTTGCTGCCATTGCCAAGCTCCTGCAGCCAACTCTTGTATTTCCATTATGCCTCCTCTCCCTGCCCTCCCCACTGCAGCCTGCACACGTATCAATATTTACTACAGAGAGAAATATTTACAGCATTCCTTCCCCTCCTGGCACTCTACAAAGGGACACACATAAGCTTTGGTGTCTTTGAAAGAAATAACACTCACAAACATTTGCCTGTCACTGGCCACGGGAGCGTGTGCCGTGGGGGCCAGCGAGGGACTGAGAACAACGAGACACCGACACAGAGACATGACAGCAGAGCTGGCTGGCCCGGGGGTGCTGGTTAAGGTTTGCTCTTGCCTGGAGCAGAGATTTCTCTCCCTTTCCCAGTGGAAATGCAAGTCTCAGCCCTGGGTGAGGCGGCAAACGCTGGCGGAGACGCCCAAAGGGAGCCTGTGCCCAAGGACTGCGCGTCCAGCAGAAAAGCAACAAAGATCTGCTCTCCCAACGCCCAGGCTCTTCAAGTATTGTCACCGTAAACATCAGGGTTTGGGGGTTCTGCTGCGAGAAATCGGAGCTGGCTGCTGGAGACCCCCAAAACCAGCCCTGGAGGTGTCAGCCCAGCTCTGCCTCGGCTCACGTGGCACCTGCAGGAGCCAGCAGGGGACACTGAATGGAGCAGTGCTGGTCACTGTTGGATCACCGTGGTCATCCCGGACACTGCTGGATCACCATGGCCATGCTGGACACGGCCATGCTGGACACTGCTGGACACTGCTGGACACTGCCAGTGAGGTGGGATGGAGGTGGAAAAGGGAAAGGCAATGAAATTCAGATCTTCCCTCATTCAACAGTAAATGGGATTAAAAAAAAAATAATATATATATAGACACTATATAAATACATGGATAAAGCTGGATTTCAAGACAGGTCGGATGATCTGATGGTTTTGCAATTCAGGTGAAGTTCCTTCTAGTGCCTCTAAGTTACTCAGCCACTGGACTATTTTGGGGCAAAACTGCTGTTTCGCTCGTGTAAAAAGGTGTGGTGCAAACTTGTGCTCGTATTTGTTGTAAGAATCCAAAACGAAGACATTTTGGTTTTCCAGATGTTCCAATTGGTGTGAGAGTCCGTTTGCAGAATGCCTGAGCCGTGTCCTTGGAAGGCTCTCAGGGACAGGATTCAGAGCTGATCTTTCTTGCCAGGATTATCTCTATGGCCTCTGTGGTTTTTGCTCTATTTTTTTTTTCTTTTTCTTCCTTCGTTTTGTTTTTTTTTTTTTTAAAAAAACCCTTTAAATAAAGTTTTATTTTCCAATATACATTAAACAATTTTCATGCAAAGCAGCAGTCGTGGAGACATCCAGACTTTCCAGGTTCCTTCTTTCTGCGTACACTCGAGAAAATGATCCACCTTGCTTGGACTTTGATGGAGATGTTTCATCTTCTTCCCTTCCTGCCCTTTCAAACTGGATCCTGTATGATTTTTGAACACAGCCAGTCCTTGAGCCAGGCTCTGCTCTCTCCAGAAGAGCCCTGGGGGGTGTGTCCAGTGCCTTCCTTGCTTGTTCTCCTCCAAATTCCCGAGAGTCCGTGCGATCCTCTGCCCTTTGCTGCCCGTGACCTCTCTTCAGCTCTCGAAGGACATGGCCCCAATGAGTTGCTCTACTTTGTAAGCCAGGCGCTGCCTCCGAGCCTGCTCATCCTGCTCCAGCGCTCCGATGAGCTGGGGGAGAGAACGGGAAAAAGGGGGAAAAAATGAATCAGAGAGAAATCAGCGTGAGAGAGGGGGTGGGAGAGGCGGGCGGGCAGCGAGATGTGAGCAGCTCCATGTGAGGAGGTGTGAAATCCCAATAAATAGCAAAGCAACTTGGCTGTCGTCGGTTTGTTGGACCCCTCCATACCCACCCAACAAAAACCACTCTGGTGCCTTGGACTCCACGTTTCTTGTCTCGTTTAGCAGGAAAGTGATGAGATTTTTTCAAGCCTAATGGGAAAATAGCCGTGGCGTTGTATCACAAATGGCTACATGCAGTTCAATGACAAAACCCTTCCGTTTCACGGACATAATTACAAAATCGGTTCTTCTTGCAGCGAAATGAAGGGGTGGAACAGATGGTGAGAACTTGGTTTCAAGTGATGCATTCATTAAAGGAGCTCAGGCTGCCAGGAAGCCTTTGCAAACAGGAGCCTTTGCCACTACAATGGGGATTTGGACCGTGCTGCTCCCAGAGGACACCAAGGTTTCTGGGGAGCTTTGATGGGTCATGAATATTTTCCACTGCACTGCGTGCATGCCAGAGCTGAGGTACCCAGGTGCTCCCACAATATTTTAGCTCTCAGTCCTCCTGGGGAGGACGCTACAAGTGTGGCCAATCCCAAACCCCTCTGTGCGTGAAGAGAACAGCGGGGCAGGAGCGGCGCCAGCTACAGCTGGGCTGCATCCAGGGAAGGGAGGGCAAGGAGCTCTGGGAGGCAGCAGAGGGATCCCTACACAACCCAGCACCACATCTGCTCTCCCACACACCTGCCACGGGGCCCTATCGCCCCAGGGACACCATGGCCCAGGGGACACATGCCTAGAGGACACCATTGCTCCAGGGGACACCACCACGGCCCAAGGAACGCTGTTGCCCAGGGGATACCATCACTCCAGGGGACAGCACGACCCAGGGGACACTGCTGCCCACACCCACCTCCTCGCTGTACTTGCTGACGTAGGAGTAGATCTCGTTGAGTGCGCTCAGCATGTTGAACTCCACGGCGTGCAGGCGCGACTGCTCGGCGAGGTAGGCGTTCATGTCCTGGTCGCTGATGGCCGGGAGCTTGGCGATGTCCGCGTAATACCTGCAGGAACGAGGGGTCGGGGGAAAAAATGAGAGACAGGAATGCCCCAAACGCCCCTGCTCCCCCTGGGATTTAAGCTAAGCTCTGCAGGGATAAGAACATCTTTTTGCTTTGTGTTTACATCCAGCAAAAGGGGATTCTGGGCTGTAATGAGCTGAAAACAGAAGCAGCGACGCTTGGCGGGGCTGAGAACCACCCTGCAGCATCACTGGTGGCCCCTGTGCTTCCCTTCCACTTGGGATGTTCTGTCCTGAGATCCACGGGGTTTCAGAGCACGCTGCACACACACTCCCACGTGCTGCCCTCACCTCTCCACCCAGCTCTTGTAGCTGGGGATGTCCTTGGCGTACAGCAGCTTGTTGGAGGGGGAGTCCTTGCCCAGGCGGTGCTCCGAGGTGGAGCAGGAATCCATGAAGGTCTGAGCCACCACGGACAGGCAGGCGTCCGTGATGCTGCCCTTGTGGATGTCGAACACGAACTGCGGGTTTTTGATCACGTTCACCCAGAAGCGGAGGGGAAGGCTGGGAGGCAAAGGCAGAATTGAAATGAAACGAGAAGACAAAGGCAAGGAAAGGGCTCAGGCTGCAGATGGTGCTCCCCGGCAGAACACGAGTGGGGGGAAGAACAAGAGAAGAATTTAAACAGGAGCTGGGCCAAGGCCATCAAGCACCAGTTAGCCCAGTGCTGCCCAGATGGCTGCTGGTGGATCCTGCCACGCCCAGGAGCTGCTCCAGGCTCAGATCCCACACGGAGCACTGGAGGAGATGAAGGGCAGGGCAGAGCTGGGCAGGTTGGGGGTACTGGGGCAGCATCTGCAGGAGGAGCCCATCAGGAGGAGCTCACCAGGGCAGGGGGCAGGGTGGGGTGAGCAGGGGCAGCCCTGGCACTGATCAGCTCTGCCCGGCCGTGCCGCGCTCCGGCACCCGCGAGCTGGCAGCAGGAACCACAGGCTTTGTCCCCAGATCCCGGGGCCTTGGCAATCAAAGGGGAATTATTATTCCTTTTTTTCTTCGGCTGTATAGCAGGATCAAAAAAGCAGCTGCTGCTTTCTATTACCTTTCAAGTCGCAGCTCTCTCTGTCTCTCCAGCTCGCTGAAGGCTGCAGCCTTAACTCTTGCAGTGCTGCGAGAGCAGCTCAGCCCCAGCCCCAGCCACCCCAGATCCCTCTTCCAAACCTCCATTTGCTTGGACCTGCTCCAGGGGCAGCCTTCTCCCACATCCCCACTAAAATTCCCTTTCTGGAAACCCTGCAGCTCAGCTGAGATGGGGAGAAGGAAGGTCCAGGCCTGGTGGGGCCTGTTGGCTCTGGCAGACCAAACTCTGGAGGTCATTGCTTCCTTTTTTCTCGTAATTTCTTGTGATTCTACAGTTTTTATCCCAATAACTCCTTCCAAGGCTTTAAATGAATTGTTTTGAGCTTCCCACTGCCTTAGCAGGGAAGCAGTTTTTGCAGCCATGATGATTAGAGGCCTTTTAAACCACGAGGGACTCAGGGGAAAATACAAGGTCTTTAGGGAACAACCATTTGTTGTGCTTTTTTCATTCCTTTCTTGCAGAGGTAAATTTCCAACCCACAGAGGGTTTAATCCTAAAATAGCAGCAGAGGCAGAGATGTGGGAGCTCCTGCTGTTTGGAGAGGCTGGACCTGGCTGCAGCCCATGCCTGAGGCATGCAGAACTGGCTCCTTCTCCCCGTGCCACCTCCTGCTGATGCCCAAATGCTCCAGGTGCTTCCCAAAGTGATGGGAAAGGTGCAGCCGCTGGCTGAGCTCCCCCTCCCAGCCAGTGCTGGCTTGTGTGGCACAGCAGGGCTGCGCAGGCAGCAGAGGGCCGGCACTGGAGCCTTGCCTTCCCCGCTTTCCAAAGGCCAGATGTTCAGATCTACAGCCTGAGGGCAGTGTCCAGCTCCCACCCTGGGCAGAGAGATAGCCAGGCTGCCTCCCTTCCCTTCCAAATCAGGATATTTCAGGATTTTAGGACCCTGTGAGCACTGGCAGCCCACCGAGGCTCTCCCCCTGCGAGCAGCACAGCTTTGCGTCCCGCTTTGGGGCTTGGCCATTCCCAACCCTTCCCAAAACAATCCCTCCCATCTTTTTTTCTGCCTGGAATCACCCAGGTCTGCCTCCCTGCCCAGGTTACCAGTTGCTCTTCCAGGTGTGCCGGACGTCGGTGTCGTGGATGCCGTGCTTGTCCGCCTGCTCGTCCAGGAAGTCGAACATGTACTTGATGGCGAGGGGCAGGGCGCTGCCGCGGTGCACCGTGCTGAACAGCGTCTCAAACAGGTCGTCCACGAACTTCTGCAGCGTGCCCTGATGGCAGGATGGCAAATCAGAAAGCTTCTAGCTTTTTTTTTTTTTTTTTTTTTTTTTTTTTTTTAATGTAGTTTCATCCAGGGGTTTGTTCGCCTCTGCTCAGGGTGGGGGGGAATGGAAGTTTTCTCTTGGAAAGGCTCAGTTTCACTGAGGGTTTCAGAATTTCTGGGTTATGGGCTTCAATCAACAAAAAGGAGATTCCCAGAGCCAGAAGATACGGAGGGGATAAATGAACATTGACAAACATCACCCCCAGTGTGATCAGAGACACCTGGTCTGGGAAATGATTGATAAGAGAACCAAAGCATGAGGTCCAAATTAGCACTGAAAGGATCAATAACCGATGGGAGATCAAGTATCAAGAACTGTGTAATTTAGAAGCAGTGAATGTGAACTTCCTCTGAGGTTTTATATAGAAATATGTGAAAAAGGGGGTAAAACCCCATGTGTGATGGAATGATTTTCACTGCATAACCCAGGCATTTGTGAGTGAAATCATTTCTATTGCACATCCTGGCCAGAACAAAAGTAATCCCTAATTCTGTAATATTGAAAAGGTGTTGTTGGAGAGTTTCTGTTTTTCCTGCAGTTTTGGTGACAGAAGCAGCAATCCAGGGGGTGAGGGGAGGGACAGGCACTCCCCTGGCCAAGCAGCGGTGGCAGGAAGGGACACCAGATGTTACCAGCCCCAAAAAGTGCCACCACAGATCCCACGGGAATAACCACGGTCAGGGTCTTTCAAAAAGCTCCAGCCTGCAGCCACTCAGTCATTTACTCTTTATTTCTAACCTGAAATAATTATTTTTTTTTTGCTTTCCAGAGCCCAGCTGTGTTATCCATACTGATGAGCACGTGGGGAAAGGCAGGAGAATCATGTCTGGTTGAGGGAATGGGTAAATATTTCCAGGCACTGATTCATTCACCAATTTGTGAATTGGTGAACAGTTTTAACACTGTGCAAAAAAAAAAAAAAAAAAAAAAGGAGAATTGCAGCAATTGCCTTGAGTGTGAGGAAATCTGGGCTGTGCTTCTGTTGCTGCTCCAGGGCTCTCCCAATCCCAGGAAAACCCAGCCAGGCTGGGAGCTGAGCCTCATCAGCTGAGCCTCACCGCGCGTTCCCCAGGTGGATCCAGCTCAGTTACCTTTGTAGCCAGGAGCCTGGTCAGGTAGATCTCAGACACCATCTTGCTGCCCCTGTCCCCTTCCTTCTGGTCGCCGTGGTCGTGGTTCTTGACCAGGTGCCAGACCTTGACGCCGCTCTCCAGGTCGGGGGTGATCATGGGCGCGCGCGAGCGGAGGCTGTCGGGGCTGCCCGTGTAGCGGAACGTGGAGTCTGAGCCGGGGAGAGAGGCTGGTCACACCTTCTGCACCTCCTCAGTGCCCTCACCGGGGATGATAACACCCAAATCATTGGCACTGGGTGGTTTTTTTGGTTTTTTTTGGTTTTTTTTTTTTTGGCGGGGAAATGAAATGGAAAAGCACCGTGGTTTTTCGCACGCGTTCGCGTTCTGCGCCGTCAAAATTTGGTTTTGCCAAAAATCTGTGTTGGTCTCCGTTCAACAAAAAACCTCAGAACTGAGCTTTTTTTTTCTCTCCCATATATGACCTTTCCTGCCCCATTCGTATCCTTTCCTAATGTGAACTCCTCATACAGATGACAGAAAAATCCTCCCTGAGTCACAGCTCACACACACGACCCTGGGCACTGACTCCTGCAGCAGCAGAGCCCCAATTTCAGGATTTGTAAATAATGAGGAGCTGCTCAGCACAGCCAGCACAAAGGGCAGGAGAAGCTGCTGAGCTTGTCCTTGAGGCTTTCAGGAGAGCAGTGAGGGCTCAAGCAGACCATCAACAGCAGAGTCTGAGGCCAGTCCTGCACCCTGTGCCATCCCTGGGCTGAGCAGGTCCAGCCTCATGCTGTCCCTGCAGGGAAAAGGGAGCTCAAAGGGCTCAGAACTTTCCCTGAATTGCTCAGAAACCCCCATGGGGGGATGTGGCACATTTATCTATATATTCCACTCCCCAAAGAATGTCCCTCCCTGCATCCCCAGCATCTCCAGGACGAGACACGAGGCTGAGGAGCCCAAATGTGCCCTGCTGGATTTTTCCTCCTGCTACATTCCTTTGTTCTCTGGGAATCTCGTGCATTTTCTCAAGTTTAGCCTTCAATTTGCTGCTCGCCCTGCTCGTCAGGAGTGCGGGGATCGATCGTAAATCAGCTGAGGGAAATACTCAAGTCATTACCAAAGTAGCTGGATTTTCATCCCTGATTAAGGCTTAGATAAATGAGTGCTCCAACTGATATAATTAAGGAGACAGACAGGGGGACAGCTCAGGAAGCATGCAGTAATTCTATTTTTAAACGTATCTCTGTACTGATATATAACAGGGGAAGTAAATAAGTATCTAATTTAAATTCTGCCGGCACAATTAGAAATATTAATCTTAACATGAGCAATGATCGCTCGTATTGGTGCTTTGCAAAAGCTTTTCCAGCTGACAGAGATCAATGAGCACTGAGGGCTCAGGCTGTGAGTCCCAGCCTTGCTTTTTCCTTCACCTGCACTATGGGATGTGTGGGCCTTCACCTGGCAGGGAGAAATGCCTTTTCTCCTGGTTTTTACCTCAAGACTCCCCTGGTTTTGGCTCCTCAAAACACTTGCTCGAGCTCAAAACCAACATTATTTTGGGAGCTATAAACAAGAGGAGGAGATGGGTTTGTCAAGAGACTTTTTACTGGTAAAACACTCTGTGAAATGAACGGTAATGAAAGATCAGCACTCGAGAGATTTTGCCACTGCTGCCTTTTATGGAAGTCTATTATTACAATTATTGTGGATTTAGTGTTCCAAACGTGCACCTGGCACCTTGCAGGCTCATTTTCTCAGGCTGCAGCATCTTCAGGGACCCTCTGGAATGTGCTGAGCCCTTCTATTATGCAAATCAGGAATTCCCAGGTGTGCACATCCCCGCACTCTGAGCTAAGATTGCCCTTCCCCATTTGTGACCCATTAGCTCAGAGCTCAGGATCCTGCACTTGGGGAGGAAACGGGAGGATCAGATAAATCAGGTTTATCTGTGGCGCTGCCCTGCTCAGGGGCAAGGGGCTCAAAGCTCCTCTCCTGCATCACCCATCCCCTCTGAGCCCCTGGACCTCTCCCAAACCCCACACTCCCAAAGGCTGCTGCTGTGCTTGGCATTTCCTCTTCCCTCCTCTCACCTTTCCTGGTCCTTTTGCTGTTCCCACAGCTGGAAAAGCCTTTGCAATCCAAACCAGCAGCCAGGGATGTTCTTCTGTCTGGATTTACACTCGTTCTGGGTGGTTCTTTGTGGGGAGCTGCTGCTTTTTCCCCACCTACAGCCCAGTGCCTGTCCATCCCATCCCCTCCAGTGTCTGTCCATCCCACCCCTTCCCATCCCGTTTCTCACCGTATCTGCTGATGGATGTGCGGGAGATGCTGGCAGAGGCAGGGATGTTGTAGGAGGAGGTTTGCTTGGGAACCAGAGCCACCACGGAGCGGTCTGACACCTGGGGAGGCAAAGCAGGACGAGCTCAGGGGGATTCCCTGCCCACTCTGTGATCCCAGGCTGCTGATCCTGCAAATCCTGGCAAGGGCAGCCCAGGACACACGGCCTGAGCCCTGGGCTGGGTCAGGCTGCAGCAGGAGCCTGAAGGAAACGAGGGATAAATCAAAATGTGGTGAAGATGCTTTTGGTCGTTCTGATTTAAGATTATGCCTTACCCAATAAAAATGAGAATCTCAAGAATTGTTGTGATCCAATTAAAGTAACAATGCAGAGGGAATAAAAGGGCTGTAATAACGTTATGGGCCATAAAACATTCCTATTAAACCATTTTTTATTTTAGCAATTTTTACGAACTTTAAAAGTTTGATTTACAGCGGAGCAAGTCATAAAGCCATCTTTCAGGGTATTTAATTGTTATCCCTTTACTGCTCCAGAGAAGGAATTAAACACTGGGAAGTCAAACTATAAATGAACATTAGCACTAACAAGGTTTTGTTACAGCAGATTTTAGTAGCCATGTTTAATTTTATCCTCCCTATAAATCTGGTAGTCACTGGAAGTTTTCTAACTTATTCCCCTTAATTAAGGAGCTGCAGGTTTCCAGGGAATGGGCCTGAGCAGCTTTTAATTTTGAACTTGTGACCTGTGGTGCAGCACAGTGAGGGAGCAGAGAGTCACCACGTCTTGCCAGGGCCCAGCAGATACTTTTTAGAGGCTCAGCACAAAAGAAATGCCTCTTCCTGCTGCAGGAACTGCTTTTTGGGGCTAAGCCTGCGTTATCTGCCAGGAGTCTGGTGGTGGACTCAGCACTGACCCCATGAACAGAGGATTTTGCTCCCCCAGCAGCTCCAGGGGTCTGTACCCTCTCTGCAGCACCAAGGTGAGCTGCACACAATGACCTGTGCTGCCTCCAAGGCTCTGGGCTCCATCCAGATGAAAGATTTCATGGAAATCCGAGTTTTTGTTATTGCTGGTGATAGTGGAAATAATAGTTACTTGTGTTTCACGGCACAAAAGTGAGATTTTTCTAAGCAAAACACTCCAAACACCTCCATAATTTCCTTTGCTGCTCCTGCCTCACTTCATCCAATTTATTAAGTCAGTGGAAGGAGTGATCAGTGCCGATATTATTTTCTCAGGCTGTTATTAGCTGCCACTTCAGCTCCATCTCAGCAGGGAGAAACCCGAGCCCAGGGTGCTCCCGTGCCGGATCCATTTCCACCAGGGCTGTGCTTAACTGGGGGAGAGGCACTAAAAATTCCACACACACACACACACAAAAGAGCCCTCTCACTCAGTAAATTTTGGGTGGAATGGCTGCTGTCAGCTCAGCCCCAGCAGCTGCAGAGCAGCCTCAGGTGGAGCACGCGTTCGCTCCCACAGCACCCCTGGGACGTGCTCCGAGCTGCCTGGCTGCTTTACAACTTTATAAATATTCTGATTATTCCACAAGCTGGAAACACGGGGCACAAAACACCTTAAAGACAGGGAAAAGAAGACCTGGGGAGGGGGGAGCCCAGGGGCTGTGTCTGCGTGGGCAGCGAGGGCGCGACGACGATTCCAGCGCCGCGTCCGCACCACCCTCGCCTCCTCAGCCTCATTTTCCACCCAAACCTTCCCTTTCTCCTCCTAGTTTTTCCTTTCAAGCAGTTTCCTGGTCTCCTGGCCTCTCCAGACTCGCAGGGGCTGACAGGTATTCATGCTCTGCTGCCTCTGAGTTAACCCTGCGTGAGCCACTGTAAATCATTCGATATTAAATTCAGTGTTTCATTTTTCCTGAGTGAAACCACACGGGGTAAGACTCTCCCATGGAGTTTAATAGCCATGAAACCAAAAGGATACGACACAAATGTAATACAATTCCCTGCCATGTACAACAGCTCCGGAGAATTTAACAAAGAATTACACTCATTTAAGCCACACATCTATTTTTATAAATGAAGAAATAAGCAGGAGGTGCACAGTTCTCTCTGTAATTTCATAAAGTGGTTCAAAACTATTAGAAAGGTGAACATTTCCCTTTAATTCCAATTTGGGTTTGGTGTGTGAAGGCTTCCCATGAAAAATGCATTCGATCAGTTATTGTATTTTTGTGATTCTAATGTAGAAAACAAAAGCAACAAAACCCAGCAGCCAGGTGTGGAGCTGGGAAACCCTTGGGGTTAACCAACCACCCTGGGGGCACAGTGAGGAGGAGGAGGGGGCTTTGGAGCCCTGGAGTGGCAGGAATGGGGCTGTGGGGAATGGATCCTGGGGATCAGGAGCAGGGAATTGAGCACAGGAGGGTCCTGCAGCCTCCCAGGTGCAGCACCTGTCCAGGGGACACACCTGGGACCTGGGCTGAGCATCCCCCAGCAAACCCAGGGAACTCCCAGCCTTCAGAGCAGGACGAAGACAAACCAGCTCTGAATAAAAGATGGGCAGGGCTTTGCAAAGCAGCTTTCACTTCTTTCCTAGAAATCTAGAAATCATCTTTACTACCCCTCTGGAAATCCACGCTTATTTCAATGGTTTGAACCACACCTGGTTCATGTGTCACAGGGAACTCCAGTGATTTTATACCCTCCTAAAGCTGGGCCTTTACCCAGGTATCTGCTGTACTGTGTAGTCCTGGAACATCTGTATTTTTGATACCTAATTAAAACTTCTACTCCAACACAAAAAACCCCAAACTGGTAAGAATAAAATAAAATTTATATATATATATATATATATATATATATATATATATATATATCTGTTAGTTTTTGGCAAAAAGCCTGGCCTTGACAGGATTTCTGCTGCAGTGCAAAGAATTTGCCTTCTCTTTGATGACTGAGACAGCTCTGCTGGGCTGAGCAGAGCTGGGGCTCGTGTCCCTACCTGGCTGGATGTTGGGCTGCCAACTCCTCCTTTCTTCCAGAGCAAACCTGACATTCAAAAGGCAGCAAGAGCTGCAGCGTCTCGAGTGCTGCGAGGATTTTGTTTATTTTAAGGGGAAGCTTTTGGCTCAGGTTTTCCCACAGGCTCGGGAACAAAAGTGCTCCCTCCCCCAGCATCCAGCACACATCAGACAAGCACAGCTTTCACTTGTGACTTCCTCACGATGACTTTTAAAGATCAAGGCATAATAAAGTCTCGCTGCTTCCCTGCATGTTGGTTAATCCCTTGCAACTGTCAGGTAAAACAGATTTTTAGGAACAATGGAATTAATCTGCGCAACTCCTCTGACATTTTACGGTAATCTGTGTTTGAATCCTGGGGGCTGCTTGGGAAAGTTGACCCCGGAGGTGCTTTTTAACATGCACTGTGCATATTGATGGCACTCTCCTGCCTGGCTCCCTGACTGCAAGGCTCCTGTCAATACTGGCTCCCATTCAAGTCCCCCAGCGTGAGTCAGGCTGATGGACTGGAGATGCTGGATAAACAGGGAGAGATGCCAGATTAAACACTAAACACTTCTGGGGAGGTGGTGATGGACAGGAGTAGGTTACAGTCCCAATTAATGCACTTATCCTGTGCTGCAGACAGGCTGGGAGGGAAAGCCTTTGATTCCCTGCAGCCAAACCTTCCTCAGCCTCCTCCTTGCCTCTCTCCCCATCTTCTGCTTTGATTCCCTCCAACCAAACCTTCCTCGGCTCCCTCTCTTCCCACCTTTCACACTGTGAGGAGCCCTTCCCAACAGACTCTGCCCTGTCCAGAAGATAAAGATGGCAGCAATTTCTTAGGCCTTCTCACCCACCCTGTCTGAGCATTTCACTGCCTGGCTCCACTTCCCTATGACTTTGTGCCTCCCCTGCTGCACTCCAGGCTGTCCCAGACCCCCAAACAAAGTCCTGAGCCCCCCTTGCTGCCCTCCCCAGGCCCCCCATCCCCAGCAGCGTCAGCTCAGCCCCTGCACTGCTCCCTCTGCCTCCCTCCCATGGCTGGCAGGTTTAATTTAGCCAATTTTCAACTCTGCTGCTTCCTTTGAGCTCCGTGTCAAGGTTGCTTTCCCCCCTGACGCTGAAGCACATGGAACCCTTCTGCTTTATCACACAGACGTGAGCTCCCTGTCTGCCTGGGCACAGGAGGCCCTGGGAATTAGGCTCCTGGAATTCCTTTCCCTGCTGGCAGCTTGCTGGGAGCTGTCAGTGGGGCTGCTCCCTCACCTGGTAGTGCACCAGGGTGTTCAGGCGCTTCCAGTCCCCCTCGATCTTGGTGGTGATGTCTTCATCCTGCAGCACCACGCGGGCAATCCGGCCCTGCCGCCACTCTGGGACAGGGAAAGCCACGGTCAGAGCTCTGCCAGCCCCACCAGGAATGGCCCCCGGCCCCTCTGATCACCCCCCTGCCTCCCACGGGGCAGGGCAGCTCCTACCCAAATCCATGTCCACAGCTCTCGGCCTTTGGGAGTAGGGGACGTTCTTGTACACAGCATCCAGGATCTTCTCCTTGACTTGGGTGATGGTGTCGCAGTTCAGCACCTTCACAGGGATCTCTGGGCTGTTCTCGTTGTCTGGGTTCACGCAGTTCAGGATCTGCAAGAGAAGAACCACGCTGTGCTCTGAAGGAGAGGTGTAACCACGTGTCACAACAGCCTCCTCCCATGAAACACCCCAGTGCAGCCCTAAATGCATCCCTGCCACTGCATCTCTAATATTTACACAATTATTGATCTGAAGGAGAGGTGTAACCACGTGTCACAACAGCCTCCTCCCATAAAACACCCCAGTGCAGCCCTAAATGCATCCCTGCCACTGCATCTCTAATATTTACACCATTTTTGCTGAGGGAGGAGCCCTGGCTGCCCATTTTCCCTCGCTGCAGGAGGGCAGTGCCCAGAGCACAGGGAGATACAACATTCCCCCCACACCTGCGAGCTGGGGACACACCTGGCTGGGACACGGGTCCTCACTGCCCAGCAACACTCACACCTCAGGCAGAGCCCTGCTCCCCGCTCCAGGGCCAGCAGGATCGTCACTCACCAGGGTCTTGTACTCGATCTGCTGCCGGATGAGCTTGTCCTCGCTCAGGGAGTAGCGTGCCTCCCCCGTGATGGCATCGATGGGGCCCTTCTCCATCTGCTGCTTGATGGCACAGTAGAGCATGAACAGGGGCTCTCCAGCGCATTCCTGCACCAGAGGAGGACACAGAGCTCGCTCAGGGTGAAGGAGCCTCTCCTCCTGCCCCAGCCCCGTTTGGATTCCCCCCAGCACAGGCTCAGTCCTGAGCACATCTGCAGCCCAGGGCTGGCCCCCAGCAGCTCCTGGAGAGCTCAGCCAAAGCCCCGAGCTCCTCTGCTCCATGGCTGTGTTGTCTTTGGCAGGCTAAATCCCTCCTGAATCTATATGGCTGTAAAAAAAGGGAATTCGAGATCTCGATCTCACCATTCGCTCCCCTGGGGCAAATTCAGTGGGGCTTCCAAAGCCACAAATGAAGTTAAAACTGTGGAAGCTGAGGCATCAAGACGTGAGAATTTCCCTCAAGTACCGAAGAGGTGTAACAGAACCCCCTTTGGTGGGAATTACTCCGGGAGACCCGAGCCTTGGGAAGGCTGTGAGCATGGAGTGAATTTCCACCTCTCCCTCCTTGCTGCTCCATCTCCTGGAGCCTGATGGAAGAGTTTCACCCCCGGACACACCCCGGGGTGAGACAGCAGAGCAGGGCTCCTGCTCCACCTCTCCTTACCTTGAGGAACCTGTGGAGCAGGAAGGCAAACCAGTTGGTCAGCATCTTCTCGGCCACCGACTCGGTCCTGGGGGGAGGCAGGAGGGCACACATCACACACGGAGCCCCCAAACTGCACCCAGGGCAGCAGCATGGGGCCAGCGCTGTCCCTGTCCCTGTCCCTGTCCCTGTCCCTGTCCCTGTCCCTGTCCCTGTCCCTGTCCCTGTCCCTGTCCCTGTCCCTGCAGCGCTGCCAGCCCGTCCCAGCCTGCTGGGGCTGGTGACAGCCAGCCTGGTGACACTCAGCTCCCCGCACGTGGCGCAAATTACAGCCTGGCTCGGTAAATCACTGGGATTTACAGCAGCTCCTGGCAATCAGGGACAGCCGAGTGACAATGGCAGGGAAATTGCAGCTTTCTCCCCAGTCCCACCCAGTGTCCTCTCCCCGCATTGTGCCCGAGATTATCTCTAATTTAAATACAATGGCTCCTAATGGCAGCTTTGAACGCTGCCGCTGCAGGACCCGGAGGCTTCGCTTAAAGCTCCGCAGCCCCTTTTCCTGGGATGGGATGGCTCTGGTGGTCGCGGGGTGTCTCAAATTGGAGCCCCAGCCCCGTGCAGGGGAGAGCTGCTGTGCTACAGCCTGGCCACCTGTGACCACGACCCTGGACACCTGTGACCACGACCCTGGACACCCGTGACCATGTCCCTGGCCAGCTGGGACCATGGCTTGGCCTGGCTCAGCCTTCCTCTCATGGACACCAGGATCTGCTCCAAATTCCAGCAAGCCAAGAGGGATGAATGCAGTTCCCTGCATCCTTCCCTCTGGGGACGGATCCCTCTGCCCTCACCATGAACCAGGTCACCTCCTCCCTGACCTGGAGAGGGTCACATCTCACTCCAGCCCCATTTCCCCCATTCTTCCCCTCGAGTGAGGGACTGCCTCTTGCTCTGGATCCCCACAGCATTCCGAGTGCTTGGAATTACAAGCACACACCAAAGAAGCACAGGGCTTGATTCCAAAGCCAGGCAGATCAAGAATAAACAGGAGCCAGAGATTTCAACAAACAAAAACTGACACCAGTCGGCCAACAGACCTGGGGTAACATCATCCATCATCTCCTAGGATGGCAACATCTGTCAGGAATTCGTGAAAATGTCTGCAGATCCCCAAAGAATTTAAGGCTGAATTGATTAACTGCCAAAAAATTCATCCTACAAATTGACACACACATCGCTCTCCTGTTTGAAATATTTCAGGCGCCCAATTAAAGAGAAGAAGCACCAGCACCCTTCCAAACAGCCCTGGAAAATGGAGAGGCACTGACACAAGGCACAGAAGAGGTGAAAAACTCAGAAAATAATACACTCAGGGCTTCAGGGGGGATATTAATTTAATAAACTACTTTGTTAATAGAACATTAAATGAAGAACCAGCGAGTCTCCCAGTTAGCCCTCCCCGTGAAGCTGCTGTGGCCTGAACCTGTGGGCTGCTCACGGCCTGACACCAGCTCTGCAAAAAGCACTGAGATGTGGAGTGACAGAGAAGGTGGGGAATTCTGAACGGGAGAATGGGATGGGATCCATGGGATGGGATCCATGGGATGGGATGGGATGGGATGGGATGGGATGGGATGGGATGGGATGGGATGGGATGGGATGGGATGGGATGGGATGGGATGGGATGGGATGGGATGGGATGACCATGGGATATTTGCAGTGCCTCAGTCCTGGGGACAGGCAGCAATGGAGTCAGTGCTGGTTCATCCTCACTGCCCTGTGCTGGTGGAGAGGGGCAGCTCTCAACCTCCCTGGTGCTGGGAATGGCTGCATGGAGCATCCCTGCCCTCCTCTGCCTTGCAAATGGGAAAATGCCTCACAGCCCAGGGCCTGGCCTTTCTCCTACACACGGAGGGCTCTGCTGAGCCCCCAAATCTGCTGAGCCCCAAATCTGCTGCCAGGTTTTGAGCTTCCCCTACCAGCACAACTCTGTGCTATCGCTGGATAGCATTATCACTGGATATCGCTGGATGGCCTCTGGATGCTGTTAAAATCTGCTCCAAAAATGAAAAATAAACTCCTGGAGATTGCCAGGGCAGAAGAGAATCCCTAGAGTTGGAGCAAACCCTTCTCATGCTGACCACAGAAGGATCCAGAGATGATTTTCCAAAGGAGCCTGACAAGGGCGCCCAGCCTCGGCTGCTCCGGCAAGAAAACAAACCTAAACAAAACAGGCTGGGAGAACCTAAAAAATAAATATGTATTTTATTAATTCTCCCTGCTCTATGTAGGTCTCCAAACTGCTGTTGCCAGCAAGCAGAGCAGCTGTTTGATTTAACGTCAACTTTCTTGCTGTCTCCCGCGAGGGGCAGTCGTGGAAGAAAGAGAGAGGGGAAAGCGAGGAAGAAAGAGGGAAAGAACGGAGTGTCAGTTATCAACTGCTGCCACCAGAGAGCTCAAAACATTTTAAAAAATAGTGTTTCACTTCATGGCTGATCACTCCTTATTAAGTCAGAGCAAGGAGCTCCAGGCTGGGCTGGAGCAGCCGGGCACAGGGCTGGGACAGGTCTCCAGCCCGAGGTTTAACAGGACCTGGAGCATCAGGACAAGGAATAAAGCTTTTAAACTGAAAGGGAGTGGATTCAGACCAGACATGAAGCAGGAATTTTTATAAGGGTGGTGAAACACTGGCCCAGATTGCCCAGGTTGGTGGAAGATGCTCAGTCCTGTGATTCCCGGTGCAATGGGTAAATCCTGGTGCAGGACAGACAGCCCAAAGGACAGACAGCCAGAAGGACAGACAGCCCCCGGCCCTGACTCCTTGCTGGCTGTGCAGGGAGGAGGGGGCACAGCTCTTACCACCATCCCTGTGTTTTTTGGAGTGCCAGGAAAAGTCATTATTGATGGCTGAGGCAGAAGACGCCTTCCCAGTGACTCGTCAAACCACGGGGGAAATTAAGGCGGCTTCCTTTGCCAAGATGAGTTATTGCCTCCGCAAACACAGCCAGATTTAAAGCAATTTCCTGTCAAGTATATTCATTGTGGCTGCAGGGACCCCTGAAATTTTCCTGGAGCTGTGAAATCCTCCCCTCTCTCCAGCGTGATGCCAGCAGAGCGCCAGCACAGCCAGGGCCAGGCTCTGCAGGACCCCCAAGGGCGTGGAGAACAGGGGCAGCCTTTTCCTTGTGCCCACATTAATGCCCCACATTAATGCACATTTCTTCCCTATTTTCTTGACGGCACTTCCCACCTCTGCCGTGGGCGAGTTGCTCTGAGCATCCTGAGCTCCTGGCCCAGCTGTGGCACACAAATGCTGCTCCCCAGCCAGGCAGAGCCAGAGGATGTGGTGGGAGACCCTGTCCAGCCATCTGTGAACTCCCAGAGTCACTCACAGGGCCAAGCCCCTGTCCTGGAGACAGGTATGGAAATGGATGGAGAGCAGCAACCCTGCAGAGCCCTCAAATCGCAGAATCCTGGAATTATTCAGGTCAGAAAAGACCCCTGAGATCATCAAATCCAACCTGCATCCAATCCCCACCTTGCCAACAAGACCAGACCCTCCAGAGACTGCACCACCTCCCTGGGCAGCTCCTCCCAGCCCTTTCCACGAAGGAGCTCCTCCTGAAAGCCCCACCAGCGCGGCCGTGCCGCCTGCAGGACCCACCCCCTGCCCGCGCCCGGCCTCACCTGCGCAGGAGCAGCTTGGGGTGGTTCTTGTTCTCCAGGTTCTTCTCGATGAGGTCGGAGAGCAGCTGCTTGAGGACGTCGGTGGCGTACTCCAGCTTGCCCTGCAGCCCCGTCATGATCAGCGAGGCCACGTTGCCGCGGTCGCGCATGGAGAAGCTGCGCTGCAGCTCCAGCGTGCGGATGAAGGTCAGCAGGAACACCTTGTTGTTGATCAGCTGGGCAAAGAGCTTCAGGGCCTTCTCCACGCTCTGCTGCCCGTTCCCTTGCACCTGCAGGAGGAGAGCACGGCCGTCAGCTGCAGCGTGGCGGGGACAAGGGACAGCAGGGCAGCGCTGCCAGCACCGGGGTCACCCTGCCAGCACCGGGGGAATCTCAGGAGCAGGGAATGGTTTGGGTGGGACATTAAATGGGACATTAATGGTTTGGAAGGGACATTAAAAACCTACTCATCCCACCCCCTGCCATGGCAGGAGCACCTTCCACTATCCCAGGGTGCTCCAACCTGGCCTCAGTCACTTCCAGGGATCCAGGGGCAGCCACAGCTTCTCTGTGCCAGGGCCTCCCCACCCTCACAGGGAGTAGTTTCTTCCCAAGATCCCATCCAACCCTGCCATCTGCCAGTCTGAATCCATGCTCCCTTGTCCCGTCCCTGCACTTGCTGATGAACAGTCCCCATTCCAGCTCTCTTGTCACCCCTTCAGACCCTGGAAGATGCTGGGAGGTCCCCACTCGACTTTCTCTTCTCCAGACTGAACATTTCCAACTCTCCCAACCTGTTCCAGCCTCCTGAGCAACTTCCTGGCCTCCCCTCTGGAACTCCAGCAGTTCCACACCCTTCTCGCATTGGGGGCATCAGGAGTGTGCACAGGATGGTTTAACCCTGGCTGCACCCATCCCTCAGGATCTCAGCATCCCTGGATGTGGTTTCTGGTCCATTTTGAGCAGACCTCCCCCTCCCCAGCTGCCCTGAGCCCTGGCTGGGAGCTGCACTCTGTGCATGCCATAAAGCAGCAGCCCGGAGCCTAACGGCCCCAGAAATGACACCCAGTTCTGCTCGTTCTGCACAAAAAGTGACACTCTCGTAAGTAAATTAAATACTAATTTAGACTATTGCTTTATTATGGGCCAAGTGTAAAAAATTAATTGAGGCTTTCAGCCAGTTGCGGATTCAAGTAATTCATTACAAGTGAAAATGATGAACTGCACGAAGCAACTCTACCAAACATCTTGGAGAGTTATGTATTGGTTTTACTAACGTTACATAATTAAGCAACTGTGTAATTGGCAACACATTTATCACTTCTGAGATTCTGTTTTTCATGAGGAAAAAAAAAAATAAAGCATTCATATTTGTTTGCTGGAGTGTCTTTGGCAAGTCCAACAGCAAACGTAATGCATGGAGCTGGAAAACTCAGAGCAGGAATGGGCTGGGAGAGGCTGCTCCCGTTTTAGCAACACCACAGAGACTGCTGGGTGCTGGTGGCCGAGGAAAGAAACCCAAATTAATGCTTTAATGGTGGGGAGTGCCTGCCTGGAAAAGGAATCCAGCCCTAGAGCAACCAGGACTCCTCCCTCCTACATCCACCCCTGATCTGCGTGGAGGAAACAGGATTTCAGGGTTTACTGGGGCAATCCCAGTCCCTGAAAAGCTGAGCTGAGCCTCTGCACATCCCACAGGGAGGATGGCAGCTCCATCCCAGGGTGGGCACCACAGCCCCATCCCAGGTGAGAGGTGATGTTCATGAACCCCATCCTTTTTTTGGCCCCCTCCCAGGTGAGCAGGGCCCCTCTGCCAGGTGCCCTGATGGACCCCTGTGCATTCCCAGTTCCTCCGTATTTCCAGTGAGAGTTTTTTGTATGTCTTTACACATCCTGGTGGGAAAACCAGGGAGATGGAAGCGCTTGCCGAGAGGCTGGGATGGCTGGGCATTCTCCTTGCCCTCCTGTGGACAGGCGAGGGAACAGCAGCAGGATGCTCCGGGCAGGATGCTCCGGGCACTCCTCCGTCCCCTGCCCCACGAGGTGACTTTGGAGCACTTTAAAGCACAGCACAACTGCTCTGCCCTGCTCTGCCGCCGCCCTAGAGCGATGTAAACCCTCATAAAATAAAAATAAACCAACACCAGGGAGGAGAAGCCGAAAGGAATCCGGCGATGCGGGAGGAGATAAAACTCCAGGCTGGGAGTTAAAATGAACCCTGCTGACCCCAGGGCGTGCAATGACTTTGGTGTGGAGCCCTCAGGGTGCTGCAGGGCTTCCTGCTGCCTTCCCCGAGGGCTGGGGGAGCCTGCAGAGCCGGAGCAGGCGGGAGTTACCTCCAGCTCCCGCAGGACAGGGTGGTCCTCGATGCCCGGGAACAGCACGCGCATGGCGTAGGTGCGGTAGTCCAGGTAGGGGATCCCCGAGCGGTCCAGGTCGCTGGTCAGCTCGTTGATGTCCGTCTGCAGCTCTGCAAAGGCTGTTCAGGGGAGAGAAAGGGGCAGGGAGAGCTCAGCACCAGGGGGCTTGGGGCAGGGCTGGCCGGCTGCTCTCCCCGTGGGCACGGCTGGAGGGGCCAGCTCAGGAAAGGGTTTCGGGGAGCTCAGACACCCCTCGAGACTCCATCTCAGCATCTGAGGGTGGGAGAGCAGGCTCTGCTCAGAGCAGAGACTGAGAACAAAGCTGAGGTTCATTTGTATGCAGTTCACACCTGTGCACACAAGGATCTGTTTTCATAACTTGGTGCCTCCCCTGTTTTCCTTTCTTCTTGTTTTCCTCCTCTATCAACAGTTGGCAAGATAATAAAATCTGATGCAGATCAGATCTGAGCTGCTGCAGGGGTCAGGAAAGGATTTATTCTTCCTCTCCCAACACCGTGTTGTACAGCTGGATGTGTCTCCTCGCGTTCCCTCTCAAAGTGTGACATGCTGGCTCAGGGAAGCCTCTGTACCCCAGCTGGGCTGTGCCAAGCCAAATCTGTGGCTTCTCCTGAATACATCTCAATTTTTACCCCGTGCTTTCAAGGCTACCCTTAAAATCAGCTGAACAAATCCAATGCAACTCTCTCTCTCCACTGTTTATTTTACCTTGATTGATGAAGCCCCTTCCCAGGTGGGAGAAGCTACAGCAGCACCCCCCAAAAATCCACATTCACCTGCGGGGTGAGGGGGGCTCAGCTCCCTCTTTGCAAGGAACAGGACTCCATGTGGAAACTCTCAAGCAGCAGCTCTGGATACTCCAAATAACACCCAAAATTTAGGCAGGGTGCCTGAGCAGGATCAAGCTCTAATCCCATTCTCTGCATACCAGAGCCGCGTCTGCTGCTCACACACTGCCAGCTGCCACCCTCCCGTGGCGGGGCAGGCATGGGAACCCCCAAAAATCCCACAAGAAACCCACAAAAACCCCACAAAACCCAAGGAGAACCCACAAACCCCAAGGAGCTCCTCCCAGCTCCCTGCTGCACACCCCGGGGCACTGAGAGAACTGGGACCCCACCCAGGGAGCTGCAGCAGCCAGGGACGCCCAGCCCCAGCAGCACTGACCCTCCTTGCACTCCAGGGCCACCCGGGACTCCAGGTTGTCCATCTGCATCTGCAGCCTCTTGAGGGTGAGGTCGTTCTCGCGGGACTTGCGCTTGTAGGCGATGAGGACGATGATGACGATGATGAGGAGCAGGGAGCCGCCGGCCGCGATGCTGACGATGGCGGGCAGGGTCAGGAGGCTGTCCGAGACGATGCTCACCGAGCCAGGGGAGAAGATGACCCCCCCAACGCGCACCTGCGGGGCACAGCACAGGTGAGCAGCAGCTCGGGGCGTGCCCCCCTGCCAAAGCCCGTCCTGCCCACCACGGGGCCCTGGGGAAGCACTGAGCCTCCTCTGCTTAGGAACAGAAAACCCCAATTGCCTTCAAACACGGAGGGGGCTGCTCGTGTGAGCACAGGGAGGCTTCAAGAGATGATAAATGTGCCAGCCCTTCACTATCTGGGCTTTGTTCTTATTATCTGATGGCTCCATTTGACTTTCATTTTATAAGCTTTCAACTCCTTTTCGTAAACCATGGACGTTAACAAGCCCCTGATCATTCCACTGACAAGAAACCAGAGCGACTGCAAGGGCAGAGCAGAGAAGGGAGCAGAAAGCCCCACGTCAGAGCTGTGGAGCAAACAGGCTGCAGTTTACACCAGGACAGGCTTTTCCTGGATGTGCCCTGGCCACAGATGTGAGCAGCTCTCAGCCAGGTTGAGCTGCTGGGTGTCACACTGTGATAATCTGAATATGTTTTGGATGCTGAACTTCAAGGGAAATAAATCACAATTACAATCTCGTTTGGGCTCTGCTCAGGCACTTCGGCAGCTGGGGCTTGGTCTGCAGGAGGAGCAGAGGAAGCAGCGATGCCCAAACCCCGAGCAGAGGGAGGCACTGAGGGCTGTCCTGGATTGAGGGTGTTGATCCGACCACTGCAGTGTTCAGATGTTCCTGGCTCCTGCTTCGGGAAAAGGCAAAACCTTTCCATCCCCTTGGCAGCTCAGGTCTGTCTCCGTGGGCTGATCAAACCCCCCAGGAGGGAGAACACTGGGAATGGTCTCAACTTCATCCAGAGGAAGGATGGCACCCAGTGCCAGCGGCACTGCCAGGAAGATTTGTTCCTTCCAGAAGGCTCTGAGGGGCATTTTTCCTTCTAGAAGGGAGTGATTCTCAGGGAAGGACAAAGTCTCTCCACGCTAATCCACATCAATATTTTAAACTTCCAAATCAGACACCCATAAAACGGAAAATCCTGCTGGGGATTGTGTATCCAAGCGAGTCAGGGAGCTGGAGAAGGAGGAGGAAGGGTGGGGAGGAGAGGGGAAGGGGATGCTGACAGGACATGCGGCCCCTCACCATCACTTTGTGCTGCCCGGTGAGGGTGGGGGGCTCGCACAGCAGCTGTGTCTCGGACACGGTGACGGCGCAGGGCGTCTCCCCGATCAGCACCGTGTAGTTGAGCTTGGCTCCTCCCGGGGCGGGCGGGCACAGGTTCCTGCCCTGGGGACACGGGGACACAACACCGACAAAGATGCAGCACATTCCTCCGGCTGCCACCTCGCTCCCAGGGCACCCCAAACTCCGCAGCAGGGAGAACCCCCCCCTCCCTCCCGGGGGTTTTGGGGGCTCCCCACGGGCTGAGCGAGGCTCTCCTTACCTTCAGGATGATGGGAGAGCCCGGCTTCTGCTCCAGCACCCCGCTGGAGCTCAGCATTTCAAACGTGGGGTCGGGGTAGTAGATGAACTTGGTGTCGTTGTAGAGCAGCAGGGACTGGACGTTGTTGAAGATGAAGCCGAACTCGTCCGGGCGCTCCACGGCGTCCAGCCCCGGCCGGTACTCGGCGGCCAGCGGCGGCGCCAGGCAGGCCAGGGCCGTGGCGTTCACCACCTTGCACACCTGGGGAAAAAGGGGCACACAGCAGGGAACACTCTGCCCTGAGCTGGGACAGGCACGCCAGGGCCATGGCGTTCACCACCTTGCACACCTGGGGAAAAAGGGGCACACAGCAGGGAACACTCTGCCCTGAGCTGGGCCAGGCACGGAGGGCTGTGGCGTTCACCACCTTGCACACCTGGGGAAAAAGGGGGCAGAGCAGGGAACACTCTGCCCTGAGCTGGGCCAGGCACGCCAGGGCTGTGGCGTTCACCTTGCACACCTGGGGAAAAAGGGGGCTTTCAGCAGGGAACACTCTGCCCTGAGCTGGACCCTGATGCTCTGGTGGATGGGAAGCCCAGTGGGTTCATGCTCAGCTGAGAATTTTTTATCCAGGCTTGATGCTCCGTGGATCTCAGAGGTTTTTTTCCAACCTTACTGATTCCATGAGGCATTAGTGCCATGATTTGGGGTAATTTGCTTCTCCTCCAGCCAGCATGATGGCACTGGGGTAGAGATGGAGGGTGAGTCCAAAATGAGCCGTGTTTCAGTGGAGCTAAAGGCCCACACAGCAGCTCCTACTTATTTTTCTTTATTTCTTCCCATTTCTTTCCACTTTCCTCCTCTCTAGCTCTGAAGCAGACCCACAGGGAATACCAGTTCCCTGCTGCAAATGGGTGATTAGAGGCCATTCCCAAATGGCAGCGAGGGAAGGAACAGATCATGTGACACTGGTGGGCAGGAGGGAACATGAAGGTCATCTCCTGCTGGGCTGAGGACACCCACAGCTCCTGCAGCCCTCAAAGCAGGGAAATCACTGATTTATGGGGCTCTTGCCTTGTAAAGCAGCAAGAGCCCAACCATTTGGCCTCCCTCCATAACTGAAAGATTTAATTTCACTCAATTTTGTGTCTTCAGAATTATTTTTGTAGCACTGTAACTGCAAGTGCTAGCAACAAAATTAGATGTCTTTTTAAAAAGAGCTCAGATGAAAAAGGTCTTGAGGGGGAGAAAAGGAATAGGAAAAGACCGCTCAGTGATTTGCCCTTTCCAAGAGAATACAGACTCAGTCACAAAGATCACTGCATAGAAACAATATATTTCAGTTTTACTTGGCCAGAATAATTTCTGAAGTCCTGGAGGTGCAATTCTTACAAGAACCTCGCTTAATCCCCATTTAGCTGGGGGTTCATCTCAGCTTCTCCCTCATGGACTGAAAGAATACAGACAGGGGAAGGAGGCAATCTCCCATTTTTGTGTGTCAAATTCCCTCTTCCCAGTGCCCCCAGCTTGGGGGAGTGCAGGAAATACCCCCAGAGCAGCTTTTGCCACGGCAAACCTGCCCGGGCAGGCAGCCCTGGCAGCAGTGCCCCGCGCAGGGCTGCAGGACGGTGCTCCCAGCTGACAGCCCCTACTCACGTTGACAAACTCCTTGCCGTTGTGCTTGACGCGGATCCGCGGCTCCTGGATCACGTCCAGGTTGGAGCCAGTGACAGTCAGGGGCGTGTGTCCGCTGTGGAAGCCAGGAGAGCCTGGTCAGGGCTGGGCTGGGCACAGAGCCCGGGCCCCAGGGACAAGATGCCAGCAGGGTTAGGCTTGAGAGGATTCCAGCAATGTCCCCGAGGTGTGACAGCAGCAGCCGCCCAGTCCCCCACACTGCCTTTTGATCAACGTCAGCCTCTTCCTTTCTAGGTGGCCGCTGGTTTTGTGGCGTTCCAGGACCACAAGAAGGAGCCTTTAAGGGGCAGTTGTGCCCTTCTGCAGCAGAGGGGGTGATCTGGGCTTTGGCCGAGCCCCCAGACTCCTGGAGCAGGGTCTGCTGTGGCTGCCTGGCTGAGCACAACCTCCCAGGTAACCCCAGGCCCGAGCTGTGCTAAATGCAAACCCCAGAAATGCCCAGCCCTGACCCGTTCAGGATGCTGGGCGTGATCTGCATTCCCAAACAGCCCCTTTTTTGGCCTGGGTGGGTGCTGAGGAGCCCCAGAGAAGGGGAGAGCCAAGGAGGTGCTGTTTTACCTGGCGATGCTCCACTCGGGCTCGATGTGCTGCACCTTGGGGTCATCGATGTACTCAAACAGCAAAGTTCTCTCCAGCTGAGCCCTGTCCACGCTGACAGAGACCTGAACAGCCCCCAGGCCGTGGGCTGAGGGCGCTGACACACAAACGATCTCGTTCATGGATCGCCTGCAAGGAGGAGAACGGGCAGTGTTAATGGGGTGGTGGTGTAGGGGCAGGAAACAGCCTCTGTCCTGCCCTGGGGCAGCCCATAAAGGGCTGAGCCTACAGCCAGCCCCACACTGGTACCCGGGAAGCTGCTGAGGTGTGCAGGAGGGTTTGGCACGGAAGGAAAAGTGGGGAGCTCTGCCCCCGAGCTCTGCCCACGGTGAGAGCAGCGCAGCCCCCCTGAAATCCCTCCTTGTGCCAAGCTGCAGCTCCCGCATCCCCCTGAACCCGCTGCCGTCTGCTGGGCGTGTGCAAGCAGATGGCTGCCTTTTCAGTGGGATGCATAAGCTCAGTGAAAAGCCAAATTCTTCCCCTCCCCAGCCCAGTGCACACACGAGGCTCTTGTGAGCGGCACAATGAGCAGCCCCTGCCTGGGAAGGGCCGTGGCACCGGCAGCGCTGCTCGGCTTTGTCTCCCCTCAGAGCGGGGTGACCTCGGCTCGGTGCTGCCTGGCTGGACACAACAGACCATCTGCTGCCACCAGGGCCCCTGAGAAGGTGGAGGCAGCGACACAGTGAGGCACTGCCAGAGCACAAAGGCGCTGGTGGGTGGAGGGATGGAGAAGGGGAGTGAGATCTGAGCATCCAGAACAGAGCTGGGAGGAACCACCCGGCTCCTTGGACACTGATCCTACAAAAAGTGCTGGAGGCACATTCCTGGCAGGGCAGTGTGCCTTCACAGCCACCTGTGGCCGTCCTTGCTGCCCAAACCTACCCCAGCTCGCTGGAACGTCAGTGTTGTTTCTGTGGCTCCTTTAGTTTTGGGTTCCCCCGGGGGAGAGGGCAGGCAGGTCTGCAGCACCTCGCTGGCAGTCTGGTACTTAAATCAAAACCTGGCACTCCTGAATGGGCAACCTCCACCACCCTCACCATCCTCAGGGGCTTGTGGAGGTGCCTGGGTGGCTGAGGCTCAAGGGCAGCCGTGTCCCTGCTCTGCTTCCAGCAGAGCTCTGAGCCTGTGCCTGCCAGGGGGACAGTGTGTGGTCCCTCCTCGGGGTCCTTACACACTCCCTGCCCTCTCTAAGGAGCATGGGCATTCAGGAGGGCATGGAACAGCAGGCACCACAATGTTCCCAGCTCACACCTCGTCCCTTTCACCCCCCACATCCGAGGGGACAGAAACAACCCCCTGAAACACCTCAAAGCAGCTGCACTTGACCATTGCTGCTGATGCAATAACACATTCACCCCTTCCTGCCCTGCTCCCGATCCTTCTCCTATCCTCACTTGGTTTCACCACATCCACCTCGGTTTAATTTAGCCACAAAGGCTTCCTCGTGTGAGGAGTGGGATCCTCCAGGCTCTGCGCTGGGTCTCAGAGTGATTCTGTGCAGCCTGAGGGGCTCCTGCCCTGCTGCTGCCCTCTGCTCTGCCTGCTGCTGCCCGCCCCGTGCCTGCCCAGCTCTGGCACGGGCTGGGAGTGATGCAGGGCTGCTGGCAGAGCAGCTCCCAGCTCCCTGTGATCAGCTAATTAGCTTTCTGTGCTATTATTGTGTCGTCATGGTGAATCTACCCACTCCTCCGATCAGAGCGGGGGGAACGGGGGAAGCTGTAATTAGAGGGAATCTCATTAGGAGCCGCTTCATCTCATCAGGCTCCCCCACGCCCTGGAGTACAATTGGAGTTCATTGCCTCAGAACAGTGCATCCAAAGGCAGAGCACGGCCCCAGCGAGGACGGGGCACTCAGCCACTGCTCTCTGCCTGAAGTTCCTGTCCCGCTGCCATCAGAACACCCAGGGAATCCAAAGCCCCTCCAGGTTTTGCGGGCCAGTAGCTGCAGGTTGCCTGGACGGGCTCGGGGATTTAAGGGATGATATTCCAGGGCTGGCCCTGCACCTCTGCTGTTCCCTGTCTCCGTCTGAGGGAGCGGTTTGGCATCTTTGTTTGGGATGTGGGAGGAAATACTGATGGGTTGGTTCCACTGCTTAACACCTGGAGGGCTGAGCTGCACTGGAAGGTTCTGGAATGCCCTGAGCACCATCCTGGGATGGGTCCAGAGCAAGCCCTGCTGATAACCCAACGTGCTCCCACACCTGACCACCCACAGCTCCCACATCCAAGAACCTCTCAGGCTTTTGGATGAGAAATTCACCTCCAGGGATCTCTGCTTTCCCAGAAACTCCCTCGGCTCCTCCTGGGCAGCCTGAATGAGGATGTGGGAGGCAGAATCCCTTCGGATACCAGGCTGCCACCCAGGCTGTGCCCACTGCCAGCAGGGTGGGCAGGGCTGTGTACTGATACACACAGACGTAAACCACACATCTCTTTTTTAACTAAGCCCCAGGGAAACCCATTAAACCCTGCAAATGTCAACTCTGTGTTTACACTGCTGGGAAAAAGCAAATTTGCCATCGAAATCCCAGCAGAGATCGATGGCTGTGCAAGTTCCTCAGCAGGAGGTGTGAGCAGACCCTCGCCTGGCTCTGCCCTGAGGATCCCAGACCATTTTTAGGAGGTCGAGGCACCTGCAGCAGTGGCTGCAAGAAAAGCAAGGCAGGTCTGTGGAAAGAGAAGGGAGATATTTCATATAAATGTTCCACTTTCTTCAGAGCAGCCAGGCTGGGGGCAGGTACTAGTGACCAATATAAGCATATTTCCATCCCAGTGGTGTTTCACTGCAATTTTCAGAGCAGTTACCATTGGAACAGCATTAAAATGAAATAATGAGCAGCACTGACACCGATGAATCCCTCCCTTGCCATGCAAGCCTCCACCACAATAAAAGAGAAGATGGTTTCATGCAATAAAGGAGGGAATGGGAGCCTTAGGGGCTCCCTGATGGATTTTTGCAGGTTCAGCTCCAGCAGATCCGTGCTGGGATGGGAGCAGGAGGCGCTGCAGGAGCTGTGCTGGTCTCTTACTCGAGGAACTCGCAGGTCTGGTTCCCCAGGAGCACGGACACGCGGCTGCCAGCCCCGAGGTAGTGGCCAGAGATGGTCACCATGGTCCCTCCCGACTCCGGGCCACGGCTGGGGCTCAGAAAACTCACGGCTGGAGTCTGCAGGGAGGAAAGGACAGCTCAGTGCCCCTGCTGCAGCCAGGGAGCTGCCTGTGACAGGGCAGGACACCCCTGAGTGTGCCCAAGGCCAGGCTGGGCAGGGCTTGGAGCAGCCTGGGCTAGTGGAAGGTGTCCTGCCCGTGGCAGGGGTGGCACAGGGTCTTTGAGGATCCCTTCCAACCCAAACCAATCTGTGACTCCATAATCACTGCTCTGGGCGTGCAAAGCTGTGGGGCCCTGGTTTATCCACAGGGTGAGCTCTGGATCCTGCAGGCTGGGCCTGCTGAGAGAGCCACCAAAAACTGTGCAACACCACGGGGAAAGCCCCGGAAAAAACAGCAATTCCAGGACTGTCCCCTGCAGCTGGAGCCCCTCTGTGTGCCAGGCTCAGCTCCTGGGGGACACACGCGCCGTGCCCAGCAGGACACTCACCACGAACGTGTACTGCTGTGCCGACTTGGCCGTGAACTCGGGCTTGCACTCTCCGATGCACAGGAGCACTGGGCCGGAGCTGATCCCTGGAAGCGCCTGCCCCATTTCACAGACGATCCTGGAAGCACAAATGCCGCAGGGAAGCTTTGGCAGGAGGTGCCAGCAGTGCCCTGCACAGCTCCGCGCTGCCTTTATTTCCCCTTTCTTCCCCCCCTCCTCTGCAACTTTGATATCTGCCTCTTTGGAAGAAGTTAATTACTGAGTCTATTTTTACCCCGTGTAGTAATTTAAAGGAAAAAAAAATCAAAATTAGACATAATTATTACAAGCTGTAAACTCCAGAGCAAAGCAGAGCACTAATGGCAATATATTAGCCAGTAGCAAAGTGAGTGCGAAGTCCTCAGAGTAACAGATGAGTTCATTAAGGGAACAGCTCACACTGCAGACTCCCAGTTAATCAAAACTGGAGAAACCTGCTGGGAGATGATAGAGACAGCCCCTGGAGAGCAGCTTCTGCTGGGGGACAGGGCTGGCTGCCACCGACACACTCGTGGTGGTCACAGAGCTCGTCCCCGCGCTGCTGGTGTGGTCCAGCTCAGCCCCGTGGGCACATCCTGAGGCTGGGAAAGCTGCAGGGCCAGGGAGAGCAGCTGGGGTTAACCACAGCTGAAGGATGAGTAACCCCAAAAGCCCCGGGCAGAGCTGCAGGGCCAGGGAGAGCTGCTGGGGCTAACCACGGCTGATCACTGTGGATGAATAACCCCCAAGTCCCAGGGCACGGGGGATGTGTGACACCAGCTGGGGACGGGATCAAGCGGATGCCAGTCGTGCCAGCAGGTCTGGGGGAGGTTTGCAGAGGGGCATCAGCTGGCAGGGCTCTCCAGATGGACCTGGATGCTGCTTGCTCCCACAGCAATGCTGGGAAGATAAATCCAAGAGCATCCCTGCAGGCTCTGGGAAGCTGAGGGGGGGAGGAACCTGCTCCAGAGTGGAAATCTGAATCTGAGAGGGGGTTGGAGATGGGAGATTGGCCTCAGGGAGCAAAAGCTGAAGGCAGGAGTAACCTGCCTGAGGCAGGAGGTGCAGTTCCACTGTGAGGGGAACTGACCCTGGGAGTGGGAGCAGAGAAGAGCCAGAGCAGCCTCTGAGAAGGAAGCTCTCACTCCTCTGCCCATCACAAAGACATAAAAGGCCCCAGTTTGGGGAGGCGGCGTTGGAGCTGCCTTCAGCAGCATTAAATTCACTGCAAATAAAAAATAAAATAAAAGAAAATAAACCACGAAGACTGATGGAAAAAAGAAGCTGCTGTGCACAGGTGATGCCAGGAGGCCTGATGAAATACACACACGCTGGTAAAGAGCTGGAACGTGCACGTCCTCGCTGCTGCACATCAAAAGGGGTTGCCTGGAGAGACGCTGCCTTTGGAGAGCAGGGATTGAAGCGTCTCAGCTCCCAGCCTTCCTCTGCCACGTGCTCCTCGCTCTGCCTTTCAACCAGACCTCGCCCCTGCACCTCTCTGCCTGTTATTCCTTCACCTCTCCCTCATCCCTCCTCCTCCCCTCCAGCAGGGAGAGGAGGCCACTCTGAGCTTGGAGCCACCGCAAACAAAGCCTGGGGGGTGATTCCTGGCACCCCAAGGGCAGGAGAGGAGAGGGGAGGTTCTCTCTGCCCAAGGAGACACCAAATACTCAACTCTGCCAGCAGAGCAGCAGCTGCAGCGCAGCCCGGGCAGGGCCGGGTGTGGGACAGGGCACAAGTGACCGGGTACACCTGGTCCCGAGTCCTGCTCAACGCCAAATCCCCAGCAGGTACCTTGTTACAAAATGATGCATTCGGCAGAGCTGTAGGGTGCTGATTGCCGGGCTAAGTGGCCCTTTCACCAACATTAACCTAATTGCTGGCTGATAGATTGCGGGGCTGGAGCATATGGCAGAGTCATTACAGTCTTGGAATTCCGTCTGCCCACAGAACCCTTAAGAGGGTCCTTTTATCTGTATTCATCTTTAAAAGGCAGCTCTCATGCTAACGCTTGCTGTTATCTGCCCAGGGTAAATGTTTTAATGATGTTAACAAACTTTGAAAGCTCAAGAGCCGTAATTAGAGTCATGATTATAAAATCAGGGTTTCATACCATCAAAGGGGGATAATTTCATAATCTTCCATCCTTTATTTGAAAAATAAAATATAACAACGTACTGCTCAGCAGAGCAGCCCCAACTGCTCGCAGCGATGGGTGCCGTGCTTGGAGCCATTCCTGCAGCCATTCCAAGCACCCTTCACCCTGTGATCCCACATTCCCTGGCACCTGCACTGCCCCTCGCTGCTCCAGAGGGGTCAGCAGTGCCCCTGCTGCCTTCCAGATGGGCAAAGAAACACCAGGAACCGACAAAACCCAGCCAACACCACCCCGTGCTGCTGGTGACGGGTCCTGGGCCTGCTGGGGTCTGAGCGGGAGCCACCAAATGCATTTCCCAGCAGAGGACAACTCCTTCCAGCTGGTCCTGAAGCTGGGGCAGATCTGCGCAGCCGGGAGCACCCGCGGCACCTTGGCCAGCGCCACGCTCACAGTCCTGCTGCACAGGACACCGTCCTGGTCCCCAGCAGGAGACGACACAACCCAAGGGCAGACATCACCTATTTCTCCTGTCCCACCCAGCACAAATGTCCCCCCAAAAACCCCCTGAGCACCTTGGCTCCCCCCAGCACAGCCCCGAGGGGCAGGAGAGGAGCGGCTGCCACGCCGCGGGGTTTTTTTTCCTCCCGTGCCTTGTTCCAGGCCTGTTTTCTAATTTTGGGCTGACGTTTTTCTCAGTGAAACAAATGGACTGGCTCCAGTGGAGCCCACTCGGAGTGCGGGGCTGTCACCGCCTCGCCCGCCTAACAAATGGCTGCGTGCAGCCGGCGGCGCCGGCGGAATTCCAAGTGGGATGGGGAGGCAGCGGCAGCAGCAAGGTGCTCATCAGCAAAGGTGCTTAGCCAAGCAGGAACCGCGGTGTGCAAGGAAACAGAACACTTAATGAAAGCTAAAAGGGCCGCTTAACCCCTGCAGAGAGAGTCCAGCGTGCGGGAATGCGCAGGAACCCCTTCCCATGCCCACCTCCACGGCCCTTCCTGGTGAGTTTTTGGCCTCCTGAGCGCTGGCTGGAGGTCAGGGAGGAGCTCTGTGGGCTGCCCAGCCCCGGGGACAGGTGAGGGGACAGGTGAGGGGACACTCACTGCTCGGCCACGACGTAGTGCTCGGGCAGGGGCGTGCACTGCACCCCGGCCACCTGCACGCCCTGCGCGATCTCCGAGAAGTCCAGGCCCAGGTTCACGCCGCGGATGGTCACCCTCGTCCCTCCTTCTGGGGGCCCCGACACCGTCAGGATCTGCAGGGAGACAGGACACAGGGAAGTGAGGTGACATCCCCACCACGCCCCTTCTTCAGCCCCAGCCCAGGTTTGGGACCACTGCCCCTGCTGCCTGACCAGCCAGGGCCACCCCTCATGGCTCTTCTGGAGTCCTGGAGGAGCCCAAGGATGCTGAAATCCATCCGTGCCCTGCTCCAAGAGAGGGTTCCAAGGTCCCTGAGCTGGCCAAGAAGAGTGGGCAGTGCCATTGCCACAAATCCTTGCAGAAGGATACACCTGGCTCCTATCTTCATCCAGAGCAGGGTAAGTCACCTTCCAGAAGCAGCCTGGTGCTTGGAGAGCTTCACCTTCTGCCTTGGCAGTTCTCTGAATGTTAATGTCACATTTTATTAGTGACTTGGCACCTCAAATGACTTAAAAATGTTAAAGGGTGAGGTGTGTGCTTTCAAGCTGCCTGTTTATAGCCTGCCTCAGCCATAATCATCCCTGCTTCCCTGGGCTTGCATTAAGGACAATCTCCTCTTCAATTAGGAGTATAAATTTCAATAATGCATGGTCACAAAATTTGGACCCAGGACTCTCAGACAGTTATCCTGAATCTGCCACCACTCTGTTGTTGCTCTTGGGTGAGTTTCTAATCTTCCCCGTGCTGGAGCTGTTATTAATAAATAAACACAATCCATAATAATGCAATTTAATTAATTTAATGGATAAATCTTGTTTATGCTTCTTTGTTCCACCCTTGTCTTTGGCAAAAAAACTTGAGCTCTTCAGAACTTTTCCTCACTGTTTTCAGATGGATGGGTGGTTTTTTTCCACCTCCTCAGGAATGAGGAAGGCCAAACACCGGTGCCACGATCCCAGTGACCTGCCCCACAGCAGCCCTCGTGGGACACCCCTGTCACCGTCACTTCTGTGCTTCCCAGTTCCCCAAAGCATCTCCAAAAAGATACCCAAGATCTTCAAGAAGGAATCCCACCATCCCCACTGAACCAGTGGCCACATCCACTCGGTTTTTGAACACTGCCACGGTGACTCCAGCACTTCCCTGGGCTGCCTGTTCTGACTCCAGCACTTCCCTGGGCTGCCTGTTCTGACTCCAGCACTTCCCTGGGCTTTTTGCTCCATTTTTGGCCACACATGCTGAGGTTATTCCAGCTCCATGCACCCACCAGAGCCACCAACCCACCCCCTCCTTCCTCCCCATCCTTTAATTCCCACCTCCCTCTCCCCTCCACCGCCTGCTGGAGGTTTTTAATTTATTCACCACGCACTGCCTGTTGTGCTGCTGTTCCCTGTAACTCACACCACGGCCTGTCTTGTATCATTTAGCTCTGGGAACCTCGACGAGCTCATAAACCCACTACAAAACCAAGCTGGGTTGTGTTACACCGAGTCCTGGAGGCCCGCTAGTGTTTACATCACTGGTGGGGAATCACCTGAACTTGGCTGACAGTTACAACTGTCCTTTGCAGCTCTGGATGATGTTAAAATGCATTTACTGGGGCACTTACTCCGCTGTCTCATCGTCTCATCGCCGCTCAAAAAAAAAAGAAGTCACTGCTTGCCATTTCCTGACCTGAGCAGAAGCAGCGGGGCCGAGCCGCCTCCCTGAACAAAGCCCAGCTGATGCTGTATTTTAAAAATGTCCTGACCTGGAAAATCCCCAATATGGAGCTCCACTCGACCTAGATTTTAGTGGCCACTAATTGAACAGTTTTGAAGTAACTGTGCCATAAAGCAGCCCCAGGGTTAGAACAGATGCATTCAATTAATTACAGCTGGAGAGATTCAGTCAAAATCGCAGAAAGAAGATAAGTCTTAAAGGTCCCGGTGCACCCAGAGCTGGGCACCCTCCGAGCAGCATCCTGAGCTTCTCGTTGGGCTGAGCGTGAGGCACCTCCAGCACAGCCAGCCCCTGGTCTGCCTTAATCCCAGCTGGGCTGTGCTGGGAGCTGCAGGGCTGCCAGTCCAGATTTCCAATCTGAGACAGACAGGATTAGCAAGAAATATTCCCCAATTCAAGAAAATCACTTCACTAGACTGGCTTTTCCCTTAGAGCTCTGTGGAGGATGAAAAGGACCTGCAAAGGACAGCTGAGAAAGAGCAAGGCCATTCCAGGAACTGGACATTTGCTGTTTAGGAATCTGCACCTCTGCTGGAAGTTTTTCAGGTTGTTTGCTAAGCTGAAGGAGCTTGAAAGTCACTGAGGTCTGAGCGGGGTGTGGGAGGCAGAATTATTGTGAGCAGGTCACCTCGCCCCACTGCAGAGACAAATCCCAGCCCAGCCCCTGTAACAGTGCTGGGCAGGACTGGCCAGGTGTGCAGCCCTGGGTTAGCCATGAAATGGGCTGGGTACAGGGACGAGGGGGTGCCAGGAGACCCTCACACCCTGCCCTGGATCAGGGAAGGGCTGCAGGAGCACTTCTCTTATTGCTGCTTTTTACCTGAAACCAAGGTAGGGACCCCCAAGGCTGGAACCCAAGGGACCCCCAAGGCTGGAACCCAAGAGAATCCCCAAGGATGGAGTCCAAGGGACCCCTGAGGTTGGGATCCAAGGATCCCAGGGTTCCAGGAGCCCCAGCCCAGCACCAGAACCCTTCCTTCTCAGCCTGCAGAAGACACGGCTCCGGCAATGAGGATAAATGTTCTCAGTGTCATGTCTTGCTGCTTGAATCTTTCACAATTTCTGACATGAAGCAACATTTTGCCTGCAGAAGAAGTCAGTGAGGAGCCAGGGAGAGCTGGAGCCGGGGCTGGCTGGGAGCTGCTGGGGCTTTCCCTGCGGAGCTGCAGGGAAGCCACAGCCCTGCACAGCAAGCCCCTGGCATCTGCTCGGGTGCAGAGAGAGCACCCAATCAACGGCACAGCCCCTGCCCCCTCCTCAAACCCATCCACCTCCATCCTCTTTGTGCTTTTCTGCTCCTGCTCTGAGCCCTGGATCCCAGCTGATGAGCCCAGCGGGGAAGAGGCACATGAGCATTGTCATCCCGGCATGATCCCTCCTTGTCTCTGCCTCAGCTGATGGCACATTCAGAACCTAATTGTTATCTCAGCAGAGCAACTGCATTATTCAGCCTGACACTGCCCCCCCTTCAGCTGTTTGTTGCGCTGATGTTATATTAATGAGGCCTGCAAATAAATGAATAGGAGATCAGAGCACCGCTTGTTCGCCAGAAAACGGATTTTCATTTATTTATTGCTAAGGCCACGGGCCGGGTGGAAGTTTTAAGGTGCTGAGGGGACATTGCTGGGGAGGGCTGGACCTCTCACCCAGTGAGAGGACTGCAAATACCCCACTGCTCATTTACTTTTAGAACTATTAAGACACAATCTCCTTATTTATGCACCCCCCGAAGGCACTGGCGCCTGGAGCCAGGCCCTTGACCTCAGGCTTGTCACAAAGAGTGAACCTGGCCAGATGAAGCAAAAGGAGTGGAAACCAGCCCACATTAAAGGCTCTTTTACCCTGGGTAATGCAGGCTGCAATGTGAGCTCCAGTATGAGAGCAAACCCTGCTCCCCAGTCCTGTCACTGCTGGTGCCCAGGGGATGGGAGACGTGGCACCAGTGCCAGCTCTGGACCTGCCAGGGCCAGGCCAGTCCCAGCAGGGCAGGGTGTCCTCCCAGCTGTACAGCTCTGCAGCACTGGGCACGGCAAAATGGGACCCAAAATCCTGGGAAAGCTCAGATGTTGGGAAAGGACCCAACAGCAAGGAAAGCTGGGAAGGTCTCATGGTCTCCTCCACAGTCTCACTCTGAGGGCTCAGACACAGACCTGGGGATGGAGTCAAGAAATCTGTAACAGCAGAGCTTTGCTCTTTTCTGCTTGGACAGAGCCCAAAAGTATTGCTTTCAAGTTGGACAGTGATAAAACACTTGGTGGCAGTGCCCTGCCTGCAGCCAGCTGCCAGAGCCAGCCTGGCACTGCTCACATGCAAGTCACTTGGTGGCTGGAGCACAGTTCTTTTCCCCTTCTCTGCCCAGCTCAAGGAGGGGCAGATAAATAATTCCAAGATTTCTTTGACTTGACAACTTTCTGCATGGTTTGTGTGGAAGCAAATCTCAGTAGAGGCTGTTTTGCTTCTTGTAGCATAACCTTGTGCAGCAGAACAGCACTTGGGAAAGAGACATTTGGGTTCTGCCCAGTGGCAGGGCAAGGGGAAGATCCAGGGAGGCCTTCAAGGATCATTTTATCTCTTGGTAGGACAGCTGGGGCTTGGAAAACAAAGAGACCAACCAAGCAGGGAAAGGACAGGCTTCCAACCCTTTTTAATGCTTTCCCATCCCTGCACAACCAGCCACCAGCTCCACTCTGCCCTGTACAAAACACTGCACAAGAAAAACACCTGCACGAGAGAGACACCTGAACAAGAGAAACACCTGAATGAGAGAAACACCTGCACGAAACACCTGAATGATAGAAACACCTGCACGAGAGAAACACCTGCACGAGAGCAACACCTGAACAAGAGAAACACCTGCCCAGCAAAGGTGTGCCACTGCTGGGCAGAAGGCCCAAGGCAGAAATACCATTAGTCTGGTAAGGTCCCTGAGGGTGGATGGACCCTCCTCAGCAACATCGTTCTCCTGCCAGCCCCACCCAGCCCCGACACAGCAGCAGCCTCTGTGCTTCCTCCTCTCCTCCATAAAAAGAAGTTGATGCCTCCCTCCCACGGGATCTGAGCCAGTTTGGTTAAACCAGTGTAGAAACTAATTTAATTTAATTTGAGACTTCCACACTCACTTGGGTTCTGATCCAGTTGGCAGATTTTGGGTGCTGAGCAGCGCTGCCAGCAGCATTGGTGTAACAGACAACTCTGATCCTGCTGTGCTACACCTCTTGCAGTGTGGATACACACCCAGGGCAAGGGAGGCTTTTTTTTTGGGATTTAATTAACTGAGAAACCCAAACCTTCCTTCATTCCCACCTGACAGGAGTGTCACTCCTCATAGCAGCGTTAACAGAGCGAGTGCAGTTTCACTGCTGGAAATGCTCCTGGGACACATTTTGCATCCCTCAGTGGGCTGAACGGAAATATCAGAACCACCAACTCCAGACTAATTAGCTCCCTGGTTTAATTAGCATTCCCGCTGCAGTCCGTGGCGGTCACCGCGGCGTAGGTGGGGCAGAGGCTGCGCTAAAACCATCCCAGAAAGTTCTGGAGTGTTTTACCCACTTTTCTCAGGGCTGGGCAGATTTTGGGGCAGCACAGAAGGAGTGTGATAATCACACATCCTCTGAACACAGAGAGACACAGCCTTCCCCAGGATTTTCCCGGGAAAGGCAGTGAGAAAGCTCAGAGAGAGAATGAAAACAGTTCCTACCTTCGTTTGCTGCGCCTGTTGTCGTGCACGTGTGGAATGTGTTACGGAGACTGTTTACCAAAGGGTGATTTGTTAATTGGGCTCTGGTGTTGGTGTTTGGAGTCATTGACCAGTTGGATCCACGTGTGTGTCGGACTGGCTGGCAGGGGCCATGGGCTGTTCTTGGTAGGAGTATAGTATACTACTATAGTATACTCGTAGTACAGTACGCTACCTTTCTTGGTAGTAGTATAGTACATTACTATAGTACACTACTTTTCCTGGTAGTAGTATAATATAGTGTATACATATAGTAGTATATAAATATAGTAGTATAAATAAAAATAGTGTAAAAATAGTGTATAAATATAGTAGTATATAATAGTAGTATATACTAGTGTATAGTATAGTAGTATATCAGTAGTTATTATATATATTTATATATATAGATGTTGTTATTATATATTATTAGTAGTATAATACAGTATTGTACAACAGAATAAAGATTTGATCACCCTTCTGCAATCATGGAGTCAACGCCAGTTATTCCCCGCTCAGGGGCTCGCTGCCGCAGCAGGGAGCAGCGGGCTGGGACGCGGGCTCACCTCGGTGATGCGCGGGTTGGAGCACTTGACGTTGTGGCTGGACCAGTCGAGCCAGGGCTGGGCGCCGGGGGAGCCGCAGTGGGGCCGCAGGGTGCACCGCGCCTCGCCGCTGCACCAGCCGCACTCGAACTTGGGGTCGGCCTTGAGGCACAGCCCGCAGCTCTCGCGCTGCGCCGCGCACTTGTACAGGTGCACTGCGGGACAGGGACCGGGGCTCAGCCAGGGACGGGCGCCGCGGGGTGCAGCCGGCACTGGGGGGCGGCTGGGGTTGGGGGGCAGTGGGCACTGGGGGTTCACTCGGGGTGCAGCTGGCACTGGGGGGGCAGCTGGGGTTGGGGGGCAGCTGGAGTTGGGGGGCAGCTGGCACTGGGGGTTCACTCGGGGTGCAGCTGGCACTGGGGGGGCAGCTGGAACTGGGGGGCAGTGGGCACTGGGGGTTCACTCGGGGTGCAGCTGGCACTGGGGGGGCAGCTGGAACTGGGGGGGCAGCTGGGGTTGGGGGGGCAGCTCGCACTGGGGGTTCACTCGGGGTGCAGCTGGGACTGGGGGTGCAGCTGGAACGGGGGGATTCACCTGGGATGGATCTGGGATTGAAGAAATTCACTTGGGGTATAGCTGGGGTTGGGTATTCCCTTGGGGTGCAGCTGGGATTGGGGGATTCCCTCAGGATTCAGCTGGGATTGGGGATTCCCTTGGGGTGCAGCTGGGATTGGGGTGTTCCCTCAGGATACAGCTGGGATATACCCTTGGGATATAGCTGGGATTGAGGGCCTTCCAAGGGACACAGCTGGGATGGCCTGAAGCCAATTCAAACAGATTTTACCTTTCAGGTTCTCCGGGTTGTCAATGACGAAGTTCCCGTTCCAAACCACGGCGAAGTCCACTGCCAGGTTGCTGATGTCCATCCCATCATAGAGGTACTGCAGGGTAAGAGCCAGAGTGAAATGCTTGGGGAGACAACACCCCCAGACAAAGAGGGTTTTTTGAGAGAAACCGTCTTTATTCTCTGCCTTAAAACATCTGCTGGTGCCTCAGACACCACATTTTTACACTTCATCTCCAGGGTTCTGCTTTGAGTCCCTTCTCCTCATCAGGAGGAGATAATTAAATCAGATCTAGTCCTTGTGAGAGGTAACAGATTAATTATTCCACTTGCAGTGGCTGCTGTCGTCACTCAGTCTCGGGCTTACCAGCACAGCCCCTCCAGTTAGCCAGACTGGGGCTGCTGCCTCCCGCCTGCTTCTTGCCCAGTTTGTGCACCCCAGTGTGACTGGGAGCTCCAAAACCCCGCTGCAGAGCTTTGCAGGGGCAACAGGGGACAGCTGAGCAAAAACAGACGGTGCAGAGCCCCAGCCACTGCCTGAGCCTGCTCTAGGAGAGCACTGGCCTGAATTATTCCCCTTTTTATGGCATCCTGGGGGCCCTGGCTGAGTGAGGCTGGATGCTGCAGCTGAATTCCCAGTGAAATTCCCATTATCACACCCAGCACTGGCCAGGCCTCACTCTGCTGCTCTCTTTAGGTCAACCAAGAGCTGCTAAAAAGACTCCAGAAGGTGAGTGAGCATTGCCATCCTCTGTGGGAGGAGGGAGTGGTGATTGAAGCAGGGCAGAGTGCTCTGCTGTCCCTGGGCAGCTGCTGTGCAGTTTAACTCACGTTTGACTCTACTGGTTCACCCTGCCTGGGCTTTACTAAGCTGGTGTGGAACAAGAAGCTCTGAGTCCAGAATGGCCCTCACATCCTCCCCCTACCACTTCCTATCAGCCCAAGAGCAATAAAAGTGCTTCTCTAATGCTTATAAATCACTCCGGATAGGAAAAGTACCAAATACTATTAATACATTTATTATCCACCAAGCTGCAAGGCCCAGAGACGGCCAGTGATGTATAAATATCCAGTAAAACTTTTAAAAATTCAAAACTTCATTAACAATTTAAGGCCATCTGCACTGAATATTCAAGTGGACCCTGTTGTGCTGCCTAAAACAAACTGACTGTGCCCTTTCTGCCCAGGGCCCTTTCCCAGCACATGGTGAGCAGAGGAAGGGCCGCGCTTGTCCCTGCTGGTCCCCCGGCTGTGAGGGGACACAGCAGACCCAAATTCGGGCTGCGGATGGGGGTGGGGGTGCCTGCATGTGCCATTCGTGTTTGGGCGTCCCAGGGTACCCAGCAGGGTGACTTTGGGGTGCCCATGGCGAGGCTGAGCCCAGTCCTGTGGAGGGGATTACCCTGCCCTGCTCCTGGGCAGCATCTCCCGGTGATTCCCCTCTCCAGCCCCTGGCAGTTTCCCTCTCCCCCTCCTTCCCCGCTCTCCAGCACCGCTCTATTCATGCAGCCACCGTGACCTGGGATTTGACAGCTCCCCGATAAGGGGTCTGTGATTCTCCTTATCTCCCCGGTGTGAATTATCCTGCCGTAACACCTCCCGCATTCCCTCCTCCTCCTCCCCGTCCCCGGGCTGACCCCCCACCGGCAGCCGGGGCACTCCAGACCCGGCATCTCCTCCCTGCGGGCATCCTCCCGCCTGGCACTCGGGATTAAAGAGATTTTCCACCCTCCCCGGGCTGCTGGAGCTGCCGGCCCTGCCCAGCGCCGCTCTCACCGAGCTGTTCTGGCACTGCACGCTGGAGCTGTTGAAGCGCAGCGCGGGCACCCTGTGCACGATGCCCTGGATGCTGAGCACGCACTCGTAGCCCCTCTGGCCCGACTGGGGCTGCGGCAGGTTCCTGGCCTTCAGCGTGATGGGCTTCACCTCTCCCACCGGGATCAGGATCTCCTCCGTGGGGAACAGCTGGGGGCAGTCCTGGGAGGCAAGGGGAGAAGGTGGCAGGTCACGGGTGGGGCGTGGTGGTGATGCTTTAGGATTTTAGCTTTTATTTTTCCTTGTATGTTTTTTAATATAATTGTAATCCTGCAATTCTGCAAATCCTGCGAAATTGGGAGCGTAGAACTCCAAACTCCACGCGCAGCGGGAGCTGCTGCTCTCCCATTTTGGTCAGGCACAACGATTCCTCCCCAGGGAATCAAGGACACCTCAGGTGTCTCAGGCCCTGAGAGATGTGAACAAAAGCGTGACACCTTCCCATCCAAACCATCTGTGACTCCGTGAAACGCCACTGCGCAGATCTCCAGCTCACCCGAGCACAGACTGAATGTCTAAATGAAACCCTGAGACGGACCACAAAAAATGACTTATCAGCTGCTGGTAACCGTGTGACATCCCTCCCGTGAGATCTCAGCATCCCGAACATTATCTCTGCACAACACACTGGGAAATACAATTTTTCTCCAATTTCTACACCAGGAACTGCAACACCTCTGACCATCAGCTGTATTTACATTCTGCTCAGCTCTAATTTGCTTTGATCTAATGGAACAAGGTACCTCAGTACCTGTAAGCAGTGACACTGAATGATTAATCCCCAGCTAAAGCAGGAGTTTAGAACAAACATGTCTGTCTCCCTCTGCCAAATCCCAGACTGGCATCCCAAGCCCTTTGCCCTCCAGCCCGGGGATGAAAGGAAATCGTGCTGCTGGCAATGCCAGGCAGCCATCCTGCCCAGAATCCTGCGTGTCCAGGAGGAAAATCCCCCTCCCCAAGGCAGGCTCCCCCTGCAGCTCCCAGCCAGGGCCACGGAAGTGTTTCAGCACTGGCTCAAGCGAGCTGTAAATGAGAAACAGATGCTCTGGTCTGGAGGAGCCACTAACCGAAACTGCAGCCTCATAAACCTTTTTAGTGGCACTTTTCCGTATATATATTTTATTTTATTTCTAACAGGGACTTTCACGGATTAACAGCCAAGAGTGATTTCAAACTCCATCAGCTGCACTGGGGAGGGAAGGGAGGCCCTTTCCTGCAGGGAGTGGGTTCACAGGCTGGGAGGGAATGGCATTCCCTGCTTCCCACTGACCCTGGCACCTGGATCCAGCCCCAGCTCGCCACCAGCAAACTCTCTGGATTTATGGCATTTCCCATCCAGCTCTTCCAAGCTGACTCTGCACGTTCCTTCCTCTCCTAAGCACCACTCACCTGTGCCACCTTCCTCTCAACACCTGCCTGCATGTAAGGGTTTGGTTTCACCTCAAAGTCCCAGCAGGAGACAAGTGGCTCTGCCCCAGAGAGGGGCCCAGCCCCGTGGAACGCCCGAGGGCTGGAAGGAAAAGCAACCCGGAGCTGCAGAATCCTTTACCCCATTACAACAAAACAAAAAATCTCCCCTTGCATCACCAGTGGGAGAACTTCAGTGCACAGTCCTGAAAATAATGAATATGTTATGGACCATTATCCTTCCTGGCCAGCTCTGTCCGTGAGGGGACTGCTAAGGAAAGGCTCCTTCCTTCCCAGGCACGGGAGGGGACTCCATCCCCGCCTCTGCTCCCTGGTGCTGAAAATGCTGGCAGCAAAAACTGTTCTGCCATCATTAGAGACGAGAGGGGCAAAACAGATTTATTTTTTTTTTCCATTCTCTTTGGTTCCAGTGGAAGGGAAATGTCACATTGGGGTTATGGGGAAAGCGAGGCAGGCGCAGCCCGAGCAGGAGCGAGGCGGCTCCTCGGTGCTGGCTGACAGCTGCAGTGATCACACTAATAAGGATCCACATTTGGGGATGGAGAGATCCCTAGGAAGATGCCAGACTCCAGCAAAGCCAGGATTTCGTGGGCAGCCACACCGCTGCAGGCAGTGGCTGCTGAATTTCTCAGCTGAGCGAGAGGAGCTGCTGGGGCTGGGGAGGGCTCGGGTCAGCTCAGACCCTGCCCGTCCTGTGGAGCCCCTGTGAGCCATTTCCAGCCTCAGGGAAAGCTCAGCTTTCAGGGCTTTTCTTTTTCCAGTTTGTTTTTTAAATTGCTGCCTCAGTGATGTGCACCCATGGCCCTGCACAGCCACATCCCTGCACCCCAAATCCCTGAAAACCCATGGCCCTGCACCCCAAATCCCTGAAAACCCACATCCTTTCACCCAAAATCCCTGAAAACCCATGTCCCTGCACCCCAAATCCCTGAAAACCCACATCCTTTAACCCCAAATCCTTGCAAACCCATGTCCCTGCACCCCAAATCCCTGCACAACCACATCCCTGGGATTTTGGCTCTCAGCTGGCTGCTGCTGCAGGAGGACACCCTGGCAGGGTGGTTTGTCCCTCCACCACCTCTCCCAGCTGCTCCCTGGTGGAACAGCCAGCGCTCAGGTAAATGATTTTGTTCAGGTAAATGATTTGGTCGGGGGTTTATCATCAGTCGAGCAGTGCCTCTGTCCATGCTGCTTCCCTTGACAGGAATTTCCCGGGCACTGGGAAGGGGCTGGCAGCACCAGCTGCTGGGCTGGGCTGTGTGGCTGTGGCCAAGGTCCCTCCTGGTGTCCCTGCTGTGCCAGGCTCAGCCTGGGTGCCCCATCCTGCTTTAGAAACACCCAGGAAACACCAAATGAAGGCGGCGGAATACACAACTTGCTCCATAATCAGTTTACTTTGTTTTTTAATTCATGAGAGGTAAATCCTGCAGCGAGTTAGAAAGGCCATTATTGCCTCCTCTCCCTAAACAAACAGGCAGAATCCTCTCATTATCCTCCTTGACTTCCCTGTGCCAGAATAAACACGGATCAGATCTGCTGCAGGAAGACAAGGCTCGGGTGCCTGAGTGGCACAGACTCTCGGGGAATATTCTGCCTGTGAAGTATCAGCACACACAATTTACAAAGACATTTTATGCTTCTCCAACACTTTTTAGCCTCAAAGACCAAGGTCTATAAATACCTTAAAGACCCGCGTTCTGCAGCTGTCTCTGGAACAGAACAGAGCACCCATGGTTATTATTTGTGTTTAACCGAGCAGTTTTAGTAGGTCAAACCTCCTTGCTCTTATTTGGAGAAAAAAAATTGCCTAGAAATGGCAGGCAATTCTTCTGACTACGGGATTTAGCCCAAATGGCAGAAAATAGACTGTTTCTGTACTTTTCATCTTCAAAAAAACCCCCGCAAACTCTCCACAAATGTTAACTTGCTGCACGTTATTTTAAAGTTATAAACATAACCCAATCTGGCACGTGAATGTAAACCCCTGGCTCACAGTTGTGTTCCCAATGATATAAATTACAGTCCCTGTCACTCATGGAAACACATTATCCTTCATTTATGCCACTGGAAAGGAGAGCAGCCCCTGTTCCTTGGAAACCAGACATGAAAGAGAGGCAGCTGGAGCCCAGCCTGGTGAACTCCTTCCCCACACCATTCGCCCTGAGCTGGGGCACGTGCTGTAACCTGGGTCTTCTCCATCACTTTGGGAGGCAGGGGGATATTTACAGCCACCAGGGAACCTTTCCCTGCCGCGAACAACCCTTTGTGTGCCAGAGCTGAGCCAGGAGCAGCTCCCCGGCACGGGGACGGGGACAGGCAGGAACATCTCCCTCTGCTCCTGCAGCCCTTCCCTTCCCTGCCTCCTTCCCTCCGAACACCAAACATCCACAGCACGGATGACAAAAGCGCTGCCACAGCTCAGAGCTGAGGGAATTTTGCTGAAACCGGGCTTTTTGCTCCCATTTCAGGCAAAGGCATGTCCCCAAAGTCAGGTGTGACCCTGCAAAGTCATTGGCTGGCTTTGGTGGCCTGAGCTGTGGCTCTGAGTCACCTCCAGCACATCTCAGCCCTGCTGGGATGGGGATTGGCAGGACGGGCTGATTTTGTTTTGTTTTGTTGCCTTCAAGGCACATCAAGCAGCACTCAGCACCCAAGGGCACAGCCAGGGGCAAGGGCATTGCCATAAAATCAGTGGGAATTCAAAGGAGCCCCCAAGGGTGCTGAAATCCCCGAATCTGGAACTCTGTGTCCCCAGATCAGCGTCCCCCTGTGGAAATGGCATTGTCAGCACACACTGGACATCAAAGAGGGACGGGCTCTCACATTCCGGGGAGCTAAGAGGATTTATTTGGTTCTAGCTCTCCTCTGGGATGGGGTGTAAGGATGCTCATGAATTCACATTCCCCCTCATTGGAAGCTTCAGACATTTAGAGAGAGACATCATAAAACCTCACACACACGCAAGCCAAAGCACACCAGGCACATTGAAACGGCATCATTGGCTTGATCTGGGGTTTTGTAAAGTGGGACAATCAGCGCTCCTCACCCCCGAGAATCTCTTGGAGAAATCCTGATTTAGGGGGGCAAGGTCTGAGCAGGCACCTTCTGCTGACAGTGAAGAGTCTGACCAGGAAAAGGATGGGGAAATAATTGCTTCTCTAATAATTAACTCCTAAAGAGTTGGCTACCTGGAAATGGAGACCTCAGAGGAGTTGGGTTGTGCATCTCAGAAATTCCCATGAGAGGGAGAACATCAGGAACAGCCAGCTCTGCCCTGCAGGATGCCTCTGCTGTAAAGGCTGTGAAATTCCTGTATTCACTGACCAGTGACCCCAAACCACAGTTCCACTTTCCCTAAAGCACCCACCCACCTTTGGGGCTTCCTCTGCACCCCCACATCCGTCCCTGAGCCCTGCCCTTGGATCTGAGCTCACAGTTCCTGCTGGCAGGGCAGGTGGAGGGATGAGAAAGGGCCCTGGGCTGCATCTCCAGGGCAGGCAGGGCAGAAAGGCAGCCTCAGCTCGGGCAGAGGCTTGCAGGGAGCAAGAGCACAGCTCGTGGAGAGGGAATTTCTCTCCCCCATCTCCTCGTGAAGTGGCTGAGGCTTTGAGCCCTTGTTCCTCCTCCAGACAGACAACTCCTGGGAGCATCAAAGGGAGCTCGTTACACATCCAATCCCACGGGAATGCCAGTTCTGATGGGCCAGGAGTAAAAGGGAATATTCAAGATATTTTCCCTTAAATTAAAGATAAAGATGCGAGCAAATTTGCAGGCCCGTGTGAACACGTGTGTGAACCTTACGTAAGGAGAGGCCCAGGGGACTGAAAGTAGGGCACAGGCACGGAGATCACCCGCTCCAAACACCACTGGCTCTGCTGGGGAGGCAGCCAGGGTAAGCACAAACAATTTCCTAATACATCAGGCCGTGACACAATGAGAACATTGTGATCTGAATTGGTTTAGGAGAGGAAACTCTCCATGAGGCATTTACTGATTTGTGTGTTAGTGAAGAGCCCACAGCAAAGGCATTATCACCATGCTGTGTGTGAAGAGGAGATTCATCGCTCTTAAATAAGCAAACACATTTATTTGGGGTGGTTTTGCCTGTGCTCAGAGGTCTGGAGGAGAAATGATGGAGAGCACTTGCATCATTATCATCAGCCCTTATCAAAGCTAATCACCAGGAAGGTGTGAGTCCCAAAACATCCCTGGTAGGAAACAACCTCTGCAAGGTGAAGGCAGAGGAAGTTCTTTGAGACACAGCAGCCCTGTGATCCCAGCAGGAACTTCCAGAGATACCAACTGCTCCACTCTCTCCTCTGTGTGATCTCTGGGCGCTCCCAGGAGGAAAACAGAGATAATGGGACTGTCCTACTTTAGCAGGGACTTGTCAGACACTCCTGAGATCCTGGGGCTGGGGACCCAGAGAAGGGAGAGCTCCAGCTGTGCAGCCTGGGAGGACAGGGATGCTTGGAGTGTGAAGGAGAAGCCACCCCATCACTCAAGAGGAGGAGAGGCAACGGGTTTTGCTTTCTCTTGATATGGTGAAAGGAGGTTGCTTGACTTTGAAGTGGATGGAGAAAGCTTTTGGTTTGTTCCTGGGGTGGAAGCTTCTCCCTGGGCATCCATCCCCATCCCAGGCTGCCCATCCTTGGGTCTGCAGATTCCCACCAGGTCCTCACACATGCAGTTCAGAAATGGCTCTGCCCTTGACCTCTGCACCCCCTGGCAGCATTGCAGCAGGGAGACACAAGAGTGGAGTTTACTCCTAGTTTAGCATCAACCTGGCTGCACCTTCAGTCACTCCTCTTGACAGCTCAGTGTTTACACCACCGACTGATCTCTCCTGTTTTTCTCCATCTCCATCACTCACTGACAAGGATTTGTCTGGATACTGGCACACCTTCCTCTCCTTTCTTTTCCTCCTACTTGTAGATGTCCTCACTGCTGCCTTTCCCACTTTCCAGGACCCTCAGGATTTCCAGAGCATCTCTTAAACCATTTTTCCCTTGCAGCTTTAGGACCTGCACTCATTTCAGGTGCTACAAAGCTGTTTGTAGGAACAGTCAGGGCAAAGACCAGGACCCTGCCAGCACCAGGACCCCATGAAGATGAAGCAGGCAGGGGATCAGCAGGACAAGGAGTGCAGAAACCCCAGACCAAGGGTTCCTTGCAGTGTTCAGTCGGGAATTTGTGCTAACAAACCCCTTTCCTGCATGGATCCCTCTGCCCTGGGACACACAGGAGAGCTGGCAGAGCCATCCACAGGCTGCGCCTTTCCAAGTGTTAAAAGCATTTTTGGATTGGAGCCCCACACCTTTTATGAGCTGCTAAGAGAGATGGCTCCGGGTCCACGGTGCTGGAACCCAAACCAGCTCCCTTTTCCAAAATCTGGGGCTGGATTTGGTAATTCCCTCCTTCATCAGCCACAGTCAGGCTGTGCCATGAATCCCCACACGAGGCACTGACCAGCCAGAGCTGCTGCTGGCCCTCAGACCAGAGCTGCTGAAAGCTGCTGGGTCTGAGGAGTCTCTGGGACCCCTGGGGGAAAGCACTACAGCAATTAGTGTAATTAATGAACCTGGGCATTCCCGCAGAGCAGGGGAGGGCTCAGCTCTGGTGCTCAGGTCAAGAGCAGCACTTCAGCGACACCAACACTGCCCTGCTCCAAAGCTGCACCCGCCCTTTGGGACACCAGAGAGACCCACAAACCTGGCAGAAACACAGATAATGCTGCTTGTGGCATGGAAAAGCAGAGGATAGAGGGAGGAATCCCAGCTGGTACCTCGGAGACGTTGATCCTCCCCTCCTGGAAGGAGCAGGTGGTGGGGTCGTGGGTGCAGAGGTTGCGGTACTTGCACCAGTGGCAGCGGAAGGCACTGTTCACACAGGACAGGCACCTGGGGGGAAAGCAGGGGTTAGCACAGGCCTCAGCACCTTGGCAGGGCTGCAGCCATCTGCAGGCCTTGCCAGAAATCCAGCCTTCCTGGGAAAAGAATTTTTTTGGTAGGGGTGGTTTTTATAGAGCGAAAAAACAAGAAGGGGGTTTGGGAAAACACACGCGCTCAAAAGACAGACTTGGGGCAGCCTGGCAGTTTATCCATAGTAAAATGCAAGCTGGGATTTATTGCACATCCTCGGATTGGTGTAAAATAGAGCAGGGCGTTGCACAGGCACCGGGCTTGGGCTTTAGCTTCTGGAAAAGAAAGCAAGCCTGGCAAAAATGGGATCAGTTGTTCTGCAAGTCAGGAATGTTTCGAGTCTGCAGCAACACTTCTGCCTGGCCCTGGAGTGCAGAGGGTGCAGCAAGTGCTTTTGATTCATGTTGGGGGAAAAAAAATAACGGCTTATGAAATGTTTTTGAAAGAACACAGACCCTTTTCAGCCCCAGGGGACCCAGCTGCCAGCAGAGTGGCCGGGTGGGTTTTGTTCCCCTCTCACTGCTGCCACGGGGATGCAGGAGCTGTGACAGCTGCTAATCCTGGCAGTTGCCACCTCCTCCATCTCCGAGGCCACCCCTGCTGCCACGCGGCAGCTCTTGGTGGCACAGGGATCAGCTGTGCCCGTGGATCCAGTCCCATGCCATACCCGTGGCTCCAGGCACTGGAGCTGCCTGGAGAGGGAAGTGCCCGGGACGTGCTGGAGCAAGGCCAGGCCAGGCAGACAAATGTCACCAGGGAAGTGGCAGCGTGGCCTGAGGCACGGAGCTCTGGGAGGGGAGCAGAGCAGCTCTGCAGGCAGGGCTCTCCCAGCTGGGCACGGGCGCAGGGCAGTGTGTGAGCTGCTGCCACCAGAACAGCTCTGATGACTCAATTGTGCTCTCCCGAGCATTCCTGCTGACCTCAATAGCCAGGGGAGCTTATTCTAATCATCACAGGCGATTCTGGGGGAGTGCTGTGAGCTTCCTTAATTACTCATTTGTCTGACCCATTTCTGTTCCTCTTTGGGTCTGCAGCACCTCACCTCACCTCACCTGGCCTGGCCTCCAGCATTCCAGCAGGGGCTGGTGGAGATCCCAGCTTCCCCTCTGAGGGAAGAGGATCTTCCCTTCCCTTCCCTTCCCTTCCCTTCCCTTCCCTTCCCTTCCCTTCCCTTCCCTTCCCTTCCCTTCCCTTCCCTTCCCTTCCCTTCCCTTCCCTTCCCTTCCCTTCCCTTCCCTTCCCTTCCCGGAACCTTCCCTTCCCGGAACCTTCCCTTCCCGGAACCTTCCCGGAACCTTCCCGGAACCTTCCCTTCCCGGAACCTTCCCTTCCCGGAACCTTCCCGGAACCTTCCCGGAACCTTCCCCCATTTCCCCATTTCCCCATTTCCTTTCCCCATTTCCCCATTTCATTTCCCCATTTCCCCATTTCCCCATCCCCATTTCCCCATTTCCCCATTTCATTTCCTCATTTCCCCATTTCCCCATTTCATTTCCTCATTTCCCCATCCCTCCCATCCCTCCCCGGCTCCGTCCGAGCTCTCAGTTGCGGGATCGCGCAGCTTGGGGGCACCAGCAGGTTGAGGTTGTTCCCGGCTCCCTGCACCTGCCTCCTCCGAGGCTCCCGGAGCCCCCCGAGCCCCCCGAGCCCCGGCCAGGTGTCTGTCCCTGTGCGTGCTGTGCCCCGGGCACCGTGCCACCCCCCAGCGCCCGCTGCCCAGGTCTTTGGGCTGGTTTTTGGCTCTGCTCGGGGGCAGGGAAGGGGCACTCACAGCTGGTGGGCGCTGCAGTTGTAGAACTTGAACTCGGTGCTGACGAAGGTCCTGCCCGTCTCCCGCGACTTCAGCTGGAGCACGACACCGAACCAGTCTGGGGACAGAGCGCAGCCTGCCACTGCTGCTGGGGGCGAGGGGGGCAGCAGCACAGAGCCAGTGCCAGCCCCTGCCACGGGCTGGGACACCTGCCACCATCCCAGGCTCCCCCAAACCCCATCCAAGCCCATCCCCGAACCCTTCCAGGGACTGGGCTCCACAGCTTCTCTGGGCATCACCTCCCAGAGTTATCTCCCAGAGCAGGAGCCACTGCTGGGAGCAAGCGGAGCAGCAGTGCAGCCCTTCAGGAGCCCGAGCTCTGGGTTAATTGAGAGCAGATTGTTCTTCTGGGGCTGCTGGGGGGGACTGTCCTGGCCCTGCCACCACGGGGCTCTGTGCCCTGCAGTGTCCCCCAAGGCTCAGGCTCCAGAAAATGCCTCAGAACCACAAAGACATCACCAGGGAGGCACCGTGGACACCTGGAAGGATGCCAAGGGGAAAATGTGCTCCAAGCCAGTGGTGCCTCAGTTACAGGAAGAGAAAATATGACAGTGGTGACATTAATGAGGAGCCGGCCCAAAGATCAGCAGGGAAACAGAGGAACTGCAGCCACCTACTCGTGGGTGCTGAGCCAGGCCCAGGGGAGATTCCTGCTTCCCAGATTCAGCCAACCTGGCAGGGCTGAGAGCTCCTGGCCACCTGTGAGCCACCCTGGAGGGGACAGACGGCTCCTGTCCTGCCCTGGGAGCTGTCTGGCAGCACAGGGAGGGAGCGAGGACGGGGCAAGCACTCCCCGCTGCTGCTGCCAGCCCGTCCTGCCCTGTGTGGGATGCATTTCCTGGGGATGAAGTTCCCTGGGTTCAATAGGCTTTGACAGCAGCACGAATTTCTCTGGCAGCAGCCCCCAAGGCTCAGCTCTGCTCAGCTGATACTCCCAAAGCTGCCCTGCGCTGTCTGCCGCCGTGTCAGTGCCCAGGAGCCATCACTTACCCTGATCCACGGGGATGGCGGGGACATCTTTGGCTGCTGGTGACACACAAAGCACCTGGCTGCCCGACACCTGCCCCTCCACCTCGCTGAGGTTCCCGAAGAGGCAGCTGACGCCGGCACTCAGGTCTGGAGCGTCGCTCACCCGCAGCCTGAGCTGAGCACGGACACCAGGGAGCAAAGCAGAGCCGTGAGCAGGCAGAGCAGCCCAAATCTCCCTCCAGTTCCCAGCCCTGCCCGTTCTCCCATCCAAACCGGCCCCCTTAACTCACCCACCTGCCCACAGCTGGTGGCCAGCTGCCCTTTCATGGGGAAGGGAGGAGGAGAAAGGAAGGCAAGGCTGTTCTTTGTGGGTACAAACCCACCGTGCTGAGCCTTGGGCTGCTGTACGTCAGGGGTGGTGGCAGTGGCAGATTTTTGTCCCCTGGTTACTCTACAGAAGCTTTGCCACCCTCAGTGCCTGTGCCAGCACCCTGAGAGCAGCAGTGACTGTCCCCAAAGCCCTGAGCTCAGACCACCTCTGTCCCCACCGCACGAACGGGGGACACCGCCCTGCCCTGGCCTGGCAGGAGAGAGTCCCCAGTGTCCCCAGCACGGCTGGGGAGTGTCCCCATGGCAAACCAGTGCCTGGAGGGCTCAGTCCCCTGTCCTCACACCATTTTTACACGGGGGGCTGGGGGCAGCAGGACCAGCTGCCACAGGGCTGTGGGGCAGCAACAGCTGGGAAGCTTCAGAGAGCCAGGCCTGAGCACGGCTCACAGAGGAGCTTTTTGGGAAACAAAGCCTTGCCTTCACCAGCTACAGAGAGCAAGGAAATGTGAGCTGAGGCGCCAGGGGAAGGGGAATTTGTTTCTGCCACCCCCCTCTGCCCTCTCCCCAGCTCGGGTGACTCCTTGGCTCCCCCGTCCCTCTGCGAGCGTGACATCATGAGAAAACGTCGGTGCCAGAGGGAAGGGGAAGGGCTGGAGCGTGGAGTGCTCCCTGCTGGAGGTGGCTGTCCTGCTGGCCCCCTGTCCCCCGTCCCTGCTCACCGGGAGGCTGTGCTCGGACACCGAGATGCTGCTGGGCTGCACGGCCACGCTCAGGCACTGCTGGATGCTCCCTGCGAAGCGGAACGGCTCCTCTGCCCGCTCACAGCGGTCCCTCGGGGAGCACCTGCCACACAGGAGCACTCAGGGCATGAAAACCTCCCCTAGGGCACTGAAAACAGCCCCCAGAGCACCAAAAACACCCCCAGAGGACTGAAAACACCCCCCAGAGTACAGAAAACATCCCCCAGAGCACAGAAAACACACCCCAGAGCAATGAAAACAGCCCACAGAGCACAGAAAACACCCCCAGAGCACCAAAAACACCCCTCAGAGGACTGAAAACACACCCCAGGGCACTGAAAACACCCCCAGAACACAGAGCACATCCCAAACCCCCGGGGAGATGCTCCACAGCAGGAGCTGGTGATGCCCTGCACAGGGAGCAGGTGTTGGGCACCACGTTAGGACCGAAGGGCACTGGAAAATATTCTGTGATCAGCAAAACCACAAAGCCCAAGTATCCCATGAGTAATTCCTGCACTGGGACACAATCCAGAGCTGCCAATCCATGTGCTGGGGGTGTGGGGTGAGCCATGGACTCATCATCTGCACACGAGCTAAACCAGAAAGCTGTAACAGGCAGGGACAGGATGATGCCTCTGTCCTAATTAAAACCACACAGCCCACAAATCATCTCCTGCTGGAGCTGGGGGTGAGCCACAGGCAGCAATGGGAGCTTCCAGCTGCTGCCAGCAGGGCTTGGCTGCTGCTCGTGCCTGGAGCTCCCAGCTCCTGCCCGTTCCCAGCAGCAGGAACCAAGCCTCCAGCGTGCCAAGGTGCCTGGGAGTGCTGCGAGCATTCCGCGTGCTCCTCGTCCCTGCTTTTGCTGCAGGTGTCCTTGGAGCAGAGGGAAATCCAGCTGTTTGCAGCAGGGCACCCACGGGGCGCCCAGGGAGGACTGTCAGTGCTCCAGACCAGGCCCTGGCGCTGGCAGCCCTCCAGCATTTCCTGCTTTTTGTCATTTGGGGAAAATCCTTCCCTTCCAGCCCCCCATCCATGGGTGCAGGTGGCAAATTTCCCTTTAAGGTCCCTTTGAACCCGAGCATTGCAGGATTCTGTGGAACAGTGGGAGTTTGCTTTAGATGAAGGTAAGTGAAGTTTGCATTCTCCTCTCCAAACCACCCCCCTGACCCCCAACAAACGCTGGGGCTGCTCTCCTCACCCTCTCCCTTTTGTACCTTCTCCTTTGGAGCATAAAGGAGCTAAATATGAATGGTGCCAAAGGAAGAAATATCGAGGTTTAAGTGAATCTCTAAGATAGCCCTAAAGTGAGCTCTCCACTGGAGCCTTTATCTCATTGACTCGCCGGAATGGCTCTTTTTTATCATCCTATTTATGGCAACAGCCCCAACGGAGATAAATAGGCCTGGAGACAATGAGACACTTGCAGAGAGCAGCACGGGGAAGTCTTGCAGGCTTCACATCCCACTGGGCTGGAGAGATCCTGTAACAATCTCCCGGAGGCCTCTGAGGGCTCCCAAAGAGCAAAGGATCCCTCTGTCCACGCAGAGGATGAGCAAATCCCCTGCTTCTCCACCCCTCAGCCTTTCAACCACCCCCAAACACAGTGGGAGCATCAGCCCCTGACCCAGCACCCTTCCAGGGAGCAGCTGGCAGCAGGAGCACGTGAGAATGAAAGGGGAGAGGTGACAAATTAAATACACACACTCCAGCACTTGGGGCCTGCCAACAAAGATGACAGAGGCTCCGAGGAATGGCAAGATAAACTCAATTATTTACAGCTTAAAAAATAAAGCTGAAAAATGATCACTGCTCCAAAGTGCAGATGCTTGAAGGGAGAGTTGAGAAATCCCATCAGGGGAAGAGCCCTTGTTGGGAATAGGTTGATGCTGAAATGTCATGGCCAAAAGGGCAGAGGAAATGACACTTTTCTCTCCTCTTGTCATCGAGGGTTTTGTCTCTGCAAAATGAAGATAACAACCTTTACCTGCCTCCCAGGTGGCTTGTGAAGATTCAGCTCATTAGCATGAGGGAAGCGCTCGCTGGTGCTTGCACAGGAGCTGCTGCAGGAGCAGCACCAGAGCCCCCAGCACTGCTCCTGCTGCAGCAGCCCCGTGCCCACCCTGCTGCCCAGCCCGGGAGGGCACACGGGGCTGGCAGAGCCCAAGGGTGCAAATAATTCCCTTCTGACAGAGGAGCTGGGATAGTGAGGCCTTTGGGACATGGCTGCACAAAGGGTGGCTCAGCTGTAGGGCTGTAGGGCTCCCTGTCGCCATGATATTTTATGAAAATCCTTTTGCCAGGATTTTCCTTTCCTGAGAACCTGAGGAGCCTCAGGAAAAAACATAACCAATAACTCTCTGCTGCTGTGGGATGCAACAGGCGCTTCCTTGGCTGGTCCATGGGAGGTGTATCTAATTAATGACCAATCAAGGATGCAGCTGGCTCAGGCTCTGCTCAGTCACAAGATTTTGTTATTCATTCCTTTCTGTTCCTGTCCAGCCTTCTGATGGATCCTGTCTCTCTGTTCTTTCAGTGTAGTTTCAATACAGCATTTTAATATAATGTATATCATGGTATAATAAATCAGCCTTCTGCAACATGGAGTCAAGATTCTCGTCTCTTCCCTCGTCCTGGGACCCTGCAAATCCCACATTTGGTGACCCCGAGTGAGTGAAAGACAAGTGAGGAAAGCTCCCTTGGGAAGGAAAAAAGCTAAAAACCCCAAATGTGAGAGTGTGCAGAGTGCCCTGGGCTGCTGCTGCGGGGTGCCCAGAGCCCTGCTGGCACCCCCAGCCCCTCCCCGAGAGGAGCCTGCGGGATGCTCAGGGGCTGAGCTGCTTCTCCTGCCCCTCCCGAGCGTGGCCATGCCCCAAACCCGCCGTGGGGAGCTCGGTGCCCCCCGAGCCCCGGATCCAGGCCGGATTTGCGGAGGAGCCTGCAGCTCCCGGCTCCCCCCAGCACCTGCTCCTCAGGCAAGTGGCCAAGCGCTGCCGTGCGGGTCCCTGAGCCCTGCCTCCCCCGTCCCCCAGCGCTCAGGGCTGCTCGGCAGCTGGCACGGGGCCGGGGGGTTTCTATTCCCTGCTCCAGGCTCTCCCTCCTCCCCGAGCTCCTCTGCCCCGTGGGCTCCCTTCCGCCTAAGGAAGTGCTGGTTTTTATGGCAGGCCAGAGAAAGGAAGGGCACGGACACCTCCTGAATGCAGAGAGGCTTTCCTGGAGCTCCCCTGGAGGAAAGCACCCTCAGCCCTTTGTGCCAGCTCCCAGCCCCTCTGCTGGGTCCCCTGGAGCAGCTGGAGCTGGGACCCCCTGACCTTCCCTGCAGGATTGAAATCTCCCTTTTGGGGCTTTTAAAGGGGCTCCATGCTCTGCTCTGCTGCTGCAACCTCGCTGGGAGCAAAGCCCCACTCACAGGATCACATCTGCTGTTGCCTTTGAAAATTCCACATTTTTGGGGTTTGCAGCCTGGGCAAAGAGCAGCAGGGTGTGAAACAGCAGGAGGGCTGTGCAAACCAGCAGGCCTCCATTCCCACCAGTTCAAATCCTGGTTTTCCATCATTTTTCCATCTGGTTTTCCATCCACGTCACCCTGCCCCTGCCCCTGAAGCAGGAGTTGATTTCCCTTCACCTCTCCCGGGGGGCTCAGGGATCTCCAGAGGCATCCGAGCTGCAGCGCAGGGAATGTCCAAAGGAGAGAAAAATGGACTTGGGGAACTTCAGGCTGACTTGTTTTGTGTGGGAGGCTCTGGGAAGCTCTGGGAGCTGCTTCCATCACCAGGGAACGGCCAGCGCCGGACTTACATGTGGTGCAGGGAGCACCAGCCGCAGTGGGGGTCCCCCGAGCTCAGGCACTCCTGGCAGGTCGTGTACTGCTCACAGGACTCCACGGGCACCCGGGACACCTGCAGGGAACACACACACACTCAGGGCTGCTCTGCCAGCACAGCCAGAGCAGCCCCAGGTCCTGCTGAGCCCCTCAGAGCCAGGGGGCACAGCAGCAAAGCCTGAAATGAATCCGTTCTGCCATCCAAGAATAGGAATTACTGGAGACTGAGACTGTAAATCCATGAGACGTGAGGTCAGCCCGTCCCCTGGGTGAGTCCTGGGCACGGCCAGCCCTAGCTGGGCTCCCACAGCAGTGCCCCTGGCCAGAGCCTCCCCTGGGCCGGAGCTGAGCCCTCTCCTCGTTGATTTACGCTTTGCTGCCTCACCCTTCCCCAGGGAGCTGCTGCAGGGAATGAATCACTGGGATTGTGGCAGCTTGTTGGGTCTGGGTGGGTGCTCCACTGCTCTGCTGGGTCTGGGTGGGTGTTCCACTGCTCTGCTGGGTCTGGGTGGGTGCTCCACTGCTCTGCTGGGTCTGGGTGGGTGTTCCACTGCTCTGCTGAGTCTGGGTGGGTGCTCCACTGCTCTGCTGAGTCTGGGTGGGTGCTCCACTGCTTGGGCCACTCCGAGCCCTTCCAGCAGCAGCCTCTTGGCCTGACCCACTGGGGGTCCCAGTCCCTTCCAGGCAGGGGTGCCACAGAGGGGAGCACAGGTGGGAACAGCCCCAAAGGCTGCTGTAGGCCCCTCTCCCACTCACAGCACACGAGGAATGATGGCGATGGTGAGGTGCAGCACGGTCCTGACCTATTTACCAGCACTGAAACCCCCAGAGGCTTCAAAACGACACCAGGCTTTAACCACAGGTCACTGCTCGGCTCCAGCAAAGACATTTGTAACCTTTTTAACCACTTTAACCTTTCCGACACATCCTTTGCCACCTCCAGCGTTTTTAACCACTTTAACCTTTCCAACCCATTCCTTGCCACCTCCAGCAGCAGGGTGGGTCTGCATCTCGAGCTCCTGTAGCGTTCCCTGTACAAAATATGGATGAAATTCCTTCCTGTAAGGTTGGGAGGCACTGGAACAGGTTGCTCAAGAGACTGTGGGCTCCCTGTCCCTGGAGGTGCTCAAATCCAGGCTGGACAGACCTTGGCACAACCTGGCATAGCGGGAAGTGCCCAGATGATTTCTCAGCTCCCTTCCAGCCCGGGCCATTCCGTGATTCCGTGATTCTGCACCCATTTCCCCCACCAAACGCTGCAGATAATCCTCTCCCAGCAGCTCCTGGGCCCCAGGAGCGATGCCTGCAACTGGCTGGGAATTCAAACAACTGCTGGATGGCTCTGGCTCTGTCCGTCACAACAGCACCCGGCTCCCAGCAGCCGCGCTGAAAGGAGCAGTGTCTCCCCGCACAACGGCCGCTGTCACGCCAAGTGCTGTTGACACAGTGAGAACCCAGTTCCTCTCTGAGTTCGACACCAATAGGGCTGCTATTCTTCTTGTTTCCTCAGCCCCACTCAACAGCTTTTCCCGAAGCAGGGATCGCCCGGGGTTGGAGTTTCCTGGCCGGGCCCGTGGGGAGGGTGGAGGGCTCGGTTTGGGACCCTGGAAATGAGGGGTGGGAGGGGCAGAGCTGGGAGTGCCTTCAGCCCCTGCTGGATGGGGAGAGCTTCGGGAACAGAGAGGAGAAATTCCGAGGTGGAAATGAGGGGTTGGGGTTTGCTTGCTGGCTGCAGAGGGGTCTGGGGTGTCCTCGCAGGGTCTGCGCTCGGGTGGCCGCAGGGGATGTGCTTTTTGCTGCTTTGCCTCTCCCTTGTAAGGAGCAAAAAGCACTTTAGAGATGGGCTGGGAGCAAGCCCAGGGGCCTGGTGACAGGAACAGCCCCCCAGGACGGCCCAGCCAGGACTCACTCCTGCAGACACTGCCCACCCCCAGTGGCCACCCAGCATCTCCCAGTGCAGACCAGTGCTGCAGCCACCCTGCTGCCCCTGGCTGGAGAACCAGCAGCAAACCCAGGTTTTTCAAACCAAAAAGCTCCCTGTGGGAGACACCAGCCAGCACAGGATGCACCCAGGGAGGTCCCTGGGCTCCCCCAAAAATCAGCCCAGCACGCTGAGCCCTGACCCAGCCTGGGCGTCAGGAGAGCCCCAAAATCCCCCAGCACTGCGGATGCCCCGCTCACACCCACAAAGGGAGGCTTGGCAGGATCTGTCCCCGTGATTTAAATGCAGCTCAGGGCTTGTTTCGTGTTTGTGAGGAGCTGGATGCTCTCGCTGCGCTCTATAAATAACGGAGGGCTGGAATTATGTGAATAAGAGTTCATTAGAGATGATTTGATGTTGAGCGCTTCGTTTCTTTTTCTGCTCAGAAGCTGCGGCTTCTGCACATGATAATTCTTTAAAAACCACACAGAGGGTTTGAACAATGTCTCTGGAGGAGCATCTGTGTGAAGGACAACAGCCAAGAATCCAGTGCTGCTGGGGATGTCCTCGCTCCTGAGGGCACAGCCCCGCTCCCCCCAGCCCAACTGTGCCCTCTCTTCCTGCTCTCCCTGCCAAAATGGACCTGCTGCTCGGCCATCAAATGATGAAGCCTCATTATGACTGTCCCTGACTGCCTGACCCATAACGCCAGCAAAATAAAATAAATTACAAATAAAATAAAATAAAATAAAATCAATACAGACTCTCCAAAATGCACACATTCCAACTCTGCCAGCCCCCGGAGCAAATAAGTGCAAGAAACCAGTTCCAAATAAATAAATAAATAAATAAATAAATAAAATGAAATATACAGCCAAAGCAAAGTTTCCAGCTTTTGCGTGCCACCAGCCCAGTCCTGTGACCTCCCCTGGCTGGAGACAGCCCCTGGAGCATCTCACAGCCACAGCAGGCTGCCCACAGACCCCTCGGGGGGCTGGAGTTCAACAGAAAATCTATTTTTAATGACTTTGGGGAGTGGAGTAGAGATGCCAGCTAGTTCAGTGTAATTAAAGCCATCTATCACTCACTGAGCAGGAGCCCGAAGTTGATGAACTTTCCAATGAGATTTGATTCTTTCCTTTATTCGTGAGAAAACTCTGCTTTGTGCTGGGGCAGGAGACGTGAAAAAGTGTGGGAAGGAGCGAGGAGGACGCCTCAGCTGCAGCCATTAATGTGCCAGGGTGACAGGGAAAATAAAGTCAGACTTTCCCAGAGGCTGCTAAAAGTCTGGCAGGCTCTTCCCACCGCTCCTCCTGCTCCAGGTGGAATATCCTGCTGGGCACCTTTGCCAAAACAATCCCGGGGTGCAGGGGTGGGGAGCTGTGGCCCTGCTGAGCACAACACTGGGTGCAATCTGCCTCGGGCTGTGGAAATCCCTACCTGGAAACTGCTGCTGCTGCCTGGGGGAGGCTCAGACACACCAGGGAGTGTGGAGGGACCAGGAGTGAGTGGGACGAGGGAAATGCATCCCTGGGGCGGAGCCAGGACACGGAGGAGAGGGGATGTTTTAACCACAAATAACCGAGGAGCATCCCCAGGGTGCCGTGGAGCTCCCAGAGGTGGGGATGGCTCCAGCAGCCACCCCTGTGCCTCAGGAGCAGGTGAGGGGCAGTGCTGTGCCAGGGCAGCGCTCCGGCAGGAGCAGCTCTGCTGTCCCAGCCCCAGCACAGGAGGGAGGGCTCTCAAAGGGAGGGCTTTGTCAGACCCAAATCAAGGCCGGGAAGTTCTGGCAGAGAAGCAGCGAGTGGGAGAGGACAGGGAGACAACGTTGCCATGGCTACGAGGGGATTATTTAATTACAGCACTGCAGATGCACGGAGAGAGCCCCTTCAACTCTGATCCAGGCAACCTTTGCAGTGGGCTTGGCTTTGCTGCTGTGAGAACCTCATTAACATCTGAGGAGGACAAGCTGTGTTGGAGCACAGGGACTGGATCGCTCTCCAAGCGAGGGATCAGATCTTCTGCAAACATTCCCTTCTCCTTGGCTCCCCCAGACCCTCCGTGCAGCGTGCCAGGCTCCTGCGGGAGGTGATGAAAGCAAGGACAGCCTCCTCTGGGAAGCAAGAAAGACTGAAAAAATAGCAAATATCCCGAAGTGAGGCTTGCTCGAGCAGGAAAATTGTCCTCAAGCCAGAGTTTCCTGCATCCATCCGGCCCAGCATCCCGGCAGGGCTCAGAGCAGCCTCATGTTCTGGCACACAGGCTCCTGCAGACAAACACTTTCCTGTGGTTTACCACGGCTCCAGTTAATCATCGCATCAATATGGAACATCTGAGCGGGGTTTGTTGGAATAACAAAGTGCCAGGCAGAGATCCCAGCCCGCTCCCAGGAGCAGCACAGCCTCCTTCAGGAGGAGAGATGGGTTTTCATCTCCAGCACGTGACTGTGCGTGGGCTGCTCGGTCTGCTGGCTCCGGCAGCTCCTCCTCTGCCCCCAGCAGGTGACAGTGACCCTCTGGGGCTGCAGGGTGGGCACAGGGGCAGGTGCCCCTTGCCTGGCACAGGCACTGGGTGTCCCACCCCTCGCCCTCCCTGGGCTGCCAGCTGTGGGTGGAGGCTCAGCCCAGCATTTGGGATGCCACTGTGGCATCCACCCCCTGCTCAGACTGGCTCAGCAGTGCCAGCTCTGTGTGACAGCCACAAAGCGCCCTGGCAGCCCCAGCTCTGCCTCCTGCCTCGCACGGACCATCTGCATCTGGGAATTGTGGGGCCAGGCAGGCACGGCCACCTCCCTCTCCCTGTGCCCAGAGCCACCTCCTGTCCCCGTTCCCACTGCCTCCAGGGCTGGGCAAAGCTCGTGCCCACCCAGTTCTGGCACCTTCAGCGCTGAAATGAAATCTGGAGCGCAGACCTGGCTGAGGTATTCACAGCAGCTCCTGGAATGGCAAACGCAGCGGAATTCATGGGTTCAATAATGAGGTGCAGCCACGCATTCGTTCCTGCCTGGCTCCTCTGAGCTGCTCCTGCCCCCGGGGTGCTGGTGGCAGCTCGGTGTCCCCACACAGGGACGGCAGCTGGGGAGGGCAGCACCCTGAGCAGATCCTTCTCTTTTGGGACCCTAAACCACTCAGCTTCTTGCAGAGCTGACCCACAGCAGCTTGCCCTGACAGGAAAAGGGGGTGATGAGGGTGCCAGTGATGAGGAATGGGATGCTAAAGGTCTCCCCCACAAGGACAGGGCTCTGCTGTGATGGATCCACGTCCTGGATCCCTGGAGAGCCGCCACACCTCAGGGGAGTGGCAGTTTCATTCCCGACTGCACAAAAAGGGTCAAACGAGCTCCTAGAAGCCAGGATGTGATCCAGGGTGACACAGCCTCCCTGCTCCTGTGGGAGTCCCCTCTGGATTCCTGGATCATGTTCCTGGAGCAGCCAGGGGCCCATCCCTGTGCTCCTGCCAGGGGACATCACTGCTGCCATCACAAGTGGCTCCCTGACGTGTTGGCACCGTCTTCTGATGCCATGGCCACCAGCTGATGAGCACTGCCCTTTGATTAGCCCAGGCCTCAGGGGAACTAATTAATCAGGATAAAAGGGGGGCAGCCTTCCAAAATCTCTGGGCTCAGGTGGGGATCAATCCAACACAGCGAACTTTCATCTCGCATCAGTTCACGGCCTCTGCTTTGCCTGGCTGCCATGGAACTCCTGGCGTGCTCCCTGCAGTCATTTAAAAGTTTTAACAGAAGCTCAGAAAATTAATTAAGGTGAATAATTATAAAGTGTGCGCTTCTTCCCCTCTCTGTTTGGTGAGAAAACGGCAGAAATAGAATTCGGAATAATTCTGGAGCGGTAACCAAAGTAATTAGGTGTTCAAGGAGCACTCACAACTGGGCTGTGCTTACAGAAATTACTGTTTTAGTCAGAGCATTTTGCCAGAGAGTCGTTAGCAGCACAATGCTCCCCTTCCCGGGGCTCTAATTGGGCTTGGACGCCTCCAGCTTGGGGCTGCCCAGCCCTGCTGCCCACCCAGCCCTGCCCGTGATGCTCCCTGGCCTCTCCCAGCTCCAGGCCAGGGCAGGGCAGGGACAGAGCCCCTGGCAGTGGGCAGTGGGAGGGTGGCAGGCCCTGGCACAGGGTGCCCAGAGCAGCTGGGGCTGCCCCTGCTTCCCTGGCAATGCCCAAGGCCAGGCTGGACGGGGTTTGGAGCACCTGGGACAGGGGAAGGTGTCCCTGCCATGGCAGGGGTGGCTCTGGGTGGATTTTAAGGTCCCTTCCAAGCCAAACCATCCTGTGATTCTGTGATACCCTGAAGGTGGGGATGCCTCAGAGGGGAACACACCTTGTGAGGAGCCAGAGCACCCAGCTGGAAGCACCCTGAGCATTCATCAACCCCATCCCTGCCCCGAGCAGCTTCCTGGGCTGGCCTGGAGGTGCTGGAGCCTCCAGAGCTGGAGTCTCTGCAGCCGTGTCCCTGCAGGGATGGCCGTGCTGGGGAGCTCAGCCCCCCAGCTCTGCTGAGGAGCCCTGCCTCTCCGGGGTGTGGATGCAGGCAGGCTCGGAGCCTGCTGCCTGTGAGTGCCTCCAGTCTGTTTCTCCTGGCTCCCCAGGAAAAGCACACGCCAGACAGCAGAGCCCCTTCCCCCAGCTGCCAGCCTGCAACTCACGGATTCACTTCAGTTGTTAAAAGGGATTGTGGCAGGCTAAGATAAAACAGAAGAGTTTAAAATGACAAACAGACTCCTAAATGGGACTAGAGTCTTAATGAAAACAGTAATGAATGAATGAGGCAAGCAAATATTCCCCATTAATATTAGACAGATAGATTAGATCCCTGGGCGCTGCATTTAAAACCGACATGAAATTACTTCAATTACTCTGCATTGATAAATAACAAGGCCGTATTTACTGTTAAAACACATTTCCTCCACCCTCCCCCATGCTTGCTTTGGCTTCTGCTTCTCAGGAGGGAGAGGAGATCACTGAGAGGATGGAAATGCACCGGCCTGGCAGCTTCCCTCCTGCCCACAGGAGAGCTGGGCTGCTCAGCACCCAGCCAAGGTGCTCCAGGGCACCTGCCCCAGGAGCAGCCCCATCGGGCTCAATCACCACCATCAGCGCTGCTGTTCCAGCCCTGGCAGCGCCGAGCAAGAGGCAAAGCAATCACTGACAGCCACTTCAAACCCGGTGCTCGCAGCATCCTTCCCTCTCAGAAATTCACTCTGCTTCCCCTTGCTGGTGGGTACAGCTGCTCAGCATCCTCCTTTCCACGCTGGGAAAGGGAGATTAACCTGATCAGAGGCCTCTTCTGATGAAGAGATCATAGATGGATAATTCCTGGGTGTTTGCTGGCATTTACATGCTAATGATGAAAGGCACTCTGGTAAAGGTAATGTCAACGCGAGTCCCTTGTCCTTGCATCTCAGCCTCCAGCCCAGCCATCTGTTCTCAGGGTTCAGAGAAGCCCTGGAGAACAGGTTGCTGCTAGAAAAGCTGCAAAAGCTCCTTCCCAGCCCTGCTGCCTCAGCCCGTGAAGCTCCGTGCCTGGCCGGAGTGTCCTCGGTGCTGGGGATGCTCGGAGCTGTGGGACAGGCAGAGCACTAAAGCACACCCGGGCTGTGCTGGCCAACCACTGCTGCCTTGCTGCTAGAGGATCTTAAACGTCTGCAAAAAAACCCCCACCCAGCCTCATCACATGTCAGTGAACAAGAAAGACAGAAAATATCTCATTTCAGGGGTACAGGAGCAGCGAAGCATCCAGAGATCCTGAGCCCCGAGCTCAGGTCCCCGCTGCAGATCCAAGATCCCAAATTTCCTGAGGGGAACAGCTCCCTGCTTCCCCCCTGCAATCCCCTGGGGAAAGGCCACCCAGCAGCTCCAGGGGGCCGAAACGCTGCTGCTGGAGGATCCGCTGAGGGTGGGAATGGGGGCTGAGGGGGCTCTGTGGATCAGGCAGGGATAAATTCACTTCCCAGAAGGCAACAAAACCCAGGCCTGGTGCTTTCCCAGCTGAAACCAGGGGTAAAATAACCTCGTGGAGAGGGAGGAACGCTCAGAGCTCTTCCCACACCCAAGGGATGGATGACCTTTCCAACACTATACCTGTATAAATCTTACTTAATGAAATAATAAAAAAAAAAAAATACGATGAAGGTTAAACCGTTCCCTGCAGCAGATTATACTGAAAACAAGGCCTGCTCAGGCAGCGGTGGGTTTACACAACAGCCCTTTAACATTCCTTTCCTAACCACTGGGGTGACTCCTGAGCAGCCCCAACCACAGGATGAGTGATCCGAGCCAAGGGCAGCGTGCCAGGACGAGGCAAAGGAAACAGCTCCAGCCTGGGCTGTGCTAAACACACAATTCGGGGTTTCGCTGGGTCACGAGTCACAACACGGCGGTTTTCCCCGTCAAACCTCCCCACAACATCCCCGGCCCTCGGGACATGACTTCATTTGTGGTACCACCACAAGTGAGCTCTTTAAACAGCCCCTGCCCCCAGAGCAAACACGGCTGCCTGCGGCTTGGAAGCGCCCCTGGGAAAGTGGGAGCACGGAGCAAGGGCCTGCCATGGTGGGAAATGAAAGCTGCAAAATGGGTTTTGTAGCCAGAGAAGGCCGGGTAAAGGGTTTAGCTTTGATCTCTACCTGCTTTTCCTTGGGCTGCTGTTGTGCTGCATGGGAGATGTGGAATCAAAGAGCAGCTCTGGGGCTGTGGCGCTGCTCTGATGGGAGGCAGGGCTGCCACAAGCTCTGAGGCTCCACACAGACCCCAGAATTGCTGCATCAATGCTCCCAGGGCTGCCACGAGCTCTGAGGCTCCACACAGACCCCAGAATTGCTACATCAATGCTCCCAGGGCTGCCACGAGCTCAGAGGCTCCACACAAACCCCAGAATTGCTGCATCAATGCTCCCAGGGCGGCCACACCAAGGCACTTGTCCCTGGCAGCCACCTCAGCTCCTGCTGGAAGCAGTTGCTTTGGCATCAGCTTCTCAGTGTCCGGATCCAGCACTCAGAACGGTGGCATTTTGGGCAAATAATGCCATGAAACTATTTCTGCTCCATCGGAGCCTGAGGAACTTCTGCTTGTATTTCCATAAATATCGCTGGCGTCAGTGCAGCAGCAGACCCAACAGACTGCGAGGGGGATCCTGCAGCCTGTGCTGAGCCTACCTACAGAGCAGCTCCAGGAAAAGCTCTGGGCTTGCAAGGGATTGGAAGGGACAAAATCAACCAGCTCTGTGGGGACTGGCAGCCCTCAGCAGCCAGGGAGGCTGGGAACAAGGGGAATCATTGCCCCAGGATGGGGCATTGAGCAGGCCTGCAGGGATCAGTTCATTAAGGACAGCTCGGGAATGCCAAAAACCAGGAGAAGAGCTGGTGGATCCGTGACATAATCTGTCTTCTGCCTCTGGCAGGGAGCAGCGCACGGGCACCCACGAGGCTGGCTCTTTCTGCCACGTGAAAGACACGAAACCACCACTTCTGGACTGAGCTTGGTCCCTGGCACGGTGTTTGTCAGCTGCAAACCTCCCACTGGGGCTGAACGCCCCTGGCAGGGGCTCTGCCCTGCCTCAGCTGCCTTCCTGCCGGGAGCCAGCGCTGCAGCAGCTGCTCCAAGGGCATCTCCCTGCAGGGTGGCTGGCAAGGGACGGGGGTAATAGTCCCACTCCACGTGTGACCTCTCTTCCCCCTCTGCAGAGCTCCTAATTACCCAGCTGAAGGAAGAGGGGCAGCCCTGGGGCTCTGCCAGCCCCCGGTGCTCAGGCTGTGCTGATGGCATCGATCTCTGCACGCCGGGAGAGATCCCAGGGAAGGCAGCTCCTCCCATGCCACCCAGCTAATCAGGGCCAAACCCTGATGAAAACCCGAGCAGCAGCAGGTCCCCTCCTCAAAAAGGAGAGCAGCTTGCAGGGGATGAATAAAGAGAGCCGCTAATGAAAAGGTGCCCGCCGTGGCTCGGTCCCTGCTGCCCCCGCAGCCTGACAATTGGCAGATGAACCTCGGTGGTTTGTGCGCTGCCCCTCTTTATTCTCTGCTCACAAAACTGGCAGGAGCAGGGGTAGGACAGAGCTGCTGGCGGCAGCTGTGCTCAGGATGAAAAATGAGCAGCACATGCACGGAGGCAGCTGGAGCGCAGTGAGGGACCCCGGGGTCCCTGGGGTTATTTCCCTCTCTCCAGAGGGGCCCTGAGCTTAACCCTTGCTTTCCTGTGTTGGAGCAAAGCAGCCACAGGCCTGGGTCACCCTGGCTGTCCCCAACGCAGAGTGTGTGTCCTGGACCCGGTGTGCCTGGAGTGACAGGGGTGACAGGGGAGCTGCAGCAAAGGCTGGAACAGGCCCCGTGTGCTCACACAGCACAGCAGGGCACAGCTGCTGCCAGCAGCAAGGGAGCATCACCCCAGCTCACGGGCGAGCAGGGCACTGCAGTGGGGCACAGCACGGGTGGCAGTGCCTGTGTCCATCCCCTGGTGGGATGAAGCTCCCTGCCTGGCACTTTTGGAGGCTCCCTGCCTGGCACTTTTGGAGGGTACAAGGTGTGCCCCAAATCTCTGGCAGCACTCTGTGCCCAGCCCAGTGTCCCAAAGCCACCCAAACCCTGCTACCTCAGAGCTGCCTTTGCCTTGTGCCTGGCAGGGAGCAGGAATGTTCTGCTGTCCCTACAGAGCCCCCTCAGTGCCACCCCTGGCGCGCAGGGGGTCGTGGAGGCCGTGTTTTGTTTGCCCTCCTTGCTGAGGAGCCGGCCCAGGCCGTGTCCTGCCACCCACCGTGTCCGAGCGGGCACAGGGTGGGCACAGCCCCGCATCTGCCCGCTCCCAGCAGCCTCCCAGGCTGTGCCGTGCCTCAATGCCGCCTTTGTTCCCAGCCCTGGCATGTCCCAGGGTGTCAGTGACACTGAAAAGCTTTGACTGGCCCTTTCTGTTTGTTTTCTTGGCACACGCGGGCATCGCTCCAACGGCCCAGCCTCGCTCTGCCCCGCACCTCGCGTGTGCCTGGCAGGATCGCTGAGCTGCAGCTCTGCCCAGAGAAGGGGCTGGGCACCAAATGATGCCACCCAGCCCCTCGGGCTCCTTCAGTGCCCATTTCCCTCTGCCTGCTTTTCCAGCACAGCATCCTGCATCCCACGGTGAGCGACCAGCGCTGCCCAGGCTCCCCAGGGAACGGGCACGGCCCCGAAGCTGCCAGAGCTCCAGGAGCATTGGAAATGCCCCCAGGGAATCCCAGGGTGGGATTTCGGGGTGTCTGTGCAGGATTTGGACTGGATGATCCTTGTGGGTCCCTTCCATACCCTAGGATTCCATGAATCCTGGCTGGCAGGGCTGCGGGGTTCCTCCCTCAGAGCCCACATCCTGCGGGATGTTGCCTTTCCAAGTGAGCTCTGTGGCATTGCCGGGGACATTCAGCACAGACCCTGTTCAAATCTCCACAGCCACAAAGGCCTGCTGCACACAGGGCAGGAACACGAGCTGAACTCAATTCCCCATTTCTGAACCATTCAGGGCTCTTCAACTGTTCAAACACTGCAGAAACCCGGGAGGAACATCCCAGGCATGGCGGGTTTTTGTGATTTTACAGAGCCTTGAAAATCCAAAGCCTTTGAGCGCCCTAAGTAGCTGTAAAGGTCACAGAGTGGTATCATTGCTGCTCCCACAGCCTGGCCAGGGCCCTGCTTGCTGTTTGCTCCAGGAACACTCTGCAGTCTCCATGGCTTTTTAGCAGGATTGCTCTCCAACTCCATCACGCTGTCCTTGCCAGTCAATTTTCTGCTACTCCATCACTCTCCCATTTGTATATCATTACACACGGCTGTCAAAAATAATTTAGGAACCTGACGGGCAGCGTGAGGAACGAGCTGTCCTAAGCACATCCCAAACTCCCGCGTTCTGCAGGAAAATGAGCTCCATGCCCTTCTCCCCACAGAAGGAGCCTGGCGTGGCTGGGTGTAGGACACGGCTCTGTCCCCACCCATGGACATGTCAGTGAGACCAAGGAAACATCTCAGGAGACAACACAGCTGAGCTTCAGGGCCACAACAAACCCAGGGAGCACTGAGAGCTGTCAGCACACGAGGTTTGATCATCCTGAGGTGATCCTCCCTCCCTTCCATGTGCACCAAATCAGTTTGGGCTGAGGTTTAACGCTTTGTTCGCACCGGAGACTGGAAAGTTCACTGGATTCTCCCAGTTTACTACTCTGTAATGCCTTGTAGGCGTTTTGCTTTTCCCATAGGGAAGACAGAGCCGGGCTGGCCCTGCCCATGGTAACCTTGGGCATCTCGGCCTGTGATAAGGTGCCAGACTTGTCTCAAGGCTAAAGAGGAGCCCTGGAGGGATGGTTTGGACTCCAAGAGCAGATTTACACCAACAGGGGCATCCTGCTTGTCTCTCTGGATTCCCAGGCTGTGGAACTCCACTGGGCACTGCAGGCAGGGCAGGGGGAGCCTCGCTTTGTACAGGCAGGAAAAGGATCAGAGAATCCTGGAACAGCCTGCGCTGAAGGGACCCACAAGGATCAATTCCAAGCCCTGCCCTGCACAGACACCCCAAAATCCCACCCTGGCCATCCCTGGGGGCATTGTCCAAATGCTCCTGGAGCTCTGGCAGCCTCAGGGCTGTGCCCACTCCCTGGGGAGCCTGGGCAGTGCCCAGCACCCTCTGGGGGAAGAACCTTGCCCTAAAATCCAACTTAAACCTGCCTGGACAGCTCCAGATCAAACCCCTGAGTCCTCTCCGAGCACGAGGGGCACCCACGAGGTGGGAGCAGGCAGCTCCTCCCTTGGCCACCAGGAATTTGGGGGTTTATGATGGGTTCACTGGGGAGGCTTTTCCTCCTGCACGGGAGGTGTCAGCAAAGCCTCAAAGCCCACACTGAGCACCACAGACAGATCCAGCTGGGACCACTGCAGCTCCCATTCCTTGGAGGATTTTCTTCCTCCCAAAGATCCCCTGGCGCTGCAGGATGAGCCGGGCTGGTTCTCCCCATGCACACCGAGCCACGGCACAAAGCTGCTGCTGCTGCAATGCTTTAACTCATTTTCATACATTTATGCTGAGACTAAATTTGTCTCTGCATATTTTCCTCCCAAGCCTAGTAATCAGTAGTGGAAATAATTTGCTGTTGTCTGCTCTGATGTTGCCATCTCTTGCACACATCCAAGTGACAAAGACATCAGGCCCTCAAAGTCCGATTGAAGAATAATTGGAAATCCAAAGTGGCACTAAATGTTATTTTCTAAATAAAATGCATTAAATTACAGAACATGAGGCTGTCAAGCATTAAAAAAGATTAGTTAGAGGTGGAAAAGAAATACTGTTCAACCCTTCAGAGACTTCATTACACGCAGAGGATACCCCTGTGCTCTTTGGGACAGGCAGGGGGAAAGGGAATGCAAAGCTATGGAAATATTTCCAGCAGCCTGTGCTGTCCCAGATGGGCCTGGACGCCTCTGCACTGCTGGATTTGCATCTCAGTTGTTGGATAAATATATAGAGAGATAGATAGATGGATATGTGGATAAATAGAGGTGAGAAAGGCAAGATGGGTGAGGGAAAAGCAGATAAATTAAGAAAAAGCAGAGAGCAGAGCTATCCCTGCCTCGGCGCCTGCAGGGAGGAGAGGGCCCAGCACAAGGACAGGAGGGATCATGGATCTCTGCAGGGATGGGGATGGCAGCCAGCCCTGGGAGTCCAAATCACCCCAAACCTGCAGAGAAGGGACAAACCCGGGCACAGATCCAGCAGCTGAGGCCCAGGGCAGTGCGTCTGCCTTGGCTGGGTGTTAATAAACCCAAATATTGCAGCAGCTGCGCTCAGAACCTCAGCAAAGCCCAGCCTGGCCGTGCAGCACAGAGACAATCGTATTTCACCCGGTAGGAGCTGCCACATTCACACTTAGAGCAATAAAGGCACAGCCAAACAAACATGACCCCAGTGGGACCCGTGGCTGGGGCAGGCACATCCAGCTACACCATTTATCCCAGATGCCCCCTCTCACCAGCCTTCCCCAACAGCTCTGGCCCCTGGCATCAACACCCGGAGCCCAGCAGGCTGCAGGGGAGGCAGAATTATTTACATGGCTGCCTCCCCTTCCTGCACGAGGATTAAAGGCCAGGTGAGGCTTTTTGTGGCAGTTTTTATTTTGGTTTTTTGCCTTTTTTTTTTTTTTTTAATAGAGAAGGTAATTATCACCTGACATTACTGAGGTGCTGATGCACCAAGTGCTGCTGAGTGGGGCTGCTCCCCCTGTGCTGGGGGAGAGGGCAGAGCAGCCCACACACAACTGGAGATGGATTTATTCCAGCCTCTGCTGCAAGGCTGAGGGCTGGGGAGCCTCATCCCTCTCTCCCAGGGTTTCATTAGCTGGGAATGGCTTTCTAACCAGATTTACACAGCCCAGCCTGGAGCCTGCCCGTCGTGCCCGGCACCCACAGACAATAACCATGGGGAGCTCCGGAGGAGCCTCCTGTCCCTCGTGTCCCCATCCTCCAGGGCTGTGACACTGCTGCCATCGGGGTGACCTCAAAAACCCCACACAAACCCCACACAAACCCCATGCAGACCCCACTCAAACCCCCACACACAAACCCCCCACACTCAAAACCCCCACACTGTGCTGCTACAGCTTCAGAATCTTGTTTGTGGTGTAAAATACCCCTAAAATAACAAAAATTCAGCGTCTGGACACTGCTCTCAGGCACGGGGCGGGGTTTTGGGGTGTCCCGTGCAGGCCCAGGACTCAGTGATCCTTCTGGTGCCTCCCAGCTCGGGGAATTCTGTGATTCTGCCATCCCTCATTCCCTTCGAGGGCTCAGGTCCTCTTTGGGCGGGATCAGGCTCTTATGGATCGCTGCATTCCCCCAAACAAAGCCTAAACCCAGCCCTCAAGCCCTGCTGCTGCCTCTCAGGGAGGTTTCTCCTACAAATCCAACGCTTCCTCCAGCATCCTGCTTGGACGAGGTGCCGGGGACGAGCTGGAGCCCAGGCCACCAGGCCGGGCCAGGCAAAGGCCTAAAATGGAAAAACCCAGCTTGTTTTTGCCTGCCTCTCCTCTCTGCAGGCACGGGAATGCTGTTTCTGGCACAGCTTCTCCAAATAAAAAGTGTGGTCAGCTCTTTTTTGGATGGATTTTGAGCAAATTGTTTTTGCGGGCAGCGCCGTCTGCTCCGAGGCCCACCCACACAGGGAGGAGTTATTTGTTGAACCGCGGCCTTCCCCTGCTCCCTCCACAAAGAAAATGAAAGTGCTTAGAGGCAGTTCTTAGCGAGGTGTTAATAGCACCCAAGGCACTGACGGCTGCGAGTCACTTTAAATGATGGGGGAAAGCCCAAAACAAAGGCAGGAGGCAAAGGAGAAGTCTCTAATCTTGCAGCAGACTGGGGGAATTGCTCCCCTCAGCTCCAGAGAGTGCCCAGCAGGCCGGCAGCAAGCCCGGAGCAAATCCTGCCCTCAGCCTCCGGGGATTTTGGCCAGTTTGGGTTTGATGTGGCTCTGGAGGCCGTGGCAGGCTCGTGAAGGGTGTCACTAACAGAGCGAAAGGCACATCCCTGCCCCTGGGAGCCTCGGGGTCAGGGAATCCTGGAATGGTTCGGCTTGGAAAGGACATTAAAGCTCATCTCATTCCACCTCCGCCAGCCCCATCTCCTCCAGCCACCTCAGCAGCTGAGAGCCCCTCAGTGCCTCGGGCTCCTTTTTGTGTCCCTCTCTCCCTATTCCTCCACTGCTGGGATGGGATTCCCAGAGGCTCTTTTAATTTAATTATTTCAATTATTTGAAAGCATCTCTGGAGCCTTGCCAACCCAGGGTGGGCTCTGCAGGTCCTGCTCTGCACTCAGCCTGTTTGAAAGGGAACGCCAGCGCAAATCAAACAGCCAGAAGGGCGCGGGGCAGATAAATGTGTGCTGCAGGAGAAACTGGAGAGACATGCTCTGAAGTGGAGCCAGGGAGGAGGCAACGTGTCCCTGCTGCTGGTGGCACAACTTCAGCAGGGTGCTCGTGCCTTAAAATGCCCCCAGATCCATCCAGACCCCGTGCAGTGTGAGAAACAGCTCCCTAAAACCTTCCCCCTGCTCCTCCCTGACCTCCACAGCCACCCTGACCTCAGCAATGCACATTTGGAACAATATTTTGCTCCATCTGAAGGCCAGATAAAGCAGAGTTCCCGTGCCAGCTTCCAGCACGCTCCAGAACACCTGTGCCAGCTCCTCTGGGCTGCAGGGACAGCCTTGATCCCAAAAACAGCCTTTTCCTGCCTCCTGAGAGGAGCAAACACCCAGCCCTCCCCATTTCCCCCTCACACAGGCTGTCCTGGCAGCACAGTGGGCTGTGCAGTGCTCCTGTCTCTCTGCTCCCTTTGCAAACTCAGCACAAACCTGCTGGACGAGCCCTCAGCACAGCTTTAAGCCCCAAATTCCCTGCCCTGCTTGTTCTGCAGCTGGGGTGAGGGATGCTGTTCTGGGGATGCTCTGTGAAATTGGGGCTCCAGGCTGGAACAGCAAAACCCTCCCTGAGCTTTGCTTTTTTTGCCATCCAACCCAGCAGTTTGGCTCTTCCAGAGCTCAAGGAGGTTTGGAGGAAAGAGAGGAGCCTCCCAGGGCAGGGAGAAGAAGCCCAGAGTTTATAAACTCTCCCAGTGGCTTGGCAGCAGCACTCACACGAGAGCTGCTCTGCACCTGCAGGGCTGCCAGCAAGGACCAGACAACCTGGAAAATGCCCACGGCCACTTCCAGCTGCTCTGCAGGAGGGAAGGAGCTCCCCAGCTCCCCAGGAGCCAGCCCTGGTGCCCAGCACACCTGTGTGCCCCGCCAGGAGCATCCCCCCCTCAGGAGCAGGCACTGCGGTGTTTGCTGCAGCGTCCAAGAGGATTTGGTGTGCTGGGATAAACTTCTCATGGACATTTACCCATGCTAAAGGCTCACTCCTGGGAGTGCGCAGGAATAGCTGCAGTTGGGAAGGTGATGCCTGGATTTATGGGGTCTTTGTAAACAACCTGGCACTGCAAACCCACCCAGTGCCTCCTCTTCCCTCCTCCTCCTCCTCGGTGGAGCAGACCTGGGCAGCAGAGGAGTGAGGAACGGCCCTTGGCTGTGGGACTGAGGGTCTGGGGGCTTTCCCAGATTTCCTGTGTGACTTAGGACAGGTCACACAGCATATCTATGCTTCAATCCTGATCTAAAAATTGATATTACTGCTCCATCTCCCAAACCTGGGAGTGGAGAGCAAAACGTTCCCAGCCTGGTGGGGGCTGCTGCAGAGAAACCACTGGAAAAGGCAGAGGGAAAATAAAGAGGGAAAACAACAATCCCCCTGTGTGAGCAGCACGTTCCAAGCTTGATTACAATAAAAATAATTTCTTTAACACCCACACAGAAAGCTCCAGGCCAGGGTTGCTGCTCCCCCTCTCTGTCTGGCCCCCAGCACTCTTGGCAGGGCTCTGGGCAGGGCTGGGGCAGGGGGAGCAGGCTGTGTTTAGTCTGCCAGGCACATTCCTGCTCGCTGCTCAAATAAATACAGGATTATTGATGGAGCTCCCTGCCCTCCCCAGCATCAGGCAGAAATGCCACAGTTATCAAGTGGCTCCTTGGAACAGCACGGGGATGGGGCTGGAAGGACACCCGAGGCCAGAGGGGTTCTTGTTTAGAAAGGCAGGATCTGCCCCAGGGCTGGTGCTCAGGATTTCCATTTGGGATGCTGAATGTGCTCTGCAGGAACATCCCAGAGAAATCCTCCCTCCAGAGCCGGGCTCCAGAACATATCAACATTTTTTGCCACGGCAAAGTTATAACGGGAAATATTTTTCCGGAGGAGGAGGAGGAGGGAGAGCAAGAGCAAACCTCACAAAAAATTGTTTTTTTTCTGCTTTACAACCAGCCTTAACTTTTATATTTAGTCCCAGCTTGCAAGGCCACTCCAGCCGCTTTCCCTGGGGCACATCCATCATTTTCAACCTGTCTGGAGCCTGCAGGAGCTTGAGTCAAGTTCCACCTCATCTGGGGGCATTTTTCAGAACCTTCAGGGGAAAAGGAGAAAAAAACCAAAGGATTTAAGAGTCAGGGTGGATTTGAACTCTCTTAAATCCTTCTGCCCTTTGAGCCTCAGATTGAGTCCAGGCAGGGGCTGGAAGCCTGGAGAGGGCAATGCTGGGGGGCTCAGCTGCTCCACAGCCCACACAGCCACAGAGAAGTGTCACATTGTCCCAGGCTTTTGAGGAGACCAGGCAAAGCCTGGCCCAAGGGAAGCACTGCAGGACAGAGCTTGAACTTGGCAGACTCAGACCCAGGAATGGTTTGGATTGGAAAGGATTTTAAATCTCCTCCAGTGGGGAGGGGATTTAAAATCCCCCCTGCCATGGGGTCACCTTCCAGTGCCACCATGCCACCTTCCACTGTCCCAGGGTGCTCCAAACCCTGTCCAGCTGGGCCTGGGGCACTGCCAGGGGTGAGGGAAGCACTTCCAGGGCTGAGGCAGTCCTCCCAGGGGCTGGATCCAGCAGGAGCAGCTCCTGCACACTGAGTGCACAAACCCCACCACAGGAAAGGATCGTGCACACCGCAGCCCTTTTTCCATTTCACCCTTCGCTGGATCATTTTATGCATCTATTCCCACTGCTAATTCAAACTAATTAAAGTATAAAATAGAATAATTTGTGCAATTTCAGAGCTCCCCTCAGCATATTGTGAGTTATGTTTCCTTTCTGTTGGTGCCTGATGTGAGCAATTCCCGGCCTCGCTGGCTCAGTACCCCTGAACTCATCTGCTGGGACACAAACTGTTCCAGGAGCACGGGGATGGGGGACGAGGGCAACTTTAAAGGGGAAAAGGAATCCAAATTTGCTTCTAAATTTCATCGCTGAGCACTGAGTGTGACATTTGAGATCTCTCCTTCAAGGCCTTTCCCTCCTGGGAACACGGCTCTCTCCTTTTACTGCTGGCAAGGAGGACCTGGGTCCGTCTGTCCACCCAGGCAGGAAATCCTGCAGCATTCCAAAGCCAGCCTTGAACATCAGCATCACCCACAGAGCTGGATGAGGCTCTGGACAGCCTGGGACACTGGGAGGTGTCCCTGTCCACTTCCAGTGGATGAGCTTTAAGGTCCTCTCCAACCCCAAAAATTCTGGGAGTCCGTGAGCTCAGCTTCTTTCAGGATGGAGCAGGGGTGGTGGCACCAAATCTGGAGGGACGCCAGAGCTGCCCCCAGCTCCTGGGGATGTCCCAGGTCTCTTTCCAAACCCCACAGCCCTGGGGAGCTGAGGCTCTGTGCCTGTGAATGTGCACGTAAGGGAAATTCTGGAAATACCTCAGGGCTGCGGTGGCTCGCCTGGAAATGAAACAATGGGTCTGTGGAAGAGGAGGAATTGGAAAGGGAAGCAAATGCCGAGGCAAACACGTGGGAACCCTGTGCCTGTGACTGGCAGGGGAAGAAACAGCCCTAATACAAAGAAAAACCAAAGCAAAACAAACAAACCGCAGGCAAAGGTGGGCAGCACTTGAAAGGAACAAGCGCACGAGCAATGTCTGCGATCTAACTCATCCAGGAAAAACAAACCCACTGACCCCCCGCTCACACCGCCGCCTCTTCCAGCCCTTCTTCCCGCGAAGTTCATTCTCCAAGGATTCCTCACCTCGAAGGCTCCTGCCCTGAGCTGGCCGCGTTTATTTTGGGTCTGGACAGACATCCCTGGGGCTGGGGGAGGCGCTGGGGCCAGCGTGGCCAGCAGCAGGTGAGCCCAGCCGGGCTGACAAATGTGCTGGCAGCAGGAGGCAGCAGGCTGTCCCACCTGCCTGGGCTCAGCTTTTTGGGGCGATTGAGGGTAATTAACACATCCTCCCTGGCAGCCAGGCATTGCTCATGGGCGCAGACAAGTTTCTAGCGGAATTTCTTAATTATTCCTAATTGAGCGCAGGGAGGGAAGGGGGAAAAGAGTTGGGAATTTTGGGAGGTGGAGGAGGATGGTTCCCCTTCCTCCAGGGGCTCCTGTGCCTGTGCCAGCTCCCTCTCTGTCCCAGCCCATGGCACAGCAAGGGCAGGTGGAGGAGCCCAAGGGAGAGAGGATTTCGGACACCTCCGGTGGGATCCAGCCAAGCCCTTCTCCCTGTGCCAGTGTTCAAAGTTTGCTGAGATTATGTCCAGCTAACTGCCTGTTCAACTAGCAGATAATGTAGTTAAAAATTTAATCAGTTCATTTTTTCCCTCTTGATGACTCCAGACCCTTTCATCCACGTCTCGTGCATTTTTTATCGTGTTTTCTCAGTTCTCTTCAGGACACCATCAGTATTTACAGCCCTGCTGCTCCAGGACTGATGGGCTCCCCTGTTTTTCTCAGCCCTCACTCCAATCCAGCCTCTCCTAAATCATCTGGGCAGCTCCTGTCTGCCTCCCCCTCCCTCAGCATGCAGAAAGTTCAGCCCAAAGCAAAGCAGTTTGCACAGGACTGAAACCCCTGGGGGTTACAGGGCAGGGGAATGCACAACAAATTATCCCTGGAGAGCTGCAGCTCCTGGCACAGGGGCGCTTGCAAAGCAAATATTTCACTGCTCCCAGAGCAGACTAAGAGACAGTTTCTTTACCTAAAGCCACAGTGATGGATGTGGAGGGGGATGGGGGCAAAGCAACAGGTCTGGGAATAAAGGAGGAGGAGCTGTGGCTGCAGAGTTCAGAGCCAGTTTGGATGGGGCTTGGAGCAACCTGGGCTGGAATGAGATGAGTTCTAAGGTCCCTCCCAACCCAATCTGTGGTTCTCTGATTCCATCGAAGAGCACAAACCTGCGCCCTCCGAAGCCCCAGTGGGCACATCCAGCACTGCCTGGAGCAGCAGGGGCTCCCTCGGGGCTCTGCTGTGTTTGTTGGTGTTCACGGGGTGGTTCTGGGCTCTCCTCTCTGCCTGGGGAATGCTGAGGCTCCCAGCCAGGGCAGGAGGCTGCTCTGTTCCACCCCTCGGAAAAGCAGAGGGAAATCCTCCCCCGGGGCTGAATCAACCGTGGCTGGGCTGGGAGCAGCTCCTGAGCCCGGGAGGGCTGCAGGAATTGTGGAGGATGGTTCTGCAAGGCGAACTTTGCCTTTGCAGCACCCTGGGCAGTGCCTGGTGAGGAAGGAGCTGCTCTTCCCCCCAGCACCTCACTGGGGGCTCACCTGAGGAGCACCAACAACGGAGGATCATGAGCTGGGGAGCAAGGAAGGGAAAATTCGTGCTGGCACAGTTGTTTTTGGGCAGGGAAGAGGCAGTGAGGGCAGAGGGAGAGCCTGCTCAGCACCAGCTCCTCTGGCCCTGCAGCTCCCACCTGCCAGGAGCCCCTGCTGCACAGGCTGGGGTGGAAAGGGCTCTCCTGGGACGTTTTCCTCACCCCTAACATGAGGATCTTCCTTCCAGCCAGCCTTTCGATCCTGCTGATTTAAATTCCACGTCTGCAGCCCTTGATTAGGTGCTGAAATCCTTTGGAGCCAGCAATCCCTGCCCTGGGTTTGATTGAGCTCCTCTCACTCCTGCCTTAAAAACAGCCAAATTCCTCCTTCTGTCGAGAGCTGTGCAAATCTTTGGCCCCGGTTTTGCTGATGCCCACATCATGCCCACAGCCCTGCCAGGGTGGGCTGGGCTGCCTGGGGAGCAGAGGGGGCTCCTGCAGCCTTGGGGCCATCAAAGCACCCCCATCCCACGGGATTGATGGAGCTGGAGCTTTCAGACACTGAGACAACGCAACTGCCTCGCTGACACCCAGACAATGAATGCTCCTGGGCTGAATTACAGAGCCACTTCTCAGCACCAGCAGCGCTTGGGGAGCCTCAGCCCTGCCCTCTGGAAGGGGGAGAGCAGAGAGGAGTTTCTGCACGAGCAGGGGGTGTTGGTGAGGGCTCTGTGACAGACTCTGTGAAAAAATGGGAATTTTTTCATCGGGGGGCGTTGGTGGCCCCACGTTTGTCAAACATTGCCATTAACCCTTCACCTGCTGTTTGATCAGCCCTGGGTGCACCCCATGTCTCACCAGTGAAGCAGCAACGTGACCAATTCCACTTCCATTTCTTTTCTTTTGTTTTTTTGTTTTTTTTTTTTTTTTTCTCCCATAGAAACTGTTAATTAGATTTGTCTGTGAAAAATGAGGCAGCTCACACTGGGCAGTGGCTGAGAAGAGCCATGGTCCCCTCACTGTGGCCGTGCTGATCCCCCCACCACAGAACCCATGGCAAATTTGGGGACAGGACCCAAAAATTGGGATTTTGGGGAAAGTAACTCTGCCAGCACCTGCCAGACCCAGTGTTTTCCCACCCTGGAACCCCACAAAGCTCCTGCAGTGCCACCCATCTCCATCATCTCCATCTCCATCCATCTCCCCCGAGCCTTGCTCAGCCTGTGTGCAGAAATGGGCTTTGTTTGCTCCACCAACACTGAGAAATGAATTCCTGCTTTAAATAGTGTCAGAACCACTTCTCCTTTCCCCCCCGAGTGTTTGAAACCAGGTGCTGTGGGAAGGGAACCCGAAAGCTCCTAATAACCACCCTTAAACCCAGTGGTTCGAGAGCTCCGAGTGCCTGGGAGCAAAGTTTCTTTATTCCTCTCTCCCCCGGATTGGGCTGTGCAACTGTTGCTTCTGTGCTTTGTGGGAGTGAAATCAAATGTCAAATATTCTGCTTTGGAAGGAGTTGGCAGCGAGACATGAAAGGCTCGGGGAGAGCTCAAAAAAAGAGGGAGGAAAAAACTGGAGCAAAGCACAGACAGGGCTGGGACAGGAGCCAGGGGATGGGGAAGGGCTGTGCCTGCAGCCACAGCTCCAGATCTGAGCAGGGAGAGGCTCTTTTCCCTGCAGTTCTGCACAAAGCTGGTCCTGGCTGCTGCCTGCACAGAAGGGAGCTGGGCTCTGTGCCGAGGAGCTCCCTCCATCCTTTGTGGGAAGCATCTCCACAGCCCCATCTTCACAGCCCCACAGCCCCACAGCTCCACAGCCCCATCCCCACATCCCCATCCCCACAGCCCCATCCCCACATCCCTATCCTCGCAGCCCCATCCCCATCCCCACAGCCGCATCTCCACATCCCCACAGCCCCATAGCTCCATCCCCACAGCTCCATCCCCATCCCCACAGCCCCACAGCTTGTCCCAGGGCTGTCCCAGGGCTGTCCCCATGCCCAGAGGGGCTCAGGAGGTGCCATCAGCTGCTGGGGAGCACCTTTCCCAGGTGAACAGCACAAACCCCAGCACCATCCCCAGGTGAATGGCACACCCCCAGCACCATCCCCAGGTGAATGGCACACCCCCAGCCGTCCCTCGAGGGCTGTGTGTGGACGCAGGCACTGGCCTGGCTCTGTCTCACATCTCAAACCCCAGCTCTGGGCAATCCTCCCCCAGTTAACTGCAGCACAGCAGTTAATCCCTGTGGCATTCTGCTGAGGCAAATTCCAGTTTGCTCTCCATTTCCAGCCTTCAGAGGCCACTTTTTTGCTGTATATTCTCAGTCCTTCTGAGGGCACCTCCCACCATTTACAGCCTCACCCTCTGGAGCTGCTGGACCTCCCTTCCCTTCCTGGTGCCGACCCCTTTTCAATCATCAGCCTCCTTTATAGAGAACCAGGGAAAATATCTTCTTGGCTGCACTTTGCTGACCTATCACTCTGCAGGATGGGGGCACAGGGGTCACAGGAGCTGACAGCGTCCCTGTGCATGGGATGCTGGGATTTTGGGACCCAGAGCACGCATTGCTGCAAGGGCGACAGGCGAATCCCGTGGCAAACCCTGCAAGGAATGAGAGGCAACAGCCCCCAGCTCCCGGAGTCTCCCCAAGGCAGAGCCGTGGCTGGAAATTGAATTAATGTTCCAGGAATATTCTATTATTTGCTAATTCTCTTCACATCTTTTTGTTTCACAATTAAGCAAATTAGTGCTTTGATGAATATTAAGACGCTCTTGCCTCATGAAAGATGAGTTGGAGGCATTCCCCCTGGACTTTGCTCCTAATGAAAACAGTTCCTCAACTGTTTGAGATCCACACTGGGTCCTTCCCTCCCTGCTGGCAGCATGGGCAGCCCGTGGCTCCTGCACAGTGACCAAGCATTAACATTTGAATAAAATAATTCACTTGCAAAGTTTGCACAGATCCTCATTCTTGCCACGTGATCCCAGCCCGAGCTGGGTGGGATCTGAAATTTGTGGCTGCTCGTGCAAGTGTCTGTCCCTGAGCGGCTCCAACAAGCACAAAATGCCTTCCTCAGCCTCAGGGATTCACTCGAGGTTTTCAGCAGGGACAAGACTTTGCTCAAACTCTTCTCAAACATTCCCTCCTTGCTTTCAAATGACTTTATAACCAAGGAACCCCTGCAGCCCAGGGCCGAGGCAGGAACGGCTCAGAGCCCCAGACCAGCTCCGTTCCCATCTCTTCCAGCCAGGAACAAGCAGGTTCAGCTCTCCCCAAGCACTGATGCCCATCTCAGAGCCCCAAACCAGCTCCGTTCCCATCACTCAAAGCCAGGAACAAGCAGGTTCAGCTCTTCCCAAGCACTGATGCCAATCTCTGCTCAGGGGCGGAAAAATCCGAGCTCCTCCTGGCGCTCCAACATCCAGCACCTCGGGGCTGAGCTCCAGAGCACACCGCGGAGGGGAGGGAGCTGCAGTGCCCCGGGCAGGGCAGGGCAGGGCAGCAGGCACTCACCTGGCGCTCTGACATGACGTACAGGTACTTGTGGTCGGTGGAGAAGGCCATGTCCCGCAGCACCGGGCTGCCGTCCTTGAACACCGGCACCACCTCGTACTGGATCCCGCCCTGGGGCGGCCCATCCGCCCGGATCTGCAGCAGAAAACACACACAGGTCAGAGGGCACCTCACAGCTTTGTTTTGGGGTGAGGGGAGGAGGGGGACAAGGTGGGGAAAGGAATGAATCCGAAAATCGCAGCTCCGAACTGCGGACGGAGCGGAGGCAGCGTGTGGGAGCAGGAGCTGGAGCAAAGGGTCCGTCTGCACTGCCGCCAGTGTGATTTTGCCAGTCCAGGAGAAATAATGAGAGAGTTTTGTGGTTGCAAGGCGAGCACAGAGACCTCCAGCGAGCCGTGACTGACCATCCAGGGGGAAGGAAAATTGTAAACTTTAAAGATTGTCTCTAAAATAAACCGGAAAGGAGACCACAAAACTCTACAGCCAACGGCAAAGCCAAGATGCTGCAGAGGTATTTTTTAATTCCCTAGACACCCACAGAATGACACTTGGATAATCTCCATCACCTCTTCCTGCCACGGAATCCTCCTGGAGCATCATCCCCGCTGAAAACCTGGAGATGCTGCTGCCGCTTTCCTGTCTGCAGGATTCAGTGAGGCAAGGCCAGCCCGGGCCGCGCTGCTGAGCCAGCAGAGCTCTGGCACGGCACCGCCCGGTCCAAGCATCCCTCCATCCCTCCCAAACACCGCCCTGCTCCCGCAGGAGCACCTGCCCGGGCTGTGACAAGCCCCATCGCTGCCAGCCGCCGCTGCTGCGGAGGAAACGCCTTCTGTTCCCCCAGTTAATAATTGATGGCCTCGGGGGCCGTGCGCCGGGAGGGGAGCGGGAGAAACAAACTCTTCGCGTTGTCTTTCCCACCAGGATCTGCGCGTTTGGAGAGCCGCGGGACGGGAGCGCGGCGTGCGCGGGGCTGGGGGAGCCACGGGCCCGCAGCGGCCGCGCTGCTGGCCTGGAGCCGGGGATGAGCCGGGGATGAGCCGGGAATTGCCGGGATGTGCCGGGAATGTGCCAAGGATGTACCGGGAATTGTCAGGAATGTGCTGGGAATTGCCGGGAATTGCTGGGAATTGCCGGGATGTGCCAGGGATGTACCGGGAATTGCCGGGAATGTTCTGGGAATTGCCGGGAATTGTCGGGAATGTGCTGGGATGTGCCAGGAATGTGCCGGGAATGAGCCAGGAACTGTCGGGAATTGTCGGGAATTTGCTGGGAATGAGCCGGGACTGAGCCAGGAATGTGTCGGGAATTGCCGGGAATTGCCGGGATGTGCCTGCTGCCCATCCAGGAGGGGGAACACGGCTCCAGGAAAACCCCTTATCCCAGAGGTGCCAGCGGCTCCCGCCGGGCTGTGCTGCCCCAGCCCTGTCTGCTGCCCGGTGTTCCCGGCCTGGCTGCATAAATAACGGAGCAAAAGGCAGGAAAAGCCGGAGGCCAAACCTTCGGGGCACAGAAAGGACTGACTCGCTTTTCTGGTGCACGACCCCGGGAGCGAAGAGAGCAGGTTGTGAAGCACCTTGTGGTTTAGCTGAGGAATGAGCCACCCCAGCTGGAAATACCGGGAGATTTTCACACTGGGAGAGCAGAGCTGCTCCCCTGCGCCCTCTCCAAATAAATCCTCCCCTTGGAAGGAGCCCCGGTGCCTCCTGCCATGCACAGACATGTTGGCTGCACACAAACACATTTATTTTCTGGATTTCTCTCTTTTTCCCTTTACCTCCCGAGCGTTCAGTGCTGCAGAGGAACATCAGGTGGCAATGTGAGCGATCTGTGGAACACCCACAGTCAGGCACAGGAGCCCCCGGCAGGATTCAGCTGCCAGCCCAAGCCTGCCTCGAAAGCCCTGAATTGTCAGAAAGCAAAATCCCCCGAAAGGCAGGAGGTCAAATCCCGCTTTAATTCCATCTGTGAGCGTTAGGATCGTCACAGCCCCCGTGAAATACCAAGAATCAGAGGCAGACTCACACCAGGATGAGCCCAGTGCCTTACTGGGTGCTGCCACGCCGCTCGGGGAGCCAGCAGCCTGCAGCAGGGACAGAGGGACAGAAATCACCCGAGGAATGAAGAGCAGGAACGCGGGGCTGCCAGGGCTCCACAGCCAGCAGCATGCAAAGGCCTGATTAATGGCCAGACAGGAATGGAAGCCCGGACATGAAGGATCAGCAGCCTTTGTGAAAAACAACTGTTTTCCAGAGTTCCCTCAGGGCACCGGCAGCTCGTTAAATTGAGCTTCTTTCTAGTAATGAGGTCAGACAGGGCTAATAAAGAGAGATACCGCTGGACAAGGCTGGTGCAGACCCATTCCAACTGGGAATTGCAGCTCTGGGCTGGAGGCAGCGCCCCACGGCTCCTCCAGCCCGCCTGAGGGCTCGGAGCTGTGCCTGGAAGGGGAGCCTGGAACGGGCTCGGTGCCTGGAATGGAGTTCTGGGGCACAGCACGGGGTGCTGGGCACTGCCCGTGCCCTGCTGCCCCCACAGGGGCCAGGGAGCAGCCCCGGGGCTCTCAGGGACTCTGTCACCGTGAGGTGGCCCAGGGCACAGGACGAGGGGACAGCAGAGCACGCTGCTCCCCTCCCTGGGTGGGTGTTGAACCCGCAGAACACCCGGAGCCCCCAGCCCAGGCCGAGGGGCACCCGGTGGCACCAGGATGCTCCGCTGCATCTCTTGCTCAGGGCTCGGTTCCCATGGCAACAAATGATGATGTCAGAGAAGAGCGATGATTCCTGCGGCCGAGGAAGAAGAAAGGGATCATCTCACACAGCAGGAAGCTTCGTGTTGACGTTTGGAGAGGGAAATGATTCCTCTGCCTCACGTATGGGTGCCCTCCCGGGGCCTGACAGCTCCTGAGCTGTCCCCGGAGCAGGGGGTGGGAGCAGCCCTGCGCCTCCGGGCTCATCCCGAATGAGGCCAGGGCTCGTCCTGGGGGAGAGTGGAACACAGGACAGGGCTGGGCTCCACGGCCTGTGCGCTCCTGTCGCCTCCCTGTCCCTGTCTGTCCCCTCCCTGGCAGGGCGATGGGCGTGGGAAGGGTTCGGGAGGGGGGCACAGAGGGAAGCAGGGTGGGGATGGGAGGAGCACGGGTGTGGGGAGAGGCACCTCAGCGAGCTGGAAACAGGAATCGGAGGGACAGCAGAGCCCAGGAGGACACAGCACGGGCTGCTGCACTCGGACAGCAAGCCGAGGAGCTGCTGGGCCACGTCCAGCCCTTCCCTCCTGCTGGATGTTTACAAATCTCTCCTGAGAAGTGCCTAATGACATAATCTGCAAATCCAAACTCATCCCTGCTCGCAGGGGAGCGGCGCTGGAGGAGCAGGATGTGCTGGGTGCAGGGAGCCCTGCAGAGCCGGGCTCACGCTGAGCTCTCTAATACCCCCACAATGCAGCTGCAGGCTAAGCTGGGCTTTATCACCAGAGATTAGCACAATGCCGCATTGTGGCACCGCGTGGGAGCCACTCGAGGATCTGATCTGACATGGAGCTCCAGCACACCTCGTGTAGGGAAGCTCCCCTCGGGTGCTGTGCCCGGGCAGTGCCAGTGCTGGGATAGCTCTGCCTTCCCTCCCAGCAGGCTCCCATTAGAAGACATCGAATCTCTTTGCAGGAACTTTCCGTGATTAAATTACCTGTCTGTTTTCATTAGGGGTGTTTCCACCAGGCTGACTCAGGATGGAATTCCTGGTGCCAGACAAAAACAGCTGAATAAGCCCATGAGTGAGGGGGCTGATTGCCCGGCCGGGGTCCTGCAGCAGGGCCACCATTAACTCCTCGGGAGCTGCAGCTTCTCCCCACCTCTGCAGGTGCCTGATGGGTCCCAAAGCACTTTGGGCTTCCATGTGGAAAGAAGGGAAGCAGTGGAGGGGCTCCTGAGAGGATTCCCAGGGCCAGGAGCAGCAGGCACTGCCTGAACTTGCTCATTTTTGTAATGGCAGTGAAGGGAAAAGCTGGCCCTGCACGATTCTCCTGGTCCTGCCTCCTCTGAACCCCACAGCAACCTCCAGGAGGAGAGAATCCAGAACTGGAACTCCAAATTATTACCCAAAAAGCAGGATCCCTCACCATGTCCCCATCCAGGGGAGCAGCCCAGCCTTCCCTCAGGCAGGAGCAGCAGGAAGGGGGCTGGGCTCCACGTGGGAAATCTCCCCTCAGAATTCAGGTGCAACAGGAATCCCACTAGGTATCTTTCCTTTAAACCACAGAAGTGTCCATGAGAAAGCTAATGACAAGCCTTACATGCACATTCCATTCAAATCAGCAGATCAAATTAACTTCATTACCTGCAGGCTCCCTCATCTCCCAGGCTCTTCCTCTCCTGTCACATTTTCTTTGTGCGCTTCTCCCAGATCAGGACGGAATGGTTCTGTCACCGTGGGCATCACCTTTGTCTTTGCCCCACAGCCTCCATGGATGGGTCCCTGCAGGAGCCCGTGGCACTGTCAGGCTGGGAGCAAAGCAGCTCCTGGGACCAGCTCTGCTCCCCGAGGGAGGAGAAAATCCATCCCCTCCCAGCTCACACTGTCCAGCTGAACATTAAATACTCTCACTGATCACTGCTGGGGCTGCCCTCGCAGAACCCTGGGGGGAAAGCCTGCACAAAGTCTGCATGCCAGGCCCTGGTGGATCATCCCAACACTGCCCCGGCTCCCCCTGCCCCCCAGGAGGGCCTCGGGGTCCCCTCTCACCTGGAGCCCGCCTTTCCAATGGATAAATTGCCCTTGGCTCAGACAATTCCTCCCTTGCAGGACCTCTGACTCTCCTGGCTGAGCAGCTGGGCCCGGGCTCGTTCCTCAGCATTCCAGGGGGTGGGCAGAGGGGAGCAGGGTGGGCAGAGGGGAGCAGGGTGGGCAGGTAAGGGGGGCAGCACCCGAGCAGGGCAGGCAGGGAGCCCCAGCCTCTGCCCAGCCTCCCTGCCCCACACTGCACCCCACAGTGCTGGATCTGCCAGGAGAGGAGATTTCACAAACATTTCTTCCATCAACACAGCTCTTCCCCCTCCCACGAGGAAAGAGACCGGGAGGAGGATCCCTTGCTGCCTTTCTGCAGGGTTCTGGAGGGGAAGGAGCCACTTGTTGGGGTGAAGCAGCAGCTCAGCCATCCTGGCAGGACAAACCCTTAAGAGAAATTGCCACTGGAGAGGTTCTTCCCTCCACCCTCGTGCAGAGCTGCTCGTGCAGGATGAGGCAGGGAGGGTGGCACAGAGGCACCATGCAGAGCCTAATCAGCAGCCCCGTGTCTTTAATTTATTACTGCACGAGAGGCTCGTTTAGAACAAAGCTGCCAGTTCAGGAGATCATTCCTTGAAAAGACTTTTTATTTGAAAAGCTGTCAGCTCACACCTTGTCACAGCCCTACTTGCAGCAGCACAACTTTAATAACATGCCACCTCATGCAAATGAGCTGCTAATTAATTAAGTAGTATTCTTCCGGGGATGGATTCATTAGAATGAAATTTGGGCTGGCGAGGCTGGATTGCTTTGGATGGTGCTTGGAATCAGCAGCATTGTCTTCTCCTGGAGGCCCAGCTCTCCCTCCCAACCATCCAGAGGGAAGCTCCTTCCCATTCTGCACACCCTGGTGCTGGAGCCACCTCTGCAAGGCACAGACCAGCCCTAAATCAGCCCAAACCAGCAGAGAGATCTAGAAAATGGTGCATGAGGTGCCCAGAAGATTTTCTGCTCTAGTACTGAGGAAATCCAGTGCGGGAGAGGGCTCGGTACAAAAGCAGGAGGCAAAGGCTGCTAACGTGGGGGGCTCCAGGGATCAGGGAATGCCGAGCAGGAGCAGAGCTGCTTCCTTTGGAGCACTTGTTGCACAGAGACAATTGCTGGGGGTCCGGGGCCAGCAGCCCTGCACCTTCCAGCAGCACCAAGCACAACCCTCAAAGGGTGGAACACTCAGGGGTGTCCTGCCCAGGAGGGGGAGAGCTCAGGCCCCAAACCCTGAGCTCTCTAATCTGTCCCCAGGCAGCGGGGACACCCCTTCCCTCTGTTCAGCAATAATCCCCTTCTCCCTTTCCCCTCCTGTTTGATTTTTGGGGAGGTGTCTCGGTGCTCCTCTGGGCACTGGGAAGGATTGCTACCAGCCCTGCTCTGCTCCCGGCTTTCCACTGTGGCAGCGGGCAGGGAAACCATCAAAGGGATGGAGTTTGGCCTCCCAGAGGCAGGAACGAGGTGGGCATTGCTGTGCCACGGGCTCTGCTGCTGAGCCCTTGCTGCTGCTCAGCCTCTGCTCCCCCTGCCCCTGCCCTGCTGCCCCTGCTCTGTGCAGCCTCAATCCAGCTTCAATCCGGCTTCAATCCAGCCTCAATCCAGCTTCAATCCAGCTTCAATCCAGCTTCAATCCGGCTTCAATCCGGCTTCAATCCAGCTTCAATCCGGCTTCAATCCAGCCTCAATCCAGCTTCAATCCAGCCTCAATCCAGCTTCAATCCAGCTTCAATCCAGCTTCAATCCAGCTTCAATCCGGCTTCAATCCGGCTTCAATCCAGCTTCAATCCGGCTTCAATCCAGCCTCAATCCAGCTTCAATCCAGCCTCAATCCAGCTTCAATCCAGCTTCAATCCAGCTTCAATCCAGCTTCAATCCAGCTTCAATCCAGCTTCAATCCAGCCTCAATCCAGCCTCAATCCAGCTTCAATCCAGCTTCAATCCAGCCTCAATCCAGCTTCAATCCAGCTTCAATCCAGCCTCAATCCAGCCTCAATCCAGCTTCAATCCAGCTCCTGCCGGCTGGGAAGCAAATGGGAGCGCAGGTGAGGAAAGGGCAGGACAGCTCCAGGAGCAGGCAGAGGGGTTTCCATTCCTACAGCATCCTGCTCTCCGTGGGCTGGGGATGCACTGCAGGGTCGGCTGGGTGAGCGCGGCCCAGGCTGCCCCTCAGCCCTCCGGGTGCCACAAACCCTGGGCAGGGTCATTCCCTGCCTGTTCCCACTCTCTGCCCTCGTTCTCCCCTTTGCCCTGAGCCAAGGCTGGGCTGGGTGTTAGAGGGACCCAAAGGGGAACACGAGCCAGGACAGAAACCCAAAACTGCCCCGCTCTGCCTGCAGGGCACGCTTAGGGGTGGAGGAGGCGTGAGAGCCATTTGGGGAGTGAGGGCAAGCCCAGGTGAAGGAAAACAGGGCTGAGGGCTGAGCCTCGGCTCTGCGAGGGACAGAAAACACGGAGCAAGCCCAGAGCTGGTGTTATTCTGGTGTTATTTAGGGCGAGGGAGGCAGCAGGTATCTGCTTGTCACAAACCATTTGCAGCTCCTGCCCAAAGCCCCCGAAATAGCCCTGCATCTGTGTTATCTGTCCACACCTCACCTGTGCCCTTCCAGCTGAATGATCCTGCACAGCTCCGTGCCAGGCTCTCTCTCCCCAGGAACATCTTCCTCCAGCTCTGCATTTCACAGCTGAAGGGATTGGTCCTGCTTAGTTTGCCTTGTTGACCTTGAGTGGCCATGTAAAATGGCATCAAAAGCCACTTAGACAAGACTGTCTAATGCGAAGTTTGCTCCAAATGAGCTTCAGTGAGTCGCGATTCTCCCCAAGGAGGAAAAAACTAAATGACTGTCAAAAATTGCCACACAAAAACCCTGTTTCTCCAAAGCCACGGCTTCCAGCTGATCAGGTGGGAGCCACAGAGTTCCTCAGGAAATATTATTCTCTTTCCTTTTTGAAAACATCATGTAAGTAATATGTTTCAAATGGCTTCGATTTCCTGCCCGGCACCTCCCGGGGATGCTGGAACATGAGCCAAACCCGGAGCTGCCGAGGGCCAAATCCCAGAAGGAAATATGAGAATCCAAATTGTATTGTCTTTGGGGTGTATAAAGCTGTGGATAAATCCTGCCTGGTGGTTCTGCGCCGCTCTGGGTCAGGCAGGAGTGAGCAGGTGAACAAGGAGGCCGTGCATATTTTTGGTTTCACTTGTGCATGCAGAGCCAGTCATGTGTTACTGATCACATCTAACCTTGCTGGGGCAGAGGATGTGAGAAAATTACCGAGCGCTCAGCTTAGCTCAGATCCCGGGAAATGAGGGAAACGAGTCTCCAGGCACTCCTGCCCAGCAGGACGCAGAGCTGCAGGTGGCAATGAGCATTTTTTGGGTCGTGAATTGGGGCAGGGCCTCACAAAGGGCTGGGTGTGTGTCCCCAGAGAGGCTGGAGCAGGAGCAGCCCTGCGGGGAGGCCGTGTGAGGACAGAGAGCCCCGGGCAAGCTGGCACTGCCCCAGGGCTCCCTGCAGCCTGCCCTGCTCCTGCAGCCTGCCTGGGCTGCGGCAGAGCCCCAGCAGGGACAGGCTCCGTGTTTGGGGCTGCTTCAGCACCCCTGGGCACCCAGGGGCTGCAGCAATGTGTCACCTGCAGGGAGGCACCAGGCAGCACCTGCAGGGCTGGCTGGGGCCAGGGACGTGTGCTGGGACATTCCCTGTCCTGGGAGCGTGGAGGACTCCTGGTGGGAGGCTGTGCAATGTGAACCCCTGGGGCTGAATCTCTCCCTGTCTGCTCATTCATGCCCCAGTCTCCGTCAGACAGAGCTCAGGTTCCTGGTGTGTGAGGAAAGCTCCTGCTGCCCCTCTGAGCTGCTTCCCCAGTGCTATTCTGGGGCAGATCAAGGATAAAAATAAAAATAAAAAGCAAAATCTCTTCCATCTCGGCGCTGTAACTCCCTAAGCCCTCGGCACATGCCCTTTGCAGCATCTCAGAATTAATCAGCAGATAAGCAGATGAACTGGCTCTCCATAATCTGTGCATGCAACACATGGAACGCTGCTCGGCACGGCCGTGCATGCAGTGGGATTTGCTGGGCTGGGCTCAGAGCACACGTCTGTCCCTGTGCCTCTGTCCCTGTGCCTCTGTCCCTCTGTCCCTGTCCCTCTGTCCCTGTCCCTCTGGCCCTGCCCTGCCCTGCCCGGGTGGCAGGATCAGCTTGCTGCTGCTCAAATACCCAAATTCAGAGTTGAATTCAAGTTCAGCCGGGGGAGGAGAGGCGTGTGCAGGAGTCTGTGTGCAGCTCTGAGCCAGGGCTCAGGGCTGCCTTTGACTTGAAGCACTGTGAAATTCCCCGCAGGGCAGCGCAGCCCTGGCCTGTCCTGGCAGAGCCACCGGGGCACGCAGAGCTTCCCTCTCCACCTCCTTCACAGGGAAAACACAAAGAGCTGAGAGGATGTGCCCAAAGCCTTGCTGCTGGCCTTGGTGGCACCCACAGGGTCACTTCACGGGTGCCACAGCTCTCTGTTGGTGGCACAGGGACACGAGGGCAGGGGGAGCAACAACGCAGGCAGAGCTCAAAGTGATGCCAGACACCCCCAGACCGGGAGGAGGGAGGGGGAAAAGGGGCAAAGGGGCTGCGGCTGCAGGGCTGGAGCTGGAAATGGGTTTGGAACGCACGAGCAGCACAGCCTGAACACCCTGGTCCAGCAGGACACGGCAGCCCGAGCTGGCTCCGTGCTGAAGGCTTTGCCTGTGGTTGCTGAGCAGAGGAGAGGTGGAACAGAGCTGCCCAGAGCTGTCAAACCCCACAGGAGCAGGACAGAGGCAGCTCTGCCCCCAGCCCTGCTCTGCTTCCCCAGCAGGCAGCGCAGCCAGCCCCTCCTGGTGCCCCCGGGCCGGCATCAGCAGCAGGAGCTGGGCCCAGGCTGGCGCAGGGGTGGCAGAGCCAGAGCCCCAGCACATTCCTGCTCCGCTCCATCATTGACCTGGAGATAAACACATGGCTTCCGCCCTAATCCCCTGCAGCCTCGTGAACATCAGCCGCGCTAAATTTTTCATGTAATTAAGAGAAAAACCCTAATCCAGTGTAATTAGCTCCCTAATTGCCAACGTCAGGCAGCAGAGCAGTGTTTGAACAGCAATTCAGGTCTAGCTGGTTAGGCAAACACTGCGTGTGTGGCTCAGTAATTCAACACTGCAGCAACTCCCCCTGTGCTGTCCTCACGGGCTGCTCCCCCAAACTGCTCTGAGAGCTTCCACTGCTGCCAGGGCCTCACCTCCCCAGAGTGCTGCTCCAGTTACACCCCGAGGGGCTGGGCAGGGAGCAGGGCCAGCAGCTCACCCGGAGCCCCCTCTCTGCTGGTGATGGTTCCCCCATCCCGGCGATCACACCGAGATTTTGGGACACACCGGCCCTGCCCGCCCAAATTCAGCATCTGAGAGTCACAACTGAGACCCCGGTGGAGAAACTGGCTCCTGGTGGGGATGCTCAGAGGGGCTCTGTGGTGCAGATCAGCATCCGTCCCAGGCGCCCAGCCCTCATGGCTTGCTGTGATATTTTTCCCTTTCATTCATATACATGAAGGCAGAATTTTAAGAGTGAAATGTTCGAATTTTGGGAAGGGGAAGCAGATGGGAGAGGAACAGAGAATGTGGATGTGAGTGCCAACAGGGAGGCAGAGAAACCAAGAAAGCACAGAGAGAAGACACCTTCACTTAACCATTTCATCCGTCCCCAGGAACAAGGAGCTGAGCTGCTGAAGCCACTGTCAAATATTTCTGTTTTCTTTCTGAAATTCACCTGTGACAAACCACAGACACCTCCAGCTCTCAGCAGTCACACCTTCATCTCCAGACTCAATACCAGCCTCTGAAACACAGGTTTGAAAGTGATATTATTGTGGGAGTATCGCTGGAGTGTCTCAAGGAGGATTTTGTTCCTCATCCTGGGCAGTGTCACAAAGGGTTTTTCTGCTTTTGGAGAAAGGTCTTGGTCTCTGCTTTGGCAGTTTTGGTTGCTGCTGCTGCAGAGGCTGAGTTTTTGTGCCTGGGACACTGCAGACCCCAGAACCAGCCCCCAGCTCAGAGCCATCACACAGCCCCAGCCTCGCAGCCTGAATCCCTGCAGAGCCCTGGATGCCTGCTGGGAATCAGAGGCAGCCCTGGGTGTGCAGCCAGGCCCAGGAACCTCAGGAGCTCTGATTCACCCTGATGAGCACTGGCAGGAGATTTGCAGCCAGCCAGGAGAGGTGTCAGGGGTGCTGAAAGGGGCAGGGGGAGGTGTTGGGAGGAAAGGGAGCTGCTCAGTCACCTCCAGACAGCTCTGAGGTGACCTGAGGGACACCACGGGGCTGTTTGCCATCCCAGAAGCTGCAGTTCCAACAAGGGGGGGTTCTTTGAATTGCCCTCACTGAAAAGAGACCAGGTATCAAATGTTCCTAAAGCTTTTAAAACAAGGGCTACGAACGGAGCCAAGGCTCAGAACTGATATGCAAAGCTCCCTTCCAGGACAGATTTTCCCAGGAGGGAGTGCTGGCAGCCACAGCAGCCTCTGTGCACGAGGCCTCTGCTCAATGTCAGAGGAGATGAGCTCCTTCTTGCCTTCCTCCTCCCGCTGCTCCAGAAGCAGCACAGCCCCCCGCACACCCCCACATCTGCAGAGAGAAATCTGCTAATGATTCCCGGCCTCGTGCTTTGGCACTGCCGTGATTTATTGGTTGTGTCATGGTTTGCACTCAGCTGTGAAGGAACCTCGCCGTGACCTAAAGCCATGAGACTCCAATTTTCCTGGTGTGTTGGAGGAAAATGGCCTGGCCAGCCCAACCCGCCAGGTATTTCCCTGTCTCCTCCTGCAGTTTGTGCTGCCAGAGCCTGGCTGGGAGCCGGGTCCTGCTCTGAGCATCTGGAGCGCTGTGGTTTGTGCCTTCACCTGCTCCCCAGGGGCTCTGTGCCTTGAAAATTCATTCTAAAGCAGCTTCAAACCCTCCAGTTTTCATTATTGATACGGCTCCTTTCATCAGAGTCCACTCATCTTTTCGCTTTCTATTTCTGTCTCTACCCTTTCATTGTTTCCCTGGTGCTTCCATGGGAATGGCACCAAGACCCCGGCCCGGCAGCAGGAATTCATTCCATCAAAGCTTCCTCCTGGAACTGAGGGTTTGTTGTGGGGTTTTCTTCCCCCCTTCGTTTTAATTCCATCTGTATTTAATCCCAGACAAACACAAACAACAATCTCAGCTCCCTAAGGCCATCGCTTTCTAAATCAGTTACAGCCAACTCCAATTAGCAGGCAGGCAACATGAGCAGCTCCTGGATCTTTGGGAACGAGCCAGCCCAGAAGGTCCTTTTCCTCAGACTGTCCCTTTTTTCCTTCTGAAGGACTTGCACCATCATTAGAGGCACAGGCTCTGCAAGATCAAACCCCCTCCCCTTTGCTTCTGCCGCCGTGGGGATGATGTTCCACAGCCTCATTAATGCTGTTTGTGCTTCTGTGCTCCAGCACCTGAGTCTACCTGCAGGCTTTGATTTATAAGAGCATCCCAAAGGCTCTACAAGAGCTGAAGAGAGACTTTATTGGTCACTTTAGCTTCCCTCTCAGCCTGCACTTGAAACTGCTTCTTAACAGCCTCTCTGAGCCAGGCTGAGGGGAGGCAGCGATGCCAGCTCCTGCCAGGCACAAACCTGACCCTCCTCAGGGCGTGAGAGGATCTCTCAGAGGTGCCCTGGGGAAGCCTCTCCCTTCTCAGGCCATGACAGCATCTCCTGGGATTACCCTGGGGAAGAACCCACCAGCCCTCAGAGGAACTCACCACATTCCACGTGGAATTGCTTGGCTGAACCTGACTGAGGGTTCACCGTCCTCAGGTTGTTTGGGTGGGAATTGTCTGATCCTGCAGGCTGGTGGGATTTTCCTGGAGTTATCCAGACAGGCTCTTGTTCTTTAGGGCCCAGAGCTGGTGGTGTGCCCTGCTCTGCCAGGCCTCTGCTGGCTGCTGCCCCTCGCTGGGTGTCTGGAGGGTGCTGGGGGCACTGGTGGAGCTCAGTCCTTGGCTGAGGGGACGTGCCCCGGCAGGACACACTCTCCGTGTCCCCCCACAGCCTCCCTCCCTCCATTAGGGAGCTATTTCAGGCAATGATTTCAGATGAAAATCTGTATTTTATTAATTGTGGGTGTGCTCTGATGCTGGACTCTTTAACGTGCTTGGTATCAGTGTGAACCACGGAGGGAACCACTGAGCCCAACTGCCTGGAGCGTGTCACCCCTGCTGGGACACAGCTGTCACCAGGGCTGGGGGCCACGGCCAAAGCTGCCGTCCCCCCTCTCCTGTGGAACACAGAATCCTTCAGGCTGGAAAAGACCTCCAAGATCATCAAGCCCGACCTTCAACCGGTGCCACCGTGCCACCAAACCACGTCCCAGTGCCACCTCTACTCCTTCTCTGAGCACTTCCAGGGGTGGTGACTCCACCACTGCCCCGGGGAGCTGCTCCAATGTCTGACCACTCTTCCAGTGAAGAAACGTCTCCCAACATCCAACATACCCAGGGCCCCTGTGGCAGCGGATGGGGCTGTGCCCAGCCCAGCCCAGTGAAGGATGGCCAGGCAGGTCCATCTGGAGACGCCGCCGGGTTTCTCTGTCCTTCCCGCTGGCTGGCAGGGACTGCACGGAGCCAGCTCCGGCACTGCTGGTCTCCAGCTCGGCGTGCTGCCAGCAGCTGTCCAAGGGCCAGACGAGGCTGGGAGAGAAAACCACTCGCATTGCTGCGAACGCCTTCCCCAGCCACGCTCCCCAGCTCAGCGTCCGGGCTCGCTCTGCGCCGGCAATCCCGCGATTTCTGCGCCCGTCTCCCGCTGCGTGCACACGCCTCCCCAGCAGCCAGGAAAAGGATTTCCCCCATTCATGCCTCTTCCTACCGCGCGGGGCTATCAGAAAGAGCAGCGTGTGCAGGCAGACAGATTTATCCACCTGCCCTACCTGGCAAAACTGATTGGGTTTGACAGACGTGCCGGGATGTGCCGGCGCGTTAACGACCGCTTCAGCATGGAAACGAGCAGAGCAGTGCTCCTCGCAGATGTTAGGAGGAGAAGTTTATCTAAAGCATATTTTATGGCAGTGCAGAATGTATTAGATCAGCAGCCTCAAGAAAAATCACTACAGGCTCCTTCCCTAACAAACACACACAAGTTTTTAAAATCAAATAAAACAAAGCCTCCCCCGATCAAAGCGTGACGCGTTTTACAGACCAAATTCTTTGCTGCTGAGGTGACTTCAGCTCTTGGGCGAGGACTAAAGAGATCACCAGGAAGGAGGAAGGGGTGAGAAGCACCCAGTGCAGCCCCACACAACCCATCCCTGCAGATCAGTCATTCCCAGGACCTGCCTTCCCCCTCCAAGCAAGTGATTTAAGTCCTGTTATTTTAGCGAGATCTCGAGACAGAGCAGCATTAATGGGCTCCACTGTCTGCAAAGTGCTCGTGCTTAGATACCCGCAAAGCTGAGCAAGAGAGGCACCAGGCTAAAAAATGTTCCCTCTCAAGCAAAACAGACTCGCACTTGGATTGCGCAGAAATTAAAGCAACAAAAGGTCTCTGAAGCCAATTGCCATCTAACTGAGAAACAGGCTCGTCACTTTGTACACCCATCTGGCAAGGACATACTTTCCATTTCAGCAAGTGCGAGGATGGGTGGACGGCGAGGGGAATGTGAGAACGGCAAAGAAAGGAGAAGAATGCAAACCTGCGGGACAACACTGCTGCCCTGTCATGAATACTGTACTCTATTCATATGAAAATCCATACGGCTGCTACTGTTGCATGCACTCTTCTTACACAGCATGAAATTAAAATTCCTCCTCAGTCTCACATTGCCAGCACTACAGAGCGACTCCAGAGCAGGCGAGCAGACAATTTATCCTTTGGCTTCCTCAGACGGGCTTGTGCTGGGATTGGAAGCCAGTGGGGTGAGGGAGATGAGTCCATAGCCCACGGTGACAAATTCTGCTTCCCAAACAAATCCCAGAGAAACATTGCTGGCCTGCAGTCTGACTGCTGGTGCTCCTTTCGCGGTGCAGTTTCACATGTGTAATTCCCCCCAGGCCCCCCTGCCACTTCCCTTCTTATCTTCCCAGAACAAACTCAACGTGCAGGCTAATTTCAAGGAGTGTTTCACCCAGAGTCCAGCCAAATGTCAGTGGATCTGCTGGAAATGCAAATTGAGACAATCATGCAAAGGAGGAGGGCTTACGGATTGTGCGGGAGGGCAACAGAAGGCAAATAAAAGCTGACAGGGAGAGGGAGCGGGGAGCAAATCTCCCGTCTCAAGCTGTTGAGCATTTGCACAAATGCCCGTCGAGCAGCAAAGACAGATTCCCAAAAATGCCCAAATCCCATTGATTATCCCTGCTAAATTGCCTGCGTGCCTCCAAACCCCACCTATCGCCAAGCTCCCACACCAGCGTTTCACTCCCACCATTCCCACCCACTCCAGGGGTGTAAATGACAGGGAAGAGATGGAGAAGGGATCTGGAGCAGAACTGAGGAGCCTGGGAGGGTTTTTTTTTTTTTGTGGTTTCCCAAATTCCAAAGAGCCATTGAGTTGTCAAAAGCAATTGCAGCTCTCACAGAAAGTGTTTTATTTTGTGCTTTTGAGAAAGTCGGGATAACTGCGAGATCATCTGGGGACAAAGTGAGGGGAAGATGCTGGAGACGAGAACTTGATTAGCTCAAACCCAGCCACAAGAATTTTTCAGATACAAGCAGATTTGTTCATTATGTGTGCAAAGAAACAGCAAGCGGGAGGACAGGATCTATACTATGTGTTGTAACATGATATAGAATGAATCCCCTCAGGTTACAAAATTCCTTGTAAATTGTAAGGGGGATGGTATCTGCTGTGCTGTATTTTATCACACTCTCTGTCAAAATATCCCTGGCAGGGAGCCTTTTTGGAGATGCAATCAGCACCAAAGCCTTGTTTGGGGAGGAAGAGTTGGACTAAACAGCAGCAAACCCAAAATGTTCCTTGGGAAAGCTTAGGAGAGAAACCCCTTAGAGCGAGGTTAGTGGGGTCTGGCCTTGATAAATCACCTCATTTGATGGCTTTGCCCAGCCCCATACGGAGCAGAGATGCTCTCAAGGTCTCTTAACAGCAGCGCTAATCCAGGCTGGCTGCTTCCACCTGCCTTGAGCCCCCAGGGAGCACAAAACACTTCCCCAAGCATCCCAGAGAGGTTTGTCACCTCCCGGGTGACACGGGGCAGCGCTCACGCTTCACACCCTGACTCACGGACCCCAGACCCTCACCAGCCCGAGGAGCAGAGCAGAGTGAGCAGGGCTGAGGGGCTGGTCACACCCTGACTCACGGACCCCAGACCCTCACCAGCCTCTGGAGCAGAGCAGAGTGAGCAGGGGCTGGTCACACCCCGAGTCACAGACCCCAGACCCTCACCAGCCCCTGGAGCAGAGCAGAGTGAGCAGGCTGAGGGGCTGGTGGCACTGGGGTGGGGACAGCGGGCTCCTCCCGTGCTGGCCTCTCGGAGTGCTCACGCTTGGCTGCGCCCCACACTTTTGTGAGGCACTCCGGTGTTTTTGGCAGGCACTGAACTGGAAGGAAAAGGGTCTGATTATCTCCTCCAGCACCTCAGTGGTGACCCAGAGCACTGACCCCTTTCCTGTCACTCTACATTTGCTCTGGATGTTTTACACAGCGAGGGGGCAAAGCCTTCACAATTGATCCAGGCTGCATCCAAAGGCGCCGTGGGTACCGCGTGATTCCAGCTCCACCTCTCAGGAGCCCGGGGCTCCTGAGCTGCCTGTCCTCCTCAGAGGAGAGATCTGGGGGGCCGTGCTGGGGTCAGGACCTCCAGCACAGGCCGGGCAGTTCTCATTCACACAAAAGCTTCTCCATGTCCCGTGTCTGATTAAAAGCCAGATAATGCAGCCTGCATTTACACCAAGGTCGTCTTTGCCACACCTCACGGAACCCCAGAAGGGTTTGGGTTGGAAGGGATCCTGAAGATCACCTCATTCCAAACCCCCTGCCATGGTGGGGGACCATCCCACCCCCCCCAGGTTCCCCAGAGCCCCATCCAGCCTGGCCCTGAGCACTTGAAGGGACGGGGAGCCCCGATGTTGACGCTGCCCCCAGACTCAAACAGCTGCACTGGGTTTTTGTTTCCTGACCTCTGCAAAGCGGCCTGAAAGCCCTCCCTGCTGCGATGTGACACCAGCCCTGGCTCCCAGCCTGGCCGCAGCCTCGGGGTGAAGCTCTCAGCAGCATCCAGCCGGCATCCAAACCCCCAAAGCTCCTCCGGGCTGCCTGATGCGAGCAGAGGTTTGCCAGCCCTTCCACGCCGAGCTGTGCCGGGCCCCAGCTGAGCCTGGTGTGGGGAAATTGGGTGGAAGATGGAAAAGAATTTGATTCCCTTTAAAACCCCCCTTGCCATAGCAGTGCTCACATTAAAAGTCACTTTTTTTTTTGGGGAAATGCATTCCCAAAAGGCATCTCCAGTGCTCCCGGGGCTCAGGAGAGCAGAGAGGGGCAGAGCCTGAGCCTCGACCCTGCACGGGCACCGAGCAGAGGAACCAAGAGCACAGAGGAGACGAGCCCGTGGCCCAGGAGGAGCCCCCTGGGCACTGCCATCACATCCCCCTGCAGGGACCTGAGGGGGACCAACACCAAGTGCAGCTGTGTAAAAACCACTGAGAGGGATTACTTTCTATAAAATCCCTCTCCTCTGCCCAAGGCCCTGAAGGGGCTGGAGCTCCCCTGAGCCTGGCCAGGGTCACCACCCCGGGTGTCCCAGCCCAGCAGAAAATTGTCCCCAGCCCCTCAGGGCTGCCACATCAGCCTCTGCTCTGTCCCCACCCGCTCTCCCTGCAGTCAGTCCTTGCTCAGCAGCTCTTTCCTTTCCCTTCCAGGAGCGTGAGCCTCAGGAAAACACAAACCTCACTTTTAAACAAAGGCTGACATGTCTTGAAACAATTATTGCCCATCCTGGGGGAGGAGAGGGCTGGCAAAAGATTATTTTGGGAGATTATGTCTCGAGTGACTGACAAACTGATCTGCAACAGCGTTTGTTTTTAATCTGAAGCAGGTTTGGGATAGAATTGAGGGAAAAAAGCTGCAGCCACCCACAGCCCAGAGCTGCCGGGAGGCACGGAGCTGCAGCCAGCAATACTAATGTGCTCTGAGCCACAGCCACCTCCCCTCACTGGCCACACTTCCCTGTCCCCTGTCCCCAGCCTGGGAACGGCCCTGCCTCGCTCCCTGGGGCAGGGACAGACCCACGGACCCACAGGAGGGGCTGTGCCACTGCCAGGGCATCACCCAGGGACCCCAGAGCCCCCAGGGCACAGGGCTGGGGCAGGGACAGACCCACGGACCCCCAGACCCACAGGAGGGGCTGTGCCACTCCTGGGGCATCACCCAGGGACCCCAGAGCCCCCAGGGCACAGGGTGGGGCAGGGACAGACCCACGGACCCGCAGGAGGGGCTGTGCTGCTCCCGGGGCATCACCCAGGGACCCCAGAGCCCCCAGGGCACAGCCCTGCAGTGGCACTGGTGGAAGGTGATTTTCCACTGGGCTCCACCAAAACATTTCCAGTCACCTTTGGGTGCCAGCCTTTACTGGGGGGTTCATTCCTGCCCAGAGGCTGCACCCACAGCCCCCAGGCCTTGGCACAGCCCCAGCCCCAGGATTTCCTGGGCTCCAGCCTGAACCACACCAGTAAAAGCAGCAGCGGATGAGCAGGGGACTTAAATTAATCCCTTCATTATCAACCTGAGCCCCGGGGAAAGCTGAAGGAATGGCCAGGAGGGTTCAGGGCACTAAACCCAGCTCAGCTAGACAACTGTTATTGGCTGGAGAGGAGGAGATGTGGTCCAGGGTGGATCTGGGGCTTGCCCACCACTGCTCCCCGGGCTCAGGGGGAGGCAGCAGGCAGAACTGGGGCACAAGAGGCAGTGCCGCCCTTGGGAGTGCAGGGGTTGCACACCATGAGCCAGCAAAGCTCCTCCTTTTCAAAAGAGGGGAAAAAAAAAGCTTAAAAAAAGTAAAAATCAATCAGCCACAAATTATAAATAAAAGAGATGAAAGTTGAGAGCGGAACGAAACAAAGCCCCAGGTGGCCTCTGCCTGGGGCACTCCTGCTAATTTTAGTTCCTCAGCTCTTCCCTGAGCTGTCTGGTTCCATGACTGCACAGTTTCAGAGCTTTTCCTGGAGCTCCCGAAAAGGCTCCACCCTGGGATGGTCCAGCCTGGCTGGGGGTGGCAGTGGAACCCGTCCCTGCTGTGACACCCCCGGGCTGCTGTGGGGTGGCCGGAGAGCTGGCTGCTGGCCACGGCTCTGCGAGCCCAGCCCGACTCCTCCCCAAGCCACGGGGCTTTGGGACCATCCCAGAGTGGATGTGCCCATCCCTGCCAGCCCTGCAGCCCCTCCTGCTCACCCCTCTGCTGGGGTTCCCTCCCACAGACCCCCCCGCCCTGTGCAGAGCCCCCCAGCCCCTTCCCCAGCCCGTTCCTGCTCCCCCTGCCCAAACCACGCTGGCTCTGGGGGTCTGGGAAGGGGCAGAGCCTTTGCAGCCCCCACCTTTATTCCACAAAGAGAAACAGCAGCAGCCCGTCCTCTGCAGCAGAATGATTCCAATACCTAATGAAGGAATAAATCTGGGGGCTGGGGGCATTGACTGCGTCCCCACTGACACTGGGCCTTCGTGGGGCAGGGAGCTCCCAGGTTCCATCTGCCCAGCCAGGCAGGCACGGACAGGGCAGGTCCTGCAGGTTCCTCTCCAGGTGCCCTCTCAGAGGGGGGAGTTTGGCTCCTGCTGCCTCTTCCCGAGCAGGGGCTGAGTGCATAAATCCATCATCCCACAATGCTGATGTCATCACCATGCCCTGAACAGCAGCCTTTGGGCTCTTCCCTGTAATTCACATTATCACTGCACTCTCTATCTGCCAGACACATCCATTAGCTCTGCCTTCCCAAACTGCTCCTCAGCCAGGCTTTGGGGAGCCCTGGGAGGATTCCTGCCTGCTGGAGGGCTCCACACCAGCCTCTCTCTGCTGGGAGGGTGCAAATGATTCCTGTGCTTGGCAGGGGAGGGCTGCACCCAGCATCCCCATGAACCCACAGGGTGGGTAAAGAGAGCAGAGGGCCAGGGATGAGCTGGAACATCCCCTCTGGAGCACAGCAGCTGCCCCACGTGGAGAGGAGCCATCCCCGTCCCCACCCCTGAGCCTGGCAGCCATGCCCAGCAGAGAGGGCAGCCTCATTCCCGTCCCCATTCCCAATCCCATTCCCCATTCCCATTTCCATCTCCATTCCCTTTCCCATTTCCCCATTCCCCAATCCCATTCCCCATTCCCATTCCCATTCTTCATCCCCATTTCCCCATCCCCATTTCCATTTTCCCATTTCCCCATTTCCCCATCCCCATTTCCCCATTCCCATTCCAGATCCCCACTCCCAGGGAATGTGGAATCTCCTTCCACGCAGGAATTGCAGCTGCAGTTGGGAAATGTGCTGTGAGAGCAAAAAAAAAAAAAGAAAAAAAGCAAAGCTGTTTTCATGTAAATGTCCCCGGCAATAAAAGTGAATGAAGAAAGCAACACATCCAAACAAGCAACAGTGCATTTGTGCTAGAGAAGCAAAACTGACTCTAAAAAAGAGAGCTTTATCAACAATTTCCAGAAGGCATCGGCTGCTCTTTAATGCTCCTCGAGGAGCAGCAGAGCTCCTGCTGGACCGGGGCTGCTGCTCCTCTGATCACAGGGCTCCGAACAAGCCGGGCTCGGCACAGCACACTTGAAAACACGAAGCTTGTTTGTTTTCTCAAGCAAACCCTGAGCTGCCTGTCTCTCACCAAACCTGGTGCTTGGTGCTGTTCGCCCCGTTCCTGCTGCGTTTCCCTGGCAGTCCCCACTCCGGGGCTGCTGGAATCAGCCTAAGCCCAGCCCCTGGCACGGCCAAACTCCCCTGAAATCAAGGGCAGATAGTAAAAAGTGTGCTCCATGCCAGGGGATGTGCTTTGCTCCAAAACACACAATATTTAAACGTGCTCATCTGTTGATTGCCAGCGTGAAGGTCAGTGTTTATCTTGCTGTCTTTGCACTTTGGATTACAAACCCTCAGCTGCACTGCCTGTGAAGTCAGAAGGTGCAGCTCTCCCTTTCCCTGCTGGGAACAGAGGGGCAGAGAGCAGCCTGTGTGCCCTTGGAGCTCCCCGCTCTCCCTTCCACTGTACCTGGGCCTTCCAGATATTCCAATTATTTATTTCTCAGTAACGGCCCCGAGCTGCTGGTGTGAAAGGCTCTGCACAAAGAGGAGAAGCAGAGAGGGTCACAGCCTGCTGCCCTCTGCCTTCCAAGCTCTGCAGAATGATTTAGCCCAAATATACTCCAGACCTGCAGCTGGTCTGGGAGCCAGAAGGGGAAGGCTGGGGGAGGGACTCTGCTTCCCTTGCAGCTCCGTTATCCTCTGATTTCACAGAGGCCAGGGCACCCCTGTGCTTGTGCTCGAGGTGCGAGGCCTGAGAGTGAGGAGGGGGAGAGAATCACAGGCTGAGGGGAGGGGAAGGGGCAGAGGGGAGGGGAAGGAGTAGAGGGATGCTCTGTTGGGATGCTGAGTTGGGATGCTCTTTGGGATGCTGAGTTGGGATGTTCTGTTGGGATGCTCTTTGGGATGCTCTGTTGGGATGCTGAGTTGGGATGCTCTGTTGGGATGCTCTTTGGGATGCTGTTGGGATGCCCTTTGGGAAGCTGAGTTGGGATGCTCTGTTGGATGCTCTTTGGGATGCTCTGTTGGATGCTCTTTGGGATGCTCTGCCCTCCCTCTCACCAGCCTGGCTGCGGAGGGCAAACCCTGCCTTTGGCATGTGGAACACCTGGATTTGCCCCTGCGCCTCTCCCTCGCCCTTTCCCCTTTTTCCTTTACCCTCAGCAGCTCCAGGGACCGGCTCCTGTTCTTCCCGGGGTCTGTGACCGGCATCCTCCCCAAGCCAAGTGCAAGCCACGCTCTAAGCTGGTGGCAATGGCCAATTTTTGGGTGCCCTGCTTTCAATGAGCTGGCAGGGGCAGAGGGACCGAGGCAGGACCAGTTCCCACCTCCAGCCCTGGTGCTGCTGCCTCCCAGCTCCCCGGACGCTCGGGCTGGTGTGCCTAAAGCCTGCAGGCAGGTTTATGAGATTAAAGCCCAGCGCACGATAAATAATTTAGCAGCTAACCACAAAACAGCCCTTCCCGTGCCGGGTAGGAGCGAGGCTGTGTGATGTGTACATTCAATTTAAGTGCACATCACTGGCGTGTACACGGCTGCGTTTGATGCAGAGCCGTGTAGGGAGCCAGAGGGAGCAGCAGCAGAGGTGCAGGGCACAGGGGCTGGCTGATGATGAGGCCGCTTTCTAATTATTGCAGCCTTGCCCTGCTGCTGCCTGTGCTCCCCTTTCTGCATCCCCGACCAAGGAACCACAATCCTGAGCCCTCTGCTCCTCCACCAGCTCCTGGCAGGCTCCCCAGTATGAACTGGGAGGGACTGGGGGCCTCTCCCTCAGCTCAGGAGCAAACCCCACGGGGATGGCAGCTGTGCTCACACCCCGGGCAGAGCTCAGCTTCAGGGTTTTCCTGGGTTTTTTTTTGCCCAGGTCACAGCCAGGAAAGCCCATGGCTCCTGCACACCTCAGGGAATTCTGGTGCCAATCCCCTGGGCTGCTGGCAGGGCTGTCTCTGCCTCCCCTCTTCCCAGGCTGGGCTGCCTGCAGAGAGCTCCCCGAAGGAAAAGCAGGGTTCTGCCCACCCCAGCAGCTCGGCAGGGACGGGAAGAGGCTCGTAAAAGGCAGGGGGAGGTGTGGAGGCCACGCATCATAACGGGGGTAAGGGACTCGTGATCACCGGGGATGCTCCGTGGTGGATCCGCCCCAAACCCGGCCGGGTTTTACTGCCGGCAGCAAGAGGCACCCGTGGCCACAGCGAGCTGTAAACTCCGTCAGGGCATGGAGGGAATTGTCACCCACGTATTTTATGAAAAATCCTTTTGCCAGGATTTTTTCTCCTGGGATGCTGAGGGGCCTCAGGAAAGAAAGAAAACCAGTTATTACCTGCTGCTGTGGAATGCAAAAGGTGCATCTTTGACTGGTCCATGTGAAGTGTTTCTACTTAGTGACCAATCAAAGATGCAGCTGGTCTCGGACTCTCTGGGAGTCACAAGATTTTGTTATTTATTTCATTCTATTCTTGTTTAGCTTTCTGATGATTTTTCCTTTCTATTTTTTTAGCACAGTTTTAGCATTTTTAATATAATAGGTATGATAATATAATAAATCAGCCTTCTGAAAAATGGAGTCAAGATTCTCGTCTCCTCCCTCGTCCTGGCTGCCCTGCAAAGACCACAGGGAATGCTCGAGGCAGCACCATCAGACACCCAGGGAAAGCCTCCAGCCATCCCCGCCTCAAACCACGGCCGTGCTGCTCCTCCAGGGCACCTCAGCCCCTGATTGTCCCTAAATCCCAACCTTTTCGCAGCTCAGGGGCTGTGGCAGCGCCCGGGACTCTCCCTGCACATTCCCCCATCTCTCCCGGCACATTTGTGGTTTCCACATTTGTTTTTACTGCCTCGAGGAGGCATTTAGAGAAGCAACATAGCCCGGGCTTCTCACAGTATTTCTTGCCACCCAGGGATTTAAGATCTTACAAATGGACCAAAACCTGTGTTATTTTGACCTCTGAGGATTTTAAAAGCCTGCAGAAAAATATGTTTATAGTAAAGAAAGCATGAACTCCTTGACTCGTGAGTGGGAAGGCAGGAGTGTGACACTGCCCTACCCCCAAAGCCAACAGTACCCAGAACAGCAGCTCCTCCAGCTCCACGCTCCGAGGAGAGCAGGGGCAGGCAGGAAAACCAACAGGAGCTCACCAAAGAGTTTGGAATTTCCTGATATTTTCCACCGAGATCATTTCAAGTAGAAACTCATTACTGAACTTGATGAAAACGTGGTGAAACGGAGGAGGAATAACTTCTGCCTCACTTGATGCTCATAAAAGGGAGATAATGCCTCTGAGAGAAGGTGTGGGGATGAATTCTCTGTGAAATTCAGGATGAAAACCTTGTTTGGATGGGGCGCTGAGCAGCCTGCTCTGGCTGAAGGTGTCCCTGCTCATTGGAGGTCCCCTCCAAGCCGAGCCATGCCACCATTCCAGAGGCAGCGTGGATTCCAGGCAGGATGGATTCCATGGATAAGGCTGCTCAGCACTCACAGCCTCACCAACCCCCCTTGATGTAGAGCTGGGCCAAACGCAATTGCTGCCCTCCAAAATTCCCAGTTGATTTTTCAAGGTGCCTGAACCCGCATGAAAACCCAGAGTCATCCCCATCTCCTGAGCCAAGAAATGAGATTGAAGCAGCCTCCGAGCTCACCTGGCTCCATTTCTCATCCCCAGCATCTCCTGAACACCTGCCCCTTTCCTCTCCAGCAGCTATAAAAATATCTGCCAACTCCCGGCTCTTTTCTGACGTGACTTGCTCTGGCAGGCGCCAGATCCCAGGCCCAGGGAAGGGATGCTGGGGGAGGAGAGGCCGATTTCATGCCATTAAGAGGTGGCAGGGACATTCCTGAGTGCTCAGACCCACAGTCTGGAGGGACTTGGCAGCTCTGCTCCATCTCCAGCCCCAAACACACCCCAGAGCTCTCCCCTGGCTTCCAGCACTTTTCCTCTTCCCTTGCACAAATTCCAATTAATAACATTCCAACTTCTGGCTGCGAAAAATAATAAATGTGAGGGACCGTGGGGCATTCTGGGGACCCTTTTCAGCACAGATGAAGCAAGGGGGGATTACTTTCTGAGGCTGGAAAATCCTTGTTTAGGGAGACAATAAATCCCAGCTCCTCCAACCACAGCAGCAAGTGCACTACTGAACAAGCACCCCCTTATTTCACATCACTGGGCAAAAATCAGGCTTTTTTTCCTCAGACTTTTCAATTAAACAACTTCTCCAGCCAAACAAGAACCGTCTGCCCTCTCCCAGCTCTGCTGGGACGTGGGGATCTGCGCTCCGAGGGTGATGGATTGACCACGGAGCCAGCAGAGCCCCTGACCTCCCAACCTCCAGCTAAAACCAGACAAATCCTTGGGAAGGCGCCTGCAAATGGATGGTTTTCATCTGCTCAATAACAGCCTGGTGTCCTCTTGGCTTCTCCACAGGCTGATGCAACCGAGTTTTTCCTGGAGTGTCGCGGGGCGCGGGGGCGATAATGAAGGATAAATCACCGGGATGAGATAACACCCATAAAATGAAGTCATCTAAGGACAGGTTGGGACATATATATTTCATTGTGAAAGACCTCCTTTATTCCCACTAATGGAACAAATTAAATCAGCCAAGCTGAATAAAACTCTCACGTCCCAAGACGTAACAAGGCACTTAAAAGTTCTGCGTTCCTCTGGCGGCGCAACCCAATGGCTCACGGCTGTCCCTTGGAAAAGTGCAGGAGCAAGGACAGAGTTCGGGAATTCTGCGGGTGACAGGAGTGTGTTGCCATCGTGAAGAGAGTGCCAGCACCGTGCATTTCTCTGTGGCACTCTGAGCAGACCCTGAGCAGCTCTCTGGGGTGACCTCACACCCTGGGATGGATTCGAGCCGCGTCCAGTGCAGCTGCCCCTGGGACAGTGTCACAGGTGGCCAGGACAACAGTGACGGCCCTTTTCCAGGAGAACCGGGGGTGATTTCATCCACACACTTTATCCTTCACCTCAGGGCACCTGAAATAACCGCACCTGGGCCCTTGCCTGCAGCACTGCAACACCTCCACATCTCCAAGCACACAAATCAAAGCCTTATCACCACTGAGCAACTCAGCGCTGGGTGAAACCCAGGAACAACGTCACTGTTGCAGCTTTTCCCTCACCTCTACCACCCAGGAGCATTCCCAGCCCGTGGGAAGGCAGGCAAGGCTGCAGGAACTGCATTTTTCCTACAGCCAGCATAAACAGCGTGATGGAAAAGTAATACCTAGATGGCGACTGGCAGGCAGAGCTGAGACATTTATTTATTCTTGATCACAAACAATGTCCTGCATTGACAAGCTGAATGAAGGGCACTTCACTGATTTATTAGACCTAATAAGAAACAGACCTCTCGGGATGAAATACAAGATTGATTTTTAGTGGTGAGCCTCGCTGCCATTCCAGGCTCCGAGCTCAGGCTGATGAGATGGAACCAGGCGTGCACAGGGACACGGGGCTGACACAGCTCTGCTGGGCCGGGGGGACAAATGGGGGGATTGCCACGGGGAAGGGGAGATGGGATGGAAACACAGCAATAACAGCCCTGCATGCTGCTCTTTTCTCCCTGCCACCCTCCTCTCTCCCACTGAGGCCGTGGATCCCCAGAGCAGCAAACCACTGGGAAGTTCAAGGGCAGCTCTGGTGGGAAACCTCTGAGCCAGACCCTCCCCACAAACCTGCCTTCCAGAGGAGCCCCTCTCAGCACAGCCAGTGCAATTTCCACATCAGGCTCAGCACCTCCCGGGCACACCGCATGAGCCGAGTTCCGTGGATGCCGTTTTCCATCAGGAAAAAGCCAACTAGCACAGCAGTGCTTAGCTTGAGGCCCTATTAATAGCAGTTCTAATTATATGGCTGCACATTTAATTCATGGCAATGATTAGTGTCAAAATCAAAGGCATCACACATCAATATTGATAGAATTGTATGAAGCCCATAAACAGAACAAGCAAGCTGACACATCTCCCCCCAGCACTTAGTTGCTGTTAACTGTTGCATTAATGTCCCTTCTCATTTTGCTTGATGGAAATGGTTTCATTGGAGGAATCCCTGACTCTGCATGGTTGTGTCTCCAACATGGGCCCCTTTCCCCCTTCTTCCCACAGCCAGGTGCTTTGGAGGGAGAGCAGGAGGGAGAATTTCACCCCACGTACCTGTGCCTGAGCCACAGGGCCACAGCATCAGCAGCATTTGCTTTTCACCCTTCCTGGGGAGCGGAACCAGCGGGAGCTGGGAATGTGGCAGGAGCACTGAGGTGAGCAGCTAAAGGCAGGAGGACACCAGAGGGGTATCCCAGTAAGGAATCGTCACTGGGGGAGCACAGGCAAATCTGAAAGATTTCAGAGCCATCTCCCTGACTTTCCTCCAGCTACACGAAAATGCCTTCCCTGAAAGCCCAGACGGAGCCAGCAGCTTGTTTCCAAAGGAAATCAACAGCTGTGGGCGAGGGAATAGGTGTGACAAAGCTCTCAGACATTAATTGTGTGGGTAGATCTGAGACGGAGGAGGACAAGGAGGAGATCAGGTGGAAAAGGCGTCTGCACGAGTCCCTGGCACTTACAGAGGTGCTGAACGTTTCCACCATCATTTCACAGATGGGGAAGGAGAGATAAGGAGAGTCCTTAGCATCCTGAGCACTCCCTGACTTCAAGACGTGTCTGGTTATCTTGGAACAGGCACAAAACCCAGAGACAACCTGTTAACGTCCCTCCTCTGCAGCCAGAGCCCCTCAGCTCGGTGCAGAGCTGCTTCCTACGCCTCACCTGGGCTCCCTCAGGCCATGGGAAAGATAATCCCACGTGTCAAAGGGGGGAAAAATCTGCTAAAGGTGTAGACAGAGCAGGGAGAGAGAGAACAGCATCCTCAGCCCCACACAGGGGAGGACGGGACCAGGATTGTTCCAGTTAATTACAGGGGGATGGATCCCAGCAGCTGCAGGCAGCTCTGCTGTTAAATGAGGGCAGGTGCCATGAAAAACTGACTGTAGTGAATGTCTGGGATGAATTTACTTCAGAGAGGGGCCAATTTTCATCCAACAGATGCAGGATTGCAGGTGAAGGATTCCACAGCCCTCCCTCTGGACAGCGGAGCACGAATAGATTAACTTTGCATCAGAAAGCGTTCGGTGCAGACTAGCACCAGGAATTAAACCCTGCTGGAGAGACTGCTGCTTCTGTAATCCTCCATAATTCATGGAAGAAGCCCGTAAATACCTCGTGTGCGGGCACAGGCTCCTGGCTGTTGCTGCCTCCGAAAGAGGAGCCTCCCCTGTCCCCAAACCCTGCCCACAGCGAGCACCAGGCTGCATCCCGGGCTGCATCCCCAGCCCCGGGCTTGGCACAAGCGTTTGGGATGTGCTGAGGGCTCCTCTCCTTCCATTTAGCTAAAAAAACCCCGGCTCTCCCCTGAGCCACGGCACGGGAAGCAGGCAAGAGGAGGGCTCTGCTTTACAAGCTCCCTCTCCCCCACGTTCAAAATTGCCCCACTGACACTCGAGAGGCACCAGGGAGGCACCTAATTTACTACTACTCAGCACTAGTAAAGTGCTGGATGAATATTAATGAACTGATGTAATTAAAATGATGCAGACATTCAAGTGCAGTATCTGCCTGTCCTTGTATCTTCCTGGATAGATGAGGAAGAAATTCCCTGCTGCTTAAGGACTCAAAAAATTAACAGCCTGCTGTTGATTACATTTATTAACTCTTTCCCTGGCACGAAGGAGCAGGGGCTGCATTTAACAGGTTCACCTAATGCTGTCATTTAGAGCTGAGGTTAATTGGAAGGGTCTCAGCTTGCCACAGCAGCAGCTCCAGGGCTGTTTTTGCTGGAGCTGGATCAGACCCTCTGCTGAGCTGGCTTCCAGCTGCAGCTCCAGCTCCAGCGGCCAGCAAGGGCTCTCACACACCTCTGCTCACAGCCCAAGGCAACTTCCAAACTTGTTTTAAATACAGAACTCCTCTGAGAGTTCCCTTCCAACTCAGAATATTCTGGGATTTTGTGACTCAGAAGCGGCAAAATCCCAGCTGGGCTCAAAGGCCTAAAAGTCATTCGAGGTCAGGTTGGACAGGGCTTGAAGCAACCCGGGCTAGTGGAAGGTGTCCTTGCCCATGTCCCTGCCAACCCAGAAACATTCTGTGACTCTCACCTGAGCCCCACCAACCCCCCCTCGGTGTTTGTGCTGCAGAGGACAGGAATGTTCCAGGGCTGATCAATCATCCAGCAGGAGGGAAGAGGCACAGGGAAGCAGCAGGACTCTGCCCCAGGCTTGGTTCCAAAAGCAGCCACATTAACCCATTCCTGTCTCTCCGTGACCAAAATCCTGCCAGCACCAGCAGCTCCAAAGGCTTTGTCACTTACAGTCCACCCCAGCTGCAGAAGGATTGCTGGGAAACAAAACCGTTGCACGATTTCCATCTGACCTCCTTTGGTTCCTTTCCCAGGACCATCCTGCAGCAGCTTCAACTTCACCTTTCCCAAAACTCGGCACTCCAAAACAAACCACACCAACAACACTGAGAGCTGAACTCTGCCTCTCCAACACCAGGCTGTGACCCTAACCTGCCATTCCCACTCCTGCTTCACTCCCAGTTCCCCACTGGGAAACTCCCGTGAGATGCAGCGGCAGTGAGGCGCATCAGAGCGTCCCGAGAGGGACAAACGCAGCTCCTGGCTCTCCACGGCCACGGACAGGGCTCACCTTCTTCAGCCTGCCCGTCTTGGTGCCCACGAAGACCACGCTGTAGCCGTTGTAGACGTAGGAGGCCACGGAGGTCATGCGGTCGCGGCTGGAGGTGAAGAGCGTCACCCCCTCCACGGGCACCGAGCCCCCCAGGGGCTGGTTGATGTCCAGCCCACAGAAGTTGTCATCGATGGGGACTGGCTGGAAAGACAAGGTTTGGGGCAGCAGTGAGTGACACAGAGCCCAGGGAGGCCGCACGCACTCGGGGTGGTGTGGAGGGAGCTGGCGGTGCTGGCAGCAGGGTGGGGGCCACCAACGTGTCACCCCCTGCGAGCTCCAGCCACCCTCCCCTGGGCTCCTGCAGCTTCCAGAGCCTGGGCTGGGAGTGACAAAGACTCCCAGGAAGCTGCACACCTTTATTCCGCCTTAACACCATCCCTTCCCTCCTTGTCATCTCACTGTAGGATGAGAGCGTGGATTAACGGGGAAGAGCGCTCTGAATTTAGGGAAACTGAGGCACAGACAGACCCATCCTGCTCCGCAAACTCGTGTTCCATTGGGGCAGGGATTGAACCCGGCTCTCGAGGGCTCCCACAGCCAACACCCAGCTCATCCTTACCGCTTTGGTGCACTGGACATCCTTGCCCAGCAGCCAGTTGAGCTCCAGGTTGCCCTCGCCCTGGTAGCAGGACTGCAGGCGCTCCTTGATGTGGGCGTTGACGGTGCGGATGGGGAAGGCGCAGAGCGCGGAGTCGTCGGGCGGGTGGTGGTACTGCTTCTGCCCCTTGGAGAAGATGGCAAAGAGCACGTCCTCCTGCGCCGTGATGTTGAGGGCCCTGGCCAGCACCTCCCCCGGCTTGGACAGGTAGGCAGCCTGCAGCAGCCGGTACTCCGTGTCGCCCTTGACGCAGCCGAAGGGCAGGGACACGTACGAGTGGAACTTGGGGTCGTCCTTGCACAGGCGGACGATGCGCGAGGTGTAGAAGAGGTCGCTGGCGGAGTTGATGGAGACGCCCTCGGGGGTCTCCGGTTGCACCGTCAGAAAATACACAAAGTTGCCGCTGGCGAAGCCGTAGATGTAAAAAATGTCAAAGTGCGAAACCAGGGCCAGCGTGTCCGAGGGGATTTTGATGAGGGACGAAACAAAGTCACTGTGGAGCTCGTAATCCAACATCGCCGACGACTCCGGGTCCCGGGGCAGCTTGCGGCTGGACAGGGTGGGGAAGTAATCCTGCTTGCCATCCACCGCCGTGCCGATGAAGAGCTTCCCGTCCTCGCCCTCGGAGCGCACGATCACGCCGTACATGGTGCCCGTTTTGTTGACGCTGGAGAGGTAGTGCTCCTTCTTGTGCGAGGGCTCCACCAGGATGAAGAGGTCGTCGAGGCGCAGCAGCTTGCAGACGCCCTGGTAGAGGCTGCCGCAGGCCAGCAGCCGGTTCTCGGAGTAGTCGATGATGAGCAGCTTGTTGACGTTGTTGGTGAGCGTGAGGACCTCGCTGCACGGCTGCACGATGAGGGGCGGGTAGCAGGATTTGTTGTCCTCCTCGGGACCGGTTTTGTGAGCCACCAGAATGGTCAGGTTCCCCGAAAGCTTGTACACCCTGTTGATGGCCCCCACGTAGACGGCGCCGGTGGCCCGGTGCACCGCCAGGTGGTTGAACGTCCAGTCCCGGTTCTCCGAGTGGAAAGTGTTGAAGGAGGCATTGCTGGACACGTCCCGGGAGAGCGATGCCAGGAAGAGGCAGAGCAGAGCCACTGAGCAGCCATCAGAGTGCAGTACCCGAGGCCAGGTCCTCCTCTGATCCATCCTGGGAAAGGCAAGCTCCGTGTCCCCCGCGCGTGTCCTGAGCCCCGGCAATGTCCCTCACATGGTTCTGTGGAGAGAAGAACCACGCAGAGCCAAGGATTAGATCCCGTGTGCCCTGCAGATAAAATTCAAAGGAGGCTTTCTAATTACACAGTCCTTGAGATAAAGGGAGGATGTCTCTAAGCACAACGAGAATTAAGCGAGTCCACAACTTAGTGGAGAGCGGTTCAGGCTTGATGCTTTGCCACTTGTTTCAGCCCCTGCATCTTAATTTGTGGTGGGGTTTGGCTGTTCAGAACACGCTCTGCTCAGACAGGGAGGGGAGAATCAGCTCCAGCCCAAGACAAAGCCCGCGGCTCACAGCCCCAGCCACCCATCTGCAATCTTGGCTGAAAGGATGTCTCCTGCGGGGTGTGTTGCTGGAAGCAGCAGAGGAAATAAGAGCTGTTCTTTACCTTTAAACCCTCTCTGATTTAATTTGGGAACCTGAGGAAGAAGCCCCGTGCAGGCAAGCTCATTGAGCACACACTGAGGATGCTGACACCTCCCCTCAGACCCTCCCCAGAGCCAGAAGTGCCTCTCAAGCAGATGCTTCTTAGGCAGGAGCTCCTTCACAAGGTACTTTCCTGCCAAAAAGCAGCTGCCACCAAGGTGGGAGCACGTGTTAGATCAGCCACCAAACCCTGCCAGCAGGGGAGAGACCACCAGTCTAGAGCAGCTTGCTTGACCTCACCACGGAGGTGTCTGAGTGCGAGAAAACCACCACGAAGTTCTCCTTTATCCCAAATTACGCATTCCTTACGTGCTCCAGGCTGGGCAGGCAAAGGAACCACTTCAGAGACATCCTCCCTCACCTCGGGGTCAGCCCAGCCCTGGGAAGAGGCTGAGGACGAGGCACCCCTCTGCACCCAGCGTGTCCCACCCACCCCACGGCAGCCCTGCCCTCTGCAGCTCCGAGCCCCTGCTGCTGCTGCTCCTGGTCAGGTTTATTTCGATTCCCTGCAATTCCCGGCGCTGCCGAGGCGCTCCGAGCCGCGGGTGTCACCAGCAGCCGCTCTTTAGGCTCGTTCCCACCGGGAGCCGGAGACGGCTGTTCCTGAGAGGTGACAAAGGAGCTCTGTCCCTGCGCTGTGCCGCTGACAGGAGACACGACAGGAGAGGCAGCCCTAATGGCTTTCTCATTCTGCTCAGGGACACATTCCCCCAGCTGCTTCCCTCTCGCTGCCAGGCTCGGCGTTCCCACCTTGGCTGCGGCAGTTTGTCTGTCCTGGGGAGGACAGGGACCCTGCCACCCTCCCGGCGTGCTGGGCACAGAGCAGCTGCTCCTGCTGCCCTCCCCACAGCCACAGCAGCACCAGGCTCTTGCCACATTTCCGAGTGATCACCCCAGTGCCATCCCCTGGGCCGGGATCTTCCCAAATGGCACAGACCAAAGGGCTCCCGGCACCTGGGGGTGTCCTTTCCGTGCTGGTGACACATGTGGGGCACGGGGGTCTCAGAGCAGCTTTGCCTGCAGCCCCGCAGTGCCCCAGGTCCTGGGACATGCTCCTCTGGTTCAAGGGGAGCCCCAAAAGGGAGAGACCCCACAGAGAACAGGGAGGCCCTGCCAGAGAGCCCTGCACACACAATTTTCCTGCTCTGCAGCTTCCAGCTCTTAAAAAGTTGTTCCACTGCAAAGTGAGACAAGGACAGTGCAGGCTGGAAATGAATGCATTTAAATAACGTGTGGGTCCACAGCAGTTTCAGGTCTTTTTCAGCAGCATTTCCATCCCAAACCCAGCACGAGGGGCAGCAGAGCTGGCAGCTGGGAGCCAGCCTCGCTGGCGCAGGGCACTGGCAGGGCACTCACGAGCAGCCACTGCCAAGGGCAAGAGAGATCACCCAGGAAGGAGAATCTGCCTCTCAAACATGATCTGAACGTGACAGACTGGCCACGAGCTGCCATCCTCCCCAGCCCTGCCTGTGTCACCCCGGGGCAGCTCCTGTCCCCAGGGCTGGGGGACAAGGGCAGGGTGCAGGGGTGAGCAGCGCCCAGCAGCGCAGACACCAAAGCCAGAGGAACCCGCTCCCTGGGAGGCTTAGCTGGATTTTGGGGAGGAATTCTTGGCTCAAAGAGCAGGCGGAGGCTGGCAGAGGTTGCCAGCTGTGGCTGCCACATTCCCTGAAGTGCCCAAGGCCAGGTTGGATGAGGTTTGGAGCAGCCTGGGATGGGGGAAGGTGTCCCTGCCCAGGGCAGGGGTGGCCCTGGATGAGCTTCAAGGTCCCTTCCAACCCAAACCATCCCTGTGGAGGAGGCCAAACACCTGGGGAGTTAAACACCAGCAGAATGGGTGACCTTAACTCTGATCCTTAATACCATTTGATCATTAATTTTCCCTCTCTTTCTTTTTTCTTTTCTTTTTCTTTTTTTTTTTTCTGAAGAGAGTTTTAAAATACAGCCTCAGAAGCAATCTGCAGCTATTAGTAACGCAAGGTGAAAGCGAGAGTAAATTCAGGGACACAATATAAACCCAAGCAGCTGAAAGGCCTCAATTAGGCTGAAAGGAGTTATCTGGTATTTAAATAATTATTAGATTGAAGGAATAATCACAGGTCTGAGCCGATTTTTTTCCCCCACTGTCATCCTAATGGGGACTATAATATTATTATTCAAATGCCCATGATTCTCATTGAGGGGGGAAGAAAAAAGGGCTCATTTAATCTCCATGCGACAGGGCTTCAGGAGGCACCATTAGTCATTTCTCTCATTTCAGCTGTCACTCACTCACGGGCGCCACAGTTTGTCATTAGTGGCATTTTGTGCAGACCTAAAAAAAACACAAAACAAAAAACCCCCCCAAAAAAAAAAAAAAAAAGAATTAAAGCCAAAACAACAAGAGAATCTCCTGTGGCACATGACGGCTCAAAGGCACAATTCTGATGTCACCGGTGTGGCAGCTGTGTTTGCCTGGTGGTGAGGGGGCTTTTCTTTGGGGGTGGGGTTGCTCTGGTGAGCAGTGATTTACTCTCAGCACGGCTGGGCCCTCACCCATCGCCCCTGCTCCCTCAGCTCCTGTTTCCTGGGATATTTCACCCCTCTGGCTGTGCCCCAGCACCTCCAGGACACAGCAAACACCCCCAGCGCCTCCCTGACCCCAGAACCTGCACTGACCCCACAGCCTCACCCCTTCCCTCATGCTCACCCCCACCCTCCCAGCCCCACAAGCTTTCCCTGCCCGTCCTTTTTGTGTCCCTGTGCCTCCCCCTGCCCAGAGGCCACCAGGGGCCCCAGCACCCACAGGGGGAGCAGACTGGGCCATAAATCCCACGCTGGCTTTGTGGGGGCTGTGATCCTGAGCAGACCCTCGTGAGGAATGTCAGAGCTGGCCAGGAGGGGCTGGGATTGCTCTGGAAACTGGGGGTGGTCCTGCGCTTTTTGCTGTTTACAGCCCCATAAGATTCATGGCTGGGAGTGGGGACAGTGGCACTGCCCTCCCTGGGGGTCACCAGGCTGTGACACCCCAGCACTGCCCCAGGGTCACCACACTGTCACCCCCAGCACTGCCCCAGGGTGACCAGGCTGTCACCCCCAGCACTGCCCCAGGGTGACCAGGCTGTGACACCCCCAGCACTGCCCCAGGGTGACCAGGCTGTGACACCCCCAGCACTGCCCCAGGGTCACCAGGCTGTCACCCCCAGCACTGCCCCAGGGTCACCAGGCTGTGACACCCCAGCACTGCCCCAGGGTGACCAGGCTGTGACACCCCAGCACTGCCCCAGGGTCACCAGGAGGGCAGGCTGCAGGTGACAAACCCACAGGCAGGACAGACCCTCGGGCCCAGCCTCAGCCTTTCCCCTCCTGTTGGCTCCCTTGCGGGTCTGGGATTGAGGGGAAAGCCCCGAGTTTGGCCATTTCCCTGCAGCAAGAGGGAACACAGATGCTGGGCCCTCCTCCCTCCTGCAGCACGTTGGGAATTCTCCTGTGAAACCTTTCCAGGCCCTGAGGCTGCTGCAGTGATTGATCCCCTCGAAGGAGTGACACTCAGCACACATTTGTCAGCTACGGAGGAAGACCTCGCAATAATTAATTGGGTTTGGGTTTAATTAGGCAAAAAGTCCGAGCCAAAGCGTCTGATGGAAGCTTCTCCAAGCCCTGGGATGTTTCCAGCGTGGATCAGAGGGCTGGTGCTCAGTGCTGCCTCTTTGGCCAGGCCACCACAGCCAGAGGAGCCCCACGGCACCCCAGAGCCTGTCCCCAAGGGAAGTTACTGGGAGCTTGGTGTGGATCATTGGAATTCTGTAACACGGAGCCACGAGGATGGCTCCTACCACCTCTCCTTGGCCTTTTTTATTTACTATTTTGACTCCAACAACAATAAGAACAAGCTGTATATCACCAGTGAGGAGCCTGGAGTCCGCTCTGAGGTTTCTCCAGAGGTTTTCCCACAGGGATGACAAATAACAAAAACACAACCTGAACCCTTTGGGTGTTGAACCTTTTCCTAAAACACAACCTGAACCCTTTGGGTTTTGAACCTTTTCCTAAAACACAACCTGAACCCTTTGGGTTTTGGACCAAAATCCAGCCTCCTGGCTCGCCCTGCCCCTGCTCTGCTGGCAGCCAGGGCTCAGCCGTGCCAGGAGCTGTGCCCCCCTTCCCTGGGGCTGCTCCTTCCCAGGGATGGCATTCCACAGCCCGGCAGCGTTCTGAGAAAGAGTTAAGAGGGCAAAGCACAGCATTGTGATTATTGCTTCCTCCAGGCCTGGGACAAGGAAGAGGAGGGGAAGAACAGAACCCAGCCACCAAAAGGCATTTCCCTGATAACAAACATCACAGCAATTATGCACAAAATTTGTCCAGAGCCCAGATATTTGTTTATACAGCACACACTGTGCAAAGCTCTCCCCTCCACCTCCCTCCTGTGCACACACATCCCAACGGGTCCGGAGGAACAGAAAAGCCAGGGAGGGCCCTGCCTAAGCCCCAGGTTTGGAGGACAAGGACGCAGCACGTCCAGTGCCACCCCTGGCGCTGTCCCACATTTGCTGGACAGGCCTGGACAAGTTGTGCTCCTCGGTCCCCATGCCCAGGGGGATCCAGAGCAGCAGCACAGCTGTGGCTGTCACCCAGCTGCGCCTCACAGCTGGAATCAGTTAACCCAGCAGCCCCACAGGGCTTCCAGGAGAACGCACAGCCCAGCCCGGACACATCAGACACCTTCTCCTGTCCCCACACTTGACACCTGCCCTGTGAGCACCCGCAGCTGGCAGCCCCTGGGCTGGAGTGCGCTGCTGAGAAACAGCTCATCAATGACCTGCCTCGGAGAGGGGAGCTGGCTTCACTCCCCAGGCAGTCCCCCAGGACAGGCTCAGCACAGCCTGGCGTGCTCAGCACGGAGCAGAGCACAGCCTGCCCCCCCCGGCTGCCTTGAAGTCTGACACCGAGGGGAAATTTAACACTTCTGAGGTTTCACGGCTGGTCTAGTCAAGTTTTGGGGAGGCTGGGGTTCAGGCAAAGCTGTGTAAACAGGTCATGGCGCTGGGTGATGTTGAAAGAGTGAAGTTGGACGGAGAGCTCTGTGTGTAACAGCCTCCTGCTGCAAGGCCCAGCTGTTAGAGCCATCACTGCAGTGTGTTCTCTAAAGAGTCCTCAAGGACGCCCAGAAACAGAATCCACAACCCCTCCAGGCAATCGAGGTCAGTTTTGTGTGCCTCAGAAAGTGCTTTTTCTGGTTTCCTACCTGAGTCCTGATGGACTGAGCTTTATCCACCTCTCCTCCAGTGCACCTGAGCATCGTTTGATTATTCATGGGCTTTATTCCCAACAAAATGGAATTTAATGGCTGCTGACCTTAGGTGCCAGCAGATTAAACGATGGAATGATTTGCCCAAGGCTAAGCAAAAGGTCCCAGTGGCAAGGCAGGGAGTTTTATCTCCCGAGCCCCAGCCCAGCCCCGTGTCCCCAGGTGACATCCAGCTGCAGTTTATTACAAGAGAATATTACAGAGCAGCACGAGGGAGGATCACAGAGCGGCCACCGAGCTGCAGGAGAAAAATAAGCAGCAGCTTCTCCTGGCCTCAATCCAAGCACACCACAGGCAAGTGAAGAGCCCCAGCTTCAAATTAAATGGGTCCCCAGCCACTCCATTAAACAGAGATGGTGCAGCAGAGCTCCTTGGGCTGTGGCAGCCCCGTGCAGCGAGCGCCGTGCGTTATCCTGCTGTATTTACACAGCGGCCACAGCGCTGGTACCTCAGGGCAACAAACCCGGAAACAAACCTGGAAACAAACCTGGAAACAAACCCGGAAACAAACCCGGAAACAAACCCGGGAACAAACCTGGAAACAAAACTGGAAACAAACCCGGAAACAAACCCGGAAACAAACCCGGAAACAAACCTGGAAACAAAACTGGAAACAAACCCGGAAACAAATCCGGAAACAAACCTGGAAACAAACCCGGAAACAAACCTGGAAACAAACCCGGAGATGGGGCATTGGTTCCAACTCACTTCTGAGAGGCTGAGTCCCCCCGGTGAGCGCTGGATCTCTCTCAGCCAGCGGTGCTGGGGTTGTGGGGACCTCTGGGCATGGTTGGTGGGGCTCCCTGACCCTCCAGAATGGGTTTATCGCCTGGGATCAGCACCAAGCTGGGTTTATCTCCCAGGATCAGCACCCAACCGGGTTTATCTCCCAGGATCAGCACCCAGCCGGGTTTATCTCCCAGGATCAGCACCAAACCAGGTTTATCTCCCAGGATCAGCACCAAGGAGGGTTTATCTCCCAGGATCAGCACCCAGCTGGGTTTATCTCCCAGGATCAGCACCAAACCGGGTTTATCTCCTGGGATCAGCCCCCAGCCCAGCCTGCACGCCCCCAGGCCACTCTGCTGTGCCACAGCCCCAGCAGGGTGGGCAGTGCAGGCACAGCACACGAGAGGTTCATTGCTCCCCGTGCCCAGCACCAGCTCCCTGCTGCCCCCCACCTTCCAGCTGCCAGTGCCAGCACCTGCACTCCCACCACAAACCGGGCAGGAATCATCACCCCGCTGCCTCTGAGGGGTCACAGGGGTTGGGAAGGCAGAACACAACTGCAGAGCCCTTGAACGAGCAGGAAAAGCAAAGCAGACACAGGGTGCAGGACAGGGGCCAGTCAGCACTGAAGAACCCTTCAGGGCCCATTAACCCAGCCCTGTCAGGCCTGTCCTGCTGCAGGGGTGGGCCGGGAGCTGCAACCACCACCAGCTTCAGCAGCCACACCAAGGGAATGCCTCTACCCCCCCGAGCCTCTTTGCCAGGGCTGGCTGCCCTTCTGAGGGCATCTCTCAGGTGCTCGATTCTGTTTCTGACAGTTTCAAGGTGCTTGAGCCTTGGGAAGGGTCAGACAGCTCCATCCCTGCCCAGTCTGCTCCACCCAGCACGAGCAGTGGCCACCACAGAGCCCAGGACCACGGGAGGGAGCCTGGCCTGGGCAGGGTCCCACCGTGGCCTGCAGACCAGGGTCTGGGGGCTCCAGGGAGGCAGGTGCCCCCAGCCTCATGGCCTGGGGTCCTGGCAAGGAGCCCAAAGGCTGGAGCCACCTCCCCTCCGTGCCACCAGCAGCTGAACATCACCTCCTCTCCCAGAGTGCTGGGACATCAACGTCTGCTTGAGAAAGTGGCTCCTTCACACTCGTGTGCTCCCTGCTCCTCTGCCCTGCTTTTCAATTTCAGAGCTCTGGCAGATCTCTGATTAATTCAAGCCTGTTTAATAACCCTTCTGTTTAGATGAAACGAGCTGTCTTGTTTTCTTTATTTTTAACACTAACTCTCGTTTCTTTGCTAAGGATCTCTGTCATTTAAAACCTTCTCCCTCTCCAACCCAGCTGATACTGAGACGGAGAAAGCAGCTGCTGACGTCCACATCTGACATCAGCCAGAAGGTCTGAGGCTAAAGGGAGGCTGGACGCTTTGATGGATGAGATATCCCAAAAGCCTGAGCAAAATCAGGAGCTCCACAAATCCCTGTGTAGCTCAGAGCAGGGCACGAACAGCAGCACTGTGGGGACAATGGGGAGGCATTTCCCAGTGAATTTAACTGGGAGCCTCGGGAGCTGCAGCACCCACCCGGGAAGGGTCACCATGTTTCTGCCTGCGGGGGAGGAAAATATCCCATAAAACCCCCTGGAAGCTGCTGCTGCTGCTCAGGCTGTGCCCCAGGCCGTGCCCCTGGCGTGGCAATCGATTGGCCATGGGCTGCTCCAGCTGCTCCCAGCCCTGCACAGCATCCACAGCCTCTCCTTGCTCTGGGGGTCCCGCCTTCCCGCGCCGCTGCTCTGCTGTGACATCCCCACAGGCTCCTGAGGCACTGCCCAGCCTGTCCTTTTCCCTGCCAGCCCTGCCCATCCCACCCAGAGCCCCCAGGAGCAGCAGCCACCCCGGGAATTCCCTCGGCGGGAGCCCCTGGGCTGCCTCCTGCCTCCCTGCAGCTCAAAGCTGCGCTTGTCTGCAGAGCAACTGAGTCACTTCCTCCAGCTCCAGCCTGTGGGACAGGCTCCAGCCCTGCCGGAAAACAATAAATCCTTCAGGGACGTGTGAGGCCATATTTCACAGGGAGGCAGCCAGCCTGCCTGCCCCGGGCACCCTTGGATTCAGCTCTGCCCCAGGGAGGTGTCCCAGCCCCGTGCCAGCTGTCCCCAGATCCCCAGGGCGCTGCTCTGGATGGAGCAGCACGGGGGTCACGGGCACCCCATCGCCCCCGAGGGGACACAGCACCACGGGGGGACAAGAGCTGAGCACAAAACCTCCATAAAATGCACAGAGGGTCCCACAGGGAGAGAAGCCACGGCCGGATTTGTGGCAGGGCTGCTTAGGCAAAGCCAAGGACACATCACAGAAGGAGGTTCCTCCAGAAACACAACAAAACAACTCACGAGAGCCAGTGCACCACTCTCAGCTGGTCCAGTTTTACAAATCCCCCCTTTGCAACCACAGACTGCTCCTCCAGATCCCCAAAACATTCCCACAGAGCTCGAGGGCTCGGGGGGCAAAGCCAAAACTCAACAACTGGAGCTGTCTCTGGCCCAAAACCTGTGGAACTTCCACCAAAACCACCCAGCTGAGATGCTTGGCCAAAAAGAACCTCCCAGATCTGAGGAAAATCAGTGATTTTGGAAAATCCAGGAGCACTGAGCGCTGCTCCCTTTGTCTTTTTCGAAGCCAGAAGCAAAGACCAACTGAGCCACATTAAGGATCACAAGACTTTTAACCAAATGATCCCACACAGATGAGAACAAACGCAATGACAAGGAAATTAATGTGATATCCCCTCAGTAACACGATGGCTAAAGCAGATAATCTGCCCAAGTGTCATGTTTATAATGGGAATTTGCAGAGAATGAAGCAGGAATTCGCAGGGATGAACAAATGAGCCAATATTCTGCTTCTTCTCATGTTAAAATTTTGCAGTTTGGGATAAAAATAATGGGGTTTTTTATAAATCTTGGGAGGAGAAGGAAATTAGGCCAAAATTGTTTGGTTTCCAATAGATCTTTGCAGCTCAGAGGGTGTGAGAGCAGGTTCTGCTGGGGCAGGTGAGCTGCCCAAAGCCCCGTGCCAGCAGGACTCACCCCCAGGGAGACCATTCCTTCATTAAAAGCCAATTCAATCTCATTTCAATGACAGGACTGACACAGAGCTCATTGGTGCGAGCCTGTGGGGCGGTGAGTGGTTAAAATCCAGCACATCCAGAATTCACACTCAGAGTGAAAAACCCCCTCTGCAATTCCACCCAGCCGGTCCCTCCCGAGGCCAAACCTCCCCGTGACCCAGCACCCTGGGCTGGGCTATTTTTTATTCATTTATTTTGCTTTTTAACCAAGTTATACAACCCCCTTGGAAGCCCTGCCAAGAGCCTCTGCTGTTGTTTCTCCCCGGGAGTTTGTTCTGGCGCTGCTGAGCTGAGCCCAGCACGAGCCAGGGCCACCGCGACCCCGGGGAATTCATCTGGTGGAACCGACGGGACCGACTTGTCCCTGTCACCCCGAACTTGTCCCTGTCACACAATTCCTGCCCTGAAAAGCAGAGTTACACAAGCCCTTGTAGCAGCACCTCATTATGGCCCGGGGGACAAGGCAGGGGCTGCTGCCTCTCTGTCCCCGTGAGCCCGGCGAGTTTGGCCCGAGCCCCTCGGTTGCCATGAGATTTTTAAAGACAGTCTGGACCTGTCACCACTGGGCAGCCTCTGAACACAATTCCTGCTCCAGGAGGCTCCTCAGCTGCCAGGGGAGACAAGCACTCCAGGAGAGGGCTGGTCCTCAGTGCTGCTGGAGTTAACTCCTCGAGAGCTGCAAGGAACCTTCGCAGCTGGGACAGAGAGAGCCCTCAGCGCCCCTTCCCTGCCACAGCACCTCCCAGCCCAGCACCTTGCTGGGAATCGTTCTCCATCTGGCCCTCCCAGCTCCAGTCCCACAAGGGATGAGGCCTCTGATGTTAAATTCACTGGGAAATCCAGAGGAGCAGGCAGAAAAAGTCAGGGGTTTTGGAAGGTTTAAGGCAAACACAAGATTCCCCCTCCCAAGGTGGACTTTGAAAAGGTCTTAGTGCCAGTTTGCTTACTCTGGATTTATCGTGGAATTACAGAATGGTTTGGGTTGGAAGGGACCTTAAATCCCATCCAGTTCCAAGCCCTGCCATGGGCAGGGACACCTTCCACTGTCCCAGGTTACTCCGAGCCCCATCCAACCTGGCCTTGGGCACTCCAGGGAAGGGACTTTTGGAGTCCTTTCCAACCCAGACCATTCCACAGTTCTATGCTTGGACTTCAGAGCAGATTTCAAACCTGTGAAATGGCATATTTGAAGCATAGGAATAATCCAGGCAGTGAGGAAAGCTCCAGGCACGCTCCCTTTTCCTCCCCACCTCTTCACACTTCCATTAAAATCAAAAGGAAATTCGCAGGCTATTTTTTTTTCTTTTTTTTGTTCAAATAACATTCCAGGCTGTGACATAAGCCAGCAAAGACAGGAAATATGATCATGAGGGCAGAGCTCCATCCTCTGCTCCTGTCACTGCGACTTTTTGGGGACTTGGCAAATGAGTGAGTAGAGGAGACAGCCGGCGTGTTTTATGGAGTTGAACTGTAACATCCCTGTTCCGCAGCCAGCTCCCCGTTCCTCTGCTCTGACACCGATAAATCTGCCCAGCCACGGGGAACAAAGCCCTTCACACCAGCTGGCCACACGTGAACCCCTCAAACTGGGCTACCTGGGCAAGCACCCAGCCCCTGGGCTCTGCCGTGTGCAAATGGTCCCCAAAAAGTGGGAAAAGGCTGATTTCAGAGCCATCCCCTGGGGTTGAACCCTGCCACCAACACACCCACAGTCACCACAGCTTTCCCAGAATCTCAGCCTCCCACCCGAGGGGAAATGGCCACTTTGGGCTCGAAGGAAACCCTGCCAAGGCAAACCCCGAGAGCCCAGAAATCACCGCGCAAAATCCAAACAACTCAAAGCCTCCTCTAAGTGTCGTCCAGGCATTAACCTCAAAAGCTCAGAGCACAGACTCACTTTTTGGAAGCTCATTCCCAGGTGAACAAACCAAAGCAGGGAGATCCAGGAACACCTGGAAAACACCTCCAGATTTCTGCCCTCGTCTCGCTGGCCGCCCGGAGCCCTGCAGCAGGACCGGCGCGCACGAGGGATGGCCGCGGGCACCGGCCGGTGGCAGAGCCTCCACGGAGGAAAAACTGCCCATAAATCTCCCCGAAGGAATCTGTTCCCAGGCTGGAAATGACAGGAGGAACTTCTTCCACGCTGAGTCAGGGAGTGACGGGGCCGCGGTGGCCGCGCTTCCTCCGGCGCGCGTCAGGAGCCGGCGGCAGAGCCAGCGCTGCCCCACGGCCTTCCTGTTCTCCTGCCCTGCCCCGGCCAGGGAAATGGGGCTCCAGGGCCTGGCACTGCGGGGGTTAAACTGCCGGTGTGCAAATGCTGTCAGAGCAAGGAAAATGAGCAGTTTGCTCCAGCCTGTGCCGTGGCAGCAGGAATGGCCTCGCCATCCTGCTCTCCCATCCACCCCTTCAGCAGGAAAATGGGATTGGATCTGTCTGCGTCCCAGGGGCTGCCCCACACGCACCCCAGCGTTCCCACTGCTGATCCCCATGCCCAGGGCAGGGGGGAGCTGCTGGTCCAGCCCTGATCCAGCCCTGCCAGCCCCTCCAGTCACACAGAGGGGCAGAGGCTGGACCCACACTCAGCTCTCCCGGCCTGTGCCCCCTCTCCGAGCACTCCTGCTCACAGGGACTATTCCTGGTGGGTTCCCACAGAGCCTCCTGCCAGAGCAGCACCTGCCTGGCTCCCCCCAGGGTCTGGCAGGGCTGTGACACAGGGAGGGACAGCTCTGGTGGCGGTCACACTCACAGGCAGAGCTCACGGCGCTCCCCACGCTGACCCAACAGCCGCTGACCGCACTCAGGGCAGCCAGGCCGGCCCCTGCCCTTCCTGTCCAGCTCCAGCCCTGAGACACCAGGCTTGTGTTCCAGCCCTGAGCCCCCCCAGAGCCCCCCCGAGCCCCCTGCTCCCGGCACAGCCCCGGGGCAGGGCAGAGGAGCCCTGGGGAGGCAGCAGGGGAGCAGGAGAGGTGAGAGGTCAGGGCAATATTTACTCAGACGTCACCTTTCACTTTTATGAAGTGGGGAAATGGGGCTGGAGCAGGAAAAGGGCTGTGGGGGACGTTCCCTCCTGGGAAGCTGCTGTCACAGCAAACGCAGCACGGAGCTGGCCCCAGACAGTCAGGGCCTGGCAGGGACAGGACGCTCCAACCCCACACGGGGCTGGGCACGGCTCCCAGGCTCCCTCTGGGAATGGCTGGACAGGCAGGAGCTCTGCAGAGCCTCCCCTGGGCTGCAGGAGGTGCCCAGGCCCGCAGGAGCCCGTGGCACAGCGGGGTCATCCCTGGGCACGGAGGTTTTTGGGAACTGGCAGGCACAGAGCACGGTGCAGAGTGAGCACGGGGTCAGCTGCAGGACAGAACTTCCACAGGGGAACCTTCTCCTTCAGCACGTGGGGAGATGGAGCTGAGCAAGCCCCTGGCACGGAGCTGGGCAGGGCAGGGCTGCTCCCAGGGCAGTGCCAGGCAAGGAGGGGCAGCGGTGGCTGCCACCCAGGCTCACCCTCCCCGTGCCTTCAGAGATCATCTGGACTTTTCAGAACGTGGCTCTGATGCCTTTTATCTCCAGCTCTGAATGCAATTCCAGCCCAGGCAAAGCGGGATTAAATTTTCATAGTCGGATACATTTATCTCGCTTTTCACTCCCCCCACCCGCCCTCCCAGGTCGATTTCAGCCAAACAGAAGCTGCGATTACCGGGAGAAACACGAGATGGGCTCTCTCGGATAGGGAGGGGAGGGCTCCTCTTTCCCAGCACCCCATCCCTGGCAGCATCCCGGTACCGAATGGCATTTCCAGCCCAGCAGGGAGCTCGCAGCGCTCCGGCTCCGCGGCTGACACGTGTTGCACTCGTGTGCTCGGGGAGCTTGTGCTTCCTCGGGAAAGCGCTGCCGGAGCCGGGAGCCACGGACGCGGAGTGAGGACACACGGCCACAGCCCCTGGGTCACCGGGGGAGTCTGAAATCAAACACCCCCCCGTGGCCCCTCCAGCGCCGCTCAGCTCCGGCCCAGGTTTCCATCCCCGAGCCCCGGCCCCCGTCGGCAGCAGGCAGAGGATGCGGCTCGGCGAGCTTCGCTCCTCGCTGGGCTTGTGCTCGGATTTTAGCTGGATCCAGAGCATCCCCTCTAGTGGGATCAGGAGGAATTTCAAGCCCGCATCGCACCCCAGTTCCCAGCCCGTGCTGGCTGTGGGGCCCGGCCGGGCTGCCGGGGGGAGCAGCCTCAGCGCCTTTTGCCATTTTCCCGCTGGAGGGGCAGCCGGAACCCGGCTGAGATGGGGAGAACCGGGGAAAGGGAAGCGCCGCACAGACAAGAGGACAAATCCCTCCACAGCCGCACAAGGAGAGGACTTCCACCAGCAAAACACCTTTGGCCAGGCCTGCGTGTGCCCGGCCCTCGGTGCTGCGGGAGGTGGCAGGGCCACCCTGTGACACAGCAGCACGCGGGGACACAGCCCGGGCAGCCCAGCCCGAGCCCCCGCCGGCAGCACCCCGCAGTAAATCCGTTTGTTTTCGCTGCAGACAGCGGCTCCGAGCGCTGCCCTCCATCTCCTTCGGGTCCCGCTGCGCCTTTCGGCCGCGGCTCCCCGGGAGCGCCGGGGGCTCCGCCGTGCCCGTGCCCTGCCCGGGACGGAGGTGGCACCGGCTGAGGAGGTCCCCAGGGATGCTCCGGGTGCCACCGACACTTCGGCTCCCTCAGACGAGCCCGTGGCTCGGCCCGGAGGGGTTGGGAGCACCTCGGTCCCCCCCCGCCCTCCCCTTTGCTGTTGTGGCGGTGGCCTCCCAGCCAAGCTGGTTAAGAGATTAACACTCTAAAAACCACATTTACTCTAATTAGCCATGAAATCTTTGTAACTAAGTGAAAAAATGTTTCCCTTGAGGGATTTTTGTCCATTCATCACTGTTTGAATTGCCAGGGAGGGGGGGGGGGGTGGGGAAGAGAAAAGAGGGGGGACGAGAGAAAAAAACCCTCAGATCTAATGAATTAATAGCAGAGTGCCCCGAGGGAGCAGCGGCTCCTCCACAACACGGGCACCTCAAAGGGGGCTTTTCACAGCTCGCCGAAGGGACGCCGCTGAATTATTTCGAGTTAACAGACTGTAACAGCTCCGCTCCCGTTCGAGCCGGGCAGCTCGGCCAGCGCTCCGCTCCTCCCTTCCCTCCCCGTGCGCGGGGACGGACAGACGGACGCTGTGCCCGGCCAGCTGGGTGCCCCTGCCCTGCGGACAGCGAGGGGGGCACAGGGCTCTGCTGGCAGCGCCACCAGTGCCCCCAGTTCCCGTCGCACCGGGAAAAACATTTCGGAGTTAGGTGGGAGGGGAGGCAGAGAATCTTGCCACAACTTAGGCCCATAAATATTTCATATCGCTGGAAGAAGAACGATTATATTCCTGCCAGCACTTTTCTTGTGTATTTTAAATGTGTCACCGCCTTCTACTTTCTCCCCCGTTTGTGTTTCTTGTAACAGGCCCATGAAATAAAGATTAGCTGAATAATCAGGAGCGTTTAGAAATGTGAAGGGGCCTGTCTCAGGAGCACCGCATGCTCAGGTTCATCTTTTTCCAGGTTTTTCTCCCCCTCTTTTTAGGGATGCCGGAGGCAGGCGGGGGAGCGGGGTGGAGGCGAGCGGCGAGCACGCCCTGCCCCGTCAGAAATGACAGGCTCGGCGCCGCGAGGAGCAGCGGGGCACTCTCCCCCATTACATATTTATCGTTCCGGCTGCAGAGGGGCCAATTAAAACCGCTTGATCACCGCCGTGTTCCAGCAGCCGCGGATGCGCTGGGAGAGGCGGGATGAGAGGGGCAGGTGCGCACGCTGCTGTTGGGATGTGGTGCAGCCCCTTCTCCGAGAGCCACAAACCAGCACAGGCGCCCCTGCTCCCCCGGGATCATCCCTCAGTGAGCAAAGGTGCCCCTGCTCCCCCGGGATCATCCCTCAGTGAGCAAAGGTGCCCCTGCTCCCCCAGAATCATCCCTCAGTGAGCAAAGGTGCCCCTGCACTCCCAGGATCACCCATTAGGGAGCAAAGGTGCCCCTTGCACCCCCAGGAGAGCATCCCTCAGTGAGCAAAGGCGCCCCTGCTCCCCCAGGATCATCCTTTAGTGAACAAAGGTGTCCCCGCTCTCCCAGCAGAGCGTCACGCTGGCTCCCAGCAGCCAGCCCGGCTTCCCACCTTCAGCTCCTCACCGCTCACGCAATTTCTAAATATCGGCTTTGCTTTCTCTCCCGGTTCAGCTCCTCATCTCAGCTGCCCACGGCATGAGACAGTCTGCACCTACATCTGCCCTAGCTTTTGGGCAACCTTTCCCAGGCATGCTCGAGACTGCCACATTTAGCTGCAACAGGAGTTCCCGGAGTAAGTTCTGGAAAGCCTCGTGGCGGAACCCAAGCGGGAGATGTCGGGAAGAGCCTGCAAATCGCACATTTCCCCGAGACTCCACAGGCTCTGCCCGGCAAACCGCTCCAAATGTCACCTCCTCTTTGCTTTGCGGGCCAATTTGTCACATCCGAATGCAATTTGCAGAGGAGAGTTAAAGAGCACAGGGCAGGGGCAGGCAGCCCTTCCTTCCCCGGCTCCCGCAGCCAGGCTGAGCCTGCGGCTTCCCTCCCGCGTCCAGCTGAGCTCCGTGCTGCGGGAGCAGGGCAGGCTCGGGTTAGGACAGACTGAGCGGGGCAGGCTCGGGTTAGCACAGACTGAGCGGGGCAGGCTCGGGTTAGGACAGACTGAGCTGAGCATGCTCGGGTTAGCCCAGACTGAGCGGGGCAGGCTCGGGTTAGCCCAGACTGAGCAGGGCAGGCTCGGGTTAGCCGGGGAGCGAGGCAGAGCCTGGCCAGAGCTGCTCCCGTCCTGTTCTGGGTGATGTGCGGGTCTCACGCAGCATCTGCTACCTGCTTCCACCGCACCAGCTCCTGAGCCGGGGGGGAACCCCACGATTAATTACATCAAACAACACCGTAAAGACAACGAGGAGTAAATTGGGTTGCTTTATCTCCTTGCGACAAGCGCTGGGGATGTGGCTGGCAGAGTTGGGAGGGATGGCTGCCTCTCCTGATAAGGCATTTCACAAGTGACACCGCTGGGTCACGTCCCTCGCTGCTCGCACCGAGCTTCTCGAATCAAAGCTGCTTTATCTGGTCCCCTGCACCACCCCAAAGTGCCACATTTGAGCTCGGAGGGTCCTCAAAGTGACAACAAATGGCAGAAGGACGGCAATAAAGACCCAAAAAAGGAGCCCCATTGAGTTCTAAAGGATCTAACACCTCTGTGTTAAAGGTAAAAAGCCAAACATCTGTTCGAGGATGGCACAGATTCTTGCGAGGCGTCTGTCCCTCAGCTCTAAGTAGGTCATCTCATCTCACTTTAGTCACCGTTATCAATGAAGCCATCCAGAGCAGGAGGGGCAGGACCACGTCCCCAGCTCAGCCCAGGTCTACCAAGCACACTGAAGCCACCAGTGAAGCATCAAGTGCCCAGCAAAGAGCAGGAGCAGCCTTTGAGCAGTGGTTTCACATCATGGCACTCGGAGAACTTCGCGTTCCCTCACCTCCAAGCCCCAGCTGCTGCTCGCAGACGCGCAGGGGATTGTTTCCCTCCGCCACTTACTATTCACCTCGCTCAAAATTAACCTATTGACTTTCTGATACCCCTTAGAACACAGATTAATTGAACATCACTCACTTCACCTCCAGGAACGCGCGGCTATTGGCCATGGCGTGAATGGAGACAAAGCCGGGGATGCCTGACCGTGCCAGGTTAAACGGAGGTCACAGCCGGCGAGGACAGCTCACCCGGAGCAGCCCCGGCTGTCACCGACACCCAGCCGAGGGCTCCGGGGCTGCGGAAAGCGGCACCCCCAGCCGGGAGCTGGGATTTCCCCCAAGGGAGCACAAGCGCGTTCGGTCTCCCTCCCCTCATCACCGTCCAAAAAGGGTCTCGCGCGGGTTTCGGGAAGTTTTAGTGGGGGTTTTATGTCTTGTCCCCCGCGATTCGGGGGTGTTTTCCAGAAAGCGCCTCCTTGCTAGCAGGAACTTTTTATGGCGATGAGTTTCTCCCGCTGCGTTGGCTCCAGACCGTGACTGAGCGGGACCGAGCGGCCGCAGAACGAGCGAGGAAGCAGCGGCGTCTAACGGGAGCGCGGAGCAGCCCGGGGAGGCAGCGGGCGCTGGATTCCCCGGAACCGGGCAACCGGAGGGGCTCCTCCATCCCTTCCCCAGGCACCCCCGGCATCTCCGTGCAGCTCCGCGGGCACGGCCGGAGCCGCCGGGCACCACCCCGCGCTCCGCAGCCCCCGGTGCCACCCGCAGCCCCCGGTGCCACCCGGCTCGGGCGGCTGCGGGCGGCGCGGCGACAGCGATGCCGATCCTCCTCCCCGCATCCTCCGGCGGGAGCTGCCCGGCGGAGCCCCCACCCCGGCGGGCAGCAGCCCCTCGCCATCCGCCGCCACTCACCGGCCCTCGGCGCTCCGCTGCCGCCCGCCTCCGGCTCAGCGCGGGGGGATGCCGGCGGCCCCCGGCACCATGGAAATATGGAAATCCGGGGCCGGGCGGCCGCCGCTGCCCGCAGCCCCTCCGCCTCCCGCGGCTCGGCTCGGCTCAGCCCCGCCGGCCTCTCATCGCCTCCGCGGGCGCTGCCCGAGTGCGGCGAGCGCGGCTCGGCTGCGCTGCGCCCGCCCCGGCATCCGCCCGCCGCCAGCCCGGGCGCGCTCCCCGCTCCGCGCCGGCCCCGCGCCCGGGCGCGCTCCCCGCGCCGCTCCCCGCCCGCCCCCGCGCCGCCCCCGCCGCCGCCTTAACCCTTCCGCGGCCTGCGCTCCGGCGGCGGGGCTCGGCACCCCCTGCCCACCTCACCTGCGCCCCCCTGTCCCGCGGAGCGCGGCCGAGCCGGTGCCGGGGGAGCGGCTCCGCGCTGAACAAAGCCCCGCAGCGCCCGGGGCAGCCTCCCGCGGCCGGCCCCGGCACAGCTGTGCCCCAGAGAGCCCCGCAGCTGCCCCCGCAGCTGTCCCGCCTCGGGGGGGCTGCAGGGAGAGGAACGGGGCTGTCGGGCCTGCCCCCAGCTCTGAGCCCCTGCGCGCCCCTCGGCTCCAGCTCTGGCGGCAGGAGCGGCACCTGAGCTCTGCATTCCTCAGTTTCCCCATCTCTGGAAGGGTGGCAGCAGGAGCGGCACCTGAGCTCTCCATTCCTCAGTTTCCCATCTCTGGAAGGGTGGCACCTGAGCTCTGCATTCCTCAGTTTCCCCATCTCTGGAAGGGTGGCAGCAGGAGCGGCACCTGAGCTCTGCATTCCTCCGTTTCCCCATCTCTGGAAGGGTGGCAGCTTGGTTTCCTGCCAAGGCCGGGTCGCCTCCAGCAGAGCTGGAGCTGGGCATGTGCTGCAAGGCCCCTGAAGCCACCGAGCCCCACAGCTGCTGCCAAAAGCTGCCAGAGCCCAACCACAGTGGCCATGGCCAGCTGGGACGGGGCGCCCTGTGGCCACCCACTGCTGGGGACCAGAGAAATCTTCCTTGGGCTTGAGTGCTTCAGCCACAGAGCCACGAGCTGGCCTTTCCTGCTGCCTCAGAAACACCTGGAAGCTGCAGGGGACCCAAAGGGAGGAGCATCTTCCACCAGCCTGTGCCCCACTGGTCGCCTGCAGCAGCCCACAGGGGTTTGGGAACAGCTGGAGTCGGGGAGGAAAAGGCAGTCCCGGTGCCACAGCAGGACATTGTGCTCCTGAAAGCAGGAGCACCACGGCCCAGCTGACCCTGACCCAGCCAGGGCCATGGGAATGATTCCGAGCAGTGCAACTGGTGGAGGGGATCAATACCGTGATGGATTGCTGTTTGCCAGGTCTTGTCATCGGGAATTTTTAAACCATTTTTCTGTTGCACATTAGGACAGTTACAAGAGAAAATCAGAGCCATCATCCTGGGCCAGCTCCCCGACAAACCTGAGTGACTAAACCAACCCGATGTCCTCTTACAGTTCCCCTCCAGCCCAGCCTGTGTCACCCTCACTGCTGTCACCATGGCCACAGCAGTGGCCTCGCTGCATCCTCCCTGCCTGGTGCACGTTAGCCAGACCTTGCAGGGGCTGTTCTGGGTGGAAAAGGACCCCGTTGTGGTTGGTTTTGCTGGTTGCCCCTTGGACAGGATTCGGGAGCCCCTAAAGGGAAGTCCAGCAGGGAATGCCTGGCATCCCACTGCGCGGGTGCCATCCTTCCCCCTGCCCTGCCCGTCCCTCCCCAGGGGGAGAGCCGCAGGTTGGGTGGTGGGTGGGTGCTGCTCCCATGCCAGCAGTGCCTCCGTCCTCTCAGCAGCCCCTGCAGAGCCCTCGGGGAGCAGGGGCAGAGCTGCTGCCCAGCACAGCCCATCCCCACGGAAAGGATCCCCCCGGCCTCACTGCAGCTCCAGAGCCGAGGGCTTGGGCAGCCTGGAGAGGTCCCCAAGCTGCAGCTGCTGAGCCCGGGAGAGGCGGCAGAAGGCACTCAGTGGATGGCAGCACTGGCTCCTGAGCAAGCTTTTCTCTCTCCCACTCTGTTCCCAGCGCAGCTCCTGTGCTGCACGCTCCCAGAAACGGATCCAAACCCCACTGCAAAACCCCACAAACCCCGCTGCAAAACCCCACAAACCCCACTGCAAAACCCCACAAACCCTGCTGCTAAACCCCACAGACCCTGCTGCAAAACCCCACAGACCCCATTGCAAAACCCCACAAACCTCATTGCAAAACCCCACAGACCCCGCTGCCAAACCCCACAGACCCCATTGCAAAACCCCACAGACCCCGCTGCCAAACCCCACAAACCCCGCTGCCAAACCCCACAGACCCCGCTGCCAAACCCCACAGACCCCGCTGCCAAGCCCATCCTGGGGGCAATGCACATGCCAGCAACGCCGCTGCTGGCGGTGCAGAGCCCCCGGGGCAGGGCAGGGCAGGGGGGCTGCGCAGCCCTTCCCCCGCTCTTTGCGGGCCGTGTCTGCACCCCGGCCCTGTCTGGCTCGCCGATGCTCAGTGTGCCCCTGCATGCTCAGGGTGTTTCCAGCCGGTTATCCCAGCGCTGCTGGGCTGGGGAGCGCCGGGGGCAGGCCAGGCTCTGCTCGGAGCCCGTGCCTCGCAGATTTCTTTGTCTGTCGTTGATAACCGCCTCTGCCTCGGAGCGTGGGGTCACGAACCGGGCTGATCGGGAGCCTCCGGAGCCCGCCGCCCCCCAGCGCTCCCGCGAGTGCGGAGAACGGCTTTGCCGCCGCCCCGGGCTCTGCCTCCCTGCCAGGAGCCCAAATCCGCCCGTGCTGCGCCTTTGCCATTCCCGGGGCAAGGAAACGGAGCCGTCCCTTCCCAGGCAAGCCCGGCAGGGGAACAGCGCGGGGAAAAGAGCCTTTCCCCCGTTCCCGGGGGGGTTCGGGCACGGGGAGCGCGTCCCGGCGGCGGAGCGGCTGTGCGAGGCCAAGAGCACCATCTATAGGCACGGTCTATAGGCACCATCTATAGGCAGCTCCCGCTGCCGCCCAGCCCCGCGGAAACCCGGCGCAGCTAATAATTATTCAGCACTAATCACTACAATAGAAGAATCATAGGCAGTTATTTAGAAATGATTGTTTCCCCCCGGTTATTACTTATGACAGTGAAAGGAAGTATCAAGCAGTCAAACCCACATGTATATGGGAAGCTGAGTGAAGGATGAATGGGAATTTAACCAGCACTTTGCACTATTCTTCCTCTTTAGAAGAGCCTTGTCAAGTGATTTTTTTTCTCTCTCTCCTGTTCATCATGTCTTCTTGGGAAATAAAAAGGATTTTTCTTTTCCTAGCGCTCCTTATCCCTTCCTCTCCTCGGATTTTCCCAGAACCCCGAGCTCCAGCTCCTGCCACTGGTTCCCCTGGTTTGAGCTGAGCTGGAATTAACTCTGGCTTTTTCTTGCTAAAACAAACTCTGGTTTCATTAAGTGCAAGGGCAGGAGAACAGAAAGTCCCCAGATGCCGAGTTCCAGAGTGTCTTGTTACTGTCAGGAGCACAATTGCCTGTGCCGGGGCTGTGGCAGGAATTCCAGGTGCAGACAATGTGCCATTTTTAATCATCTTCCCACAGCTAAGAGCTGAAAGAAAGGGGATCATACAGAGGAGAGCACAAAAATAACCCTGGAAAAAAACCCAGTAATATTTGGTGATGTTAAAGAATCAAATACAGCATGAAAACATCGGCCAGGCTGGCCCATACCAGGAGTGACAGGGTCACCTTCTCCCCTCCTTCCTTCGGCTCCTCAGCGTGACCCGAGCCCTGCACACCCCTCCCACCTCTTTTTAAACAAATATTCTGCTGCATCCTTGTGTTTCCCCCTCCAGGGCTGCACATGGGCTCCCACCTGGGTCACAAGCCAAGCAAAGTGGCCAAGAAGAGGTCACCTGAGGGGGCTGTGAGCCCCTGTGGCCTCTGGAGCCACTCTGGAGCACAGCTGTGTTCCACAGTGTCCCCGGAGTGTCCCGTGAGCCCAGGGCCACCCAGCAGAGCGGGGCACAGGGGCTGAGAGCAGGGCCCGAGCCTTCCCCAGAGCAGGCCATGGCACTGGGCACCCAGCCACGGCTTTTGGAAGCATTCCCCATGCCAGCTGTGCTGCCCCGATCCAGCTGTGCTGCCCCGATCCAGCTGTGCTGCCCCGATCCAGCTGTGCTGTCCTGATCCAGCTGTGCTGCCCCGATCCAGCTGTGCTGCCCTGGCCCGGCAGGGCCCCTGCAGCTGCTGGGGAGTGCCTGAGGCAGGACTGGCTTTGCTGGAACCTCCCAGGGGTGCTCAGGGCCAGGCTGCTCCCCCAGCTCGGGGCTGGGATCAAAGGGGGTGAGGAGTTAATTAGTGGCCTCTAATGAAGCAGTGCCCACCCTTCACAAAGATCCCAAATGCGGCAGGGCCCGTGGTGACACAGCTGTCCCCTCTGGAGGGGTGGACACCCAAAGGGGGCTTCACCAGGGCTCTGACTGGGCCTTCCCAAAATCTCCACACCCGAATTTCCTCAGGGCTGGCTGAATTCCACGGCTGCCCCTTCCCCAGCTCACTGAAGGGGTGTCTTGGGGGAGAAGCCTCTCCACAGCTGAGTTCAGGGGCTTGCTGTGATTAAGGAGCTGCTTTAGCAATAAATCTCCCCTGCCCGCTCCCTGCTCCGTGCTCATTGGAAATCTTTAGTTCCTTCATCATAAAGAAATGAGTATTTCAAGCTCCCTGTCCTAATGAAGGTAAAATACAGAGCAGATTGTCAAACGCGCCGTGGCTCTGCCTTCTATTCCACAAGAATCTTCCTAATTCTTCTGTAGGTGCTGTGTATCACTGACAGTGCCAAACGGAATGAAATGCAAACCAAAACGATTTTAAACCCTAATTCCATCTCTTTTTTCCCCTCTTGTCTGAGGAGATGGAGAATTTTTTTTCTCCCCCTGCATAATAGGTGGGAGTGGGGAGGAACTGGAAACGCTTTGATTTGTGGCTCCGGCAGTGTTAATCTGCTGCTGCACATCCTGCAGAGCGTTCTGCGAGTGGTGGAGGAATGCAGAGCCTGCTCAGCGCTCCAGACTCCTTCCAGGATCCTTAGGGCTCTGTCAGGAAAGGGAGGAGGATGTTCACGGCCGAACACAAACCCAGAAGTTTACAGAACTCCTTCTCCTCAGGTAGTGCCAGAGAAAGGCAGAGCAGACAGCAGCTCATTTTAAACACTGCCGTCAGTCTGGTTACAATCACAAAGCACAGAGGCTGGAAAAGGACAAAAAGAACAAAAGAAGAAAACTTCAAGAGCACCAACCCTTTAATTCGCCCCGAATTCCCACCTCACCTGCTCCTGCAGCGCCTCCTCGCAGCTCTCCCAGTGCCCAGGGCAGCAGAGCCCTGCAGGGAGCTCCGCTGCAGCCCAGGCAGGGCTGGGGCTCCCTCTCTGCCCTCCCAGGTGCTGCCCTGGGCTGGGGAAACGGGGATCATCCGGACAGATTCATCCCGTGTGTGCCAGCGCTGAGTGCAGCAAGGCCCTGGGTTTAATTGATGTCTGGGATCATGTGTGGGGAGGGTATCCAGGGAGTTTTCACCTCACAGATGTACAGAGAGGGACCTCCTCTGGCTCCTTTCTTTGCCTCAATACCCAGCAAGGGGCCCAGGAATATTGGGGGATTAATGTCACAACAGAGGGAAAAAGTCTGCCATTCAATCTATTTAAACATTTGATTTCACCAGTGCACCAATTAGACATTCCCTGTCTGAAGAGACCACGGATTAAAGCAACAGCAATGCTGAAAAAAATCATAATCTCTTTGGAGATCTGTCTGTGGACGGATCTTTTCTCTCAAATGATCAAGGCAAATATATGAAATTGAAAAAAAAAAAAGAAGAAAAAAAGAAAAAAAGGCCTCTTAGAAGTAAACTTTAGGGCAATGTGAATAATTTCCCCGTTCTTGTCTGAGCTCCCTTTCATGAGCTGCTTTTCCTTTCCCTGGCACCTTCTCCCTCGAGCCCATTTGCATTCCCCTAATTAAGGAGCTGCCAGCCCTGCAGATGCCACCGAGTGCCCTCTGTGGGGTCTGCAGGAGCCTCTCGGAGGCCGATCCCAAGGGCCCAGGTCTGGGGCAGGTGGATGAACCACCCCAGAGTGGAGTCCCAGCTCCTGCCGGGCACAAACCCCGACCCCGAGCCAGGAGCTCCACTGCAGCTTCCACCAAAACCAGGGGAGAACTTGGATTTCCCTCAGTGACACCCCCAGAGTGTCACAGGTGTCTCCGCTGGGCTGCTGGCACTTGGCAAACTGCTCTGCTTCTAACAAGTCTCCTTCTGACAAGAGAAGGCCCCAAATCTGCATTTTCCCTCCCCAGAGGCACTCGGGGGGGGTGGCGATGGCACCTCCCTGGTGCCAGCCTGGTGGCACTGGGATCTGGGATGAGCCCTGGGCTATTCAGAAAGGCAAAAGCACATCCTGAGGAGTAAAAAAAGCCCCAAACTCCCGTCCAAGCCCCTGTGTCATTCCCAGGCTGTGGCCGGCAGCAGAGCCACCCCCAAACCCTCCAGGAAAAGCAGGGAGGGTTCCAAGCTGACAGGGAAGGAGGGGATCCCAAAAGCAGGAGACCAAGTGGATTGTTTCTGCCAGCTCCAATCCCGGCTCTGCCAGGACCTGCTTCCAGCTCCTCTCTCCTCCTTCACATGAGTGGAAGGTCCAAATGGGGAAGTTTTCCTTGGCCAATGTGTTCTGGCAGCTGCACTGGGCCAGGTAAATGCACCAGCCCAGCCCGAGGCACAGGCTGCTTCCAGCCAGGAGCGCTGGCGTTTTCCTCTCCCGTGATTTCTGGTGCTCCTCGGGCCAGGAGTTCAGCTCAGGGAGAGGGGAGAAAGGGCAGGGGGAACCCAAAAGTGCCCATCTGGCAAATCTGATCAACATCAGAATTCCCCGGTGCTGCAGCATCCTCAGGCCCGGCTCCTGAGCCCTTGCAGGGCTTTAATCACCCCAAGGCACTCATGGCCAGCCCCAAGCCAAGCCAGAGCCCCTTTCTGTGCCAGCTGGGGCAGTTGCAGCCCAGCAGAGCCTTGTCTGGGTTTGGCTGCTCCTCACACCCGTCAGGAGGCACCAGAGGGTTTTCCAGGAGGATGTGGCCCTTCCCTCTCTCCCCTTTGCGGAGCTCCCCAGCCTGGAAGTAATCCAAACTAAATTTAAACAAGAAGTGACTCGGGCAGGCTGTCCCTAAATCTGAGTATCTCGTTTGAAGATTATTTTATCCTTTATGGATTATTTTATCCTTTGTGGATTATTTTATCCTTTATTTCCTCTGTGGTGCTGGACGCCAAGGTGAGAGCTGGTTCAGCCATTCCAGAGGGAGGGCATTTCCTTTCTGCTGAAGAGATTTCGCAGGAATTCCCTCAAGGTGGGGAGGATCCCGGCTGGGATCCCTCCTGCGGGCCAGGGTTCCACCACCAGGCACAGGAGCAGGAGCCTGCCGGGCCCTGGCAGACAAAGGAGCACAAGTCATTAATAAACCAAACAAAAATAATAAAGCAGAGCCAGAAAAGCTGAACGTGCTCAGCTCGGGAGAACAAAAGGAAGGGGAACCGTTTGTCACCTCATAAAGGAACTGGAAAAGAAAGTCTTTGACGATGAGGGAGGACGATTTGCTCTCATGGGCCAGTGCACAGCCAAATATCTACAAGCTGTTCGTGGCAGACTGATTGCAGCAGGGCCAGGATGCCATTGTACGCGCTGTAAAAAAACCAGGAGGAGAAAACCACCACCACAGAGAGGTACTTCAGAAATAAATCACGGCCTATTCATTAAACCAGATTATTTCAGTGAAATCTATTTCCCCCCTCTCTTTATTGCTTTGTTTTCTTTTATGTTAATTCTGCGTCTGCCTAAAGTTGAATTCCTTGATCTGCAACATCTTTAGCTTTAATTTTTATTTTTTTCCCCTCTCTCTTCTCCTCTTAGCAGCGAAATGAATTCAAATAATTTGCATTTATTGCAGGGAACATCCAGGCTCATCTGTAGCCCTTGGTGTGAGTGAATTGCTTTTCTGCTTCACGGGGCACACGGAGAGGCTGCAGAGCCCCTCTCCACCCCAGAGCCATCCCTGGCACTCCCACGGTGCTGCAATATTTATCATATCGATCCTCCAGAAAATAAATAAGCAAAATGATATTATTGGAAGCAATGATCTGATGAACCCAGGGACTGAATCAATCACTTGGCAGCGACTTTAGAACCAGCAGCTCGCTCGCTCTCAACTGCTTCCAGAGCCAATTTTCCTTACAAATGGGTTTCTCATCAACCTAAGCACCTCGCAGAGGGAACGTGTCCTTCCACCGGATCTCCTTGGAAAAGAGGAGTGTTATATCTGCGTGCTGCACCAAATCTAACTTCTTTATAGCCACGCGCTTCCATTCCTTAATTAACTTAAAATCTTCTTTAAAAAATGCTTGATTCACCGCACAGATTCAGCTGAGACAGACCTGAAATTCTCCCCGGCGCACAAACCCAGGGCTGGCTCCACACTGCTTCTGTTTGTGGGAAGGGATTTGTGGAAATCAGGGATGCAAACGCAGGGAATCCGCACGGCTTGCTCTCCGCCAGGATCTCCTGCACCACAGGAACAATACTGCTCCTGCGTGGCCCGGGGACAGCTGCTGGGGCTGGGGGGAGGAAACTGGAGACCCGGCCTCGGGCGATGGCAGCAGTGACCTGAGCAAAGCCACCCCAAAACACCGAGCTGTCCCCGGGGCTCCATTTCTGCACCAGCTCCCAGCCCCACAGCCCCTTCCTGGAGAAACTGGCTCTGGAACGCGGCTGGGAACGGCTGGGAGGGATTTCAGGGGGGAAAGGGAGCCCTGGAACCCTGGGGGAAAACACTCCTGCACTTCAGCCCTCTGGGAGCTGCAGGAGATGCTGGAAATGGAGCTGGAGAGGAGAGGAGAGGAGAGGAGAGGAGAGGAGAGGAGAGGAGAGGAGAGGAGAGGAGAGGAGAGGAGAGGAGAGGAGAGGAGAGGAGAGGAGAGGAGAGGAGAGAGGAGCTGCTGGGCTCTGTGGGAATCTGGCTGTGGGAAACAGCCCAGGAATTCCAGGTCTGGACGCCACGGTCCCGCAGCACCCGGGGGCAGTGCCAGGGCTGGCCTGGCGCTCTCCAGCTGAGCTGTTCCACCTGCGGTGTGGAGGGAGAGGTGGAATGTCGAGGCAGGAAGGGGCAGCAGGGGGGACACGGGCAGGAGACAGGGCTGGAAGTGCTGGCAATAACCTCACAGCATCTTCTGTGCTCCTAATCCAATGCCACGGGAGTCGCATCTTCCAAGGAACAGAATTCACAGCTCCTCAAGGGGCAACACCTTGGGCTTAACCCCTTCTTTGCTGCCTGTCCCTATAAACCTGGAGGATCAGCCAGGGAACCCTGCCAGACCCTTCCCCTGGTGTCAGCAGGACACAAAATCTCTCCTTTGGTGTCACCAGGACCCAAACCCTCTCTCCTGGTGTCACCAGGACCCAGATATTTTCCCCTGGTGTCACCAGGACCCAAAATCTCTCCTTTGGTGTCACCAGCACCCAAACTCTCTCCCCTGGTGTCAGCAGGACCCAAACCCTCTCCCCTGGTGTCAGCAGGACCCAAACCCTCTCCCCTGGTGTCACCAGGACCCAAACCCTCTCCCCTGGTGTCCAGCTCCCACCAGTGGCCTGTCACTTCACACAGCAAAGGAAAAGAATTCCATGAAAAATGGGCCTGACTGGGGAAAAGACTCAAACCTATTGATCCCTGTGCCAGAAGGACACGGTGCCTGTCATTAAACACGCGTGTTCTGGGAGCTGCTTGGCTGCCCTTGGGCCTGTTCCTCGAGTGAGCTGCGCACAGACGGACAGACAGACAGACAGACTGCTCCCTCCCTGTGGCTGCAGGCCTGGGGAGGAGGAATAAATTAATCAAGCTTACCTCTCCTTGCAGGAAAGCCAATCAAGCTGGCTTTTCAAAGGATAACTGCTATAAACCCTGCATAAAAAGGGGAAAAAAATCCAGCTGGGACCTCCACACTGGCTTTTTAACAGCTGTTTGTAAATATGTCCAATAACTCATCCTGTCAGCATGCTGGCTTGGCCATTACAAGGAAATATTCATAAACGCTATTCCCAGCGCTGAGGGCTCCATTTCCTTAATGAAATCCACAGAGTTTACTTTGCAAAGTTTAATTGCTGGAAGAATGGGTGTCGGGTTTCTGCAGCCGACCTGCTGCCCTGAAATCCTTCCAGCTCCCGTGTACAACAAGGAAAGAACTTAATGGAGCTTTCGCAGCAGTGGCTTAGCAGCTAAGCCACCTTTAAGCAATAATCCCAGCAAATATAGGTGGAGATGCTGGATTCTGCAGCCTTCCAGGAGAATAGGTTGTAAGTGATATGAAATGCAGTCCTGCTAATTGACTGAGCAGGGATTTCTGAGGGGAATGCCTCCAGCATTGAAATCCAAGCATCGATTGCACGCCCTGGATGAGAACGGCTGCAGCAGGACGGAGCTGGGTGGGGAGTGAGCAGGGCCAGGCAGGGGTGGGTGAGAGCTCTGCAATCCTTGTGTGGGTGACACACACCCCAGAGTCCCGGGCATTGTCACCTTCCACCTTTTACCCACTAAATCTGCCACAAACAGGAGCCTGGAGCTGTTGGAAAGTCACCTGCAAAGGCTGTGCCTGCCCAGGGTCCCCCTGGGGGCTGTGGGTGCCCCCAGGCTCAGCCAGCCCAGCCCAGCCCAGCCCAGCCCAAGGTGCTGCTCCCAGTCCCACAGCCCAGCTGTTGTTTTGATTTTTAAAGATTTTTAAGTTTTTTTAAAGATTTTTTAAAAGTTTTTTGATGTTGATATTTTTGTAACGAATTTTCTCACACACTTTATGTAAATAATTTGTTTGTTTGTATTTTTTTATTTTTTTTTATGGAAGAAGAGGAATTTGATGGCTCGTTGGTTTGTTTGGTGTCGTTGGAGAGGTGGCACTGTCACCCTCCAATCTACTCTCATTTTTGGAAATCTATAAGTGTTAGAGTCAGAAAAATCAGCCGCTGGTGGCTTTCCCTTCACGGGCTCGGCACCTGAAGCTTCCCCAGGTGCACACGGGGAGCTGGCAGAGCCCTCCAAGCCCCTGAATAGCTGGAGCCAATCTGTCCCCAAACCCAGCCTCTGCTGTAGGCAAATGCTGCAATTTCCCAAGGAACCTTTTCATCCATTTTTTATGCAGCTCACTTCCTTCAGAGGCAGGTTGGGGCTGGATGTGAGAAAGGAAACCAATATTTCACTTTCCTCCTGCTGCATTTTAATCCTGGAGTTTGGCACTTGGCTGAGAGCTGCCCCAGTTTGCCAGGGAAGACATCAGGAGCCAGTGGGTAACTGAGCTGCGAGTCATCAGTGCACAAGAGGACAGAATCTGGTTCATTATTTTAAAGGCTATTCCTTTATAATTTATTTTTTTTTCCTGCTTTATTTTAAAAATCAAGCTCGCTGCTCCAGCCTTCCCCTGCCACCCAGAGCCTTCCTCCCGTCCCCTTCCTCTGCTCTCCCACTTCTTTCCTCCTCTTCATCACTCCTCCTTTCTGATCATTTATTTTAAACCGCTTTAATTTTAATTAAACCCGTAAACAGGTACAAACAAACATGAAGAAAGGAAAGATTAAAGTCTGTTATCTACTAATTATAGTCCAGATGAGATGTTTCAGATAAATGATCAGAGCACGCTGTATTTATGGAGCTCATCAGCCTGTAATTAATCCAGCATCAGGGTTACACCCGTGTGGGCTGTTCTTTGTGGCACAGATTTGTTACCTCCTCCTGCCCTCACCGGGAGCCTCAGCGACTCCAGCTCGGGGCAAAATAAATCTCACTTGACCCAAAGGCTGTTTCCAGCTTCGGGGAGAATTTATTCCTGCTGCCTCTCTGCTCAGCCTCAGCCCAGGCTGGGAATCCTCATCCTCGTCCTCATCCTCATCCTCATCCTCGTCCTCGTCCTCGTCCTCATCCTCATCCTCGTCCTCATCCTCGTCCTCATCCTCATCCTCGTCCTCATCCTCATCCTCGTCCTCATCCTCATCCTCATCCTCATCCTCATCCTCATCCTCCATCCCCGTCCTCATCCTCATCCTTGTCCTCATCCTCGTCCTCGTCCTCGTCCTCATCCTCATCCTCGTCCTCATCCTCATCCTCATCCTCATCCTCGTCCTCGTCCTCGTCCTCATCCTCATCCTCGTCCTCATCCTCGTCCTCATCCTCATCCTCGTCCTCATCCTCATCCTCATCCTCATCCTTGTCCTCGTCCTCGTCCTCATCCTCATCCTTGTCCTCATCCTCGTCCTCGTCCTCATCCTCATCCTCATCCTCATCCTTATCCTCATCCTCATCCTCGTCCTCATCCCCGTCCTCATCCTCATCCTCATCCTCATCCTCATCCTCATCCTCATCCTCGTCCTCATCCTCATCCTCGTCCTCATCCTCGTCCTCATCCTCATCCTCGTCCTCATCCTCATCCTCATCCTCATCCTTGTCCTCGTCCTCGTCCTCATCCTCATCCTCGTCCTCATCCTCGTCCTCGTCCTCGTCCTCATCCTCATCCTCATCCTCATCCTTATCCTCATCCTCATCCTCGTCCTCATCCCCGTCCTCATCCTCATCCTCATCCTCATCCTCGTCCTCATCCTCGTCCTCGTCCTCATCCTCATCCTCATCCTTATCCTCATCCTCATCCTCGTCCTCATCCCCGTCCTCATCCTCGTCCTCATCCTCATCCTCATCCTCATCCTCATCCTCATCCTCATCCTCATCCTCATCCTCATCCTCGTCCTCATCCTCGTCCTCGTCCTCATCCTCGTCCTCATCCTCATCCTCGTCCTCATCCTCATCCTCCATCCCCGTGTGGCTGGGGACGGCCGAGCTCCTGCTCTGCTGTGCAGCCTGCTCTCATCAATAAATGTCCGTGTGTCAGCTGCAGCTCCTCAGACAGCAGCCAGGAGAGATCTGCAAGGTGTCATCAATTCAGGATTAGCTCCAGAGCCATCATTTCTTCCACTTTGTGACTGTCTGTCCCTCCCCGATCCGTCTCCCCGCGATTCCCCATCATGCTCGTTTACCAGCGTATCCCAGGGCTGGTGCATTTTAAGCCTTTTCCATTTTCCCTGCCGGTGGCTCTGGTTTAGGCTGTGGATTCCCAGCAGGGATTTGCCAGGCAGGGAGCGGAGCTGCTGCCAGGGGAGAGGAGCCCTAACCCTGCCAGGGCCACAGCAAGGGGCCAGCTCGCAGAAATTGTGCTTTTCATCAGACCTTGGTCTGTAATTCACCTTAAACTGCTTCCCCTCCCTGTCAGCGCCCTCCAAGCACAGCACATCTGTATTTAACTGGGGCTGGGGGAGCAGGGGAAGGAGCAGAACCCCCAGAACTGAAGGAGCCACCATCAGCTGAAGCTGCAACTGGAAGATTAACCCCCAAATGCAGACGGCCCAAACTTATAAAAATGTGAAAACCCGTGAGGCATCGTCCATTTTTGGGTGGGCTTTGTCTGTCCTAAATGTCCCTGAAGGCCCTTCAATAAATAAAACTGCTTTTTATTCCCTGAATTCTGTCTGGCCTCTGTTTTTAGGGAGCCCCAAAAGGCATCAGCCGAGCAGGGGAGCATCCCCAGCCTGCAGCAGGCACATGAATTATCACCCACACTTCCCTGCTGTCAGCACATTCCTCTCTACACAACTTCCTATTATTATGATTTTTTTTTTATTATTATTTTTTTGGCACACAACCCTGAAGTTTGAAACAGCTCAATCTTGCTCAAGCCATGCCACTGCCTCCAGCCTCGGGGGTGAACTTTCCATAAAAACCAACAAGAATCCTTCCACTGAGAATAGCAACCCACCCCCCGCAGCCTCTCACGTCCCCTGTGTTTGTTTTGGAGTCTTTAGCAGCTCCGACTGCCACCCGAATCCGCAGTGAGAGCCTTTCCTTGGTCTGGAGCAGGAAAAAGAGACTGAAGGCAGCTCTGAGCTTCAGAGGAGGGGAGGGAGCAGCTCCTGGCTCAGGGCAGGGAGTGAGGGTCGCTCATTAAAGCCAGGGCTCCTCTTGCTTTGAGCCCCTCTGTGCTGCTGGGATTCCCCCAGAGAACCCCAAGGAACACCAGGAGAGGTGTGAAACCCCCAAAAGCAGGGTGGGCAACGAGTCCCTCAGGCTTTGCTGCGAGCGTGGGGAGAACACAGGGCTGGGGAGGAGAGAGAGGGGAGATGCTGCAGCAGCGCAGGGCACGCAGGGCTCGGGCAGAGGGAAGCACCCCCAGCACCCCTGGATGCTGAATTCCGCATTTCAGGGGGTCGGGGAATGGTCTGGGGGGGAAGGGGCTGTGACAATCCTCCTGTCCAGCCCAGCCAGGGCAGGGACACCTCCCTCCATCCCTGGCGCTCCCAGCTCCATCCAGCCCAGCCTGGGCACTGCCAGGCACGGGGACATCACTCCTCATCCTCCCGTCCTGCTCAGTGGGAAGGAAGAATGAGCAGAGCTGTATTTCACCGTGATGAAGGTCAAGATCTTGCCACCAGCACATGAATCAAAGCTTTCCCTGGGTTCAACGAGCACATTACCTTGATAACTCCTCTGGTTGTGAAACCCAGATACAGATATTTCTTCCAGGTCCTGAGCAGCACATGTGCTCTTTCATAATTAATAGATTGCACCGTTTATAATCAATCATGGTTGAATTTACAGTGCAAACTTTTAGCATCACAAAAAACCCACGCCTGATTATCCAAAACTATTTATTCAAGATTAAAAAACATGTAGCATATGAATATTTTAATAAATATTAAATATTTATTTCTCCTTTCCAAAGCTTTCATAACGGAGCTTTTAATTAATCTGTCATTAAAAATTTATAGAGCCAGGTAGACTTTTAAATATAATTATTAAATGATAACTTTAAGCTGCAGGTGCTCACTCCTTCCTCGTGGCAGCACGATGAGCTCCAGCAGGAGCTGCAGGGCAGGGATGGACGGGAACGTGTCCCAGGGATGGTTTGGCTCCCTCTTGGCAGGGAGAGCTCTGCAGGAGCAGCTCCTGCCCTGCCTGCTCAGAGGGGCGGCGCAGGGAGCGGCCACAGCTCCAGAATTCCGTGTACAGGCTGCAAACCCCGCTCCTGTCCCTCTTCCCTGGGGCAGCCGGCAGGGAGGGACAGAGCCCGGTGCTGCCCGTGCCTGGGAGGGCTGGGGGCACCCTGAGCTGAGTGCAGGGACAGCAGCGTGGGCAGCGAGGGGCACTGACAGCGCGGGACCCCCATTCCTTTCACTAACCCCATTTCTCTCATTAACCCTATTTATTAACCCCATTTCTCTTATTTACCCTATTTATTAACCCAATTTCTCTTATTAACCCAATTTATTAACCCCATTTCTTTTATTACCCCCATTCCTTTTATTACCCCCATTCCTTTTATTAACCCCATTCCTTTTATTAACCCCATTTCTTTTATTAACCCCATTTCTTTTGTTACCCTCATTTTTTTATTAACCCCATTTTTTAAATTACCCCCATTTCTTTTGTTACCCCCATTTCTTTTGTTACCCCCATTTTTTATTACCCCCATTTTTAACCCCATTTTTAAAAATTACCCCCATTTCTTTTGTTACCCACATTTTTTATTAACCCCATTTTTTAAAATTCTCCCCATTTCTTTTGTTACCCACGTTTTTTATTAACCCCATTTTTTAAAATTCTCCCCATTTCTTTTGTTACCCACGTTTTTTATTAACCCCATTTTTTAAAATTCTCCCCATTTCTTTTGTTACCCCCATTTCTTTTGCTGCCCCCCCAGTCTGCTGCCCCTCTGCCTGCACAGAGCCCCGGGCAGGGATGCACAGCTTGCCCCCTCTCCTCAGGGCTGGGCACCCTCGTGGGCCACAATCCAGCTGCTGCTCCCAGTCCTGCAGGGAGGGTGGCACAGCGAGCTCCGCACGGGCAGAGCCCTGGGAGAGAATATTAAACTAAATAATAGCAATTAATTAGGCTTGTGTAAAGCTATTAACCTTCAAATCCCTGTAGAAATAATAAGTAATGCTCAAACCCTCCGGGATGCACGTGCTGTTCCCCATGCCAGGATAGAGGCAGGCTCCAGAGCAGAGGAATGATTTCTGATTTCTCATTTCTCATTTCTGATTTCTCATTTCTGATTTCTCATTTCTGATTTCTCATTTCTCACCTCAGATTTCTCATTTCTGATTTTTCATTTCTGATTTCTCATTTCTCATTTCTGATTTCTTATTTCTCATCTCAGATTTCTGATATCTCATTTCTGATTTCTCATTTCTGATGTCTCATTTCTGATTTCTCATTTTTCATTTCTCATCTCAGGTTTCTCATTTCTCATTTCTGCCCAGGGCAGTGCTGCAGCAGCCTGGGATCACTCCCATCCCACAGACCCACTGCTGCCCCTGGGGAGCAGGGATCCCAGGGATACCCCCAGGCACAGGAACCCCATTTCCAGCTGCTCACTGCAAACTGTGCTAGGGGAGCACCCCAGGAGTGGGGTTTTCTGGACAGGTGATCCCAGCTGTCCTTTTCTGCACCCCCTGGAACCCTGAACAGCTGATCCCTCTCCTCTCCTCTCCTCTCCTCTCCTCTCCTCTCCTCTCCTCTCCTCTCCTCTCCTCTCCTCTCCTCTCCTCTCCTCTCCTCTCCTCTCCTCTCCTCTCCTCTCCTCTCCTCTCCTCTCCTCTCCTCCTCTCTCTCCTCTCCTCTCCTCTCCTCTCCTCTCCTCTCCTCTCCTCTCCTCTCCTCTCCTCTCCTCTCCTCTCCTCTCCTCTCCTCTCCTCTCCTCTCCTCTCCTCTCCTCTCCTCTCCTCTCCTCTCCTCTCCTCTCCTCTCCTCTCTCCTCTCCCTGGAAGGGTCTGCCAGGGAGGCTCCCAGGGGAAAGGAGAGCTCGGGATGCAGCTCAGGGCATGGTGACAAGGGCAGGGCTCAGCCCTGGCAATCCTGGCTCTTCAGGGGTGCAAGATGTCCTGGCCTGCTGGAATGGAAGTGCTCTCCTCCAACAATCTGCCTTTAATGGGGTTACCATTGCAGAGGGAAAGCGTTTTATATGGAACCAGGTTTACATTATCCTGCTATTCGGAGATCTAGCTTGCAATGCTGTTCAAATCCTTTAATCCATAAATAGGATTCCAGCCAGAGCTGGGCTGCCTTCCAAAACTGTAATCTCCAGTATATGAATTATTACAAAAAGATTAGGGTGTTTCAAGTAATAACATTTCAAATAAATCAGCTTTCATGAAGGAACAACAAACTAATATCGGAAATAACAATATAAAGACATTTATAGAGCCACTTGCTGGAATAACTTCTCCAACCAGGGGGATTCTTTGCTCATTTACATTTTGGTTGTTTTTTTTTAATTGGAGGAGCAGACCTCTGTCCCCTGTCTCCTGGGCAGAGCAGGGAAGGTGCTGCTGGCTCAGATGGTCCCCTGGAGTCACAGCTCTGTTCTTTGGCACAGGGGGTGAGCTGCTGCTGCTGCTGCTGCTGTCCCCAAGGCCTCAGCTGTCCCTAATGGTCAGATAACCCTGGAGGCCACAAACGCCCCCCAGCTCCATTTTCATCGCGATGAGCCAGTTTAATGACGATTCCTGGTGCATTTGCAAAAGCCCCTCCCTTCCACGCCCCCCACATGCAGCAGTGTTTCATCCTCCCCCCTTGATTATTTCCTGCCTCTCTTGGCCATGGCTCCACGATAAATTCTTTGTTTCCCTACAAACTGTATGGCCTCTCTTGTGGGGCTTTTTAAAGAAAACTCACTCCAAACCTGTGCATCCTAAAAATAAACCAAGCCCGGGGCCAATGAGGAGCCCCTGGTTTGAATTCGGGCTTTGTGACAGCACTAAAAAGGGGGAAAAGCTCCTGCCTGGGATTGCTGCCTGCTGGGCTCTGTCCTGGGCCCCAAAAAGTGCTCCTGGCCATTCCCATCCATTGTTCTGGTCCTTGTACCTGATCACCCTCGATCCAGGCACACCCAAAGGCCCTGAAATGAGATCTTTAATAAAAGATACTCTGGCTATTAGCAGAAACAGCTCCACTGGATATTTTATATGTATAAAAAATAAGTTGGATGGCCTCCATAATTTGTGGTGAGTTCCCTCAGCCACCCAGCTGTGATTTACACAGGACATTTTGCCCTTTGTGGCATAAATTACACCAGGACACACCGGAGAGTGAAGAGCACGTGAATCAGGCTTCCAGAGGTCTCCTGACGAGGAAAACTGGAGACAGAAGAAGTTTTATTTTAATGCAGAGGATGCAGGGCAAGGCCGAGCCCGCTCAGGTGATTTCCAGAGCAGCCCTGCGAGGTCACAGCCCCAAACCCTGCCGGTGCTGAGCTCCCCCTCCCCAAGGGGCAGCCCCATCATTAAAACCACAACCTCTGCAAGCCACTGCAGGCTGAAATAGTCTCAGTTGAAGGCTAAAAAAACAAACAAAGCCCACGCTGCCTGCTCTCCTTTTCACTTCTAATGGCCAGTGCCACAAACAAGCCATAATCACAGCAAATACTGCTCTTTTTGCCAGCCTGTAATTTGATTTTCTGGAGTGTGTGAAGGTGGAGAGCAGCACCTTGGGTAGGGCCTGTCAGCACACACACACACGATGTTATTTCTCCCCTGGAATTCATCTTTCAGGCATTTCAAATCGAGCTGAAACTTTGACACGCAGCCTGTCAATTCGGGGAAGAATTATTATTATGCTGAGAGAATGAAATAAATCAGGTGAGACTTTACCCCCAGCCCTGCCACCCACTGTGCAGAGAGCTCCCAGCTCCTGCCCTGCTCCCGAGCACCTTCCACTGACACAGAGCCCAACATCTGCCCCAGCAGCATTGCCCAGGGAGCTGGGCACACCAAGCGCAGGAACTCAGTGAAAAAAAACCAAAAATAACTCCTCCAAAGGCCAGGGATAAAGAAGCAGGAGCATTTGTGGGTGCAGGGGCTCCAGCAGAGCAGCACCAGCCCAGTTTACACCTTTTCCAGGAAGCAGAAGGATTTTTTTTCTCAAAAAATCCCCTCAATCCTGCCTGCTCCTGACCCAGCTGCAGGCAGAGCCCTTCCCTCAGCCAGCCCCCTCCCAGGCTCCCCCAAAACCCAAATATTTCCTTTATTTACCTGCGGGGCACGCACAGCAGTGAGCCCCTGCACTCCTTCATCTCCCGCACGGCACTCTGTGCTCACACCATCGATCTCGGGGCTTTTCTCTGGTTTTCCTCACGCCTGCTTTGGTTTTTGGCTGATGCAGACGAGCTGCTGCAGCCTGCCCTGGGCTGGGACCTCGGGGAATCTCTGGTTCTTCTCCCAGATGCATTCTGTCCCCCAGAACCCCCTCAGGGGAGCCGCCCTGCCCGAGCTGAGCTTTGCAGCAGGCTCGGGTCCCCTGCAGGAGCTCCTGGCGGATCTGGATGCTCCTCCAGGATGGAAGTTCCTCCCAGGACGCCCCTGGGATGATTCTTGCCCCCTGCCAACAATTCTCGTGAGCTCCCATTGCTTGGGGGGGTGAAGGGGAGGATCTCTAAGGTCCTTCCAGAACCTTCAGTGATTTACTGACTCTTCCTCACCAAGCTGAGGGTGCTCAGCTGTGAATTCCACGGCGGGGGGATTTATTATTTCATGGGCAGCACACTCTGCCACCCCCACCCTGCACGCAAAGCCCTGGTGAACAGGAATAAAGTTGTTTCCCTGGATTTGCCAGCGTTTTTAATGCCTGTCATTAGGGCCTGATTAAATAAAATCGAGGCAGATGAAATAAAAGCCACCTTGCTCAGCTTTCCCCTCACTCCTCCTGTTTCCACCTGACTCGAGGAGTCAATGAGGCTTTTCTGCATATTTTACACCGGGATGTGGCATTGAGATAAAATAATAACAACATCTGACAAAGTTTATTGTATTAAATAGAAGGTGGAGAGTTCTTTTAACCTGCCCGACGCGCAGAGCTGGCTGCACAGTAACAGCAGAAACCAGCACAGATCTGGGGAATCATTGGCTCTTCATTCAGCTGTCAGGTGTGCTTTGGAACAGAACTTCCAGCACAATTCAGCTTTAATAAATACACGCTTAAAATACACTTTGCACTCTGCAACCACCTCCTTGCATTAAACCTGAACCTCAACCAACAACCCTGAGCACTCCCCACTCCTTCAGACAGGATCTCACCAACCTCTGAGATTCCTTTTGCCACTTCTGTGCATTTCCTCAGTAACTTTTTCATTAGTTAGTCTTTTTTAATGGAGTCCCTCCGCTTTGATCCTCACAATTTTCCCTCCCAGTGCCTCTGATAATTTTTTTAAGGCTTCACGGTAACTTTGAAACCTTCCCCACGTCCTGGCTGAGATTCCTCCCAAACCTTTAGGAATTGTAAATGTGACCTTGCTAAGGAAATGCAGCAAGTGTCATCTCTTCTAACACACCAGACAGGCAAAGACTGTAATTTATAGGGCTGAGTACAAAGGGCTGTTTTTCTTTCAGCTAATTAACTGCGAGAAGAGGATAACTAATTAACTGCAGAGGCACCCAAGGAAATATGAGGTTGCAGCAAAGCCCGTGACTGTGGATGCTCCTTTTCATCTCGCGGATGGGTTGCTGGGGCCTGGGCTGTGCCAGGGTGGTGCACGGCCCTTCCCTCTCCTCGGTGGCCCTGGAGCTCTGGGATCCCAAATCCCAAAGGCTGCGGTGGGAAACCCCTGGGATGGAGTTGGGGTTGCACTTCCAGGCTCAGGCTGGAGTCAATTCCCATCCACACACCCCAATAATTCCAGTGATCCCTCCCAAACTCGGGCTGCTGTCCTTGGGGGTTTCAGCCCAGCTCCTGGCCTGGCTCCAGGCTGCACACCCCAAGGCCTCATCTCCAGATTTCTGGAGCTGCAGCCAGGGAAACTGAGGAACCTGCAGTGGTCACTGCCTGCCCTGCCTCCCCCCTGGAAACCCATTAAAAGGCACTTCTAGGGGAATAGGCTTCCAAAATAAGGAAGCAGTGTGCATGCGCTTGATAAGACCCACAGAATTAATCACAAGAAATGACACTGCTCAATGGAGAAAGTGGCACCTGCCCGCCGCTACCCAGGAAGGAGGTGGTTCAATTAAAAGCTACCAGGATATTTAGGAATTTTCCAGGCAGATACAGTTTCTTGCCGGATTCTTCAATCTGGCCCGAGCTGATAAAAGGGCAGCAGGAAAATCTGTGCAGGGAAAGCCCCTGGTCCTGAGGAGAGGAGGATTCTCTGGGCTGGCTGCTGGCAGCAGGGCTTTGCTGGGCTCCACAGTGCGGGGCAGGTGCAGCCCAGCTTTGCCCTCCTGTGTCTCTTGAGGCTGTTTTGGGGTGATTCTGAGTGGCTCTGAGTCCGCAGGTGGGACTGCCACTGCTTTTCCTCGGAGGAATTCCCAGTCTCCCCCAGCCCTCTGAGCCTCAGTTTCCTCTCAGTGCCTTTGGCTCAATCCCCTCTCCCTCGGTGGGACGCGTGGCACTGGCACCTCCCAGAGGGTCACTCCTGGCAGTTCCAGGCTGGGCTCAGGATACCCCAAATGCCTCTCCCGGCGATGTTCTGCTGCCCAGCACAAGCCCTGGGTGTCAGGGGCCATGAAAGCCAGAGGAGCCCTCGTGGAGCACAGGCACAGCTCCTTACTCCCCGCTGGCTGCTGCAATTGTTGCTCCCTGTGCCACGGGCCAGGAGTCCCATCCATGCCAGGGATTGAGCTGCTCCTGGGAGGGCTGGGCACCCTCTCCCAGCCCCAAACTGTCAGGCAGCATTGGGCTGGGCTTTACTGGCTGCAGACACAGCCTGAGCTGCCTGGGGGCAAAGCTGAGCTGGGGGTGTGTGGGAACCCAGGGCGTCTCTCTGCCGTTCCTGGATGATCCAAACCCTGGCCAGGGGGGTCGGGGACCCTGGCGTGCAGCCAAAGACCCCTGTGGCTTTGAACCTGACCCGTGGAACCAGCTACCAACTTTGGGTGAAGAATTAAATGTCACAGAGGTTTAGATAGCACAGCAGTAGTGATCACAGGGTGGAGGGAAAAATGTTAAGATTTTGTACGTGGGGGTTTGGGACTTTGTACATGGGGTCTGAGGCTCCAAGGTGGAGGAGTCAGGGCGTGCCCTGCCCTTCTTCCTTCTTCTTCCCAGCCTCCATGGTTTGGGTGATGTTGGCACTTTCAGATTGGTCTAGAGTAGACTGTCTAGCACAGGTGATGGGAATTGGAACAGAACTGTAAATACCGAGTACACAGTTCAGAGCATAAAAGACAACACCGGCCTCTTGGGCAGGCAGCGTGCCCCTGGCTGAGCTGCTGAACAGATCTCGGCAGGCCAGACAGAAAATGTTCTAGATAACAATTAATAAACAACCTTAACGACAGCCGAAGACTCCTGACTCCTTCTTGGACAGCCGGGTTGGAAAAGGGACTTTCTATCACAATCTGGGGATCGCCCTGCTAGCGGCGACTCGCACAGGGTGCTGCTGTGGAGGCTGCTCTGCCTCCCTGACTATCACAGCCAGGAGGGTGCTCCACCTCATTAAATCCCATAAATGCCACAATTCCCCCTGCTGCTGCAGAGTTCTCCCATGGAGCCCCAGCCTGAGCTGGCCCTGGGGCAGGAGGGACCCCAGACCCACCCCAGCACTGGGGTTTTTGGTGATTTGTGAGGGAAAATCTCTGGGAAGGGACACAGCACATAAAGCTGGACCACGAGGGGATTTTCCCATTTTTTTTGGCCAAAGGAAAAGCAGCCCAGATCTCCCTGAGGAGCGGAGGGAGATCGTCCTGCCCTCCCCAGCCCAGGGTCCTGCCCAGGCTCTGATCTCTCCCGCAGCCACAGCGATCTCATTTCCATCTGCTCTGACATTCTCCTTTCCTTTGGTACCTGGGGCCTGAAACAATTTGTCCAGGTGCTTTGCCTTTTCCTTTCTATGCCCACAGCAAAGGGAATGTTAAAAATCCCTGAAATTAGAGCAGGGAAAAGACCTTTCAGGCCGTTGCAGTCTCCCCTCAGGGCAAGAGCCGCCAGGATTCCCACAGTCTGTTTGCTGGAGCTTTAATCAGTTCAATTTTCATACTGTGGGTCACAGAGGATTAGACAAGAGGAAGGGCTGGGGAGGCAGCTCATCCTTTGTTTTTATCAGCAAAATTCTGTTCTGGGCTAAACCAGCAGGAAGGCAGGAGTGTTTTGCTGAATGCTGGATAATTCTGGGTTCCTGTGCCAGGGAGATCACACAGAGGTGCCCTGAATGTGAAATTCAGCTTGGCTTAGGCTGCTGCCGTGGCTGCTGCTCCCAGGGACTGATCATTACCTGTGCTTCCAGCCAGGCTTGATGTGCTGGTCCCCCCTGGCAGCTGTCCCTGTCCCAGAAAAGTCATTAAATCACCCCAGGATGGGCTGCAGGGAACTTTGCAGAAGATAACCAGAGGATTTAGAGCCTAATTCCCTCTGTCTGTCAAAGCCAGGTGATGTCTGTCACTGTGAGCACAGGATCCAGCTGCTGGCTGTGCTCCCTGCCGACGCTGCTGCCAGGACTGGGTCCAAGCCCCCCTGACAGGGTGGGAGCAGGTTTGGGGCACACCCCAGCACATCCCAACACACCCCTGCACATCCCAGCACACCCCAGCACACCCCAGCACACCCCAGCACATCCCAGCACATCCCAACACATCCCAGCACACCCCTGCACACCCCAGCACATCCCAGCACATCCCAACACATCCCAACACACCCCTGCACATCCCAGCACATCCCAGCACATCCCAACACACCCCAGCACACCCCAGCACACCCCAGCACACCCCAACACATCCCAGCACACCCCAGCACACCCCAGCACACCCCTGCACATCCCAGCACATCCCGACACATCCCAGCACACCCCAGCACACCCCTGCACACCCCTGCACATCCCAACACATCCCAGCACATCCCAACACATCCCAGCACATCCCAGCACACCCCAGCACATCCCAACACACCTCTGCACATCCCAGCACATCCCAGCACATCCCAACACATCCCAGCACACCCCAGCACACCCCAGCACACCCCAGCACATCCCAGCACATCCCAGCACATCCCAACACACCCCAGCACCCAGCTCCAGGGGTTTGTGGGTGCAGATGAGGAGAAGGAGCTGCATCCCTCATGGATCCTCCTCCCGCCAGGGAATGCAGGAGGTTTCAGCTCACTGGAGGGGCAGGGGCTCGGGGCAGGGCTGGGTTGTTCTGCTTTCTGGCCTGGGTTTGTAATTATCGCTCCTGCAGAGGAAGACGTGTTGTTTAAATATCCTCTGATTTGCTTTCGGAGATCATAAACCCTCTTTATTATCTGCTGCCATGTACTACAGACAGATAATGACTGACTTTTGCCTTCCCACTCGGAAAAGTGCATTTAATTTGGTGAAATAATGGAGGCATTTGCTCATCTGGAATAGCATTTTCTGTGCTTCGCCCCCTTCTCCCTCCTTGGGATCCTCTCCTGCGCTGGCTCCTGCTGCAGCTCCTGGGCACAGCTGAGGGCACTGCTGTGGGGAGATCCCTCAAAAATCCCGTGAGAAAACTGCTGCCAGGGCGTGCCAGGGCGTGCCAGGGCGTGCCAGGTCCCAGCTTTGATCCGTTCCGTTCAATCTGTGCACAGCACCGACACTCCTCCCAGATTCCTGCTGATGCGGGTGTCAGGGCAGGATGAGGGTCGCTCTGAGCCCACCCTCAGCAGGATGGGGCACAGCCAGCAGCCTCTCCAGCCCTCTGGGACTGAAGGGAAAACCTTTCCCCAGCCCAGCCAAAAGTGCCCAGCCCAGGGGTCTCTCGGCTTTTCCCCGTTTCCTCCATCTGTGGGTTTGTTGCTCTCAGATATTCCCAGGAAAAAAGGGCTCCGTTCCATCATTCTGAGCAGATCTCAGCTCTGGCTTTATGCAGGCACAGCACTTTTTTTTTTTCCTGGATATTTGCAAAGCTTTTAAAAAATATGAAATAGTTCCTGCTCGTGCTTTGGCGAATGTATCAATTATTTTTAATTTCTCCAAACTGCTACTGTGGCATACAAATAGAGCAGAAATGAGAGGGTTTTTTTTTTCCCCTCAAGAGGAGGCTTTGAGCATCCCCAGACAAATCCAGAGGGGGAGGAGAACTGTAACAGTGGCTTGTTCCCTACACATTTCTGCTGCTTTTAAGGCAGTTGCTGTTTGTATATTCTATTATCGGGCTAATTGTTCATTCTCTCCCAGGCACTGAGGTTTGCTCTGGGTATTTTATTGCTGTTTGCGTTGCAGGCTGTTTGTTTAGGAACTCTGCAGACGCCCAGCAAGAGGCAGGGCTGTCACCTACAGAGAATCCCGGGATGGTTTGGGTTGGGAGGGACCTTAAATCGCACCCAGTGCCCCCCTGCCATGGCAGGGACACCGTCCCCTGTCCCAGGCTGCTCCCAGCCCTGCCCAGCCTGGCCTGGGACATTCCGGGGGCAGACCTGAGGATGGCATTTCCCATAAGTGCCCAGAAATTCGGGACACTTCCCCTCATCTTGCTGCCTGTGATTGCTCCGAGGCCAGGAGCTGCTGGCAGATTGAATTTCACAGCCCGTGACACACCAAGGCCTTGATTCAAACCCTCCTTGTGCTCCACTCCAGCTTCCCACATTCTGCCAGCTCAGGTGTCAGGGATAGGTGCCATTATTCCCAGGGAAAAGGATTTGCCAGCCCAGGGCAGGGATCAGGGGTTAAACCCAGCCGTGAAGGTGAGAGGGAGCAAGAAAGGGGAAAATAATCAGGGAAGTGCAGCCAGAATTCCAGGTCCCAGCCCTGCTGCTGGAGGGGAGGCTCAGGAACAATTGTAACCCACAAAGCAATTACTGCCAGAGGATGAAACACATCAAATTAATAAAGAGGGGGTTGTGGGGCTGGCAGAGCTTTGCTCAGGAGCGAGCAGAGAGGTTTGAGCAAGGCTCAGCCATGCCAGGACCCCGCGTGCCCAGACTGGCACCCTCTGGAATTCTGCATGGAAAACTGACTCAGCAGAACGGGGTTTTGTGCTCCAAACCAGCCAGAGAGGCACCCAGGCCCTGCAGGAGGGTTTTGCTGTGTTCTCCCCAGGAATCCTGTCAGATTTGTTTTCAAACCCACCCCATCCCAAACGGGAGATAAATCCCAGCGTGGCTCCTGGGGGAAAAACAGCCAGGATGAAGCTTTTCCTACATGAAATTCTTCTCAAAAAAAAAAAAAAAAAAAAAAGTAAGAAATTATAATTATGCTGGGAGAACATTCATTTGCTTGTTAAGTGAAATTTGAAGGGGAAACTTTAATGATGGTAGGAAGAAAATCAGATCTTCTTGTTAAAGCGTGTTCCAAGAGAACTCGTGCTGGACAGCACATTAAGCATCAAAGACTCATCAGTGATTCACAGAAGAGTTTTTTTTCTCAGTGACATGAATTATTTTCATGGGAAAAGATATGAAGATATCTTAGATGAAGAAGAGGAGCGAAGACTTTTTATTCCTGTGCTTTGGGAGAGAAATGGTGTACAAATAAACCTTCGATTTGAAGGCCATTTGAAAAACAACCTGCAAACTTATATTTATTTTTCGTTCCGTTAGCAGAGAAAAATAGGATCTAATCCCTCAAATTCAGCTTGGAATTGCAAATTGGTTGATGTGTTTGCAACTAAGCTGTGGGGAAATGATACACAGTGCAGGTTGGTTTGTGTTCTTCTTTAATAACTCCTGGCTCAGAAGATGGAGCACATTTATCCCGGGTTGGGTGGGATCTGCTCCCACCTCCCCGTGCCGATTCTGCTGCCCTGGGGTGCTGCTAATCCCTCCCTGATTTATGGGTACTTATCACCTATTGATAAGAGTTCAGCAGAAATCAACAGTGCTGGAATAATAATATTATTGTTGCTAATAATCCCCTTTCTGAGGCAGGATCTCGAGCTGTTAATTAGGCATGACATTAATAAATTGAGCCTCCCTTCACAGCAGCGTTTACTGGAGGTTCTCTCACAAAGAGGGACACTGAGGCACGAGAGTAAATCTGCTTCCATTTGCACACTCCTGAGTGGGGAATCAGGGCTGGTGGCCCTAACCCGACTGGGAGGGTTAAAATTGAATTTCCAGGGGGATTGGGAGGGCAGGATGGGGTAAAATTGCATTTCCAGGGCAGATTGGGAGGGCCAAAATCCCTGCCAAATCCCTGCTCCCCTCCTGCTGCCAATTCCTGGGCAGGTGGGTGTGAGCTCTGAGCAGCCAAACCCCTCAATCCCTGCTCCCCTCCTGCTTTGGGCCATGCTGGGAATTTTTGGGAAGGCAGGAATTCCTGGGCAGGTGGGTGTGAGCTCCTGAGCAGCCAAACCCCTCAATCCCTGCTCCCCTCCTGCTTTGGGCCGTGCTGGCAATTCCTGGCCAGGCGATTTCTCCCTGCCAGCTCCTCTCCCCTCCCAGCCCCCTCCTCTCCTCCAGGAGTTATTAGATGACATAACAGTCGCTTTGCTGAAATATATTATTCAAACTGAGTGGCTTAAAATTGCAATGCTGCCATGGTCATGAACCCTGGCTGCAGTTAAAAATAAATCCCTTTATCCGCGCCGCGGCCCCGGCTCCGCGCTTTCCACCAGAAGCCCTTTAAAACGCTCGGGACCGGAGCCCCGACGAGATCAAATGTGACTTTTTAAAAACAGGATGCCCGCTCCTCTCCCCGTGCCTCCTCGGGCCGACAATGGGGATAAATTTGCTCGGCAGGCCCCCTTTGTGGGCCGCGCAGCCGAGGCAATTTGCGGTTTGCTGTGGAAAAGGCGTCTCACGGCACATTCATCACCCCCCGCCGCCGGCTGCGCGCAGCCCCCCAGCACAGGCTCCTGCATCATTGCTGCACAGAATAACGGGTGCTCGGGGAAGCAGCAGACAAATATAGAGTCTGCAACAGAAAGGCTCAGCTGGGCAGCGGAGGTGGAGAGCCGGGGAAATGGATAAACGCGCGCAGCCAACGAGGCCTCGCCCTCGCGCGGCTCACGGCGGTGGATGGCATCGTCCCCCAGGCTGGGCCGCGCTCAGAAATGCTCAGGGGTGGCACCGGGGGCTGTTGGCATCCCTGCCCTCCTCCCAGGGATGTCCCTCTGCCCGATTCCTGCCCAGCCAGCGCCACCTGAGCGGCTCAGAGCGAGGGCTTGAGCTGGGAGTAATGAAATATGGTAACAGAATGGTGCAAACCCCGGTCACGTTAGAGGTCACGGCACTGCGAAGTTAATTACCGGCCCCTGGGCACAAGGGAAGTCACCAAGGAGTCCAAAATTCATTGGATTTGGCCTCCATCTCCCACAGACACATGGATCCTTTTCCTCTACCATAAACTAAAAGCTAATCCATCCTGTAGAGACAGCAGAAAAATCTGTATAGCAGATTATAAACAGATTTAGATGATCAGAGGACAGCTCTGTGCTTTTATATGGTTATTTTTTAAGGTTTGAAATCAAAAGAGAGATAACTTTACCAACGAGAGCTCACAGGCAGGCACTCCTTTATCTTGCCATCCTACACACTCCCAGCCCAGAGCTTTGCTGGAAATCTTTGCTGAGTATTTTGGGTAGCAAATGCCTGCTGAGGAGACATTCTGAGCATGTCAAGTGGAGGAATTTTTCTCACATGCCTTAAAAAAAAAATAGCATTCCTCTCATGTTTTGAGAATTTCACATCTGTGAGGGTTTTATTTTTTGAGGGTTTTGTTTTTTGAGTTCTAGAATGAAACGCGGGCTGCTGTCTGAGGATGTGGGGTTTGATCCTGGGATTGCTTCATCTCGGGGCCTTGGCAGTGTCCCTGCCTGACACTTGTCATTACCATTCCTCTCCATCCCCCTTCCCCTCCCTGGCAGCTCCTCCAGTCATGTCAATACTCATTTTTCTTTGCCACAGTAAGTTGGTTAATCAGACCTTTGAAAGCAAACTTTCAGCTGGGTATTTGCATGCAGCCCCTCGACAGAAATGCAGATTTGAGGAGGCAGCCATATGCAGGCGTGAAGGGAGCAGCTGTTCTACAATCAGGGGTAATTTAAAATCGGGGGAAGGTGAGAGAAGGACGACACGAATCCAAAGTCAAGGGTTTTTTGTTGTTGCTGCGAACACAAAAATGATGTTTTACTTCACACCTCCCGGTCCCAGGGAGAAAACACCGCTTGTCTTCTGGGTCACTGCCACCAAATGCCACCTCTCTGTGCCCAGATGTCACTTCAGAGCTGTGCCGTGGCTTCCTGCGCTGAACAGAGAGTTCATCCCACACGTTTTCATCTTCCAGCCTTTTGGAAGAAAGAGAATTCCTTAAAGTCCGTCCAGTTCCAGCCCCTCTCTCCTCTGGGTGCTCAGAAAGGCAGAACTGCCTGGGAACCGCTGGGGCTGGGAAAACCCAGCAGGAATAGGATTTATTCCTGTGGAAGCTCTGGATCAGTGGGTCAGGATGAGGTGAGGGCAGAGCTTTGGGCTGGCTGCACATCCAGGATCCAGGACTTCACCTCCCCACCCCTTTTAGAGCTGCCGGCCTTCACATCCACAGAGACCAAGCTTTGCCTTCACTCGTTTTAAAAGGATCGAGAAAGGAAAATAAAAGTAATTTTTTTTTTTTTTTTTTGCTATTCAGTGCAATCCTAATCAATTGTGACAAGACCTAGAGAATATTTTCACGGTGCCAATTACTTAAAGGGCAGAGATGCCACAGTGCCATTAAAGGAACAGCTCCTGCAGCTCTCGGGGACACGGCAGAACAAGGTACTAAATGTTGTTCCACTCGTTCCATGAAATAAAGGATTGGGTCATTAACCTTACCAATGTCAATGTGTTGTCACTATCAAATTCAGCTAAATGAGTGTCCAAGGTAATAGTGAGGAGCTCACTTCCCACTGAGCAATGCATTAATACATTAGTGGCTGCTGAAAACCAGAGGCTGGGAGCTGAGCCATGACTGGGGCTGGAAGGGACAGGGACAGCCAGGTGGGACAGACAGAACCCTGGGGGATGGCTGGGTGGGACAGACAGAAACCTGGGGGATGGCTCAGTGGGACAGAGAGAAACCTGGGGGATGGCTCAGTGGGACAGACAGAATCCAGGGGATGGCTGGGTGGGACAGACAGAACCCTGGGGGATGGCTGGGTGGGACAGACAGAATCCAGGGGATGGCTGGGTGGGACAGACAGATCCCTGGGGAATGGCTCAGTGGGACAGACAGAACTCTGGGGGATGGCTGGGTGGGACAGACAGAACCCTGGGGGATGGCTGGGTGGGACAGACAGAAACCCAGGGGGACCAGCAGCAGATTGATGCACTCCCACGTGCACTCTGCAGCCCATGAAATGGCTAAATGGGGAATTTATGGAAGCAAACTCCAGAGCTGTAAACATGCATTACAGGAGCAAATGTTTGCAAACTTCCTTTGCAGCAGGGTTTCAGCTCGGGATATAAATATCCCTGAGGAGCTGCCTGTGCATCCTCCCCGTGAGAGCCACCTCTGCTCGGCTCTCCCCAAACCAGGCAGCTGCAGAGCTGAGGGGGGATCTGTTCGGGGGGATCCCCCAGGGGAGGGGAGGGCTCCCACACCCCCTGTGCCCCAGGGAAGGGGTGCCCTGGGATCTGCTGCGTGCCAGAGCCAAGGAATCAGTTCAGGGATGGCTGAGCTCAACAACCCCTGGCACCGGGGTGTGTGGAGAGGGGAAAAGCATTTCTAGGCAAAATGGACACTGCTCCAAAGAGGAAAAAAAAAAAGATCAAAATGCTTGGCCACTGTAAGATTCCTGTATTTTCAGGTAAAAGGCAATGTTCCTTCCTGGTCATTCATGGGAGCAGGGATAAGACAGCGTAGAATCATTGGATGGTTTGGGTTGAAAAGGACCTCAGAGCCCCTCCAGTGCCACCCCTGCCATGGCAGGGACACCTTCCCCTGTCCCAGGCTGCTCCAGCCCCATCCAGCCTGGCTCTGAACAATTCCAGGGATGTAGCCAGAGTTTCCCACAGCAGATGTCCTTCAATCCTTGCAATTGCACTCCAATTTCCCAGTGAAATGGAAAGCAGAAAATACACAGGCTTAAGATGTGCAGAGGTGGAAAAAACCCACCAGGATACCGGGCAGCGCCGCCATCATTCCTGGCCGACTTCTATTTCATAATTAATAACTTAAATGGGGTAATTTCAAATTGCTAATTCTTTTCACAGAGCCTGCACGAGCGCAGGTGATGTCAGACACGCTGTCGCCAGGAAGGTTAAATACTCCTGGTAGTTGCTAATTACCTAATCACTATTGCCATCTCGTATTCATTCCGCCTGAGCGGGGTGGCTGAGGCAGGGGCTGCAGAGAAACCCCCCCTGGGCTGCAGGCAGCCACAGGAGAGGCAAAAACCTGCCCAGGGTGTTTGTCCCAGCACAGGGCCAGCCTGAGGAGCAGCAGGAGGATCCAGCACCCAGGGGACGGCTCAGGGTGGCAGAGGGCACGCAGAGGTGGGATGGTGGGGAGGGATTGCTCCCTGTGAGGTGGACAGGGGTGGGATGGGGAGTGGGAGCCTGTTCCAATGTTTGGCAACGATTCCTGTGAGGAAATGGTTCCCAATATCCAATCCAAACCTCTTCTGGAGCAAGCTGAGGCCCAGAATGGTGGGGTTTGCTGAAGTCCCCGTGGCTCAGCTCCCTCCTGGGCACGTGCCTGTGACCTGGCCAGGGAAGGGGACGTTTGCTCTCCAGAACAGAGCTGCTCTTGCACCACCCACCCCTGCAGGCAGCCAGCAGGTGATGGACACTCCCGGGAGCCAGCTGGGTTTGTGTCCCCCTGCACGGGTCAGCTCCAGGCTGTCCCTGTCCTGTCCCCCTGCGAGGAGGGGCAGGTGTCACACAGCCCCATCGATCAGGGAGCTGCCAGCAGCCCTTCCAAGGCAGGGAGAGTTTATGGCTGTTTTTAGAGCTGTGCTATTAATCTGTGCATTTGATTCCAACTGTGTATTAGGGGATGGCAGCTACGGAGCTGCAACCTTTTGAAATGCTAATTGTCAACCCAAAGTTTAGAGAGACTCTTTCAAAGCAGAGTTGCCACTATCTGGAGGATGTGCTCTAAATGCAAGAGCTCAATTATCTGGAGTGTCAAACTTCTGACACCTTTGCTGATCCATAAAAACAAGGGAGATTAAAGAGTTTTCTGGAGGAGAATCTCATTTTTATGCTCAAGGTTATTTACTGAGTTATACCTTGTGGCCAATCCCAAATCCAGCTCGATGATCAGGTCTATCAATATTTATTTATGGGCTCCCAGAGCACCCCAGGGAGGTGACAGCACCACCTTTGCAGAAACACCCTCAGTGTTTTACTGGATTTTTCCAAGCCAAGGTTCTGTTTTTAGGACTTTGAGAAGAGCAGCACTGGTGACTCTTTTCTGGCTGTCTTTTTAGAGACAACAAAGCTTTTCCTTTATTGTTGCCTTGATTTTCTCTGCTGTTAGTGCACGGAAGAGCCCAGGAGTTTCTTAGGGGACAGAAGCTGAGAGTTACGTAAAAGATGAAAGCTGCAGCATGGAAATGCACTTTTGGTGGGGATTTGCATTTGCAATTCAAAGTTCTGAGGAGCTGTGTCTCCTGGGAGCACGGGACGAGACGTGGGGATGAGTTCTGCACCAGGAGCTGCAGCTGCCTGTGCCCTCCCAGGGAACCTCCAGCCAAATCCTCCCCAGAGCAGCAGAGCCCTGAGAGCTGGAGGAGAAGCCCTTAGCAGGGCCTGGGAAGTGGGAAAGGTCTGCCTCAAAAACTCCTGCACAGGCCCTGAGTGCAGCTCGAGTCCCGCTGGTGTCGGGGGTGTGATGGCAAATGTTGGCTGACAGCAGCTCCCTCTGCCCCAGCCCCAAGCGGGACCCCGAGCTGGAGCTGGGCTGCCCCAGCCCTCCTGAGCTCCAGTGCCTCGCTCAGACCTTGGAACCTTCTGGTTCTCCTTCGGCTCTCACCCCAGGACTGCAGCTGAGGAGCTGCCAGCTGAATTCCAGCTGCATGACCGGGCTTGGCTCAGCCTGGCTCCGCTCGCTTCCAGAACACGCTGTGTTGTCCCGATGCAGAGGGATGTGGCAGGAAACAGCTGGAGCCTTGCAAGAGGAAACTCTCCTTTTTTGTCACAGCCAGGGGATCGTGTTACCCTCCAGAGCACCTAAAAATCCAAAAGCAATGGAAGGTCACGAGGCACATCAATGCTGACATTGCTCACCTGCAGTTTGTACATCGTGTTTTCTCCGAGTGCTGCACAGATGTCGTTTCTCAGGATCTTTCATTTCTTGCTGTCCCTCTAGTGATGAGGGGGTTCCACCGTGACCCTTCCTGAGCACAGGGCCTTCTGCTGCTCCCCTCGCAGAGGTTTTACCTTCTCCTTTCCCCGGGGAGGATCACAGGAATCCCTGCAGCACCAGGGGCCGAGGCAGCCTCGGCCTCCTGGGAGGAGCTGGTGTCACCCCAGGGTGCCCCTGTGCGAGCCAGGAAATACAACCTGAAGAGAAACCTCCGAGTAAAACTGACTTTAAATAATAAACTGAATTCAGGGGTGTTGCTGACGGCGTCCTGAAGGTGTTTTTATCCTACCTGAAAAAGGACTGAAGGTGCCCTGGCCAGGAGCCCTGCTGTGCCTCCCTGCAAGGGGCACCCCCAGAGCCTCACACTCAGCACAGGATTAGGAGCCAGGAGAAGCCAGGCCATGGAAAAGCAGGGGACAAAGGAATTAAAACCTCATGAAATGAAGCTCATGGCAGAAAGGAGCCTAAGGAGCTGTTGTGGTGTTTTAAGATCTAATCCATCACCTTTTCTTCTTGCTTGCCTTTTAAATTTTTCTTTCTTTCAATTTTTTTTTCATTTTTTTTCCTTTTATTAACAGGGCGATTTCATAAAAATAGATTTGGCTCTCGGACGATGGTGCCGTGGGGAAAAGCAGATAAAAGGCAATAATACAAGTAATGGAAACAAACTTTGCAGCATTAACTGGTCAGGAGCACGGGAGGAACCCCCAGCTGCTAGGGAAATGATGTCAGCTTCTTATTTTGTACCTTTTTTTTCCCCCTCTGGCGTATCAATGCGTAGAACTCAGATGTGAGGACACAGGTTTCCAGGGGACAGATGAGAAAGACAAAATGAGTCATTTCAGAGCAGCAAGGTGACAGCAAAGACGCGGGTGACAGCAAAGACCTGCAGCTCCTGCCTTACTTCTGCTGGATCCAGCTGCAGGGCCGGCTGCTTGGGGGGTTTGTGCCTCCCCCAGGGAGTGCAGAGACCCCCGGGCCTGAGCAGCAAAATCAGCCTCTTCAGTAGGGATTAAGCACCAGCCAGCAGTGCCCCTCCTGCGGGGTTTATTGGTCACATTCCCAGGTTTGTGTGGGGCATCCTGATGGACTTGAGAGCGTTTTCACCGGGTGCCCCCCAGAGGGATTTTGTGTCTCTGCCTCCCGCAAGTAGGGAGGAGTCAGAGCCTTGCTGCTCGCAGTTCTTAGCACCCATCCAGATGTCTCAGAATTGTTTTTTTCAGCCACGATAGATCATTTTGGGGTGATGTGCCCAACCAGGGCCAGTCCTGCAGCCAGGGGAAGCCATCTATTAATGAACAAGTGCATCTTCAATTCCTCCAAAGCAGAGCAGGCTTTAACCAGCTCTTCAGAGCCACGACAGAAATGTTCTTTTCAGGACAGAAATGTGCCTTTCAGGACAGAAATGTTCTTTTCAGGACAGAAATGTTCTTTTCAGGACAGAAATGTGCCTTTCAGGAGGAATCCCTGCACAGGGGATGGTGGCTTGGCAAGAGGACAGCCTGGGATCCCTTTCCAGGAGGAGCAGCCCCAGCACCCCGAGCTGTCCCCAGTGATGAAGTTTGTCTCTCCCCCCTTGTCCCCCCTCCCCTGTGGTCCCCTGGCCACAGCTCCAGTCACGAGCTATTGAATTAGTCCTGGCTGCAATCTGCAGTGATGCTGCTTTGGGCCTGCAGGCAATTCCCTCCTCTTTCCCCTGCTACTGGGGAGTGCTTAGAATCCTTTTTTTTTTTTTTAATAAAACCAATTTCAGTTAATTTAATTATAGCTGGGATTTAATGTTTAAAAGCCATCAGCTTAATAAGTGCCAGGGATGTGTATCGTTGTTATCAGCATCTTTGAAAACTGCTGAACAATGTCTGTGCCATTTAGGGATGCAGAGATGGAGCTGGGAGATGGCTCCGTGCAGCTCCCCCTGGTCCCAGAGGCTCCTCCAGGCTCTCCAGCCTGCTCCTGCATCCCCCAGGCTGGCTCCACATCCCAGGGCAGCTGTGTCCTGTGGGGAGCAGGGGTTTGCCCCCTGTTCCTCTGAGCCTGCTCAGGGCTCAATCCTCCTCACCCCTCTAAAGGTCAGCCCAGCCCAGCCCAGCCCAGCCCAGCCCAGCCCAGCCCAGCCCAGCCACATTTTCATTTATTCTGAGCCACTTTGCCTTGGATGTTCCTGTGTGGAGGTGGCTGAGCTTCATGCTGAGGCCTGGAGCCAGGAGAATGTGTGCCCGGGGAGGAAAGAGGGTGTGCCCACAGCAGCTGGCACCAGGGCACCCCAAACCCCCTCCAGATCCTTTCCTGGCTCCAGGGCTGGTGTGGGATGTGCCGCCTTCACCTGAGAGGGTCAGCACTGATCTCTGACCCTCTGGAGCACCTCATCCCCAGATCCCTGCTGAGCCACGCTTCCTTGGGAACAGTGGGCCTGGGTCTCCTTTGGCTCCTCAGGAGCTCCTGGGCAGCCAGAGGAGTTTGGAGCCCCTCAGAGCCCTCCCAGGGACAGGCTGGAGCTGTGCCAGGACCCAGTTCCCTCCTGAGCACACCCAAAACTCCCACTGCCAGCTCAGGGGGCTCCTGCTGCTCTGCCCAGGGGGAAATCCCTGCTCAAGGGGAAATATCTGCCCAGGATGGGAATCTCTGCCCAGAGTGGAAATCCCTGCCCAGGGGGAAACGTCTGCCCAGAGTGGGAATCTGTACCCAGAGTGGAAATCTCTGCCCAGGATGGGAATCTCTGCCCAGGGGGAAATCCCTGTCCAGGATGGAATCTCTGCCCAGGATGGGAATCTCTGCCCAGGATGGAAACCTCTGCCCAAGGTCCCAAGCTGTGCCCAAGGTCCCAGGCTCCCCCCAGGTCCCAGGCTGTCCCCAGGCACAAAGCTCCCCCCAGGTGCAAGGCAGAGCTCAGCCCTGAGTCCAGGCAGGGCCTCGGTGCACGAATGGCTCTGCTGAGAATAACAAATTATCATCTTATCTCCACTGATGCTGCATTTTATTGCTTCTTAATATTTTTCCTGGGCTGCCCACGGCCTTTTATCATCTCTCCTGCACTTGATCACAGCTTTTATGGCCCTGCTGTTCCCTCCCCATTTTTTTTACCCTCTGTCTTACTGGTCTCTATTTCTCTCTCCCAAACAAAGGCTTTTTGCAGGCACCTCATCCCAGGCTGGCTGCGGATATTCCTCAAGGTTCAGTTGCTTTCTGCATTGTTATTTGCAATTTATCTGATTCCAAAACCTGACATTATTCTTGCCTGTGATGTACACTCGCCCGGCTCTTGCTAACCATGTGCAAGCACATTATTCTGCATTGACAAATTTTATTTATTTATTTTGCCGCCCTGCCCGGTTCAGAGCGGCGCTCCCTGAATTACAGATTTTGATGTCTGCAAATCATAGCCCCATCACGCAGATAAGACAGAATTCATTACTGCAGGCCCTGCCATCTCATGGAGGAATTTAGGTCAGGCTGCTTTGTCCTTGGGCAGCATCCCTGGCTTTCAGACCCAGCATCCTCCTGCTGCCCAAGCTCTGTCTGCAGCCCCAGGGACCTTCCCCTGGCCCAGGTGCTCCCAGCCCTGCCCAGCCTGGCCTTGGAGCCTTCCAGGGCAGCCCCAGGGACCTTCCCCTGGCCCAGGTGCTCCAGCCCTGCCCAGCCTGGCCTTGGAGCCTTCCAGGGCAGCCCCAGGGACCTTCCCCTGTCCCAGGTGCTCCCAGCCCTGCCCAGTCTGGCCTTGGAGCCTTCCAGGGCAGCCCCAGGGACCTTCCCCTGTCCCAGGTGCTCCCAGCCCTGCCCAGCCTGGCCTTGGAGCCTTCCAGGGATCCAGGGGCAGCCCCTGCTGCTCTGGGAACCTCCCCCACTCCCAGGGTGGGATTTTTCTTCCCAAAATCCCATCTGCACCTCCTTTCTGCCCGAGAGCCATGCAGTGGTACCAGGGTCACCTTCCAGCTTTTGTTCCTGGCCCGGGGGACCCCAGCAGCCCCTCGGGCTGCTCCCTGTGGATGGTGCCAGCTCTGTCCCTCCCTGCCCGGGGCTGCTGTGTGTCACCCAGCCAGGGAATGCCGCCGGGAGAGCCCTGCACTGCAGCCATGGAGATCTCCCTTCACAGCGTGTAAAACCTCTTTTAGTCAGAATTCAGCCAACGACACAAATTCAGATTATCAGCAGAGCCATCGAGCACGGGGCGAGGAGAATAAATCACAGTGCAGCTGCTCAGTGAAGGAAGGGGCGAGGGTTTGGTGGTGCTGCTGCAGTTTCCTTGGGCTACATCCCATATTTTACTCGTTACGAGCTTCCAAAGGGAAATTTGGAGACTGCAGGCTCAATTTGCAAAGTGACTCGAAGCAGGGTCAGAATCAGTGCTCCTCCTGCCCGCTGGCTGTGCCCCTTCCTGCATTCACTGGGGTGGTCCCTGCCACGCTGGAGCTGTCGGCAGCTTACAGCAGCAGGGCAGAAAATGCAAGGAAATTTAGTAGGGAAGGGGTAGAAATAATTTATACCAGCTAAAAACCAGGCTTAAAAATGAAGGGATGTGAGCAGCAATGAGGAATCCTCTCCGTCTCCCCACAGCCACTGGAAGAGCGGGCTCTGCCAGCTGCAGCAGCACAAAAAGCAGTTTTCAATTCATTTTTATGGCCCCTCTCTAAAAGCATTCCATCACAGGGCTGCTGCAGAGGATGAAGTTCCCGGGCACCACGGGCAGTTCATTTGCTGGTTTTGCTGGTGGGATGAGCAGGGATTGTTGCTCCAGCCCCTGGGCCAAGCCCTGTTTGCTCAGGGCTCCCCACTTCTTCCCTTCCCCGTTTAGAGACAGACTGGGCTGAAACTTCGCTGCTGGGGGTGTTGCATGGAGGGGTTTTGGGGCACAAAATGGGATTTTTTTGGTCAGTTTGGGAAATTGAGGGAAGGTCTAGCATGGGGCATGGCCAGCAAAATGTTCTGAGCGAAAGGAATTTTGGTTGTGCTGTTGAAATAAATCAACAAGCAAATGAATAAACCGTAAAAGTATTGAAAAAAGTTTCAGTGTGAATTTGCAGCTGGCAAATAAAACCAACATATTTTAATCAATTCTTTTGTAGCATCTGAGCCTTGAATAATCCAGCAATCTTGGACAGGAGTTCCTTGACTGTGCTCTTAAATAATCCAGCAAACTTGGACAGGAGTTCCAAACCTGAGTTCTTACCCCAGTTTACAAGATGTCCCTGGAATGCCCAACCTGGACACTACAATATTTCCAACTGTTCATTTGGAGCCAAAGGAAGTATTCAGAGGAATTCTTTTTGAAAGCTCATTCTGGGTTTGTTTTTCCAAGCGATTCCGTGGAGTGCAGAACCAGAGCTCAGCCACTGTCCTGTCCAAGTTCCACTTGGAGTAATTGCTGCCCGATAAAGAAAATAATTAAAAATACACAGCAGGTCCTTCTTTCCAAGTCTTTACATTCCTCCATGAAGGAATCTTTCCCCTGTGCTGTTGCACTGAACAATTTGATATTTCGTTGCTTTTAGGGTTAGAAATTCACTTGCTGTATTATGGACTCGAGGAAAAAAAAATCGGAGAAAAGATTTGTGTCTTCTTTGGACAGCAAAGCCAACAAATCTCCTCCAGCTTGGTTAGAAAATACAATTAAGTAGACTGTAGTGGACTCTCTGGCAGGAAAATTGTCTGGATTGAGATGTGAGCAGCCTAAAAGCCAAACGTGTAGAAATCAATCCTTCCCAGCCCTTTGGGATATGAGTGTTTGGGAGAAGTTTGCTCTGATTTTCCTGTGCCCCGAGTGAGTGCATCACTCTTCCAGCAATCAATAGAAATCCCTGAAATGAGAGGCGGGAGCTCTGCACGCCTGGCCCGGCTCACAGGGGAGGAGGGGTAGCTCAGCATCTGGGGCTGGTGTCAGATCTCACCCTCAGGGACCCCAAAGAGCCCCTGAGGGACAGGAAGGGGACAGGTCCCTTCAGCCCGCGTCCCAGAGCAGAACCAGAAGCTGGGATAGTTGTGAGGAGCCCCAGGCTCCCTGCAGGGCACAGCCAGGGCTCTCTCCATGAGCATCCTGGACCGTTCATGCCCGGGTTGTTCTTGGGGCTGTGCTGCTCCAGCCAGGCCCCCTTTCATCAACCATCAGTTAAATATATGTAACAATCAATTACATCCTCTCCGCGTGCCCTGCATCTTAACCAGCGCCATCTTTCATCTTCCCAACGATCCAGAAGATCTGGAAATAATTAAAAATCACTCTGGAGGGGCCAACCTGGACTTGGCTTTTTCCTCTGCGCAGGAGGAGTTTCAGCTTGCAGGGAGATGCGGCATGAGGGGATGATTGCCAGGGGAAGCAGAGCCCCCTGGAAGTGCCCCACGAATGCCAGGAAGGGGAAATCCCAGCAGAGGGACCTGGCAGTGCCCACAGAGGTGCCAGGATCAGAACCTCTTTGAGAGGAGGTTAATTAAATGTGAGAGCTGCAGCTCTTCCCACCCCAGGGAATTTCACCTCCCATGGGGACTGAGGAATATTCCCAGAGGTTTTATCTTCCTGTGCAGAAATGTGATTTATTGGAAGGATTCTCCTCCCTGAGGATATCCCTGGGCAGGATTTCTGGCTGGGCTCGGGAAGCAGTCAGGGACTTCAAGGATCAAGCCTTGCCTGGGTGAAGCAGCAGAGCTTTGTGCATTTTAATGCACTCCTTCCCTCCTGCAGGGGTGAAACAGCTGCTTGATTTTCAGGGGAGCTAAAAATCCAGGTGATTTCAGCTCCCTAAATTTATTTTCTCCAGCAAGATAAGGAAAGATGAGCAGACCAGAGAAAACAGTGGCCTGAAATCCTCCAGTGCTCCTTTTAACTTGGATTTAAACCACTCTTGCTGTCTCTAAACTTCCAGAAATAAAACGGAGCTGAAATGGCAGCAAAGCCATCGCTGATGTTTCCTAGGAAAGCACAGAGTAACTGGATTTGGCCTCAGCCATTTCTAGAAACCCTGCACTTCCTAGACAAGCTCTGCTACAAAAAAGGGGGGGAAATCAATACATATTAGATTAGCTGCATTTCAATTTGGCCTCAGCGTTTCAGTCTTGGCCAGTTTTAGGCAGATTAAAGCCCCAGTATTGGATCCCTCCTGAGTGTCAGGGCCGTGGAGCTGACCCACTGAGAGCCCATGGAAAGGGAACGTGGTGGTTTCAGGGAGGAACTGGATTGCAGCTGCACTCCAGAGCTCAGGCTGCTCTGCTGCTGCTGGAAACCTCAGCTCCTTTCCCCTGAGCAGAGGGAAGGCTCCCCTCCAAGCAGGGAACACTCTGAGCCCTTCAGGAGCTGTTGGATTACCCTGCTGATTTCTGTCTTGTTCTTCCCCTGTGGTTGGGGGTACATGCTGCTCTAGGAATAATTCCTCTGACAACATTTAAATTAATTTTCCTTGAATGTCTCTCAATGCAGTTTTGGAAAAGGAATGCCAATGGCTGATGCAGAACCTCTGAACTCCCTCTCAGCCCAGGTGATTTTTTCACTCATTTACAGATTTTCGAGGCCAGAGTCATTTGGAATTCCTGCACCCACCCTCCTGTACTAGAGTGGCTGTTGACTTTTCCTCCTCTCCCCCTTCCTGTGAAGCCAAGGAAAATGGGATGAACGTGAACTCCAGCAGATTCCCTGGGGACCTGGGGCAGTGACTCCCTCCAGGAGCACCTTCAGTGAGCCCTTCCTGCTGCCCAGGTGCCACTTCTCCAGCCTGGAACACGCTCCTTGCTGTCCCTGCAGGATGCCCTGAGACCTTCGGTGAGAAGCAGGGAGCTCACCCGGGCTCACCCGGGCTCCCAGCCCTGCTCCTGCGCTCTCCCCAGCCCCTGGCAGCAGCACAAAGCCAGGTTTGTCGTGCGGCGGGCACGCTGTGATTCATGAATGCCTCGCTGAGCAAAGTGCCATCCTGGCGTTCCTGTGCCAGGCTGGCTGGGGAGGGCTGTGCCCGTCTGTCACTGCCAGCACGGCCCTTCCCTCGGCAGCTCTGCTCACACAGCAGGGCTGGGGATGAGCAAAACCAGCCCCAAAATTCCCTCAGACCCTTCCTGGGATTCCTCTCCATTGAAACAAGGCAAGGCAAGGAGGAGAGGCAGAAATGGCCTCCCCACCCCGCTCTGCAAATGAGGTTTTACCCTTTTTTTTTTCCCTTTTGAGGCATTTGCAGAGGCAGGAGTTTGGCTCAGGCCTGGCTCCCCGTGAGGATGTTCCGAGCTGGAATGAAGCACAGGAACTGAAATCCCCCCAGAGCTGGGCACGGCGTGCTCAGGGAGCGGAGTCCCTCGGCCACGAGCGGCCGCTTTGTAGCCTCGATTGGAAATTGTTTTCGTGAGACACAGAAGGTGCTTAGGAGAGTAAAAAAGGATCATTCAGTGAGTTAGAAAATTACTCCAACTTCCAGACCGTGTCAAACTAAATAAAACCCAAACAAACTCTGGCAAAGGAATGAATAATTTACAGCACAGATCTGTGCCTCGGCAGAGAGCGCAGCCCCGGGGCTCTGTGCTCAGGGCTCTGCCCAGGGGGCTGGAGCCTCTCTGCTCCCCTCCAGAGCCTTCAGCTCCCAAAATCGGGGTTCTCCCGTGCTCTTAGCCCTGGTGGGAAGCAGCAGCTCCAAGGAAGGAGCAGCAGGGGCAGGAGCCACGCCTGGCTCTGTCCCTGAGCGCACAGACCTGAATTCCCACCTGCGCTCCGAGCTTCCCACACTTCCTGGACTTTTACCCTCGGTGCAGAGGCACAGTCGGTCTCCAGAGATTCTGCTGCTGCCCAGACCAAGCCCTGCCAGGCCCTCACGTGCTGCGGAATTCCACATTTCCCTCCTAGAACCCGAGCCATCCCCTGTGCGTGTCTGTGGGGTCTGCAGCCCTGGTGCAAGCGCCCAAATCCTGGATTTCTGTGCCCCGCGCTCCTCACTGAGCTGGGTTACCCGGGAAAGGCTCCGCAGCTCTTCCCCTGCCAGCCCCGGCCCCGTGGCTGGAGGAATGCTGAGGAGGAGGAATATCTGAGACGAGGAGCTAGAAATGATAATCAGGAAAAACAACATATGGAAGGGACGAAGCGAAGAGATAGAGAAAACACCGGCAAGGGTAATTCCTGTTTCCTTGCACAAAGGAACGTGAAAAATAACCAGGACCAGGATACATCTGAGGGAAAAAAGCCAAACATGAAGCTTGTTGAGTTCAGCAGGGAGATCCTTCTTTGCTTGAGCAGCCTTGAGCCAGACAGGGAGATAAAGGAAAGAAACCAGAACCTGAGCTGGGACAGAAACAGGCACCAGATGCCAGATTTCTTCTGGTAGCTGCCAGGGTGATGGGTCAGTGGTGATGGATTGCAGAGGAGGAGCCAAGAGCGATGACAGAGGGCTCCTGGCCCAGGGCCAGCGGCTCTCAAGGATTTGGCTGCCTTCAAACTGCCACCATTCGTGCAGGGGCTGGGGTAACTTGTCTCTGCCAGGCTGTTTATCAGGACAAAAATCCCTGAATGGAAAAACACAATCTCTATTACGTGCCTGTGTGTAGCATTAATAATCTGTCAGAGCAGATGACAACAGTCCTGATTAGAAAAATGGAAAGGAGGAAGGTCTGGGGGGAGATTTATTCAGCTCTGCTGGTCCAAAATTCCCGTGGTTTGCTCAGCACTCAACCAACACCAAGTAAAGGTTCCCTGAGAGGTGAATTAAGGAGGGAGCTGGCTGAAGGTTCCTGTCCTTACTGGTTAGAGACTGGAAACAACATTAATGCACTTAAATATTGATCAGGGCCACACAGGAATCAGTGTGGAGGCTCCTCCCAAGCTGAGCAGGAGCTGGGTCCTGGCAGGGAGCAGGAGGGGAGGGGGCTGTGGTCCCCAGGAAGGCGTGGAGCAGGCAGGAAGATGGAGAAACCTGCCAGGAATTGCCCAGAGCTGGGATGGGGCTGTGGATGATGCGTGCAGTGGAGGCAAACATAAAGCCCCAAGCAAACAGGCAGCTGAAATTAAATGTACACCTCTAACAAAGTCCGCATTAGCACAGAGCCACAGAGCATCAGTTTGTGTCAACAGGGCACTAAACCAAACTGTCTCTGTTCTTGTATTTACCTTCTGCAGGAACACGAAGCTGTCTCAAAAGCTTTTAACCTCTCTGGTAAAACAGCCACCCATTTCTGAGCAGCCAGTGCAAATAATTCCAGGCCTGGATTTCCCCACAGAAGGAAAAAAAAAACCGCCCTCCTATTTTAAGCATTTCATTTTGCAAATAGATTGTTTACTTCAATAAAAACTAGGGAGGAAGCAAGGAGTAAAGATTAGAATGGACATTTAAATTAAGCTGTAACTGTTTGGCAGCCAATCTGTCCGGAATAATAGGATGGGGATTGCAGCTCGGGGCCGGAGCACACGCGGCTGCTGGGGTGAGGAGCCCTCGTGCTGCAGGCTGGGAGGTGCTGCAGGCCAGGGAGCGATCTCCTCGCGTTGATTGTGGCAGGCTGGAGGCAGGGCAGGGAGTTTGGCGTATTTTCTGACAGATCAGCTGTAATCTCTGTCAGGAGAGCCCAGACAAGGCGGGTGCTGCTCTGCCTGCCAGTGGCTGCAAGAGAAGAGCCGGCTGCTGCTGCTCGCGCTGGGACAAAGTCCTGCCAGGGACACGGGCGGTGACAGCACCCAGGATGGGCAGTGACATCAGCAGTGACATCAGCAGTGACATCATCAGTGACAGCACCCAGGATGGGCAGTGACATCAGCGGTGACATCATCAGTGACAGCACCCAGTATGGACAGTGACATCACTCAGGTGGACGGATGGTGACATCACTGAGGTGACATCAGTGGTGACATCACCCAGCTGATGGAGCAGTGACATCACCCAGGTGGAAGGACAATTACATCACCCAGGTGAGTGAGCAGTGCCAGCAGCAGTGCCACCAGCCAGGTGCCATCCCAGGTGCCATCCCAGGTGCCATCAGCAGTGCCACCAGCCAGGTGCCATCAGCCAGGTGCCATCCCAGGTGCCATCAGCAGTGCCATCAGCAGTGCCATCAGCAGTGCCATCCCAGGTGCCATCCCAGGTGCCATCAGCCAGGTGCCATCAGCAGTGCCATCAGCAGTGCCATCCCAGGTGCCATCCCAGGTGCCATCAGCCAGGTGCCATCACCCAGGTGCCATCAGCAGTGCCATCAGCAGTGCCATCCCAGGTGCCATCACCCAGGTGCCATCCCAGGTGCCATCAGCCAGGTGCCATCACCCAGGTGCCATCCCAGGTGCCATCAGCCAGGTGCCATCCCAGGTGCCATCACCCAGGTGCCATCCCAGGTGCCATCAGCAGCGCGGTGCGCGGCGGAGCGCTCTCATCGTGCCCGGCGCAGGAAGGACATTGTCCCCCTGCCCTGGGGTGTCCTGCCCCTCTCCGGGGACGACCCATCCCAGCTCGCCAGGGCTGTGCCAGCCCAGGGCTCCTCCAGGAACCCCCGCTGCCATCTCCCCCGGCCCTCGTGTCACTGTAGGACAGGGAATGACGGCACGCTCACTGCTGCTCTCAAGGTGAAGGAAAAAGGGAGATTTATTTTGTGACTCCAACATTTACAGATTCCAAAAGTGACAGTGGATGTGAGGGTGGCAGTGCCACCTCTCCAATGGCACTGCACAAACCAGCAGCCCATCAAACGTCTCCTCCTCCATAAAAGAATGCAAAACAATGAGTTATTTACAGAATTGTGTGAGAAAGTTCGTTACAGGAATGTAAACATCAGAAGGCTTCGAAAAATCTTAAAAAATCAGGTGACAGGCTTGTCCAGGCAGGGTGCGGGGCCAGGGGCCAGGGCCAGGGCTGCAGTGAGCACGAGGAGTGAAATTCCTCCTGCCAGCACGGTGTGAGGGTGGGGGACGCGCCTTTGTGTCTTTGCAAGGAGAGGAATAATGGTTTATAAAAATAAATCTCTCTCCAAAGTGGAGTGAGTCATTCACAGCAGCCTCTTGAACGTGACAAACAGCTCGTGGAGCAAAACAAAGAGGAGATCTTCCAGTCTCATCACCACGAGAGAACGGACTCCCGAGCTCTGAGAGCCACTTATGATTTATGCTGGTAAAAATCAATTCTATTCCGTTCATTCTCAAGATGAAGAAACAGCAACAAAAAAGTTTGGTCAAAGCTGTAAATATATAAATATATAAATAAATACGTATAAAATAAAAAATATTAAAATATAAAATTATGTAAGTAGAAATGTGAATATATAATTACATATAAATATATAAATATATAAATATATCTAGATATAAATATATAAATATAGAGGGAAAATGTAAATATATATTTATGTATAGCTATATAAATATAGATATAACTATATAATACTGCATATTACCTATAAATATATATATAAACAAATATATGAAATCTATATTTATATATAACTATATAAACATATTACTACTACTAATAATAATAACTTTCTGAATCAAATGGGCCATCTCCCACGAATTAATGAATTTTACTGAATTTTATTGAATTTTACTGAATTTTACTGAATTTTACTGAATTTTACTGAATTTTATTGAATTTTGGTGCATGAGGCTTCCAGAACGCTCTCCACACGAGCCTGCTCCTTTGGTCTCCACACGAGCCTGCTCTGAATTCCTGCGGCTTGGACGCTCCTTTCAGGCATCACCATTTTAAATAACATTTCCTTCCAATGTTTTCCTTGCCCTGATCAAAATGCTGTGGGGTCTGAACGTCTCTTTTGACTCCGCTGAAGGAGCTGCTATCAAATGTGCCCCACACAGGCCTGAGTTCAATAAAACCCCTCTGCACGTGCCTGCCTTGGGAGCAGGAGCCGGCCACGCCGGCAGATAACGCAGCAGATATTTTCCCACCTCCCTTTCATTTATTTAGCTGCTCCACATTTCAGCCTTCAAGTTGATTAACATCACCTGCTGAAGTTAATTAAAGTATATGGGATGTAATAAGACTAATATGTTTGAGTTCTATCAATCACAGAATCTGGTGAGTCAATATTTGAAATTAATATATCACAGAGGGGAAAATCCTCGACATGGAGCTGAAATTAAAGCAGGAGGAGGAGGAGGAGGGAGGGCAGAGCACGGGGGGAGAACGTTTTGGGGATTGCAGGGGAGCAGAGCTGCTCGTGTCCTGGTCCTGAGGGACAGGGGCTGTGTCACACCCACCCCAAATCCTCCTGTGACCCACCCAAATCCTCCTGTTCCCCACCCTGAGGGACAGGGGCTGTGTCACACCCATCCCAAATCCTCCTGTGACCCACCCAAATCCTCCTGTTCCCCACCCTGAGGGACAGGGGCTGTGTCACACCCACCCCAAATCCTCCTGTCCCACTCTCTGAGGGACAGGGGCTGTGTCACACCCACCCCAAATCCTCCTGTGACCCACCCTGAGGGACAGGGGCTGTGTCACACCCACCCCAAATCCTCCTGTCCCACTCTCTGAGGGACAGGGGCTGTGTCACACCCACCCCAAATCCTCCTGGTGTGAGAGGGAGCTCAGGGAAGGGAGAGGGAGCTCAGGGGAGTGGGAGTGCAGGGAAGGGAGAGGGAGTTCGGGGAAGGGAGTGGGAGCCCAGGGAAGGCAGTGGGAGCCCAGGGAGGGCAGTGGGAGCCCAGGAAAGCTGTCCTGGTTCTGGACCCAGCCCAGATTTCCCTCCCACAGCGCAGGAGTGCTCTGAAGGCACAGCTGGGAGATGTTCCTGGGCTGGCACAAGGAGCAGCCAGAGGAGGGAAGGATGGATGGAGAGAGCCTGGAGGAGCTGGGGAGGGCCTTGGGGAGCCCCTGGAGCAGAGCTGCCCCCAGGGCCTGTGCTCAGGCTGGCTCAGTTACAGGTAGAAAATATTGAAATACATAAAATATGCATAAAATATTGAAATACAATTTTATCAGCCACTCAGATCAGCAGCTACAAGATGCAGCCGTGCTGCATGGCAGGGCCACGGTGCATTAATATTTATTGGGCCTGATTTGTTTAAGGAAATCCACCCAGCTTTTGGCGCAGGCGATTCCTGTGGAATCAAACTGTGCAAGGCATTAATCACTGTCAGTGGCGTGTGCAGGGTACACAGAGCCCCAGCAAAGGAAGGCTGGGTAAACACACGCTGGGGGATGCTGGCAGGGGCAGGTGGCTGTGTTGAGGATCCAGGGAATCCCAGAATTCCAGCATGGTTTGGGCTGGGAAGGCACCTAAATCCCAGAACCCATCCAGCACCCCAGGGTCCCTCCTTCCCCTGGGGCAGGAAATGTCCACAGGCAGAGCTGCAGGACCCCTGGGGCACCACGGGTGTCCCTGTGCCCCTCTGGGGGACCAGCATCACCCCTGGGCTCAGCCGGAGCCTCTCCAAGGAAGTTTTTTGGGAGCAGCCAGCCTGCAATGCAGCTTCTGCAGCGGCCAATAACGCTGCGGCCCCTGGATGCTGAACGGCCACCGAAATGTGGCATTTGTGGTTTCCATGGCGATTTCCTAAGAGGTGAAGGGGAAATTAGAGACACTTTCATTCTCCCCTCAACATCTTTTTATTGGGCTTTAAATGAGAGTGCTATTAAGAAAGAGAAAGGTTTCGGGATGCGTGTGTTCACAGGGGAGCTAAGCTTTAAACAGAAAAAAAAGTGTTAATAAAGCAATTTTAGAATTTAATCTGAGAGTTTATTTTCTCCTTTGCTGCCTTTCCCCCCCTGGGGATAGATTTCCTTCTTGCCCTGCTAAGGATTTAGGATGAAACCTTTTAAATTTTTGGAAGCAGCGTGAGACAGTCGGGAGTGAGAGGAGTTTAGCAATTCAGAGGGCAAGGAAATGATGCCTGCTGACCCCTTTGTTCTGAGCCAGTGCCTCAGACAGACCATGAACCCGTGGGGGACATCCCCCCTGCACCCAGCCTGCCTGGGAGCCTCAGACAAATTCGGGTAAAAATAATTTGCGCTCTCAGTTCCGCTGCTGACACTTTCCAAGCCCAGGGAATGAGCTGGAAATGGAAACCCCAAGCGTGGTGAGAAGGGCTTCTGCTGCACATGGCAGGGCTGACCCCAGGAGGAAGCTCTGGAAATCTCATCAGGACCCTGCTGAGGGGGAGATTTCTGCTCCGGCCCCGGCCCTGAGGAAGCCACAGGGTCTGGTTCAGGGTCCGAGCCCAGCCTGGAGCCCCGGAGTCCTGCAGGAGCAGCAGAACCCAACCCTGGCAGGGTCTCCTGTTCTTGAGAGGTGAAATGCTGGTTGCTCCTCACCCCTGCCTGGCTGGGGTCGGGCAGGGAGCCCCAGGGATGAGGAGGAGGGGGGAGATTCCCCGATGGAGCCAAGCTCAGGCAGGCACCGAGCTCTGCTGTCCCTGCCCTGTGCCCCCAGCCCTGCAGGGCAGCTCTGCCAGCTCCAGGCCAGCCCTTGGGTGGCCCTGGCTGTGGTTTCTGTGCCCCGGGGAGATGCCAGGCGCTGGCAGGCTGGGCAGGGCCCTGCCCATCAGGAATTCAGTGATTTTGTGCCTGTAGGGCTCCCCTGCACTCTGCCTGGAAAGCACAGCCTGGGAAAAGCTGCTGCTGCTTCTGTGCCACAGCTCAGAGCTGCCAGCTCCTCCAGGTCAGAGCCCTTCCTCCCTTTTCCTGCAGACTCCTCTCGTGCTGGATGAATTAATTAGTGACATTAAACAAAGGTTGCCCCGGCTTGCTGATAGTTGTGAGCACTTGGAAGTGGGACTTGGTGCAGAAGAAATGAAAATCTCCCACACTTCGTGCCTGGGCTTTGGGATTTTCTCTCCTGGTGTGTTCACACGGTTTTGGGATAATGTTGCAATAAAGGAAGGAGCTGGACAGCACCAGGGAGCAGCTCCGGAGCTTCAGCCCAGCTGCTCCCTGCCTGCAGCCAGGCTTGGAGCAGGCTGCAACATCTGGGTCTTGGAGAGGCCTCTGGAAAGGGCTCAGTCTGGAAGCAGCAGCTGCTGGGGTGCCAGGGCCTGCAGGAAAGCAGAGCAGACTTGTAGGGAAAACACAGGAATGGACAGGAGGGGATGAAAACGAACGGAGTCAGTGCCATTGACGCCACTTGAGGAATGCCAGATCCAATTAACAATCGCTAATGAGGCTCAAGGAAGGCAGGGGTGACCTTCCCAAGGAGCAGGTGAACTCTGGGAGCTGGGAGTTTGCACAGAGCGCAATAAAACGCAGGAATAAAATAATAATAAATAATAATAATGAAATGCAGGAACGCCAAGGGAAGGAGGGCAGGAATTCAGCAAAGCCACGTGGAAAAACCTCTGCTGAAAGCTGCTCCGGAGCAAAGCTGCCGGGGAGACCTTGGAAATTCATTTGTGAAGATCAGGTGAGCCCTGAGTGTGTTCCAAGGGTTTCAAATGACTCTCATTAACTCCTTAAACGAGGAAGAGTTTCTGCGCTTTCGATATCGTGCCCAGAGGAGCAGTAAGAAGTGAGATTTAAGGAAACTGGAATCAAATCTGACTTTCATTTCAACTTGCATATGATCAGGGAGGCAGCAGTGCTCTGCGGCTCAGGGTGAGGAGGGGGGTAAGAAAACCCAGAGCGCCCCAGAAATCCCCATTAACACCTCTGTCCTGGTGAGGATAAAATCCATTTGTCTCCACTGAGAGTTGGATCTGCCAGGGTCCCACTGAGGTCCCAGAAAATCTTGGTGTTGACTGAAAAGCCATCCCAGGGTGCCAGGATCAGTCTGGATCGGGGCACCTGCACCCCATGGAAGGATCTGGTGGAGATTTGCTCTTGGAACATGGGATGAGGGATGAGGTTTGGGCTGAACACCCCAGCCACAATCACAATGCTGGAATCCTTTAAGGCTGGAAAAGCCCTCTAGGATCATCCCAGCCCAGCAGCACCATGGAGCTTCCCTCTAGAACACATCCAGGGAGTTCCTGGGGTGCTGATGGAGCTCAGGGAGCTTTGCTGGGTGGGTTTGCAGTGTCCCGAGCAGGTCCAGGGGTGAGGAGCAGGCTGGGCAGGGATTCCTGGAGGAGTTTTACTCCAAATCCTTACACCCAGCCAGGGCAGCATTTCCTGCTCTGAAATTCCAAATCCTCACACCCGGCCAGGGCAGCATCTCCTGCTCTGAAATTCCCCTCCAGCTCCAGCTCCAGCCCCAGGTGAAGCTCCAGAAAACAGGAACCTGCAGCCCGTGCTGGCCAGGGAACGTTAATTGATCTAATGACCCTTTAGAGGTGGAAATCCCAGAGCAGGTAGCTCCAGTCCTTTATCCTGGAGAGGGGAGCGGGCCATTAAAATCCCCTTTGCTTTTCCCTGGGGCTGGGCGGTTGTGCTGCAATGAAACCCCGGTGATCATTTCCAGAGGCATGGAAAGGTGTTGAGGGAAGAGGGGAGCTCTGCTCCCTGCACCAGACTGCTTGTTTTGGTTCTTTCAGTCACACAAAACGATCTCCTCTTTCCGAAATGGGAAGGAAAAGCCATATCCCTCCAGCTGTTGAGTTAAGCAGAGTCTTATTCAAATTATGTAGGGGGAAAAAAATGTCATAACATAATGAGAATCAAATGTTGGCTCCAGGCGCCTTCATATTGCAGGGCTTTAAAAACAACAATAGCAACAAAACACTTCAATCTTTTATCTGCCAGTGGAAAATGGTCATTTAAATAAACATTAACTAAGCTGGGGAACTTTGATGTTGCGGCAGCAATTGGTTTCTGACAGGGAGGATAGTTACAGTCTTATTCTGTTTAATAGGTAGCGGTTTTAGAGGCAGATGAGCTGAATCACAGCCCAGGACTGCTCCTTTCCTGGAGCTGCTTCCCCCGGGGAAGGTGCCAGGGAGGGCAGGGAAGGGGTTGGTGGCTGGCAGAGGTTGGGACAAGGAGCCCAAGCACCCAGCTGCCCGTGCCAGGGCTGATGTGCAGGGAATCCATCTCCCAGACCTGGGGCTCTTTCATTTTGGGAAGTGCAACGCAGAGAAGGTCCTGGAAGGTCCAAGGGGGTGGAGCTGGGGCTTCTTTAGGGCCCTTCCAACCTGACCAGCCTGGCCTCTGTGGCTCCATGGAATGGTCTGGATGCTGTCACACAAACACCACTCAGCTCCAGCTGCAGGCAGGCCTGGAGGCCCTCAGTTCAGGTCACAAATGCATTATTTACTTTAATTTTGGTTACAATGCATTATTTACTTTTATTTTGGTTACAATGCATTATATACTTTTGGTTACAAAGCATTATATATTTTAATTTTGGTTACAATGCATTATTTACTTTTGGTTACAATGCATTATTGCATGTAGACATGCAATAGACAGACATGCAGCCCTTCAGTTGCCTCCCTCTGCTCAAGCGGGGTGCACTCAGCACCCAGAGTCCAGCCCACGGCCTGGAAACTCCTCCTGATCCCTCCACGCTGCTCAAATGCAAAATAAAGGCCCAAAGAAGCTGCAGGTGAACAACCCACACCCAGACCCAGCTGCACAGAGAGCTCCTGAGCTCACCCAGCGCTGCCAGCCCCTCCTGCAGAGCACCCTCATGCCCTGCCAGCCCTGCTGCCACTCCCTCCTGAGGTGCTTTAATCTGATTTTTCAGGGACGAATCCCTGCTGCACATCTGCAGCAGCTCCGGCTCTCCAGGAAAAGCCAAATCAGCTTGGGCCCTGGACAGTGAGCGCAGCCCCAGCTGGAGGGGGCAAATCCGAGCTGCAAAATCTGCCCTCAGTTCAGTGCTCTCACAGAAAAGCGCCTCGATTCTCCTGTTCTCATTTCCCAATCTGCAGAGTGGGAATAAAACCACCCACTTCTGCTGAAGTCCTGGGGCTGCCCCCTGCGGTAAATGATACTGTTGGAGATGAAAGCATTTTGGGGTATTTTAGGAGCTCATTCTCAGAAATGTCAGTGATTTGAAGTTTCTGTGGTTGTGATGCAGCATTTCCTCGCTCCATTTGCAGGAATTGCCAGGACAATCACAGCCACTCCTGCTCCCAATCCTGGAACAGGATATTGCTTTTTGAGCAGAGAAATAGATCTTCTCCTTTTCCATAAAATCCTACCTGCTTTGTTTTTGTTCTTAAAATTACTCTGGGTTATCTAATAGAAGGAAAATCTGTGCTAATTTTTGAGTAATTGCTGCAGAATTTGTTGAGAATTTTTGGGGGTTTTTTTGGTTGTTTTTTTTTTGTTTGTTTTTTTTTTTTTTGGTTTTTTTGGTTTTGGTGGGTTTGTTTTTTTTTTTTTTTTGTTTTTGTTTTTTTTTTTTTTTTTTTTTTTTTTTTTTTTTTTTTTTTTTTTGAAGAGAGCAGAAGTTTTTTTCCCTTGCTTTTGTTTTACTTCTCAGAGTTGGCTGCGATGACAAACCCAAACCAGTGCCAGCCCCCAGCAATTGTCCTTAAAGCAGAAACGACATCATCAGGCAGCATCACATCGTTCCCGGCTGTCTCACAGCCCCTGCCAGGCCCCCTGATGCCACACCTGCAGCCACACTCCTGACCGTTCTCTGAGGTGCTTCCCCATCTCAGGGAGCTGGGGATGGAGCGGGACAGGCTCGTTTTTAGCGGCTCCTCAAGGGTTTCCCCCCTTCATTAAAGGAGAATAATTGTGGCGGCAGAGTGAAGCCCAGGCAGAGCCCCAGCCCCGTCCCCTCTCGAGGTACTTTCATTTTAAACCCACACCCTGTGCTGCGTTTGCCTTTCCAGCACGGGAGGGGAGGTCTGGGCAGTTTTTACATGGTGGGGTTTTTGCAGGAGCAGGTTGGGAACGGGGGCTTGGCCAGGGGGGGCTGGGCTGAGCCCAGAGGGGTCCCAGCAGGGCACTGCAGCCTCCAGGGGCTGCTGAACCCCCAGCACAGCATCCCTGGGCTCAGGCACCTGGGAGAGGTGAGTTCAGCTCTCTGTAAGTGGTGCCTTGGGAGGAGCCTGGTTCCAGAGCTGAGGAATCGGCGTGGAACAGCCCCGACAGCCACTCAGAAATGAATTTTTCCCTAATTAGGCCACAAAGTGGGAAAGTCCTCTTAACGCTGCGTTGCTGAGCACCTGAAAGGAGAGAATGAAAAGTTTCTCAAGGGGCCACCAGACCTGGAAAAGCAAATCACTGAGGCCAACGAAAATGAGATTAAATTGAACCTCTGAAACGCCGTGTGTCTATTGACCTCCCTCATACGAAGCGCTTTCTTCGTGCTCCTGTTCTGAAAAAAGGGGGGAAAATCTCTCCAGGAGAATGCAGGCTGCTCAGCAGATAGCTGGAGGCTGAGTTGGATTTGAATTTTGATCAAAGTTTCTCTCATTTGCCATGCTTTCCTGTGTCTGCACTCCCAATCTGCCTCTTTTGCTTAAAATAAGGCTTCCCATACAGGGAGCCAGAGCTGCCACGCACAGCAAGGGAACCTGGGCTCCTGGAAATGCCTTTTGTGCAGTCTGGGGGTTCTCCTCCAGGATCCGGGCTGCTGGAAAAGGAGCATCAGGAGTCCTCTGGCTGCCCCTGCCCACGGGGGCTGCTCGGGGGGGGCACCCACACCACCCCTGTGCCTCTCTGCGCCCCCAGCAGCTCCTCCACGAGCAAGAAGATGTTCATTTCCAGCAAAGGGCACGATTTCCTCGCTCCTTGGGCTGGGATAACCTCACCTGCAGGGCTTTTCTCCTGTTCTTGTGGCGCAGAGGGGCCCTCCCCAGGCCCATCCCCAGGGATTGGCACCCCTGCCTTGGCAAAGCCGCAGATCCTGGCCTTGCTTTGAGGACTGTGCAGCGTGGGCCAGGCTGGGATGGAATTGTTTCATAAAGCACCTTCCTTGAGCCCTCCTGCGCCCTCCTCACCCCTGAGACAGCAAGGGGTGACTTTGCTGGGCCAGCCAGGGCAATGTTCAATATTCAACATTCAATAATAAATATTAAATGAAGAAAACATCCAGGTGGGGGAGGAATGAGGGGGGGATTGCCCAGCTTGTGGCTTTTGGTGCTGCTTGGCCTGCCTTGCCACGGGCAGTGTCCCACTGAGGTGCCAGAAAATCTTGGTGTTGACCAGAGAAGCCATCCCAGGGTGCCAGGATCAGTCTGGATCGGGGCACCTGCACCCCATGGAAGGATCTGGTGGAGATTTGCACGCTCAGCTCAGTGAGGTGTTGGCTCCCCAGCCTCGGGCTGCTCAGGTCTCATTGCAGGGCAGAGCTGTGGGGCCCAAAGCACAGCAAACACAGAGTATTTCTTCCTCCCAGCCCTGCAAACCACTGCAGTATTTTAGAATATGGATTATCTCCAGCTCCTGCTCTCTTGATGGTTCCAGCTCATTTGTCCTGCTACTCTAATTTCCTTAAATGTGTGTTTTCTTTACAGGCTGCAGACAGTCAGCTGGAGTTTGTGCACTCTGCTCGCTGGCAATCCACGGCCAGGGCATGGTGAACTGCAGTGGGAATTGGATCATTCCCTCTGTCCAGGGACACGCAGGACACTGAGGCAGGGCTGGCCATGGCAAAGGCTCCTGGAATCGTTCAGAGGTGGAAATGCAGCCTGACCAGGCTTTGATCCTCCCAGCCCCTGCCCCTCCTCTAGCACCGTGGCTTGGTGGTGAACATGGTGATGGTGGGCTCAGGGCTGGAGGATCTTGCAGGATTTCCAGCTCCACCATCCCAGGACTTTGCTGGGGCCAGTTTTGGCCACATTCTCTTGTCCCAGAATCACCAGGCTGACCCTGCTGTGCCACCTCTCAGGAGAGCTGCCCTGAGCACCACGACTGCCTGGGCGTGTGCGTTTCTATTTTCCCTTTTTTAACATTACTTTTGAGACGTGACATCCTTAATGTAACTTTCATCTCAGGAACACTCTGGAGTGCTGCTACAGAACTTGGCTTTGCAGCAGCACCTGCTGTCCTGGGCTGATCTGACAGATGTTTCTTTGGAACAACTTCTTCCTTCCCAGATTTGTTTCCAGGGGAAGGTCAGGGTACGGCACTGCTCTCTGCATTATCTCCTGCCCGAGTCCCTGTCCCTGCAGCAACCCCACCTTCGGCACTTCCCTGCCAGGCTCTGGCACTCCCAAATCCAGCAGAGACTTCTCGGGACTTAATTAATGAGATAACAAAGGGAAAACACCCAAAGAGTGAACCCCCGAGTTGAAGACTTTATCTTCTCTTCGCAGCTGCATCTTTTTTCCCTTTTTTTTTTCTTTTTTTCCCTTTTTTTGGGAGCTGCCTCCCGGCCCATCAATAGTGTTTCTCATTAAATTAAATAGCTTATTGACCGGCGAGAGCCGGCGCCGCGCAGCGCCGGGATGCGCGCGGCCCCTTCGCGGTGCGAGCAGCCACAGGTCACTGCTCAGTAAATCAGCTGCTAATGGAGCCTGGGCTCGGGGAGTCGCTGCTGTGGACCCTTTTTATTTGTTTTTAATTTGTACCACTGGTAATTCTGTCGCTTCCGATTCCCGTGACGGCCGCGGGTCGCGGGGCAGCGCGAGCCCCGTGTTCCTTCTCGCTGGGCGGCGCCGGGGCAGCCAAGGGCCCCCAGCTCAGGGGTGCAGGGGCCTCTCCTGCCCTCCTTCCCTTTCTGTTCCACCACAACGCCTCATGGAAGGGAGCTCAGGCCTGGAAGGGGTTGTCCAGGTGGAGTCCCCAACCCCAGAGGTGTCCAGAGGCACTCGGAGCTGTGGGCTGGTGACAAAGTGGGGACTGGGCACAGCTTGGATGGGATGAGCTTGGATGTCCATCCCACCCCCTGCTCGGTTCCCTCTGGAGGTGTGAGCTGGCCCATCCCAGTTCCCCCAGCACATCCCAGCCTGGGGACACAGGGCTGGGGACAGCTCCAGCTCTGCCTGCAGGTGCTCCTGAGTGCTGTGGGATTTGCAGGGTCCCAGGGCGAGGGAAGAGACGAGAATCTTGACTCCATGTTGCAGAAGGCTGATTTATTATACCATGATATACATTATATTAAAGTGCTGTATTGAAACTACACTGAAAGAACAGAGAGACAGGATCCATCAGAAGGCTGGGCAGGAACAGAAAGGAATGAATAACAAAATCTTGTGACTGAGCAGAGTCTGAGCCAGCTGCATCCTTGATTGGTCATTAATTAGAAACACCTCCCATGGACCAGCCAAGGCAGCGCCTGTTGCATCCCACAGCAGCAGAGAGTTCTTGGTTACATTTCATTCCTGAGGCTCCTCAGCTTCTCAGGAGAAGAAAATCCTGGCAAAAGGATTTTCATAAAATATGTCTGTGACACCTGAGTGCACAGCCAGGGAAGGTCCTGTGATGTCCCACAGGCATTGGAGGAGTTTGCAGGGACTGGGATCTTTGTCAGAGCTGCTGCCAGGAGGGGAGCCCGGCTCCCTGGGCCTGCGTGTGTTTCCCTGGCTGCACAAAGGGGCCGTGCAGAACACGTCTGCTTGCAGAGTCACACGCACACGTTTCTCCTCCACAATATTTTGGGAAGCTCCACAGACGTGTTAGGAAAGCTGTCACTTGCACAAACTTCCCTGCAACCGGAGTGTGATGTTTTTTTCAGAGCTATTAATGGAGGGTTAGAGTGGAACCAGCTTGGCAAAAAGGAGCAAAAACAAACACACGCCCGTGGGCTCCAAGAAGGAACCAAAGGAGTGCTCCAGGGAGGTCACTGAGGAGGTAAAGGTGTTCACACCAGGTGTTCACCTGCTCCACACAGGGGCTCACCTGCCCAGGCCAGCTGGGGCTTTGTGCAGAGGCTTGGGCACCAAGCAGCTGCCACCACTGCCAGCCCATCCTGCTCCCCGCAGTGCCAGGGGTGATAATGACACCACCACGGTGGAATTTTCTGTCCTGGGCAAGGGAGGAAGGTGCTGAAGGGCAGGAGGAGCAGGGATGGCACTGGGCAATTTCCTTGGGCATGACTTTGTGCTGAACTGGCAAGGAACACAACAGGAGGAGATTTCAGCTGCTAATGAGGGTCTGGAGCGTGCCAGGAGCACTCCTGCTGAAAACTCAGGGTCTCCAGGGATTTTGGATCAGCACAGGCTGAGGCTGGGCTGTTTGAATCCTCAAACATCTCTCAACCCAGGATTCCCCCAGAAGAGAGAAACCTTTGCTGTTCCCCGCTCTTGCTCTGCTTTGCCTGCCCCAGCTGAGAGCTCGTTCACTGTGGGTACTTGTGGAATTTTAGGTTTTTAATGCCAATCAGCAGCAAATCCCAGCTCTCTATTGAGTCAGGAAGAAAAGCTGCCTGCTGGACAGAGCCAGGCTGCAGCTTGAGCAGCGGGAGGGGACTGGGCTCCGCCTCAGCTCAGGGCTACCCTGGGATGCTCCTTCTCCTCCCCTGGCAGACAACAAGCCCCAGCGGGGGGATGACTGATGGAATATCCGCGATAAACCATCCACAGCTCAGCCAAGCTGTCCCGAGGAGGAAGTGCATGAATAAAAGCCATGATCCGCGCACCAACAGCAAAGGGCTGAATTCTTCAAATAAATGGCTCCCAACAAATAATTTGAGCGGCTCTCATGAGCGGCTTAGGCCCTCGAGCATGAAGATTATCAGCCCCATGTAATTTTCTCCTGGCTGATGTAGCTGCAAAGACCATTCATATTCATATAAATGTCTAATGTCTAATCCTCTAATCTAATCCTTTTTTTTTTTTTTTTTTCCTGCTCGTGCTAAAGCTCCCCAGCCCGGGCTCCAAAGCCCTCTGAGCAATGGAATTATTGATAAATTACTGCAGGGAGGAGGAGCACAGCACAGGCACCAAACCCACCAAGCTCTGCCTGCTCTGCAAGGCTTGGAATTTCTCTGTTGGGTGAGTCTGAAGGACAATTGCAGGTGTTTTCCCTCCCTGAGACTTTCCACACCCTGGCCCAGTGCTGGACTGAGATAATTTCTCCTCCACTTGGGCTTGCAGAGAGCTTGAGGGAAGATCTCACTTTGTCACAAGTCAATTCAGCTCAGTTCATGCAAATTAAAAATATAAACCAAAAAACAAAAAATACAAACCAAAAATATAAACATTTAAAAAAATCCTCCAGAAAGTCACGGAGTGGTTTGGGTTGGGAGGGCCCTCAAAGCTCACCCAGTCCCACCCGTGCCACACCTTCCACGGTCCCAGGCTGCTCCAGCCTGGCCTTGGACACTCCCAGGGATGGGAGCAGATTCAGAAGCAGCAAAAGCCCAGCTCCCAAGCCCAGCCTTAATTCTGCCTGTCCCCTGCCCTGTGAGCAGCCCCACATTTATTTATGGACCTTCCTTCTGTGCTCACTCGGGGGGAAAGATTTGTACCATGGGCAGGAATTGTAAATCCAGGCACAGTCTGAGGCCTCTGAGCATTTCTGTAATAAAAATGATCATCCTGGAGCTGGTTTTCATCTGGAATTAGGCTGAGGCTCATCAATGCATTATCTCACTTAGACCAATAAATGAGCGTCAGACAGGAACTTCTTTCAATCCACGGCGGGCTTGGGCCACTGCTGAAATCCTGCCCTGCAGCAGCAGACTCAGCTCCCATTTACTGCTCCCCAAGGCCAGCCAGTTCTCCATTAACTTCCACCTCCAACTAACAGCACATTCAGAAGCAATTTTGTGGGTGACTCTGAGACTTTAGGCTGCTCTGGGGGTTTTTTTCCCCTTATAAATTATCTTTTTGCTGGATGATATGGAATTATTTAGATGACAACTCCCATTAAAAGAACCTGTGCTCTTACAGGCAAAGCCATTTCTTCCCAGACAACACCGCTATAAAATTGTTCTAAATCTACTGAATGTGTGGAACAGGGTTTTGCCACGATTAAAAAGGAAGGGAGACTTTTCCATTTGAATATTTCCCTCTTTCATAGCTCAAACACACATTTCCAAGTCAATAAGTTTTCAGCTTTGTTGTCAGATGAAGCTGGTTTGTATTATAATTCCCCCCGTTGCTTTTCACAGGTACTGAATGTTTTGTAAATAGAATTTATTTGTGAAATGTCGCTTTCTGTCCCTGCTGCTGGACATTTAGTGCTGTTCCAGCCCAGCCATGGACAGAAGGACAATGTGCCCCTTGCTCCTGGAGCTCTTTCTGCTCGGCTCCATCAGCTGCTCTCAGTAATGCTGAGGAGGTTTTGTGTGGATTTGTGGTCGCACAAAAACTGTTTGGACACAAAACCTGGGCTGGAGGCAGCAGCTCCAAGTGCGCAGAAAGCTTTGGGGAGTTTGTGGGGAGAGATTTCCCCGTTAACCCAGAGCTCCCTGTGGCACAGAGGGATGGACAGAGGAGTGTCTGTCTGTCCTTCCCTCCCCCAGCTGCAGGGACAGAGGCAGGGCCAGCAAACGGCCCCTGGTGGCTCCAGTGGGGCCCAGCCCAAGGATAAAACCCTGGAGGGGACGGAGCCTCCAGCAGCTGCTGCCTGCTCAGAGCCCGTGGGGTCCCTGCCCTGCAGCACCTGAGAGAAGGGTGGATTTATGGATGGACATCCCAGGAGCTCTTCAGACCCCCTACACAGCTCGCTGGTGCTTTCTCAGGCACTTTTAAACATCTTTCCAACTGTGTTCCAAGCCCTGACCTTTGGCTGTGCCCGGAAACAAACAGGCACATGCAGAACAACAGTCTGTATGGAAAATAAAAATGTTGACATTAATAAATCATTAAAGGATTTTGATGCCCAACAGCAAGCACAGACCTTTCATCCCTTATTTCTAGCTCTGCATCTGGCAACCAACCTCGTGAAAACAAGAAGAAATTATTGATATTATTTTAGCCTTCTGCAGATCAAGTGTTGCTGCGAGGACTGAGCTAATATTTGGAGAAGCGAGGATGGGTTTGGTGTGGTTTGCTCCATGCTCCCAGTCTTTGCTGGTGGGATATCAAAAGGCCAGGATGAAATCTGGAGAAGGAAGAGTCTGAAATGTAGGAAATAATTGAGCAGAGCAGTGCCCGGTTTGGCTTTGCACAGGGAGAGTTATGGGCTGCAGTTATTGTGCTTTTTGTGTGGTGCTTGGCTTCCAAATGCAGATCCTGGGAATCCATCTCAGCGTTATTTGTTTGCTTGTTTCCCTCTCCCTGCACGTGAGAGGGCATTGATGGAGTTTAACTGCAAGACCCCATCCATCCACCCTCTGCACCCCTGCACCTCCATCCACCCTCTGAGCTCCTTTATTCAGCTGCAGCCTAGCAAGGAAAAATAATAAAAAAACCCATATACAGCCACTTGTGTTTTAAAGAAACAGCAGAACCAGCAGCTACAAACCTTAACCTGATTTACATCCCTGGCAGAGCAGCACTCCCCGCTGCAGCCACCTGCAAAGCAAGTTTATAAAGGCACTGCCAGCCCTGCCCCTGCAGCTGGGAGGGCCACGAGGGCTCCTATAAACAATATTTTATTGATTAGAACGGGCAGAAACTCCTGTTATTTACACCAGACTTCTTCCCAGCGTTTATCGATGCTCCTGAGGCTCAGAGGAGATGGAGACGGAGACCTGGAAGCTGGAGCCCACCCAGCTCCTAGAAAGCAGCCCTGGGGGGACAGCCCTGCAGGGCCCTGAGCCCACAGACCCTTCTCTGGGCAGCTCCGGTCTCATCCTGCGTCTTCCTTTCAGCTTTCCAACAATTATTTCTTTGTTCGCTGGAACCCGTTCCACCTGCACCTCGATCAGCACCCAAAATCTCCTCCTGCAGCACCAGGCACTGGCTGCATCCGTTCCCTCTGGAGCTCTGAGCACAGCCAGGGGCAGGGGTGCAGGTGGAGGAGGGCACGGGTGGCACTGGTGGCACTGGAGTGGCCTTTGGTCCCTGTGTTTTTATTGCCACCCTTTTCCCTGGGCCCTGGATCCGAACTCTGTGGCTCTGATCTCCTGCCCAGCAGCCCTGGGAAGGCTCCAAAGGATCCCAGGTTTGGGCAGAGCACGGAAAGGCTTTGCCAGGCTGGGATGCCCTGCTCAGGCTTATCTGAGCCAGGCCTGGATGCCCTGCTCAGGCTTACCTGAGCCAGGCCTGGATGCCCTGCTCAGGCTTATCTGAGCCTGGCCTGGATGCTCTGCTCAGGCTTACCTGAGCCTGGCCCAGGCTCTCAAGCTGGGCTCCAGGGCCCTGAGAGCATGCTGGACTGGAGCTGGATGGATGGCCACGCTCAGAGCTGCAATTCCTCCTGCATGAGACATCCCTCTGGGGCCTCGCAGCTCTTCTGTGGCTCAGAGAGGGGCAGAGAAGGACTTCAGGGCACAGAAATGTGGAAAATAAGCAAAAGACTGCATGCATTTATCCTGGGCCCTGCAGCAGCAGGAACATTGCAGTTCCCTCCTGCTGCAGGAATTTTGCTGTTTGTTCTTTCCTGCTGCAGGAATTTTGCTGTTTGTTCCCTCCTGCTGCAGGAATTCTGCTGTTTGTTCTCTCCTGCTGCAGGAATTTTGCTGTTTGTTCTTTCCTGCTGCAGGAATTTTGCTGTTTGTTCCCTCCTGCTGCAGGAATTTTGCTGTTTGTTCCCTCCTGCTGCAGGAATTTTGCTGTTTGTTCTCTCCTGCTGCAGGAATTTTGCTGTTTGTTCCCTCCTGCTGCAGGAATTCTGCTGTTCCCTCCTGCAGCAGGAATTCTGCTGTTTGTTCTCTCCTGCTGCAGGAATTTTGCTGTTTGTTCCCTCCTGCTGCAGGAATTTTGCTGTTTGTTCTTTCCTGCTGCAGGAATTTTGCTGTTTGCTCTTTCCTGCTGCAGGAATTTTGCTGTTTGCTCTTTCCTGCTGCAGGAATTTTGCTGTTTGTTCTCTCCTGCTGCAGGAATTTTGCTGTTTGTTCCCTCCTGCTGCAGGAATTCTGCTGTTTGTTCTCTCCTGCTGCAGGAATTTTGCTGTTTGTTCTTTCCTGCTGCAGGAATTTTGCTGTTCCCTCCTGCTGCAGGAATTCTGCTGTTCCCTCCTGCAGCAGGAATTCTGCTGTTACCACAGCCACCAAAAAGCCACTTTTTAAACCAAAACGCCAACGTGGTATGTCATTGATGCCCTGCTAAAAACACCCAGCGTGATTTGATGCGTTTTGAGCCAATGTTTTATCACTAACGAGGTGAGGAAGGATTCTCCTGCCACAGGGGCTGTGCTGGGGTTGGGTGGAGGCTGAACGATTTGATCACTGTGCCCCTGCTGCAGCTTTTCCTGTGCAAAGCTGCAGACCAGCCCTGGGGAGGGCTCTGGGGGTCTCTGCCTGCTCAGGACTCCGTTTCAGCCCCGTTTGAGCCCGGAGCCCTGCAAAGGTGAGGCTCGGAGCTGTCACAGGGAGCAGCAGTTAATGCTCAGATAGGGAGGCTGGTTTTCCTTCTCTCTGCAGCCTGTAAGAAAATTAAATTCATGCCCAATGGGCCCAAACATTCTTGGTAGCATTGAAGTGCAAAATTGAGCTAATACCTTTCTGATGTTTAAACAAGTACTCATGATATTTTTATGCCCATCAAGGAGCAGCTCGAAAGCTTCCGGAGCTGCCACGGCAAACCAAAAGGGAGGCCAGAAATAAAGGAAGGGGAAAAATCTATTTATGGGTCGTGGGGAGCTCTCTGGGTAACAGAGACAGGATGAGATGCCAGAGTGCTTCTCAGAGCTTCCCCCTCTGCTGCAGAATCCCCTCGTGGGACGCACGGGGCTGGGAGGTGCTGGGGCTTCTCTTTTCCCCACTGCGGCAAATAATCCCTGTGTGAAAACACAACCATTTCCTGTTCTGACCCAATATTCCTCCAGGGAGAACTGTTCCTGCGAGGGAGCCCTGGCACAGGGTGCCCAGAGCAGCTGTGGCTGCCCCTGGACCCCTGGGAGAGTCCCAGGCCAGGCTGAATTCACCAAAAAGCAAACAATGGCCATTAAAAATGGGCACAGTCCAGGGAGGAAGGAAGGTTGGCAAGGTTTTAGCCCCATCCCACCTCAGCCCATTGGAGCACATATGGGCAAAGGGATTGTTCCCCTCGCTGAGGCTCGCAGGGAGGGAAGCAGGAGCAGATGGGAGCCGGGCTCTGCCGACTGCAGCAGATAAAAGACAATTACAGGCAGAAAATGGAGCTGCTGATCACAGGCAGCTTCCACTTGGGATGCTCAGTGCAGCTACTGGGATAAAAACCATGTTAAAGAGGAGGGCTGGGAGCTGTCCTCCTGGCAGCAGTGCCCCGTGCTGTGGCCTGCTGGTCCAGGCTCCTCGCAGACGTGGGGAGAAACGTTTCAAGGCTCAATTTGAGCCGTTTGTTTCTCATTTTTGAGCTCTCATTAAAATAATCTGTCCTGATTGTCCGTGGGAGCTATTTTTTGTTCCTCTAAACGGTTGCAGAAGACAGCAGAGATTAGAAAAAGAGAATGAGCCCTGGTGAGGCTGTGACTCATCAAATCCAGGCTCCTGCTCCGTGCTGGCTGCCAGGGCAGCAGCAGCCCCTGGAACGTGGCAGGGACAGGGGGAAACTCAGTCCTGCCCTGTCTGAGCAAGAGGTTTGAGGAATTTTACCTCCCTTGGTATGGGATGAGGACCATCCTGATCCCTTCCTGCCCCCATCGAGGGGATGCTCTCTGGAAGGGAAGGTTTTCTCCCCTCTCCAGGGCCACACCACTAATCTGGGATGAAAGGGCTCTGCCTCCCCATGCCACGAGTTTCTTCCTGCACTCAGAGCCCCAGGCCGGAGAGGCCGCGTGCTGCCAGCACCACCGACCCAGGGGAAAGGTGTTTGGAGGGAACTTTTAGCACACAAGCAGTTCTTTTCTATTCCAGCCACATGCACCCTCAAAACCACCAGGAATTATGAGGAAGTGTAAATTCCTTCCTCCGTTCCTCCCCCGTGACTGCCCCATCTCCACCACCTCTGGCTATCCTGGTGTTCCACAAGAGTCATTGCAGTTCCTGGTGTTCCACAAGAGTCATTTCAGTTCCTTGGTGTTCCCACAAGAGTCATTTCAGTTCCTGGTGTTCCACAAGAGTCATTTCAGTTCCTTTGGATTGCCATCCCCTCTTGGGCACTTGGGGCTCCTGGCTCACACCCAGCCTGAGCCTGACCCCTGCTGAGCATCCCCCAGGGGCTGCAGGACTCTGCCACCCCCCAGGAAAAGCTCAGGGATTCCTGAGGGCACACCCAGGACAAAGCCTGAGCCCACCTGTGGGCGCTGAGCCCTCCCCAGACAATTCCTGCTGAAGAGCCCGGCAGGGACTGGGATATCCCAGCAGCGCCTCCGGGGCTCCCAGTGATCACCCCAAACTGGGTCATTGGAGTGACAAATGTCCACCAGCCTGTCCCATTAATTAAAACTCAGGGGCCAGCACCTTTCCCTCCCAGCACAAAGGATTTCCAGTTCCGAGTCCATTTCTTCTCCTCCTGTCTCCACAAACCCACAGAAAACGCCTTTTGTTTCAGTGCCAGGCTGCAGAGGGGCTGTTTGTTCTCTGGCCATTTCAATGTCCCTACCAGTGACATTTTTAAAGCTACGAGAAAGGATTTTAATTGGCTGAAATGCTGATTGCCATAACAACTGGCTAATGAACCATCTGTTAGCATATGTAATATTTATTTATACGTTTCAGAGGCGCAGCTCGGGGTCTGGACGGGCTCTGCTGCGAGGGCAGGGCAGCCCTGGCCCCGTGCAGATGGGGCTGTGGGGTCCCCAGGGAGCCCCCGAGCTCAGCCCTGCTTGTCCCCAGCCAGCCCTGCAGGTCAGCCTGGGCCGAGGAGCCTCCCCAGCAGCACAGGGCACCCTGCCCTGTCCATGGGGGCAGGCAGAGCTGGGAAACCCGGGAAAAGAGGGATTTGGGACCAGCACCCTGCACAATGAGGGTGGGAAAAGATGGATTTGGGACCAGCACCTGGTGGTGGTGTAAAAAGATGGATTTGGGACCAGCACTTGGCACACTGAGGGTGGGAAAAGAGGGATTTGGGACCATCATCCAGCACACTGAGGGTGGGAAAGGCCTCGGAGGTCACTGAGCTCTGGCCAGCCCCACAAACCCCGACCACCCCACACCATGGCTGTGCTGCTTTCCTGCTCCTGTCCCCGGGCAGGGACCCCAGCCCCAGCTCCCTCCGCAGAGGGGTCGCTGGGGTTTCCCCCGGGTTTGCCCTGCTCTGCTCCTCTCCAGCACCTTCGGCCGGGGCAGCTCGGGGCTCTGGGGCTGCCCCCACCCCAAAAGTGCCCTGCACCCCCCAGAGGGGCGGGGAAGGCCCGGGAGCCCGGAGGAGGAGGAGGAGGATGAGGATGAGGAGGAGCAGGAGGATGAGGATGATGAGGATGAGGATGATGAGGATGAGCAGGAGGATGAGGATGGGGATGAGGAGGAGGATGAGGAGAATGAGGATGGGGATGAGGATGAGGAGCATGAGCAGGAGGATGAGGAGGAGGATAAGGAGGATGAGGATAGGGATGAGGATGAGCAGGAGGATGGGGATGGGGATGAGGATGAGGATGGGGATGAGGATGAGGAGGAGGATGAGGATGGGGAGGATGAGGATGAGGAGGATGATGAGAAGGAGGACGAGGAGGAGGATGCTGCGGGGGGATCAGAGATGCGGTTTTGGGTGTATTTTTAGCCTGCTGATGAAGAGCCGGGAAGAAGGGAGCGGAGAAAGCCCCGCTCCGGAGAAAGCCCCGCTCGCAGCAGTCACATGCATATGCAAAAGGCTCCTAATTGCCCCTCTTTAGAAGGGAATCATTGGGGATTTCACAAGGCACGTTAGAGAACCTGACATGCTTATTTTTCCTCTTATTATGTTTGTAAGCAGTGATCCTATTGAAAAGAAAATCAAACCCTATTTTTGCCAGTCACAACCGTCTCCCTTTCACTTTCTGCCGGCTTTATTTTATTTTATTTTCCTTTCTTTCCATCAGTTGAATAGAGCAGCATTTTCATGTGTATTAATTGCCCTGTAAAATGCCCTCGAAGTCATTAGAATTCCCCATTCAAAACTATTATCTGTGCCATTATGTCTTTGCATTATATTTATTTAAATGTGGCTCTCCTGAATTAGCTTATTTTTAACAGCTAGCCATGCCTGAAATATTGTTCCAGGCCAAGCTGTTCTCAAATCTTTTTTTTTTTTTTAATGATAACTTCATAGAAACTCTCAACGCTTCATCCCGAGTGGAATCACCATTTTAGGCGTTTAACCCTCTTTCCTTTTCCTCTGTTTTCAGAGGGATTGCCAGCTGCCGTGCAGGATTTTTCCTCTGGAGCCCCAAGACTTTCTCCTCGCAGACCTGACGGCTGCGGTTCGTGGCTCCCGCACGGAGTTAAACCGGGGCATTGCAGAACGCCCCGGAATTCCCTGGATGCAGGGCCGGGGTGTTCCGTTTCCTCAGAATACACACGTATTTTGGATTTCCCAGCCCTCCTGACGGGGATTTTGGCATCGCCGGGGGAAGATGAGGGAGCAGCTGGAGTTTCGGGAGCGCTGCTGGTGAGGATGGAAGGCAGCGCTGCCTTCCCCGGGAGATGCTCTGCGGAAGCGCTTCCAGCTGGGCAGGGCAGGGCCGGAGCGGGGATTGGCTTTCCTGCCCCATTCCCTCCCTGGGAGCGGAATTCCCAGCCCTGGCCGTGCCTTCCCAGCCCCCGCGGGCTGAGCCCCGAGCCCGGGCAAGGGCAGACAGCGAGGAGCTGGACCCCAGAGCAGCCCCTGCTCCCCTCCAGCCCCGGGGGCATCCCCGAGCAGGCACCGAGCCCTGCCCTGCCAGCTCCAGGGGCATCCCTGAGCCCTGCCCTGCCCTGCCAGTCCCAGGGGCATCCCCGAGCAGGCACCGAGCCCTGCCCTGCCAGCCCCGGGAGCATCCCTGAGCCCTGCCCTGCCTGGGCAGCTCCAGGGGCATCCCTGAGCCCTGCCCTGCCCTGCCAGCCCCGGGGGCATCCCCGAGCAGGCACCGAGCCCTGCCCTGCCAGCCCCGGGGGCATCCCTGAGCCCTGCCCTGCCCTGCCAGCCCCGGGGGCATCCCTGAGCCCTGCCCTGCCCCGCCCGGGCAGCGCCTGGCATCACTTTCATATTTTAACGAGAGCAGCCGCTCCGTGTCCGCCTTCATTAACGCAGCCGCAATTAGCGCAGCCGCTCGGCCCCGGCCGGGCCCTTTGTGCTGCGGCTTCCAGCTCCAGCAGGAGCCTGTGCCAGCCCCGGCCGCTGCCCCGGGCACCCAGCGGCTGTGCCAGGCTGTGCCGCCGCTCCGGGAGCCGCGCTGGGCGCAGGGATGCGCTGGCAATGTTCAGCCCTGCGGCCCTGCCCGCTCTCCTGGCCGGGGCTCTGTGCTTGGGGGGTTCGGGGCTGTAACCCCATCGGGTCCTTGGCACAGCGAGGGGACAGCCGGGGCTGTTCGGGACGCTCTGGGAGCGTTCCGCCCTCCATCCCTCCCTCCCTGCGGGCTGGGGCAAAGCCTCGGGCAGTGCGGGCAGGGGATCACCCGCTGGCCTCGGCCAAAAGCCGGGCTCAGCCCTTGGCTGGCATTTGGGATAGGGCACCTCTCCCAGCCCGGCCCTAAATGCACCCGAACCCCGGGGCAGCTGGAGAAAACCCTCACACGGTGTGGCACGGCAGGAACTCGGCATTCCCCCCTCTCCTGGGCACGGGGCTGCGAGCAGGGGGGCTTTTCCTGCGGGGAGAGCAGAGCCCCGGGCAGGCAGGACCCCAAATCCATCCATCCATCCATCCATCCATCCATCCATCCATCCATCCATCCATCCATCCATCCATCCATCCATCCCTCCATCCATCCATCCATCCCTCCATCCATCCTTCCTTCCCTCCTCCCTTCCTTCCCCTGCAGGACCCCCATCCTCCCCTGCAGGACCCCCATCCTCCCCCCCTGCAGGACCCCCATCTTCCCCTCCCCTGCAGGACCCCAATCCTCCCTTGCAGGACCCCAATCCTCCCCTGCAGGACCCCCATCCTCCCCTGCAGGACCCCAATCCTCCCCTGCAGGACCCCCATCCTCCCTCCCCTGCAGGACCCCAATCCTCCCCTGCAGGACCCCCATCCTCCCTCCCTGTGCCCCCTGCCCCTGGCGCTGCCCGTTGTTGCTCTCCAGCAGCTTTGCGGGGGCAGCAGGGAGTTCTCCCCATTTCAATCCCATCCCTCCTCATCGGGTCCTTTTCCATATGCAGGAGGAGCAGCGGGTCAGATCCTATCTGCTGTTATTTCCTCCTTCATTTCCCCTCCCGGGGCTGGGATAACCCGGACCCTCCCGGGCCAGCACGGTCTATAAAGGATGGACAGATACTCCCGACGCTGCCAGGAGCTCCTGCTTTGCCATCCAGCCAGAATTCCCTGCAATTCCCCCTTTATTGCACCAGGACCGCTTTTTTACACCACGAAATGCCTTCATCACCGGGGCAGAGCGGGGTTTAACCCTTGGGAGAGCAACAGCTCCTGCCTGGGACGCACCCAGGAGTGACCCAGGCCGAGCTTCCAGATACCATGGAAGGACCTAGGCCCATCTCCGGGGAGATCAGCTCCCAGCCAGCCCCACCAGCGCTCCCACCATCACAAAATGCCGATTTTTATGCCACTAGATGGAGTTTGGAGGGAGCTCGGACAGCCTGGAGCTGGCTGCCCCGTGCCCAGCCCGGATTGCAGCCGCTCCCTCAGCAGGGGTGTCAGGTTTGGGCTCTGGGCTGTGGGACACGGGCAGGGATGGCTGGCAGCCACCTGGGAACTCAGGGTTTGGTGTCTGCTGAAAAGCCACCCCATAAATCCACCCCTCTTCAGGGGTTCCTCTCCAGGGGCCACCGGCAGATCCTTGGCATGGACAGGGACAAGGATGGGGCCCTGACCCTGCAGCAGGGACAGCCCCAGGGGTGTCCCCAGCCTCCCCTGCCCCATCCCGCTCTGCTGGGCCACCCCGAGCCTGCAGCTGCCTCGGGAGTTCTATAAAATAATAAATATCAATCACATTGGGCAGGGTATTGATCTGCAGATTTCACTGACATTTACAAATAAATGATGTATTGCAGTTTTCATTTTGCTGGCTGGGCTGACCCTAATGGCCTTTACATAATTTACTTTTGATTAAAGAAGTGCTTTGACGCAGAGAACCAAAAAAAGAGAAATCGATACAATTATGAGATCAGCTTTAAAACAATGTGCTGTGGCAGGGGGAGAGGCAGAGCCTGGGAAGGTGCTCAGTGGAGCTGGGATGGCTTCAGAGATCAACAGATTTCCTCCTGGCTGGGAGCTGGGATGGGCTGGGGAACATCAGGAGCTGCAGACTGATTTAACTGGAGGCAGGAATGGTCCCCCCAGCCAGGGCTGGGGCACCAGAGGCAGCAGCTCCCCTGCCCCTCCCGGAACAGTCAGAATTCAGCAGGGTTTGTGGTGTACACCATGCCCGCTGCAGCTACTGGGAAAGCAACTTTGGGAGCAAACCAGGGGCTGGCATGAGCTAATGAGCTGCCATATGTTCATTAAAGCACCACAACGTGCAAAGTGATGGTGACAGTAGGTTAAAGTCATATTCTGGTGAACAATATCCAAAAATACGATTTTTTGGCAACCGAACTGCGAGCATTATACATAATTAATGAGTGTTCTTGCACTTACCGTGCCCTTGCATACGGGGAATAACCACAACCTGTTTGCGTTTGTGAGGCATGAAAAACCCCCACAGTCACTTCTTTCACTCCTCCCCTGCTCAGCAGGGCCTCAAATTCTTTTGCCTTCTGGGAAAAGTGGGGAGGAAAAGTGGAATTTTGGAGCTGCAAGTCCCTGAGATGGCGCCAGGCTGGTCAGGGATATTTGGGAGTTCATGGGTGATGCCAGGCCTGCTTCCCCCTGTGCCCTGAGAGCTGAACGAGGGAAGGGAAAAGGGACAAAAAGATGGTCAGCATCCTGCAAATCCTGCATGGATGGGGAGGAAAGGTGAAGCTGTCTCTGCTCCCTCGGAGACGGGCAGGGAAGGCAGGAGCTGTCTCTGCTCCCATTTCCCTCACCACAAGTCACGGTTGCAAAAAAAAAAAAAAAAAAAAAAAAAAAAAAAAAAAAAAAAAAAAAAGAACCCAACAAAAAACCCAAGACAAAACAAAAGCCCCAGATCTACATCCATAAATCAAATAAATACAAATGCAATGAGTGATCTGAAGGAAAACAATCAGCTGCGAGCCAGTTTATTCAATCTGCCTAATGTGAGGAGGTTGCAAACATCCCACTGTTTACTCTGACTTTTTTTTTTTTTTTCCTTTTGGCAGCAATAAAAACAAATAAAGCAGAACCACTTGCTATTCAGTCTGAGGCCTGGCTATACCCAGAGACTCACAGCCAGCAGCAGAGAGATGGAAGACATTTGGCCCAAACCCTTTTTTGGCAAACACAGTGACAATTCAGCAAGGGGACAGGGAAGAGCAGGAAAACTCGGAGGAACTCTGAATGTGCAGTCCCCAAATTCAAACCCGCTGGCTCTGGCCCCCAGCTCGCTCCCAGCTGCAGGTACTGACCCCAAGGCAGCACCTTCCTGCAGCAGCTCGTTCCTGGAGGGGCAGAGGCTCTGCCAGCCCTCCCGAGGAGCTGCTGGCAGCCTGGAATGTCAGGGGCTCTGCCCTCCATTCTTCTCCCAATCACAACACAACAAAGCGCTCCGGGTTTGTGAAATGTCACCGTGCCGGCCCGGAGCCCTGCTGCAGACAAGGTAATTATCCCTCGCTGTCACCCCGCTCCTCCAGCTCGGCTAAAATGAGCTGCCTGTGCCGCTCTGCCCAGCCGTGTCCCGGGAAATGGCTCTGAACTTCAGCTCTGAGGGGAAACGGGGCAGCTCCGGGGACACCTGGGGACACCTGGGGACAGGGGAGGGGTCCCTTGGCCACCTCTCTCGTCCCCAGTCCCCGCTGATCTGATACCAACCAAGGAAATATCTGATGCCAAGGAAACTCCTAAGTTCATCAGGCTGTGGGAAACCCCCATTGCAAAGGGAGGAGAGCTTATCTTTCATTTTCTCTGATCAGTTTTGCAGCGTGTTGATGTATTTATGGTTTTAATACCCACCCATAAATGCCCCCTAAGCAGGGAATATTGCACCTCTCGATTACTGTTATTGCTTTATTGCTCCCGGGAGCCATAAATTAGCAGCTTCCCCCAGCAGCGCTCCCGGGGCACGGAATTACACCACAGTGTACACACAGCAGCCTATTAAGGCATTGCCATTCCATAAAAGTCTTTATAGTTTTTAAGTGTACACCTATAAGTGTTCCAATTAAAGAACTACATGCTCGCCTGGTAATTGCCCTCCCATTTGTGATAGGGCTCCACGGCAGAAAGAGGAAGAAGCAAGACTAAAAGGTGGAAAATTGGAATATAAAACACCGAATATGAAGCTGCCATAAAAAGAAAACCACAGGTTTAAATTATGCTTATTAGAGTCGTTTGCACGGCTTCAATGTCGCTGCCAGGAATGGGCTGTTTGTTTGTGAGGAGAGGAGAGGAGAGGAGAGGAGAGGAGAGGAGAGAGAAGAGAAGAGAAGAGAAGAGAAGAGAAGAGAAGAGAAGAGAAGAGAAGAGAAGAGAAGAGAAGAGAAGAGAAGAGAAGAGAAGAGAAGAGAAGAGAAGAGAAGAGAAGAGAAGAGAAGAGAGGAGTTTCTCTTCTCTCCCATCCCGAGTTGCCGAGTTTGGCCGGGAACCAGCCACCGGGAGAGGATGGTTGGATCTCCTGGCATGGCCCGGAATGCCCACAGAGGCAGGAGAGCCAGCCCAGCCCGGAGTGCCAGCAGGCAGACCTGTCGGAAGGATGACATCTTGTGGTAGGACGGCTGCGAGGAGCAGGGACTAATTAAACCTGCAAATGAAGCTGCAGCAGCGCCCTGCAAGGAGCTGGGGGTCTAAGGCTGCAACTCTTGGGCACGTTTGGATTTAACAGGGCAAGTCCTGGCAGCCCTTTGGGCTGACCCTGGAAAAGCAAATCGGCTCCTGGTGGCTTTTTCTCCTCCCCATCAGACATTTGTGGCCCATCCTCCTTCCTGGCAATCCTCTTCACCTACAGATGTTGGAACCTTTTCCAGTGCAGCTTCAGGTCCCTTTCAGTCAAATTTCCCTGCGGTTGGGAGCTCTGGCTGTGTTTGGCTCTGCACCCTGGGAGCAGCTGTGGGCCCTGAGAGGCAGAGCAGGAATGCTGCCCCAAGGAACCATTTATCCTCTAGAATAAAAGCTCTTCCCTTCGGAAATAACAACCCTGCCAGATCCTTCCTGATATTTCTTCAGCAGGAAAAATGCCTCTCTCAGAGTTTAGCATTTGTCTGGATGGTTTAAAGCACTCCAGAGCAAAAGCCATCCACCAGGGTGGGGTCTGCAGGATGCCCTGCACAGGGAGAGGGAATTGTGCAGGATTCATCCTCCTCTTCCCCACTTAGGGCTGGGTTTCAGTGAGGGCTCCTTGGGAACAGAAGGCAACAGGTTGTTGTAAATTCTCCCTCCTCTGGCCAGCTGGGTGACAGCAGAACTTCTGCTGTGACATCACCCTGCAGCAGTGGAAGCCGTCATCACACATCCCCTTCTGAAATAAAATAAAAAATATCCACAGGGATTTATTTTCCTTTAAATATCTATAAATCAGCATTCATCGAGGCACTGTAAATTCCAGTTCTTTAAAGGAAATG